>NC_143064.1:42655000-43905000 GCF_052426305.1 Pelodiscus sinensis | reverse complement strand
GGCTTCCTACCCCAGCCCTGTGGCCAACCGAGACCCCACCTGCAGAAGCTGGGCTGGCGGCGGCCGTGATGTTGGCAGGTCCAGTGTCTGGGGCAGCAGTGAAGGGGTTGTCCACCACGGCGGGGCGGGCGGCCCCCTGGCGTCGGCGTTGCGAGCGGCAGGTCCGGCTGTGGCTCTCGAGGTTGGGCAGGTGCTCCTTCCTCCCCGGAGGCCAGCCCCAACTGAGCAGCCCGGCAGCCTTTTGTACTGGGGTTGCACTGTGAGTATGCCCAGCAAGACCGCGGGGGAGGGGCGTACTCCACCCAATAGGTGGGCTCTCCATCCCCTGTTCAGTGTGGGGCAGGCCAGCCCCGCCAGAGTGGCACTTATGGTGCTGAAGAACAACATTGCTACAGTCTCACTACCTACACATTTATTATTGGCACCAACTCCCTGGTTCCAGGTAATCCAACAAGGCAAATTTAAATTTTACTATTAGTATTTCAACGCTCAAATGTTAACAGACCCATAAATCTGCTGTCCTATTTCCCTCTACAGTGAATGTGCTCAGAGTTACTGGTCATCTCATAATATAGTCTTGAGATGGTAAAAGGCAGGAAACTCTCCTTTGAAAACACATCTGAGGCACCAGTCAAATGTCATGACATTTTTATTTCTTCTTGTGGTGGGAAGGTGCAATCTTCTAACATATGGGAATGGAGATTTATGTACATCCTTTGGTTAGCCCACTGTTGACCCACCTTGACCTTTAATGTGTCATATTTATTTATATTTGCCTACTGTCTTTTGTCACATACCCAGATGCTGTTGGGGCCTCATCATGAAATTTGCTCTTACCTCTCATAACACAGGGTTTTCACTAACAACTGCTTTTGTTTAAAACAAATAACTAAAAAAGCCCCAAATAGCTGGGCTAAGAGTTGGTCAGTTAGGCTATGTCGACTGCAATGCTATTTCAGGATACCGGAGTGTCCCAAAATAGCTATCTGTTGTTTTCACAGGAAGATCGTTATTTTGAAATATAATGGGCTCTCTATTCTGACATCCCTATAAACCTCATTCCACAAAGAGTAAGGGATGTTTTGGAATAGCGGGTTATTTAAAAATGTGGTGCTGTGTAGACAGCACCAAAGTATGAAATAAGCTATTTCAAAGTAAGATCAAAATAAGATACACAATTTGTGTAGCTCCAATTGCTATGGTGCACTGTAGACATACCCTTACTGAATCACTCTGAAGATCCTGCTTATGAATGAATCACATCTAACAGCATCTGGTAAACAAATTCCTCTTGACTATTTTAAATATATATGAAGGCACCGTGCTTTTGATTCTCTCTGTTTACAATGGACTGCGACAATACACTTCAATTCCCAGGGGACTGAGACATTTCTAATGTGTTCTAAGCATGTTTGAAAGCAACTCCACATTTTATTTGGATGTTTTGGAAAATTGGTTAGTGAAGAGTTGACAATTCCCAAGGCTTACACCCTCAAAATGAATATCCAGACCAAGTTTCTTACACACACACACACACACACACACACACACACACACACACACACACACACACACACACACACACACACACACACTCCAGAGAGAGAAACAAAAATACCAAGACATCTCTTGATACTAATCATAAAACATACGCTATGTCAGGAAAATGAAGAAGCCCGGGCAGTCTAATGAGCCTTCCTTTTCCAGTGGATATTAATTCCACTCCCCTGCTTTTCCCCTAGTAGACTTAGCACCCTCCTTTTCCAGACATAACTAAAAGTCCCTGGAATTAACGTCTCTTTTTTTATTGTAGTTGCATTCACTGGTAGTTTGCACCATGTTTATCATCTTTCATTTGAAGTAGCTACCGAATTGAGCCTCTCTTTCTAATTTTGGATTCTGTCTCCTGATTTCTCAATGCTTCACCAAAGCTGACAAGTTGTCTTTGAATCTTTTTCCCCCTCGTAGATCAATTTATGTAGGGCCTAATTAGGGTTTCTAGTGGTGGGACCATGCTGAGGGAGTCAGGCAAAAGGAGGTGGCTCACTGCCTTCATGTAGCTGACTAAAGATGCTATATCTGTGGAGGTCAGCAGCCAACATAATATCTGCCAGTAAGCTCAGGCTACGAAGCTTAAGGTATAACATTCACCCCTTCCCGTGTAACCAGGTATTACCCACTGAGCCGGTGGGTAAATCCCAAGCCATGCCATCTGTTGTACTCTCTTGGCTGTTCAGATAGTAGCCGCACCACCCTCTTTCCCTGTGTTCTCAGGGGGTGGACAGCTTCTGGTAAGCTGAATTTCTACTGGAGCACTGAGGGTACATCTACACAGCAACATTATTTTGAAATAACTAGCGTTAGTTTGAAAAAATTTAGTCCACGTCTACACAGCAGGCAGTTATTTCGAAATAATGTCAAAATACTGTCAAGCTGGAGGACTTCTTACTCCAACTCCTGTAACCCTCATTATATGAGGAGTAAGGGAAGTTGGAGGAAAAGTGGTCTATTTCGAAATAAGTGCTGTGTGGACACTCCCAATTTTGAAATAAGCTATTTCAAAATAAGCTACACAATTGACATAGCTCAATTTGCGTAGCTTATTTCGAGTTAAGCCCTGCTGTGTAGATGCACCCCAAGGGTGCAAGGGATCTTGGATGTGCATGGGCCGCTAGAATTTGATTCAACCTTTTCACATTACTCACTTCCTGGCCTCATTCTACTTATCACATGCTATAAAGTTTTACACTCTCTACCCTGACAGATGGTATTCCAGGTGCATTCTAACAACTGTCTAGTCAATTTTTTGGTGTTTTCTCTTTTCCTGTGTTAACACACCCATGTTCCATTGGGGTTTTAAAAAAATATGTTCCTTGATTTTGTTTTTGACTTAGCAATAGTGAATACTCCATAATCTAAGCCAATCATCGCTGCATTGAAGATCTAAGTTGATTTCCATTACCCATTGCTGATTAAAACATCCATTAAAATAAGTAGTTACAGAAAAAAAAACTTTAATACCAAAATAAGATTTTATGACAAATTATTGGAACAGGTTGTATTCATCTCTTGGGAACAAATTAATTAGTAACAATGAAAGTGGTTAGAAGCATACCTAGAAGCTGTTTTTAACTCTTGTCAATACTTAAGAAAACAGTGGTGTCAAATACTTAATATGGATAACTTTGAGGGATTTAAAGCTTCTCTTTCCCCCCCTCCTCCTGCCCACTAGCAAAGCTCTTTTGCTAATTAGGTAGGTTGAAGACGGAAAATCAGTAGAAAAAGACTCACCTATGAAACTTTTGCATGTTGCGAAGTTCTCTTCCAAACACTGTGGTGAGTTTCAGTTTTGCCAGCCCCTCACCGAGGTCCTGGTCATGCATCTGTTGAAATTGGTAGCAAAACTTCCATTAAGTTCAATGAAAGCTGATAAGAGCCGTACCCTGAATCACTTACTAGACAAAGGTGCCATTGAATTCAATGTGCCTGCGGGTATGGCTGAGGACTGAAGTCTGTTCCATTCTGCCCTGCTGCCCTCTCCTGGCCCATTTTGTGTGACTTCTCCGAGGTGGAGGGAAGCGGAGCACCCCATGTTAGTGCTTGGGGAAGGGGTGGCGTGGAGATGGGGCTTGGGGAAGCAGTGGAATAGGGCTGGGGAGAGGAGTGGAATCTGTAGCAGGGGGGTCGCCCTGGGCCCCGGGCCCCACGTGGGATGGCCTTGACCATGAAATGTTCGAGAGGAAGGGATTCTAGGAAGAGACAGGATCTGCCTAACTAAAAGAGGGATACGCGTTGCCACAAGCAGGCTTGCTAATCTCGTGAGGAGGGCTTTAAACTAAGTTCACCAGGGGATGGTGACCTAAGCCCTGAGTTAAGTCCAGAAGTGGGATACCGGGGAGGATGTAGGACAATTAGCTCATTTTCTTAGGTGCCTGTACACAAACTGAAGAAGCCTGAGAAACAAACAGGACAAATTGGCAGTCCTGGCAGAGTCAAGGAACTATGATGAGACTGGAATAACAGAGACTTGGTGAAGTAACTCATATGACTGGAGTATTGTCATGGAAGGACATAAACTGTTCAGGACAGGGGAGAAAAGGTGGAGGAGCTGCACTGTATGTAAGGGTATGTCTACACTACCCCGCTAGTTCGAACTAGCGGGGTAATGTAGGCATACCGCACTTGCAAATGAAGCCCGGGATTTGAATTTCCCGGGCTTCATTTGCATAAGCGGGGAGCCGCCATTTTTAAATCCCCGCTGGTTCGAACCCCGTGCAGCACGGCTACACGGGGCTCGAACTAGGTAGTTCGGACTAGGCTTCCTATTCCAAACTACCGGTACTGGGTTCGAACCAGCGGGGATTTAAAAATGGCGGCTCCCCGCTTATGCAAATGAAGCCCGGGAAATTCAAATCCCGGGCTTCATTTGCAAGTGCGGTATGCCTACATTACCCTCCTAGTTCGAACTAGGAGGGTAGTGTAGACATACCCTAAGAGAGCAATGCGATTGCTCAGAGCTCCAGTTTGAAACTGGGGAAAAGCCTGGTGAGAGACTTTGGGTTAAGATTAGAGGCAAGAGCAATAAGGGTGATGTGGTGGGTGTCTGCTATAGACGACCAGGCCAGGATGATGAGATAGAGGAGGCTTTCTTCGAAGAACTCTCAGAAGTTTCCAGATCACAGGCTCCAGTTCCCATGGGAACTTTAATCATCCCAACATCTGCTGGGAGAGCCATCCAGCAGTGCACAATCCAGGAATTTTCTGGAAAATTGAGGAAAACTTTCTAGCACAAGTGTTGAAGGAAGCAAGTAGGAGTCATGCTCCTCTTAACCTGCTGCTCACAAACAAGGAAGAACTGGTAGGGAAAGAGGAAGTGGGTAGCAACCTGGACAGCAGTGACCATGAGATGGTCGAGTTTAGGATCCTGACATAAAGAAGAAAGGAGAGCAGCACAACTCAAACAATGGACTTCAGAAAAGCAGATTTTGACTCCTTCAGGGAACTGATGATCAGGATCCCCTGGGAGGCCAATATGAGTGGAAAAGAAATCCAGAAGAGCTGGCTTTATTTTAAAGAAGCTTTATTAGGAGCACAGGAACAAACCATACAATTGTGTGGTAAGAATCGCAAATATGACAGACATCTGCTTGACTTAACAGAGGAATCTCCAGTGAGCTTAAACACAAAAGGGAGCTTACAAGACATGGACAGATGACCAGGGAGGAGTATAAAAATATTGCTCAAGCATTCAGGTGCGTAATCAGGAAGGACAAAGAACACCTGGTCAAAAAGGGAGTCTGGTACTCCGGGGAACCTAAACTGTTGACTGACTGGTTGGTGGTGCCACAAAGTGGAGATGGCAGGTTACCTGTAAACCTCTGCTCCATGCAGCTCTCAGGAAGCAGCCGCTATGTCCCTTCTCTGGCTTCTATCATCTTGCAGCCAGAAGCTCTACACGACGCTCCTGCAACCAAGTACCACCCCCATCAGTCCTCGTGGGCAGGAACCATGGCCAACGGGAGCTTCAGGGGTGTTATCTTCAAATGGGGCAGTGTGCAGAGCCACCCTTCTGTGTAGGAGCTGGATGGGGGACATACTGTCTCCAGGAGCTACTTGAGGTAAGCACCACCTGGAGCCTGCATCCCTGAGCCCCTCTCCCATGTGCCTCAATCCCCTATCCCAGCCACAGCCCTGATCTGCCCTCCCCTCCTTCCAACCCATCGATCCCAGCCTGGAGAAACCTCCTATACCTCAAACCCCTTATCCCCAGCCCCACCGAGCCCACACACCCAGCCAGAGCCCACACCCAATCCCGTGCCCCAACCCCTTCCTCAGCCCTGATCCCCCCTCCTGCCTTCCCGACCCCTCAGTCCCAGCCTGGAGCACATTCCTACATCCTAAACCTTCCATCTCCAGCCCCAGCGCAGAGCCCGCACCCCCAGCTGGAGCCTCCAGCCCCTCCTGCATCCCAACTCCCTGAGCCAGCCCAGTGAAAATGAGCAAGTGAGGGTGAGGACAGAGAACAACAAAGAGAGGGGGGAATGGAGTGAATAGGGGCTGGGCCTCACACAAGGGGCGGGGCCTAGGTAGGGCCTCGGCAGAAGAGTGGGACAGGGCAAAGCTGCCCAGTTTTGTACATGAAGAAAGTGGGCAACACTAAATGGGATTTTGCAACCCAAATTCAATCCTTATTTCTTACTATGCCAAGATTAGGCCCATGGTATATGAAGTGGAAGAAAATTACAAAAAAAAAAGCGTGTCCCTGTTGAAAATAGAGAACACCCTGAGTACACAGGCCAATGAGCAGGACTGCTTTAATTCAATGACTCCAAAAGAATAATTAAAGAAAATAAAATCAACTCTTATTAAAAAGGTGGAGATATTCGAGAACTGGATCCGAGTAAAAAAACCTCAGGCTACGTGGGCTCCCAGATGATCTTGGTAAGTAAGAGCCGGTTAATTTTCTTGAAAATTGGATTGCAAAAGCTTAACAGCATGCAGCTAAGGATGGCCCACTTTCCACTGAAAAGGCATACAGAATCCCCATTAAGAGGAGAAATAAAAAATCATGAGTGGGAAGATACTATTATACTTCATGCTCTCAGATCGGAGATAGGGTGGGATCCTCAGGGCACTACACGAGGAAAGTAAACTTATTTTTACAATACTCTGCATGTTCTCTTTTCCGTTGTTGTTATTCAAGTACCTCCGTGCAGGCACAAAAATGATTTGAATTAGCACTTTTGAAGAGGATGATGAAGGTGGCCATTTTGGCTCCTACAGATGCTGAACCACATGCTTCTTTCCACAGCCATGTAGGCCATAGGTAGATATGAGGGGAATCAGGGAGCAGGGGATCTGTACCATGCCCCTCCCTCCGCGAAGGCTCTTCTGCATGATGACCACATGGCTAGACCTCTGTAGCTTTGGGAAGCACTAGCCCTACAAAATCCAGAATCTGTGACCTCTTTCTGCCTTCATCTCCGTCTGTGTTTAATTGGGTAATGCAGTTAATGCTCACTCACTTTACAACACGAAATGTGAGACTTGGTCAAATGGTTATAGAATGGTTTGAAAATGTAAAGCTCCGTGTAAGCATTGCAGGGGTGGGAGGGAGCAAATCAGGAGCTACACCGGTAAATTTGGAAGATGCTACATCTTGCGAAGTGTGATTTTGACATGAAGTGGCAGAGGCTAGGAATACATTATTAGCTACATCTAGAAAGCTAATGTTCTGTATAGCAGTGATGTGCCCATTGCTTCTTTGGATTGATAGCCGGATTTCAGACGGCTTTTATTTTTGACGTACTTTAGCCCTGAAATCATCAACAGGAACTACTATGAGTCCTCTCATTTCTAGTGGATTAATCTCTGCAGTTTAAGAGCTTTCTTCATTATTTTCTCGGCTCTAATTTTCTTCTCTCTCTGGAAGTCTCCATGGCTTAATTAAGCCCATCTCAGGCTTGCAAGCTTTAAACAAGACACAAAAATACTGAGCTACCCTGTCAGGAAACTTTTCCCAGATTTGTACTAAGGCTGGGTGAACTGACCCAAACCTTCACCTGTCCCTCTAGGCAGAACACTAAACCTTCGGAGATTCACCTACCACTGGTTTGCACACACATCTATTACAGATTGAAGACTAAAGCAAATCAGAAGACAGCACTGAAAACCATACAATAAGAAATCATTTCAAGTGAAATAGATAGAATTTTTCACAACTAGGACTGTCACCTCAGAAATAAAATGATGAGTTGGTGGTAGTTTAGGTCCTTGGCCATTTTGGAAACATATCCTGTGAGATAGCACAGCCCCTGAAATTAATATAATTGAGATGAATAATTTTATTTTATGCACCATTTTTCCAAATCATGTAACATCACCGACATCAGCACATCCTGGGAATATTATTTACAGTGCCACCAGGAGCAACAAGCTTACTTGTAGATTCTTGGCTTGATTCTGAGAAGTACTGAGCAGCCACTGTATGTATCAAAGTCAATAGATTTTTAGAGTCCAGCACTGCTGATAAAAAGCCTGGTCTGATATTATTTTCTCTTCTCTGATGTTTTTGGTGCCTTTCTTTTAAAAGCCAACAACTAGAAATTTTAATTCTGTAGCACTTCTCTCATCTTTATGCTATCGAGATACTGGCACTAATCATAGAAACATAGCACACTAGAACTGGAAGGGATCTCGAGAGGTCATCAAGTCCAGTACCCTACCCTCACAGCAGAACCAAGCATCATATAGATCAGCCCTGATAGAGGTCTGTCTAACCTGCTCTTAAATATCTCCAGGGATGGAGTTTCCACAACCTCCCTAAGCAATTTATTCCAGTGTTTAACCATCCTGACAGTTAGGAAGTTTTTCCTAATGTCCAACCTAAACTTCACTTGCTGCAGAGTAAGCCCATTATTTCTTGTCCTATCCTCAGAGGTCAAGAAGATAAATGTTCTCCCCTCCTCCCTTTGATACACTTTTAGATACTTGAAAACTGCTCCAGCTCGAAGGTGGGGGAGGCTTCTACCCTTGGTGGCAGGGGAAAACAGGTCCACCCACTCCTCTGCGTCCCAGACCAGGGCCCGAGCCATGGCAGAGTGATCTGCCACTGGGCCGGCAGGGAAATCCGGCTGCAATGTGCAATCAGCAACCTGGCCAAACTCGATTCAGCTTCCTGGACTCCTTCTTACACTCCCAGTCTGGAGGTACCTGGGCTCTACGTTTGCCATTTGCCTCATTGTGGTTAAATGGCTAGTGGCAGCCCCACCTCAGCAGCTCCTCAGTGTTCCCAGTGTCTGGTTGTTCTGGCACTTCCTCTGGGTCTCTGACACCGTAGTGACCTCTGTCTGCTTCAAACTCCAGCAATGGGGGCAGGGGAAGGGAGAGACGTCCTGCTCCTCTGGCAACTCTCCTCTAATGCAGCTGGAAGGCCAGCCTTTTATAATTCCAGTTCCTGGCCTGCCCCTCTGCTTCTGGTGGAAAGGCTGCAGGTATCCAAGTTCTGCTCATCGGAAGTAATCATGGTTCTGTCCCTGTGCATGCCCCCTCGCTATGCACGTGTACTACTTATATTACTAAACCATTCATTTCCTCCTCCAAAGAACTACTGAGATGGTTAATTTGAATCATATTTAAAAAAAACACATTTTTTCTTGGCTTTAGGACTGAAAATTGACTCTCAGCTGAAGCATTCCATGTAAAGATCCCGTATAAGAATATGTTGTGGTTTACTGATTTCCATATATGCCTTAATTTAAAGCAAACATTTTGCCAACATTACAAAGGGGGAGGGAAAACACCAGCTAACTGCATCCATAATTAGAACTCGGTTCTTAAAGGAAGTTTGATGATGTTCTCTGAGATTCTTTTGTCAGAATGCTGCAAAAAATCATCCTGAGATGGTTAGTTTGGAGAAATTTAGGCCACATTCAACTATAAGAAGAATGTACTATCTAAAGAACAAAAGATCATAACGCTTATGATAACCATTTGATTTTATAGGCTTCCAAATCAACTGTGGTTTAAACTAGTCTCTTGTGAATGTACATAAACAAAATTTGATATTTCAACAGATAATTTCTCATTGATTTGCCCGAAGCAAAGCAAACTACTCAGCTAAAAGGATGATGGAAAAGTCATTTAAAACTAGAAAGAATAACAAGTTACTCCCATTTTAAAAAAGGACCTTAAGATATTATTGGAATTGCTGGAAACCAGCATTTTGTTTAACTGTCTCAGACTGAAAGAGCATGCTGATGTGAAGCTCATTTTCTCCTATTACAGTAACGATGCATCAGTAACATACTACATTGCTTCATTATGTTATCCTAGGCTTGGAGTTATTTTTAGCAGCTCCTCTTTCCCCTCCCCATTCATGTAAGATGCCAAATAGCTGAATATTCCTATCTCCACAATCATATGTGTAAAGCATCCAGTCCTTCCCTTGTTTCTATGGGCAAATCATTTGTCCAGGTTTTGCTTATCCCATTCCTGGATCTTGTAATCTTCTTCCTCATAGCTCCATTTTCCATCTTGGTTCTTTCTGATTGACCCAGAACGCAGCAACTAATGCCACTTCCCTCCTTTGCTTTCCACTGTTGATTTAGGAAGTTATTCCTCAACTGAAAGGCTCCACACAGCCCTGCTTCATTTTCTGGAATGTTCTGCAAACAGCTTTGCTGTTCCCCTTCTATCCGTTCTTTTCCACTTTGCCCTAGGCATCCAGTGAAAATATGGAGGGGCTACAGAAACGTGTACCTAGAATTCCAGAATGTGCATCTGAACATATAGGCCCTTCATTACAATACAACGCCCCGGCCATTGGCTATGTCCTGACTGATTGCCCAGTGGCTGACTTCGCCAGGGTGTTGGAAGGAAGAACGCTCCAGCCCTGCACAGCTTCAGGGGGCCTCACCTGTTCCTGTTATTCTACTAACTTTGGGTTGGGAGACACAAAACTGAGGCAGGAACCAAGGCAGCTACCAGACATGTGCTGCCGGCAAAGTGATCCCAGCACAGAACTACAGATGGACTGCTCTCTGGTATTAGCAACGGAAGTCAATTTTAAAACAAAGCTGATAGCTGTTTTCCTTCCTTCTGTGACATGTCATCAGCCAAAACAGTGAGTGCTACTCTGTGGCAACACTCCGGAATTCACAGTTTATCACCTCCCTTATCCCCCGCATCGCTGTTCCTCTTGTCCCAATCCATTTAATATTAGTGAACAATGCAGCATTTCAGATATCCTTTGAGTGAATGAAAACTGGTAAATAACAGCTCACAATTAAATGAAGCCCTGAAGTTCCACCCATTTCCCATCACCATGGAAAAGCAAAAAAATGCTAATTGTGCCCATTGAAAGGTTCCTATATGAGCTTCAGTTTAGTTTCATAATTTTCCCCTCATGATGATGGCAATGAAAAATTTAAGTAAAAATCTTGTTATCTGTGAACAAGATTTAAGAATTCATAAAAACCTGTGAAAATTCAGTCAATACCTGGCAAATGAATTTGGGAAAATACAGGGCTTTTTTTTTTCTTTTTAGATCATTTTATTATGGGAACGAAGTGTTTGGGTGTAAGAACATAGGCAATTGAAGAGAGTCATGCATCCTGTACTATGTAGTAAAACAAGATAATAGAATCATAGAACTGGAAGGGACCTCAAGAGATCATCAAGTCCAGTCCCCTGCCCTCATGGCAGGACTAAGCACTGTCTAGCTCATCTTTGACAGGTGTCTATCTAACCTGCTCTTAAATATCTCCAGTGATGGAGATTCCACAATGCACCCCCTCCCCCCCCGACAACTTATTCCAGTGTTTAACCACCCTGACAGTTGGGAAGTTTTTCCTAATGTCCAACCTAACCCTCCCTTGCTGCAGTTTAAGCCCATTGCATTTTGTCCTATCCTTAGAGGCCAAGGAGAACTTTGTGGTTTCATGCCAGGAAGCAGCAGCGATATCAAAGACAGCTAACTACGTGGTTCAGCAGCCTAAGTGGGTGTCAATCCTTTCTGTAAGGCTGTGTCTACACTGGCATGAATTTCTGGAATTACTTAAAACGGAATACTATTCTGTTTTCAGTTTTTCCGGAAAAGGAGCGTCTACATTGGCAGGCTGCTTTTCCGGAAAAGCCCTTTTTCCAGAAAAACGTCTGTGGTCAATGTAGATGCGCTTTTCCGGAAAAGAGCCCCGATCGCCATTTTCGCGATCAGCTCTTTAACCGGAAAAGACTACTGTGCTGTCTACACTGGCCCTTTTCTGGAACAGTGTTCCGGAATAAGGACTTATGCCTGAGCAGGAGCAGAATAGTTTTTCCGGAATAGCGGCTGATTTTGTACAGTAGAGCGTCGTTGCTTTTCCGGAAATTCAAGGGCCAGTGTAGATAGCTCGCAGCTTATTCCGGAAAAGTGGCTGATTTTCCGGAATAAGTGGCCCAGTGTAGACACAGCCTAATAGTTTACTATTACTTTGCCCAGTGATAGTACATAAGATGCAAAGCAGGGTCAAATAAGGACCCCTGTGTTAATTTCTTTATTAAATTTGTGTCTTATGTATTTTCACTGAGTAAAGCAACAGTAAATTGCTGCCAAATCAGAAAGGATTGACACCCATTTTGTGGCCATGAAAATGACTGTCAATTATGGTGCACCTTGTGTAATCAGTTACATTAGATCAAAGATACACACTGAAGAAGGGGGAACTGGGGAAGAAGAAAATGTGGAGGATTAAAAAAGATTCGATGTGTGTATTAAGGCTTCCCTTTAACTAAAATGAAGCGTTTACTACATGCTATAATCCAGAATGCCTGAATCCACAGGCACCACCAGATAAAGCCAACTAACCTACAAATCATCTAAAGAATATGGCAATTAGAAATCTCCTATATGATCACTCTGTTCCATTGGTGTCACCTCTTAATTCTATCACATCAACAACCAACACACAAACCCTTTTGTCATTTTTTCTTCTTCTAAATTAAATCAGTCTGAACATACAATAATTAATTCAGAATTTCCCTCAAGTAAAAACCATGAGATATTCATATGAAGGCACACATAAAAAAATGCAATCCAGAGCCTAATAATTATAGATAGAACTCACTATTTTGACCAATCAAGTGTAAATAGTATAGTCTAGTATGACACAAGTCAATTAGTACTTCTTTAATAGACTAATCGTTTTGCATTTAATTGTCATATCAATAACACTGGCATACCCCTACAGCAAAGTCAATAGTTATTACGCCAACTAATTAAAAGCTAAGTTAAAAGGTAACTTGCTGAGTGCTCTGTTCATGAAATGCAAATTTGGGAAGGAGAAACAATAGACAAAAATTAGTCTTGATGGTTCATTTTTTCCATTTTCTTTTCTGATTGAATGGAATGTGTTGTGTGGCTCTCTTCACACGATGGGAAGTGACTTTCTATTGGCGTAATGAGCAGAACAGCAAAACAGATGGGTCTCTTCTGAAGTTACACAAGACTCCCAGTGGACAATATAAAATGCTGACGGATAACAAAAGAATTCCAGACTTGTTATTCACTGAAGATTAAAATTTAAACATAATCTGAGCAAGCCAGGCATTTGAACCAATTTTCTTAGCAAAGGATTGTAATATACAGACAAATGGTAGCAGTGGGGTTGAAATACAAGGTCATTTTTTGAGACAACTGATCTGCTAATGACCCAAAAAAACTTATCCCCCCACACACATAAGCTGTGTCTACATTGGCACGATCTTGCGCAAAATCGACTGCTTTTATGCAAAAACTTGCTGCCTGTCTACACTGGAGATTTAATAAAGCCCTATTCCGGAGGATCGGGCCAGTCTAGACGCTTTTTTCCGGCTTTTCCCCAAGCCGGAAAAAAAGCGGCGGACATGTTTATTTAAATCCCGCGGGGGATATTTAAAATCCCCGCGGATTTCCCTATTCCCACTTTCAAAATTAGCATGCCCCTTCCAAAGAAGGGGCCAGTGTAGACGTAGCCGAGATGTCTGAGTTGCTCAGAAACAGGATTGAACATATAACTCACCCGAGGGAATGTGGGGAGCCGAAGAGTGAAAGCATATTTCCAAAGGGAGGGGGAGCGAAACAATCAGTACATTTTAACAAAGCCAATGAAAAATGAAGAAAAACAGGAGATAAATAAGAGCAACAAACATTATGTCAAGAGGAACAAGGCCTTGGGATAATTCTGAAGATGGATGAATGACACTTTGGGGAGTGCAGTACTTTGTGGAGATTAAAGGAAGTTTTGAAGTGCCTGAACTAAGCAGACCTGTATTTCAAGCTGAAGAACATCCTAGATAACATGAAAAGAGCTATTTTTCTCTGACTGACAAAAGATCTACAATATTTTATGAGTATATTTTTATAAATAAATGATAACAAAGATTTGTCATGATATATATTAATTAATTTTGAGACAACAGATTTGTTAATGACTCAAGGGGACTAGGGTCATTAAAAGCACAGTGTGTATGTGTGTGCGCGTGTGTGTGTGTGTGTGTGTGTGTGTGTGTGTGTGTGTTCACCCACACATTAAATTGCAGGTCTGGACACATCCACATTTTAAACAACCTGTTGTAAGAAAGAAACTGAAAATGCAAAATTTACCCTGATAGAAAACAAATTGATGGCCTCCACTCCCTAAATAAGCTATGGCATATATGTAGCATTTAAAAGAAGCAAAACAACTGCATAGGAGACTTTACCAGGACATACAAAGAAGAATAAGTATACTCTCATACAATATTTGTCTTCATGAGCTTTTGTGGATGCAACCCACTTTTTCAGATGTCTGAAATAGTAGAAGTCCAGATCCAAGAATAAATAAGGAAAGAGAGGGAGAAAGAGGGGAAAAAAGAAGAAAGGAGGGGGAAAGAAAAAAAAAGAGAGAGAGAGAGAGAGAGACAGTGAGTAGATGGTTTAAGTAGTTACAAGAGGCTGATAAGAACAATTAGCACCTCTGTGGTTTTGATGGTTGGTTAAGTTATTAGGATGTGGAAGGTAGTGTGGGAGCCAGCTGATGTCCCTGTTGATACCATTTGCATAAGAATTAAACTCGTAAATGAAGTTAAGTTCTGACCCTTCCCTGTGTACTTTAATTCTTATGCAAATGGTAACAACAGGGACATCAGCTGGCTCGCACAGAGTTGGATCCCCTACCTTGCCAAGGGGCCCAGAAATTCTGTCAGTCCCCCTATGTATCTATTCCATCGTAGGTGCTTGTGCACTCCAGAGAACAGCTGGCAGAGAGTTTTACCCATAGTAGTACTTGTGAGGATGGTCTGAGTGCCCTGTGCTCTTTCACACACACAGAAAAGGGTTGAACTGGCCCAGACTCCCCTTAGTTCCTTCCTACCGAAATGAGTCCAATACAGAGGGGAAGGGAGTCGGAGTGGAATGGACATGTGCCAGAGATCTGGAAGAACAAGAGTTATGGAAAAGTCATCAAGTGTTTTCTCTTCTTTGAGAGATTGCCCATGTAGGTGACTCCTAAATTGCATCTGGTGGTGGGTCTGAAGTCTAGCTGAACAGGGACTGGACCATCACTGGTACCTAAATTGCTGAATTTGCATACCGGGAAGCAAACATTGCATGTGACTTTGCCACTTTGCCGATGTGGGCACATGAGCCAGAAATGCATTGGCACTAGTTGAATGACACAAAACTCTTATCCAGCAGTGTTACTGTTAATACTGATGCATACAACTGGATATCCATGACAAAAACAGAAACCAAGATCATATAACAGCAGAAGAAGTACCTTTCAATTGTAGGACCCATTTTTATGAGGCTAATTAAGTGGGTTGGATGTGTCCCATACATGGCTTTTGATGTAGAAATGCAGGTATTAAAGGCAAGAGAAATTGGCTTTGAAATGCACCAACCAGTTAATGTCTTTGTTTAAACCCAGGGTAACAGTGTAGATAAATTACAGTTCTGCAGACTCTCTCTGTAATTGGTTAGTGAAATGCCTTTGTAAAAGAACGGGTACTTTTAAATCCATGATTGACTGACCAGGCAGGCTAAAATGTTCCCTGACAGATTTATGTGTGTTACCATTCCTGAGGTCTGATCTGTGTCTGTTTATCCTTTGTCCAGTTTGGCCAGTGTGCACGGCATTTGTTCTTATTTATAACTGATGGATCATTTCTTTCTTAACTTGCCATGTTCTTGTTTTCTATCACCACTTGCATTTTTTGACCACCCACCACCCTTCCCTTTGTTTTCCTCATCTGCCCCAAAAGGACTGTTTGTGTGATCATAAGCTTCAGAGGGGTAGTCGAGTTAGTCTGTAACAGGAAAAACTTAAACAACAAATAGTCTTTAAGGTACTACTAGACTAACAAAACATGTAGATAGTATCATGAGCTTTCATGGGTACGACGCACTTCTTCAGATGACTGGAGTGTACTTTAGTCATCTGAAGAAGTGGGTTGTGCCCATGAAAACTCATGATATCATCTACATGTTTTGCTAGTCTTTAAGGTGCTGCTAGACTATTTGTTGTTTTTGTGTGATCATAGTCACCTTCCATCAGTAAGAACTGTATTATTTGTACACATTTATAGTGCATTGCAAGTTGTAGGGTTGGGAACAGAATCCAAGTTTCCAGTTCTTGTGTCTTATCAAGATTATTAATCTTGATCAATTTGAAGAGCATTTTCCCACTCCATAAAGCTGTATTATGGAGTCCCGCACCTCCCTTTTGTATTTATATAGCACTAATGCTCAAGTAAGTCATGGAAGGTGACAAGGATATTAGCTATCAGCAGTAGATGCTAAGCAACATTCCAAACCCTAGTTTTAAAACAAGCAAGACTCTCTCAAAAATAAACACATGATTTGAGATCAGATCATCATATAGTAGAAAAACACTGAGAAAAAGCAAAGCCCCTTATGAACACTAACTAGCTAGGGCTGAGAACCCTTGCACAGAAGCTGGGTATGATATCCACATTACTAATGGGTAAATAGAACCAGATGGATTAAGGGACTGATTGAGTTCAGCGAGAGAGCTTGGAATGGAACACAACTCTTACCTCTAAACCACACTGCCTCAAAGCAGTATTATTCTCTCTGCTCAGGTAAAGCATTCAGCATAAACTGTGAGAGTTAACGAGATTCATTCTACTTCCAAAACGTGTAGTCTGTTGTGTAAACCAGCGCATATATACTATCCAGTTAGAATTAAATCCTGACTGGTTCTACTGAAACCACTTCAGGAAATTCAGATCTGTCCACTGCAGTTAGTTTTTATGACAGAACTAATACAGCGAAATAAACAGTGTCATTGGTGAAAGGAATGTCAAGCTGCTTTTGAATTGGCTAAACAGCAACTGATGTCCTCAAGGATTACAGTGCATTATGACCCTGCCCTGCCAATCTGTTTAGCTCCTGACGCTTCACCGTATGCGGTCAGAGCAGCAATTTCTCACATAATGCCAAATGACCTAGAAAAGCCTGTAGCATTTGCATGGCGAATGATTACTAACGTAGCAAAAAATTAAGCACAGATGGAGAAGCTTTAACTTATATATTTTGATGTTCTGTCATTAAATTACTACATTTCACTACTCTATACCTTGGTGATTGCCAAAGAGTGAAAAGCCCTCCTGGGTAGATGTGCCACATATACATGGAGATTTTATTTAATTGAACTCAGTGGGGAGACAAAGTTTCCAATACCACCTCCAGACTCAGAATGTTTCACTTTTTATTGATGGTCATATCGGGTAGAAATTAACATGATTGGATAGGCCAAGAATGGGTACTGGGGAAAGGAAAATAGATTGGCGTACAAAGAGGCATAAGCTCATCTCTGACAAAAAGCATTTGAAGCAAATAACACACTATGTATTTCAAAGTTAATGAAAATTGTTACACGTAACAAGCTGCATTTTAGCCAAGACAATTAACAGCAAGGTATTCATTTTAAACTCATGGATTTTTCTCCCCGTCCCCCCAAAATTCCATTTGCCATTTAATTTCATACTGAGACGTGGCATGACAGCATGTCAGTTAAGAGACACAATATAATTCATCTTTTAGGGGTGGGCAATGTCGGAATAAAGAGGAATGGAGACCAACAGCCCACTTCTGCAAAGGGCAGGGCAGCCTCCACTTGCACGAATCGGAGTTGCCCAGCATTCTTTGTTTGGTTACAAGGGAAAGGGCATATAGTTATCCATGCTGAGAGATTATTTACTGTGAAATTAAATGCCACGATATTTACATTTCAGAGAGCAGAAAAAAAAAGTTAACTTCAGCAAGCAAACAAACCTCCTCCAGGTTTGGTAAATGAGCAGACCGCGAGAAAGTGGAACATTACAAGGACAAATATGCTTTCAGTAAGGACCTCTTCCTGCACTGCTTACATGCTGAAAGCTCATGGTGTCAAAGGGAGTACTGGGCTATAAATATCCACTCTGCAGATACTGCACATAAACAATGAAGACGACACACTTTGCAGGTTAATACATTGAGATTTTTTATCCTTCATTTCCTGTAAGATTAATTTCTCCTTTTTCTTATCATTCAGACTTTAAACATTCCATATTAAAGCTATGGAAACAACATGACAAATTAATACATTCTTTCCTCATGGGTAAATTAAGAAGTGACGATGTATAGCAACATTGTCTAGAAATCATTCCTTTGGAGGACATGCGTGATTTCGTCTGAAGGCCTATGATCCACTCAGATAAATAAATGTCAAGAGAAAGTACAAAGAAAGAGAGAATGGAGGGAAAAGCAAAGGGGGAAGGGCTACTAGATCAACAGGTTAATCAAATGAAGCAGCAATTTCCCAATGTGACAGGTTAGAGAATCTTCAATTAGTATTAATAGGACAAGGGGATGTGAACAGGTATGTGCAAAACACCAAAAGAAGTGTTTCCACAACTGTCAGTGAGAGCAAAGCCAAATGATAAAGTAGATCTGGTTTGATGTTATAGACAATTAAAGGCGAATGTTCAGCACAGAGTGCAAGGAAAGAGGTACCAAACCAACAGCCATAGTAATGGGCGTGGAGAATCTGCTTTAGCATGCAATGTGCTGACAATGTAACCATTTACTGATGCCAAAGGGAGTGCTGCCAAATTGAAAGTGTAATGAAGGTTCAACATGGGGATGAAGGCACCTGAAGAGCTATGCCAATGAGCAATGACTTAAAGAGGAAAAAAATCCCCTAATATCTGAGAAATATTTATTTGGGGATTTTGCCTCTAAGAATCCATTGTCTGCTTTTATTTGTGCCCAAGACCCAGACTTCAGATACAAGATGAGATTACGACCAGCCCACTCCTCACACCAGGATGCAATGAGGTAATGCCACTTTTTTTCTTCTCACCTTCCAGCATAGGATGGCAAACCTGCTGTGTGCCATCATTGCTGTCTACTCCTCAACCTCATTGCAGGCCACTGCTTCCACCATTGGCTGCAGGGCAGAGAGTTAAGCTACCAGCTTTTTTTCCCTCGCGATAAGGGACAAACTCGCTCTCCAGTCACCAGGATGCCGGAAGGTAATCTTGCCCTCATGCTATAAGGCACTTGGTTTCTAACGTTCATCTCTATTGCTATGCATTTCATCTCCCCTCATAAGAACGAAATGGACAAACCACAGAGTTTGGAGAAGATACCTGTAACAGGTAGACACTCACCTCACACAAGTGCCCTCGTTTGGCCGAGTGCAGGTTCCTGCACTGTTTCAGTTTTAAAAGCCTTGCAGCTACTTGGCTCTCTGGCCGAGTCACACTCTTTGTGCGCACCTCTAAAAGAGGCCCATCCCAGTGCCTTCTTTAGAGTGTCTCTCAATTCAATGCCATTCTCTTAGTTTATTGCCTTACTCTGAATGAGAGTGGTGCCTCCAGGGCTTCCCCTCCTGGAGACAACTCCTTTGCCCTTTGCTCAGGGCTTCAACTTCAAGTCCATCAGTCTCTCAACAGCTCTCCACTGGGAGCTGTCCCTGGCTCTTCCAGACAGACACCCCTGACCTTCTCCCTTTCAGGTCTGGGCTGCAACTGAGCTGTTTCTAGTCCTTCAGCTTCTTATATAGACTTTCCTAGCTCCTGATTGGCTGGTTCTGCCACAGCCACTCTAACCTACAGACTTCTCTATGTCCTTAGGGCTTGGTCTACCCTGTCACCATACCAAATATTTACCAATGAATTTGCCAGCGAAAGTCCATTATCTATACGCGTTCCTAATAAGACAGAACCAGTCTTGGCACTTGTGTGTTCCTGGCACCAAGTCCCATGACCTTTACATTGCCCTTCTGATACTACCTGCTGCATTCTCACATACCTTTCCCCAGCTGCCCAGCACTGGGTCCTGCCACATCCTTTTGAACTATGCTGCTTTCCTTCTACCACTTGCATATGGCAGCTGCCTCATTTTATCCTCTCAGTTGCCTAGAACACATTTTGCTCAGAACACATTTCACAATACCTTCAGCTCATCCATATTTCCACAGACATTCTCCAGAAAGCCCCACCCTAAGAAATTAAGACTATGTCTTCATAACTCTGCATTTCCTGAACTTCAGTTTTATTGGACCTTAAAACTATTCTATGCACACACTTTCCTGTTTTGTAAGATGAGGCATGGGTGGTTAGTTTATTCCACCCTATGCTCAAATCTTACTTATATCTTTGTAAACAACATAGCAGTGCTACTTACTAATTAGTGTAGTTGTGTCTTTAATGCATTCTACATGATCTTGACACCAGGGAAACAAATATGTAACGTCTTGATCAGCAGTGTTCAGTTAATAGTCGGTGGCCTGGAATTGTGTCTGTATTTAATGGCAACCATAAGAGTGACATTGGTTTGGTTTATTCAAGCTGCACATACAAACATGCACGCAATGTGTTTTTGTGATATTCATTTTGGTCTTTATTAAAGATTTTTATCTTGTATTCTTTCTCATGAATGAGCCCTCCAAATAGGTAAATTCCCCCATATGCTCTGGCAAAAGTCGTCAGTTTAACATTGAACTGCATACTACAGGAGAAATAATATTGTGTTAAAGCTACTTGAGGTAGATCATGATTGATGGGAATATCATAGGCTGTGTAATTAGCCACAAGCAGTGTCTAATAAACTGTGGACCATGCCTTTTCATTTCTTAGAAATAAAAAGTTAAGGGAGTAAGACTACATGCATTTCAGAGAATAATAGGATTTTGGAAAGAATGTACCCAAATTGTTCACAGAACTTGCCTAGTCATGTGTGAGTAGACATACCAACAATGACTATACAACATACCCAATTAATATCTCTTTGCATGCACGATCACCCTTCTTCTACATGCAATTACTTACTTTGGCCAGTGAACTTACTTGTTTGCTCTACATGTAACTTAGACAGCAGTTTCTGAAAGCTTGGCCAACACTATATATAGTCACTTTTTTGTGACTGATAGTGTTTAAATACATAGGTTAATTAGATACTATACTAGCATGCCGGTACATAGCTAGAAAGTTTTCCCATACCCTCAGAAAATGTTAGCAACACGAAAAAGGTGTTATTCACATCTCAGTTGATGCCAGACAATGTGTTCAAAGGCTGCACTCAATTGCTTGCTCAGCTGGTGATTGTTGTGCGTGTGTGTGTAGGGGGGAGGGAGGACTATAAACTTTAGCTTCACCTATAATGGCTAATTTAAACACTTTTGCAGAATTTTTGGCATGCAAGTTTTCACTACACTACTGCCTCCAATTTTGCCACCACTGATGAAGTCGTAATAAAAGTGAATTATGAGACCTAAGTTCATACAGCCTTAAAGGCCACTCTGTAAAAAACTACTCTTACATAGACCTTTCATTGACTTCTGCCAATTGCTCAAAAATAGAGGTAATACTATTGTGCAGCTTGAGTAAACCAAACTAATGTCACGCTTATGGTTGCCATTAAATATGGCCACACTTCCCATGCGCTATTAATTGAACCCTTCTGATCAGGATTTAAAAAAAATACCCCAATTTAAGTTATTGCCGAAAAGGTAGTAGAATAGCAAACTCTCCTAATGGTACACTTCATTTAAAACATAAATTAGAGAAATGAAGGATGATTGAATAATAAAGAGACAGAAAAATGTGTCATTGTTTGCATTCACCATATTTCATATTTACAAAACTCAAATACTGAGTTCCTTGTCAAATACACTGTTAAGTGCCTTTTTTATTCAGAATCCTACCTTATCACTAAGTACATTGAGGTTTCACATATAATCCATGTATCAACTAAGTATGGTACAAAATACTATTTAAACATTAAAACTTATACTATTGATTATTTGCCCAAGTTTCTCATTTTAATAAGTGTTCAGAGTATGTCTTCTCAGTTAGTATGTACTAACATTATCCTTAGTACATCTGTAGTGCTGCCTGAACAAGACTCAAGGAGATATGGTCAGAAGACCAGTACCACAGTTAAGAGCAGTCCATACTCAGAGAGTCATGTACTGAACAAGAGAGAATGTTGTTTTAGCAGTACCTTCTGTGCCATCAAGTATATGATATTGGAGAAGTTTGAGATTTGGAAGCTTTGGAATAGGCCCCATTTGTCAGCAGTGTAAACTGGGCTGTTCTCAACCATCCCTTTCACCAGCTTTCTCAAATGTATTCTGTAAAGCCTTAGACAATTTATTTCTACTGAGAAGTGGGTGGATACTTTATAGACTATATTTGACACTGACACAAGCATTTCCCTCATGAACAAGTCTTCCTATTTAATTTTTGCTGTTGTACTAAATCCGAGTTTTAAGGAGAAAAGATTCAAGCTTCATGTCAATGAAACATTTTGAATAGACTTGAAAGAATATTTTAGTATGATGAGCTGGAAAGGAACTAAGTCTACTGAGAATTTTTTTCTTCTGTCTCTCCTGCTTCTCCAAGTTTCTTTTTCCTCATGCTGTGATTCATAGAAAGAAATTCAAAGTTGCTATCTTCACAGATATGCAGGAATAAAGATCCAAGCAATCCACATGCGTGGACAAAAGAAGGGCTAAGGTATTACATGGGGATTTCCTAAATGTCGAAACTTGCACACAAATGGAAGATCATTTTGCAAATGATAACATATATTTGTGCAACATAATGCCATTTTTTTTCTAGCACACATCTTTAGTTCCTAAATTCTAAGAAGCAGAAGAAAAATCAGCATACACATGTGGCTTGTAAACCAATGTGGACTATCCAGAAAATGAGTGTGTAAACACATATGCTAATGTCAAGCATATAAGATATCTTCTTTTCTGTGTTCATTCAGAATGAGATTTCAGGCAACAGAACAAGATTTATGGAGATCAGCATATTGTGAGAAACTCAATAGTAGCTTTCAGATTTTTGCATTGGAACTGAGAACCAGAGGTGGGACCAGTATATATAAGAAGTATTATGCAAATTAAAGTTCAGCTAATTGGCTACATCTTTATGAAATAACCAGTTGCACACTTTATATTTATTTTCATTACAAATATTTGCAGTCAAAAATGAAACAAAATAAATAGTATTTTTAATTCCTCCAATACAAGTACTGTGAAATCTCTTTATCATAAAAGTTGAACTTCACAGTGCATAAAAATCTTCACTCAAACATAAAACAATGTAACAATTTAGATCCTACAAGTTCACTCAGTCCTACTTCTTGTTCAGCCAACTGCTCAAACAAACAACTTAGTTTACAATTCTGGCATATTATGCTGCCTGCTCCATATTCACAATGTTACCTGCAAGTGACAACAGGTATTCACATAGCACTGTTGTAGCTAGTGTCATAAAATATTTACATGCCAGCTGTGGTAAAGATTCTTAAGTCCCTTCATGCTTTGCCCACTATTCCAGAGAACAAGTGTATATGCTAATATGGATTCTGTTCAATAATGATCCAAAGCAGAGCAGACTGATGCATGTTCATTTTTATCATCCGAGTAAGATGCCACAAACTGAAGGTTGATTTTTTGGATCAGTCAGGTTCTTTAATTTCTGCATTGGAGTGTTGCTCTTTTAAAACATCTTAGGGTACATCTACACTACAGAGAAGATCAAAGCTGCCACTGTTGATCTTCCATGGTTTAAATTAGAAGGTATAGTGAAGACATGCTAATTTGAACTGAGGGGGTGCTTCCATGAGGACTAAGGGAAATCGAAGGGAGAGCATGCTTCATTCAACTTCCTGCAGTGTGGATAGTCCCAAAAGTCAAGTTAAGGTACTTTGATTTCAGCTATGCAATTAATGTAATTTGACCTTATCCCATAGTGTTGACATACCCTTAGTAATTGACTGAACAAGAAGTAAGACTGAATGGACTTGTTGGCTCTAAAATTTTAATTTTTTTTTTTGGTATGGAGTGCAGATATGTAACACAAAATCTGCATTTGTAAGCTGCATTTTCAATATAGCACGACAATACTCTTATGAGGTGAATTAAAATACTTTTTATTATTTTTGCAGTGCAATTTGAAACAAATATAATAATACAAAGTGAGCAAAGAGTACTTTATATTCTGTAAAAAAACAACAAAGAGTCTGGTAGCACTTTATAGACTAACAAAACATGGAGATGGTATCATGAGCTTTCATGGGCACGGCCCACTTCTTCAGATGAATAGAGAAGTGGGCTTTGCCCACAAAATCTCATGATACCATCTACATGTTTTGTTAGTCTATAAAGTACTACGAGGCTCTTTGTTGTTGGTTTTTTAAAGTTTATCCTGTACAGACTAACTCGGCTTCCCCCTGAAGTTTATATTCTGTGTGATGAAAGTCACAAGAAATGCCATTTTCCCTTCAGAGATAAGTTTTATCAGGTGATTTTTAAAATTAACTGTATTTCACTTAAAAATGCAATGTTTTGGACTGAAATTCATTTAGGTAGGTGAAACATTTTGAAAGCTGATTTAAAAATGAAATACCCACAGTAGAGTGTGGAAAGCACTTAAAATGGCTGTATCAAAATGAATACAGGCAGTCCCCGGGTTACGTACAAGATAGGGACTGTAGGTTTGTTCTTAAGTTGAATCTGTATGTAAGTCGGAACTGGCGTCCAGATTCAGCCGCTGCTGAAACTGATCAGTTTCAACAGCGGCTGAATCTGGATGCCAGTTCTGACTTACATACAGATTCAACTTAAGAACCCCAGGCGTCCCCAAGTCAGCTGCTGCTGAAACTGATCAGCGGCTGATTCCAGGAAGCCGGGGGCAGAGCAACTCTGCCTCGGGCTTCCTGTAGTCAGCCGCTGGTCAGTTTCAGCAGCGGCTGACTTGGGGACGCCTGGGGCAGAGCAGCTGGGATGCTGCTGGGTTGCTCCAGTAGCGCCGCGCCTTGGCGCTACTGGAGCAACCCAGCAGCACCCCAGCTGCTCTGCCCCAGGTGTCCTGGGCAGAAAAGCCTGGTCTGCTGGGGGGGAGAGGGCACTAGCTGCGCCCCCCCCCCCCAGCAGACCAGGGAGACACAGAGCAAAGCCGCGGAGGACGCCCGCAGCGGGACAGCCCAGATGAGCCGCGGCTGTCCCACTGCGGGCAGCCTCCGAGGCTTTGCTCCCTGTCTCCCTGCTCTGACCAGAAGACCAGGGAGATGGGGAGCAGCTTTTCTCGCCCCGGAGGACGCGGGCGGCGGGACCGCGGCTCATCTGGGCGTCCTGCCGCTCCCGTCCTCCGGGGCGAGAAAAGCCCCATTCGTAATTGCGGATCCGACATAAGTTGGATCCGCGTAACTCGGGGACTGCCTGTAGTTAAAAAATAGTTTAGAGTTGAGCCAAAAAATTTTAGTCAATTCAAAACGAATTTAAGTCTTTTGACTTAAGAGGAAAATTTTTTAAAAAAATATTGAATTAAACTGGATTTTTCTCCTGGATTTCTTGATTTGGTCTCTGGTTACCTGTGAAAGTAGCTTGTCTCATAAATATTCAGCAGAGAAAAAAAAAGTCAAACAACGAAATTGGTGTATAAAAATCGTCAAATTGAAAAGAACATGAACAGTTAATCTCAGAAATAATTTGGATATTGGACCAAGTTTTTACTAGTGTATGATGGTTTATATAAGCATTAATCCTGCTGATGAAACTGATTTCCAAAACTGATATGAGCTGGGGCTATCACACTGCAGATAATAAGACTGTAGTTTCTCTCTTTCTCTCTTGTGTGTCTTCATCCTTCATGAAGCACAACTATTCAAAAATGTACAAGTGTTTTTTTCAGCAGGAGAAAGATATAGACACATAAGACATGAAAATTATGGATAAGTAGTTTAATGTCTCAGCAAGAGACATTGATTATGATTCTTAGCCTAGTAAATTGGATGGTGAATACTAATGAAGAGCGACCCTCATTTGCAGATTTTAACTTAATTCAGTTTCTTCCAATGATAAAGAAAAAATTGGACTATGGGAACACTATTTCTAAACCTGCAAGAAGATTGTCACCAAGGCAGAAATCTCTCGGGAGACTGACTTTTTTATATGATTTGATGCGGTAATTGTAAAAGGATGTGAAATGACATTTTTTTTTCATTTATCCTTTAAATTGCCACTAAAGTATAAAGGATGTCTGCAACCTACTATATGATGTGATTGAATTATAAGGGTTATGTCTACTTGCAATAAAACTATTCTACCTGACAACCACTCTATGGTAATAGCTTATGAAGCTCCTGGTTTTCCCAAGTACAGTTATTCAGAATTCTAATGGGGAGTCAGTAAGAGCATCTGCTACACCATGTGCTGACCTGACAAGCAGGAATGGTAAGAAAAACAATCACTCCTGTTCAAGACATTAAGGTCAGGTTTATGATGGAATAAAGGATGTTTGTACTACAAAAAAGTTGAATTTGTTTATGGCAGGAGCTCGTGTTTTAGTTTAATGTATTCATTTTTTTTATTTTTTATGTTGGATCTACAGTACAGTGAGAAGTATCCTTTTTGCAAATTCCCATTAATATTTTGCTAACCAAGAGGATGAATCAAAAACACTCTCTCATGTGCAAAACATGACAATTTAATTTCACAGTTTTTACATTTTGTTATCTAACAACATTTTACAAAAGGAAGCACACAGTGAATCAAACTTGGATCAAAACAAAAGGCTCGAAATGCAAAACCTAGGAAAGGAAGCATTTGTGCATTTCTTTAGAGCTTGGATGCAAAAAAATTTTTTCAAGAGGCAATATCAACACTGGCCTTTCTTAGAGAAGATCTGCAGTATACAAAGTAACTAGTGCTGGATGCAGTGTTCACGGGGAAACCCTTAAGGGAGTACAGTCATAAAAACCATGAAATTTGGTCCAAGCTTATGAAGATTTTTTTAAAAACCTTAACCTAGTCCCAGCAGTTCATGGGTTGAGTGTTTACAGTAGAAACAATGAAAGATGCAGTGTTTTTTCATTGTCCAGACCTTAAACCAGGCAAAACTTGGTTGGTTATGGCAAAAGTTCAAATTGAAAACTTAAAATTCCATACCCAAACCCTAAAGTGAAGGTCTATCACCCCATGAAATAAAACCAAGGAGAAAAAATAAATAAATAGTTCTTGAAGCAACTCAGTGCCTAGTTAAGAAGTCAAAATCAGCCATGACTAAATGGGTACATTTTAAAAAGGCAAGATTGTGGCGAGGGACTAGAATTAAAAATGGATTCAAAAGCAGTGATGAAATAATAGGATAGGAAATAGTTGGATGAGCCTGTGAAGTATTGATACAGCTAAGTCAGGGGCTAAGTCAAGGCAGAATTGAATCTAAAGTATTTAATAAGCCATGATGGTGTCTTCTAATAAAAAGATCCACATCATAGCTGCAAGATATAAAGTACTTTTTTCTTACCCACTAAAATCTAATCCTAGACTTTTATTAGTTGACTCTTCTTCACACAATTGATCATGCTAGGTCTGTCTCTAAATAGCATTTTTCAGGTGTAAATACTGACCAAGAATGTTATGAGTGAGAACAGAATTTGCCTCTGAATATATTTCAAAACATATATCAGCTACTTTCTGATCTAATTTCAAAGTGCTGGGAGAAACAGAGCATTTCAGACACCTAGAAGAAAAAAGCCAAACTACAGTAACCGAGATACATTATTGGTTTTATACACAGAAGTGCACCAAGGAAACTGCAAACAATTGAAAAGATTTGACTTAAAAACAAAACTTACACTTGTTTGTAAAAGGATTTAGAATCTTTTTTCTCCTTTAATGACTTCTGGCCATCCATACAAATTGGTAGACTTCCCAAATACCATAGACTAGTTATTTTACACTATATATAAGCAACCCTGCTGACAAGTTCCTCAGCAGACTAATCAGAGCCCAAGCATTCCAGCCTGATAACTCTCTCTCAGTACTCAGTAGCACGTAGTACAATAAGCACAGGGTTCATTGGAATTTTTAGAGTGCCAGTTGTTCTGTTTCTGGAGCAGACGTATGTTTAAGGGTCTGCAGCCAGTTTGGAAAAAAGACCAGTTACGTTTATCAAGAGCAAGACACATCTATCTGACACAACGTTGGGAGAAAATCGGCTAGAGCAGGAAGCTGGCCTAGACTAGCCAGACTTGAGCCATCACCAAAGGCCGAGTGCAGGGCAGTTTCATACTCCAACCCCTCATCCCCCACCCTCTCAGAGCCTCCCAAGCTGAAAGCAGATCCCAAAATGCCTCATCCTTTTTCCTTGGGGAAAGCAACTGACCTCTCTTCTGGGTGGCAGGACCCCTCCCCCACATGTGTCTGTCCCTCTTCCCCTCCCCTCCACACACATGCACACACTGACCTGCTAATGGGTTTTAGTGGATTTTGTAGCCATCCACTAACTTAAAATTATACATTCCTGGTCTGGGGCTATTGCTCTTTTTTTGGACTATATGATTACAATGGTTCCTTCTGGTACGGATTCTATGAAAAAATCCACAGTCTGATTTTAGTTCATTCTGCATTTAGTAAGCCCACACAAAGAGTGCTACTAGATTTATTCACTTTCAAATGTTTGGCAATAGTACATTGTTCTGCAGGACAGCAAGTGGCTTACAGTGCCACCTTGTCTCTGTGATGCTATCAGGCAGAATAAATCCTCAGACCTCAGAACATGAGCTTCTACCTAGGAGCTAAAACCCACCAGGCTGTTTGATAGGGCTGTATCAAACAGACTCATTCTCTCTCTTTGTAAGTGGTCTTGGTGCCATTAGGGTATGGGCTTCACCTGCATCTCTGAACTCCGTCACAAGACATATCCCATTTGTATTGAAAAATGGGTGAAAAAAAACAGGATACTAATGATTCCTCCCATCGACCCTGGCTCTTCAAATGAGTATTCCACACACATGGGGTTTGTAGGATTGGATCTCTTCTGAAGTTTTGTAGTGCCTGCACCTGTTCTATACTGATCTTTAATCATGCTAATGTATCTGCCCATTCCCTCCCGACTCTTCACTGTTTTGTGAGGCATGTTGTGCAAATGTTTCTCCATGCTTATTTTTCAAGTGGCTTCTTAGAGCTGACTTTCCCCTGAGTGTACTTTCTCTTTCTTTACTAGCCCTCTTTTCTATACAAACAACAGATTGCTTTGCTGCTGTCCTTTAGATTTAAACAGAGGAAAAATCCCACACCACAGATGTCTGTTTTCTTTTTCAAGCTTCTTGGGAAAGTTGAATATCTCAATTCTTCCTTACAGGATACAAAATCTAGACTTTTACCTTCTGGCTCTCCTTATCTGTGTTCAGTATCACCTGGAATCCTCATTCTCATTGAAGATCTCCTAGTTATGTGGGTAAATGAACCACAGATAATGCATTAATAGGCTGCTCAAAATAGCTAGCAAAAGATTTGGCTGCATGGCCATGGGATGTGCACTAGGCTTGGTTTCTCAGGTAGTTTCAGCTTAGGAACAATAGTGTTGGCCAGTGGCCCCAGAAAGAGTTTTATTCATGGGGGAATGTTGCACTACTGCATAATGCCAAATTTATTTCCATAAATTAACAGTGTGCATGCAGAATTGTGTTTCCCCACCGAAATGGGATGCAGTGCTGTTGGCTGCAACTGGGGGCTGATGGACCGGACAGAACCCACCTTGCACATAGAAGACATTGTCAGGGGAAGGAAGGAGCTAGAGCAGGAGCTGTCATATGGCTTGCCAAGCCGGGCTGGATGTGGCCTGCCAAGCCACTGGATGCGGGATCCTCAAGAACAAAAGCAACTCCTCACTGCTTTAAGTGGCTGGCTTCTCTCAGTGGCTTTCTGTTCCAGGAACCGAGGGGAAGGGTGATGCTTCGTGCGCTGGCCCCACCCCCACGGCAAAATCTCTCAGCTCCCATTGGCTGGTTTCTGACACCTTCTGAGCACCTGGAACTCAGAGTCACAGGGAGCAGCCAGATACTTTGAGCAGCCTGGGACTGTGGTAGTCAGGGAGCCTAAGGGCCCTGCAAGGCTATTGGCCAAGAGCTGCCTAGGTAAGTGCCTCCCAACGAGAGCCTGCCTCTGGCAACTCCCACTTCCTCCTCCTTCAGACCACGGCCTGTTGCTGCCCCCAGTCACCACCCAAGCCCTCTGCACCCCTCTTTCCTTCCAGGCCACATCACCCTCTCAGATGCTGCACCTGCTTCTCCACCCCTCCCCAGGCCAATATCTTCTCCTGCACCCATACGCCTTCCCCAACCTTACACCCCATTCTTTTGCTGCAGGTGACAACCCCTCCTTCACCCATATTCCCCCTCAGACCCCACACCCTCTCCTTCACTCCAGTCCCCTAATGTGAGCTCCCTTCTGCACCTCCATCCCAGATCCCACACTCCCTCTATAGAAAAGTGCAGCCCTTAACCACTTACCCAACTCTTGGCGTGCCCCCCCCCCAAAAAAAAATTATTGCCCACCCCTGAGCTAGAGGGTTCTTAGTAGTGGCAGGTCCCAAAATGCCCTGAAGGAAGATGGTGGCATGCAGGAAACTTCATGCAAGCTTGGGACCAAACATCAGGCAGTTTCTTCTTCTGGATCCCTGGGCTATGTAAGGGAGGAGGGTAGGTGTCTGGGCCAAGGCAGCACAGCTGGGACCGGGGAAGTGAAAACACGCAGATCTCAGGGCTCTAGGGGGGAGTGTGTGTGGATATATGGGCAAGAGGGACCCCCTGATGGGCTCAGAGAGAGGGTGCACATATATTAGGCAAAGGGGGGAGCTGTGGCTGGGTTCAGGGGGATGAGGGTATTAGCTGGGGGTACCATGGCTGAACTCTGGGCATGAGGGGTTATGGGCATCTGCCTCCCAGGCTTGACTCGGGGAGTTTGCGAGAGGGCAGAGAAATGGGAACTGGGTTGTCACAGAGGTTTCTTTAACTCTCAGTTCCCAGCATTAGCCAATGTCTGGAAGTAGTGTGTAATTGTGTTGTTAGAGATATACTTGCTGATCTGTAATTAGAAATAAATCACCAAACTAAACGAAATGGCTGTGATTATGCACGGTTATTCTGAAAAATAAAATTGGCAACATTTTTAAATATTGTGCTCAGAATTATTTATTTGAGGTGGGAGGTGGAATGCCCCCAGGACTAACAAATAGATGTGTTCCCTGAGATTTTTTTTAAAAAGTCAAGATTTCTTGTTTCCTGAGAAGAACAGGGGAAGATGAGTGATGCCAGAAATCATAGCATGAGCAGACAGGAGACATTGCAAAAGTGCACTGTGCCAAGACGCTCCTCCTACAGTTCTGATCTACAGCCGCCACTGATGGCTGAGAATGTTCAGAGGTGGAGAGGGTTGTTTCAGACTCATATGTAAGGGCTTGGCTGCATGGGCAAGTTGTAGCCGTACAAGGTAGGATGTGAATTTACAGCGCTAATGCTGCATAGGTTGTACAACCCTTCATTGGGATTCTCTGGCCTGGCAACATCTGTGGTCTGACGGGTCTCAAGTATAGAGAGGTCAGGCTGTGAGGCAGGAACATGGGTCTGGCAGTGGCTGCAGAGCTCCAGCCCCGGCCATGGAGCTTGGGGTTTGGCCCTGGCTGCGGAGCTCAGGGTCCAGCAGCAGCAGATAGGGAGCGCCAGCCTTGGGAGCCATGGCCAGGCATGCAGCAGTGGTGCGGGGCTGGAGCCATAGCAAGGGTCAGGAGTTCAGCACGGGCGGGACCTCCTCTGGTCCGGAAAATCCCCTCGATTGGGACCAGTCAGGTCCCGAGGGTGCCGTGTGAGGGAGGTCCAACCTGTATTAGTTAAACTCCCCATGCAAGATATTCTTATTCTGGTATTAAAGTGCCTTTTCCCAGTTCCACTTTTATTGCTTTGAGAAGTAGTGTAAGGGTACGTCTGGAAAGCATGCCTCTGGCAACAGAGGCATGTAGATTAGACTACCCGGCATAGGAAAATGAAGCGGCGATTTAAATAATCGCCGCTTCATTTAAATTTACAGGGCTGCCGCGCTGAGCTGATCAGCTGTTTGTCGGCTCAGCACGGTAGTCTGGACGTTCCGTGGTCGACATCAAAGGCACTTGTCGACCTCCCAGGTATGCCTCATCCCATGCTCAGCGCGGCAGCCCTGTAAAGTTAAATGAAGCGGCGATTATTTAAATCGCCGCTTCATTTTCCTATGCCAGGTAGTCTAATCTACATGCCTCGGTCGCCAGAGGCATGTAGTCTAGACGTACCCTAAATGAAGCCCAAAAGCCACTGTTTTTCAGAAATACGAGTGTTCATAGAAGGGGGTTATCAATGTAATTGGGGGGAAGGAGAAATCTACACTGTAGGCAAGTTCTAAGTCTGTCAGCCTCAAACCTCCCTCCTCTCCAACCTCTGTCTGTTTGTTGAAGAACTCCGACTAAACAGTGAGAAATAGGACCCAAAATTCAGTATTCCTCTCATCATGACTTAAAGCAAGGTAAAGGTTAGGTTGTGCCAGGAAAATGGGATTACTTCTCAGAAAAGAGACAGTATTGCCAGGCAGGTGAAAGGCACTGGCTGGGTGTGTGCACCCTCCCCTTCCTGAACTGCCCCAACCCTGAGCCTCTCACTCCTCAGGCACCCTTTAGAGATGGGGGGCAGGCTGGAGCGTCCCCCTAATTCATACAGGGACATTGCTGGCTGTTCCCCTTCATCAGGAAGCAAGGGGAAAGTGCACGGTTTGCTGCATTCCTCACTCTGGCTGAGGAGCCAGGGGGCAGATGAGTCTGGGCTTTCCCCATCCAGGGGACATGCACCCCTCTCTCAGATGTGCCTGCTGGAGCTGCAGCAGCCATGGAGATGCACTTCACACGCTGCTGATGTGAGAGAGCGCTGTGGAAGTCCTCTCTCCTCAGGGCAGCTTGCATACTGAACCGTTAGTCGCCAGCCCCACCCCAGAGCAAGGATTTTAACGAAGAAAGACGAACATTAATTGAGTTAAGCCAATGCTTAACCAACTCGAGCAATGCCAGGTAAACCTTCTAGTAATTTCATACAACGGAGGAATTAGAGTTGCTAATGGACAGGTTGCTCAAAGAATAAACAATGCAACTAAAACTTTTTCTGTTAAGACTTATTCACTTGCCTCTGCTGTTCATTTGGTATTTTCAGTGTGAGTGGAAAATATGGAAATCTTTAAAGAATGCAGTTTTCTTGAGTTCCAGGACAAGTTTTGGAAAGCAAATGAGTAGAGATAAGCTGTAATCACACATCTGTACTAGAATTTTCATCCTAACTCATCCCTCGAATCTCTGGAGATTCACACATTGCTCCTTTATTACTTCAGCTTTTCCCAACTTGAAGATGGGAAAGGCCCTAAAGGAGTCTTTTTCTTTTGATTTATAAAAGGTGTTGCTCCACTTACCAGGCACCATTCTGTGCTCTGGGCACTCTGACAATAAATTAACAGTCTCATACATTATTCACTGTAACAAATGATAGATAGTTCTCTTTGATGGAATGAACAAAGTAAGTAATGCTTCTCCTCAGAGCACCTTAACAACACATGAATATGGCCCTCCAAACCTCTCCTTCCCAAATGCCCAGGAGAGGAGAGGAGGCTTATAGCATGCCAGTAAGGTTAACAATTCCAGGCTCTAGTAGACTATGGAAGGATGAGAACTGAGTTCCAATAGAGTACAGGGCTAAATGCTCCATCTCAACAATGAGTGAAGGTGCTTAATTCTTCAGTAGGACGTTAGGAGAAAGCTCCTAAACCATTTGTTGCATGTAATTTTAATGCCTATACATCGATTGGTACACTTGGAAATTCATATGCAGAATTTTAATTTTGTGGACAATCTGTACAGGGAATATCAGAGAGGAACGCTCAATTCTTAGCTTAACCTTTGTCTTAGTTTTGCTTGGTCTCACACAGACAGCAATAGACTAGGATCTGAACGAGGACTGGACCTTAAACAAGGAACACTGGCTGGCTATTGCCAGAGAAATGAATTTGATACACAACCTTCAATCCCCAGGGAACTTGTCTGTTGAATGGAGAATCTGTGAGACCTATCAGAGATGACAACAAATGTTGTGTCAGGAAACAGAGAGAAAAGGACATGATAGCAGTTTTCAGTATCTAAAAGGGTGTCTCAAGGAGGAGGGAGAAAACTTATTCATCTTGGCCTCTGAGGATAGAACAAGAAGCAATGGGCTTAAACTGCAGCAAAGGAGGTTTAGGTTGGACATTAGGAAAAAGTTCCTCACTGTCAGGGTGGTGAAACACTGGAATAAATTGCCCAGGAAGGTTGTGGAACCCCCATCTCTGGAGATATTTAAGGGTAGGTTAGATAAATGTCTATCAGGGATGGTCTAGACAGTATTTGGTCCTGCCATGAGGGCAGGGGACTGGACTCGATGACCTCTCGAGGTCCCTTCCAATCCTAGTATTCTATGATTATTAGGGATGGGGGAAAGGAGCACTAGACAGAAGGAAATTTTCAGTAAAAAGAATGGAGGAACTAAAAAAAGTGCTGATAAGAGATTCACAACTACATAGCTAGGAGGCAGTCAGAGTCAACTCTTCAAGTTCACAAAGCATTTTAGGATGCAGAAGGAACTCTGGATAGGATGTTGCAAAACACTGCACACGTGCTGACCCCTCTGACCTGCAAGGGTTCATCATCTGGAAAACACCAATGTTATAATGACCTCTACAAAATGAAATCTGAAAACCAGTATTGGTCAGGCTACTCTGTGGCTTGAAAGCAATTTCCCAGGAAGTCACTCTTGATGATTTACCTGTAAGACAGGTGTGTCCCTTATTTCTTTCTGCTAGTAAAAGAAGGACGCCCGGAGTACAATGGAACTGCTGTCCAAGACCTCAGTCCTGCAAAGATTTGTGCAAATGCTCCACGTTAAGCATATGAGTAATCCCATACTTAAATCTAAGCTCATGGAATCATGGGTCTCAAAGAGACCTCAAGAAGTCATCATCGACAGTCCCCTGAACTCATGGCAAGACGAAGCACCATCTACACCTTCTCGGACAGAGGACTGTCTATCCTGCTCTTTAAAAAGTCTCTAATGATGGAGATTCACAACCCCTTTAGGTAGTTTATTCCAGTGCTTAATCACTTGGTCAGCTAGTATCCAACTTAACTTCTGATGATAGGACAGGAAGCAATGGGCTTAAACTGCATCATGGGAGGTTTAAGGAGAGTAATTTTCTTCCTCCTTCTTGCAGCATATGGTACTTGAAAGCTGGTAGCCTGTCCCCTCTCAGTCTTCTCTTTCCCATACTAAACAAACCCAATTCTTTCAATTTTCCCTCATAGGTCATATTTTCCAGACTTTAAATCCTTTTTGCCTTTTTGTTGCTCTTCTCTAGACCTTCTCCAGTTTGTCCACATCTTTCCTCAAATGTGGCACCCAGAACTGGACATAATATGCCAGTTGTGGCCTAATCAGTGTGGAGTAGAGTGGAAGAGTTACTTCTCATGTCTTACTTGCTGCACTTCTGCTAAGGCATCTCAGATTTTTTTTTTTTTTTGCCACAGTGTTAACATGGTTGATTCATAATTAGTTTATGGTCTATTACAAACCACAGATCTCTTCCTGAAGTACTCCTTCCTAGGCTGTCATTTCCCATTTTGTATGAGTGTAACTGATATTTCCCCCCTAAATGGAATACTTTGCATTTGCCTTTATTGAATGTCATTCTATTTACCTCAGACCATTTCTTCAGTTTGTCCAGATCATTTTGAATTATAATCCTATTCTCCAGAGCACTTGCAACCCTTTCCATCTTGGTATCGTCTGCCAACTTTATAAGCATCTTCTCTATGCCCCTATCTAAATCGTTAATGATGATATTGAACTGAACTGGATCCAGAACTCATCCCTGCGGAACCTTACTTGTTATGCTCTTCCAGCATGACTGTGAACCCTTGATAACTACTCTCTGGCTGTGTCTACATTGGCACCCCTTTCCGGAAAAGGGATGCTAATGAGACACTTCGGGGATATTTAAATATTCACTGCGGCATTTGCATGAACATGGCTGCCGTTTTTTTCCGGCTCGGGGTTTTGCCAGAGAAAAGCACCAGTCTAGACGGGTTCTTGCGGAAAATAAGCCCTTTTCCGGAAGATCCCTTATTCCTACTTTCAAGGGCTTATTTTCCACAAGAACCCGTCTAGACTGGTGCTTTTCTCTGGCAAAACTCCAAGCCGGAAAAAAGCGGCAGCCATGTTCATGCAAATGCTGTGGGGGATATTTAAATCCCCCTTGGCATTTGCAATTCCGAAGTGTCTCATTAGCATCCTTTTTACGGAAAAGGGTGCCAGTGTAGACACAGCCTCTGGGAATGGTTATCCAGCCCGTTGTGCACCCATCTTCGGGTATGTCTACACTACCCTGCTAGTTCGAACTAGCGGGGGTAATGTAGTCATCCGCAGTTGCAAATGAAGCCCGGGATTTGAATTTCCCGGGCTTCATTTGCATGAAGCCGGCCAGCACCGTTTTTAAATGCCGTCTAGTTCGAACGAGGTGTACAGCTAGTTCGGATTAGGAAGCCTAATCCGAACTAGCTACTCCGTGCCGCGTGTAGCCACACGGCACAGGATTCGAACTAGCCGGCATTTAAAAATGGCGCCGGCTAGTTCCATCAGGGCTGCATTTCCCTACTTTGTTAATGAGACATATATGCGGGACAGTATGAAATGCTTTAATAAAGTCTAGATACACTACAGCTACCACTTCTCCCCCCATCCATGAGGCTTATTACCCTGTAAAAAAGTTATCAGGTTGATTTGGCAAGATTTGTCTTGACAAATCCATGATGACTGTTACATATCACCTTATTATTTTCTAAGCTGAATTCTATTTGCAAGCTGAATCCTTAATTATTTGTTCTATTATCTTTCTGGACCCAGAAGTTAAGCTGACCAGGCTGTTATTTTCGGGGTTGTCCTTATTTCCTTTCTCATTGGCCTGAAGGGAAAGAGATAGCTCAGTTGTTTGAGAAGGTACCTTCTAGTTCTATGAAATAAGTATATCTCCATATATTAACAATATTTGCCCTTTTCCAGTCTTCTGAAATCTCTCCCCTCTTCCATGACCTTTAAAAAATTATCGATAACAGCTGAGATGCCTCCTCACTCAGCTATTCTAGGATGCATTTCATCAGGTCCTCGTGTCTTGAAGACATTTAACTTATCTAAGTAATTTTTAACTTGTTCTTTCACTATTTTACCTTCTGATTCTACCTTGTTTTCACTGGCATGTATATGTGTAAATCTTCACCAGATTGGGGCCAAAGACTATGACAGAAGAAATCTCTGAAGAGACAAACAATCTGATTAGTTTTGAGTAGGCCATCAAAAACATTTAAAAGCCGGGGGAGGGGAGAGGTTAATCAGAGGGCTGCACAAATCGGGCAGAACTGGATTTAACAGGATCACATAAACCAAGACCCATCTTTCATAGGAGTCTAGTTATTATTACAAAACGGTAGCACCCATATTATGCCAGGTACTTTTTCTAAACATATAGAAGATAGCATCATTGTGCTCCAGAGTTCAACAGTTGGACAAGGTGTATATCTTTTACTTTTGCTAAAAACTTACTCTCTGGGATCTTATTTTTCCCATTTCCCAAGGCATCTTTTCTTCAGTCCACATGCCCTATCTGACCCATACCATCACTTCTCCTTAAATGTGTATTTTCCCCATCCTACAGATTTCAGGTTCAGTATAAATCAATGAGCAGGCTGAGAGGGTATGCACAAGTGTACCAAAGAAGCCACAGGCCACAGCAGCCTCTGGAGGTCCATGGAAGTAAGAGCTGGGACAGGCAAGACTACTGAATGCTGCACATCTCTATGTGCTCTGCTCTCAGGGGAAGGGATGATGTAAGTCCCAATTACTAAGGTCACTGGAGATGCTGGTAAAGACTAGGAGAACCTTCTCTTGCCCACAGTATGATACAGCTCTAGTTCTTTTCTCCATTGTCACCCTCAGTTCCATCCCCACAAACCCCGTAGGGGCTCCTATCTCTGGGCATATCTAAGAATGTGATAGGGACAACATAGGATCTAGTGCCCAGGTTCTACTGCCCACCCTACGGCTTCATTCAGTATAGCTCTACCAACTCTCTCTGCCTAGCCCTTCGAGTTTGCTTGACCGCTTTAGTTTTGTCTGGTCTGTGTGTCACAGGCCTAGGCAGGGACGAAGAGAAGACTACCTAACCACTTGGGACCCACAATGATATTGGAGAGACAGATGCCAGGATCAGGAGACCTCTGTCCATTTGAAAATTCAACAGGATTAAGAGGAATGAAGATGCGAGTTACCCTGGAAGAGCATGTGTAGAAGAGGAAAGGGATATGCATTTTCAGGATGAAGTAGGAGTTGGGTACTCTCCCATTGCCAGAACTCCTTCCCCAAGATATCTAAGGTAAAAAGCAGTAGGGCCTAAAGGTCTGGTGGGAGAGGGCATGTATGGGAGCTGAAGTGCCATCAACCTATATCCCCCAAAACAACCCTATGTTTAATTCTTGACTACATTTTGATTCCCCAGAACCCTCTTACCTGAAATTTTGGCTCTGTCAATCATTCTGATCTTTAATATATATGATCAGTATTCAGGATATGTTTGATTCACCACAGGATATCGACAATACAGACGGCAGCTCTGTAAACCACCGAATTACCCTGCCAATAAGAATTAATCCTGTTCTGAAGGAATCACCTCTAACTACGAGAGGGTATCATGTTACATTTTCTATGCTTTTCAACCCTTAACTTCTCCACAGAGACTGAAACCAAGAGTATCAATTATTGCCAGCTACAAAGGTTCTATTTTTGCTGTAAATGGAAATTTAGTTTGCACAAATATAAAAAACAATAAACAGATGGGAACAGCTTTTAGTCACTACTGTCCTTGACCTTACTTGAACTAGATATCTAGAGGTAACAAGCACTTCACCCATTTGCCTATTCTGTGTGAGCCAAACAAATCATCTGGGGACACATTATTTCAATTCAAATCCTCAGATTAAACTCTTCCTCTTTGCTGCTTTCTATCACCTCTTCCCTGCCACCATTTTCACATTTTGTATCAGCTTTATATTCTTAAATGGTTGACAAAGATGATTAAATCAGTTTAAGGTATATGAATTTAAGCTCTGCAAACTCCAAACCATTCATCTCCTGCAGTAACTCTACATATTTTTCTGCTCCCAATTATTTTTTTTCTATAGAAGAATATCACAAGAATGTTATCCCATAAAAGTAGTAATGGAATCTCAGAATATTCACTTGTTCAAAGACATTTCAGCTATTTCAATGCCAATATACTTCTAATTTGGCACATTAAAAATATTGAATAACCTGTCAGAAACAGCTGTGAATGTGACAGGAAGGAGACGCTTCAAGATGACTGTTTCAAATCATGGAAAGGACAGTATAAGCAGTTTCATTTTTCAATTATTTTTCTCTGGCAGCTCTATAACCAGCATCTTCCTGGTTTTCAGAGAATTTTTCATAGTGCCTTTTCTTTTCCAAAAGAAGTCAATGTCTTAGTCGATTTCCAATTTCAACGCCCTTAACAGCCATTGACTTTTTTGAAAAACAAAAGCTTATTTAAACCTCTGGCTATGATTCCTCAAGCTAGTAAAGCTGTGGTCAGCAGCCCACACCGCAAAAATAGCTTTTCTGTGTTAGTACCCTCTAACCACTTGGCCATCAGATGAGTCTGTAGGCCCTGTCTTCCTTTGTCTCTCTGCTCACTGAGAAATGTTGGGTCAGGGAGGTAAGAAATATCAGAATTTCCTTTTTATTATCAGTCATCCAGTGCCCCTGGGATTTCAGGGACATTAGTTACAAGCCACGCTCTTGGTATACAGGAAGAGAAGGCAAATGTCAGAAATAGATGAAGCGATAGAATAAAAAGCTGGTAAAGTGCTTTGATGGCAAAGGTTATGCAAGCGTGAAGGAACACTCTTACACGTCCCATGAGTGGGGAAGAAGAGCCTTTGAAGTGCACTTTAATGGCCAAAAAGAAGTCATGAGCTGACCAAAAGTATCTAGATCTTACTGTCCGTCAGTTGGGGTGTGAATTATTGACAGAGCACTTAATGCTGATCTAATTTCAGCTGGAACAATTATGAATAAGGAAAGTCATATAAACATTTATTTGAGTGACCGTGGCTGAAACTCAGATGGAAGAATCTGTTAAAGGTGCTGGCCTTTTAAAGCACACACCTTCTGGGCCTCAGCAATATTTCAGTGATTTTAAATGACTACTGGTCATTAATGGTATCACCCACACATTCTAAATCAGACAAGCTGATACTCATAACCAGGTCAGAAAAGAGGAACAAAAAGAATCTTCTATTATAAATCTATTATAGGCACTATAGCAGAAATGTTTTTTACAAGACAAATTTAAGAAATAGGGGGAGAGGAGAGGAGAGGACTGGCAAAGGAGGGTGATCCATATAGAGGGGTTACCTAATACCTGATAAAAATGATGCACTCGTCAAAGTTAATTCTGGTTTTCTGGGGCACTGATTATTGTAGGCTACAATGCTCCCTCTAATCTTTTCCATCCGTGTGCAGAATAATTTTATGTGCACTGAAGCATGTGTGAATGTGCACCACCAAGAGAAACACAAAGCCTAGCTGCGGGCACTCTGTTAATCAGCTGGGTGGCATTAGAAAGTATCCTGAGCAGCTGCACAAGCGCACATCTTACAGGGAATACTGGACTGTTATTTAATCTCCATCGTCTTCTCTTAGGACAGCATCTTTTCTAGGACTTTTTCACTGGTACCAGAGTCCAGCACAAGTAAGAGTAATACGAAAGAATATGACAATATGGGCACTGTGTGATCAAAGTCCTCTTCAATTCCCAGATGACTGGCTGCATAGATTTTAAATCTAAAGCTTGTGTGCAAGAGCAGGAGGCAAGTACCAGGCAGAGGACATTTTATGGTTCTGACCACTCTACCATTACAGCCCCCTTTTCTGGGAAAAGGAAACATTCTCTATTTTATAAATGTGCATCACTTTGGTACCAACATGCCTTCAGTGCAGCCAGAGCTGAATAATTGCTATGCCCCTACATCTGTCTACAGGCCTCAGACTCATTTTAAGCTTCCTGTTCCTTATATCCTTGCCCACATGTTAGCCAAATAATGGAAGAAGAAAGCCACATTACAATGCCAATGTGAGCTATTCTGCATGACAGTTGGTGTGAAACACTATGTAGAACCAAGTTATATTGTATCATATTATTGAATTATGGCTGGCATGCTTGCAGTCACAGTCACTGTATCTAATGCATTATTTGGTAAAATGCTTTGATATATTCTAGCACAAGCATTAGACGGTGTAACTTCATACAAAGCCTTTTGCCTACAAATATTCTAATTTCCCAGTGCTAAGATGATATGTTTTTGTTTTAAAAAGATTCATTTTCTTCACAATATTAGACTCCAAATAATATTTATTCCCACATGTAATCCCATTCACTTCAAAGGGATATACTCTGGAGATAATAGCTTGCAGAATCAAATTATATCTATATTCAAAAGGGAAAATACAGAAAGCCAACCTTTAATATAGGTTACCAAAAAGACTACTTTGCTTATTCCTTCATTTTCTGCATTGGACCTTCAACTATGAAAATGTCAAAAACTGCTAATAAATGTCTTTCCCCAGTAAATTGACATGGCAAGCAAGTAGAGGGAAAATCTTACATATGGGCCAATATATCAACGACACAATTTGATCGCTGACTCAAGACTTGGCAGTGAAAAACTTTTAAAAGATGGGTTAAGAATGTCCATGAATCTGACCTCCAGACCAGTTTTCTAAAACTAACTGTCAGCTAGCTCCCCAAACACCAGGAGGTATATCAGGTTGGGTAAAACAGACCAGAATCCAGGCAACCTAATTTCTCTTGATTTTGTGACTGCTGCAGATTATTCCTCACTAGATCACACAGATGGGCAGTTTTTTCCCTAACATATTAAGTTTTGTAGCTGAAATCTAATTTTTTTATTATTTTAAACAAAATTACATAAAAATTAAAATAAATTGTACCAGATGTATGCTCAAATTATCCCACAAAATAATTTTGATGGGTGTTTATAAATTTTTAAGCAATGTTTACTTCTGAAACGTACAATTGCTTTTGACATTTCTTTGATGTATATTGAATTTTATCTATTTTTATTGTATTATGGAAGATACTTGGTTCATGTATTGGCATCTGTTTGATGTACCGAGTTCTTTGTATAAATTTTGTTATCCATCATGGCGAAAGCCAGATAAATAAATATATACAGAACATAAAATAATAGGTGCAGCACATCACAGGTAAATTCCATCACTTGCTCATGAATAATAGAGAATAAAATTCTGACACTCAAAACAATTCTGCACACAATTCTGCAAGATTCCTAGACATTTGTGTCCTTGGACATAAAGTATAATTTATATTAATGGGGCTTTGGTTTAATTCTTTTTCTGATTAATGTTAAAATGTAGATTACACTCCACTCCGCATACAGTACCATCTGGACTAAACTCCCTTACTGATGAGGTTGAACAAGATTTAATACACAACATAATGCACCAAATGTAGTCTAAACTATGGAGTAAGTACCGACACCTCCATGTAAAATGTAACATTATGTAAAGATAATATTGTCTAATTCTATTGTATGATGTAATAATGTTTACTACTACTTGTATGGGAAAATCTGCCTTTCTTTTTTTCCCTGTCCACAAACAATAGTTACCATGGAGACAAGTTTGTCACTGGTACAGAAATCATTTTGTGATACTTGAAGTTAATACAGTTTAAAAACTAAATACATAGTAGTTGGAAATGCCTCTTCCATTGTGTGGGAAGACTAAATCCATGGGATGGTTATGACCGTGCATGTGTATCCAGTATAGAAAATGCCTTAATACTGTTTGTACTTCATAGGAATATTGGACTGGGGCAGTATCACAAATTTTCATTGATCCCAAAATCCCAAGTACAAGGAAACAATATTTCCCCCCCAAAGAAGTCTTTGTAGATTACGCATGTCAAATATTTCATTATCACAAATTATTTCATCTACCTGAGATTACAACTATTTGACCATACTACTCAAGGTGATCCTGCAACATAAGGGGACTTGGACACCCATGTAAAACTCTACTGACTTCACATAAAAGGTCAACTCTTTCTCCTCAGCAACTCCCTGCAGAACCAGTCCAGCTAGTGAAAAACTATGCAATAAGACATGTCTGGAGATTTTGCTCCAAATTTAGTTTATCAGGTTTCTCTGCTCAGTTCAAAATATTTCTGAATCTGCCAAATGAGTCTTTACAATTATGGGCTAGGAGCAAGCCCAACAACTCTTACACAAATAATTCAATATATTTAATTGCAGCTATCTGTAACCCAGGAGTAAGGGTTCACAGGGTTAAGGTCCTTAATTACAACATATCCTAACTTCTTGCATCTCTGAATACAAAGTCATTTACTACTTGATATGCAGATGCAGTAAGAGACATCTAGATGAAATCACCCATCCCTGCAATTATTTCTACATGCAAATAGCAAACAAAAGAATCTCAGTTTTGAAATTTGGACCCAAATATTGCAAAGAAGGGATAGAGCGTGGGGAAGAAATGGAATATTTTTGATCATGTCTGGAATGAATTTTTGAATACATCTTTTAATGTCTAAGGGTATGTCTACACTACAGAGTTAGTTCGAAATAACGGATGTTAGTTCGAACTAACTTTCATAGGCGCTACACTAGCGCTCCGCTAGTTCGAATTTAGCTTGCCCGGGACTGCAAGAGGTGGGCATCCGCCTGGGCTAGTGCGGAGATCGTGGACCTTGTCCACGATCTCCGCACTAGGCACAGGAAAGTGACCGTCTAGGGCAGGAGAGCTGCCAGCCTGGCCACCCAGGAACAGGTGTGCAAGAAAATCAAGGGGGTCCACTGAGACCCCCGACCCTGAGCCCTGAGCTTACAATGGCCGTCCTGGGTCAGACCAAAGGTCCATCTAGCCCAGTAGCCTGTCTGCCGACAGCAGCCAACCCTAGGGACCCTGGAGGGGATGGACCGACGACAGTGACCAAGCCATTTGTCTCGTGCCATCCCTCTCCAGCTTTCCACAAACCTTGGGCAGGGACACCACTGCTACCCCCTGGCTAATACCACTCCATGGACCCAACCTCCATGACTTGATCTCACTTCCCTTTAAACTCTGTTCTAGTTGTAGCCTTCACAGCCTCCTGCAGCAAGGAGTTCCACAGGTTGACTCTTTGCTTTGTGAAGAACAACTTTCTGTTACTAGTTTAAAGCCTGCTACCCATTCCTTTCCTTTGGTGTCCTCTAGTCCTTCTTTATGGGAAATAATGAAGAACTTTTCTGTATGCACCCTCTCCACCCAACTCCTGCTTTTAGAGACCTCTATCCTGTCCCTCCTCCGTCTCCTCTTTTCTGAGCTGAAAAGTCCCAGTCTCTTTAGCCTCTCTTCATATGGGACCTGTTCCCAACCCCTCATCATTGTAGTTGCCCTCGCCTCTCCTACCCTCTCTCTTCCCCTCTCCCACCTCCTTTTCCCAGTCTCCCCCAGTTTTGTTCAATAAAGACAGATTCCATTTTGGAAGACACGTTATCTTTATTTTGTACATCAAGAAGAGGGGCTAGAGAAGGGTAAGTGGAAGGAGGTGAGGGAGGAATGGGGTACGAGCCCCCGATGGGGAGGACTGGGCTGGCTCTGTGGGCTTCTGGGGGTGGAAGCTCTCCTGCAGCCCCTCAATTGCCCGCTCTCCCCAGATGGCAGCCTGCGGCAAGTGCAGCTGGGCTGATGGCCGAGTGCTGTGATGTGCCCAGTGTGGGTAGTCTGGGCAATCCAAGCCAGGACTGCTTTGCAAGTGGGGCACCCCTGAGAACTGTCTGTCCGGGGTGGGGGTCAGGACCCTTTAAGCACAGCCCTCGGCTAGCCTGAGACAGCATCTCCACGCTCTAAGTCCCCCTCTGATGCCCTGCCGGCACTGCTTCTGGCCATCATTAACCCCGGTTCAGGGTCCACTCTGTCTGGACATGCTAGTTCGAATTAGCAAAACACTAATTCAAACTAGTTTTTTAGTCTGGATCCGTTAGTTAGAATTAACTAATTCGAACTAAGTTAGTTCAAATTAACGTTGTAGTGTAGACATACCCTAAACTCTTATTTGTCTTCTTTTCCTACACTGACTATTCTGATCTTTTAAATACATTATTTTGATTAATCAATTCATTTAAATATTTTTTTAGGCAACAACACAAATAGGTCTTTTTCAGTTGAGGAGAGATCATATAATCTAATTTCCATTATTTTACTGAACATGCTTTTTTGGAAGATTAGAAAGCAGTGAAGAATTTATCTTAGGTTACCAAGAAACAGAGGAAATGCTATATATAACCTTTAGTAATACAAGAACAAGACAAGGGACTCTATGGATCTGAGTTTTGAAATCAATTCTTACAAGTTCTTTTTTTACCATGCTTTTAAAAGAACCCACATTCACTTATAAAAAATGTTCTCATATAATTGCTTAATTAAAATGTATGGAAGGATAGAGACATATTTCCCTCTGAGCACGTTTCAAGTGTGAATGCAGCACATTTCCCTAAAGGGTAACAATGTGTCCCTGAATAGTGGCAATGTCCTGTTTCCATGGCTTATCCTGGTACCCCTGTCTGGTCCCATTTTGTAGTACCTAGTAGACTGGCCACCCAAATCTGGTGAAAACCTTGAGCTGGTGAAATAAAAGGATGGTGAAATGAAAGAGGATGCATGCCTCACTCTGCCCTCTCCACCCCAGGTGTCAGATGTTGACTTCTTGTCATTCCTTACCCATTAGGCCTTACATTAACACCCCATCTCCATGAGTAGGGAAGCTTTTGCTCATTTGCCAGGCTCCTATGGGCCTTGTTTTAAGGGCCCCTTCAGCCTTCCTGGAGTCAAGAAGATACTCAGCCCTGGCCTTCTCCATTCTAGTAATCCATTACACTCCCTTTCTGAGAGAAATGGGCATCAATATTGCACTCAAAGCACCTATGACACTGCTGCAGAAGCCTAGAGTTAAGGCAGATGAACTGAGAAAAACATGTCAGAGGGCCAGTAGCTGGATTACAGTTGGACAGGAAGAAAATTATTTATTGGAAGTGGGTGACTGTACACTGAGTTCAACATGTGCATACAGCATTGATCCAGACTGTTACATGAGTAAGAGCAGGAAAAATCTTAATGTGCACAATTATATTGACGTAATTGAGTACGTGATTATCAAAAATTCATCCTGGAGTGTCCTGGGAAGTTTAAAAGGTGTTCAGAAATCAGTATCAGTCCATGAACTCTGCTTTGTTAATTCTTTTCATAAGACAGTGCTAGGAACAATAAAACCCTTGGTAATGTATTATGTTCATCCTGAAGCTCTCACATCAAGACTGATGTTTTTGTAACATTGTGTGTCACTCTGGAATCATACCTCCACCCTATTTACTAAACACAATTACAGACCAGATTAGATCCATTTCAAAAGGGTGAGGCCTTTTTCGGTCATTCTCGACTATCGCTGAAGTGTGATCACCTGCATGTGGATCCTAACAGCATGGACAGAATTAAGGAAACCATCCCTACAACAGAGAAGGATTGGCCTCTATGCAGTTTCCTTGATTAACGGCTTAAAGTAACAACAAGGTCTCCAGCTTTGGTAGTATTTCCATTTCGCTCAGTGTAGTAAATCAAACCAATATTTTGAGACAGGATTGTCCAATATCTTTCATATTGCTTATGCCTCTTTACTGAGCGGTACATAGGCACGGGAAATAGGACGCTGACCTACTGGGAGGTGCTGTAGCTTCGCCCAGATTTTGCGCTCCATGTCAGATCCCACCTGCCAGCCTGCACCCAGAGACCTTGCTGCTGCCTGGAGTCCTGGCTGCTGGCCTCGCTATCTCTGGCGGTCCCTGCTGCTGGCCCTGTGGGCTCCACTGTCCAGGTCACTGGGGCTTCCATTACTGCACAGGGTACCTAGGGTCCTCACCATTGCAGCCACACTCACTAAGGCCCTAGCCTAAGATGGTGAGGGGTATGGATGGAATAAGGTGGTGGCACCATCTTAGCACCTCCATCCAAAAAATTGCTCCAGAACCCCTGCGGCTGCACCCACCCCCGCTGAGACACTGCCCTTTCTTGACCGCATGAAAGGTACTTTGAAGTACTAACTGGAGTTGAAACAATAAGTGCACATACCTAAAAAGAGTGACTGTCTCACATTGTGGGCTTCTTGCCTTTTCCTCCACTCCAACACCCCAGTGCTATGTGTTGCCCTAACTCATCCCATCCCGGCTAAAATTTTCACAGCAGAGATTATACCTTTACATTTGTTCTGAAATCCACCTGAACCCTGTCAAAGAGAGAACAGGCAGTTTTGTGATTACAGCCCTGGATTGAAATTCTGGACATCTGAGTTCTATTACTGACTGTGCCATAGGCTTACTATCTAATGTTGAACGAGTGGCTTAATCAGTCTGTGTCCTTAGTCTTCTCATGTGTAAAATAGGGACTGTCATGGACCCTCCCTCCCGCTTTATGAATAATGGCCTATGACTATGCACAACTCGAAGATGCGTTAAGCAAAATGCATCACGTATCATCATTAAAATTACAATCTGCTGAATGTTTTTATATTCAATTTCTGTGTATATATCATTCTGGTATGTGATGTTAGAAATATGAAGTGAAAACCTGTTTTATTAATCTAAATCTTCTAGTGAAAGCCATTCGTTGTACTTAAGGAAACTTAATGGCCTGGTGCGCAAGACAATTATCTATAAATGGGTTTGTTTTCGGGTAGGCCCAAACTGTGGTTAATCCTAGAAAGCCATGTGACCATACCACCTGTTGGAATACATCTTGAATCTGGTATTTTTCCACGGCAACTGGGAGATAAAACAAAGGATTCCTGCTCTGGGGAAAATTTATTTTCATCTGGCTTTGGAAATTGCCTCCCCATTGTAAGAGGATACACATGAAGCTACCTAAAAACAAAGAACTCCAAAGACACAAAGAGCTGTAAACCCTGGCCAGAGGGGAAAAAATCAACTCAGTCTTGAAGCATTTTACCTGAAATAAGGACAAGGGTGAGGTGTATATTTTGAAACAATTCCTCTTGGTATATTAGGCTCAGTTGTCATGTTTTGTTTGTTTTGGCTTAGTAACTTTTACTTTGATCCATCTGTTTTCACTTACAACCACTTAAATCCTACTTTTTATACTTAACAAAAACATTTTATTCTCAAACCCAGTGTAAATAACTGTTACCTGGTAGGAGGGAGGAGAGCAAACACTGTGCATCTCTCTCTTTCATTGATACAGAGAGTGAACTTACAAGCTTTCTCTTTGTAAAACTTTTATACAGATTTATATGGAGGTTTGCTCCTCTTTGCAGGCTGTGTGCCTGGGTGTTGTCACAGGTATTACAACTAAGCTCTCTCCAAGCTCAACTGGTTCAGTGTCTATCTTGTGTTTCCCCAATTCTGTCTTGCCTGGGAGAGACCAGAGTTTCTGGTCCAGCAAGGAAGGTGGTGGAGAGCCCCAGAAGGCAGGTAGGATGAGCTCAGTGGTATGATGAACACCATCAGGATTCAGCCCCAAGGGTCCCTGTGATCTAACTCATCACAAGGCCAATCTTCCTTTTCTTCATCACCAGGGCCTGAGAGGCTAAAATTGTTGAGACACACTCAGATGCAACAATAAAGTAATGGAAAAGCCTATGAATAACCAAAGACCTTCAGTTGCATCCGCCTAGTGCATGACATGCAGGTATAACACATTTTGAAACTACGGACAGAGAGAGAGAGAGAGAGAGGGAGGGAGATAGAGGTTTTCTCCCTCTGTCACTGCTGCCTGCTATTTCTTTCTGTTTATGATCTAGGCCCTCCTTGGCAGAATGTTACCTGGAATCCTTTCTAGCTAGGAATAGGATAGCTGCCTAATTCCAATAATATCCACCTGGGTCTTGCAAGTAAATGAGTTTGAAAATATCAATTTAAGTCTTGCAGGAGATATTACAAAAATTGCTTTGAACTCTTGACTAAAATGTTGCTTTTAAACATTTTTTGTGAAGGCATTTCACATTTTTTTCCCCATAAAGGAGTTCAGGCAGCTATTATTTTCTTATGGAGAAGATTCTCCAGGCAAACTGCATAACATATAATAATCCAGCACTAAATTAAAGGTCAAGGATGTGCTAATGAGAAGCGCATTATGCAGTGTGCATGAACCCCTAGGGCTTCCACATTGTGCATCTAAATATTCCCCATAATCTCCATGATGTACCACTGTGTCTACAAGGCGTTTACCTTGAATTATATTCCCATGGGCCAGTTTCCTCTTCTAGCTGCTCCATGACCTTCTGGATTCCTCTGGATTTACTAGCTGCCCCTATGTAATCTCATATGCTCTCTTTGCGCTCTACCATCTCAGGTGGGATTCTTGAGGTTTTCCTCAAACTTTTTTGATCTCCAAGTGCTTATCTATCCCAAAATGCATAAGCTGCTTTCTTCCAGATTATCTTGGGTTTCAAAAATGTTCAGCATTAACCTAATTTGAATCCCAACTAGCGGTCAAATTGGCTCACCTTCTGGAGGGCAGAATAAGGCCAACACCAATCCCACCCTTAGTTTTCAGAATTTCTGCTTGAACTATATCTGATTAGATGAGATCTTAGCATTGTCCCTGCGAGAGCCAGAGCCAGGCCATCACCTGTGTTCTGCCATCTTAAGTAGAAGAGCAATAATTCCCTTTTCTTTTGGGCTATAGCCTGCTCTGACAGCTCAAATCTAGAGGCCAACACCATTTATTTGACATTAAGCCAAAGTGGCACTGTGACATTTCTGAGTCTGAGAAATCTTGAATCTCAGAAGCAGGGAGTGAAAGTATAAGGCCCACAACTCTGCCAATGGACTGGAAGTCTAAGAGTCACTCTGCAGGACCGCTGATATATTTTAACTGGGAGGTAGCACAAAGCTGTGGAAAAACCAGTGGGAACAGGGTCACACAGGCCCCAGAAATGTAATATTTTTGCTAAAGAATGAAGACCCGAAGAGAAATTATTCATATGTTGTAGGCTCAATGCGCTATACATTATTTAAAGTGAAATATACTCTTTAAAATCGAGATAAAGAACTTTAAATGTGTTTGCTGACATTTTTATATACTGCTGAGCTGGCAAGGAGAAGTGTTGTATAGTTCTGAACTTTCTTGGCTGATTTTTTGATACTGGGAAAGAGAGGGCTTAGTCGGGGCTCTCAGAGTCAAAAGTAGAACTAACCCCAAGTGACCTCAATAATTACATTTTATTGATTTAGGATTGGTGTTTATATTCTGCCTAAATGTTTAATACTATTAGCATTTAAACAGTCAAAAACATTTAATTAAGATAGATCTCATATATCTGGTAGCTATTGCTCTTTAAAAAAATCTGTAGATATCAAAAGGACAGCATGCGATTGACTTACATGCTGGAGGCTAGTTTGGCCACTAAACCAAAGCTATGTGGCCCGTATCAGCACCAAGGCTACAATCCTACAATGAGCTCCATGCATGCAGAGCCCAAGCCTTCTTGGGATCCCAGTGAAACTGAGGTACTTCAGACAAGAAAATTGTACTTAAAGCAACTGTTCGTCAAATGGTGCCATACAACTGCATTTATCCAAAATGCACTGGAGACATAACAGTTTCCATTTTCATGGTACTTTTCAGCTAAAGACTTCAAAGTATTTTGCTGTAAGCATTTAGACTTAATACCCTTTGAGGTACACTAGGACAGCAAGTTAAAGGCTTAACGGTGACCACTTGAAATCTGAACTTTAACTGTTCATGGCCAACCCACTCACACCCCACCAACAGGTGGACCTGTGGAGTTCCCTCGGGCACCAACTCACATGGTATCATTTCAGATGACTCCAAGATTTTTCTCTTGAATGTTAATTAAGCTAATTAAGCATTTTATACATATTGTTGGGATTATATTTTCCAATATGCCTTACTTTGCACTTATTAATATTGAATTTCATCTGCCATTTTGTTGCCTACTCACCTAGTTTTGTGAGATGTTTCTGAAGCTCTTCCCAGTCTGCTTTGGACCTAACCACCTTCAGCTGTTTTCTGTCATCTGCAAATTTTGCCACCTCACCATTTACCACTTTCTCCACATCATTTATGAATGTGTCAAAAAGATTGGTCCAAAGTACAGACCCCAGGAGGACACCACTACTTACCACTCTTCATTTATTACTACCCTTTGTTTCCTATCTTTTAACCAGTTATTAATCCATGAAAGGACCCTCCCTCTTATCACATGACATCTTACTTTGCTTAAGAGCCTTTGGTGAGAGACTTCGTCAAAGGCTTCTGGAAATCCAAGCACACTATATCTTCTGGATTCCGCTTGTCCACGTGTCCGCTTGATCCCCTCAAAACATTCTAGTCAATAGGTGACGCATGATTTCCCTGTACAAAAACCATGTTGAGTCTTCCCCCAAAAATTATGTTCATCTATGGCTATGTCTAGACTATAGGGTTTTTTCAAAAAAAGTGGCTTTTTTTCTAAAAAACGTCATCTGCGTCTAGACTGCCATCACATTCTATTGAAATTGAATTGAAAGAACAGGGCAGATTTTCTGACAGCGGTAAACCTGCTTTTACGAGGAAGAACACCTTTTTTCAAAAGAGCTCTTTCAAAAATAGGTTTCTTGAATAGGGCTTTTTCAAAAGAGAATGTCCAGATTGCTGGGGTGCTCTCTTTCAAAAAGTGGCTCGCTTTTTCAAAAGACGTGGGGCAATCAAGATGATCTCTTTCAAAAGAGGCTTGTAGTCCTGACGTACCGTATGTGTCTAACAATTCTTTTCTTTACTATAGTTTCAAATAATTTGCCTGTTCTGAAGTAGGACTTACCAGCCTGTAAATATGCTTTATAAAAAGGTACATTAAAATGAGTGTAAATAGTCTATATGGTTATTCTGTTAGAGTGGTCTCCTTGGTTTTCTCAAATCCATTCTCAGCTTGCAGGTGTTTCATCCACCCACACATAGCAATCTATGCCACTTTTCATAAAAGAATGAGATAAGTTCATGGAGGATACATCTATCGATGGGCAGGGATGCTGTTCCTCACCTCTGTTTGCCAGGAGCCGGAAATGGGAAACAGGGGATGAATCATTTGATGATTCTCTGTTCTGTTCATTCCCTCTGGTATGAGCCACTGTCAGAAGACAGGATACTGGGCTAGATGGACCTTTGGGCAGACCCAATATGGATGTTCTTATGTTTGTAACTATTTATTATGCAACACATATCTTGTGTATGTTTAACCTAGGCAAACAAGTCTAGGGCATCCTGCAAAAGCTTTGTATATAAAGGACAGTGCATCATCCTTGATCTTGTTTTCAATAGTGCATTCGACTCCTTTCTACACTTCAGCCCAGGCCAGAATTTTAAGATTATTAGCACTGATGTAAACAAAATTGCAGCACCTATTTTACAGATGGGAGCAGTGAGGCACAGAGAGGTTAAGCCCCAGTGGCATATCCAGAAGCACAGACAGGACGTGCTTATTCTCAGGCTTGTGCTCCAATAGCTTACATCATGGCTGGATGGATGGTGAAATGTGGGTAACACGGGTTTTAAAGTGCTTGTTAAAGTTGACAGGCAGAACTGAAGGCTGAATTTCTCCACAGAACTAGTGGTGCCCGACCATCCCCATGTTGCTGTGTGACTGTGCTTTAACTCAGTATGGGTTACCATCTCTACATACAAGGAGGTGGCCACCAACTCAAAGGTGGAGAAGTCTCCAGGGCCCATTAAATCCTTAGCCTCAGATTCTCATTGAGGATGCAATTAACACCAATTATGTTAATATTTTTTGTGATGTGGGCATTTCTTGTAGGACTTAGACTGAAACCTAGTTTCATATATGATGAGTAAATTTCCAACAGACAGCAACAACTTGCAGTCATAACAGTCCTAGTAAGATATGAACTGGAGACTTGGCAATACAAGTATTTACAGTGTACCAATTTCCTGGATTTCTGCTTATAGTGAGATCTAATACACACCATCAAATCTATTCGTTTTAGCAGAAATTAAGATCCTAGTGTCTCAAATATTTACCCACATCTTAATGCATGTGAATAGACCCAGGAGCTGAATTGGATGAAATACAACTATCGGTATTTTTAGGATGAGCAGCTGGGCACCTAAATATAGTGGATTTTGAAATATATATTTAAAATACTATTACCATGTAACCACTTTTGTGCATTTAGTATCAGTGGCTCTTGAATTCTTTATTCCCTTCTAACTCTCTGGCTCCAAGGCATGAGTTTCAAGACCTCCTCCCATCTAGTTATAAAGAGAAGATGGCTGTGAGCCCTCCCCCCTCCAAACCAGTTTGTGATTCTCCTGGAAATCACCTTCCCCCTACAACTTCAATAAGAACCAAAAATCAGGTAGGCCGAACTCTACTGAAACTGGAGCTGTGCCCAGATTTCAGTCTTTAGGTGCATTCATGTGGGAGGAGGGCGGAGGTGGTGGGAGAAGCAGGGAAAACAATATAAAAAAGACCTACAAGATTCCCTCTGAAGTCCAGCTAGAAAGATCAGGCCCTACAGAAATCGCAAAAAAAAAAAAAAAAAAAAAAAAGAAGGAAAAAGCCAACCCAAATATAAAAATCGCTCCTCCTCACCTTCCTAAATTTGCAACATCCATATTTTTCTCCTCTTTTGGATTTGAACCGTCTCTTGATAACTTCGTTGCCTCTAAAGGCAGTAGATTTAATTGGCAAATCAGTCATAGTGGAATGAAAGGTCACAATGAATGTTAGCAATGAGCTGAATTTGTCTGGGGGCGGAGGGGAGAGGGGTTGGAGCTAGAAATCAGAGCAGAGCACTGCTTGAAAACAACCCACAATAGATGGCCAGAGTCCAGCTAGAACCAATTTACATTATGAGCTACTGAGGAAGGATGATGATCTTTGTCAGGGAAGCATATGACAGAACTTGTTGTGCATCTGGTCACTTTGAAGAGAGCCCACAACTTCTGCTGATACAGCAGATGTTGAAACAATTCCCATTCCAAAAAGGACACTCCCCAATGATAACTCCAAGAACACCTTCTTTTCATAAGTTGTAAAACTTATGGAAACATGTTTTAGAAGTATCTGATAGGTTATTTCACTGCGGACAAGGATAAAGCAGAAGGATCTCAAAATGTTCTCTCAGGGACTCTTCTCCTTCCCATTGCACTTGGAAACACTGCAGCAGTGGACTTCCAGTTTTCCAAATGAAAGAAGAGCAAGTCGTTTGCTTTCCTGTGTAACATCAAATGGTTTCAAAGGCTGCTGCGGGTAGAGGGAAAGCCGAAACAAAGGAAGCAGCGGAGGGGAAAGGAGAGCCATGAACGGATTCCTGGAGGGGAACTTAAAATAAGAGGAAGCTATTTGGGTCAGCAACAGTCTTTTACTACATTTACATACAGCGCATACTGTACTGCTATTAAGAGATTGAAAAATTGGACAAAGGGCCTCTGAAGTTGATGGGAGTTTTGCCATTGACTTCAGTAGGGTCAGGATTTTACTCAGAGGGTTTTCAGTGTTAAATATTCTCAGCATTCTTCGTGACTTTAAAGGGAAACTGCAGGAGAGTGGGTAGAATCATAATTAAATTTAAATCATGTCCAAGCCAGTGGCAACAACATTACATTATGGTCCTGATTCAATCAGAACCCACTCAGCACCAAGGGAATCTTCACTGGGCTTTGCATGTGCCCGATATGGCATCAACTGAAAATTTCTTGTGTGAGGAACAAAAGCCCTTAAAAAGCAACAATTCTTTGTGCACATTTTCAAAATCTTAAAGAGGCTGATTTATAACTACACAAAATCAGGGTTTTTTCTATTTTTAATATACTTTTTAGTATGTTGCTATAAAAGCTTTGAAGGAACCTAGTCAATCTTTTCCGATAGGCTGGCTGCAACTTCAATCAGTCTGCATGAAAAACAGGATTGTCGTAAGTACAAAATGAATTAATACAGTAAAGGTCTATGTACTACATTAAGTTAAAGTATATTTGGCAGATGCATATTTATGGCTGAATTACACAGAGAAATAAATCTTTTGCACAATAAAATGTCTACATTTTCAGCAAACTATGATTCTACTGCATTTAGGTAATGATTTGTAGTTGCTAAAAGTTGTTAGGTATTCTAAAAGCCAAAATATGAATGGGATTACAATCTATCCTAAAATTTATTGCCTTCACTAAAGGGCTAGAACACTCGGGCTTTGAAATCATCTACTGCGAAGACTGTTTATTCCTCATATAAAGTCTTACAGTATATTGTATATTGGGAAATGTGAGAGATTGCAACAGAGTAGACTGCTAAACATTTCAAATATTAATTTACCGGCTGCCAAAGTGGCGTTCACAGAGCATACAAAGTAGCAGAAAATGAAGGGCTGGTTAAAAAAAAAAGCAGCAAATTAAATTTGGCACCATTAGTTGGCTGTTCTGCAGGTTAGCATTGATTCTTTTCAGATTGTGAGCACCATGGATGGAAGATGTGTGTGAACAAATGGATTTATAACAAGAGGTTTTCAAAATATATTGCTAGGGCTGTTTTACTTAGCGCTTGATGCTCCTTTTCATTTACACTGCCAAGGAGACCAAAGCAAGTGGAAGTGGGTTAGGGATCAGCTACAGAGGTGGAGAATGGAAGAGCGACAGGAGGCAGGTGAGTTGTTTTTTTTTTTGCTTCTCCTGCAGTATGATTTCTGAAAGGAAAGTGGGAGATGTTCAAGAAACCTGCCTCCTCCTTCCCATCAGGCCATTACTTCTTCCACATGCCTGATGTGGAAGGAGTAAGACACAACTGTACCTATCTTGGTTCCCCACCAATGCCTAAGCATATGCACTTCAAACAGCAAATATTCTTTCATTCTAAAAGAGCCACATACAAGGTGCTGCCATTCCAAAAGAAGGAAGCGTTAAGGTTGTATGGCCTGTGGAAGAAGTAGCATCTGAATTCTGGGTTTCATGATTTTTTTTTTCACCTTTTTAAAAAAATTGCAATTAGCATTCCTGTGTGGGGACTGCAACTCCACATTTCCTGTGTGTTCATTGTTTGAGGTTAACTGTTTAAACCCTTGTTCCGGGATGGCTACAACAAGGCCAATGTTATGGAACAGCAATTTTACCTGCTCCGCTAGGGTTTTTGTATGGGGAATGTAACTGTTTAAATGCCTTCAAAGGGCATGTCTATACTTACTAGAAGACTGGAGCTCCAGAGGTCAATCTTGTAGCATTTGATTTAGTGGGTCTAGTATAGACCTGTAAATCAAATGCTGAGGGCAGCCCCCACCAGCATCCAGTATTCCTCCTTCTTTGAGGAGTAAGGGAAGCTGAAGGGAGCAATTGCTCCCACTGGTCTCCGGGGGTATGTCTACACTACCACCCTAGTTCGAACTAGGGTGGTAATGTAGGCAACCGGAGTTGCAAATGAAGCCTGGGATTTGAATTTCCCGGGCTTCATTTGCATATTTCCGGGCGCCGCCATTTTTAAATGTCCGCTAGTTCGGACTCCGTGCCCACAGCTACACGCGGCACGAACTAGGTAGTTTGGACTAGGCTTCCACAAGGAGTAATGGTAGTTCGGAATAGGAAGCCTAATCCGAACTACCTAGTTCATGCCGCGTGTAGCCGCGGACATAGAGTCCGAACTAGCGGACATTTAAAAATGGCGGCGCCCGGCAATATGCAAATGAAGCCTGGGAAATTCAAATCCCGGGCTTCATTTGCAACTCCGGTTGCCTACATTACCACCCTAGTTCGAACTAGGGTGGTAGTGTAGACATACCCCTGCTGTGTGGACACTACCCCAGCTCAGCTTAAGGCAAGCCAACTCCAGCGATGCATTTTGCATAATTGGAGTTGTGTCCCTTAAGCTGACCTTCTTGATCTAGTATAGACCAGGCCAAAGTGATCTGCATGAAACATTGACCAATTTATAACAGCTTTCCCTATGCAGAAGGATCATGCAGCAAGTGGAATTACAGATGGCAAATGCCACTCCACGGGTGATCAATATTTGAAGCTGCAGGGTGAAAGAAAAGGGGAGAGAGGGAATAGAAGGGATTTCAGTCCAGCACATCTCCAGTAACAAACAAACAAAAAATCGATCACAGGAGTGTACAGCAACAGCTTTTTTCATTTTCATTTTTTAAAACGATTTAACAACAAAGACAGCAAATGCTGCACTATTGTTCTGACTTACCGAACCTTCAGGGACAGCAAGGCAGCAGGAGAGGAAGAACTCGCAAAGATGACATTCTAGAGTCCTAAATGTAACTCAGCTATGTGTACTCACCAAAGGCCTGTTTCCACAAGCTATCAGCCTCCAGTATTTTAAAACACGCCAGTTCTAGCGTTCCCCCCATTTTGCCTCTGTTTAAAATCAAACTAATTGGCTGCCCTTCAACAGCACATTCCAAAGAACAATCTCCCAGTGTTCTAGAGATGTTCATGCACGCCCGGATGGGCCGGCATCACAGAGTCAGGTTCATATTTTCAGAAGGGTTTTGGCATTTCTGCATTGCAAAGTCTACCCAATTTAGAGTACGGCTACAACTAATGTGCAAAAAAAGAGATGGAGGGATTGAGGAGTCAAAGTCCCATTCACAGTCATTGGAAGCCCAGGTTTCTAGAATCCAAAGCCTGTGGTTTTAGCCACCACAATGGTCTTCCCTTTTCAAAATGAAGTTAGTGTGATGACAGATGCAAAACCAGCAGCTTTAGAAACTGAACCCTGCTGTCCACCTGAGATATGGCACAGCCTTGGGACGTGGCCTCTAGCATGCTGCAGGAATCCTTCTGGTTCATCTGCTATGAATGGCCAAAGAGGCAGCCAATCAGTGACCATCATGGTGGTGGTTTTTGCAGAGTGGACACCTATCCATTGGAAATTCGACTGTCAGCTCATTGCATGTAGTTTGCTGACTAAGCAAAGGGCAGCTTTTTTTTTTAAGCAGGGACCCACTGCGTGATCTCACATACCAATGTGAGATCCTGGTCCTTGACTGAACTCCTAGATGCTACAGCAATAAAAAAAAAATCATCATCATCATCATCATCATCATGGGGAAGACCTACATCTGGATTTGAATCTGTGACCTCGTCTGTAAGCCATTTCCAAACCTTTTATCCTTGTAATTCCCTAAGCTTTATGCCTTAGTGAGAAGTACTGCACACCATAAAGTACATGCCACATATATTTTTCAAAATAAAGCTATAACAAATTATCTATCAGGAAGCCACTAAGTCATTGAACCAAAAAACCTGCAGATTCAGAGGCAGAAGCAGTAAATTAATAGCCACAATAAGCCTCTACTTCTAATGATAAAGAGAGCCATATTTTATTTTAAAATACCAACAGTAACTCCTATGCAATCAATACCTTTCAGGGCAAAGGCAAATTGCACTGCACCCGCTACTACTCCTCATACATTGAAGAGGAGAGATGAACTAAAAGACGAGAGCCCTTCAGCAAATGACTGATATGAAAAGTATTTGGGACCTGGCACTTCGACTGGATTCAGCAACAAGCCTTGAACTCATTGTATTATATGCACTGAGTTTCTTGTAGCTGACAGCATACTCTCTTGCAAGCTTCAAGGGTGTCTGGAACTAAAGAACCAAGATTGCCCTTTTTTTTTTTTTTTTTTTTTTTGTGCATGGGAAGTGGGCCCAGTCAGTGTCAAAAGCCATAGTATAATACTGTGTGGCAAAGCATTAGAGGTGCCGACACTGCAAAACCTCTCACAGCTGGAGAGATGTTTTGTCACTTGCTGCAATTGGAAATCAACTCTAATCCCTAAATGGTATCTGACTTCCAGCAGGAAACTGTTAGGATGCAGCCATCAAACCTGGTTCTGATGGTAGGGCCTTCTTGTTGCTGTCTTCACGGATAGCTGCCTTTGTGAAAGGTTGGAGCATATACAAGAAATGCAGCATCATGTGGCGATCACCAATGAAGCATATGAGGACAAGGTCAATTCAAAAATATTTTATGTTAACTTTTTTGTAACAGCAAAAGGTGGAAGTCAGTGCATATGGGTGCATACAGTTTCCTTAGCAACCAACACAATAATATGATCTGCATTGATCTTGCAAACTTTAATTACTGCATCAAATTCAACTAGCAGATATTAATTTATGAACACCCCGGCCCCCCAACAACTATACATTCAACTTGTTAGCGTTAAAAAATAAGCAGTCTCTTATAAGCTCCTACACGTTTCCACGGTATATTCAGTGCTTTCTAGTGATTATCCAATTCTGTCATTTTGTGCCATATTCAAACTCTTCCTCGTTTCTAAATACAAGTCCTCTCCCATTCTGAGAAGCCTGATCCTGCAAACAAGTCTCTGTGGTAGAACCTTTAAGCCCTCTGAGAGCCCTACTGACTTCAAATGGTGTCCAGCTACAAATTTGTTTGTGAGACCAGGCCCAAATGAATTCCCAGTATTACCAAATTCATCCCCTCCCTCTTGCTGCAAATCCTATAGGAATTCTCACAATACCCCTGTCTACCATATCCTCTCCAACACAATGCAGACATTGGAAAGGAAACAGGTAGTAGATGTCGCCGTGACTGATTCATTTCCTCTAATGGAGCCAGGAGAAGAACTTGCCGCTTGCCCTTTGGTGAAGTTCTCTCTTTTTCTGATTGTCTCAGCATGTGAGACATTGATCTTTATTCTACACAGTAACAACCTGTGGCACTAGGGAGCTGAGAACGAGAGGGATGGAGATAGAGAATACACACACACACACAAAGATTTGTGAAAAATTGGTATGTTCAGGATAAAGTAGCATTAGCTCAGTCATAGGCAGGGGAATGTTTGCCATTGATTTAATTTTTATACATTACAACAGACAGGACACAATATGACATGTATAATACTCTGGTCCTCCATAATGCTTATCTAGATCAGCTTCAGATTTCTTAGGTCTAAAATTACCCCCTGAAAAGCTCTCTCTAAAATAAAAACATGCTTTTAAGCACATTTTCCACTGTTCCATGGTTCTGTTTAAGCTGCCAGAACAGCTGTTCATAGTGTGTTGGGATTGCTACTTCAGATTCTATCTTGAACCCAGAACTGGAGAGATGTGAGAAAGTTGAAAGGAAAAACTAATGGAATTGTCCAACTTCTACATGCGTTCAGTCAAGTTAGGCATGAAGATTCTGGGGAGTGGGGTACATTTAATTTTCTGAGTTAGTTTGTCCCATCTCTTCCCACCCCCAATTCTATATTTCATTTCTGAAAGAAATTTTAAAAGGCACAATTAAGTCAAATGGCCACATAAATCAACAGCTGTGCTCTCATTCCATTAGTTATCAGCTTTTAATAATTCAGACACTTAATGAGGGCATTAGATCAATTATCATCATTATATCTTTGTGCAAGCAATTAAAATGAGCATCAACACAGCAGTAAGAACAAAACAATCACAAATAAATATATAGAAAAAAAAAAGACAACTGACTTACTGAGAGATTCTCTTAATAATGTTCAAAGATATTATATCAGGTTTGATATAAATGATGGACTAGAAGAAAACTAAAAATAATAGTTTTCAATCATACCATACCTAAATTGTTGCCAAACTTGTCCTAGCTATTGATATTAAATTAATTCTTCTTGGAGTATCTGAACAACACAATCTGAAGAAAGAAGAAGACGGCAGAAATGTAGGAGTTCATTGACACTGATCCAAAACAGAAGAATTCTCTGATCACAACTGATGTTAATGCTGAATTGGAGGGAAGGGACTGTGATTAATGACACTAATAGGAAGGGACACATTCTGGGAGAGATCAGTGGACAAAGACACGGAGACTGAATATTGCTCTGAGAAAGAGTGCCTTCTTGCAAAGGCTTTATTTCAACATCACACAAGGAGACAATTCCCTTTTTGGAGTTCTCCAGATCAGCTCCCCAGAAACCAAATCAGTTTTATCACTGTAAATCAAAGATGGAAAACCAGCTTCCTTCAGCTTCATAATTCTGCCAGCTGCTTATATCAACTCAAATCACTAGCTATTTATTTCAAAGTTCAGGCCTAGCTTCAAATATATAAAACAGCTTCTATGGCACAAGAGTCTAGACTAAGTCAGAGAGAGAGAGAGAGAGAGAGAGAGAGAGCATAAAGCAGAAATTGGCAAAGAGTCTGTCAACAGTGAAGAAAAAGCAGAGATGAGCTGTCGGTTGAGAGACAGTGTGTGTTCATTGATATTCGAGGGAAACAGAGATCTATGGATCTCTGCTGTGGACTTGCAGGACTTAAAATAAATGGAACAGTAAACAAGAATTCCTACTGGCATGAAAGAGTCCGATATAATTAAATAGGGACACAATAGTTCTATAGAAATGCTAAGTTTTTGGACTAAAATTTTCCAACGATTGTCTCTACGCTGACATGATTTTTTGGAATGTGTTTTGTAAAATCAGTATGTTACTTTTGGCATACGTTGCACCAGTTGACTAACTTTTCTTCCCACCAAGGTGAAGCAGCAGCACGCTTGTGCTATTTACATTATCTTAAATGCGAAGAACTGGTGACTCTGGCATATGGAACAATTTGAGCTTTCTAATGGCTCGATGGTGCAATTTTTGTCTAACTTTTTTTTTAAGTGTCATTATAATTTCAATTAGTCAGAAAGTCCATTCAAAGTCAGCTGCTGAGCCTTATGGAAAGTATGCTATTAGGCCGAAATCAGGAATCCTAATAAAAAGCAACTCTGTTAAATACTTGTCACGTAGAAATTTTAGATAGACAAGTATGTATTTTTCTAACTAAACACCTCTGCATTAATAAAAATAAAGTGAAATGAGTAAATGTGCTAAGGAGAATAGTACAGTAAAACTCCGATAGTCCAGCATCCAACTGTTCAGCACTCCCGATACTCTGGCATCAAAATGCCAAGCGCTCATGACCAGCTGATTAAAAAGCCCGCCATTCAGCACGCGTGCTGGCTGTAACCAGACGGAGCATAAGGTGGGGGGGGGGGAGTGGGATTGTGTTACAGTATGGAGAGGAGTGTTTTGCTTCAGTGAAGGGGAGGAGGAGGAGGAGGAGGAGGAGGAGGATCAGGTTACAGCATGGAGGAGAGAGAGACGCAAAGAGGAAAGGGAAGGGGAGACGGAGGGAGATTGTGTCCTGGCCAGCTGTTAAGCCTTGCAGCTGTACCAGACCTCCTGATTCTCCGGCAAATCTGGCACCACTTAGGTCCAAAAGGTGCCGGATTATCGGAAGACTACAGTACTAATTAAACTGATTCATCAGATTTAATTTATCAATATATGATTTGCATATTTTATCATCAGGTTTTTACACAGATGAATTTTACTATGTTGATTAGATTCCAACATTTCTTCATAGTCATTGGAAGTACAGCACTTCATTTTTTTCTTCAGACCTATTTCTCCCTCCCCACTTCGCCAGCTACAAAACCAAACCTAAAAGCCTAAGTCCCATTTTCAAAAATGAATGCATTGCACCAGGGTCCCGGCTCCTCACCCCTTCAGTGCACTACGACTCTCTTATCCTGGACCACAGATGTTGCGGACCAGAGAGTTCTGGTTTATAGAGGCGCATCCTGTACTATAGACAGTGCAAGGTGTACAACCAGATCATTAAAAATACCTTTAACACTAAAACTACACTGACCATAATTTAATCCTTTGATGATTTAGAAGGGTCTTCACTACCAACACCCATTATCATTGTAGCTGCAGATGGTGAAGAGATAGGGTCATTATAAATTCAGACCAATGGCACACCCTGAAAGCTGCTTTCTTGAATACAGGGACATGGGAAGTAGAGGCACAGGCTTTATGCCCAGCATAGCCCTGCATCTGGGAGCTGCATTGCCACTTGGGGTCCTCCCCACCAGTCTAGTGCCTGGGGATTCCACTTTTAGCTCCATGGTCTTGGCCACCAGCCCCGTTGCCAAAGCCCAGGGTCATGGCCACTACAGGCCATGCAGCATGGACAGAAGTAAGAGGAAAGCACAGCTCAACAGCCCGATCTTAAAAATGGTTCTAGCGCCACTGCTTCAATAAATCCCTGATATCAGCTTGCTTACTTGTCTTCTGCCTCTTTTGCATATCCGCGTAGAACATGCAGTTGCATTACCTCCTGGGCAGTATACTAGTCCCGGTGACTAGACTAAACATTTGTATGGGGAGGTATCAGAAATGCCAGTCGGGGCTTTCTTGCGCAAAATCGTGTCTAGATTGGCACGGACGCTTTTCCGCAAAAAGTGCTTTTGTGCAAAAGCGTCCGTGCCAAACTAGACACTCTTTTCCACAAATGCTTTTAACGGAAAAACTTTTCCATTAAAAGCATTTGCGGAAAATCATGCCAGTCTAGACGTAGCCCTTGTGTATTTACAAGTTGTTTGGGGGGGGGGGGTTCACATTTGATTGCAGTTGCAACAGTATAAGTACACAAGCAGTGTATACATCAAACAGTCTCTTGGTCTGGTAGATAGACACGCAAGTTAGATGGCTAGGGCTAATGTCGGGGTTCAGTCCTAGTGATTGCATGGAGATAGTAATCTGCTAGAACTTCTCACTGCCTCTCTGTTTTGCCTTGTCCTCCAAGTGCAAGTTAGAAGAGCTGATTTATAATCTGGGAAGCAAGGCACTCAAGTATTGAGACTCCTGGTGGAGCAGATGCATACGGCCTGCAATTACTCTTCGGCACATACTTTCATAAAGTTATCGGGCATCCTTTTTGGAGAAGAATGTCTGACAAGGGACACAGCATGTGGTTCAGCTCCAGCCATGAATCTAATATAAGGTTTGTTGGAAACCGCAGCAAAAGCAATCTGAATCTACTTATCAGCTGGGCAGTGTTCTTATTTCAAGCCTATGCAGTTAGGCAATTCTTCATTTTCTGTGGTCACTCTGAATTGCTGTCAGCTGCCTTTCAGGAGACAGTGTTGCTGTTGCAAGTGAATCAAATTAAAAAAACATAATTACCCTGGCTTAAAACTAGTCAAATTTCTGTACAATAGCAATGAAATTCAACAACCCCCACATACCCTCTATACGCTTTTAGCTTCAATCTGGGATAAATTTACAATAAATTACCAAGTCACATAGGGCATAACAGATGCATGATCAAATGCTGACTAGCCTTGGTTAAGTATCCCAAAGCGTGTATCATCCTTAAACATTTCCAGCTGCATTCTGTAGGAAACCCCAATGCTCTGATGCTTAAATGACCTCTGAAGGCCAAATCTATGCCTCACAAAGACAGGCCATCCTGAATTATGCTACAGCAGACATATCCTGTTGTTTTGCAATTCCTGCTTTTGTTCAGCTATTAAAGTAATAGCAGGTTGGCTTTCACACACTGCAAGACCCTACATATCAAATGACTCTCCCTCTTGCCAACCAACAATGGAGTTAACTGTTAATCAAAGAAGTGGTGGCAACTAACAAAAATGATTGCAATGAAGCACCAAGATGACACAGGGGAAAAAGGCCTTGAGTTACTTTTTTAACTCAAGTGATAGGGAATTATGCTCATGATGCCAACAGCATCATATTCAGATTGCTTTCACTGTGGTTTCCAGCAAACCTTATATTAGATTCATGGTTGGAGCTGAACCACATGCTGTGTCCCTTGTCAGGCATTCTTCTCCAAAAAGGATGACCCAAGCAGGTATTCACATACCCGACTCTAAATTTGCTTTCCACGAAAGCTTATGCACATCATGATTTGGAAATTTCCCTTTCAAAAACACTGAGGCATAATTGCTTGGAAGATCAACAGAAAACCAACACTAAGCACAGCCCCAGAAAAGCCATTAGTGTTTGAAATATTTACCAAATATTTGTATTTGCCATGCTTTAAAATGTAAATGTAAAACACAGAAATGTTTGTACTCGAATTGAAAATCAACATTTCTAAGATATTTTGATGACCTGATTTAAGCTGTTTTTTTCTCCTTACCTCTAAATAGCCTTGTTTTTCTGAATGTAAAGTTAGTCTTTCAATAAAGTTTAAAGGTAGTATTTTGTGATGGGCTAGGAAATATTAATTCCAATCCCTGGAACTCACTGTGGAAAGAACCGTTAAAATAATTAGCTGTTCCATCTAATGGTGCCTTTTTACAAAACACCAGCAATGTGTATCATAACTTTGATCCAAGACACTCATAAGAATGGCCATATTGGGTCAGACCAAAGGTCCATCTAACCCAGTGTCCTGTGTTCTGACAGTGGCCAATGGCAGATGCCTGAGAGGGAGTGAACAGAAACAGATAAACATCAAGTGATCCCTCTCCTGCCATCTATTTCCAGCCCCACACAAATAGAAGCTAGGGACACAATTCCTACCCATCCTGGCTAATAAGTTCTGATGGACCTAACCTCCATGAATGTATCTACTTCTTTTTTGAACCTTGTTGTGTCTTGGTCTTCACATCATCCTCTGGCAAGGAGTTCCACAGGCTGACTGTGCGTTGTGTGAAGAAAAACTTTATTTTGTTTGTTTTAAACCTGCTACCTATTAATTTCACTAGTGACCCCTAGTTCTTATGTTATGGAAACAAGTAAATAACTTCATTATTAACTGTCCCCATATCTGTAATGATTTTATAGACCTCTATCTACCGCTACATCCCCTGTTAGTCTCCTCTTTTCTAAGCTGAAAAGTCCCAGTCTTATTAATATCTCTTCATATGTTACCCATTCCAAACCCCTAATCATTTTTGTTGCCCTTTTCTGAACCTTTTCCAATGCCAACATATCTTTTTTGAGATGAAGCAACACACTATTCAAGATGTGGGCATACCATGGATTTATGTAGAGGCAATGAGATCTGCTCTGCCTTATTCTCTATAACTTTTTTCATGATTCCTAACATTGTTTGTTTTTTGACTGCTGCTGCACACTGAGTGGATATTTCCAGAGAACTATCCACAATGACTCCAAGATCTCTATCTTGAGCAGCTCTAGCTAAATTAGTCCCCATCATTGTACATGCTGTGGCAAGGCCCTGGCTCAAGGCCCCTTGTCCTGGGACAACTTCTGGTCCACAAATCAGCTGGAGACCCTCCCTGCTGCAGACACCTGTTCCTTTTATTATTAGCTTCCCATCACCTTCTATTTACAAAGCTTTTTGATTACAGCACACTCAGCCAGACTGTCCTTCTGCCTGGAGACATACACTCAACCACACCCTGACTTCTAGCTTCCCTCCTCCTGGCTCCTTTCACTGCCTTATATAGCCCTCTGGCTAATGAGAGCCACAGCTGCTTCTAATAGCCCTTCAGGCCTGGGCTTGCTCAGCTGCTTCTAATTGACCCTTTCAGCCAGGCTGTAGTGTCAGAGCTCTGGCTTAGCCAGCAGTCTGTCACAAAGTGTATTTGGGATTATTTTTTCTGAGATGCATTACTTTGCTTTTACCAACATTAAAACTCATTTGCCATTTTGTTGCCCAATCACCTAGCTTTGTGAGACCATTTTGAAACTCTTCACAGTCTGCTTTGGTCTTAACTATCTTGAGCAGTTTAGTATCACCTGCACATTTTGCCACCTCATGGCTTACCCCTTTCTCCAGATCATTTATAAAGGTTACATAGGATTGATCCCAGCACAGGGGATTTGGAGGACACCACTAGTTATTTCTCTCCATTCTGAAAACTGACCATTTATTCTTACGCTTTGTTTCCTGTCTTTTAACCACTTATCAATCCATGAGAGGACCTTTCCTCTTATCCTATGACAACTAACTTTACTTAAAAGCCTTTGGTGAGGGACCTTATCAAAGACTTTCTGGAAATCTAAATATACTATATCCACTGGATTCCCCTTTCTCCACATGCTTGTTCACCCCTCAAAGAACTCTAGTAGATTAGTCAGACACAATTTCCCTTTACAGAGTCTGGGTTGACTTTTCCCCACCAACAAATTATTTTCATCTATATGTCTGCCAATTTTATTCTTAACTATAGTTTCAACTAATTTGCCCAGTACTGATGTTAGACCTACCAGTCTGTAATTGCCAGGATTACCTTTAGAGCCCTTTTTTACTATTGGCATCACAATAACTATCTTCCAGTAATTAGGTACAGAAGCTGATTTAAATTATAGGTTACAAAGCACAGATAACAGTTCGGCTGTGTCTACACTGGGATGATCTCATGCAAAAGCGGCTGCTCTTGCACAAAAACTTGCTGCCTGTCTACACTGGTCACGTGTTCTTGTGCCAGTAAACTGACGTTCTAATGTATAAAATCAGGGCTTCTTGCAGAAAAACGCTGACGTTCCCACTCAGGAATAAGCCCTTTTGCGCAAGAGCTCTTCCAGAAGAGGCCAGTGTAGACAGGCAACATGAATTTCTTGCGCAAGAAAGCCCTATGTTTAAAATGGACATCAGAGCTTTCTTGCACAAGAGAGCGTCTACACTGGCATGGAAGCTCTTGCGCAAAAGCACAGCTCTTGCACAAAAGCACATGCCAGTGTAGACTCTCTCTTCTGGAAGAGTTTTGCAGAAGAACTCTTCCGCAAAAGAGTTTTTGCATGAGAACGCGCCAGTGTAGACATAGCCTTCCACAATTTTGCATTTGAGTTCTTGCAGAACTCTTGGGCAAAAACATAACACAGTGGCTTTTCCCTTAAGGTGTGGGACTAGCCAACCCTGAGTACAGAGTGAGTCACACCTGTGAAAGATGAGGGTGATTGCCCTATAAAAAGCAGCACAAGGCTGCAATGAAAGGGGGAAGCCTAGGAAATTGTAGACTGAACTGTGCAGAAAAGATCCTAAGAACAAGGGAGCTGGGAGACAGAGAATCCCAGGGAGCTTGGCACTGCTGTAGGAAAACCTAAAGGAAGTCTGGACTCTGAAGTTCGGAGGCTGATAGGTTTGGAAGGATTAGATTTTCATTGATAAACCTTGCTTTCACCAAACACCCATGAAAAGGCATTTTTACCAATAAAAACTGCAATTTAGAGGTAGGTGAAGTAAGCAAAATGCTACTTGAGAACTAAGAGTTTGATTTAAGGATAATTACTTTGTCCAGTTTGACATGCTATGTTGAAAATTTGTGTTTAAACAGCTATAAAGCTTTAACTTAATGAATCTTAGTGCCAATTGTCATTAAATATTTTTTGTCTCACCTTCTCACAGTTTCTCCACTGTGAAAATTTTAAATGGCTAAAACCAGAAAAAAATGCTTAAAAATGTTGTATAGCTGTTGAGTGATGATGGACGGTTGTTAACAGCTGGCAGGGTGGTGGTATTGTTATATATGTGAAAGCCTACGTGCAGTTCTTACGAAGTCTGCAAAAAGAGGCTAAAAAGGGCACAGTGTCTACAAAGTCACAAGGGGATGTTCCATAAACAGCCACCCTGCCTCAACAGACGTTTACATTTTGGTGGTGATCGATCCTGTTCTGGGCATATCAGAATATTAATAAGCTGCTATATACACCATTCCTTTCCTGGGGGACTACAGAATTGTCAAACATCTGTTAATTCCCTTTGGATGCCAAAGTTCCTTCTGTGCCTCAAAATCAATATAATTACTTCTAAAACCACCGGGGTATCTCAAACAAAAATATTAGCTTGTTACTCTACTAAAATCAAGTCTCACGATCGTATCAAAGGCATGGGGATGAGGCTACTACCACAAATTTGGGCAAATCAAAGTCTTTCCATTTCACCGTCATCTCTAGTTAAGACAAAGTCACTTTCAGGCTACCACGCACCAGGCCCTGTTACACATCACTCTTTTCTCCCTGAGTTATGTATAGAGAGAGTCATCAAAACCTCGTGGCCCAGTTGTGGAATGCCATTTGAACCTATAACAGTCTCTAATATTGCCCCATTCATCCTTACAGCTTTAGTATTAGGCAAATGGAATTGAGTTAAAAGTGTTGTGACAGCCTGAACACATTTCACGCTTGGCTTGGTGCATTTATCTATGCATTGTATCATTGTTTATCTAGGTTTTCTTAACTGCCATTAGATATCAAAGTACTCTGTGATAAGTGCTTGTCAATAACTCAATGACCCATACTTTTTCATTACAAGCAGGCTGATATTTTGCTATGAGGCACTGAAAAGCTCTATTAATGCATGTAATACACACGCTAAAGCTGTGCATTTTCAAGTCTGAATATGAGTGCAATGCGTAACTAGTCAAACACAAATAATATCCAAATATCAATGACTCAACGCGAGTTTTGAAAACAAATCTGAAACGGCTAGAGACCATGGATATTCCACTAGTCCTTCAACTGTCAAGAAGAACCCAATTATATTCTTAAACAATAGCACAATTTGTAACAGCATTGGTTTGTCAAGGTTTTGTGGTAAAATGAGTTTTGGATTGTTAGTATCTGGAAATCTTAGAAGTACAACTAGAATGCCGTATATCTAACATAAAAATCTAAAAATTTACGACAAAACATACAAGGTGGGGTTAGGCTACGACATCCAACATTTAGGTGCCACCGACTTTCACAACCTCTCCACCTCCCTGCTATTCTGCTGCCTAACCTGTGAGACCATCCAGCAGTTCAGCACCTAATTCACATTTAAGCTCCAACAAGGTTCGCGAATAAGACACACTTCTGCCTGTTTTGTCTTCAGGACCCAAACTAGTAGAGATACTTAAACTTTGTCTAAACCTGCACCAAAGCCAGAGAGGGTGGTTACTCTGCACTTGACTGTTAGCCCCAGTGTGACTGCACTCAGGAGCTAGGACACCCCAATTTGGAACAGCGACCAGAACCAAGGTCTCCAATGTTCTAGATAAGTGTTCTCACCCTAGGATACAGTGCCAGTCTCTGCCTAGGCCCATGAATATTTATGTACAGTGGAACAGTTCCAACAGGAGACATTGAGACAAATGCACTCCAGTTTACCTGGAGGTGGGAGACCTATGTTCAAGTCCCTACTCCAAATCAAACCATCTCCCATATCCTCAGTGAGTGCTCTAACCACTGCTGTAAAGGTTATGGAGGGTGCACAGCACCACCACAATTTGTCCTGAAAGATGGCTGATGCAGCCTCAAAGCCTACCTTCAGGAGAGGACATGAATCTATGTGAAGGGAGATGCCTCTGTCCAGCTGCCAGTTACCACCTAACTCCCTTTAAGGGACAGCTCTTGGGCCGCACTGCTCTCTACAGCTTCTCCTACTGGCTCCCCATGCTGCTTGCTGTCTTTTGTGAACCCCATGTTTAGGCACCAAAATAATAGCATAGGGAACCTAGCTGCTTACTCCAAGCTGTTAATCTTACCTGAAAGCAAGATGCACACAAGTTAGGCTTTGCAACCCCACGTGTAGTGCATAACCCCCCCTTGTTGCTGACCATGTGGGAGATGCGTTTCATGGAAACTAGTGAATGTGGACCTGCAGAAGGGAATCTGATTATCGTGTGGATGTTGTATTGTGGCCTTTGCATAGTTACACTAAAATCCTTTTCACAACGTAATTTGACAAATGCTTGTTCATCACTGACTCACAAGGAGTGTCATTTATTTTGCCTAGACTGTTACATCGTTGTCATCTTCAATATGTATCCTCACGGAATCTTTTGATTGCGTACCAGCTGAAAGGCAACCTCTAGCCTCCCCACCTGGGTTGTGTAGGATGCCATCAGGCTATCTTCTAGTGCAGAAAGCTGTCACAACGGGATTTGCTATTTCCCTAATAGTGTTCAGAATGCCTGGGAGGGATGGGAATATAACTATAACTTGCCCCTTTCTTAGGTACCAATCAGCATTTAAAGAGCTGCAGTGTGGGAGAATGGGGTATAGAAAAAAGGAAGTGGGGACAGACATCACACGTAAGTACAAGTGTCCCTGGCACATTGCTTTCTGAGGGTACGTCTATAGCTACCCTGCATCTATACAAGCCATCTGTTATTTCAAAATATTTTTCAAAATAATGGGCATGCTATTTTGCCATCCCAGTTGCACGAGGGATAAGGGATAGCTCAAAATAGCACATTATTTTGAAATTTGGCACTGTGTAGACATGGCAAATTTCAAAATAAGCTATTTCAAATAGTTTCAACATAAGATACGCAATTTGCCTAGCACAAATTGCATATCTTATTTCAAGTTTAGGGTGCTGTTTAGATGCATTCTGAGTATCCTAAATTCATAATACCTCCAGATAGCACCAGTGAATAAGGCATCTTTTCCTCTACCCCAAATGACTCTCTGGCTCTTAGTGCTTCAGGGGGTAGCCGAGTTAGTCTGTTACAGGAAAACAAACAGCAAGCAAATAGTCTGGTAGCACTTTATAGACTAACAAAACATGTGTCATGAGCTTTTGTGGGCACAGCCCACTTCTTCAGATGACCAGAGTTATGATTAGAGGATAAGGAAACTCAAAATAAATAGGAGAAGGGGGGCGGAAAGAAAGATATTCTGTTGCCCACCCCCGTACCTCTATACATAAAGGCTACGTCTAGACTAGCATGATTTTCCGGAAATGCTTTTAATGGAAAAGTTTTCCATTAAAAGCATTTTCGGAAAAGAGCGTCTAGATTGGCATGGATGCTTTTCCGCAAAAGCACTTTTTGCGGAAAAGTGTCCGTGCCAATCTAGATGTGCTTTTCCGCAAAAAAGCCCTGATCGCCATTTTCATGTTCGGAGCTTTTTTGCGGAAAACAAAGCTGAGCTTTCTACACTGGCCCTTTTGCCTGAACGGGAGCAGCATAGTATTTCCGCAAAAAGCACTGATTTCTTATAGTAGGAAGTCAGTGCTTTTGCGGAAATTCAAGCAGCCAGTGTAGACAGCTGGCAAGTTTTTCTGGAAAAGCGGCTGATTTTCTGGAAAAACTGGCCAGTCTAGACACAGCCAAAGTATCAGGAGAAAGGGTGCTAAACCTGAGTAGATAAAGATCAAAGTCAGTGGGTGGATAAGGCAGGAAGGATACCATTCAAAAAGTATATACAGGCAGTCCCCGAGTTACGCGGATCCGACTTATGTCGGATCCGTACTTACGAACGGGGCTTTTCTCGCCCAGGAGGACGCGGGCGGCGGGACCACCCAGACGCGCCGTGGTCCCGCCGCCCGCATCCTCCGGGGCGAGAAAAGCTGCTCCGCATCTCCCTGGTCTGCTGGGCCCCCGCCAGCGGAGTAGGGAGACTGGGAGCAAAGCCGCGGAGGACCCGGGCGGGACCCAGGTGCGTCTGGGCGGTCCCACCGCCTGGGTCCTCCACAGCTTTGCTCCGCATCTCCCTGGTCTGCTGGGGCCGCCCCCCCAACAGACCAGGGAGACGCGGAGCAAAGCCACGGAGGACCCAGGTGGTGGGACCACGGCGAGTCTGGGCAGTCCTGCTGCCCGCGTCCTCTGGGGCTTTGCTCCGTGTCTCACTGGTCTGCTGCCCCCCCCTCCCCACCCCCCCCACCCCTCCCGCCGCAGAAGACCAGGGAGCTGCGGAGCAAAGGACCTTGGCGGCGGCACCACGATGTGTCTCGGTCCTGCCGCCTGCGTCTCCATGGTTTGCTGGGGGGGGACGCAGCTAGTGCCCCCCCCCCCAGCAGACCAGGCTTTTCTCGCGGACGGCTGTGGTAGAGCATCTGGGGCGCTGCCGGTTGGTCCCGCAGTGCTGCTCCTCGGCGCTACTGGACCAACCCGGCAGCACTCCAGCTGCTCTGCCCCAGGCGTCCTGATTCAGCTGCTGCTCCTCGTCAGTTTCAGCAGCGGCTGAATCAGTTTGCCTGGGGCAGAACAGCTGGGGTGCTGCTGGGTTGGTCCAGTAGCACCTAGAGCGGCGCTACTGGACCAACCCAGCAGCACCCCAGCTGCCCTGCCCCAGGCGTCCCCAAGTCAGCCACTGCTGAAACTGACCAGCGGCTGACTACAGGAAGCCAGAGGCAGAGTTGCTCTGCCCCAGGCTTCCTGGAATCAGCCGCTGATCAGTTTCAGCAACAGCTGACTTGGGGACACCTGGGGTAGAGCAGCTGGGGTGCTGCCGGGTTGGTCCCCGCAGCGCCGAGGTGCGGCGCTGCAGGGACCTACCCGGCAGCGCCCCAGCTGCTCTGTCCCAGGTGTCCAGATTCAGATGCTGTTGAAACCGATCAGCGGCTGATTCCAGGAAGCCTGGGGCAGAGAAACTCTGCCTCGGGCTTCCTGTAGTCAGCCGCTGGTCAGTTTCAGCAGCGGCTGAATCTGGACACCAGTTCCGACTTAAGTACAAATTCAACTTAAGTACAAACCTACAGTCCCTATCTTGTACGTAACCCGGGGACTGCCTGTATAATACACACTCAAGAAATAATGAAGTATACAGTGAAAGCAAAGTGGATAGTAATATTTTAAACAATAAAAAGCTCTTTGTCAAATTAATTCAATTCATTGGAGACTTTTCCTCCCCTCAATTATTTGCTTTGTTGGTTACAAATATTCCTTCCTGTTACTTTTCTGGTCTAATGGATCTAACGCTCAGTCAGTGGTGCAATCTTACAATCTGACAGTATTAAACATTGGCTAAAAAATTATAAGATTGAAGTATTTGATTCATACATCTTATTAGATATCAGTAGTCCTCCTTCTGAAGAACAACTGCACAATGTAAAATTCTCACCATTTGCAGGGAACAACATTTCCATGTACTTCTTTGCAGGTTTACAAACTAACCCCTGCCTTTTCTGATATCCTTTTCACTTACAGTTAAAACAAAGGCTGCTTCCACAGCAACCATCTATTACTGGAGACACACACAAACATTTCTTCAGTTAACTGCTGGTGTTTTAATAGTATTTTACTCATATTCTGTGCCTTCCATTTGAGAATCTTAGAGAGCCACAGTACAATGTGAAGAGGGCAAGTATAAGGAGGGCCCTGCCAAATTCATGGTTCATATTGCTCAATTTCATGGTCACAGGATTTAAAAAATAATATATTTTGTGATTTCAGGTATTTAAATCTGAAATTTCATGATGGCATAATTTAGGGGTCCTGATCCAAAAACGGAATTGAGGGCCACAAGGTTATTGTACGGGGGGGGGGGGGGCGGAGGAGGCAAAAGTGCCCTGCACGGCTGTTAGTTCGAATTAATTTTGTAATGTAGACATACCCTTAATTTGGCAACCCCTAGTGCTTATGTTATGGGAACAAGTAAAGAACTTTTCCTTATTCATTTTCTCCATATCTGTGATGATTTTATAGACCTCTGTCATATACCCCCTTAGTTGCCTCTTTTCTAAGGCTACATCTAGACGACAAGCCTCTTTTGAAAGAGGCTTTTTCGAAAGATACTTTTGAAAAAGCCTTTTTTGCAAAAGAGCGTCTAGACTACAAGTACTTTCGAAAAAGCAAGCTGCTTTTTTGAAAGAGAGCACCCAAGCAGTCTGGATGCTCTTTCAAAAAAAAGCATAGTTTGCATTACAGTGAGCCTTTTTTTGAAAGAGCGCTTTTGAAAAAAGACGTTCTTCCTTGTGAAATGAGGTTTTCCGTGGTCGAAAAAACTGCCACATTCTTTCGATTTACTTTTGAAAGAACGTGGCAGCAGTCTAGGCACAGGGGAAGTTTTTTTGAAAAAAGGCCACTTTTTTCAAAAAAACCCTGTCGTCTAGACATACCCTGAAATGAAAAGTCCCTGTCATATTAATCTTGCCTCATATGACAGCCGTTCCAATCCCCTAATCATTTTTGTTGCCCTTTTCTGGATGTGTTCCAATGCCAAGATCTCTTTTTTTGAGATGAGGTGACCACATCTATATGCAGTATTCAAGATGTGGGCGCACCATAGAGGTGGGCGCACAGAGGCAATAAGACATTCTCTGTCTTAGACTCTATCTCATTTTTAATGATCCCCAACGTGCTGTTTGGGTTGTTTTTCTTTCTTTGTTTTTTACCTCTGCTGCACACTGAGTGGATGTTTTCTGAGGACTATCCACAATGACTCCAAGATCTCTCTCTTGAATGGTAAGAGCTAATTTAGTCCCTGTCAGATATTTTGGCCTTGGAAAGGGTTCAGAAAAGGGCAACTAAAATGATTAGGGATTTGGAACGGGTCCCATATGAGGAGAGGTTAAAGCGACTGGGACTTTTCAGTTTAGAAAAGAGGAGACTGAGAGGGGATATGATAGAGGTATATAATATCATGAGTGGTGTGGAGAGGGCCGATAAAGAAAAGTTAGTTATTAGTTTCCTAAATAGTAGAACTAGAGGACACCAAATGAAATTAATGGGGAGCAGGTTTAAAATGAATAAAAGAAAGTTCTTCTTCACACAGCGTATAGTCAACCTGTGGAACTCCTTGCCAGAGGAGGCTGTGAAGGCTAGGACTATAATACAGCTTAAAGAGAAGCTAGATATTTCATGGCGGTTAGGTCCATAAAAGGCTATTAGCCAGGGGATAAAATGGTGTCCCTGGCCTCTGTTTGTCAGAGGCTGGAGAGGGATGGCAGGAGACAAATCACTTGATCATTGTCTTCGATCCACCCTCTCTGGGGCACCTGATGCTGGCCACTGTCAGTAGACAGGATATTGGGCTAGATGGACCTTTGGTCTGACCCAGTACGGCTGTTCTTATGTTCTTATTTGGTACGTAGAGTTGGGATTATGTTTTCCAATGGGCATTACTTTGTATTTATCAACATTAAAATTCACCTGCTATTTTGTTGCCCAGTCACCTAGTTTTGTGAGAGCTCGTCAATGGCAGCTACTGGCCAGGTACTTAGCTCTGAAGGCACAGCCACCACCACCAACAGTGCAGATTAAGGATGGCACAGTGTGGTATAGCCGCCCTTACTTCTGAGGGGCTGCCTGAGGAGCTAGGCCTTCGGTCAGCAGCTGCCACCCCTGCTGCACAACTCTGAAGGTAGTGCAGACTAAGGATGGCCTGGTATGGTTTTGCCACCCTTACTATTGGGCTGCTGCTGGTGAGACGCTGATTTCAGAGCTAGCTGCCACCCCTTTTTGGCTGCTCAGCTCTGAAGGCAGCACAGAAGTACAGGTGACCATACTGCAACCCCTCTACCTGCAGCTCTTTTTTGGGTCAGGCTCCCAAATATGAGAAATACTGGCCTCCCCCATGAAACCTGGATAGTATAGAGTAAAGCACACAGAAGACCCCATGGCACGGTATGTGATACATTTTTCCGTGGCTGTAAATTTGGGAGGGTTCTAAGCATAAGCCCTGAGGGCCATAAGATTAATTGATGTGGGCAGGGCTGTACCAGAAATCTGTAGCGGAGTTGGGAATAGAACCCATATTTCCTTTTTCTTAAAAGTCTGTGTTGATCATAAGACCATCCTTCTTAACACCATGTGTTGTGTGCAGAGGCACTGCACAGTGTAATTAAGATTCTGTAGTAATCCACAGGCATGTTTATTGTATCATAAGGAAAACTTGAAAGGCTTCTTTTCCTTAACTAACTTTCTCTGTTCTGACTTTCAGTGCCCTTGGGATCTTCCTCCCACATGTTTCTATTTATGTAGTGTTACTTCTAAGATACTACTATGTTAACGAACACACATGCATAATTGCAAAAGGTCAAGGTGATACATTATCTTTGCATTCCACTACCTTTCTTATTTTCAGACCATGGAAGATTTAACACTAGGACCTTTTCTTTTTCTTTTCTTTTAATATGGGCCATGGAATTTTATGGGCTTCGTAATTCAAATGGTTCTAATAATAATTCTAATAATTATTATTATATTAATATTGATAATAATTCTACTAATAATAAATGATTAGAAGAAATGGAGAGGGATGCACAATGGGAATATCTGAAAAAAAAGAATCTGCATTTAAATACTCAGATCAATTCTCCTTAACTGGCCATGTTCATGAAAGTGGCTTTGAAAGTTTGACCCTTGATGCTATTTGACTTTTTGGGATGCAAATACACCTGAAACATAGTGAAATGGGGGAGAGCACCTGCTTCTCATGAGTGTCCTTTTTCTGGCCAATATACCTGGAATCAGTCTTTTTTTTTTAAGGGTGGCACCCTCCTCACAGCTCCCTTTTCTTGTTTGCATGTGAGCCTGATTAAGTTTTAGTTTTATATTAGGGTGGCACCTGCTTTTCACAAGTGCCCCCCCCCCCCGCAGCTGATGTTCTTACAGTGCATCTTTAGCAGCTCAACCTTCTGCACAAGCCACATACACTGTTCCCTTTACAGAATATAAAGTCCAAATTCTAATCATGACTCTGATGTGGCTTTGTAGCAATAAAGCTTTTTGAAGCCCTGTCTTCTTCAGCCATCCAGCTGGGCCCATCTTGGCACCCACAGTTGGTGACATTTCAGTAGGCCTCTAAGGGCTCAGTCTTCAACCAGACCAGTGGGGTCCATCTTGTCACCCTCACTGGCCTGCAAGGTGCTATGCTCAGCCCCCTTGGGTTTCAGCCTGCCATTGCTGACCTTCCACAGGTCCTACTGCTCTTCCATTCAGTCAGGCATTTGATCTTCAGCAGCCTTCCCTGAACGTCAAACCAGCCTATGGTGCTGCTGCTCTTCCAACCTGCCAGTCAGTCACCTGGCCTTTACTTCTCAAGCTCCACACTGCAATTGAAGGCACTGCTCTGCTGGTTGCCATTTTATGCAGACCTTTTGGCCCCTCTAGGCTGCCTGGAGGACTTCTTGCTGCTCTACTCTGAGCAGGTTGACAGAGGGACAGAGTACCTCCAGCAGGGGCTTCCAGACTTAATCCTCCCTGCCACACATAGGTCTTTTGTAACACTCAGAAATAGTTAGCACACTATTTTACTGTGCTGAGCCCATACATTCCTTCACACACCCCGTCTAGACCTTTGTATTAATAGCCTTCCAACTGTTTATTTGTATGCAATTATGTGACACGCTATTTTACAAACGGAGTCAATGTTCACCCTCAAGTCCCATGTCACCCATTTTCTTGCCTCTCTATAATGTAACATAAACATACAGTATCTCAGAGATGCCTGGGATTTACCAGCGTTCTTTATTTGTCTCTAAACCAAGTTAACATCCTTCCTAAGGAATATATCAAAGGCTGTGAAAAAGCCAAACACCATGGCATTATAAATAATTATTTTCAAATCATGCTTATTGTACGTTAGACTAATCAAAAGCCAAAATTCAGGATCTTTCAAAAAACCCACATTAGGTATTTTAAACTAGAGTTCTTATAACTATATTCATTATGTTCTCCACTGCTAAAAATTGCCCCTTTCCTTTGAAAACCCTTTTTGGCAAACAAATTAGCATCAGACTGAGAATCTGTATAAATTTAAGCCTGTTGTGATTTGGAATAAATTAAATTAATACTCAAAAATGGGTCTCTTAGAAATGCCATCTCAGTCTCAGCTACAGCAGCACTAATGGTAACAACACTGACTTAAAAGGGAAAAAAAAGAAACTTTCCAAGCTGTCTTAAGTTTTGTTTAAATTTCCTGGCAGATTGTAACAGGCGGAAAACTAAGGCACATCACATGATGTGTTTTAATTTTATCGGGTACATTTTAGTTAACATGCCCATAATACTACACTGCAAAGAAAAGCTTCTCTGTTATTTTCCTGTTAGGACAAGTGACATGCTGATGCTCATTGATTGGATGTCAAGCCCTAAGGCACTCTCACACCCCCACACGCACTAGAACTGTGTGAAACTTGGCAATTTCACTTCACACAGTGTCTTTGGTTTCAGTCAAAGTGAAATGAAACTGGAACTGCTGAGATTCACCTGGTTTCACATCTAACCCATGCAACCCCATAAATTTCACATGACTTCAATGAAAAATCATAAATTGGGGAAGGTTTTTTTTTTTAAACTAAGCTCGGGTTTCTTTGAAAGGTTGATGATAAGCCTTATCAGACCTTTCAAACAAACACAGCATGAGTTTCTACTTTGTAATGAGACAAGTCTACACTTAACTAAAGACCTTTCAGAGGAGGTGTGAGTTTTATTACAAGACATTCCACACTGCTCTCACACAGGTAGTCATGAATTCACACACATACAACTTCAGCAAAACACAGGAGAAAGACTCAAGATTCCACAATAGTAAGATTACTGAAATGGGTCATTAAAAGATTATGTTGCACACCTAAACTCTAAGGGGACTGGCACAACTCTTCCTATCTTTAAGTTTTTAATGTCTACATAATCAGATTCCCCATTCAATTTTGCTGTGGTAATATATAGTTATGAATTATAATGCAATGTGCATTTTTCCTTACCCAAGATTTCTTTTGTTTTCCCCGCTTTCCTTTTCGACTCTCCCTTGACATAATGTGCTATCTATCTTACTTTCATCCAGAAGTGTTAATGAAAAAGCTATGATGATAATCCTTGTCATTAGCATTCCCATACCAGAGTTTGGAAGCAGCAACAATAGTAAGTCCACACACGGATTTGACATAAATTGGGAACCTAAAATAAATCACATGGTGTAACTTATGCTCCAAGGGTCAAAAGTTAGACTTGGGAAAACAGGAATATGTATGCAGGGTAAAATAGAGGCAAAAGCCTGTATTATACCTTCATATTAGGTGTTTTCTTGCAATCACCTTCACTTTTGGGCCCCTCCCAACCTATAAGGTACTCCAGTTTACCTTGAATTACCTTATACTGGCAAACTGTTTGGCCTAACATCTTGAATGGCTCACTACGAGTTCACCAATTATTCTTTTTAGGGCTCAAAAAGATAGGGACCAAAATTCTGACAACTATTTTCATGACATAGATCATTACACTCCTCACAGATTCTGAACCAAGATTTCGACCACGTGTATCAAATGATGCAGATTTATTAACAACAGTTTCTTCCTTCTTGAGGGGAAGTGGGGAATTTGCCTCATGTAGAGTATGCGCAACATGCCTCAGGAGCTACATGACCAGGATTCATCACCAAATTAGATCTGCTGGTTGGAACATTAAACTTACCTGGAGCGGGCTAAGTACTGACGGAGAGTACGACAGGAACACTATTTCATGCCCCCGAAGAAAGGCTGATCCATAATTCATTGTAGTGTTTTAAAATAATGAAGTAGCACTACATAGAAATGAAAAAAAATCTTTGTGGTTGAACTTCCAATGTCACTTTGAGATTTTCAGTTCTGCACATTTCATGCAAATAAATTTTAATTTTTCAATTTGGAATAAACTATTTAAACTGGTACTGAAGCCCATTGATCGACTTAATTAGAAAGAAAGCCTACTGACTAAAGTTACCAAGAGTACATAAGCTCATGCCCTAGGTAATATATTCAATGTTTTTATTATTATTGTATGATAATTCTCCCAGCTTTTTTCTGTAAGGATCTCTCACTGGGCTAAGTAATTGGTAGTTTCTCATGCATGTTTGAATAGTCTTCTAAAAAGGTTTCCTAACAAATGCCATCTACTAGGGAAGACTATTTGAACTACATTTATTTCTATGGCAGATTTCCCTAGTTGGCCAATTAATTACAAGGTATAAAAGTATTTTTAAAGTCACTTTAAAAAACATAAGACAGTCAGTTATGGTTCATTGTTCCGATTTGGAACTGACTCTAATAATGCACCCAGAATATGCTGAAAATACTATTTTAATAATTCTAGTACAATGTCATACCTGGCATTAAGGCTACATTGTGCTCTTTGATTTTTTTCTGAACACTTCATAGTGAGTAGATGGGGTGAAATATATGGAGATATACCATTTCAGAGAACTGGAAGGGACCTTGAGAAGTCATTGAGTCCAGTCTCCTGCCATCATAGCAGGACCAAGTACCATCCCTGACAGATTTACCTCCACTCCCTAAATACCCCCCCCGGATTGAACTCACAACCATGGTTTAACAGGCTAAGGCTCAAACCACTGAGCTATTCTTTCCTTTATCCTATGCTGCCTAATTGTAATCTACAATTACCTAAACAGTGTATTATTGTACCACATTTTGCAGTAAAATTATAAAAATCAACTGGGGAAGTTACAAACCAGAATCATTGGCTTTGTTAATGTATTTGTCCCAATTCTGGCACTATTACAATGACTGCCACCGGCCTTGATTTTTACAGGTATAAAAGTCATCACGTTGGATACGTCTACACTGCAACATTATTTCGAAATAACTAATACTGTTTCAAAATAACTTACTCCACGTCTACAAAGCAGGCAGTTATTTCAAATGTATTGGAACTGCTTATTTCCTCAAGTGGGTGGACTTCTTACTCCGACTCCTGTAAGCCTCTTTGTACGAGGAATAAGGGAAATCAGAAGCACTATAGGACACGGCTCTAATTTAATATCAGACCTGGAAAACTAGGAGACAGAGCAGAGTTCAGGGAATATGCATATGACTAAGATGTTATTGAACAAATTCACTTGAACTGAAGTCAATATGCTAGAGTTTTAGGGTTTCATTACGGGGGTGACTAGATCCCATTAAGTATGGGCCTTACTAACCAACTTGCCACATTTCTCGCCACACTATTGTGTCCCCTTTACATGGTGGATCACAAACTTGCCTAATTTTTTAACTGGAAAAAGGAAAGGCTGACTTTTAAATGCACCATTTTGCTCCAGTACCTGATTTTCCCTACCCAATTCTGTCCCCAGGTTCTCCCTCAACTTCCAGCAAATTCGAGCCTATTTCCCATTGCTGCACTTGGGTGCAAATGTTAGCAAGAATTTCCCCCGAACCTTCCCACCCCTCAACAACATACAGTATTTTATTTCTTTCATAATGGTAAAAATGAGAAAGTGGTTCAAGACATTCCAGAAATAAATCTGGAGAGTAACCCAGACTGGCCTTGTCTATTAGTGAAACAAATTACAGTAGTTATTCTTAGCAAAACCTTTCCTTCCAAAGGACAATGCAACAGCTAATGGAAGAATATACATAGCATGTGTCTGAAGCTTGCCTCCCTAGCGATTCATGCCAAAATAATATATCGGAGATATTACACTGCTATTATGAAGTTTTTATCAAAAATTATAAAATCAATAATATGTGACCGCTCATGTTTGGGGTGAGTCACGCAGTGATTCAGAGATGACAAAACAACCCCCTGGAAAGAGATTCACTGGTATAATTGTTATTGGGGGGAGGAAAGGGTAGACACTGGAGCTGCAAGAGTTTTCATTTCTGAATGGTATAGTGATGCATGGCTTGCTAATAAAAGAATGAAAGATTAATACCACTGGTGCCTGAAGCGCTTTGCTGATCCACAAACCAGGTAAAGCAATGAGAGCAGAGAACTGTTTTCTATATCTTACAATCAACAATGCTCTCTGTCTGTGGGCTTTATCCTCCCTCGACACTTAAAGGAGCTGCACTATGAGTTATTTTCTATCAGACTGGATTAACTTTGTTCTAGATGGAACATCCTTGATTTTCTGTGCCAAATAGCATAGCTGTGTGGTGCGTCATGCGTGACTGCTCGCTACAAACGATCAAACTCATTTCATTTGTGACAAGAGCTGGAATTGAACCTTGTTCTCCTGAGAATCGGATGCCCCTATATATTAATCTGATGTGTGCTTCCGTCCATTCCAATGTGTATATCTTGACAACAGTTCCTCTTTCACTGCAAATCTTCAACTTCTCTCAGTGGCTAGAAAAGTCTTTTCTTTTTCTTTTTTTTTGTGGCTTATGTATCACAGAATTAGGATGAAATGGTAGCAGAATTCTTCTCTTTCCTTAGTTTGCAAAACCTAATACATATCCATCAGCAATGTTCATATGTGCACAGGTACCATGGAGTGTTTTCTAACACAAAAGGCGTTAACACATTCAGGGTATGTCTACACTGCACTCTTATTTCAAAATAAGCTATTCAGGAAGAAATACTCTGAAATGGACTAATTTTAAGGCTTCCCTCTAATGTGGACATGCTATTTCAAAATAAGCTAAGGCAGGTTTCCCTAATGTGAATGTGCTACCTTGATTTAGAGCCCCAGGAGGCACTGGGGAATAATTCGTTTGAATGTCCCTGGGGAGGAGCTATTTCAAAATAGCAACACTGCAGCATCCACACTGCAGCGATTTCAGAAATGCTATTTCTGAATAGGCGTTATTCCTCATGAATGAAGTTTACAGAAGTCAGAATAAGCCATCCGTTATTTTGAATTTATTTCAGATTTTATTTATTAAAATATTTATTTCAGAATTGCTGTGTAGACACTCACATTGTTATTTCGAAATAACTGTGCTGTGTAGATGCACCCTCACTGAACAGGAATGAGAGCAAGCAGACCTACACTAACCCTAAATTTAGCAGTCCTGGAAAGGACAGGATAATTAAAATGATTCACTGCAGAAAACCTCAACCCACTAATTCCGTCCTCTAGAAGAAACATCTTGAGTCCTGTTATATGCATGGAAAGAGGAAAGAGTATTTCACCTAACTTGATTTCTGATGGCCTAGGATGATCTTTTTTTCTATTAGCTTCAGGGGATAGCCAAGTTAGTCCGTTACAGAAAAAAAACAACAAATGGTCTGGTAGCACTTTAAAAACTAACAAAACATGTAGATGGTATCATGAGCTTTTGTGGGCACAGCCCACTTCTTCAGATGACCGGAGTTATGTTAGTCTATAAAGTGCTACCAGACCATTTGTTGTTTTTTTCTATTAATACCTATCAGTCAAACCTAAACCTCTGGATTTACTCCTGTTTTAGTAAGGAATCGCTTCTGTTAGTGCTGTCAGATAAGTCTTCCATGAGCAGAGACAGAATACAAACTGAACAAAGACTTCAGGATATGGCCCTATTCATTACAACATTGTGTAATTAGTTTTCATATAACTTGTTATTAAGTTTCCTGATTTCATTACCAGTCTCCCAAAATCTAATGCTGTCCTTAAAGCCCCAGTAAGTTAAATATCTCAGCTTTCATTAAACTGCAGAGTTTCTAACACTATGACTGAAGAAAACAGGAAAGCTTGAAAATATTAATTGAGTATGATGGAAAAGTTTACAAACAATAAATAATAAGAATCACATTGATTTTTTTTTTTAAATCTCACCATTTTTTGGCGAGACTCAGATTTGGAAACATGGGAGTTGGGGTTGGCATATACCTGTTGTAGTCTGATTATTTAAGAATATATTTTGTGCTGTTACAGTTTCTTGATCTCACACTGGGAGAGGACAGGCTGCCAGTTACTAGTTTAATATGAACTACATTTTTAAAAGATTGCAGTAGGGTTGATCTTACAAGGTGCTGACAACCAGGCACCACAAATACCTTTTGAAGTTAAAGGGGAATGAAGATGCTTAACACTTTGAAGGATGATATTACACACACACACTTACTGCCTAGAAATTTCTTATCAGAACAGATGTTTAGGCAATAATGACTGAGGTGTAATGACCTTCTCAAACAAAATACAGGACTATGTAGCACTTTAAAGACTAACAAGATGGTTTATTAGATGATGAGCTTTCGTGGGCCAGACCCACTTCCTCAGATCAAATAGTGGAAGAAAATAGTCAATCATATATACCAAAGGATACAATTAAAAAAAGTGAACACATATGAAAAGGACAAATCACATTTCAGAATAGAAGAGGGATGCGGGGTGGGAGGGAAGGAAGGTAAATGTCTGTGAGTTAATGATATTAGAGGTGGGGAAAGGTAGATGTCTGTGAGTTAATGGTATTAGAGGTGATAATTGGGGAAGCTATCTTTGTAATGGGTAAGGTAGTTGGGGTCTTTGTTCAGCCCCCCGCGGAGAGTGTCGAATTTTAGCATGAATGCCAGTTCAGAGGATTCCCTTTCAAGTGCAGATTTGAAAGTCTTCTGGAGTAGGATGCATGTGATTAGGTCATTGAGACTGTGTCCTTTCTGGTTGAAATGGCAAGAAACTGTTTTTTCTTTGTGATCCTGTCTAATGTCTGTTTTGTGGGCATTGATTCTTTGGTGAAGTGTCTGAGACGTTTGTCCAATGTACATAGCAGACGGACACTTTCGGCACATGATGGCATAAATTATATTTCTGGATGCGCAGGAATATGTATTCTTGATCTTATAACTCAAGAATTAGGCCCAATAATGGTGTCAGCAGAGTGAATATGTGGACCTTCTCAGTTTGTGAATGGCCTGAGGCAAAGCTAAAGGGCCCATAATCCTATACACTCCTTATTTCTCTAGGAAATGCACTGGCTAGGAATAATTAATATTATCAGATGCTGCTGTAGAAGTAGTTTAAAGTCTATTTTCATATTATCTTTAATTATGCATCAGTTGCATAGATGTTTTATTTATTTATTTGGATTTAAACAAACTAACAAAATTGCCTACCCTGGGAGCTAGGCATCCTTGCCATCAATTAACAGAATGCAATTCCAAAATCTTTACAAAGCTAAAACTGATAACATATACTACTAATAGAGATGTGGAACCCTAATCTGTGGCTGGAGTATGGTTACTATCTTGCCTTCTGAGGACACCCTTCACAAAGTGCTGGATTTCACAAACTAGAAGGCAATGTCAGATTTACCTAAATGTCAGATTTCCTCCACAGTTGCTATTTAGTGTCTAAGATATAGATATTGAGAGAAGAAATTAAGAAATTACAACTACACAATACAAAGTGGAAAACATTTTTAAAGACAGGGTGTGTGGACAAAGTACATGGAGTTTTGCAAAATTGCAGATATCTACTTTATATGGATGCAGATCCAAATTTTATATCTTGAGCCATGCAAATCTACAGATGCCCTCATTATACACATGGATGCATGTTTGTCTGTGGACCCTGTTTGCAGATCGGACACGGACACAAATTTTGTATCACTGCAGGGCTCCACAAATATACTGCCTATTCTGGAAGCTATCATGGCTAAAAAGATTCAAATAGAGCAGGAATAACAAAAGGTTTGTGGGTATCCTGAGGAACTGATATACTTGAGAACAACACATCAACCATCTAGATTCTCCCTTTTGTCTGTGCATTAAGATTGTCCCTCACCCTTTATTCAGTTGAGTTGGAAGGGGATTAAGTCCAAATAAAAAGATTAGGCTCAGATTCAACCTCTGAACTCTGGAGAGCACAGAGACTAGTCTGTCCTTTCGCTCCTAAGGAGATCACCCCATAGAGGCAAAGACCTGGACCTGCTGCCCTCGCATACTAGCTTGCAAAGCACAGCAGAAAGGGAGTGAGCAGGCTGAACTTCATTAAGGGGTGTAACATGCTCTTTCTACACATCGGCTATGTCTAGCTTGCAAGCTTCTTTCGGAAGAAGCTTTTCCGGAAGAGATCTTCTGGAAAAGCTTAGTTCGAAAGAGAACATCCACACAGCAAAAGCACAACGAAAAGCAATCTGCTTTTTCGAAAGATAGCGTCCACATTAATTAGATGCTATTTTGCATTTAAGCTGTGATTACTCTATATGGAGTGGCCACCTGTGCTTTTTCCTGGAGGCCTCTTCTTTCAAAAGAATTCCCTCTTTCAGAAAAAGGCTTCTTCCTCGTAGAAAGAGGTTTACCACTGTTGGAAAAACCCCTCCGTTCTTTCAACCTTCTGTTGATAGAACACAATAGCAGAGTGGACTGTTTTCCCAGCCGTTTTTCTGGAAAAACTCTGTAATGTAGACATACCCATTGAGGCAGAGTTCTGGTGCCTTCTTTTTTCAAGACCTGGACTGTTCCATCATTGAGTTGTAAAGACGTATTTCCAGTTCCGATCAGTGAGCTGCAGTAACTGCACTTCAGAATGGTGTATTCTGACAAGTGCCTACCCAAAAACTGTGGTTTTGGCACAGTTATGAAAGCGGGGTTTAAAAGTATCTCATAGTTTACCCAATGTAGGTATGGAATTGAACAGGACTCAACTGAACCACCTATGCCACAGTCTGGAGCTGCTCCACACTGTGGGAATTCAATGCAGTGTTGCCAACTCTTGATTTTATTCTTGATTTTATGAAGTATCTTGATTTTATGAAGTATCACAGCTGAAGTCCAGTATTAAAACAAACTGCGTATGCAAGTTAACGAGGCAGTGGAGTCTGAGAAGAAGTACAGTCCTCCAAAGGAAAACAGTATTGGATACAAAATGGCACCCTGGCTGATATGTCTTTCCCTTCTCCTAGAATATAACCCTCCCAACTCCACACTGCAGCTCACGTGTGACAAAGTGGGCGCAGAGATTTTTAATTAACTGATATTAAGGAAGGATGCAAAACAATTATGAATCTGAATTTATACTCACTTGATTCAGTATATATTCACTCTGTTGTTTTTGTCAGGTCTGTTCCTCTAGGAAAACTGCTATTTAAAATGTTAGCTTTTAGAGCTTTTAAAAGTTAAAAAAAAAGCATGGAACTAAATGTTGCTCAGATTGCATTTCCCAGAGGAAAAAACCCAGGGTCTTTCATAATTGCCATAATTGTTTTTGATGTTGGGTAAACTAAGCGATTAAAAATGGGATACAAAAGTGCTATACTTCAATAAAAAAAACATACATGCCCTCTGGGAATATATCTCCGTTTACATTTTGGCCAATCAAGTTAAAAGCGGAGTCTCCTTATTTTCTAGCTTGAAAGCCATCATTTTAGATTTAATTGGATTTCATGCAGTGTACATTACACAAAAGCTCGAGCTGGAAATGTAAGATTCAATACAGAATTTTTCCAAAGAGGAGGGTGCTGGGCCCAGGATGTTGGGACCATCACCTCCACAAAGCATTTCTTCCCCAAGTCTAGAGCCTCTGGGAGTCTACTTAGACTCAAACAAATCCTAGGATAACTGGTAGGATAGGGACATGGAATTCCCAAGCCACCTGAAATGGTTTTGTTTTACACAGAAAAGCCACTTGCGCTGCTTTTCAGAGCGTTACATTGAGTTTAATTAGCAGCTGCTGAGGTGTTTGTTTTACCTTTCGCTCTGAGGTTTCAATATAGAAATTGATCAGGCATTTCCCTCCATTAACAAACAGAAGTGTATGCAGCACTGTGAACCAGGAATGGATTTGTGTGCAGGGAACACAAAAATGTCAAGGTCATCAAAAATGCAGGCACCTACTCCCAAATCCCCAACATTTGTACAGTGTTGGAGAGTGAAAGCTACATTTGTTTTAGAGAGTGAGCACCCTCCTACAGCTCCCAAGTGTGAGATTTGTGCTAGTCATCCTTCCTCTCGGCTGAGAGACTCCCAAATACCCATGGGCAGCTTCTGTTTCCACTTGCTTACAATGACTGATTCTCCGTTACTATATTCTGAGGGATTCCAAGGCTGAGGGATTTGGGCTTGTTTAGTCTGCAGGAGAGAAGGAGTGAGGGGGGATTTGATAGCAGCCTTCAACTTCCTGAAGGGGGGGTTCCAAAGAGAATGGAGAAAGGCTGTTCTCAGTGGTGGCAGACGGCAGAACAAGGAGCAATGGTCTCAAGTTGCAGTGGAGGGAGGTCTAGGTTGGATATTAGGAAAAACTATTTCCCTAGGAGAGTGGTGAAACACTGGAATGGGTTACCTAGGGAGGTGGTGGAATCTCCATCCCTAGAGGTTTTTCGGTCGTGGCTTGACAAAGCCCTGGCTGGGATGATTTAATTGGGGTTGGTCCTGCTTTGGGCAAGGGGCTGGACCTCCTGAGGTCTCTTCTACCCTATGGTTTTTCTGATTCTATAATTCTACAGATAACCTGACTGGGTTTCCTCTGCTGTAAGATGAGACCTGTTTCCCAGCCTACTTTTTAATTGGAATGCTGAGTCACCAATGATTAAGCTGGTCTTAAAATCGGTGTAAGTGAGAAGGCAATGTAATGTGAGCAAATTGACATACAGTGGGGCTGCAGGCAGAGTATAATTGTATTGTCTCAGGGATAAAGACCATCTTACGCCCCATACAATTTATTCCACGATGCAGGTTCTCCAAAAAGTGGATTCAAAATGTGCATTTGCTGTCTAGCTCATGATTGAGAAGAAAATTCTATGCACACAGTTCTGACCTCACTTAAAATTGGTGTATTTCTCAAGGAGTAACTTTGCTGAAGTCAATGGAATTATGTCAGTTCAAACTAGTCCAAATCAGAGCACTCGCTAAGACAGCCACAGTAGGTGAATAAGCAGCAAACTACTTACAGATTTTTGATTCTGTGTCTGTGTGTATGTGTGTGAATTTTATGGATATGACCAAATTGGTACCCTTGCATAGAAGAGCACGTGGGATTACTTGTGAAGAAAGATACTATCAAATATGAGTAGGAGTATTCAATTCTAATTCATAGAAATCAAGAGCAGTAGTTCTATGCAGGGAAAGGAGGACACATTAGGGAAAGGTGTAAGTGAACTTGGAAGTAATGGTTGGCTGTTTGCCTCTGGATAAGCAGAGGGCAGAGAGCAGTTCCTTTACCTATGGTTTTGGTTACCAGTCTCCAGTAGCACCAATCTGTCTTTTCTTGCCAGATGCATGTGATTGGTCAGAGGGATGCTCTCACTTTGAGGCATAGACAGAAAAAATAACGGTTTAAAAAAAAACTTAAAAAACAACAGATAGTTTAGTAGCACTTTAAAAACTAACAAAACATGTAGATAGTAATAGAGAGGTAGCCGTGTTAGTCTGACCTTGCTAAAACAAAAGGAAAAACTATATAGCACTTTAAAGACTAACAAGATGGTTTAAAAGGTGATGAGCTTTCGTGGGCCAGACCCACTTCCTCAGATCATATTCTGGAAGAGAATTGGCATGACTATGACCTTTGGTCTTTAAAGTGCTACATAGTTTTTCCTTTTGTTTTAGCAAAACATATAGATGATACCATGAGCTTTCATGGGCACAGCCCACTTCTTCAGATGACCGGAGCATTGGAAGTCCAGAACCAAACTGGACTTTAAATGTTTTTTAAAACATTTTTCATTAGATGGATAAGTATTTTTTTCCTTTCTACAAATGTGTCTTCAAAAGGCACGCAAGCCAGCTGTACACAGCAGGGTGCAACCAGCAATGAAAACAACCATCTAAGAAATGAAGACTGTTGTTCTTGTGGAGCTTTTTAAAAAAATCACCTTTGACATTCTGGCCTGCCATAGATCTCCTTCTGTGACCCATCTTTCTTAAACACCAGGTGGTGATGACGCACAAAAGGGTGCTCATGCAACAAAATAAAATAAAATAAAATCCACCACAGAAAGGAGCAGGAAGGTCAGGGAATTAAGTTAGCCAGTAAGCGCATTTATTTTAGAAGAAATACTTCCAGAACTAGAATGAGGAAGAAATAAAGGAATTAAGCCCGTCTTTGGGATCTTCCCTAATTTCAATATGTGATACCGTGGCTTGTGTAATGGCAGCCCAGAGTCACCATTCTTGAATTCAGTTTGTTCCTTTCTAAGAGCAACTTGCTGGAACAGTGGCAGACAGCAAGTAGAACCATGCATTCACTCCTTCCCACTACCTGCCCATTCGCACGGCTGAGTAGACAGACCGGATCTAGAAGGAAGAAGGGGGATGTTCCACCGGCTGAGGGGAAGCAGGAGGAAGTATTCTGTCACAAATTAATCTGCCTTCATGGCAACTGGTAAGATGCCTGACTCCAAGGTAGATAAAAAAGCAGCCTTTCCCCTTGGAAGGCTGAATTTAAAGCAAACAGGAGCCAAGAAATAGTCAATTAAAAATCAAAGACACTGCTAAAGAGGCCAAATAATCCTGCGTCTTCTATCAGCAGTTAGAGCCAGATGCCCAGTCAAGGTAAACTGAAGTGAGCTTTGCTATAGCAAATTTTCACAACAGAACTCATCTACGAGTTAAAATCTTGTGGTGGTCACTCACTACTACTCACTAGGGAACAGAGGCAATCAAGAAAGAGCAGCTATGGTCTAATATGCTGGGTGTTTATTTAATACACGCCCAATGGCATTCATCTAGCAGCGACAACAGACAAAATTATGTGAAACATTTTCTCAGGCTCAGCCATTTCCTGTCACTGAACGACCTGCTGTATAATAATTTGTGTCTTGTTATTTCCACTACATTTCCTTTTCTTGGCATACAGTCCCGAGCACATAAAAGGCTGTCAATTTCAACAGCCTGACTTTCTACAACATGAGGAAGGACAGAGAATTGACTTCATCAAAAGACATATGGACTCAGGGACAACCAACCAACCTTCTAGGTTCTCACTGCTTCAGACTTACCATAAATTCGAGCACAGTGACAGGGCAGAATTGAAGCAGGTGATGTTGCTGTTCTCTATTACTCTTTAGTAAGGGTTCATGAAGAGGTCAAGATTTTTGTGAAAGAAATATTCAGTTTCATTTCCTGGCTCATGAATTTTGATTTTTGAAAATGTCCCTCATTATAGCTATCATTTGAATATTTACGTAATTTTAATATGACAATGGACCTTTGTGGCAATTAATTTTCAAATTCAGAACTTTGAAAATACAATCAGTCCCATTTTCAAACAAAATCCCCCAAAACCTAATTTAAAATGGAAAATCTTTGGGTTTCCATTATTTTAAATTTTACTGCAAATATTTCACCTTCTTTACAATTAGGAATGTCTCTCAACTAAGAAACCACATTTTCTGAATAGCCCTTGACCCTTACAGACCCCTCTGTATTGTCATCTCTGCTTTCCTCACTTCTAATCTAAAACCAGATTGAAAACCTTTCAGTGAGAACATGTCCTAATACTTGTGTTACAATGAACCTAATGCACTCAGCGCCTTAAGAATAATAAATAGCAAAGAGCCCGGTGAGCCACAAATTACTTATCAATTTTTATCCCACCCAACTCAACATCTCATTTTCCCTCCTTTGTTTCAGCCACTATTATGAGAACAACCCGTTAAATCACACTGAAAGTAACCTATTAAAAGGACATTTATGGTCAGTTGCCACGCAGTCTTGGAGATCATAGTCATTTCCTAAACTGTGTTCAGCTCCTGTTCTGCTTTTTGAGCTGACTGATGACAAGCTCATTTTTCCCCTTCTCTTCAGTTCACTCTTTTCATAAGAACATAAGAATGGCCAAACTGGGTCAGACCAAAGGTCCATCTAGCCCAGTGTCCTATCTGTTAACAGTGGCCAATGCCAGATGCCCCGAAGGGAGGGAACACAACAGGTAATCCTCACATGATCCCTCCCTGTGACCCATTTCCAAACAAACAGAGGCTAGGGACACCATTCCTACTCATCTTGAGTAATAGCCATTGATGGACCTAACATCCATGAATCTATTTAGCTCTTTTTCGAAAAATGCGATTTAAAATACATCGACTCCAGCTATATAATTAGCATAGCTGGAGTTGCACATCTTAAATCGATTTTCCCCTTTTGCATGGACCAGGCCTTAAAGGCTAACAAATTTATTTGGGCATAGGTTTTGTGGGTCAAAACTACTTCATCCGATGCATGATTCATTGAGTTTATGCCCAAATAAATCTGTTAGTCTTTAAGGTGCTGCAGGACTCCTCATTGCTTGTACATATTCAGACAGTAATTTCCTTAAATCTTTTTGTTATTCAACTTGATGGATTTTTAAAATTCTTGTTTTAAATTCCAAGTGACTGATATATTCACAATTCAAGGTGCATTACCAGGCAAAGTTTTTATAATCCCTGATTCTAGAAACATGTAGCCACTTTCAGCGTCACACAACAATTGAAAATGCAGTTTCTACTAACATGTGCACATACACCTTTGACATTAGCTTTCTGTGAACATTAGTGACAATGAAACTTGATAGTCTGAATATCGATGGACAGAGAATACAAATGGAAGCGATTCTTGGAGAGTGTCTTATTTAGAAGTTTGAATGGGGTTTGCAAAGTCAATCAGCTTTATTACAATATTATCCTCCAGTTTCTCTTTTACACATGACTTTTTCCTACCCTTGCTCCCTCTGTGGTCTTTAAGTTAAATTCTTTGCCCTGCTTTTTCGCTCTTGTGTTCAAGTGTGAAGTCTGCCCCACTGATCCATTCATGTCCCCATTCTTGGCTTTGTACTGTCATTCCTACCACCCCTCATGCCTGGAATGTCAGCCCATCATTTACCACATGTCCTGCAGTACCTTAAAACCCTCTTTCCTAGCAAATTTCATTATCAGTCCCCCATGTACTCTCTATTCTGAGCTGTTCTCTTGAGTCTTGCCTTACACCTGTTCTGCCTGTTTGGAATGCAAGTTCTTTGGCACTGTGTAGGTGACATATCCTGAACTCGCTTCTACAACCCTGATTCAAGTGATTTTTCCCATTGATTTCAAAGACTCAACTTGACTGACCAAAGGAATTACTCATGTGAGAAAGAGTTGCGGGATCAGTCTTTTTAAAGTGTCCATGTAAGAGTACATCTCTGTAGAAGTCTCACTTATTAACAATAAGAATATGTATGCAACATATTTTATAACATACAATTTTTACACTTGCAGGAGAGAGACTGAATGCATAAAATATTACATTTTGGGTTCTAGAGAAATTAGGAAGGATAAATATTATCCAATTGGGATGAATTAAATGGTGTCTTGACACCTGAAATCTGACGATAGTAAAAATATCATCATATGTTGGAAACGGAGCAGAGTGGATTATCTCTATTTGACAAGGTGGTTGACAGTAATAACTACACGAACATCCCAGAACATCCTTGATCTCATCACTCTACCACTTTGATTTTGAGATGACTGTACCTGGGAAATTAAATATTGCTCTCATCACTGATGCTGTCTAATGTGACGGAGACGTGCTGCACTGACTCCAAGAACTGAATCTAGTACAGCTTTCTCTACCTTAGAAGACACTGGTAGCAGAGTTCTCAATGGAGAGCAAATCGGAATCAAACCACTGAAATATTCAGACACACTACAACCAGTCATCTCAATCAGACAGAAATATTCATGCATTATTCATGAAATAAAATCTGGGAGTTTTTCCAGAGAACATGCCATAGACTAGCAATAGGGCTTATCAACTGTTTTAAATCAGCATGTTTTATCTAATACAATAACAATTTATTTACTCATGATATTTATACATTGTAGCTTTTCTGAGACTAATTGATTCTTTTCATCAAGGTCCTCTGCATTGGGAAAACTGATTCACTAAGGAATTAAAAAGCTACTTTTCTGAATATCTGCAGAATAATTTAGATTGTAGTTGAGCACGGATAAGACACTGTTAACATTCACATTATCAACCTAATTTTCTGGGGATGCCTATCACACATTTTCAATCTTTTTCACCTAAAACGTGGCAAAATGGGCTGCTTAACACTGTTTTTTGAAAGGGAAAATAAATTATTTCTACTCTAATCACCCAAGCTACATTTTAGCTACAACAGCCAGTTGGGTTAGGCCCCAATCCTGAAAAGCTAGAGCAGCGGTTCCCAAACTTTTACAGATGGGGACCCATTTTGACAATTCAGGAAGACTTGGTGACCCAAGGCAACTAAAAAATGGGGGGAAGAGAGGAGGCAGAGCCACCTGGGAAGACACTTGGCGACCCTTTTGAAATGTAATGGCCACCCATATTTGGGTCCCGACCCATAAGTTGGGAAACCCTGAGCTAAAGGCTTCCCTGTGTGTATCCCTGTTCACATCCATGGAATGAGTCACAATACTTAAAGTTATGTAAATCCTTGAATCTTTGCAGGACTGAGGCTTTATTTGTAATTTTCGGGGTTTTCACACCCACGCCAACTTTTACATCAACTGCAACACAAAAATTCCAACCAATAGTCCAGGAAATTACAAAATACGGTTATAGTGTATATATTGTGACAAAGCTTCTACATGCTTTCAGGTGGATTTGCTTGCCTCAGGCTATGTCTATGTTTCCGGAGGTATCCCGGAAAAACTCTGCCTCGTCCGGGGAATGCGTCTGCTGTTCCGAAATTTTTTTCCACTGAGTAGACGCATTTTTTGGCATCCCTGTAAACCTCGTTTTACGATGAAGAAGGGATGTTCCAAAAAAGGTTTTTTTTCTGACATTTGGGCCAGTGTAGATGGGCCAAATGTCGGGAAAGCCTCTTCAGAAAAAAGAAGTAGAAAAAGCTACACAAATTGTGGTTCACAATTTACGTAGCTTTTTCCGGAAGAACAGTGTAGTATATACATAGCCTCAGAGGCTCACAGCAGCCCTCAGTTTAGGCACCATATCTAGGGCATCAGATTGCTGTTTGTTGAGCTCTGTTCATCATTGGCCAGCATGAGTTATAAAGGAAAACCAAACTCCACAGTCTCGGTGGATCGCCAAATAATGTAGAGTTGGGTAAACCCCTTTCTTTTCCCTAAGTAGAAATGGGTGTAGGAGGAGAATTCAGGCCCACCCCGTACTCTGGGTTCCAGCCCAGGGCCCGATGTGAGAGTATTCAACACCTATTACGAGACAGCTACGAGGCCCCTGGGCTACCTCCCCACACCTTCCCCAGCACCTTCCTTCTCTCAGGCTCGTCCTCTTAGTATCCACTAGTGCTTGTTTCTTCTAAACGCCCGGAAGCACTTTCCTCCATCCTCTCAGCTATTCACGCACGGTAGCTAACTTCAAGGAAGCTCTTTTTATAACCAGTCTCAACTGATTCTTTAATTGGCCCCTGGTTTTCCAACTAGCCGCGGCTCACCTCACTCTGCAAGCCCACTTAACCAACTCCAGATGCTTAATTGCCTGATTGATTCTGGAAAGGTCTCACTGGTTCTGGACTAGCCCCTGACACTTTACCCTGGGAAAAGAGAGAGATTTATTCAGCCTGCGACTAACATTACTATTTTGTATCCTTCTGGCCTGACTCCCTCATTGTCTATGTTTGTCTATGTCCACCCCTAAAATTAAGATTTAATAATCACCCATATCCTAGGAAAGAGGCATTTAATTCATATCAAAGTTTTCATACAAGAATACATACAGTTTTTTACACCTACAGTGGAGGGACTGAATGCATAAAATATTAAGTTTCTAGCTATTGCAGTTACAAAAATATTTTTTAAGCCTGCAGTGAGGCAGGCCTACTGCCTGGTCAGAGTGTGGAAATGCCTCAATATTAGCCATTGGGACAACTGACACCAGTATTAGTAGCCTCAGCTGCTCAAAATACATGAGTTTGTTTTAAAAATGAGTTTAACAAAAATCTGGGGTTCTTAGTTAACTAGTGGTTTTTGAGTCTTTAGAGTTCAAGATTTCAAGCTTTCCCTCCGCAAGTATAAGACCTAGAAACTTCTTCTTTAAAATGAACAGTACTTTCTCCTGTGATCCCTTGATCCCTTGACTGCAGGAGTTGAGACTATTTTGAGTCTTGTGGGTTTTTTCTTAAAAAGTGGTGAGAATTGGTGCGCTATTCAGAAGCCTTTAGGGAACAACAAACTGCGGCTTCTTGGGAAAGCTGAAATCAACACTTTTTGAAGTAGTTTGGTGCATGGTAGAGGGAGCGAGCAGTCGAAACCCAAAGGAGACAGATCAGGGCAGTAGGAAGCATAAAGACTTAAAATTGAGACTTGCAGCTAGTGCTATGCTTTCCAAAGGGATCAGTTATAAGACGGGAGGGGCATGCTGCAGATTCTGCACAAAACAGAAGGAGGTGAGTGTCATTGACTCCCACAACATTTCCAGAACCAGAATGGAATCCAGAACCCTCTAAATACACCCCTGTCCAAACAAACAACCTCAGCATGGGCAGTGGCTTTATACAAATGAAAATATAGCCAAGTGAACTCCGGAGAAAGGAGTGAATGCTGCGAGAAATAAAATTTGCTTACCTGTCTCTTCTGTGAGGAGATGCATATGCTGTAAGGGATTTTGTTCATGTTTGGTTCTAATATGTTAAATGTTGTCATTATAATTAACTGTTCGAATATGCAGTGCTGAATACATTTGCTATTTATTGGAGAGACTCTATTTTGTATAATGGGTCAAAAGACAGCAAAGACTCTGTATTGGCGACACTTCTCTTTGGGCTTTTACACCCTTTTCTAAAAAACAGCGAGAAAAGGAGAAAATCTGGAAAGGTTAGGTGCCTCCGAACTTTTGCACCTCCAACCCTATACAATGGTGCTGCGCAAGACAGCTGGGTGTTGTCCTCTGGTGTAGGGACCATCACTATCAAATCACTTCCCTGGAAAAGATCATGAGGTTATCCTGGCTGGGTTTATCCTCAGTTCCAGATTCTGTGACTCTGTGTTCCTCCCATCCAGAGTATACCAAGGGCAGTAACAAGTCAAGAGGGACTGACCAGTGCCTGCTACCCTGTACTCTTTTCTTCAGTATATCCATCTGCTGTGTTCTTTCATTGAAGCCTGCAAATATAAAATGGTTTGGTATGTCCATAATATCACTAAGGGTTAATTATGGAACCGGGCTTTATGCCTGCAGGAGTAAACCACTGAGGTGTTTTATCTTGTCTGTGGCTTTAGGGTGTTTTGCTGTATTTTGCATGCTTAACGCCTCCCTTCCCCCAGGTTTCCTTGTTTATGTATACATTCCCTAAATAAACACAGATAGTTTTCACCTTATTCTCAAGTCACATCATCACTTATCTGAGGGAATGGGATAGGATCTTGGCTCACCAGGGGAATAGATACTGCAAGCTGGGAAAGTACCAATCTTCTAGGCATCTGCTGCCATTGCATTCACTGTTACATTCACAGGGCAACAATGCTACCTCTCACTCCACATTTGCAGCCAGCTCAGACAGCTGGCAATTTGATGTAGTACATGGGCAATTTGGTGTTTAGACTTTCAGTCAGACCATAAGAAGACCTTTCCTTCCAGGATAAATAAGAACCCTAATTAAAGTAAACCATGTCTTCACTACTTGCTGGATCAATGATTGATTTTATCATATGTATCGACTGTTGAGTACTCTTCCATTAACTCCAGTACACCATCAAAATGGGAAAAGTAAAAGGAGTTGACAAGCGAGCATCAGCTATCAACTTACCACAGTGAAGATACTGTGGCAAGTAGACCTAAGTATATCGTCTTCAGCTATATTGTTCACATAGCTGAAGTTGTGTAACCTAGGTTAATGGCCTGTGGTAGTATCGACAAGACCTACATTCAAAGCCCCACTACACAGTCACTTTCGGGACCACAGCCACCTCAGGACTGGCCAGTCTTCGTCTCTCTCTTGGTATAATGCTCCAGGATTGAACCACTTGTCCAAATCCTTCTCCTCAATTTCAGGTCAGAGTGTGGGGCCTTGCTCCATTCTGGATTCCAACTCTGAGATCCTATCTCCTAGGCAGCAGTCTGCCCTCAATCTGGAAACTGCCTTGACTCACTGCTTCTCAGAGCCACTTCTCATGATGCCTTGCTTTGAAGCCTATGCTACTGCTTCTGCTTCTTTCCCATACAGCCCATCTTCCCTGGAATAGCACTGAAAGACTCCAAATCACTCTGAGTCTCTGTCTCTCTTCTGAGTAATAGGAAGATCTTGAATAGCCTTGCCCCAGCAGGTACTGTTTGCTTCCTGCCTGCAACCACATGATCTTCTGAGGACCACCAGGTTCCAGTTTATAAAGGGACAGAATTTGGAATGGAGATGTGGCATCCCAGGCCGACCCTTAAAGGGATGCCACACACTGAGACAGCATGCTAAAAACATAACTGAAATTAGAGAGCAGTGACACAGGCTATGAAAAGAACATGACATTTTTAAGCATATCAGAAGCACAGAGCAGAAGACAGAACTCAAGATACCAGTAGACACCTAAGACTACAATAAATGTGAAAGGACATTGCAGAGAAGCAGAATTCTACTTTACAACTATCTTCATCACAGATATTAGGGAAATACTGCACTAACCCCAGATCTTCAGTTTACAGAAAAAAGGTAAAGCCCTCAGAAAAGTGACTTGCCAAAAGAAGGGGTATCCAAATAAGTTGTTACATAAAGAAGAGCAACAAGTCAATAGAGAAAGTGTATTTTTAAGGGACTGACTATTTTAAGTATTTATAGAAATCAATAATGGAGGAGCCTAGTGACAGAGACAGAGATAGAGATAGATAAATCCAGCTATTCTACTCTACACTAGTGAGCTGGTAAGCCCTCTGCAATGATGAAGACTGACATAGACACACTCCCTGTGTGCCAGGTTTAGTTCACAGCTTTTGTATTTACATCAGCAACAGATTATTGACTCTAGCTAGTCTGCCAGATGATGTGGAGGTTGTCTAGTCTCTGGTCACTTCTACCCTCAATCAATCTGCTGAGGAGAGGATTGGTTATGAGCATCCAGTATGCCAACCATGGCTAATGGGGGAGGCCTTCCAATACACTAATTTGAACATTGTAGTCCATCAGGGTATGTCTACACTACAAAGTTAATTCGAACTAACGGACGTTAGTTCGAATTAACTTTGATAGGCGCTACACTAGCGCTCCGCTAGTTCAAACTTAATTCGAACCAGCAGAGCGCTTAGTTCGAACTAGGTAAACCTCATTCCACGAGGACTAAGCCTAGTTCGAACTAATTAGTTCGAATTAAGGGCTGTGTAGCCACTTAATTTGAACTAGTGGGAGGCTAGCCCTCCCCAGCTTGCCCTGATGGCCACTCTGGGCACCACCAGGGAAACTCTTCTGCCCCCCTCCCGGCCTCGGAGCCCTTAAAGGGGCACGGGCTGGCTACAGTGCCCGTGCCAGGTGCAAGCCTGCCAGCACCCAGCCAGCAGACCCTGCACCTGGCACGGCTCGAGCCAGCCACCCGCTGCCACCCAGCCCTCCGCCTCTTCCCGGGACCAGGCTGGAGGCTCCTGGGAGCCTGCCCAGGACTGCAAGAGGCGGGCACCCGCCTGGTCTAGTGTGGACATCGTGGACCTCGGGCACGACTTCCGCACTAGGCACAGTAAAGTGGCCGTCTAGGGCAGGATAGCTGCCAGCCTGGCCACCCAGGAGCAGGTTTGCATGAAAATCAGGGTGGTCCAGTGAGACCCCCGACCCTGAGCTTAGAATGGCTGTACTGGGTCAGACCAAAGGTCCATTTAGCCCAGTGGCCTGTCTGCCGACAGCGGCCAACACTAGGTACCCTGGAGGGGATGGATGGAGGACAATGACCAAGCCATTTGTCTCGTGCCATCCATCTCCAGCCTTCCACAAACAGAGGCCAGGGACACCATTCCTACCCCCTGTCTAATACCCCTGTCTAATACCTGTCCAGGGACCCAACCTCCATGACTTTCTCTCACTTCTCTGTAAACTCTGTTCTAGTTCTAGCCTTTACAGCCTCCTGCAGCAAGGAGTTCCACAGGTTGACTATTTGCTTTGTGAAGAAGAACTTTCTGTTATTCGTTTGAAGCCTGCTACCCATTCCTTTCCTTTCGTGTCCTCTAGTCCTTCTATTATGGGAACTAATGAAGAACTTTTCTGTATGCACTCTCTCTACACCACTCATGCTTTTATAGACCTCTATCCTATCCCCCCTCCGTCTCCTCTTTTCTAAGCTGAAAAGTCCCAGTCTCTTTAGCCTCTCTTCATATGGGACCTGTTTCAAACCCCTCATCATTGTAGTTGCCCTCCCTTCTCCCACCCTCTCTCTTCCCCTCTCCCACCTCTTTTTCCCAGTCTCCCCTAGTTTTGTTCAATAAAGAGAGTTTCTATTTTTGAACACACGTGTCCTTTATTTTGTACATCAGGAAGGGGGGCTAGAGAGGGGTAAGTGGAAGGAGGTGAGGGAGGAATGGGGTACGAGGCCCCAATGGGGAGGACTGGGGTGGCTCTGTGGGCTCCTCGGGGTGGAAACTCTCCTGCAGCCCCCCAATTGACACCCCCCCCGGATGGCAGCCTGTGGCAAGTGCAGCCGGGCTGATGTCCGAGCGCTGTGATGTGCCGAGTGTGGGCACTCAGGGCAGTCCAAGCCAGGACTGCTTTGCAAGTGGGGAACCCCCTGAGAACTGTCTGTCCAGGGTGGGGGTCGAGACCCTTTAAGCACAGCCCTCGGCTAGCCTGAGACAGCAGCTCCATGCTCAAAGTCCTCATCTGATGCCCTGCCGGTACTGCTTCTGGCCATCCTTAACCCCTGTTCAGGGTCCACTCTGTGTGGACATGCTAGTTCAAATTAGCAAAACGCTAATTCGAACTAGTTTTTAAGTCTGGATGCGCTAATTCTAATTAGCTTAGTTCGAATTAACTAATTCGAACTAAGTTAGTTCGAATTAGCGCTGTAGTGTAGACATACCCTCAGCATGGTGACAAGAGCACTTGTCTTCAGTTGAAGTGAAAATTAAACACATTTATAGCCAGTGTTGTCTTCAAGTCGTCATTGTCAAGACCAAATCGATTGTCAAGTCACTACAGTTCAAGTCTCAAGTTGAGTCTCGAGTCCCTAAAGTCACTTTTGAGTCAAGTCCTAAGTCGAGGCTCAAGTCTTAATTTTAAAAATGTCAAGTCATTTTTGTACAAGCCATCAATATCGGCGTTTTCAGACAATTTTTTCACTGTCAATTTAACAAAATTAGCGAGTCTCAAGTCGAGTCTCAAGTCACAAACAATGAACTTGAGTCGAGTCTCAAGTTGAGTCACCTAGGTGACTTAAGTCAGACTCGAGTTCAAGTCGTGGGACTCGAGTCAACAACTCTGTTTATAACTAAGTTATAAATGTTTTCCAATTTGGCTTAGCCAGGAGCAACTTGAAGCCAGCAATCTAGGCCATCCAGAATCTCGGTGGTCAAGATGAAGTCATTACAAATGGCATCCTGAAAATTGCCAAGGACATCCATGTAAATTAGATGATGGCATTTTCTCATGCTGTGTGGAACATCACAGTATCCTGGACCATCCTCCAGCTGCTGCTTGTTCAGAGCTGAATCATCTGACAGTCACTGGTTCCAGATCCAGACAGTTGTATTGATGCACCAATGCTAGGTAAAATGAATTTATGCCATCTCTAAACTGAAAAACAGATGCACAGCCAGTGCTAATGGTACTTTTGTCAGAACTGCTAAAATGTACAGTTGATTCTGTAGCAGAATGACTTCTGGTCTTCTTTCATCTGGTGTGAAGAACTAGAACTCTGCCAACTGGAAGGATGGTATTGTGATTGCACTCTATGAGGGAAAGAGACTGCACAGTGAATGTAAAAGCTACAGGCTGATCTCCCTGCTCTCTGTTCCAGGAAGCATCATCCCCAACCATGCGGCTTTATGAGGAACAGATCCCTGTTAGATTTCATTTTTGCCCTTTGCATGTGGTTGGAGATACATTGTGTGTTCTGGAAGCCCCTGAATGTAGCATATGTTGATCTGAAGGCTGCCTTTGAGTTAGTAGACTGTGTTGCATTATGAAAGACCTTAAAGGGCATAAGTGTCCCTACCACTCTGCTGGATTTGATTAGAGAGCTGCACAATAGAGCCACTTCCTCCATATCCGGTGTTAGGACGGGTTGTGGTGTGGCCCCTGCACTCTTGTCAGGCAATGGATTTCACAGTGAAGCATTCCGCCAGGTACAGAGGCATGGAGAACGGTGACATCTCCCTCACAGACTTAGACTAAGCTGATGATGTTGTTCATTTAGTACAGAGCCTCAACAGCTTTTGTGAGGCATCCAGCATACAGACAAGGAGTCAGCTAAGATCGGTTGTCATGTTTCATGGTCTAAGACAAAACTGAACAAGCTAGGACTCTAACAGGAGCTGTAGCCACATCATTAAGAATAATTTTAGCAGCTAAAGGTTTATGTAATGACTTGTGTTTTATTTTCAAACTTTGTATTAGAGCATTGACTACTGATTATCCTAGCACAGTGAAAGTGGGGACAGAATCAATGCTTTGTAGACTGTGTCTGCTGTTGTGTGTGATAAACACTGTCTAACAAGTTTGAAAAAAAATCTATTTTGATGCTGCTTCCCCAATTAGACCCGTTAAATGTTCTTTGGCTTAGTTTTACACCCAGATATATTGTTAAGCTAACATTTTAAGTAAAGAAATCTACAGTATGATCAACATTCATTTCTAGTGGGTTTTATCAAGTCTCTGACTCTAAGCAAACGAAACTAATTATTTTGTTGAGATTCAATGTAACTTGATTACTCTCTAACTACTCAGTCATTTTTGGAAAATCCGCTCATTCATTCTGAACAGCAGCAGCTGACTGGTAGATGTACAAAAATCATGTCATTAATGTGCTATAAGAAAGCTTTTTAATGTGCATACCCATTATGGAACTCACAGACATAAAATAAGATAACATAGTGGAGTAGTAATTAATTCCTGTACTCACCTTTTTGCCTGTTTTCAGGAAAAGACAATGCATTTCTTTCTGCACGCTCAATCGCGGAAAATGAGCCAAGCCACTCTATTGCACTGTTTGATGGATCCAGATCAATCAGGTTTCTGCATCGTACACTGTAATTTACTTTGACCAAAAGAAACTGCTCTACAAATCTGTCTACAGTCAATATTTCTGTAGACTTGATAAGTAAATACATATAGAGCAGTAAACTTAAAATATACAGATTAAAACTAATATGGTCTAAAATCTTAAACTGTAGACAAAGATATATTTTATAATCTTTACAGTCTATTTTTCCAATCTAGTAATTATAATAAGACATCAAATATAGCCTCTCCTGCTAGACTTTAATCCCTTGAATGCTACACCTGAAGTTTTATTCCGCAACTACCATGAACTTCTGTTTGCTCTGACCTGTGCTAGGCCATTAGCCTATCTTTACAGATAGTATTTGATGGCATCAGATCTCTAATATGCCATTTTGACCTAGCCCATAGAAGTAGAGCAGGGCAGAGCCCACATTACCCTAGAGGCAGCACCAAACGTGCCTTTCAAATCATCTGGGCACAGAGTCTGCAGCTTCTATTAACCCTGCTTTGTGGTGGGCTCTGTGTGAGGGAGCTTGTGAAGTTACTGTCCCCATGTCTGTCTCCTTTTGACATCTTAGATACTTATAAGAAAGCAATCCCTGTGCACTTTAGAGCCCAGAGATTGAAGTTCTACCTTTTTTTTACGCTTGGTGTGCAAAGGAGGAAGGAAGACTTCTTATGGCCTCTGTCCCACGCTTGCTGTGCAATTGAGGAATAGCAGTTCCCTTACCTCACTGGCGTCACTTCTCCTTTCTAGCCAGGGACACTTTCAGCAGGTAGCATGCCTCCGAGTTGTGCCTACTTCAGTCTAATGAGATTGTAGTTTTACACCACACCAGGTTGGGTCAGCAACTTAAATGAATATTACAAAATGTAATCATGCATTGAAAGATGTAGCTAATGGACCCTGTCACGCAGAAACAAAGACAAACCAATGAACTGGAATATCTGGAAATTCTAACATGTCTCCTTACTCTGCGGGTCACTAGGAGGGAATCGAAAGAAATAAAATTTAATCTATTCAGCTAAAAGTTTTATTAACAAAGACAATCCTCTGCCTGAGAAATGATTCTGAGTGAACAGTCATTTAGTTCTCTGCAGTTTAGTCCTGTAGTGCCTCCAGACTGGCTAATCCTCACACCAAGTTTTGGGATAAACATAAGCAATCCACTGTTGTCATCCCAGCATATACACAACAAATATTATACCTTTTGCGCTAGGTATTCTGTTGCCATACATTTCACAAGCTTACAGTGTGGAGCAGTAACTGACCCGTTCTTAAAGCTCAGTATCCAAGGGTATGTCTACACTACCCCGCTAGTTCGAACTAGCGGGGTAATGTATGCATACCGAACTTGCTAATGAAGCCCGGCATTTGAATTTCCCGGGCTTCATTAGCATAAAGCCGGCGCTGCCATTTTTAAAAGCCGGCTAGTGCGAACCCCGTGCCGCGCGGCTACATGCGGCACGGGCTAGATAGTTCGAACTAGCTAGCTATTCCGAACTATCTGTACGCCTCTGTACGGGGTTCGCACTAGCCGGCTTTTAAAAATGGCGGCGCCGGCTTTATGCTAATGAAGCCCGGGAAATTCAAATCCCGGGCTTCATTAGCAAGTTCGGTATGCATACATTACCCCACTAGTTCGAACTAGCGGGGTAGTGTAGACATACCCCCAGATAGACCACATTAGACGTACTGACACCCTGTAGAGGTAAGTCACCAAACTCTGCTGGTTAGGTGTGGAGTGTGAACATGCTACACACACTTTAAGGAGAGTGTGGTTGCCAAGCAATGAATCTTCATGAGGAATTTTGGTGGAGTCAAAATTTAAGCTGCATACTCAGCAAGATGGTATGGCAGGGTATGGGACAGAGGGAGCATCCTACAACTATAGGATGCCAAAGATACAATCCAGCCCTGTTCTTCTTTGCAAGATGCTGATATAATACTGAACAAGATTAATTCTGCTGCAAAAAATCGCTCAGACGTATGAAAAAAATACAAATCCCCGAGGACCTGATTTTGATCTCACTTATATCAGTCAACAATGAGTAGCTGCAGTGAGGTCAATGGCATTACACTGATGTAAACGAGGTTGGAATTAGACATCTGAATATTCTTAACCACTTATTAAAGACTAAGACACAGGCACAGGTTGACATAAGGACCTGTTTCAATAATTGTCCATAGCAACTGGTGGCTATTTTTGCTACTTGCACTGCATTAACATGCATGAACTGCTGGCCCTAATTACCTTTTTCTTCAATGCTTGAATGGTTTTTTTTTTACAGTACTTCAAAAAGAATTACACTAAATTAAAAGAGTATAACGAGAAATCTTCATGGAGGGCTCAATCTAGTAGCCTTTGAAGTCCATTTTTTTTCATTTAACTCCAGCTGGACCGCCAGACAATAGTTTTATATTAACACATAGTCATCCTGGGTATAACAATGCTAAATTACCACAATACAAGGATAAAGATTTCTGGACAATATGAAGAAAGGCTCAAGCCCATGAACCAAGATTAACTTGCATTACAGATTGAAGGTGAGTCCTGGTAAACATTTTGGGGTTGTATAAAATATAGAAACATGCATCAGAAAGCAAAGCATTGCTGGTTGGTAGGCCTAAAAGGAGTTCTTAGGCCAAGCTTGATCTTGCTATTTAAGCCATTCTTCTACATACTTCATGACGTTATACATTCACCATCATTTCTTTCTTTGTGTCACAATTTTTAAAAATGAATATTAGGGCTATATCATATGAAGTCACAATTCTGAACCTAATACTGGGAAGTTATTTCTACCCAAGATTTCCCTACAATTGGATATATAAAGTCATTCTCAGACTATAAAGGTGTCTCTGATATCAATGAAGCAAGCTGGATCCTTGACCTAATACCACTGGTTAAAATGTCTTGTCTTTTACACAACACTAAGGGTACGTCTAGATTAAATGCCTCTGTCGCCAGAGGCATGTAGATTAGGCTACCAGACATAGGAAAATGAAGCGGCGATTTAAATAATCGCCGCTTCATTTAAATTTACATGGCTGCCGCGCTGAGCCGACAAACAGCTGATCAGCTGTTTGTCGGCTCAGCGCGATAGTCTGGACGTGCAGGTGTCGACATCAAAGGTATTTGTTGACCACCCAGGTATGCCTCCTGGGATCAGCTGTTTGTCGGCTCAGCGTGACAACCATATAAATTTAAATGAAGTGGCGATTATTTAAATCGCCGCTTCATTTTCCTATGTCTGGTAGCCTAATCTACATGCCTCTGGTGACAGAGGCATGTAGTCTAGACGTACCCTAAGAAAACCAAGAAACGTCACCCCTGAAGAGATTATATTCTTCAGGAAGTAGTCTGTCACTTTCTGTGAAACAAATTAGGTTAAATCAATGATGCAGATAGGGAAGGAGCCTGAGTTGGATCTTTAATTAGTGGGTGTTTTATAGAACTGGCTTTGGTTTATTTCCAGTTCTTTAACTTATACAAATGTGTGTTAATATGAAAATAAGATCACCAATGGTTAATGCATTTATGTACCAGGACTGATTGGCTATGACATGCATGTGATGATAACATTACCAATCCTGAAAGATCTTAAATGCACCACAATGGTTTCTACTTTAGTGATCAGACAAAGCAAGACATTTAACATGCAGGACTATCTCCCCTTCTCCTGCTATGATCATTTTTGACTTGGGTAGTCAATTCATACGGAAGGATTGTACAGACTGTGTGTTGGCTACATTCAAAATATATAGTTAACTACAGTAGTTAGCAGTCTCATCAGCATTGCATAGTTGACATCTTACATAAGATTCAGATGAGTAATTATTAAGTCCTTTTGCATGATATAATTTCCCAGCAGTTTTTACTCAGCCCATCTGTTAATACTGGCCCTAGGTTTAATTAGATGCCCCTAATTTGCTAAGTTTTGCATTGTTTAAAATTAGTCTGCAAGTGCAGTATTTATTTTTCAGCCGAAGACCTTGTGTTTCTATTATTCAAATGAGCTCCAGTTGTACTGCTGATTAAACATACTGCTAATGTTTCAGTTGACATATTTTCCTAGGTTGTGGAGGTGGGGTTTTTTTGTGCATGGTGATGGTTTGTGAATATTTATGAGCAGATCCACATGCATAACATTTAAAGATTTTTTTTAAATAATGATGCAAGCTTGACAATGTTATGACAAATGTGAAAGGCAAAGGTAGATAGGACAAAAACATTTACCTTTCAGAATGACAAACTTTGATAAATATGAAAATCAGATGTGCGGATGGTGGGGAGAGGGTGAGTCAAAAAAACAGAGAAGATGTAGAGGGTAATGCAAAGGAAAGAAAAATATACCTCACAAAGAAAGCTTGTTTTCCAATTAGCAAAATGTATGATGCACAAAAGCAATCTTCTATATGTGAATTGATAAAGATTGATGAGGACACTCACAGAGTGATAAAGGCAAATATATCATCTTGTTAGAATTCTTAAAATGTTAGGAGAAAATGTATTAAATGAGTTCATTAAGGGAAAAAAGTAATTTTAGGGAATGCAGACATAGGTAAAGAAAAGGTAACTAAAAATAAATACATATATACAAACATAAAAAGAGATCAGAATAATCAATGGGGAATTCTTAAAAGTTGAGTAGTCAAGCAGACACGAGGCTATTTAAGGAAACGGGGATTGCAAGTGACACATTAGGCTGATACAGTCCACAATCTAGATGCTTTCTTGCTTACTTGCTTTCTATTTTGTATGTATTTATTGTTGACTGAACATTCTCAAATGGAAGGTCATATTTCCGAGTCTTCTACGGAGAAACAGGAAATGTTAAAACAAAGGCAATTATAATCATGCCAGAGAAGACAGGTAGGCAACTACTGTGTAATGATTAATGCCTGGGAAAGACAAGATCTAGAAAAATGTATTCCAAAATCCTAAACAGATTTCCTAGCAGAAGCTTCAAGGAGCAAATGGGCTATGAACTCCCCTTCCTTCTTCTGAGAAGGTGGATGGGACATGCAGGAAGCAGCAGAACGGTGAGAATTTGTGTTGCATCTGTACCTGCCAGAGCACATAGATCCTAAATCTCCAGGGATGTCAAGATAGCACCCTACACTCACCACTAAATTCACATCCAGGTATCCTTCCCCTGGAGAATACTTGCTGCCTAGGGACAGTTGTTGGTATTGGTAAATTCTGATTTTAATGGCATAAATACATTAAAGGTTCTTAATAAATAAACCAGGGAGGGTTGTAAGAGATAGGCTTTGAAATGTAATACCCAGATTCAATATCTGTTCCCTTAGCAGTTCACCCACTAGTATTACATCAATGTAACAAGCAAAATTGGGGAGAGAAACTAACAGATGAACAAACAAACATGGGGTGGATTGCCAATCTTGTAGCCAGGATCAAGGATAATGCGTGAAATTGATTAGGCTCACTAAGGCCTAAAGGGGAAAGTCGACTTAAGATACACAACTCCAGCTACGTTAATTACATAGCTGGAGTCGAAGTATCTTAAATCGTGGTTTGGTTCTGTCTACACAGGGGAAGGTTGACTTCTTTTAGTCTTCACTGAGGACTATTGGTGCCAACAGGAGCATCCTCTCAGTTCAAATTAGAGGATCTTCATTAGATCCACTAATTTGAACCCTGGAAGATCAACTGCGGCTGTGTCAATCTTCCATGTAGTGTAGACAAACCAATAGTGTATTAACTTTGCTATGCCAAAGGAAGTCTTTGTCATGGTTCAGTCACAGGAACAAACTCTGAAACTTACGTGACACACAAACACAAAAATGCCATAACAGGCTGAGGCAGAAAAAAAACCTTCATGAATGATAGATTTTAGTACCAGGCGCCTCCCCTGCTAATAGAATATTTTCTATGGAAAATAAGGGGTCAGTATATGATTAATGGGAGAAAAAAAATTGGTGATCTTCGTAAATTAGTTGCAACTTAACGATGTAGAAAGCCAGTCAGATAGTACAGCTTCTGCTTTCATTCCTGGAAGCCTCCCTTTCTGCCCCAGTTAGTTTCAGAGCCTTGAATACTGGATCCCTGTACTGCTGCTGTTATGGAGAAGTCTGCTGTGCTTTAGTTCTGAAAAAGTAACTGTTCTTATTCTCCCCATTCATTCTGCTCCATGGGATTTCACAGCAGGATTCCCTAGCCGTTTTTTATTATTATGTATATTGAATTCTTTCACGGGTTCAATTCAAACATTTCAGCAATTATAATTTGTCCATAAAGGACAATTAGGGTCAGAAACTTCTTCATCAGTATTTTGTATTCTTGTGAATGGTTTGGGGTTGACAGATGATCCAGGTGTCTTTAAACAGGTGTCTGAGCTTTTGTGTAGATCTTTCTAGTCATTTTAAACTTTTTTTTTTTTTTACATTTGAACAGAGTGCCAGTTTTTTGGAACTGTGCTATAGCTTTCTACTAACATCAGCTGTCCTCTAAATATGATCATTCACCTAAGTTGGTCATTTTAGCAGACACCTTACCTCTTTACTCCGTTACTCACAACAGGGTAATGAAGCTTGCAGCTGACATGTTCTGAATACGAGGGTGAACCAATTCAGAAGAGAACCCTCCTAGATAAATGTCTACACAATAAAACTAGGGACCAAAATGGAATCCAGAGCTTGCAGAGGCAGTGAAGTTCAGGTGAGGAAACTTTCCAGAGGGAAACATTTTTTTCTCTCCTGCTTCTCCTCCCAGCTAAGTTCAAAGAAGACCCCAGAAGCAGCTAAGTTCAGCTAGGCATTCCTATGTGGAAAAACCCAACCCCAAGCAAATTTTCCAATACTCATTTACTAGGGAGCTCTAAATCAGGACAGAATTCTAAAATAAATTTGTTTCTTTAAATCTTCCATATACAAAATAGTGTCGAATAAATCCAGAGGCAAAACGGGGGAAAAGCACTCATTCACATCATCATAACCCTACAGCCAATATGAATTAAATCTTGCTTTACTACATACCCACATATATTCTAAACTAACTGGTTTTACCTGAGACAGGTAACTGTCAAAATACAATGAGAAAAACTATTCTCTCAATATTTCCAACTATAAAACCGGAATTATCAGAAATCTCACAAGAAAGCCTCTGTTCCTATGAGATTTGCCAGCACAATTTACTCTGCTTTAGTCTGAACTTTTCAAAACTAGCTCTTTTTGAAGGTTTCCTCGTTGTTAATGCTAATGATTTCAAAATAGTATAGAGCTGACAGGGATTAGAGATGGAGCTAATGATTTAAAAATAGTAGTTAGTCGACAGGGATTAGAGATGGAACTGACCATGAGAGATTTCAAAATTTTCAAACATTAGGGAGGCTGAATTTTTAGACTTGTGATTGCCTCTGGAATAAGAGAATATGACACCAGATATTACGCTGGATAGGAATTTTGTAATTCAAGGAAATCTCTGGGGGGGAGGGTCATGATGGAAGTGTCTATTTATCCTTGTTAGCTGTTAGAGACTTACTGGGATAATATTTCAAAGCTATGCTTGGATTGCTGCAAACAAGCATACACAAATCATCACTTTTTAAAGGGGCAGGCATGTGTAGGAAGCAATGCCTTTCTTGAAAATATCCTCCAAGATGGGGCACAGTGGCTTAGGTCTGCTTCAATCAAGAGTTTTCAAAAAGGTCTGCCAGAAAATTCATTATGCACTACTCTGCTGAAATATGCTCTGTCCATATTTGAGCACTTGGCATACAGTTTGTTATAGCAAGTTTCATGCAGAATCAAATAGAGATGGGCTAAAACCAAAAACTCTGACACCAAACATGCCAAAACTTTGGGAAGATTCAGAATGGGACCAAAATATTGCAGCTTGGGTACGTTGCCATGGTCAACTCTTTTACAATCACGTGTGGATTACCACCACATTTTCCTTTGTGATATTTCATTTATTATAGTTAGATAAAACTAAATCCCAACTTCCATTCAAAATATCCTACACAGAACTCCGTCTGAACCTGAACCAAACTTTTAATCTAAATAACATGTCAGGTTTTTTTCTTTTGCCACTGGAAATTCTATCTGGGATGAAGAGCAATGCAATTGTAATTTGTAGCTATGCTTGTGGCTTTCAGAACAATAGCGAAATATTGTTCTGGTAAATTTCTAATCCTGTTGGCTGTGTCTGGACTGGCCAGTTTTTCCGGAAAATCAGCAGCTTTTCCGGAAAAACTTGCCAGCTGTCTACACTGGCCACTTGAATTTCCGCAAAAGCACTGACTTACTACTGTAAGAAATCCGTGTTTTTTGCGGAAATACTATGCTGCTCCAGTTCGGGCAAAAGTCTTTTTCCGAAAGACTTTTGCACAAAAGGTCCGAAAATGGCGATCGGGGCTTTTTTGCAGAAAAGGGCGCCTAGATTGGCCACGGACGCTTTTCCGCAAAAAGTGCTTTTGCAGAAAAGCGTCCTGCCAATCTTGACACTCTTTTCTGAAAATGCTTTTAATGGAAAACTTTTCCGTTAAAAGCATTTCCGGAAAATCATGCCAGTGTAGACGTAGCCATTCTGTAAATCCAAGGAATTATGGATAAACATCATATACAACCACATACTTTGGGGAGGTCTTTCTATCATGCCTGCCACGGTAGCATTTGACTATTCCAAAAAGTTGCCAGATTTGGTGGATATTAAAAAGGGAAGCAAGAAAAGCACTACTACAACGATGGGAAGAATCAATTTTTGATGCCCCATTTAATCCATTCTCAATTTAATCTGTGCAACCTAGATTAAATCAGTGAGGTTATTTATCAATTTAGTCCCTAACTATGTATCTTTTAATATTTAGACACCACTAATTGTATGTTCTTTGCTCTTCCACACAGCATATAGCACATAGAATATCAGGGAGAATTCAGCCTTCTTTCAGGCAAAATTAACATTAAGAGCAAAACGTATCTGAGGTCAAGAAACAGAAAAAATGTAAAAACCCCCAATTTAAAGGTAATGAAGAGAACACTGTACATTGACTTTGTTTTATCTGAGTAAGGCATACAGCATCTGATTGTGAGAGGGAAAATAATAGAATACTTCAGCATTTGCTAGACATGCTAGCAAAACAGCAACATCATTTTCTTCTAACTCACCCGCGTTTGCAGTTTTAATCAAAGTGAAAGAGAAAACAGCAAAACCTATTCCAGCTGTGACTTGACTTCTAGCATTTTCTTTTACCTTTTTATTATGTTTATTGAATGACTTTTCCTTTTGTAAACCTGAGTGAGAACAACTTGATGGTGGCATTGTATTTTACTCGCATGAAAATGTCAAGCCGAGTAAGAAAGCGGTTAACCCCCCCCCCCCCCCCCCCCCACACACACACACAACCCCACAGAATAAATACTGAAAGAATTTATAATATAAAGTATTAGTGGGCATCTTGTTTCTCTGATGTTCAATGTTGCCCATAAAATATAGACTCAGATTAATGAAAGGTATAAAGTGGAGACATTTTTTTTCATTTCTAGAGTTTTAACCAATTAGAAACACTTATACGGTGCATGCCTTTTACCTACTTTCACAATTGCAAGAAATATTTCTGGTGATAATTTCTATATTAAAAAAACCTCATAAGTGTGGTTGTTTAACCATGACTGATATTTACAAGTTACTAAAGGCAGGAAAATGTCTGGTCTAAGACATCTATCCTACATACATACTGTCATTTGTAGTTTAACTTGGTGTGATCTGGAGCTGGGTTTCAAACTACATTTCTGTTCTGTCACAGTGACAGTATACGGACTCTGTCACATATCAGTGCTATTTACCTATATCCTCCAAAGTAGAGTGCTGAACTTGATTTCTAAATCTGTTCACATCCCTGCATGCTGTGCTGAATATTGGTCCTATTGGGTCAAAGTCAAAATTCATTCTTACTTCACTGGGGATCAGGCTCCGGCCAACTGACATGCTTGGGTAGAAATGTGAAAGGAATATCTTACTGCTTCCTTGAATAAAATATTTTGCTCTAAGAGCCTGATCTGCATTAACTTGTGGGTTGCACACATAGATGGCAAGTGGCTAGAACTAATGGGGGCTCAGTCCCCTAAATCTATTTTTGCAAGGTGAAGACCCTTTCCTGTTGGCATGATGGAGGGAGCAGCTAGCCAAAGTTGAGTTGTGTTGTGATCTGGGCTCCCAGGCTCCTATCTCACTGGCAGAGCCTGTCTGGAGACATGAGCTGGGGTGGAGACTGGGAGAAGTAGGATCCCATAGGCAGTGGTTCTCATCCACGGGTGCCCTGAGGGAACATGGCGGTGTTCCAAGGTACATCAGCTTGTCTAGATATATGCCTAGTTTTACAACAGGCTACATAAAAAGCAGTAGGGAAAAATCAGTACAAATTAAAATTTCATGCAGTTGATAACTTGCTTATACTGCCGCATACATTGTATACACTGAAATGCAAGTGTAATATTTATTTTCCAATTGATTTATTTTGTAATTATATGGTAAAATGAAAAAAAGTAAGCAATTTCTCTGTAGTAGTACGATATGACACATTTGTATTTTTATGTCCTATTCTCTAAATAAGTCATTTTTAAATGAGATGAAACTTGGGGTATGCAAGAAAAATCAGATTCCCGAAGGGGTTCAGTAGTCTGGAAAAACTGAGAGCTGCTGCCAGGGGCTGTTTCACATACTTCTTTTATTTGCCATTATCCTATGTGCTCCCTCCTCTCCACTTTAAGTACCATACCTGGTTCTCAGATTGGATTGGTCTGGGTGCTAATTGGGTGGACTATGGCCTGTAGCTACATCCCCGCTCAGTCTCCCCACCTGCAGAATATTTTCACCAGCTGGATATTTTCTTGCATGAACCCTCACCAACTTCACTGGGGAGTTTGCCCATGCAAGGGCAACAGCTATCTTGAATTAGCATCCATGGAGAGGCAAAGATGGGAGCCATAAGCCAAGTGAAAATTAGTTCTATTAAAGTAACAGCTACCTCTTTACTTTCTATTTCTCTGTTTCATTGCGGTTCAAAAATGTCTTCCTCTGGAGAATGGAACAATAGAGATTGCCTTCAAAACCACCAACTTTGTTAATCCCTCAATAGAAGTTTGTTTGCAAGGATGCTGTCCAGTCTGCTCTTCCTGGATGCTTTGATTCTGCCATATGATATTTAAGTTATATTTTGTAACCATATCTAGGGCTAGGGCCAGAATTTGGGGTGGCTGGAGACTTCCTACCAGGTGTTGGAGGGCAGGAGGTGGCATAGGTGTGGCAATGAACTGCTAGTAAGGGAAAATGTTGGTTCAACTGATCGTGAACTAATTCCATTGGAAAGATAAACAAAAACAGATCTGCAACTAGGGCCCTTGATTTCAAAAGGGCTAACTTAAATATTATGGGAGTTAGGGAAGTGGACTGGTCAGAAGAACTCAAGGAACTGAATGTGGAAAAGGCTTGGAATTATTTTAAGTCAACGTTTCAGTAATTATTTAATGCTTGTGTCCCGAGCAAAGGAGAAAAATTCACAAGGAAGGTTGAGACCAATCTGGATGAATAAGCATCTCAAACAGGTTTATAAAATGGGGTGCGCAGCAGAGGGAGCTCCGTCTCTCTCCTGACTGGAGAGGGAAGAACTTGCTGCCTATAGGTAAATGTGCCACAAGCAGAACAGTGCTCGGGGGAGTCAGTGGGCACTTGAAATGTAGAGGGGCAGCCAGGAAAGGAATAAGCAGCAGATCTCACTGTACTTGCTGATGTTGTGTGGTCAGTTCAGACTGTAGTTTCCACTGAGGGATGGGCTGGGGAGCTAGAGGAAGAATGGCAGTGGGTCACCAAAGTATTTGAGTCTCCAGGGAGGGAAGGGACCTGCAGGTGAGCGGGAAAGTGGTACCACAGTCTGGGCGGGACACAGATCCTGACACATCTGTGGGGTCGAGCTTTAAGTTAACAACGGGCGAGACACTGCCAGAAGACGGCATTCTGATGCTGAAGTGAGTTAATTCCTGAAATGACCAGCAGGAGGTGCCATTGTAGTGAGTCTGAACTTGTTAAAAGGTCAGCAAGTTAAAGGATTAAGAGAGAACTGCAAAAAAACAGGTAGAGTTGGACCTTGCAAGGGGAATTTAAACGGATGATAAATGGTTTTATAGGCATATAAATAAAAAGAAGACAAGAAAAAAAGCAGTGGGACCACTAACCACTGAGAATGAGGAAGAGATTAAAGATAATCTAGGGAAGGCCCAGCACCTAAACACATCCTTTGCTTACGTTTTTAATAAGGCTAATGAAGAGATTAGACGTAGTGGCAGGGTGGATAATGGGAATGAGGATGTAATGGTAGAAACGACAACATCTGTGGTACTAGTCAAACTCAAACAGGCTAATGGGACTGAAAAAGGGGGTTTAGTTAATCTCCATCCAAGAGTACTGAAGGTACTGGCACATGAAATTGGAAGCTCAAGGGCAAGGATTTTTAATGAATCTGAAAATTCGGGGGTTGTGCCTTATGATTGAAGAATTGCTGAGATACTACCTATTTTGAAGAAAGGGAATAAAAGTAATCTGGAAAAATACAGTCCTGTTAGTTTGATCTCAATTGTCAACAAGGTCTTGGAACAAAATTTGAAAGATAAAGTAATTAAGGACATGGAAGTGAACAGTAACTGGGATAAAATGCAACATGGTTTTACAAAAGGTGCACATCTTGTCAGCCCAACCTGATCTCCTTCTCTGAGAAGATAGCTGATTTTGTAGATAAAGGAAATTCAGTAGATCTAATCTACCTGTGCTTCAGTAAAGCATGTGATACAATTCCACATGGGAAATTATTAAATTGGAGAAGTTGGGAATTAATATGAGAATTGAAAAGTGGATAAAGAACTGGTTAAGGCAAGACTACGATGGGTCACACTGAAAAGTGAACTGTCAGTCCAGAGGGCAGTTACTAGTAGAATTCCTCAGGAACCTCTTTGATCCAATTATATGTAACATTTTAATTAATAACTTTTGCACAAAAAAACTGGAATGAACATGTCATTTGGTGTACTAGACCCTCTGCGGCCCCCCATTGGAGGCCTTGTTACCCAGTCGAGAGAGTCCTCCAAACTGCCGAGAGTGGCTGTATGGCTTAATTAGCATGAATTAGCATAGGATGGGGGAACCATGTTTGTACACTAATGCAAGAAGTATGAGGAATAAGCAGAGAGAACTTGAAAGGCTACTAAATAAACACAACTGTGACATAGTTAGCATCACAGATGTAGTGAGATGATACATATCACTGAATATTGGTATGGAAAAGTACAGCGTGCTTAGGAAGGACAGGCAGGGAAAATAAAAGGAGGTGTTGCCTTATATATTAAAAATGTATACATTTGGACTAGGGTTGAGATGAAACAGGACTTGTTGAAAATCTCTAGGAATTGTAGGAGGGAGAATAGCAAATTAAAGACAATGGATTTTAAGAAGGCAGACTTTTGCAAACTGATGGAGATGGTAGGTAAGATCCTGGGAAGCAAGTCTAAGGGGACAAACAATTGAAGATATTTGGCATTTTTTTTTCAGAGACACATTAGTAAGAGCATAAGAGCAAACTATCCATGTATGTGTAGTAAGTATGGTAAGATACCATCCTGGCTTAATTCAGAAGATAGTGAATGATTTCAAAATCAAGATAGTCCTCTGAAAAGTGGAAACTAGGTCAAATTACAAAGGATGAATATAGACAAATAACAGAAGTATATAGGGATTAAATTAGAGAGGTCAAGACACAAAATTAGGTCAAACTAAATAAAGACACAAAGTATCAAGAAAACATTCCACAAATATATTAAAAGCAAGAGGAAGACCAAGAACAGGGTATGAATGTTATTTACTGAGGGGAGGAAAACAATAACAGAAAATGTGGAAATGGCAGAAGTGCTTTATGACTTCTTTGTTTTGATTCTCACCAGCAAGGTTGGTGGTAATTAGAAATCTACCAGTGAAAATGAGGTCAGATTAGAGGTTACAATAGGGAAAGACAAATTTAAAAATTACTTAGACAAGTAAGATGTCCTCAAGTCACCAGAGTCTGATGAAATCAATCCTAGAATACTCAGAGAGCAAACTGAGGAGATATCTGAGCCATTAGCGATTATCTTTGAAAAGTCATGGAGGACAGGAGAGATTCCAGAAGACCGGAAAAGGGCAAATATAGTGTCCATCTGTAAAGGGAGAACAAGGACAAGCTAGGGAATTACAGACCTGTCATCTTAACTTCAGTACCTGGAAAGATAATGGAGCAAATAATTGAGCAATCTAGTTGCAAAAATCTAGAAGATGATAGGTGATAAGTAACAGTCAGCATGGATTTTTCAAGAACAAATCTTTAAAGTGCATGAGATTGATGTGGAAAGAAGACTTACATAACAATTTTGGCCTATACTATTCCACAGACTGCATGCAGATTTTTGGCTTGCTCCAGGCATACAGGAGAGCAGGGTCTCCTTTCAGAAACATTTAGTCTGTGGCCTTCTGTTCTCTTTTCTGTGTCATCCCCACTCACATAAGATAATGCCATGTCATACCACAACATCAGCCCCCTGACGAGAAGTGAAATTTCCACACTTCCACTTCCTGCCCTTCTTTAGACTCTGCTACAAATGATGGAATAGCATCCTCTTTTCTATTCACTCGGTTACACTGATCCTGAAGTTTCAGAGCTGTCTGCAATACCACCAGGAATACCTCAGAGTACCAGACAAGGATGATCTCTATTTAATAAGAACCGCTGAGGTAAGAGAGAGGCTTTTGACACAAAGCCATCAAACTGAGAGACCAAATATTCTCCTAGGGAAGAGGATAGCTTTCTTTATTAAAGCTTGTCCTCCCTAGTGGCTTTGTCTTAGGGTATATCTCCTTCTTTCTCCAGCTTGTTTCCATGAACTTATTTCCTCTGATCTCAAAACACCTCAGCAAGCAGTTTTTATCTGAGCTATTTGCTTCAGCTAAACAGCCTATGTAGCTTTCCGCTAGAGATCTTTCAGCCTCCTGTGAAATTAGGACCATTCTTGTTACCTCTTCCAAATTCATTTATTGAATCCACAGGGTTCAACTGTTTATCTTTAACAAGGATTCTTACTGGATCTTGTCTACCTGATCCCTTAAGTCTCTAGCTTGGAACACTGGAAATGCACTGAGTATAAAAACCTTATTTCCTCATTAGTTATGGAACAAGTAACCTATTTCAGCCTTTCCACTTAGTGCGGACACCCAAGATATTCCCATCACTGCATATTTACATAGGAAAGGTGGAAGGAAGCTCACCACCAACTGCCAATAGTTTGTCCAGATGTTGTTAAGCCTATCTCCCCTTAAAGGGACTAGTTCTTCTGACAGGAAGCATTACAGAAAAGAATTACAGAAAAGCAAGGGCTACTCTGAAGGCTTGTGTCCTGTTGCACAGACTCCTCTGGGACGTTACAGGGACTCAGAATTACCAAGGTGCAGTAGTTAGTCTTGCGACACTTGTCCCTCGATAAGCAAAGGGATCAATCTGCTTCCTCACAAGGCCTGTGCAAGCATAGCTAAATTGAACCATTTTGCAGCTCTGTACGTTCATACTGCAATGCCAACTGCTTCATTTATATCAACTAGTCTGAGGCATGTGCCATTCAGTGTTCATTTCTGAGTTCGTAAGCGTTGGGACACTATCAGTGATTGATTCTTTTCATAATAGGTAATATGCTTATGTATATGATTCCAGTTCAGTAGATACTGTCTGTGATGATTGATTTTAAGCAGCCTTCCCGGCTTGTATTTCAGCAATGTAAATTTATCTTTCCCATTGCAGGCTCGAGATGTTCCTATTTACCGTCCAAATTGTTCTTTCCTCCTGACCTAGTAATATGCTATGTGAGATGATAGAGCAGCAGGTTGGATCCAGAATGTTCTCTGAAGAGATATAAGTTCACAAAGTAAGGTTGATGTTGGATTCATATTGGTTGAGCCATTGAGTACTGCCAGCGTCCACACTTTTGGAAATGTACACGATTCCTCCTTCTGCGATTTTGTTTTTTACTTGCTCTTAGCTCTTCCCTTATTGTGACCTTTCCAGAGCAGAAGCCACTCTTCTGCATGCTTGGAAAGCATCCACCATAGAAGACACTACTCTTAATCACCCTCCCTGACATTGTTTTTAGGCTGATGTGGCTCAGCTGCTTCAAAGTGTCAAGAAACTCTTCCCTACCACAAAAGAAATGGGAGTAAAGGAGAATAAAAAAAAGATGGGATTACTTGAAAGCAAGGTTTTTATTTCTTGCTTCAAGCTAGAAAAATGACTTAGGAACATGCTACTCCTGCAGGTAACATACATCCAAGAGAGTCCAAAATTGAGACTGAAGAGCTATGTGGAAAGGATAATTCCTCCAGTTCGCAATCTGCTTTCTCTCAGGAGTTCTGCCTGGTGAGGTAACATGCCTTTTCCCCCAAATAGCCCTCCTTTTAGCCTCCTTGACAGGAAGAGAAGTCCACATTTGAAGGGTCCTGGATGCTTTCCTTTTCTCCACCTATTCCGCATTGCCAATCCCAACTGCCCAAAATCATGATTTCACCAGTTCCCTATGTAAAAACTATTAGGTTCTTTAGATTCGGGGGGGGGGGGGGGGGGGGGAGGAGGGGAGTCCTTTCTCTTTTTTTTGGCCTTGACAGTGGACTTGGGTCATATTTTAAAGTTTTTCTATGCAACCATGAGGCCTGCAAAGCTGAGGTTCCAGGACCTGGTGCTTCAACACCACCACTAAAAACATGATAAAAATCATGAAAAGGGAACACTGGTCACTAAAAATGACAGCCTAGCCTTCCTCATTTGAATGGGTCAGGCTACCCCAGTTGTTTTACGTCTTCCTCAGTTCTGCCATATTCAGTGCTCTGCAATATGTTCTAAGTCTACCTGAAAACATTTTTACCCAGCTATATCTCTATTCTGCTTTCCTCTTACACTCACTTCCCCACGCATCTTTCTCAGCTGAGTCCTTCCTTGTACCACTCTATATTCTCTGACTTCTCCCATACTTCCCCTTCTAACACACATACACGCCCCACCAATCCCTTTGTGAATCCCATTTTCCTGTTTAATCTCTACCATTTATCTCTTTAGTCGGAAATGTGCAATTCTCCTTTTATTTACTACAGCCAATTGTAAAGTGATTGAACCCTGGACATAGGAAGGCTAGCCCCAGGCTCCTTCCCCTTCCCAGCAGAACCCTGAGTTCTCCTCCAGACCACCCAAGGACTCCTAGCCCTGGAGTACCAGGCAACATGAGAGGCCTCCCCCAATTCCAGAACATCAGGTTGGTGGGCAGCATGGCCTCCCAGCCCTAGGTCCCCAGCTAGGTCCCCCTAATCCCAAGCACCCATTATTTGCAGCCCCAGACTGGGGCTCTGGCCACAGGGGAAAGAGTCTCCCATAGCACAGCACTGGGAAACATAAAGGGGACTAGGACCAGAGTGAAAGGCTGTTGGGGGAGGTTCAACCTTCCCCAGCCTTTGATATCTGCCCCCCACGTCCACAGACTCCAAAGAACTTACTCCTGACCTGCAGTGGTGTAAGCAGAAGGAAAATTAAGTCCATTGTCTTTGTGCTTTTCTATGTCTACATGTTTTGTTAGTCTATAAAGTGCTACCAGACTAGTTTTTGTTTTTTAAGTTTATATCTGATCTGTTCACCCTCAGTTTGTGCTCTTTGTTTAACTACAAGGCTTCAGTGGCGGACGCTGGGCTCTCTTCCAGGCTGTCTCACACCTTGCATGGTCATTCTCACTACTGCCAAGGGAGACTACAGCACCAAGTCAATCACTTAGAAGGGTGGCATTTTACACCTATTTTGCACTGTCTCAGATGACTACTCCAGTCACAGGAGGATGGAGAATTAACCACTTCCTGAATGTTTTCTGTGTTTTGCAAAATCAATGTGCACATTTCCTGCATTATATAAATAGGAATCCCATTTAAGCACAATATTTCTGTGTTTATGCTGTTAGATGGAAGCAGGCATGGGAAAATGATAAATTGGAAAAATGAATTATCCAAACTCTTTTGTATCTCAGAAATGTTCAGTTCTGGATTAGATCAAATGTTAGATGAAACTGTTCGAGTTAAAAAAATAGTCCAGCTCTGCAGCAGTCTCTACTTTTTATACATGTAAATGTTTATGCAACATACCATACAAACTATGCGGTGTATCAAAAGATCTCTCTGTGTGCAGGCAACACAAAATAGAATAAGACAGAATTGCAGTCTAGAAAGCTTACCTCAAAAGGAAGAAAAATTGTAATGACCCATTTGGAAGATAACCCTAATACACTTCATCAAGCACTGACAGAAGATAATGGTGTATGTACGGAATTGCCAATAAGAGATAGTGAACACTGCTGCATGTACCGGCTACATTCCTTTCAAAAAATGTCTACTGTTCTAAGCAGCAATCGAGTAAAATTTGAAATCTATTTGTTTATGGTTGAAAGTGACAGCGGGAATGGGTCTAATGACAGACAAAATCTTCAAAACTGGTTGAAAAACAAAGCAATCAAAATGTTTTGATGGTGTAATTATGTTTCATCTAGCGTATGTGCGTGGACATGGGTGGATGTATCACTGGCTTAAATGCAATCTGTAGTAAAACAAAATGACTTCTAATGTTTTGTTTCCTTGGCCCTCTTTTATGGGATAAGCCAAATACTGCTCTCACCGAAAAACATTTCCACTGGCTTCTATGGGAATAGAATCAGATCTGTCAATAAGAACATGCACTTGAATGATTGATTATCTGTACTCTGCTTTCATTTTTAGCCAAGTTTGCTAAAAGTCTATATAAAAAAAACCATTCAAAGTTTTTTCTAAGTTCAAATATTTCTGGTAGACATTAGTTAAAGCTGTTTGCGTAACAACACTGAAATTGGTGTCTATTGTATAATTTCTCAATGCTAGAGAGGCTAGACATGACCTATTTAAAAAAGAAAGAAATGTCTGAGAGTAAATTGGATATGGAGTAACAAGAAAGACAAAATACTCTTTTTATATGTTCTCCATTTTGGGATATGTGTTTGATAAGAAAGGTGCTGAACTTATCTAGAAGTGTTGAAAACCAAGAGAGATCATGGTAAATGATTTCATTAAAAAGTAATGAAAGACAGTAATGGTACACCAGACTCACGGTTTCACTCCTCTTGCTTGTGTGATTTCCTATTTAATAAGTCTTCCCTTTTGAATGGCCACAGTATCAAAATTCAGACAATGATTTTCCATGGAAAGAATTTTTCTCATGTGGCATATCTCTTAACTTTCCTAATTTTAGCAGGCTATCCTCCATAATCCATTCTATTTCAAAATCTGCAGGCATACCCGCTGGAAGACCTGCCCAAAAGTAATGAATATCATCCTGCTTTTCATTGTTACCCATATTTTGTGGGTGGCTTCTGGGCACATAGAACACATCACATGAGCACATAAACCATTAGGATCCATTGATATCGTGGTCTAGAACACAAAGAACTTTGGGATGAGGAGTTAGTTACTCTAGTAAAACTCAAAAGAGAAGTCACCAATAGTGCAACTTCACAGGGTAGCAACAAGGGAAGCTCTGATGAGGAAAGGATGCAGAGTTTGTCACCATATTGTTAAATTCTAGAGTGAGAAATAGGCATACATATTATTTTGCTGAGATATATAGCCCTGTAATATGCCTGCTACATCAAGAATTGATTATCTAGAATAGACACAATAATTTTTTTTGCCAATGAGCTTGGCTTGCCATTATTCACAAGACTATACTAGTTGTTTTCTGCATGCATTCAGATGGCTTTCTTTGCTAAAGTGCTTTCTACTTTTAAAAGTTTCACAAGTGTTGCTACAATGTATTCATCTAGAAAAATGTGATCAGAAGCTTATTGTTTTTTTCTGCTCTCTGATTGGATTCCTAAAACCACCTAAATGAGTGAGTAACAATGGCAAATGATTTACTGAGCCAAACACTTAGTACAAAATCACACATTGGACCAAGGAATAGTGAATATGAGGTATTAAAATTTTCAAAGATATTTAATAATAATCTCCAATAATCAATACTTTCACAGAAATCAGGATTTACTGAAACAATTTACTAAGTTTAATTAGGTTTAAATTTGGAACAAATATTATGGAAAATAAGCTATTATACCCAATTGCCATTTTCTCATTATAGTGATTTGAATTTTTCAATTTTCTACTCACCTTCGTAAAAAAATTAAATTTTCCATTCATTTTTTTTCTCTCTGATATAAATATTATACAATGCACGTAAAGTCCATAGATACTATCAATATTAGTATTTTCCTTGTTATTATCACCCACAAGCCCTTAGGGTCCCAAGCAAAATCCTGTTCTGTTTACAGATACGAAGTTTGCTGACATCTAAAATCCCTGGAACTCAAATTATTATTTTACCCTAATTTGTACACATCTCAACAATGATATTTTGTCTATACTTCCTTTTATGCTATTCCAGGTATAGTACCAGGTTAACCACTATACCAGTTCTATTTTGTCTTTATTTCTTTAACACTATCAGTCATTGTTGCTGGTGAATAATGACTAACCTGCAAATATTCCAAGCTGAAGCTGCCTAATAATAATAAACTATTTTTTCATAGTCTATGTTACTGTCAAAACCATTTCTAATGTACAAATCTCACTTTCAGAATATCTGAAATGTGTTAAAAATGGATACGTGTTGCATAGTTCTCTGTTCCCTTGGGAACACTGTTCAGAGCTCATTTGAGCTGTGACCTGCTTAAGCTGCCAAAGAGTATTAGTATTTTGTAGGATCTTTAAAATGGAGATCTAGAGCAAAGGACAAAGCCAAAGAATTAGACTTTTTCACTTTCCAAATGAAAAGCACACTACGAGAGTCTATTTCCTGGAGTACAACAGTGCTTCGCCACTTTGATTCTTGTTTTAGGATTTGCCCTGCTTGCCAACTCTTATCTGCAAGATTGTCTTTTCTGTGGAAAAAGGTTTTCTATGAACAGTGCACCCAGACTCCTAGTGCTGCCTACAGGACTTGCCACCTCGATATACTTCGTGAGCGCTTCGGCAAGAGGATAATATTTTATGTTGGATCAACCTCTTAAGCAAATATAACTGATTTAAATTAACTTCCAAATGTGCTCTTGAGCAACAGATGTGAGTTTAAAATGCAAAGATGATGGTAAGTAACTGCCCTTTCTTTCCCAATACCAGTCACAAGAAATGGGTCAAGGTTAGAAAGGTCAATACCAATGCTACATGAAAGGGATCAATTATCCATCAAATTGCTGACTACTTATATTCCCTTCCTCAACTGGACATTACGTCTTCAGTTCAGTTCTACCTTTCTCCTCAGTCCATCAAAAACTGCACAATTCTCTCCTCACGCAGGCTTCCCTATGCAGAAACACCTCTGCTAAGCTCCTCTCCCTGTCAGCGCAAGAGACCTCTGCTGTTGCTGGGCCAGCGGTGGCTTCGTTATCCCTCCCTCCATATCCTATTGCTGCTTACATTCCTTCCCACAGATCCCATCATGGAAGGAGTTGCCTGAAGGGCTGGAGGGGAGGCACTGCCCTTCCGATACCTCACACACTCCTCCCCACCACTTTGGCCATCAGTGACTACTGATCATTACAGTGTCCCTCAAGAATGGACGCTAATGCATCTACATATGTAAAGCACTGACTCCCGAATACAAAGGCAACCCATCCACTGTGTTTTGTCTTTTTTTGTGACCCATCATAACGGATATGCACCTATTACTTCAGCAACACAATCTTAATCCCTGGCCAGTGCACAGAGAAACCCCTGCAGAGTGAGGTGTTAGAGAACAAGCCCATCCCACACTCCCTGCTCCAGGCCAACCTCCCTGCTCCAGGCATTGCAATCAGACACATAGGGCCGCAGAGTCACTCAGAATTGGCCCAGCTGTCTGTCCATCATGTTTGTGGGGGGCGGGACTCGGCCAAATGTGAATAGGTTGCACTGCAACCTCATACACCAAGGGCAGGGAACATTTTTTGGGTCAAGGGCTGCTGGCCCACAGAAAAATCAGTCAGGAGCTGGGGCCTGTGGGGAGGCAGCGAGGGGACTGGAGTGCCAGTATGGGCTCCCCAATGCTGGGGGAGGCCCTAAGCCTCGGGGGCCAGATATAGGCAACCCAGGGGCCACATCCAGCCCCCTGGCCTTAGGTTTCCCACCCTGTCATACATCCTATCACAATGCCTGGAACAAAAAATCTGTGCCCGGCCCTGAGGGACAGGAGCATCTACTGTAGACTCACTCTCCAAACCATCTTTTCCATCTATTGGAGTATCCCAAAATAGCTATCCCATGTCTTAACAGAAAGCCCATTATTTCAGGCTCGCTATTCCAATGTCCCTGTAAACCTCATTCCACGAGGAGTAAGGGACCTTTCAGAATAGAGGGGTTAGTTTGAAATTTGGCTCTGTAGACAGCCCCAAATTACAAAATAAGCTATTTTGAAATACGATCAAAATAAAATATGCAATTTGCGTAGCTCAAATTGCATATCTAATTTTGAGCTACGGTGCAGTGTAGACACACTCTAAGGTACTTATAGAGCAACATAAATGGACAATTTTAAGCTTGGCCTCCTGACAACTTAAAACAAAAAATTGGCTAATGAGCTATGGCTCAGTTAAACCCTTCCTCAGTTGTGGCCAGCTCCTGAGTATGGTAACAGTCCAATTCACATTTCTGTGTTGTTTAGACAAAGTGAATTTATATCCTCAGCAAAAAGGACCAGATGCCCATTACAGTTTTCTTACTCAAACCCAGCATGTTTTGCTGCACAGCAGACACATCAATATCTTTGTGTTAATGTAGCTTAATGTTTAATAGTACCATGTTGAATTAGATTGAACCTATTAGCTGCTTAATGTAACAGTCAGGCATAACTCGGAGACTGAGGTTATTGTACTCAGAGATGAATGCAAGTTAAGGACAAGAAAGCTTTCTACTAAACGGCTCGAGAAGTATGAAATCTGTCACCATTAGACTTCAAAACAGGTCAGAGTTGTTGGGTTTTTTTTAAGGGCAGCAATGAATGAGTCCTTCTGACTAGGAATAACTTGGATTTTATTGTGGCACTTTCCTAGTATATTGCTGTACTTGCATTTGTTGTTACTGTTGGTTTTGACCCAGGACATCATGCCTGAAACTCTGCCTTAAGATAAACCATCAACCGGCTAATATGTTGTGCTTTTCCTTTTTGTGTTAAATGGACTTGCATAAAGCTATTATAGTATATCCATAAACCAGAAACAGATACAGTTGTTTCATAATGGTTTTTTTTCTATTTTATAAACATAAGCTAAGTTTGCATAACAATCTGCTATAAATACACCCTTCGTCGTGCCCTTCCCTTCCCCCCCCGCACCTCCCTGCTGTAAACTACAGATGTGCCAGCTATCTGACACCACATACATTTGGGAGCCAAGGAACCATGAGATGTGTGATGTACTGCAACATGACAGAAGGCAATACAATGCTTCTAAGATAGGAATACTTTAAAGCTGTGTTTCTCACAGTGGTCCGTGGACCCACTCTGAGAAAGCTGCTATGGGACTGTTCTAGTTTGTTTGCTTACTGGTTCTGCAGCCACGGAGCCTTATGGCTCCCATTGGCTGTGGTTCACCGTTAGCAGCCAAGGGGATCTGCTGGAAGCCGTGGCCCATGTCATGCTGCGTCACATGGCTCCCCTTGGCTGCAAACGGTGAACCACCACCAACGGGAGCCACAAATCTACGTGGCTGCAGAGCTGGTAGGTAAACAAACAGGAGCGGCCTGGTAGCAGCTTTCTCAGAGTGGATGTGTGGACCCTGGAGAAACACTACTTTAAAGAACTTGTTTGCAGTATGTATGCACTAGGGCAGCAGTTCTCAAACTTTTTGGGCTCCAGAGCCCTTTACATGCATAAAAATGTACATGCGATGGGCCTGCTGCTCACAGAAAGCATGAAATACATGAGATGACGGTGCAAAATGATGCTGCCAACACAAACTGAAGAACATTTTTTAAAGGGGGCTATTGAATTGCAGAAGGAAAAGGATTGAACCGAATAAAATATACTAAATGAAACACTTCATCCTTTTTAACACTGGTAGTATAAAGAAATGTACCAGGAAGCTTAACCTTTTCTTCAGGTGGGAACAGCTGTTACTCTATCGCCCACATTTTCAAGACAGTTAAGATCCCATTTCTGTGTGGAAAAAAAAGTAGCCACAAGTCCACTAGCTTTGCATACTAGGTAGTAGGCTCTTCAGGAAGTTTGGCCATAATGGGGGCTGCAAGGTGTGATTTTTGAAAATCTGACTCATCTAGGTATCAAGAGGTGTGATTCGCTCTTCTGAAGTCAGTCCCCAGGGGTGGGTACCATGCACATGTAAAATTTGGTCCTCGGAGTGCAGTGGTTGTAATACTGGGAGCCTTTGTGCTCAGAACTGTAACAGGGTCATGCTCACCACTGAAGCACTTCCTTCTGAACACCCAGGGAATTAGCTCTGCCATCCAGGAGCACCCTCCTTTGGCCGTGTCTTGCCCGTCATTACCTATCTCCTTCAGTATCTCCATTACATTGGGATTTCCCCTTCCCCCAGACCATGGCACCCCATCCCCTGGAAACTGCCCTCTGGCAAAGCCCACCTCTGGGTTCTTCCCCTTTGGACAACTAGCCCCAACACTCTCCTCAATGACTTACTACACTCATTAGTCTAGCTCCCTCCTCAGAGGCAAATGGCAGTCTAAATTGGCCACTCTCATCATTGTCAAGATGGGGGTGGACCTGCTGCCTATTTCCTCTCTGGCTGCCTCCCTCAGCTCTAGTATCATCCCAGGCCCCTATGTCAGGGCCTCAGCCTGAGAGCTGGCTGTGGCTCCCTATGACTTTCCCCAGCACTGTTCTGTCCATTGTACCTCCCTGTTAAAACACCCAGTTTTTCTCCCTTCAGGTCTGGAGAGAGCGTAACACACTCTAACTTGCAGCCCTTTTTATACAACCCAGCTAGGCCCTGATTGGCTGACTTAAGATTTCTCCTTATTGGGTCCTGCCTCAGCCCTCTATAAGGGCTGTTTTAACCCTTTTTTAGTCAGGTCAGGGCAACCTCCATGCCACAGAAACTGATCATCATGGCGCTTAGTATTGGTGTTAGACACAGACTCCAAAATTAATTATGAAATGTATGAGTCAAAATTTAAAATTTGGTGCTCTGAGATAGTCTCTAAGACCTCAGATGCCCGTGAACCACAAGCACCACAACACAGAAACGTGTACACCATAGACTGTGCCTATATGACTTATGGAGAAACTTCCTACAATCAAAGTTCAATTTTTGCTAAATATTCTGGAGGCTGGTCTGATGAACTCACTCTCATGTGCCTGGGCACTTGTCCCTGGTAAAAACTGCCGACACCAGACAGTAGCTGCCTATGTGTTGTGCAATATTTTACTTCAGACATACACTTTTATTGTACATAATTTTACTGCCCTGAAATGTGCACAAAATGGCTTTGAATATCTAAATTTTCTTGTTTTGATGCAAACACCTCTCTATAGTCAAAATAATTTTCAAATCTTAATACTACCACATTACTGCATTTGGACTCATTCACATCAAAATGGTCTAATGTTAGTAGGAGTTTTTGCTAATATTTTCCCAGGCTAAGTAGCAGTCATCACTCAGCCGCATTCACTTGAAGACAGTCCAGTGAAGTGGTTATCTGATTAAGCATGTCTTCATTAAGTGTAAGGTGCATCTTTTGTTGCACTTTCAGGTTATTTTCTGAGACATTTTGATGATTTCCAGTACTTTTCTGGCAGCTCCTGGCCAGGGTATATCAAATATTTTTGACTACAGAATTGGATTAGCCAGAGTTCTATGGATATAGAATTTAACTCTGGATGTATGAAATTGTTTCAGAAATCCCCCGGCACATTTTGCATCAGAAATGGGTGTCAACTCTGGTGTTCTGGCCCATTTCCAGTTTGGGTAATTACATTCTCCCTCCTGCAGTTTAGAGTAGATACAGTATTCTTCTAGTACTAAAAATGATGTTGAAGTGTGTGGCTATATATTGTTACAAAGCTAACGTTTTCCTTTGAGGTGACTATATTCCAGTTATGAATAATTCAAACTACTATGCTTATGTAATTAGTGAAATGCTCTGCTCTGGGTTCCTTGGTCAGGAAGTACACCAAAGATACTGCACAACGCTAGAAAGTCATTCCAAGCGGTAAAGCTATCAGGAATTTATATTCCTCTTTTTTTCCCCCCATCCATCTGCATGCAGAAGTATTTTTCATCCTTGCAAAACAGTGAAGGGAGTTTTAAAAGAAAACAAGTACATTTCACCCCACATAGGAACAAGAAAACTGCATTTTAATCCCCAACAGTGTTACCCAGATCCTGTAGACCAGCATCTCACATCAGTGTTACAAGCAATATTAGCTGCCCATTAAGTTAAGTGTCACTATGTCATTATTCATGCTGGCAGAATAAGACAAAGAAAGAATAACACGACACTGGGAGAAACCTCACGTTAAAAGATCTTTAAAAAAGCCATGCTTCTTTCTAACAATACAATAGGATATAATTTATATAGTTCTCTAACAATGCCACAAAGCACTTTGCAAATTTAAGAATCACAGTTATATTCTCTGCTGTTCCTGCCAAAAGTAACTAGGGCTGTAAGCTCATTTTAATCAAGGTGTTAAGGAATGTGGATGGAAAACCTGGAAAAGTTCTATATGGATAAAGGGTGAAGAAAGAAAATGATTATTTTATACCACATGATGGTATCCTTGAGACCAGAATGAAGATGCTTGAAGTCTAAGAAAGGATATAAGGTTTCAAGTAATATGAGATAAACTGGGGCTTGCTTTTAAAGAGGATTGCAGGTAGAAGGTAGGATTTTATTTAATTGATTGCAGGTTAATACACAGTTCTGTAAAAAGCCCATTGAAGTATTTCAGGACTATAGGTTACATGATGATCTGTGAAAAACTGGACAAGCATGGAGGTTTTATTTTGGATCAATAAATTGATTTGAAGTTGTTTGCATAAGGATATGGAAAACCAGTTTATAAATCATTTGATTGATTCAAACATTAATTTATAAACTTATGAAATCAATGTATGGAACAAGGTCAGAACTCAGCAAAATGGAAAACTTTTGGAGAAGCGCCAAAAAGTAGTCAGGAAATGTTTATATATGTATTCCAAAAGATTCCATATTTGTATTTAAATTTATTTACATATATGTTTCAGATGATTTTTAAAATATATGTTTCAGATTATTCTTCATAACATGCTAAAGTCAAAAATGAAAATTAAAGGTGAGGAAAATAATAACCTAATTTGTTTCATATCAACTTGCTATGAATGTGCTCAAAATTTACTTCTTAGCACCTCTCATGTACAGTTTTGCCTAAATATTAAAGGCCTGATCCAAAGAACATTGAAGTTAATAGAAGGTTTTCTATTAACTTCAATGAGTTTTGATTAGGCTTAAGAGAATCAGTGCTTTTTTTGTAAGAAAAAAAAAGGTGCCAGTACTCCAGGGCTATGTCTAGACTGCAAGCCTCTTTCAAAAGAGGCTTTTTCGAAAAATACTTTCGAAAAAGCCTCTTTCGAAAAAGCGCGTCTAGACTACAATACGTGGATCGGAAAATCGATCCGCTTTTTCGAAAAAGAGAGTCCTGACTGCTGGACGCTCTTTCGAAATTAAAAGCCACCCGGAACTGCTTCTGCCAGGGTATGGGGGCAGCATTTCCTTCCGGGTGCTGCTGCCTGCCCTTTGCAGAGACGCGTGGTTAAAGGGATGCCCCTGAACACCCGTTGCTCTGCTTCTGCAGCTGCCTTTGCTGTCCCTGTAGGAGGTAAGGAAGGCATTGCAGTGCTGGTTTGGAGTGCTCAGCTTCCTGGGACACCCCAGCAGGTTTTGTGTGTGGAGGTTTTTCTGTCTTAGACCCATTTTTTTTGGCATGGAGCCAGAGCTGCCCCATGGCAGGCGATGGCCCCACACCACCATACTGCAAGTGTTGCTGCATCTACATGACACAGTCATGAGGCTACTTCCCCATCTGGACCCAGACCAGAGGTACGAAGGGATCGTCCATCATGCAGCCCCGCTGCCCTTGCCTCCAAACTTCTTTGTGGACAGGCGTTTTTGGAGGCTTGACACCAGCTCTGACTGGTGGGACCGGCTCGTTATGCAGCTCTGGGATGACCAATAGTGGCTACGCAACTTCCGGATGTGAAAGAACACTTTCCAGGAGCTGTGTACCTGGCTCGCCCCTGCTCTGCAACGGCAAGACACCCACCTGCGGCCCGCTATCCCCGTGGAAAAGAGGGTCGCCATTGCCCTCTGGAAGCTGGCAACCCCTGACAGCTACTGTTCCGTGGGACACCAATTTGGAGTGGGCAGGTCTACTGTTGGATACATCCTGATGGAGGTAAGTCATTGTCTGAGGACAGTCACAGTTTGGGGTGGGGGAAAGGGAGACTGTCAGGAAGGGCAAAGTGGAGTGTGAGTGGGAGGGAGCTCCTCCACTCACCCTGAACTGCTGGGGGGGGGTTCTGAGGAGGGGATTCCCGGGGTGTTTGAGAGGGAAGGTGGGTGGTGGGTTCTCCTCCTAAGAGATAAGGCACCCCTTCTAACATTTTGTTGTCTGTCTCGTTCTGCAGGTGGTGAGGGCCATCAATTCGGAGCTGCTGAACAGGCTCGTCTGTCTACGAGATCTGGACAGCGTCATGGCCGGCTTTGCTGCCCTTGGCTTCCCGAATTGTGGAGGAGCGCTCGATGGGACACACATTCCAATCCGTGCACCACCCCATCGAGCAGCCCAATTCATTAAAAGAAAGGGCTACTTTTCTATGGTCCTCCAGGCCCTGGTCGACCATCGTGGCCAGTTTTCTGACATTTGTGTTGGGTGGTCAGGGCGGGTACATGATGCCCGCATCTTCAGGAACTCGTACCTCTACCAGAGGCTTCAGGCAGGAACATTTTTCCCGCATCACAACTTTGCGGTTGGGGATGTGCACATGCCGGTGTGCATAGTGGCTGATGCCGCCTACCCCCTGATGCCGTGGCTGATGGAGCCCTCCACCGGCCACCTGGATGCGAGCAAGGAGCAGTTTAATGCTCACCTTAACCAGGCTCACAACCAGGTGGAATGTGTGTTCGGACGTTTAAAAGGCAGATTCCGGTGCTTGCTCACACGCCTAGACATGGGGGAGAGCAACATCCCTGAGGTGGTGGCCGCGTGTTGCGTTCTCCATAACCTGGTGGAGAGGAAAGGGGAGGCCTTCCTACCAGGGTGGGGTACAGGTGCTGATGGTCAGGAGAGGCACTTTGACCAGCCCCAGACAGCTGCCATCCGCCAGGCTCACCGGTCTGCTGTTTGCATACGGGAGGCCCTACGGAAGCAATTCTCAATTGGAGGCCACTGACTCTACTGAGGGGCTTCTGCCTGGGGACTGGGCCCTGGCCCAAAAGAAGCTTCCCTCCACAACCCATCTCCTGACCCTGTTTGGAGAAATAATAAACACCAGGGCTTGTCTCAAAATAATAAGTTCTGTTTTATTTTTTTAAATATCACTCACTGGAAAATAGTATAACTGTTGCAAACATAAAAAAGCTTTTGTTCATTTTTTATGTAGAAAATATACTTTCATGCCAAACTATGTACAATAAACATTTTGTTGAACACTTTCCTTGTCATTTAACTGCGGTGATGGGGGTGCTTGAAACCTGGAGGGCGGAAGGGGACTTGAAACCTGGAGTGGGGAAGGGGACTTGAAACCTGGAGTGGGGAATGGGATCAGGTTGCCCGGTGCTTGCCTGATCTCAGTCTCCTGCTTGGGCCTCATGTTTGGGGTCCACCATGGCCACGGGATCGGGTGGTGCACCTGTCGGTTGGCTGGATAACAGCGGGTAGGTGCTCTTGGGACTGGGAGGCCTGGGGGAGAGGAGGGCCAGGGGGAGAGAGGGGCTGGGGAACTGGGGGGGCTGGGGGAGAGGGAGGTCCAAGGGGGGAAAGGGATGCTGCTGTGGAAGGGGGGGTTTGGTAGGGCGGGGTCATGGGGTGCTGGAGGAGCAGGACTAGGCACAAGAGCAGGCAAGCCACAGACCTCTCTGAGAGTGGCACTCAGGGACGTGTGCTGCTGGACCAGCTCCTCCATCAGCCGGTCATGCCACTGATCCTCTGCCTCTGCCCTCTCTCGCAGGATAGTGTTGAGCTCCTGCACGGCCTCCACATGCTGCCTCAGGATGTCCGCATACACACGCCTGTGTCTGCGGCTCCCATGTCCCTGAGATGGAGGTGGGGCTGGGGTGCTGCAGCCCTCTTGCATGGCTGGTCCGGCTGTGGAGGAAAAGAGGAAGACACAACCAATCCTAAAAAACTGGACTATGTAGCACTTAAAATACTAACAGGATGGTTTATTAGGGGATGAGCTTTTGTGGGCCAGACCCACTTCCTCAGATCAGAGTAACACGGCTACATTTCTATCACAATCAGTCATGTGTGCAACAGCTGTCCAAAAGGGCATGCCCTCTCCTTGAGACAGGGGAATCAGACATTCTGAAGGTAACACCATGTGTGACCTGGGCATCAGCCTGATCATGACAGGTTTCCCTTGTGCATCACCCACTGTGCACCCACCTACCTCCCCCTCCCCCGGGTGTTACACAACCTCACTGCACTCACCTGCTGCTTCATCTCCGGCATCAGATGACACCTGGGAGGCCTCTGGGGTCTGTGTGACTGGCTCCAGGGTGAGGGTCGCCATCTCCTCACTGTCCTCCTCTGGCACCATGTCCCCGTCTCCTGAGTGCTCTGGGTCCTGCTCTGGCGTGTCCACCACAGGGTCCGCCAAGCCTGACTGGACGAGACGCCGTGGTGTGCATGCTTCACCACCACCCAGGATCTGGTCCAGCTCAGTATAATAAGGGCAGGAGTGGAGGATTGCCCCAGAATGGGAGCTATCCTCCCTGGCCTTCACATACCCTTGGCGCAGCTCCTTAACTTTGGAGCGCACCTGGTCCTGGGTGCGGGGGTAGTGGCCTTTCTGGGCCAGGGACTCTGCCATGTGGCCATAAATGTCTGCATTTCGCCGCCGGCTTTTTAGGACTTGTAAGGCCTCCTCCTCTCCCCAGAGCTCGAGAAGGGTCTTGAGCTCTGGCCCAGACCATGATGGTGCCTGGCGTTTGGAGCCCCTGGTTGGGTCCCCAGAAGGCTCTCTAGAAGGGCCAGTAGGGTCTTGGGGCTGGGACATGCTGCACTTCACCAGCCGTGTGCTCTGGCTGCTTTGCTGCCACAAGTGGCTGTGAGAGTGCCTGTCCCTTTAAGAAATGGCTGCAGACAGGAACCAGAGACATGCAAGCCATGCCCCAGATTGTCCACCAGGGCTTCTTCCTGGAGGCCATTATTTTCGAAAAAATGGCCTCCCCACGTCCACACTCACTTATTTTCAACGGATCTCTGTCGAAAAAGGCGTTCTTCCTTGTGCAATGAGGTTTACCGCCGTCGAAAGAAAAGCTGCGTTCTTTCGATTTAATTTCAAAAGAACGCGGCTGCAGTCTAGACGCAGGTGAAGTTTTTTCGGAAAAAGGCTACTTTTTCCGAAAAAACCCCTGAGTCTGGACACAGCCCAGGGGAAAAGTTGTTGAGCAAAAACAAACAAAAAAAGGGGGGGCATTGCCCCATTTAAGACACACAGTCCAGCCGGCTGTCGGTCATTACAGAGGTGTCGGTATGCTCCATTCTTTCCAGGTAAACTCTGACTAGAGAGCAGTACTGTCACAAAAAAAGCACTGCAGAGGATCAACCTCTGAATGGGCATTATTATTAGTCTATGCAAAAAGGAAGTGTTTCCTTCAAAGAGTTCAAGACTATTGTAAGCATCACAAAAACAGCCAAAGTTCCGAGTTGTATTTCATCACAATCCCTGAACTCAAGCCATACTCACCACACTATTGATGTTTTTGAACTTGTGCCTAATCTGGGAACCATGGTGGGGAAATTACTGAAATTTCAGGAGGAAACAAGAAGGTCTGAGGCATGGTGCACTCAAGAAAATTAAGTTGGCTTAAATATGTCACTCAGAGGTATGAAAAATTGACACTGCTGCATGGCAGAGTGAAGATAACCTAACCTCCAATGTACACAGTGCTAAGGTAATGGAAGAATACTACCACCTTTCAGAGAAGTAGATTATCTATGCCAAAAGAAGAAGTCCTTCCATTGGGGTAGGAAGTGTCTACACTGCAGTGCCAGAGCGCTGCTGTAGCATTTCTAATATAGACACGTCCTTAGATGTTTTATATGGTTTCAAGTTCACCAAAATGTTTGAAAATTTGTAGTTCTTTGACTGAATATTGCATGCTGGTCCAACGATTTGCCTGTGTACTACTGATTTTGGGTTGATATTATCAAGTTACAAGGGTTTTTCTTTATCCACCATTTGCTGAAGGGGCCATGGCACATCTCAGCCAGATCAGGCTCAATAGTTGGTCGATACCCTTAAGAACTGTGCTATGACCAAACAATGGCTATGCTAAGGATACTGAGTGACCAGGCAAACCAGATTGGCTGAGTTTCTATGCAACGGGCTGGTGAAGTAGACAGCAGAAAAGTATCAGAAGCAGAAAAAAGGAAGCAAGTGTTCTTAAGGGAGAGAAAGATAGGAATGTTTTTGCAACATGGGGTCTAGTTCAACTATAATACTAACCTAGAAAAAGCACATGGACATGTGCCTTTGATATGGACTCTGAACCCAGTTACCTAAGGAGTATCTAGGCCACTAGAGATCTTTACCGAGCTATGCATTTTGTAGCCTAGACCCATGTGTAGCTTAAATTAGAGATATGCACATGGACCTAAGCTACAAAATTCATAACTGGACCTAGATTTCTAGGCTCTCCAAAATGTTGGTATATTTGGTCCAGTTTTTCCTTTGGTCCATCAGAGAATTTCACAGTTGACTGAATACTAGGTGTGGGCCTTTTTCCAGTCTTTCTCTAAATAGATTACCTTGTAGTGTTTGGCTGAGTCCCCTTTAGTTTCAGAGCATTGATACTACTGCTTCAAGATGACCTAGATTTACCTAAAATGCAGCCTCTTCTGGGCATACTTCTCATCGATCAGATGCTATGGAAAAATGAAAAATAATGGGGAACATTTAATCAAATACACCTCAGGAAAGATGAAACTCAAATTCTGGGGAAAGGGTTTAGGATATAAATGTGGTTCTTTTAGAATCATAGAACACTAGATCTGGAAGGGACTTCAAGAGGTCATCAAGTCCAGTCCTCTGCCTTCTTGGCAAGACCAAGCACCATTTAAGATCATCCCTGATAGATGTTTGTCTAACCTGTCCTTAAATATCTCTAATGATGGAGATTCCACAACTTCCCCAGGCAATTTATTCCTGTGCTTAACCACCCTGACAGTTAGGAAATTTTTTCCTAATATTTAACCCATTATTTTCTATCTAATGACCAAACAGGAATAACATAATTCAGATTAAAAAATTCTTCAGTATCAGGATGAAGCACTTAAGAAAATATTTACTTGATTGGTTGATGTACACTCTACATATGTGAGAAGACAGCTGATTAATACTGAACTATCAAGTTCCAAGATTCAGGTCAAGTAACCATGGCAAACTGTCAAAAGTAGTAATGAAAGCAGAGATATCACTATAATCAAAAGCAACAGTATATGAAGAAAACTGAGCCCTGAATGGATGTGATTAGTTTCTCTTTTCAAGGAAAACATGGTTGAATTGCCAATGTACATGGAACTGCATAGAGAATGTACTATTTTATATATGTGACCAAATCCAGCCATGGTGTGAGCCAGTGATACAGTCGCAGCTACTCTGAACTATGCTGGATTATGCAGTAGAGTGGAGAATCTTCTATTTAATTAAATATGAAAAATGCAGGCAAATTGCCAAGGATTTAGCAACATGATGGCTACACAAGCTGATTGGCCCTGTGGGTAGATAAATGCCTGCCAGTAAAAGATGGCAGTGTATGCATCTTCCAAATTTACACAACAATCTTTCTCAACTGGGGTTATGCAAATCTTTTAGTGGAAATACAAACTAAAATTTTCTATGGACATGCCCGAGTTTACTTCACTTTCCTCATCTACTTTCCTTCTTCCTATTTACTAGGAATAGTTTCCTAAGTCTTTCACTTCCCAAAATATCACAAATATTATTGCAAGAGCATTCTCTGTTTCATTTGGAAAGAGGGAATCATAGAACACTAGAACTGGAAAGGACCTCAAGAAGTCATCAAGTCCTGTCACCTGCCCTCATGGCAGGACCAAGTGCCATCTAGATCATCCCTGACAGATGTCTATTTAACCTGTTCTCAAATATCTCCAGTGATGGAGATTCCACAACCTCTCTAGGTAATGTATTCCATATAGATTAAACTGATCTAGTGAAACTTGAGTAAACCTTGAGGATTATTCTATTCACATAGCTGTGTTGCTTCCACCATTATTCCCCATGTTCCCTACTTCCCTTGTGTCCTGTCAATAACAGCCTGTAGGAAACATGGACTCTTTGACTTTAGTTCTACTGTAGTGCCTGCTTTCTCTGACTATTGTCCATCTGCTCTCAGTGTTGTACCAATTCTTCTGGCTGCAACAGATTTCCACTCATTGTTAGTAGGGTTTTAATCCTTCATCCCATCAGTGCCTGCATCAGACTGTTTTGGGACCCCATAATGGGATATTTCTGTGCACCAAAGAGGTCTGAATCCAAAGATACACCTTTGTGTGACAACCTCTTATTTGTTTTCACAGCTGATTTCACCTTACCTCTACTGAGTGGGTATGGCCAGTGAATACAGTGTCTGGAATGCTATGTCTCACAAAGTGGGTGTTCAATAAGAGAACACCGACTTGCTTCTAGTATAATGCAGTGCATCAGCCTCAAAAAACTTTGAATAGTAGTCCACTGTTATCAAGCACTACTTTGCCTTGAAAGTAAGTCCTCTCCTTCCTTTCATCATGGTTGGATGGACAGTTCATATGGTAACAGTTTCTTTCTGCAAGTGTTATCACATGACTAGTAGATGTCACATTATTTTATCAAGGGATGGACATGTATCTTCGTTCCTGGCCAGTATACACACTCTTGAACTGGTCCAAGACAGCTGTCTGTTCCTACGTGTGAGGCATGTTTATTTTTTCATTACATCCTTTCATATTAAAGTGGAGACAACAACCCTCTGTCCTTGAAATATGACTTTATCCTAAAATATGGTTCCGCTCCTACTGACAGTTGGATTTTGTTTTCTGGACCACCTGCTAATATCACTCTCTTGATGCATATAATTGGATGCAGTGTAACTATTGGTCTAAGGATATTCCAGAGACAAATTGAGAGAGGTAAATCTTCTATTGGTCCAACTTCCACTGGTGAGAGACAAACTCTCGAGTGACTCCAAATTCTTCGTCAGGCCAAGGAAAATACTTAGGGTATCAATAATCTCTGCTAAGATATCAACTTCATTATTGAAATGGGGACATAATATGTTCAGTCTCCTGAAGCCTTTCCCCCAGCTTGCTGATATAGGAGTGTATATGACCTGATCAGGGTGCCAGTTAAGACCAATAATCATCCTGGACAATCTGATCAGTATCTAGCACTGCTCGAGGTGCATTGACATGCACCACAGCCCCTTTGGAGCACTAAGAAGGAGCTATATCACAATTGTCTCTAGGGGTATGTCTACACTACCCCCCTAGTTCGAACTAGGGGGGGTAATGTAGTCATACGGAGTTGCAAATGAAGTCCGGGATTTGAATTTCCCAGGCTTCATTTGCATAAAGCTGGCCGGCACCATTTTTAAATGCCGGCTAGTTCGGACCCCGTGCCGCGCGGCTACACGCGGCACGGACTAGCTAGTTCGGATTAGGCTTCCTAATCCGAACTAGCTGTACGTCTCATGGAATTTAGGAAGTTAGAAACTGCTATCAAATCCCCCCTCACTCTTCTCTTCTGCAGACTAAACAAACCCAAATCCCTCAGTCTCTCCTAATAGGTCATGCACTCCATCTCCCTAATCATTTTGGTTGCCCTCCGCTGCCCTCTCCAATGCGTCCACATCCTTTCTATAGTGGAGGGCCCAGAACTGGACACAATACTCCAGATGTGGCCTCATCAGAGACGAATAAAGGGGAATAATCACTTCTCTGGATCTGCTGGCAATGCTCCCCCTAATGCAACCTAATATGCCATTAGCCCTCTTGGCTACAAGGGCGCACTGTTGACTCATATCCAGCTTCTCATCCACTCTTTGGGCATATCCATGTTCTTTGACAGGGAACTTGCTGGCCTAAGTGATCAACTAGTCCTGCAAAGGAGCTTTCCCAAAGTTTTTTTTGATGCATCATACTGGAGGGCAAGTTGGTTGGTAGTACTGCTGGACAAGGGATGGCCATTGTCATTTGTTTTAGCATCTCAAGTGCCTGCTGCTGAAGACTTGCCAAGTCCACTCAAGATCCCACCTTATGAATGGAGATGCAGGTTTCACTACTGTGACAAAGCTCCTCCTTAGCCATGGCGGGTCCTTCCCTTTCAGGCAGATGACTTGCCCTAGAGGCAAGCAGCCCAGGCTTGCTGTTTGTTGAGCTACTCTCAACCCTGTAACAGCAGCTCTCTGTAATGTTTCTAGTAACAGCTGTGTGATAGCTAAAAATCCCTGGGTCACTTCCTCATGGCCTTCCCCAGCACCTTCCTTACCAGAGGTTCTTCCTCCTGGGATCTACTTGCACTTTCTTCTCCCAAACTCTCCACCACACTTCCTCTCATCAACTCCTTCCTCACACACACTGAGGGAAGAAAAGGGAAACCTTTTTAAACACTGGTTCTTAATTGGCCTTCTGGTGTGCAAATTAGTCTGTCTCCCTTGAGGCTGGAAGCCCCAGATTAACTAGGTCTCTTTTCCCAGGGTAGACTAACAAGGGCTGATCCAGAACCAGCAGGAACCTGCTAGAATCAGTCAGAGCAACCAGGTCAATTAAAACACCCGGAACCAAATAGGAGTTTTCCACTTTAATATAATAACTTTAGTGACAATATTTACTGTCTCCCTTAGAACATACTGTGAACATACTCTGAATTGGCATGTTTAACTTTGTCAAACACAATATGCCAATCTGAACACTAAAACTCATTGGAAAATGTATTTAATTTTCCATAAAAAATTTCAAAGCCACCAATATTTTTGTTTGCATCGATTCTCCCTTTCCCCCCGAAGATACATTTTTAGACATCATTTTTATGCAAACCTAAAAAAAAAAAAAAAAACCACCTTGTTTGTCAAATAGCTATTTTTCATTAAAAAAAGTTGATGAAAAATTTTCCAAGCAGCTTGACTGAGCACTCTAAGCACCTCTGGCAAATACTTAAAAATACAATAAATAAAGAATCAAAAGAAACAGCAACCTCATACCATACAATACTAAATAACCAGCCAGTAACTGCCCCCCCCAAAAAAAACTCCCAATAAAATAAAATAAATCTCCAGCAGTAAATATATGTGCCTTGCAGTATGTGTTATGAACATGGAAATGTTCATTAAGATGAACAGTAAATGCCAACATTTGAATGAACTTTGTGATGAGAACTCTTTGCCTGTCAGGGAATGGATTCAGATGCCCTCCAGCTATGATCCATGGTGGAATAGTATCCCAAATAAAGCACTGGGGACATCATCACTGGCATTCCCAGGGAGATTGGGCAAGTTGATTAATATTTTCAGTCCCTAGATTCTGCAATAATATGTAAGGCTCTATAGCCCACTACCAATGTCCTGAGTTGTTAGTATCCTGACAGGTTAGCTTTCTAATCTTACCACCTATAGCATATAAACCACGATCTGTTCCTTTCTTTATCTGCACTCCTCATGGATGACTGGGTTGTGGGCAATGGGGGGAGAGTCTTGGCTCTGGGTCCCCAGAAGGGACAGGGCCTCTGTGTGGGGCTATGGACAGCCAGTCCTCAATACTGCCTGGATAGTGCCATAGGCCCCATAGCAATCAGGAGCCTGTGTGCAGAGCCCCAGTGGTGACTGAAAAGGCCCGAGGCTCTGTCCACCACTGTTGCCATGGTAACATGGTCCCAGACTCTCCTAATTGCCAGGCTCCAGCGTAACTGACCTCTGTGTCCACCCTCCATCTTCAGCCCCATGGATGACCAATTTATTATAAAAGCATCTAGCATGCAACAGAAGTTGAAGTTCATTCACATTGTTAAAGTTAAAAAACAACAAATGGTCTGGTAGCATTTTATAGACTAACAAAACAGACTAACTTGGCTATCCCCTGAAGCTTCATTCACATTGTTGTAAGGGAATGAACTAGGCATCAATGCTGCTGTTAAATAGTTAATACACCATCTCTTGAGTCCTGAAATTCCCCCTTTTTTATAATTTGGAAAACAAAATACAAACATACAAAAACCCTAACCAGATATGAACTCAGAAATACATGTAAATTAATCATGGTTGATATTTTGGTAAACAAAGGCTTTAATTATACAGGTCCCTGTTCATCCTGTTTATTTCATAATTACAGAAAAATGGCAAGTCTCCCAAATTAAGCTCTTTTTCTTCTGAAGAATTTAACATTACATTTGCACAGGCACATATATTTATTTGGAGACTACATAATGGATAAAATCCCATTTGCACTTAACAGAGTGCAGTTTGCCAGTCTGAGAGCCAAAGCTCTACTCTCTGCTAATGGCAGAAATGGCTGTCCCTAAAGCCAAGCACTGGATTATGCATTTTTCTTTTTGGCAAATGCCTGCCTGGAAATGCCCATGACACCTGTTGTTTATCATAATTTATTGTGCTGAAAATAGATATATCCCCATTGTCTGGGGGAGAGGACTGGGGGGAAATGTATGAACAAAGATAGTTCATAATAAAGTGAAGTGAAGATTTTCCCCAGCTTATTTTGTTAAAAGTACATAAACATAACAAACAGACAAATACTAAGGCTGTCTCTACTCTTGTGACTGCACATGGGAACATGTTAGCTGGTATGTCAGAACCCCACCAACTGGCCACATATGAAGCCCTAAAAGCATGTTCTTGAATGACCCTCTAGTGAATCACCAAACTAGACATTCTCTGAGTTTATGACAAAGAATGTAAAGAAACAAATCAGATATTAGGAATGACAACACAGAGAAACATGAAGGGGAACATTTTAACCTGCTGGGGTACTCATTAATGGACTTAAAAGTAGCCTTTCTTCCACAAAGGCATTTCACAAGCCAACTATAGAGAAAGTGCAGAACTGACCTTCGTATGCAAATTTGATACTCTCTCTCTTGGCTTGAATGAAGACTTGAACTTGTTAACATATTATAACACCAGCTTTCCTTACAATCAACACCCTATTGACATCAAAAGCTAAGTATGGGACAACCTCCAGCGCACTCAATTAGCCTCATTAGCACTGGGACTACAAATGAGGTGCTTTTTTTCTTCCTCTCCCTTATTATTATGAGGGTTCTCCTTTTTTTTTCTCCATTCAAGATCATCTCATCTGAAGAAGTGGGTATTGCCCACAAAAGTGAGTGATACTATATATATTTTGTCTCTAATGTCATGTCTACACTGCAACTCTATTTCAGGATACTAGAGTATCCCAAAATAACTATCTCACATCTTCACAGCAAGCCTGTTATTTTGGGCTCGCTATTCCAACATTTCTGTAAACCCCATTCTACGAGGACTAAGGGACGTTTTGGAATAGAGCTTTATTTTGAAATTTAGTGCTGTGTAGACAGTGCCACATGACAAAATAAGCTATTTCATTTGTTTGTTTCATTTATTTCAAGTTATGGTGCAATGTAGATGCACCCTACAGTGCAACAGGACTACTCGTTTTTAAAGTTACAGACTAACACAGATCTGAGGCCTTTGTGAATGAAAACTGGAATGCATGAGGGGTGTGGATATGTGCATGCCTCCACTATGACCAGTTCTATCATGCACTGTGTACAGGGGCAAGAACTGCATACCAGTAGCCATTCCCACAATGCATTGATCTCTTTGTTGCCTGAGATTACAGAAAGGTATAAAAAAGCCCTGATCTCTCCTACCCCTTTGTGACCTGCTCTGAGAAAGTCAGAACATTTCTGCTGAAATCTATTGATTAATACAGGTGATCATGTGTTCTGGTTTGGGAGCAACCACTTTGTCTCCGGAGCACACCCAGGCGCTGACCTATGTGTGGTCAAACATTATCTTCTATGACTTCACCCAGGTCATCAGTTTCATCTGTATGAGGTGATTTCACGGAGGTTGGAGGAGGGTGGGTCTTCATCCCAGTCCTGGGACAGCATGAAATCAGCAGGTCCAAGGTGGGCGTCAAACTCAAACAGTTTCATGGGACTAAACTGGGGGCCTCAGATACCATTCATTCAGGAATATAAAAAGAAATGACATATGAAATGGAAAGCTCCAAAGGAAAGACTTTTAAAGAATTTGTAAACTCGGGGATTGAATCCTATGACTGGAGAATTGCTAATGTACCTATTTTTAAGAAAGGGGGGGGGGAGTGATTTAGGAAACTACGGGCCTGTTGTACATTGTGGAGATGCAATGAGGATCCCCCCAGCACAGAAACAGAGTAGAATTAATAGAAGTGACTGTATCCTGCTGTCTTGCAGACACTGCCACCAGACTGTGCTGGGGTAGGGAAGGTTGGAAGTTCAAGGAAGTGAATTGGGGCAATTTGAGCTCCTATGGTAACCCAGAATCTGTCAGCAGGCACAAATGAGAAGCTGCTCCTGGGTGTTATATAGAGGTTGTGTCTATTTGTAGTTACATTTACTTGTGTTTGTCTCCAGCTATTTTTAAAACATCCACTATATAAGACATTTTAAATTACTATTCTTTGTAGTCCAGTAACTCCCCCAGCACAGGGAGCTATCACTATCCCAGAAAGAAAATTAACACCCCTCAATTCTGCCAATATTCATTTTACTTTTTCATTTCACTCTTCCTTTTCTTTGTTGCCTCATCCCCCTTTGCTGAAAATAAATCTCAGGGGTTTATGGAACGTCTTTGTTGCCACTGAATCACAACACTGTGGGGTCACCTTGGCTGCATCTAGACTGGCATGATTATGCGGAAATACTTTTAATGGAAAAGTTTTTCCGTTAAAAGTATTTCCGCAAAAGAGCATCTAGATTGGCACGGATGCTTTTGTGCAAAAAGTGCTTTTGCGCAAAAGCATCCGTGCCCAATATAGACGCGCTTTTGTGCAAGAAAGCTCCGATGGCCATTTTAGCCATTGGGCTTTCTTGCGCAAAAAATTAAGGTGCCTGTCTACACTGGCCCTCTTGCGCAAGTATTCTTGCACAAGAGGGCTTATCCCTGAGTGGGAGCATCAAAGTATTTGCGCAAGAAGCACTGAATTCTTACATTAGAACGTCAGTGCTCTTACGCAAATTCAAGCAGCCAGTGTAGACAGCTGGCAAGTTTTTGCACAAAAGTGGCCTCGTTTGCGCAAAATCTTGCCAGTCTAGATGCACCCCTTGTGTATAAGCCATTTCCTAACTTTTTCTGGAGAGACCTCCCTGTTGAATAATGATTGTTCCATACCTGTCCCCATCTCTCAGGGTGTTGATGAAGATGAGTCAGCAAAAACCTTAACATTCTTTCTTCTTACCAATAAGCTACTGTGATTCTTTTGATACGGAGAGCCTTCTGTCAGTTCATCATCTAATTCCAGTAGCTCTTTATGACGATGCTACCTCTCCCCTTTAATGCTGTCAAGCCTCTATCGTTATTCAATAAGTAGACACAAAATCAAGGCCCATCTAGGAGCTTCTGGACCACATCCATCTGTGGGTTACACCCTTGTTTTTTGTGGCAAACTCTAATATGTTTGGTTACTTATGTCTTAATTCAGGGCAACTGAACCTGTATTACCCCTCTGTGGTCCAGCAATTGCCCCTACGCTAAGGCTTCTTGCTCCCCACCTTTCACTTCTCTTGTGCAGAGCCATGTATCTTTCTCTCCCTTCTGGCTAGGGTACTTTGAGGGCACACAGTTCTTTGCCTATACTGTAAATTCCCCAGCAAGTCACACTGCCTGCTTTGCCTTCTGCTCAGAGGGTATAAACAGTGTAATTGCCCACACTTAAGTTACTCCTGAGCTCTTTCTAAGCACTTATTCCTAAGGTAGAAGATGTACCAAAAAGACCCCCCCCCCCATATTAAAAACAATTTAAAAATCTACGGTCGTGTTAACAAGCTTACCAGATTTCATCTCCATCTCTACAAAGAACTCTGTATGTGAATATCCTTCAAATGCTACACAGGGGCTTTCTTGTAGTCAATGGTTCACAACAGCTATTGGCTCAGAACAAACCCACCCACAAGTCTGTACTTTTCTGATTCATATATTATGGGTCTTTGCTCCTTAGACGCCATGACTGAGTAATGAGTCGGACAGTGGGCTTTTCCTCAATGTGTAGTTTCAAAAGATTGTGTCTTGAGTTAGGGAATTTGCATTCCTTCCCCCCACTCCCCACCAATGTGCCCAGGAAATCTACTTTCCTTTGTTTATTCCAAAAGCTCCTTTTCTGCCCCCTGGTTTAAGAGAGTCCTTTGAGGTTCATAACACTTCCCAGAATTTACCTAAGTCAGGTTTCTTCTCTACAGACAATCCTACAATAATACATAATATTTCCATGTTAATATAATGAACTCCTAAAATACTTAAACTTAATCTGGTACAGATATGGCAGAAAATTGGCATCTCTGCCACAGTTTATATAGCCCCTGTTACCATACTGAGCACCTCAAACAGTGTATTTATCCCCAAAGCACCTCTGTGGGATCGGGAAGATTCATTATCCCCATTTTACAGGTGTGGAAATGAGGCACAAAAAGACCTACTGGCCTGGCCCATAGGAAATAAATCTCAGAGTCATGCAGTGAACACAGGTCTACAGAATCGCAGAATCCACAAGTCCTTCATCTCTCTTGGCTCAAAGGACCTTACTGAAGGGGACTTCTCTGCTAATTTCTAAGGGCTTGAATATCTTTCACTCTTACTCACTAATTTGAGAGTCTGCCTGTTGATTTATCTCTTGCCTCACCAACTTTCATTCCTCTCTAACAAGCATCCTCATTACAATCTGTCCTTCTCTGCCCTTCTGCCTGTTAAACTAGCTGTCCGAGCCTGGTATCAGCCATTCCTCACAACCCAGCCCAATATCACATTGAACCGGGGTGGGGAACCTCAGGACAGGGGGCCAGATGCAGCCCCTGGCTAGCCTGGAGCCAGCCCCCAAGGCTTAGCCCCCCTCCCAAGCATTGGGGAGCCACTGCTGGTGCTCCAGTCCCCCTGCTGACCCACTGCAGGGCTGGAGCCCACAAAAGCTACCTAGACTCTGGTGTGTGAGGGGAACGTGGAGAGTCTTTCTCCTTCTCAGTCAGGGGCCAGGTCAGTGAGGGCTCATTTGGGTTTTGTTGCTTCTCACTTGTGTGCAGACCCTGACTAATTTTTCTGATGGCAAGGGGCCCCCTGACCCAAAATGGGTTCCCCACCACTGTATTGAATGATTCGCCCAAGGATTTCACTTTGGCATTTACTGTCTGCAGTAGCCTGTTTGTGTTATTTCCCCTTTCAGATGCTGCCTTTGCATGTTTCTTACCCTTTATAAACAGCTGTGGCTCTGGTTTACAGGATCTTTTGTATCTCTCAGCTCTGGACCTGACTCTGGGACTCTTTGATTGAAAGGCAGCACGGCATGAAGCAGTCAGTCCGACCAAGTCAAGCTGAGCTGTACCATAGTTTATGCAGGTAGGCTAGATCTGTTAGTTCCTTTGTTGTGACAACAGAGGAGCAGAGGGCAGAATTCCTGCTATTTATGTTTTGGATTCACTACACAGTGGCTCTGAGATTGAGTCCAGTCCAGACAAAAGCACTGTGGGGTTGGTGGGGAGGGGGAAAGTACTTTCCTTAATCTAACAACAGGGAAAACAGAGACAATTTCCCTGGAGATTCGAAATTAAGTTCAGAAAGTCTCATTTTTCCTGAAATAGGTTCCAGCATCAAATGAAATAATTTATTAAACAAGGTAGGAAATGCTCTAAAATGTGGCCCAACCATCACTTAAAGAAAAATTGTGAACCCAGCATCTTTCAGTGTCTGCACTCCTGTTGCAATACAGCCACGTTGGCATCTCTCACAACATGTCAATGTGATCTTCCTCCAGCTGTGGATAACAAATGGTCAGATTCTCGCACCCACGTGGAATACAAGTGCTATTCTTTGTTAGTATGGGTGAGAAACAAATAACCTAGGTCTTAGGTCAGGGATTTCATAGGTACCAAATGCCTGTTTATGTTCTAGAATCTTCTGTTTATGTGGTAGGATCTTATCCAGTGTACAGACTGTGAATATTGTATGTAAGAAAATAAGCTAGACAGATTATCTGCTGTTGCCAGCATTGAATACTATGTAGTATATCCAATACTTTCACAATGTTGTTCGTGTACTGTGACTTACAGTGGGAGGGGGGTATAACTGATTTCCAAGGTAAACAAATATGTTTGCCTAAATTTGGTTTTGCTGAGCGCTAAACAGCACCTAATTTCTTTATACATATGTGGACTCATTAGTGCACAATTTACTGATTGCCCATGGATGTCTTCATACTGAACCTTCAGCCACCTCTGAAAAGGGAGAAACACACCAAGCCACTGGGCGAATGGATATTTACAAACTCAGTCTGTCATTACATCTGGAGGAGGTCTGTGGGTTGTAATATTTACTACCCCTTTAGTGTTTGCGGGCATAAAAGTCTTGCAAGATAGTTCTCTTCAACATACTTTAGCAGAATCGAGGTTAAGGGAAATAAGAAAAACCTCATTACTCCCAATTAGCCTTAAGCAGCACTAGTTAACTAGCTGGTCCAGTAGCTAGAGCTTGTGTTTCTTCCTGACTCTACTACTGACATGCTATATCAACTTAATACAATCATTTCATCTTGGTCTTTGTTTGTGTTGACTGTATAGTTTTCAGAGCAAGGATTGTCTTTTACTATGTGTCTGAACAGTGCCTAGGAATTGGCTGGACCCTCTGGGTATTAATGTAATAAATACTTTCACAAGCAATGCCTCATAATGTTTTAGACAATAGGTATTTTACAATAAAGCTTGTCACTCAAGAAACTGGCATAATTTAGTTGCCTAATGTAAATGGCCTTCTCAAAAGTGGGGAGCAGAACCATTCTTAATGCATTTAGGACAGGTGTCAATATAGGAAGTTCCCTTTACATGGTCTGTTTAAATTTTTTTTCTATGAGTTTTCTCCTTGGTTTGACAAATGGAGTAACTAAGGCACAAAAGAATCAGTGAAAAAGTCAAGAACAGAGCCCTTCCTGACTGACTCTTACTTCTCTGTTTTGCCCAAGAAATAAAGAGATAGAAAGATAAATAATAAACTAAACAAGAAAAAAAAACCCCTCCCTTCAGCATCATCTGCCCTGTGCCTTACAAGAAAGGTCATGTTTAAGACAGTTCTCTTTCTATCATTTGGCTTCCAGCTCTTTACTGGACTAAACACAAAGAAATGCAAAAACACTGTGGAGGCCAAACAGACTGTGACTAAAACATGAATAAAAGGGGGCATCCAAGTTCTCCCTTTTTTGAAGGTGCACCATCCTGTTTTCTTGCTGGATTGATACAATTTGACGTGAGCATTACAATTCAACCCATCAGCCAGAAAATTTAAAAAGACAGGTCTTCTGAAAAAACAAATATACTTTTTCGAATGAAAAAGGATCATAAATAAATCTAATGTATGCTTTGCCCTCATCTTGCAACTATAAACTACAAGTATAAACTTGGAAAATACACTATGGAACTCAACAGGCCTTGGTTAAAAAAATTACTTTCCCTAGTAAACATTCAATGATTATTATATAAAAGCTGTGAAAAGAAGTGATTTATTGCAGATAGTAAATGCAAATTTATTACAGTGCTTTTAGAACTCATAGGGTATGTCTACACTAGCTCGTTAATTCGAGCTAGGTAGGCAAACGAGGTGACCGGAGTTGCAAATGAAGCCCAGGATTTAAATATCCCGGGCTTTATTTGCATGTTCCGGTCGCCATTTTTAAATTTCACTAGCCCAAACTCACTGCCGCGCGGCTGCACGCGGCTGTGAAACGTTAATTCAAACTAAGTCCTTAGTTCAAATTAACTGTTACTCCTCATTCCACAACTAAGGACTTAGTTCGAATTAATGTTTTACAGCTGCATGTAGCCACGTGGCAGTGAGTTCGGGCTAGTGAAATTTAAAAATGGCGACCGGACGGGAATATGCAAATAAATCCCGGGATATTTAAATCCCGGGCTCCATTTGCAACTCTGGTCACCTCGTTTGCCTACCTAGCTCGAATTAACGAGCTAGTGTAGACATATCCATAAATACTATAAAGCAAGGCTACTCAACACCCGGCCTATTTGTTCGTGGCCTGCAGTGCGGTTTGGGTTTAATCAGGGCTTAACACGTGGCCGACAGGTGGAATCCTTTGAACATGGCCTCCACTGGGAACATGATCCACAATGGTGAGGCGTTTCCCAGGTGGGGTGAGCATTGAAAGGTGCAAGCGGGTGGGCTGGCTGGAACAGACGGGTACAGGCTGTTGGCATTCCTAGCCCCCAGGAGGAGTTCCTGGCTGGCAGTGCCAGGGCATTTTGTGAAAGAAGCTATTTGCATATATTTGCATATATATTTGCATGTACATGCAACCACATTTCAGTTGCGGCCCTCAGTATATGCTGTGAATATCATTGTGGCCCCCGGGACTTCCAAAGTTGAGTAGCCCTGCTAAAAGGAGTTCCATTATAAACTCATTTATACTTGTTTATAACTCTTTTGGAAGGCCTTCCTTTGGGACTGAAACCTTTTGGAAAGTCTCTTGCAGCTTTCGGGGCAGCAGGGGATGGTTCATTTAAAATCCCTAAGATCTCTCCTCTGTTATTTTTGGGTCATGGTAAAGCGGATGAAAAACATCAATGCATTTCAGCTTTAAAAGTACTAAAAAGTCTCTTATTCGTTATTAGAAAAGAAGGGCAGCACACAAATTTCCAAAGCTGCCAGATAGCTAACATTCTGTGAGGCAGTTTCCCAGCTACAGTCCGGGAGGCTGTAACAGTTCAAAGCAATTGCAAAATATCTTTTGGGTATTTGGTAAGGCCAAGATTTTCAAGAGTGGATACTGAAAGTTAGGCTCACTGCATCCACAGTTAAGCATCAAAATAAGAGGCATGATTTTCTAAAAGAACTAAGGCAATGGGAGTTGCTGGGTGCTCAGTACTCTTGAAATCAGCCTGCTTATTTAGGAATCCAAGTCAGACTTCGGGATCCTAAGTAAGTCTGGGAAGCTTGGTCAATAGCTAGATGGTCTCCTTTGCTTTTATGCCTTTTTGTAAAGTGTAGCTTTAAAATATAGCTAGGAAGACCGAATAGGAATTTGAAGAGCAGCTAGCATAAGGCTCAAAAGCCAACAGCAACAAAATTGTAAGTACATCAGATGCAAAAAGCTTGCTTAACATTCAATTGGGCCACAGGATTATTGAGGTGCTAAAGAAACACTCAAGGAAAACAAGGCCACTGCAGAGAAGCTAAATGAATTCTTTGTATTAGACTTCACTGCCCAGGACACAAGAGGGAATCCCACTCCCGAAACTTTTGTTTTAGGTCAATGGTCCCAAGATCACTTTCAGAATTTAAGAGCAACCTAATATTTACCCTGCCACTTCCTTGAGGCTCTGCCCCTTCTCCAAAGCCCTGCCCCACTCCCTTCATCCCCCCTCTCTCTATCACTCACTCTTCCCCACCCTCCCCCATCCTCCCGCACACTCACTTTTACTGGGCTGGAGCAGGGTTTTGGGGGTTGGGAGGGATTTGACATGCAAGAGGCTTTGGGAGGGGGCTCAGGCATGGGGGTTGGTGCTCAGGAGGTGGTATGGGTCCTGACTCTGGGAGGGAACTCAGGGCTGGAGTACAGGGTGCTGGCTCTGAGAGGAGGGTCAGGGCTGGGGCAGGTGCTAGGGGTTCAGAAGAGAGTTCAGAGTGCGGGGCGGAGGGAGGATGTGTGCTGGCTCTGGGAAGGGAAGCAGGGTTGGAGTAGAGGGCTGAGGTGCAGAAGGGTTTCAGGATGCAGGAGGGGGCATGGATTCAGGCTCTGAGAGGGGACCCAATGTTGGGGGGGATTTTGGAGTGCTGGCTGTGGGCGGAGGGTCAGGATGGGGCTGTGAGTTCAGGGCTAGGGCTTGGAGTGCAAGAGGGGTGCTTGGTGCTGGCTTTGGGAGGAGGGGCAGGAGTGCAAGAGGGGATGCTGGCTCTGGGAGGAGGCTCAGAGGCAGGAGGGGTTCTGGCTCTGAAAGGGGGACCAAGACTGGGCCAGGGGGTTGGGATGCAGGAGTGGTTTCAGGGTGCACAGGTGGGCATGGGGTGTTTACTCGGAGAGGGGGCTCAGTGTTGGGGTGAGGTTTTGGAGTGCTGGCTGTGAGAGGACGATCAGAACTGAGATGTGGAATGCTGATTCTGGGAGCAGATTGAGGGCCAGGGCTCAGCATACAGGAGGAGGTGTGGGGTGTTGGCTCTGGAAGAGGTTGTCAGGTGAGGGCAGAGTCTTGGCATGGGGAATACAGGGTTCTAGCTCTGAGTGGGACTCAGGCAGAAGTTTGGTGCTGACTCTGAGAAGGGGGACAGGGGTGTGGCAGGGTTGCAGGAATGGGGTGCTATCCTGGATCAGTAACTATTTAAAAGTCAGAAAACAAAGGGTAGGAATAAATGGTTAGTTTTTAGAGTAATCATCATCAACAACCATAGGCTCAACGCCCCTTGGTGTCCGAGTCCGACCCCTCCCTCACTATATCCTTCCATCTTTCCCTGTCCAGTGCAGAGTGGCTTAGTTTCTGTAGACTAGCTCCACACCAATCATCTACTCATTCTTCGTGGGGTCTGCCTCTCCTATTCGGACCATTTAGAGTACAGACAAATAAACAGCAGTGTCCCTCTGAGATCTGTATTGGGACCAGTAGAGTGTAACATATTCATACATGATTTGGAAAAAGAGGTAAACAGCAAGGTGCAAAAATTTGCAGACAGTATAAAATTACTCAATATAGCTAAGTCCAGAGCATATCGCAAAGAGTTACAGAAGGACGTCACAAAACTGGTGATTGGGCAACAAAATGGCAGGTAATATAAAATGTTGATAAATGCAAAACAATGCACATTGGAAAATATAATTGCAACTATATGTAAAAAATTACATGGCCTAAGTTAGCTGTTACCACTTAAGAAAGAGATCTTGGAGTCACTGCGTATAGTTCTCTGAAAACATCAGCTCCGTGTGCAGTGGCAGCCAAAAAGACTAATAGAATGTTAGGAACCATTAGGAAGCTGATAAAATATGAGCCAGTAAATATCATATTGTCACTTACATTAATCAATGCTACACCCATTCCTTGAACACTGTGCACAGATCTGGTTGTTTCATTTCAAGCAACGTATATTAGAAATAGAAAAGGAACAGAGAAGGGCAACAAAATGGTCAAGAGTATGGAACCTCTTCCATATGAAGAGCGATTAAAAAGACTGCAACTGTTCTGTTTGGAAAGCAGACAACTATGAAGAGTTAAGACAGAGGTGTATAAAATAATGTATAGAAGAAAGTGAATAAGGGACATGTTATTTACCCTTTTAAATGACACAAGTGCCAGGTATCACCCAATTAAATTAATAGGTGTCAGGTTTAAACCAAGCACAATGATTTATTTCTTCACACAATGAACAGTCAACCTGTGGAACTTGTTATCAAAGGATGATATTAAGGCCAAAACTATAACTAGGTTTAATAAAGAATATACTATGTTCAAGGAGACTAGGTCCATCAATGACTATTAGCCGACATGGTTATAGATACAACCCCATGCTTTATGTGTCCCTAAGCCTCTGACTGCTAGAAACTAGGCCTGGATGACGGGGGATGGATCACTTGATAATTTCCCTATTCTATTCATTTCCTATGAAGCATCTCACATTGGCCACTGATGACTAGAGGACCCCGTTTGGCCATTCTTATGAAATATATCCAGTCACTTTTCTGGGTGATACCAAAAGCCACATTTTCATTGTTTGTGTTAGTCTGTCACACCAGGGAGCTCATAAAAGCACTCTCAGGGTGAGTCTACACTGCGCCATAATTCAAAATAAGATACACAATTTGAGCGATGCAAATTGTGTAGCTTATTTTGCTGCTAATTCGAAATAGCTTATTTTGTCTTTTGGCACTGTCTACACAGCGCTAAATTTTGAAATAAAGCGCTATTCCAAAACGTCCCTTACTCCTTGTAGAATGAGGCATACAGGGACATCGGAATAGTGAGCCCAAAATTAAAGGCTTGCAGTGAAGACACAGGATAGCTATTTCAGGATACTCCAGTATCCCGTTGCAGTGTAGACGAAATCTAAATTATTATCGATACACACAGACCTTTGAGAATATATACGTGATGCTGGGCCAGCATAATTTCCATAATAAAACTGGTCTCTTCATGATAGATAAATATGATTTTTTGTATTTCCCTCATTTATTTTGAAATAAATAAGGAGGGAATAGGTCAAGAATCTACAAGTCAGCGGTCAAACTATTATTTCTCGGCTAATGTGAAATGTCCCCAGCATTTCATTTTATTATGAATTATAATGATAAGGAAAGGTCAAGTGCCTACATCATTACTCAGCCTGATAAAAGAAATCAAACCTGGCTCTGATTGAATGACAAAATACTCCAGTTCATTTGATCTTTGAAATCTATTAACCTCTCTTTCATATGAAACCTCTAACAGATGTGATTTTGATTTGGACACAGGGCTCTTTTATTATCAGTTACTACCTCACAAGCTGCACTAAAAATGTACTCTGCACACAGTTAGATGGTTCAGAAATTAAACAGCCCATCCTGTCTCGTGGTGATAAAATATCACTCCAGAAAATAAAGTAGTAATCAATGACAGCAATATGAGATTCAAGAAGATACCTGTCTAGTATAATAGATAAAGCCTTAAAGTCTTATTCATGGTAGTAAAAGCCTCACATCTCAATCATAATTGAGTGTTAAGTGTCACTGTCTTTACACACCTGTGCTTACTCCACAAGCAGTCCCACTGACATAAATGAGGTAAGGTACTACTCAATGGGTGGGTCTACACAGCAAAGCTATTTTGGAATAACAGCCATTATTCCAAAATAACTATGAGAGAATCTACAGAGCGATTCCATTATTTCAAAATAATTTCAAAATAATGGACGGTTTAATCCGACTTCCGTAAACCTCATTCTATGAAGAATAACGCCTATTCCAAAATAGCTATTTCAAAATAAGGCATGTGTAGATGTTCCACTGCTGCTATTTCGAAATAGCCCCTCACCAGGACCATTCCTCCCCAGTGCCACCTGGGGCTCTATATTGAGATAGCACATATACATTAGGGAAGCCTGCCTCGGACTAATTTTGAGGCTTCCCTGAAGCGTAGACATGCTATTTCAAAATAAGATATTTTGGAATAGCTTATTCCAAAATAACTGTGCAGTGAAGACATAGCCAGTGTGAATAAAGGTGACAACGTGTCTCTGAGTAGGAATAACTAGGACTTCCATTATAATAATAAACATTTTAAAAGAGGAACATCCAGTTACTTCCCCTCTTTCTTTAATCGTATTAAACCAATCCATCCATTTTAGCAGGAGGAGGTAAGATCCCCATAAAGGAGCCTTGGGAATAACACACCACATAACATTTCCTTTCCTGGGTCATTCATCACTAATACTCAATACCTTTATAGTCCTTCTCCCCTTTGTCCAACCTCCTACACACACACACACACACACACACAGAGAGAGAGAGAGAGAGAGAGAGAGAGCTACCAAGCCCCTAAGCCTCTAACTACTCCTCTCCAGGCCAGAGGAGGAAGAGACTCCCAAATAACTCCAAGACTGTTATTTGCAAGCACAATTAGGAGAACACAATATGGAATAATCAAGCATTTAGTTAGTGGCACTAATACATTGAGCCAGCAAGCTTCTTGTAGCTATTCAATTTATAATGCATTGTGCAAGCCCTGTGGGATCTTTGAGTGGCTTTTTACAGTAAATTCAGTAGAAAGAAGTGCCAATGCTTTTTGCAGCCTTGTAACACTAGAGAAAGTCACCCTAGTCCTGCAAGCCCTGAGATGCTCAGTCCTCTGTTGGTCCACAAAACAAGTTCAACAGGGGAGAGTGGCAGTAGAAACTTCCCCTCACTGCCCCATGCATGCTTCCCTTCCGTTCCCCTGCTTCCTACACAGTGGTGATCTCAGCCAAACAAGCCCGCAGGAGCTGAAAGGCAAAGAACTGTGTTGTTTAACCTTCTCCGTTCCCTTGTCCTAGAAATAAAAGAAGAAAGCAACGATTAATCTTGCTATTTAAGCCTTCTGGGTTTTGTTTGTGTGATCTTGCCGTATTGCCACACAACTTCAATGTTTTATTCTAGTTACCTGGGTGGCTATGATCACCAGTGCTAATTACAGGAAATAATTGGGACTAGTTGTTTTCAATTAAAATTGGATGTGGGAGTGTTTGCATTTATATTCTTCAAAAAGACCGTTTCATCACCAAGTGACTCGCTCGGCTAAATCAATGGCGGCACCAATCACCTCTGAGCTGGGCTGCTTTTTATGCTTCTAGCCATTTTGCATATTTTCTGTTCATTATATTTCTAGTGATTGGAATGTCCTTTCGGAAAGATCCCTTAACATTCAATCAGTACAGTGGACCAAAGAGGCAGTTCAAACAGCTCTCACAGATCTCTGTGCTCATCCTTTCCTGCCCCCAAACATCAACTACAGGTCCCGACAAAACGGAATAGTGGAACAGCTACAATAAAGAGATTATTTGGAATGATTAGTTCTGCTTCCTTTTAAGGAGTAAACACACAAGGAGTCTTCAGCTTGGCCCTGATGAGATGCTCACACTCAAAGCATCCACTGAACAAGATGAGTGCTCATTAGAAGTTCTGGGAATATGAATGACAGTATTTTGCACTGGTACAAATTGCATATTTCAGATAGTGGTACAAGTTACAGTATTCACCCATTGCTGAATATATGAGAAATCACTTTTAATAGTGTAAAAGCAAAAGATACTGAACCTCAAGTCTATGAATAATAAACTGTCCCGACAAAATGAAATATAATGTATTAAATATAATTTGGACTATAATCAATTTTGAAATCTTATCTAGATTTTTTTGAAAAAAATTAAACAAGTCAGAAAAATCAAAGCTTCATTTGATAATTTCCCCAAACTTCATTTGGCTGTGGGCGATGCCGATATTTGGTCCACAACCTCTTTCACAAGAAGTGAAAAGAAAAATGTATACTGAATCTAAGCCATCCAAAGAATGACAAAATTCTCAGTCCCACATCATAAAAAAAGTAAAACAGTTACATATATTATTTATTTAAATCAATGTCTGGTCTGTCCTAATGATAAAAAAATACTCAGATACTCTCCTCTTTACCAGTACTAGGCACAAAAAAGGAAGAAAAATTGTTCCTTTAAATCATATTTCTAATGTGGGTGTCATCTGAGCATGGCAAAACTGAATTAACCATTCATAAAATTCAAGGTGATCTGGTTTTAAGCATAGAATAATATTAACACATTAATTATACTTGCAGTATTTCCAGAGACCAGATTTTACATGCTAGTATCCAGCAGCAGATAATAAATGTTCTTTGTCTACTCCAATAAGCTGCTATTAGAATTGAGCAAAAAAAAAAAACTGCTATCTTTACTATCAGGCATGGAGGCTAATGTTTATTGTAAAGAATCTTCCCCACGTATCTATTCTAACTTGACTTACGTTTTTCTCAACTGGCTTTACTGACCATGCTGACCATGAAAAAAAAATTCTACCCACCTTTACAGAACAGTCCTTTTCAAATACATGCCCAAACAAGAAAATACACAGCCTCAGATTTGAATAATATAACCAAAAGCAAGACTAGTATCAGTTTTAAGTGTCAGCTTTACCTGGTTAACAAAATATATATCCTTTAGGTTTCTTTTTTCAACCATGCTTCTGTAATTCTTAAATTTAATTCTGATTCCCAGGAGGACCAGGATAGAGATAATAAGCAAGCTAATTTAGCTGTGAGATCCCTTTCATTACAGACTAAATTGTCATTCTTAATCATGTGTGACAATAACATCTCCATGTTCCCAAAAGCATCATTCCCAGGCATTTGCTAGAAGCCTCTTCTAAGATGCCTCTCTGATTAATAAACAGAGTCCTGATTCTTGCTGCCCTTATACTACACTCCACTGGAGTTATTCTGATTTGCATCGGTGTGAGATCCAAATCAGAGAATGACTCGATTCCTTAGAATAAAGATCTTTCAAAGAGAGAAGACAAGGCTGAAGAAACCAATAAAAAGATGGCCATGTATCCAAATACAAGACTTTTGGCACTTTTCTAAATACCTAAGATTGAAGCCAACCTTTTTTCCTGAAACCTTGAGCTTTTCACTGATTACTTAATAATAAGCATAGAGTTATCCATTAATCCTTCACTGAAGAATCTTTTTTCCCTAAGAAATGGGTGTCAGGTCCCCAGTTAGTGCAGGCTCAGTTCAACTGAATAAAGAGGGGGTGACAGTGATGTATGCTATCTAAGGATGCAAGAGCTTGGGTTCCCACACTCGACTTCTCTCATGGATGGTCATAAGAACATAAGAACATAAGAACGGCCATACTGGGTCAGACCAAAGGTCCATCTAGCCCAGTATCCTGTCTACCGACAGTGGCCAACACCAGGTACCCCAGAGAGGGTTGACCGAAGACAACGATCAAGTGATTTGTCTCCTGCCATCCCTCTCCAGCCTCTGACAAACAGAGGCCAAGGACACCATTTTATCCCCTGGCTAATAGCCTTTTATGGACCTAACCTCCATGAATTTATCCAGCTTCTCTTTAAACTCTATTATAGTCCTAGCCTTCACCGCCTCCTCTGGCAAGGAGGTCCATGAGGGACTACTCAGACCAAAGCTTGAGTTGATAAATGGGGAAGACTCAGCAGAACATCCTCTGGCCTGTGCAATGAAATATCTTCTGAACTACTGAAAAACAAAGGAACAGCCATCTAAGTTTATGGGTCATCTCAAGATCCATTACCAAATGGTTCCAATAGTAAGAGGAGAGATCTTCCGCCATCAGAGCCCAATGTGTATTGTGGCAGGTAAACAATAGCAGATTTCAGTTAATTTGCAAACAAATTCATAGTCAAACAGTATGAAAACTCATTCCATACCTGTTTTAGGCTGAATCCGTCCTCTGATATATGGTATGTGCAAAAGCCTGAACTAAAAATGGGCCCCCAAATGATTTGTTTGATTCCAGCACCACCCGTGGTGTGCTAGCTGTTTTTAAATTATAAATAGTATGGTTCCTACCTCAAAGGATTACCATTTCATGTGAAAGTAGAATTAGCTCATTTAACATATTTCTAGAATCAAAGAAGTCTAAAAGAAAGGCCTGTCACATTGTTATTCCTGAATTGGCTTCCAGTGGATGGATTGATTCTTACAATGCATTGCCCTTTTTATTTTTGGCTATGAATGAATTGTTGGCAACCTGGGGCCTGTGGGCTGCATACAGCCCATCGGGGTTCTACTTGTGGCCCATGTGCAGGCCTGCTATATCCACTGGTTTCCATTGGCGTAGTTTTTCCCTACAGATATTACTAAAGTGACACACACGTAAAGCAAGAACACGTGACGTGAGGTGCATGTTGATTGCACACAACATTGACTAAGAGCCATGCGCTCCCTCCGTATCCAATCAAAGTGCTGCGATGGTTCCGGGATATATCTTGGTTACAACAATCTTGCGTCCCACTGAGATGAAATAGGCTACCCATGCGGCCCACTCACTAGCCTAGGTTGCCCATCACTACTATAAATAATCAGGAGACTAGGCTGCCATCACTTCCCGTTGGGAGCCAATCTCTCGGCTCTGTAGAACTGTCTATTTTTCCCCAGATATCCAACTTAGGGTTTTCTTTTCTCCAGTTTCACCTCAATTCTCCCAGGTTCAGTGTCTTGTGTCATCCAAAACAATCCCTCTCTCTGGCCTTAGTTTTTGCACCCTTTAGATTTTTACACCTGGTTATTTTACCCTATACATATGTAATTCTTTGATTTTTTTTTATGAGTCAGTTCCTCCAGACTCATAATTTTTTCTGGTTTTGCAAATTTGCAGTGAAATGAAATCTGTCCTAAAATGTGGTTCTTTGGGTTTGTAGGTTTATAACAGAAGAAAAGAGAAAAACAGCATATCTTGCTTGTAAATTAGCCTTATTACCCCCATAATAATACTTGATAGGTGATAGATTCTCGGTTAATTTTCAGGATGGCATGTAAATAGATTTCTCCAAATCAAGACACAATCGTCTGGTTGCTTTTTACTTAATAGGTATAATGGAATTTTAAAAACAAGCTATCGTTATGACATAGTGCACTTCTTAAAGACTGTCACATATCTTAGCATACATTCAACTTACATTTGTTCTTTCAATAAACAGCTCTGCCATATTTCCCTTCAGAGAGCTTTAAGAACTATGTCTCTATACGTATAGGTGACCTTCAAGAATTCTGATGACTGCAGTTGCTTGGCTAAGTGAGGCAGTATCAACAGACATATTGTAGCATTTGCCTTCAAGAGACTCAAGAGAGGAAAACCTGTCTATTATGGCCCAGCATTTAGATAGCATTACCTATTGCTAGCCATATGTTCTGAACAGCAACTTCTAAAATCTGCCAAAGTCATTGTAAATAATTTAAGAACACAGAGGAGTATTGTATCCACTGGCTCGTACACACCACGGCAAAGATATTTTAACATTCGCAGCCTTAAGTTTCATTTGTAATATGTAAGAAACAGCTTCCTCTTTTTTAATGAGGCTGTCGCTTCAATGACCTTTGTCTGCACCTTCCATAAAGATGATTTCAGTTCTGCCCTTGAAACATAGTTGCAGCAAAGTTGCCAATGCAGATAATATTTCCTGTCTTGTATTTCTCTGTTTTGGAAGTTCTGTAGCCAACACAAAAATTAAGTCTTCATCTGTGCCTGCAAGAGTATTGTTGCTTTCTAATTTTGTCTGAAATTGTATTTCTGCAGCAATCTAGTAGGTAAGTGCTTCGGTGATGATTCATAGCAGTGCTTCTGCCTTATGTGATTATTACCAGGTGATCTACATTCTAATGCTACAGGAGATTGACTTTTGGATGATCTCCAGATGTTTGGAAGCTTCACCTCTTCCCCCCAGGACGAGGCCAAATAAAAGAGAATGTTTGCGACAAACATCCTTAAGGGTAAAATTCATTTCTGTGAAGAAAGTTCTACCAAAACTTGGAGGGCTTCAGTGGTGCATAGACCTCAAGAGGTCTCTGTACAGAGGTGAAATTCAACCTAGAAGAAAAAAGAAAAAAAAGCTGCAGTAGAGACATGCTGTTCTTTTTATATTTCCTCTAGCTTCGTGTGGGCAAATGCTTAAATAGGCAGCAGGCTTGAAAACGTATTCAATTCCTGAAAAGCTACATGCACCATTGGGTGGGCTAGATGATCTTTAACATCCTATTTTCAAAGAAAAGTAACCATTTTAATCATTTATATGGTCATCTTTTTCCTCCATTCCACTCCAGCTGTACCGACACTTCCCATCCCTATTTCGCTGATGAGTAGTAACATACATTGCTTACACCTGCACCTATCCCAAACTCAAAGGTTAATACTGAAATCCATTTCATGGGGCTTTTTGCTTTTTTCCCTTGTGCCATTTCCTGATTATACCCATACAAAAGCAGTGGCTTCCTACAAGGAAAAAAAATTGTTCATAGTACCTTTATTATTTATTTCTCTTCCCTGACTATGGTAATTTCTTTCAATATCTATTTGAAACAACTATCTGTTGCATACCTTAAACCATCAGAATCAATTAGGATAAACATTAAAATAAAATATAATGTCATGCAGGGTAAGAAAGTCTTCAATCTGTAGGTCTCCCAGAACAATTTGGAGGAAAATGAGTAATCTTTAGTGCTACAGGTATACTGCACTGATAGAGAAACACTGCAACCATTAAAACCTGTTGAAGTGAGACGGGCAATGCTTCCCAAGACATGGGGGTTATTCTATACTTTGAGAACTGGCTTCCACTTGACAGCCACTAGAAAAGAACACTGGGCTCCAGAGTTCAATATGTCACCCTGGAGTGGTATATCTTAAAGCAATTCAACCCCCTACAGCTGTTCTTTGCCAATGGTTAGTAGCCCAAACTCTGGTGTGGAGTCTAAAGGTGAACATGCTGTTTAGAGGCATGAGATCAGAATAATATTAACACATGGAGAAAATCTACATGTGCTTCAGAAACAGCATCAACTGTATATTCTTTGGAACGTGAACTGTGTTTTTCTTTAAGCTTAGAAAGTATCTAACATAGCCGGTGCATTTATAGAATAGCAAAAATAATACTCAGCTTGTGATTCACTTAAAATATACTGATTCACTGAAAATTTCCTGATCCACATGAAATAGCTACAGGCTGGCATGACAATCTTTTGGTATCTGGGCACCACGGACAAGTGACTAATTAGCATTGACAAGAACAGCCAGATCTATGTAAGGGAAGAAGTTGTAGAACTCTCACTACAACATTTCCAATAACCTACGAGAAGAAGTTCTCTCTTCACGCAACACTAATCTCAGTTCACATTTCCTATGTAGTAAAGACAATTTGGTAACACTGGACATGATTTAATTAAAATCTGAACCCACATCAGTGTCTCGGTCTCCTGCATGCAGTTGCTAATGAAAATGGAAGAGATTGTTCTAGAAATTAAGAGTCTAAGATGAGGCAAAATGATACTTACTCCTACTGTGGTTCTTCGAGATGTGATGCAGATGTTTACTGCACTTACGTATCAGGGCCCCCAGAATGCCAGAGACAGGGATTTTGCCTAGCAATACCTGTAGAGGTGCGGTAATGGCACCTCATAGCTGGGGCCCATCCTGTGGCTAATGAGGTGACACAGTCCTGAGCCTCCTTAGTTTCTTCACCACCAAAGGCCTGTGAGAAGAGTTTCCAATGCAGAAGGGATGGTGGGTGGGTCATGGAATATACATCTGCATCCCATCTTGAGGAACCATGGCTACCGTAAGTAACTGTTGCTTCTATTTATTTGAATAGATGCAGATGTGCATTCCACTTAGGTGACAGTACCCTTCCCAGGAGGCATGGCTCGGCTCGGAGTTTACCTAAATAAGAATCAAAGTTTGCATCTGCTCTGGAAGATGCAATAATGGTATAATCATCTGTAAAACTATGGATGCATGGTCTTGTGGAGGTCTTGCAAATATCCAATATTGAAATGTCTCTGAGGAATGTTATTGACATTGATGGTGCTCATGGCATATGATCTCATGGCATAGTCAAAGCTATTTCATTTGCAGCCTTGATACACGATGTTATCAATCTAGTGATGGTCTGAATGTGAGACTAAGAGTTGAGGCCAAGCACAAAATGGTTCAGTCCTAGGCTGCTAGAAAGCTCAACCTAATGTTTCATGAAATATAGCTTAGTTGTAGTGTCAGAATGAAGGTTAAACAATTATAACTCTGTCCCTCGCTCTTCTCTGGTTAGCATCAAACAGATTGCCTGTGTCTGTATCTGATGTCAAGACAGAAAGAGATCAGAAGGATCTTTGTGATTCAGCATGATCACACTGTTGCTTTTAGGGGTAGTTAGAATATAGTATGTGTTATGATGAATGAATTAAAAGTTTGTACTAACAGAAGCTTTGTATTGGAAATAGATCGATACCTTCTGTATGGACAATTGTTTCCCTTTTCCCGTGTGTGAGTAAACAATTGTGTAGCTCCTGGGGCAGTGGAGTGAATGAGTCTGGAATGTGTATGTTTGGAGGCACCAAGCTACCATCAATTGGGCCCAATAGACGACAAACTGATGCAGGCCATTATAGATGGCCTTAGAGTGTTGAGAGAAAGCATCCCTTTACAAACAAGACAGCCTTGAGATAAATGCTAAAAAGGAAGCACCAACATACTGATGACAGAATAAAGAATAACTCCCAGATAAACAGATATTAAGCAGAACAAATGGTGATTGTTAAAGAGCTGACACAGCAAAATATATACACTTGAATGGAAGAAAAAGTATTATAAAAGATGAATCTCCTCCTCACACTTAACTTGCTTGGCCAGTGTGTTAATGTGAGCAACAGATTGGTAACTTTAAGCAAAAGGAAGATGGGATTTGTGTATGGTGGAGATGGGTGAATATGCATATAACAGAATAGTGTTACATTGTCAAGAAATGTGGCATTTTGCCTTGTACTAGAAAGAATTTCACAGGATCTTTTTAGGGGGATAACATTGACATAACTCCTCCAGGGTATGTCTACACTACAGCACTAATTCGAACTAACTTAGTTCAAATTAGTTAATTCTCCTCGAATTAGCGCATCTAGATTTAAAAACTAGTTTGAATTAGCGTTTTGCTAATTCGAACTAGCATGTCCACATTGAGTGGACCCTGAACCGAAGTTAAGGCTGGCCGGAAGCAGTGCCGGCAGGGCATCAGGTTAGGACTTAGAGTATGGAGCTGCTGCCTCAGGCTAGCCAACGGCTGTGCTTAAAGGGACCCGACCCCCACCCCGGACAGACAGTTCTCAGGGTTCCCCGCTTGCTTGTCTATCTCGATGAGGGATAGCAATGCAGTCCTGTCTTGGAGTGCCCTGAGTACCCTCACTCAGCACATCACAGCACTCGGCCATCAGCCCGGCTGCACTTGCCGCTGGCTGCCATCAGGGGAGGTCAATTGGGGGGCTGTCAGGATCCAGGAGACCCTGCAGGAGAGCTTCCACCCCGAGGAGCCCGCAGAGCCACCCCAGTCCTCCCCATTGGGGGCTCGTACCCCATTCCTCCCTCACCTCCTTCCACTTACCCCTCCCTAGCCCCCCTTCCTGATGTAAAAAATAAAGGACACGTGTGTTCAAAAATAGAAACTCTCTTTATTTAACAAAACTGGGGGGGGGGGATTAACCTCTGGGGAGACTGGGAAAGGAGGTGGGAAAGGGGAAGAGAGAGGGTGGGAGAGGGGAGGGGGAAACCTGGGAGGAGGGATCTGGAAGGGGGAAGCCAGGGGAAGAAGGAGGAGGGGAAGTATAAAATTATGGTACGCCCACATCTTCAGTACTGTGTACAGATGTGATCTCCTCACCCCAGAAAAGATATTTTGGCCGTGGAAAGGGTTCTGAAAAGGGCAACTAAAATGATCAGGGGTTTGGAACAGGTCCCATATGAGGAAAGGCTAAAGTGACTGGGACTTTTCAGTTTGGAAAAGAGGAGATTGAGGGGGCATATGATAGAGGTCTATAAAATCATGAGTGGTATGGAGAGGGAGCATAAAGAAAAGTTCTTCATTAGTTCCCATAACAGAAGGACTAGAGGACACCAAATGAAATGAATGGGTAGCAGGCTTCAAACTAATAACAGAAAGTTGTTCTTCACAAAGCAAATAGTCAACCTATGGAACTGCTTGCCACAGGAGGCTGTGAAGGCTAGAACTATAACAGAGTTTAAAGAGAAGTTAGATAAAGTCATGGAGGTTGGGTCTATGGACTGCTATTAGCCAGAGGGTAGGAACGGTGTCCCTGGCCTCTGTTTGTGGAAGGCTGGAGATGGATGGCACGAGACAAATGGCTTGGTCATTGTGTTCGGTCCATCCTCTCCGGGGTACCTGGTGTTGGCTGCTGTCGGCAGACAGGCTACTGGGCTAGATGGACCCTTAGTCTGACCCAGTACGGCCGTTCTTATGTTCTAAGCTCAGGGTCGAGGGTCTCACTGGACCACCTTGATTTTCACGCAAACCTGCTCCTGGGTTCGCATGTGGCCTTTGGTGGCCAGGCTGGCAGCTATCCTGCCCTAGAAGGCCACTTTCCTGTGCCTAGTGCGGAGATTGTGGATGTTGGAGGCCTCCCCCCAAACCTTCATGAGGTCCACGATCTCCGCACTAGACCAGGCGGGCGCCCGCCTCTTGTGGCCCCGGGCAGGCTCCTGGGAGCCGCCAGCCTGGTCCCGGGAAGAGGCGGAGCACTGGGTGGCAGCGGGTGGCTGGCTTGTGCCGTGCCAGATGCAGGGTCTGCTGGCTGGGTGCTGGCAGGCTTGCAACTGGCACAAGCACCATAGCCAGACTGTGCCCCTTTAAGGGCTCCAGGGCTGGGAGGGGGGCAGAAGAGTTTCCCTGGTGGTGCCCAGAGTGGCCACCAGGGAAAGCTGGGGAGGGCTAGCCTCCCGCTAGTTCGAATTAAGTGGCTACACAGCCCTTAATTCAAACTACTTAATTTGAACTAGGCATTAGTCCTCGTAGAATGAGGTTTACCTAGTTCAAATTAAGCGCACCGCTAGTTCAAATTAAGTTCGAACTAGCGGTTTGCACGTGGGGATCACTTCTCCAGGAAGGCCATGTGTGAAGGCATATCTGGGGAAACAGATTATTAACTAATATTAATTTCTAAGGCTATGCCTAGATTATAGAGTTTTTCCGGGATATCAGTATCCCAGAAAAATTCCGTTGTGCTCAGGGAACACGTCTGCTCTTCCAATATTTTTTGTGGAAGAGCAGACATGTTCTTTCGGAAGCTCTGTCTCCCTCATTTCACAAGGAAGAAGGGTTCTTCTGTAAGAGAAGGTTTTTCCAAAATTTGGCCCAGTGTGGACGGGCCAAATTTCGGAAAAGCCTCTTCCAAAAATTGCAGAGCACAATTTGCATACTTTTTTCTGACAAAGAGCAGAGTCTAGACATAGCCTAACAGTCCAGTTAGAAAAATCATATTTGGACAGCAGGGCCTGCTAATTATTATTTAACATTTGTAAGGATGTGGACATATTAAGTCTTCCTCCCAAAAGGTCAATCATTTGAAATTTTATTCCCTGTGGGTGGACTTGAATTTTCCCTGCTGGGCCCAATTGGTCACTGCAGTCACTAGGGAATTTGGGGCCAGATGGGAATAAATCCCCTCAAATCCTTGCAAGAGAATGTGAGAGCACTTCTCTATGTTCTTATGAGTTTCCTAACTGGGCAGCTTGTCTAGATCACTGCTGCTAAATATATACACAGACAACTATGTCTGGATCACACTGTCTGCTAACTATATACAATAAGAAACTTGACTCAAACCGTCCATGAGGTTGTAAGGAAACAGCCCCTAGGAGCTCTGACTGCAGCAATGCAAGGTAAGAAAGATTTGGGGTGAAGGGGAGTCAGGGTGGTGCCACCTCAGATAGCAAGGGAATGGGGACCACTCACAAGGCTTGTGTGCTACCCCCCTACAGAAACTGCTTGGCAAAATCTCTGGTGCAGGCACACTGGGCGCACACATCCAGGGGCATAATCTTGCTGCCAGTAATAAAAGTGGAGGGGTGTGGGATGTGGTAGAACCCTTCCTCCCCTAACATTGGGGACACAGATTAGGGGAGTGCCAGGTCCACAGCCTGTTTTGTTGACCCCTGCATGGCTCATGCAGGAACTGCACTACCATCAAGGGAACGGGAGCCACCAGCAGTTGTATGACCATTTTGGTTTCCACAGGTAACTGCAGAAGATATGCCCTGTTTTAGAGTAACTTCTCTGATCTTTCAGCGAGGGTGGTGGGATTTGCCACACGTTTACCTGGGGAAGTTCTATGAGGTGATATTTTCACTTTCTTGATTTTTACATGGATTTTCCCAGTGCAGGGGAGACTCTAGCTGCAAAGAAAGAACTGGGCTGGGATTTCTGTTGTTGTTGTTTGGTTTTTTTTGTATTGTTTAATAGTAAATTTCTTAGTGCACAAATATAAATAAATAAAATTCTTTTCCACGTACTGATGCAAATACAGAACAACAATAGCAAGAGGCCTGACTGCCAGGCAGAACATTTTTAATTCTCATCTCTCATATGGATATGCTCTTTGACTTTGCAAAATGTCATTTAAAAACGGCCCTCCTGGGAGTTTTGCAGAACACAAGACGGTGCACATTTACATAGAGGTGAGCATCTGTGTGCATGTGAGAGAAAACTATCCCGCCCCATCACCACCACTCTGCTGAAGATTTATGTCCATGTTCAAAAGACTTCCCCTACAGGGAAATAGGTGGGCCAGTCATATCGAGGTATTTTCAATAAAGGATTTCAAGCTGTAGGGGGGAAAAGGGGGAAGAGGGAATGAGGAGAGAACTGAAATGATTTCCTGCAGAGTAGGTCTCTTGTCATAAATCACAAATAACAAGAAAAATGTAATATAAAGTCCCGTTTTATTAAATGTCTCTCAGCATTCACAACTTCATCATTCTAGCAAACTACAGTTGCAGGGGGAGGAGGTTACAAAAAGGCTGATAGCTAAGTGCATAAATATGCACGCAAGGAATGCTGCAGTGCTGACAGAAAACCTGTGGAGGGAGAAAAAAAGAAAAAGAAGGCAAAGCTGAAGTAACCTATATAAAACCAGAAACTCTGTCACCTTGCTCACCCAGAGACTGCAATTGAGATAAACTGATTTCACAAAAAAGTTAGCTTGAAAGTATTGTTGTTTGGTTGTTTTTATATAAGGGAAAGGGCTGTATCAGTGGCAGTAAATAAACTGAGCTAGGAGTACAAGGATTCATCAGTCTCATTCAGGTACATTTTATGTAAAGTTGAAATTCAGAACAGGCATTGAAACCTCATTACATTTGAAATATGAAAGAGACTTACATTACCCACACAAAAATAAAATGCCTAAGCAGGGGGAAGAGAGGCTGTTTTAACCACCCTCCTAGGCTAGAAAGTAAGGATCTGCAGCAATAGAAAATTCCCTGTGCCTACCAAGGAATGGATTTGCTATGTAGAATCCCGGTGAGAAAAGCATGGACACAGGTGGCAGCTGGGATGAAGGGAGACAATGAAAAGAATGATGCTTTTTGTATCCCAATTTACACAGCAAGCTCCCGCTCTAATTAGGAAAACAGGTGTGAAATTTGGGTTAGGACCCTAAAGTGGATCATGATCCCATTTTAATGGGGTCACCAGGGCTGGTGTTGGGTCTGCTAGAGTATGGCGCCAAATCCCAAGGGCTTCAGCATCAGCTCAGGGCAGCAGGGCTCAGGTTACAGGCCCCCGACCCTGAGCTGAAGCTCCCTCCATGTCTACTACCAGCACCCAGAGCAGTGTGGCTCGGGCAGGCTCAGGCTTTGGTGCCTCCTGGGATTGTGTAGCAATTTTTGTTGTCAGATGCGGTCGCCGTGCAATGAAGTTCCCGAACCCGGTTTTAATTTTTTCAACCCCTGGCTAGAGAAGAGAGTATTAGGGTGTGTCTAGACTACAGAGTTTTGTTGACAAAAGTGGACTTTTGTCAACAAAACTATACCTGCGTCTACACTACCGCTGAGTTCTGTCGACATAACGTTGACAGAACTCAGCAGTTTTGTCAACGCTGGTAAACCTCATTTTACGAGGCATAACGCCTTTTGTCGACAGAGTTCTGTCGACAGAAGGTGTTATTGCATCTAGGGTTGTGTCTAGACTACAGGGTTTTGTCGACAAAGCAAACTGAATGTAGTCTAGATGCTGTTTGTCGACAGAAGCTTTGTCGACAGTATCTGTCGACAAAGCTTCTGTCGACAAAAGCCTGTAGTCTAGACATACCCTTAGTCTCCAGGAAAGCTGCTTTAAAAAAAACCCTCATATTTTGTAACAAGTGTCACAGTTTCAGAATTAGCTGCACTTTTGATGCCCCTCTTGGTCTTCCTCAAAGGCACCTTTTCTTGAGGATTCTGTCTCCCTGTTTATTACCTCTCCTGGGTGGAGGCCCACATCTTACTCCCTCCTCACCAGAGGGTTTAAGGTACACTTTTCCCTAAGCTACACTGTGAGAGCCCCAGGAAGCCAATCTGCCTAAAAGGCCTGTGTTTTGTTTTCTCTCCAAGGGCTATGGACAGTTTGTTGCCAGAAGTCATCAGTTACTACACAGCTCTTTCTAAGCAAGCGCACTCATTCTTGAGAGAAAAGCACTATGTTTTAAGAGAAACCATAAAAACAATAAATGTTCCTATATGTACACTAAAAGCTTACCAGAAGCCATCAGTCTTATTGGGCTCTTCTGCTAGGGTTGGAGGCCTCCTGAACAGAAAGTCCTGTGTGTCTGCGGGATCAGGAAAAAAGTGTTCCAAGTAAATTTTAATTCAGGCTGTTAATCCTAAAGTCCTTTCCTGGTGTCTTGGCCTCTGGAGAATCCCATCTGAAGAAGCATTTCTGAGTCTCTCCTGGAGGTGGAACACCGCTGGGGTTATAACAGTTAATGTGCAGCAACAGCCAAAAAAAAGCAAACACAATGTTAGGAATCGTTAAAAAAGGGACAGAGAATAAGACAAAGAATATCTTATTGCTGCTGTATAAATCCATGCAGATGTGTTGCCTCACCACAAAAAAGATGCCTTGGCATTAGAAACAGTTCAGAAAAGGGCAAGAAAAATTATTTGGGGGGGTAGACCAGATGCCATCTGAGGAGAGATTAATAAGACTGGAACTTTTCAGCATGGAAAAGAGACGAATAAGCAGGGGACATGACAGAGATCCAGAAAATCATGACTGCCGCAGAGAACGTGAAGAAGAGTCATTTACTCCTTCCCATAACACATTCTGTGGTTGTTCAGCATCTCATCCCACTTCACTCTTTTCAATGGAACTTATCACCAGGGGCTGCACACTTCGTTGCTTCTCTCTGCTGAGCTTATTGCACACACCACAGACTCATTCCTTTCATTCCTTCACTCTTCCCCTGTGCCGCTATCTCTTCCCCCTTCTATTTCAGGGACCCCTGGACCCTTCCCATCCCACTCCCCATGCCAAGCACGCTATGAGCCCCTTCTTTCCAACAACCATTATCATTTCATTTCTCTCTGTTTGGATCATTCTGTGTATCCACCACACTTCAATCCCCTGTGCTAGGTGCTTTATGTTCCTCCAGTCCCTCTTCTCCACATGCCATGGGCTCTCTCTCTCCCCCACCCTTCTAATTCCCCCTCTTCCTGCCCATGACAGGGTCTCTTTGGGTGTGTCTAAACTACATAGCTCTGTCGATGGAGCCACGTAGATTAGGCTGATCGGCAGAGGGAAATGAAGCCGCAATTTAAATAATCACGGCTTCATTTAAATTTAAATGGCTGCCGTGCTCTGCCGACCAGCTGTTGATCAGCTGTTTGTCGGCAGATCGGGGCAGTCTGGACACACCGCGGTCGACAAGGAAGCCTTTGTCGACCGGCGCAGGTATGCCTCGTGAAACCAGGTTTACGTGCGCCTGTCGACAAAGACTTCCTTGTCAACTGTGGTGCGTCCAGACTGCCCCGATCTGCTGACAAACAGCTGATCATCAGCCGGTCAGCAGAGCGCGGCAGCCATTTACATTTAAACGAAGCCGCGATTATTTAAATTGCAGCTTCATTTCCCTCTGCCGATCAGCCTAATCTACACGGCTCCATCGACGGAGCCATGTAGTTTAGACACACCCTCTGTGTCTCCACCATTCCTACCAGGTGCTATGTCCACCCACCATTGTCCTGTTCTTTCTCTCGTGGTAAGGAGTGCATGTCCTCATGCCCCCCTTCTTCCTCATGCCACAGTCTCCCATTCTGGACCCCAATGTAAGGGGCTTTGTGAGACCACATTTCCTCCCTCCCCCATTATTTCTTTGTTTTGTATGTGGCTCATTCAAGGTCTCCATAAGTTATGACTTCAGATATGTTAATGGGCCATTCCACCTTGAATGGTTCCCTACAATCTGTTCTAACTAACCCCTGCTAAACAATCTGGTCAACCTTGTATTTAGTTGTGATGCAGGGAATACCTTTCGTATACCTAAAGCGGAGTTACTGTGAAGCTTAAAAGCTTGTCTCTCCTACCAATAGAAGTCAATCCAAAAGAAGATACTACCTCACTCATCATGTTTCTCTAATATGTTAAACTGGATTGGGAGGATGGCCAGAGATGAGATGGGGAATACTGTTATGCTAGAAGGTATCAATTGCTGCTAGCAAACAGTTCATCGATCTACACAGCTAGTGTAAGTTGTTGGGTTTGTAACTTCTTAACAGTTTGGGGGGCACCGGCACACAAAATGTGGTCCTTTCCTGGCCCCCAAGATCCCGCCCCTGCACTGCCCCTTCCCATGAGGCCCTGCTTCTGTACCACCTCTTTCTCCCAATACCCTGCATGTTCCCCTCCCCCATCACTTGTCCTTATGGACAGTCAAAAGAGGGGGGACTATCCTTTTAAAAGTGGCAGGAACATGCCTCCATTTCTGTCTTCCCTGGGTCCATGTATATCCCTTTTCTGTTTTCTGATTTTCATTAAGGGCTCTGCCCACTGACACCTAGAACAGTCTTTGAATTCTGTAATTGATGGGATATAGCATTCAAATGTTGTTGCATTACACACGCACATCAGCAATCAGGGGCTATGTCTAGACCGCAGGCTTCTTTCAGAAGCTTTTCTGGAAGAGATCTTCCGAAAAAACTTCTTCAGAAAAAGAGCATCTACACAGCAAAAGCACATTGAAGAAGTAAACTGCTTTTTCCAAAGATAGCGTCCACACTGAATGGACACTATCTCTCATTCAAGCTGTGATTACTATGGACGGAGTGGCTACAAGGGCACCGGTGCTTTTTCCTCTTTCCTCTTCTTTTGAAAGAACTCCCTCTTCCCTGTCCACACATGCCTTTTTCCAAAAGAGCTCTTTCAGAAAAAGGCTTCTTCCTCGTAGAAAGAGGTTTACCTATGTCAGAAAAAACCCCCTCCATTCTTTTGAATTTTTTCCAAAAGAACATGATTACAGTGTGGAAGTAAGTGAAGGGTTTTTTTTTTTTAATGGCTATCTTTCCGAAAAAACTCTGCAATGTAGACGTACCCTGAGTATACATGGGTGCTTTGCTTGGCTATTTAATATTATACAAAGTCATTTACATTTTGAAACCTTTCCCTCAGTATCTTCACAAGAAGCTACACAGCAGTCACAAGAATCTACCCACAAGGAACTTATTGCAGATCTTAATTTCTCATTTATTTCACTCGAAAGAGAGGTTTTTCAAAGAAAACAAATGTGAATGCTTTTTTGGTGTTGCTTTATTCTGAAACAATCAAAACAATTGTGTATACCTTTTAAACTGAAGAAAAAGCCAATTTCTAGGGCAGTATGATCAACACACAAAAACCTGATTTCTTAATCAAAGTGCAGAGACTGTTTTCAATAGCAATATTAGTGGAAGACCAACACGACCCTAATTTTTTTTTTAAATCCTTATTCATTCCCAGTAGTATGACTTAAGATTCCTTGCAGAGTTACTGGTGTGCTATTGTCTCCTAGAAATCAATATAAGTATCAGAATCAACAGGTCAACAACCTATTTTTAATGCGAAAAAAAAGCCGGAGAAGACTGCAATCACATTGCAATATTGGAAAGCCCTGAGTGAGATCTTGATTCTAGCCATATAAAATCAAAAGATTCCATTTTACATATAAGATAAAAATACTCCAATTAAAAACACTTCCTCCCATGCTTACCTTCCTGTTGGTATTGCAGGGAAGAAACAAACAGGGTTAATTGCTCCGTTTCTTTAGTTAACAATGATGCTGCTGTCTATATGCCAAAAGCATACCTCTGTTTTGGCAGCTCACCAATAAAATAAAGAGAATACATGCATTATTGATACACTGTCTTCTGCAGAATTAAAAATAAATGTACAAATTGGTATTGCAAATTTAGTCTCTTTTTCAGAACTTCGCCAATACATCTTTTGTGTCTATAATGAAAAGAATGGGACAAGCTTTTATTTCTAGTCCAGATGTTTTTCTTCAAAAATCTAATCCTCACACAAAATGTGAAGGCAGACCTAGACTCCACAGATGAATTGATATCTCTGGGGGCACATCTATACTGCAGACTTATTTCAAAATAAGCTATTCCGGAAGGAATGCTCCAAAATAGCTGATTTTGATATAGCACTCTACACTACAGGGAAGTCTCAAAATTAGTCTGAGGCAGGTTTTCCTCATGTGAATGTGCTACCTGCAATTAGAGCTCCAGGAGGCACAAGGGAGCAATTAGTCTGAATGGCCCTGGAAAGGAGCAATTTCGAAATAGCAACAGTGGAGCATCTATACACGCGTTATTTCGAAATAGCTATTTTGGAATCGGCATTATTTTCGTGGAATGAGGTGTATAGAAGTTGGAATAAGCCATCTGTTATTTTGAAATAATGGTATTGCTGTGTAGACGCTCGCGTGGTTATATCAGAATAATTGACGTTATTCTCAAATAACGCTGCTGTGTAAACGCACCCCTGGGTGTATATATGTGGAATGAACTAAAATCTGTGTTGTGTTTGCCATGAGTGTGTAAGATTTGAGACCTAAAGAGGTCATAAATAGGATTTTGGGAGGTCTATAGCCAGTCCAGAATACGTGGCATAGCTATGGGGAGTAGTAAGGAAGGAAAAAAATGCAGGATGGAGATCAGGAGTCATGTCTCTGAAAATGTTAGGAAATATTAAATAAAAATTTCCACAATTTAAAAGATGGTAAGACCTTTCAATCTTTCTTCTACCGAATAGGATTTTTAATACTGCAGCATCAAAGCAGCTTAAAATCTTTAATCTATCTATATATTTTAGAAATGTGACTGACTCTGTCTAACTGTGAGTCCACTTTTCAAGAACTCCTCCTCAATGGTAAGAGCTAGGACCACAAAATTTGGTATGCACCTACCTTTTATGCTAAGTTAGAGCACCAGTGAGTGCTGTCGGATGGCCTGTATGCTACTCCCCTTCCCTCTCTCCCTCAACCCTAACCCCGTCCTCACCTCTGGGCCGGCCCCGGGGCAAATTTGGGGACAAGCCAGCAGCCAGGGTACACGGCCCGAAACCCTTCCCAAAGATGGACCCCAGCAACACCAGGAAAGTCTTCAGGTGTGTTTACACTCAACACCCCTGTTTTACCTATGGGTTATGTCTAGACTGGCATGATTTTCCGGAAATGCTTTTAATGGAAAAGTTTTCCGTTAAAAGCATTTTCGAAACAGAGCGTCTAGATTGGCATGGACGCATTTTTTTGCGGAAAAGCATCCGTGCCAATCTAGACGCGCTTTTGCGCAAAAAAGCCCCGATCGCCATTTTCGTGATGGGGGCTTTTTTGCGGAAAACAAATCTGGGCTGTCTACACTGGCCCTATTGCACAAAAGTTTTGCGCAAAAGGACTTTTGCCTGAATGGGAGCAGCATAGTATTTCTGCAAAAACACTGACAATCTTACGCGAGATGGTCAGTGCTTTTGCGGAAATTCAATCGGCCAGTGTAAACAGCTAGCAAGTTTTTCCAGAAAAGCAGCTGATTTTCCGGAAAAAACTGGCCAGTCTAGACACAGCCATGGAGAACTGAGACACAGGATAAATGACCTGCTCACTGTCATACAGAAAGTCTGTAGCAGAGTAGGGAATTGAATCCAAGTTTTCTGTATCCTGAACTAGCATCCCGATTACCTTTCCCCTCTTCAGAACAAACACATGATGGAAACCAATTAGTGTCAGTGGTGTTGATCTGGAGTTCTGTGAGTGAAATCCAGCCTTGTGTAGAAGGTGAGCAGTAGGCTTATGCATCACTTTGGTCTTATGGGGAATAAGCTTCAAGCCGGCTCTCTGTGCATGCAAGACGGAATTTCGCTGGCTGAGAAGAATTCACTATGAGTGTGCACAATTACATTTCTACCACAATGATAAAGAAGCATCAAAGTATCAAAGGTCAATTTCTTTCCCTAAGCATGTGCTCAAACTACATGAAAAATATTCAAAGGGTCAGCATCAACTTTGCAAATAACTCCCAAAACTGAATCTGGTTCCTCCTCTTCTCCATTCACAGAATGATTGGTCCTCCACATCCATTTAAAAAAAAAAACCCATCCTCTCAAGCTTCCTTGTTCACCACAATCAAGTTCCCTCATTTTAATAAAAACCAAACAACCTTCATGCTGGTGTGCATTTGTACAATACAATTAAATGATGGACAAATTGCCACCACCCAGTAACAGAAACCTACCAACCGCTACACTTACCTTCATACCTCTAGCTTCCATCCGAGACACATTTCTCAATCTATTATATACAACCAAGCCCTAAGATACAAGCAGATTTGCTCCAATCCCACAGACAGAGACAAACACCTACAGGAGCTATATAGAACATTCTTAAAACTGAAATACCCACCCGGAGAAGTGAAAAAGCAGATTGACAGAGACAAAAGAGTACCCAGGCATGAACTACTTCAAGATAGGCCAAAAAGAGAAACCAACAGGACACCACTTGTCATCACCTACAGTCCACAACGTAAACCCCTTCAACACACTATCAACAATCTATCCTAGAAAATGGCCCCTCACTCTCAGAGGACTTGGGGGAATGGCCAATTCTCGCCTACAGGCAACCCCCGAACCTCAAACAAATTCTTTCCAGTAACCACGCAACACACCTCCATCATAATCACCCAGGAACCCACCCCTGCAATCAGTCCCGGGGCCAATTCTGCCCACAATCTACACTAGCGATTTCATCACTGGACCCAACCACATCAGCCATCAAATCAGAGGCGCATTTAACTGCACTTCCACTAATGTGATCTATGCCATCAAATGCCAGCAATACCCCACTGCCATGTATATTGGCCAAACTGGATAGTCTTTATGGGAAAGAATTAATGGACACAAATGAGATATCCAAAAAGGCAAAACACAAAAACCTATTGGAGAGCACTTTAATTTGCCTGGACACTCATTAATGGATCTCCAAGTCACCATTTTGTTTCAGGCCAATTCCACAAGCCAAATACACAGAGAAGGGTTGGAACTTAATTTCATTCACAGGTTTAATTCTTATGCAAATGGTATGAACAGGGACATCAGCTGGCTCACCACACTACCTTCCACATCCTAATGACTTAACTAACCAACCAAACAATGGATGTCCTAATTGTTCTTATTAGCCTCTTGTAACTATTTGAACCATCTACTCACTGTCTCTTTTTTCCTCCCCTTCTTTTTTCTTTTTTTCCTCCTCAGACACTCCCCTTCCCCCCAACACACACCTTCCCTTATTTATTCTTGGATCTAGATTTCTAATACTCCTGTAATCTGAAGAAGTGGGTTGTGCCCACGAAAGCTCCTGATACCATCTACATGCTTTGTTAGTCTTTAAGGTGCTACTAGACTATTTATTGGTATCATTGTTTCTCATAGCCCTGGTCTACACTAGGACTATTTCAAAATAAGCCCCCCAATGTCAAATTTATAAGCGGAGCATCCAAACTACACGCCTGTTATTTCAAACTACTGGACTGCAGAATTTGAAATCTGTACTGTTTTCCATCAGGAGTAACGCTAATTCCGAAATAGTTATTTCAAAATAATGGTAGTGTGGATGCTCTGTAGAGTAATTCAAACTAATTAGTCACCTGTGCTTCCTGGGGCACTATGTACAAGGTAGCACGGTCATATCAATGGATCCTGCCTTGCACTAATTTTGAGGCTTCCCCATAGTGCAGATATGCTTGTTCAATTTTGTTAAATCGGGAGTTATTAAGTCAAATTTAATAATTTCAAAATACTTTCCTTGCATAGACATAGCCTTAAAAGTGTAAAGAATCTACACCCCTAATGACACCCACCAGCGTAGACAGCACTCTGTCAATGGCAGGCAGATTAGCTTCTATTGAGAAAATTCACCTGTCAGCATAATAGCTGCAGTGTTTTAAGTGTAGCCCTGCCCTGATTCCCTCTCTCTTTAGCCTCCACCTCTGTCCCTATCTCTTTCCTCCCCACACGCACATACACACACACTTGGATTTCTCTCTCCTTTCATTCCCTTCTATGTCTATTTGCCATACTCACTCTTACCATCTCATGGTCTTTGTTTTCTTCCTTCAGATTCTCTCTTCTACCACCTTTCCTTCTAGAGACTCTTCCAACCAGACTCTCTTTCCCGCCTCACGGGGCCTTAGTCCCCTACCCCAGTATCACTCCTTACGTGCAGATCCTTTTCTGCCCTTCTTCCTTCATTTGTTAAGTGTTGTGGTAGCCATGTTGGTCCCAAAGTGGGTGAGGCAATAGCTTCTATTGAACCAACTGCTGAAGAGGAGAGAGAGAAACTTTAGAGCCTAGGCCAAATCTACAGTACCACTTACTCTAGCATAATTTATGTCACTCATGGATGTGAAAAAAACACTCCCATGAGCAACATAAGTTACACTGATCTAAGCGTTGGTGTGGACAATGCTATGTCAGAGGGAGAGCTTTTTCTACCCACACAACTACCACCTCTCATAGAGGTGGATTTATTATGCTAATGAGAGAGCTCTCTCTTGCTGGCTTAGAACACTACACTAGTGCTCCTAGTGTAGATGGCTCTTACACAGAACTCTTCTTCATGTTTAGAAATTAACTCAAAATATGACTGCAAAAGACAAGATTTGAACAGACTGTTTAGCATAAGCAGTCAACATATTTCAAAGGACCTTTCAAAGTGAAATGGTCCATTAAAATGTCCATCCTTCATTCTTTTAGACTCTGAATCTCCCTCTCATGCACCCGAGGGAGGGATACCTTCTCATTGTACCTTGCCTTCTTTTTTTCCTACCCACTGGGAACTGGACTGAAGCTGTCTAATCAATCAATAATAAATACATCCCTTTTTACATGGAGTGTGCATTTATCAGGAGCACAGTAAGGAAATCCATTCCCTATGTCTCAATAAATCTTCCAAGTCATATAAAACTAAATCCCAATTTGGCCATATTTTAGAATGAGGTATAAAGCAAAAGCCTACTTTGTGGTTCATGCCAGGAAGTAATCTGCCTACTTTGTGGTTCATGCCAGTTTCTTCATTTAGGGTGGATTTGGAGAAGGATCTAGTAGCAAAAAAAATGTCAAATATAGATGGGAAACATTTGATTCATGGAGAGATTGTGAGTTATGTATGGAAAAGCATGGGACATAACAGGAGTTAACTTAATCTCCACATGAAATGGGTGAGAGTTAGAACTATCACTTTAGAGAGGGCCCAAACTTTTAGTACAGAATATCGATGCTACTCTATATATGCCATTCTTTGTGGAGGGTTAGAAATAGGATGAGGGTCTTGCATCTTTTTGACTTTGTGCTTTATGAATTGGTTTCTTTATCCAGCTTTTTATTTGTCTAACATGTATAACTCTTTAGAAACAACAAGCACTCTCCTTTTTACTAAATCTTTATGAAATTCTGGAAAGTATCAAATTGCTGCCATTGCAAAGACAACTCAGTTGCTTGGAACTTTTGGCCATACCCTGGAATTTAAAAGAACACATACCCCTGAACAAAGTTTTTCAGGGAAGATGGAAATAGGAGCTTTAAAGTTGGAAGCTAGATTGGGTCTCTCCGAAAGCAGATGCTCAAGAAATATGAAGAAAGCACAAATAGCTCCTGCAACTCTAGAAGCAATAAAAGACGCATCAGGGTGGGGTAGGGTCCCTTTAAGCATGACGCTCAGTTATCCTCAGGAAGTAGCCCCACACACTAACTCATAACCTGATGCCCCGCCAGCACCGGTTCTGGCCAGCCCTAACTTCAGTTCAGGGTCCACTGAGTGTGTACGTGCTATTTCAAAATAGCAAAATGCTATTTCGAAATAGTTTTTGTGTATAGATGTGTTATTTCGAATTAGCTTAATTCGAATTAACTATTTTGAATTAAGTTAATTCGAAATAGTGCTGTAGTGTAGACATATTCCAAGTGAAATGCTAGCTTTATTAAGATCTATGGCAAAGTTTTCATTGAGGCCAAAGTTAAATTAAGCATACTTCTCAAAGTCAAGTGGTCACTCCTGGTACAGCTATTAACACCTGATATCTGCTTTTGGGGGACCACTACAAGTAATACAGTTAAGCCATGGGAGTATTGGTCCAGATAATGATAACTTCAATGTAGCCTATCTCCAGTGATCACACAGTGATCACACAGTTAACAAACAAAATGGATCCACTTCAGTTCCTGGTCAAGGAGGAGAAAAGGGAGACGAGTTGAGGAAATGATCTAATTTTCAACATTTTGATGAGAGACCTGAATTTGCCTCTTGAGGAAGAGGCTTCTTCTAGCTCATATTTATACATGATGCTTAGGTTGTCATTAAAAAAAAAGTAAACCAGAGGAAGTTGGTTTATTGGTTAGCATAGAAGACCAGTCATCTGGAACTGTGCATTTGACTTCTGTTCCAGTCTTTTTATTTGACAAGTCATTTCACTCCTTTGTAACTTAGTTTCTTACTATGTAAAATAGAGATTAGACCACCTACTTACACTCAAGAGTCTTGGAAGATATAATATTTAGGTGCTTTTATATCTTTGATTAGGAATGCAAAGACATGTTTCACAGACTGTAATATATTTCAAGGACCAATGGTTAACCAGGGAGAATTCTAAGACCTCTTGGTTTAAAACTAAATTTTAAACTTCTGAGCAGAACTCCATATCAGGAATCAATCCTCTAAAAACATTCAGAGGTTATTATCTGCAAATACCTAATGCATTTGTTAAAGGAAAATTGCTCTGTTATTTTTATGTTACCAACATAGGGAGGCACCTGTTAGCAATGCTAATTGGCTTTTCTTATTATAGCAAGTTAGGATTTACAAGCTCATAAGATTCCACTTAACATTTTTAGTAAGTCATGGCATCATGACTACAGAGACACTTGAGATAACTTTTGATTCTAAGTTCCTATATTCACTGGTTTATTATTTTCAGGGAAAAAAAATACCGCTGGGGCTATAATCTCTTATGCTTTTTCACTAGCCCAGATGTGAATTATTTTTAGATGATTTACAGAAAATCCACTCAGCTGTTAGAGTTACCCAAGCATAACAATCTAATAGTGTTTCAGCCTTTATAAATGTGTCTTGGATGCTTGTTTTGCATTTACATCACTCAAAAGGTTTCATTTTTGAACATTCAAGCTTGGCAAATCAAGAGCTCTTAATGAACAATGCACATTTCTCCCATTCTGGGGGGAAAAACAGTTTGAAAATAGATCTAGAATAGGTGAAGATAGCATATGTGCAGAACATTATTTATTTCTAGATTTCCAGCATAATTAAATATGTCTTTAGACTTCAGTGTATCCCTGGCTCTCTGGCCAGCTCTGCAATTCCACTTGCAGGACTGGCAGTATGACTTCTCTCCACCATTGAATTGCACCCTTTCAATATGTCCTGAGATAAACACAGCTAACAGCAATGCTCTTGGCTCCTTCCGGCTTAAGCCCATATATGCTTGTGCACATAAATAAGCTTATAGGTCTTCAGAAGGGAATAATATCTGCTTTTAAGAAATACCCAACTGAACATAAGAAATCTTGCTACCTGGAGAGACTGGTGTGATAACTTGATAAATGCTGGCTTTTTAATACTGATCATTAGTTTACACCCAACCATCCTTCACAAATACAGTATAAATACAATAGTCACAATTCAAAAGTCAGCCACATGCCACATAGAAGAGTTAACAGTGATGTCTGGTAGATCAACGGGGAATCCTGTGGCGCCTTATTGACCGACAAATTTATTGGAGCATAAGTTTTTGTGGACAAAGACCCACTTCATCAGATGCATGTAGTGGAAATTACAGAAGCAGGTATAAATATACAGGCATAAGAAAAAAGTACCAATCAAGAGTAAGGCTAGAGATAACGAGGTCAATTCAATAAGGGAGGATGAGGCCCACTTCTAGCAGCTGTTGTGGAGGTGTGAATACACCAAGAGAGGAGAAATTGCTTGTGTAGCTGGCTAACTGTTCACAATCTTTGTTTAATCTTAAACTGATGGTGTCAAATTTGCAGATGAACTGTAGCTCAGCAGTTTCTCTTTGAAATCTGTTCTTGAAGTTTTTTTGTTGCAGGATGGCTACCTTTAAATCTGCTATTGTGTGTCCAGGAAGATTGAAGTGTTCTCCTACAGGTTTTTGTATATTACCATTCCGGGTATCTGATTTGTGTCCATTTATTCTTTTACGTAGGGGCTGCCCAGTTTGGCCAATGTATATAGCAGAGGGGCATTGCTGGCACATGATAGCGTATATTACATTGGTAGATGTGCAGGTGAATGAACCCACGATGGTGTGGCTGATCTGGTTAGGTCCTGTGATGGTGTCTCTGGTGTAGATATGTGAGCAGAGTTGGCACTGAGGTTTGTTGCAACCGCCACAGCCCCAGCCCCAGACCCAGACCCAGACCCAGCGACGGGCTGAAGGAACGGCAGTGGAGAGAAAACATGGGGTGGTAGGAAGTGTCCCAGGGCAGGGAATTGAAACCCCAAGTGCTCGGCATGTTGCAGGGAGGGAACCCCCCGCTGAGCGAGCAATGGACCGAGCCACTGTTCATAGGGCCCTGGGCCAGGATCCGGTGGAGTGGGAGGGCCCATGTCCCCCTCCCCCTTCCTCTGCAGTGCTCCGAAGCAGAGGTAGCCCCTGAAGCCTGTGGACTAGGCCCTGGGGCCATATTTACCCCAAGAAAGGGGCCAGTGTTAGAAACTAGGCCACAGGGTCATGTTGACCCCGGTGGGGGCGGGCATCACAAGGACAAGGCCACAGGGCCGTATTTACCCCAAGAGAGGGGCCTGCACTAGAGACTGAGCCGCAGGGCCGTATTGACCCCGATAGGGGGGCATTACAAGGACTAGGCCGCAGGGATATATACATCCCAATAGAGGGGCCTGCTTTAGAGACTGGGACGCAGGCCCATATTGACCCCAAGAGGGAGGAATCCGAAGGACTAGGACGCAGGGCCATATTTACCCCAGGAGAGGGGCCTGCTTTAGAGACTGGAACATGGGACCGGATTGACCCTGAGAGGGGGGCACCACAAGGACTTTGTCTCGGGGCCGTATTTACCCTGGTAGAGGAGCCGGTTGCAAAGCCTGAGCCTCAGGTCCGTATTGACTTCAACAGAGGGGCATCAGAGTCTCAGACACAGGCCATTGTGCTTTGCAGACCCCAATAAGTGGACCTATGGGGAATTTTGACCACAAAGCCCTGCACAAAGGGAACGCGCCACTCAACAGTCCATAATACTGATGCCTTTATAGCTTTTTATATAGTGTAATCAATTAATATACCCACTGCCTAGGTACATCCATTTTAATTTGAATGTTTCTTTTCTTTTTTTCTTTCTCATGGTTCTGAGAGTCTGGATCAAGACTTTTAAATGAAGAGGACAGCTGTGAACGGGCTAAGCGCATACAACCTCTCTCCTCTAATATCAGTGCACCGGAATTTATGTTTATACTGCTGAGCAGGATTAGTCATAATGAGCACATTATACCAGATTTGCAGGATCTGCACCGACTTACTATTTACTTCTGTGTAAAATTCAACGCATTGCCAGTCATCTATAAAGCCCTCTGAGGGTTGGTTCTTGGGGAGATCAATTGTTTTCACATACGCTACTGGAGTAGTTAAGGAGAGTTGAGGCGTGTGGACTAGCAGCGTAAAATTTCCCTGGAGGCAGAGATTCCACTTAAGCGGCATATAGTACTAGACTGGTGCTCTGCATCAGTGGGGATTTCACTCATAGACCCCCGCAGGCAGTGTTTGGCTGCAGATGATTCTGGAATTTGCTTTATCCACTGCCATTCGGGCAACAGAGCCAGAGTGTTGATCTTTAGGGCACACAGGAAGAGGCAAAAAGGCGGGGCGGGGGAATTAGCGTGCATCTTTTTTCATGAGTGACTCGGGGGACACTGGTCAGTATGATTTGTGCTCACAGGTCTCTGCACTGAATTCTATTTCTAAATCTAAGGAGAAGATTTACTCGGTGTTGCTCGGGTCCTTCACTCAATTAATTTTTGTTTTTCTTCATTTAAATCAGGGGTGGGGAACCTCAGCCCCAGGGACTAGGGGCTCCATCCCTTGAGGCTCAGCATTGGGGAACCCGTGCTGGTGCTGAAGCCCCCCCGACACCCATCTGCAGGGCTAGAGCACACAAAACCTACCCCCCTAGTCTCTGGTGTGCAAGGGGAATGTAGGGAGGGTCTTTCTCCTTCTCAGTCAGGGGCTTCTCATATTGCTTCTCACTTGTGTGCAGCCCCCAACTGATTTTTCTGTGGGTCAGCAGTCCCTAACCCAAAAAAGTTTTCCCTCCCCTGATTTAAATCATTGTTCTGGGGTGGGGCTTGGATGAAGGGTTCAGTATGCAGGCTGCCCTGGAGAGAGAGGGCTACCCCAGCCCTCTCACACACCGCAGGTTGGGGCCAGGTACAAAGTGCTTCTCCATGGCTGCAGCAGGCTCGCTCCAGCAGGCACAGCCAGAAGAGGGATGCATGTTCCCCAGCTGGGGCAGGTCCAGTTTCATTTGCCCCCTGTGTTCCCCACCCAGAGTGAGGAATGCAGCAAACTGTGCATATTCCCCCTCACTCCCCAATGAAGGAGAACAGCTAGCAATGTTCCCATACAAATTGGGATACTTTTTTAAAGAGGAATAAGGGATCTTTCGGAAAAGGCTTTATTTTCTGAAAGATCCCCGTCTACACTGGTGCTTTTTTCCGGCAGAGCCCCGAGCCGGAAAAAAGTGACAGCCATGTTTATGCAAATGAAGTGGGGGGGATTTAAATCCCCACTTCATTTGCAATTGCGATGTGTCTAATTTGCATCCCTTTTACGGAAAAGGGATGCAGTCTAGACACAGCCTAGGAGTCCTGAACTGTTATCTAAGAACCCCACATACATCATGACACCTATTAGGCTAGTAATATCTAGACCAGACACTCATCAGTGCATGGTGGAGCTGACAGCCACCGTGAGCCATGAGGCAATGTGTGGCGGGGGAGTGGGGGAGGGGTGGCTCTGCACTCCCAGAAAGGGCAAGGCCAAAGGTGGAAGAGTCAGAGTCAAAGATAGTCAGCCCTTAGCACCACCCAGTAAGGCCCCCCTTCAACCTTCAGAGTCATGTGGAATGGTGCTCCGTCAGCAATTCAACGGGGTCCGGGACTCCAGCTGCTGCTAAGGGTCCCTTCAAAGCTCCAGGCCCCAAGGGCAATTGCCCCTTTAACCTCCCCACCTTACCCTCTTTGGCAGGCCTGTCAGTGCTTGGTTCTGCAGTGATTGGCACTATATAAATAAAGTTATAGATGCACTCCTAAAGCAGTACTTAGATTATGTTTTTCTGTGTGTACTATACTTCTGTCTTGTTCGCTGTTTTCTTCCCACCACTCTATCACAGAATTCTAAGCAGGTTAGAGGGGCTAAGATGCAATTCATAATTCTTTAAAAAATTCCAACCCTTCATTTAGCAACAGCTGAAGGTTTGCCCCCCACCTCCCCACACATACACAGACAAGGCCTGAGCCGGTATTTTGGAAATGTGAATGAAAGAGCTTGCATTGTTAAAAGGGATGACTGTAAAAGCAGAGCTGCGTGAGGGATGACTGGCAGGAAAATGAGTCCCTTAGTATTAGTGAGAAAGAGTTTTGTCTTTTTTGTCATGTAATAATTTTCACTGAAAACATCTTTTAAAATGGTGACATCCCTCCTCTTTAATTCTGATTGCAAAATCCAGAGCATTGTGAGGATGCACCGGAGTCTGGATTTTTCAAAGGAGTTGCTCGTTTTAATTCCATTTAAATGGGGTTTGGAGCAAAGTTTTATAGGAAAACTAATTACAGAGAGCCAAGCGTGCCTCCAGTTTAAACTGTTACCTAATATTAAATTCTCATTCCATGGGGTGCTGGCTTTTTTTTTTTTTTTTTTTTAAACGTCTCTCTGAAGTACAAACTGTTAAAAATGCAAATGGTCTAAACACAATATTCTTACATCAAAGCGAAATAAAATTATTTTGAAAGGCAGCCTTTGAATGCAATCTTGATTCTAAAGTAAGCCTATTTAGAGAAAATGGGATCCATAAATGTCAAGAACACCTGTAGTCTGTCTGAGAATGTGCCTGCTTTTTGACATTAGCATTGATAAGCCACAGGCACATTAAAACAAACATCCTTTTCTTAATCCGGTTAGAAAGAAGTCAGAGGAGGCAGTGGTAGGGTTTTGGTCTTTTTTTTTTTTTTTAAGATTATTTCTTTTTAAGTTGTCTTACTAGCGATGAGTAAAAATATATATGGGCAAAACGTATTTGGTTGAATAGAAAACATTGGAAAATATTGAGCATTTTTGCTTTGAGAAACCGTGACATTTATGAAAAACCTAAGGCTGTGTCTACACTGGCATGAATTTCCGGAAATGCTTAAAACAGAATAGTTTTCGTTATAAGTATTTCCGGAAAAAGGGCTTTTCCAGAAAAGCAGCCTGCCAATGTAGATGCGCTTTTTCCGGAAAAGAGCCCCGATCGTCATTTTCGCGATCGGGGCTTTTTTCTGGAAAAGGCTACTGGGCTGTCTACACTGGCCCTTTTCCGGAACAGTGTTCCGGAATAAGGACTTATGCCCGAGCGGGAGCAGCGTAGCTTTTCCGGAATAGAGGCTGATTTTGTACAGTAGAGCCTCGGTACTTTTCCAGAAATTCAAGGGCCAGTGTAGACAGCTCGCAGCTTATTCCGGAAAAGCGGCTGATTTTCTGGAATAACTGGCCCAGTGTAGACACAGCCTAATTGTTTTAAGTGTGGTCTCATTACACAACAATGTAACTACCAGATGACAAAGGCAAGTTATTGTCTAATGGAGTTTCATCCATTAGGAAACGTTATACAATATATTGTATCAGAAACAGAAATTCTGACAACACAAAAATGAAAAACCGCCCCCTCCCCACTTATATAAAAGATTTAATATAAATAATCTTTGGCCTGGGGAAAAGGAACCTATTATTCACCTGAAATTAGATGGGGCATATAAGGCTAATGCATGTAAACAATATTTTAATGGAAACTACTACAGAGAAGTGTTAACTCTCCTTGGCTGCGTCTAGACTGCTTTTGTGGAAAAACTTGCCAGCTGTCTACACTGGCTGCTTGAATTTCCGCAAGAACACTGACGATCTCATGTACAAAATCAGTGCTTCTTGTGGAAATACTATGCTGCTCCCGTTCGGGCAAAAGTCCTTTTGAGCAAAAGCTTTTGCACAAAAGGTCTGGTGTAGACAGCTCAGATTTGTTTTGCACAAAAAAGCCCCGATCGCGAAAATGGCGATCGGGGCTTTTTTGCGCAAAAGCGCATCTAGATTGGCACAGATGCTTTTCCGCAAAAAGTGCTTTTGCGGAAAAGTGTCCATGCCAATCTAGACGCTCTTTTCCGCAAATGCTTTTAATGGAAAACTTTTCCGTTAAAAGCATTTGCGGAAAATCATGCCAGTCTAGACGCAGCCCTTCTGATTAAGGAAAAAACCTGAGGCAGTGATCAGAAAAGCTAAAATGATAGCAATGTAAGAGTAACAAGTAGAGCACTTGGTCAGCCAGGAATTTCTGGTGGAATGTTCAATAATAGATGCTGTTTTTCTATAGGGGTTTCTACCAATAAGTCATAATGAGCCAAAATGGTGCTTTCTAGCCCAAAAGAAAAAAAATGCATCTATTATTAAATACTGTTTTATTTTGTAATTTTGCCCATGCACCTTGTAAAAGTGTTTGTTATCATTTTGCACGGGAAGGCAATCACAAGAATAGAAAGAGTTCAAAATGTGAGGGTCCAAAGGACCTCTGTCTATTATTTGTCAATTATTTTGATTGCCAGGTCATATTGTCCACAGGAAGTAACTCCGTTTCTATGTTTCAATGATCTCTGTTCAGTAACCCTTTACATTACAAGTTACAGTATAGATGAATTGTTATAATAAGCCTGTATAGTGTATGTGTTAAGCTAAACTCTAAGGCTAAGTCTACACTACAAAGTTAATTCGAAATAACAGTAGTTATTTTGAATTAACTTTAATAGCGTCTACACAGGCAAACCACTATTTCGAAATAAATTCGAAATAGTGGAGCCCTTATTTCGAATTTGGTAAAACTCATTCTACGAGCCAAATTCGAAATAGCTATTTTGAATTAAGTGCTGTGTAGACACTTAATTAGAAATGGGGGGCCTCCAGCCCTTCCCACGGAGCCCTGGTGACCACTCTGGGCACAACCAGGAAAGCTTACTCTTCTCTCCCCCAGCCCGGAGACATTAATGGGGTAGACCCTGACCACAGTACCTGTGCCAGCTCCAAGCCAGCCAGCCCAGAGCCAGCAGTGGCCACCGGGGCCCCTGACCCAGTGGCCCCAAAACATGAGCCAGCAAGCCACAGGCAGCCAGCCCTCCACCGCTCCCCAGAACCAGTCTGCCATCTCCCAGAAGCCTGACAGGAGCTGGTGCCTTCCTGGTCTAGCGTGGAGATCATGGACCTAAGTCAGGTTTGGGGGAGATGTCCCCAACATCCATAATCTCCGCACTAGATGGAGGAATGCGGCCGTGTATGGCACGATAGCTGCCAGCCTGGCCACCAAAGGCCACATGCGAACCCAGGAGCAGCTGAGCATGGAAGTCAGGTTGTTCCGGCGAGACCCCCAACCCTGAATTTCCCCTCTCCCTTTTTCCCCTTGCTTCCCCCTTCCAGCTCCCTCCTCCCAGGTTTCCCTTTCTCCTCTTCCACCCTCTCTCTTCCCCTCTCCCACCTCCTTTTCCCAGTCTATCCAGAGGTTCACCCCCCAGTAAACCCAGTTTCTATTTTTGAACATACATGTCTTTTATTTGACATCAGGAAGGGGGGCTAGGGTAGGGTAAGTGGAAGGAAGTGAGGGAGGAATGGAGCACGAGCCCCTGGTGGAGAGGACACCTTGGGGTGGATGCTCTCCCTCAGGGCCTCCTGGATCCTGACAGCCTCCCGATGGACCCCCCGGATGGCAGCCTGCAGCAAGTGCAGCCGGGCTGATGGCAACGACCCCACAAGGGGAAGCTCTGGCTCCATGTGGCCGAGTGCTGTGGTGTCCCGAGTGCAGGCACTCAGGGCACTCCAAGACAGGACTGCTTTGCTGTCCCTCATCGAGGTAGACAAGCAAGCGGAGAACCCTGAGAACTGTCTGTCCGGTGTGGAGCTCAGTTAGCCTCAGGCAGCAGCCCCACACACTAAGTCCTAACCCGATGCCCTGCCGGCACTGGTTCTAGCTAGTCCTAACTTGGGTTCAGGGTCCACTTAGTGTGGAGATGCTATTTCGAAATAGTTTTTGTGCATAGATGCATTATTTCGAATTAGCTTAATTCGAATTAACTATTTCGAATTAAGTTAATTCGAAATAGCACTGTAGTGTAAACATACCCTAAGTTAAGTCATAGGGATATAAGCAAGTAGTCAACTAACTGACAAGCCTAGGCTTATCAGTTAGTCAAGTCGACTACTTGCATTTCCCCCCTCCTTGCTGCCTCTGGAGCAGAGGCAACAAGGAGAAGGAACAGAAGCCAATGCTGGGGGGAACTGGTTTAAAAGCTGGTTCACCCCAGCACCATCTCCATGGTGCCACTGCCTCCCCCCATATTAGAGGCAGCGGGAGGAGGGGGGGAGGGATGAGGAGGCTTCCATGAAGCAGCCTCTGCCCACAGTAGGCACAGCCCAGGCTGACGCAGACAGAGGTTGTTTCATGGCAGCAGGCCCTGTCCACGGCCGCACGGACAGGGGCTGCTGGACCTGGAGCAAGCCAGGACTGAGCAAGCCTGGCTCAGTCCCAGCTCATGCTGGGTCCGGAAGCCAACCCCATTGCGGCTCTGCAGTTTAAATGTAATAAGAGGTGGGCAGGTAGGCAGCCCGGCTCCTACTACATTTAAATTGCAGAGCCACAGCGAGGGGTAGCTCCCGACCCTGCAAGAGCTGAGATTGAGCGCTTCCTCCCTTATCGGCTAATCATGTAGCTGGGGTGCTGCTGGGTTGGTCCCACAGCACCACCAACTGCCGCTGCTGAAACTGACGAGCGGCAGACTTGGGGAAGCGGCGGAGCAGAGCAGCTGGGGTGCTGCCAGGTTGGTCCCGCAATGCTGCCCCTCACCCCCCTGCTTGGTGATAACTACTGCAGTCTGGGGAGGGTGGGGAGCCTGCTCCCCTCCTGGAAACTCTTGGCGGCAGCATGGGGCTGAGCGCAGCTGGAACGGGGCAAATTCAGGGACTTAGCTCTCGTGGCTGCATGGGGGTTCCCCCTCTTTCTTGCAAAACAGAGGAGGGTTTGCCCCTCGACACCCCATTCCCTGCCCACCCTCCACCCCCCAGCCAGACACAGTGAGGGTCCCAGCAGACCCGTCACAGGGGTATAATCCCCTTCCTCTCGTCTCCCCTTCCCTTTCCCAGCTGCGAGCATCCATGGGGCTCACAGCAGCTCCAATTGTCCGGCTGGCTGGAGCACTTCCGGGTTCCAGTTGGTGCCGGACTATCAGGAGTACCGGACCACTGGATGCCGGAGAATTGGATTATTACTGTATTTGAAGTTAACAGAACTATATAAAAGGGTCACTACATAATCTTAAGCCATTACAAAGTTTCTTGTTTCTACTTAAACTAAAGGAAAGAATTACTTTTCAGCACTGTCTAATAATGCACAATTAGAAGCAACCTTCTGAAGTTTTCACAGAAACTGCTAGGCTATGTCCACACCAGGAAGTTATTTTGAAAACTATTTCGAAATAAGCTATTCCTCTTCACAAGCAGGAGTTGTTATTTAGAAGTATAAAGCCCTTTGTTTCAGCATAACAGGCATGGTAATGTAGACACTCTCCTTATTTCAAAACAAGAGGAGTTATTTCGAAATAACTCCCCAACATAGATATGCCCTTACAGTTGTCATTCTATACCTAAATTTGTTGTTGGATACTAGGGTTCAACTCCAGCATCAACTGACACTGATTTTTGGTTACTCAAGAAACAATGAAGAATAATGCAAAATACTTCTGGGTTGAAAGAAGGAGTTAGTTATCACCAAATCTTGATATGGTCAAGTACTGTCTCATGAATGTAACTGTGGCTAATGTACAGTTGTTTGAAAAATACATCACAGTGTAATTCAAATGGAAAGTACATCGATACCCTTGAAGAAACTTAAAATAGAAAACAAGGCAAAATGTAGGGACTAATGGTGCTGACTAATTGCCTTGAAATATCAGAGGGGAAGTGTTTTCTCAAATATTAAGAAAACATGGAGAGGACAGAAGAGGAAGGGAGTTACCAGTTGAGATTATTGTGCTGGATTTGATATTTTGATATTTAATCTAAATCAGACCCATCACTTCTGAAGTAGGCTTATTGACAGAATATAAATTGAATTCGATTTATTTAACCTATTTTTGAAAGTGTAAACACAACACAACAACAATGTTTTTGGCCCATGAGACAATGCCATATTGTTAACATTGGTGTTTTACACTTTTCCAGTTTTCTTGCAACTAAAATATGATTAACTAATATTGTGATTGTTTCAGATAAAAAATATGACACTCTGTCCAAAGGAGAAATACGTGTAAATGTAATTCATATTATTGCAGGAAGTCACATTTGCACTTACTAATAAACTTACGGGTATTTTTATTAATAATATATACTTTATATAAGTGTTCAAATACAATTTCACTTATTGTTTGTGTGGTCTACTGAGCAATATCTTTGATACAAGTATTTATAGCATAGCCATCACTGTGGTATGATGCTATTTGTGTGTATTGGGGGCACAAATACTTATCTTCATAGAATCCATATATTATATTAATCATAGAGCTGGAAGTGACCTCAGGAGGACATTGAATCCAGCCCTCTTCCCAAAGCAGAACCAACCCCAGCTAAATCATCGCAGCCAAGGCTTTTTCCAACTGGGACTTAAAAACCTCTAGGGATGGAGATTCCACCACCTCCCTAGGCAACCCATTCCAGTGCCTCACCACCCTCCTAGTAAAATAGTTTTTCCTAATATTCAACCTAGACCTCCCCCACTGTAACTTGAGATGATTGCTCCTTGTTTTGCTATCCATCACTACTGAGAACAGCCTCTCTCCATCCTCTTTGGAACCTCCCTTCAGAAAGTCAAATCCCCCCTCACTTTTCTCTTCTGCAAACAAAATAAGCCCAAATCCCTCAGTCTCTCCTCATAGGTTATGTGATCCAGCCCCCTACTCATTTTAGTTGCCCTCCACTAGACTCTCTCCAATACATCCACATCCTTTCTATAGTGGGGGGCCCAGAACTGGATGCAATACTCCAGATGCCGAATAAAGGGGAATAATCACTTCTCTAGATCTGCTGTCAGTGCTCCTCCTAATGCAACCTAATATTCCATTTGCCTTCCTGGCTACAAGGGCACACTGTTGATTCTTCCTTACAGCATGAAAGCATAGTGTAAACGTACCAATCCTCCATCCTCTAAGAGTGCCGATGATAAGGGTAGCAATCAGTGGACTCTTTCGAAGATTCCAAAGCCTGCTACTACTGTGGTATAAAGCATGAACAAAAATGTATCTTATACCTTTACCTAAGAATGCCTAAAATTGAGTTTATCATATCAAATGCTAGCGGTGAAGTCCCACACAAGCTTCAATTATCATATAGATAGCTTCAGTGTTTCTTTTGCATGCATCTGCCAAGGCGATGGAGATGGGTAGACCAGTCTATCTAGCCTGTTCTCCTAAAATGACTACACTTGAAATGATGCAGTTGTGCTACTGTAATGCCCAGTGTAGACACTATCCATACCAATGGGAGGTTTCCCCAATGATCTGGTCAACACTGCACATTTACAACACACACTGCATTGCATTGACCTAGCTGTGGAAGTTGTCTTCGCATACATTTGGCTCCCACTGATTTAAGTGCCTGTTTATGCCATTTAGCAACACCACTGCCTCAAGGAGCGCAGAATTATGGATGATGTTATTAGGCAGAAACAGTGTCAATGTGTAGCTTTGAGCAGGTTATATTAAATATTAATGTCCTACAGTGCCTCACCCTGACTATACAATCAATACAAGTACTCATATTGGCACCACAGACACAGAGAGTCAAGTGTGGACACACACACACAAGCAATTTAATTAAATACTGTGATGGCTGTATGCCAATGTAAGTTATTTGACTATTTTGTACTATAGACACGACCTGAGAGGTGTTAGGTAGGTCAATAGAGGAATTCTTCCATTGGTAAAGTGCTGTTCTGTGCTGGAGATTGGTTGTTATAGCTACAGCTCACAGGGGTGTGGGTTTTTCACACCCAAGAGACATAGTTATACTGAAGTAAATTCCAGTGTAGACCAGGTTTAACACTAGTGAATACCAGGTGTTTCGGAGGAAGGGCAAAATTATGTGTAAGGGACATTCATGGAATAATTGTGACCATATATAGAAATCTGGTAAGAGATTGATATTTTGAACCATTATGTGAATATTCAAGCAACTTACCTTAACTGAGAGAACCTCTGGCGATAATGAAAATTCTGGATATCAGGAAAAGGCATCACCTCTCTTACCGATACTCAGCCCAAACTAACTTTCGTGCAATTCCCAACTTCCACCAGAATTCTTTTGTGTGCATAGAAATAAGAGTGAGGAGAGACCTAACATAATCCAGTTCTTCCCACAGTATAATATGTATTTTGTCTAATTCCATTTTAAATTAATCAAGCCATGGGGCTTTAACATGGCACAGGGGAGATTATTGAACAGTGTAATAAATCTCAGTGAAAGTCTTCTTTTCACTTGATCAGCTTCACTCCCTTACTTCTAGTTACATCCTTTTCAATCTACCAAAATATTCCCATTCCTCATTGGCGATACATCCTTGAAATATACATCAATGGTTATATCTTTTCTACCATGTAGCCGAATTGTAAAAAAAAGTAAGACCAGAATATCAGCTTGCGTGAATCAACGTGGTATACTGAATCTAAAGAAGCTACATTGATTTACCCAAGATGAGTCTCTGACTTTTAGGGTATGCCTACTCTGCATCCGAGAGCAAATCATCCAGGCCAGGTAAACAGATTCACATTAGTGGAGACAAGCTAGTGTGCCAAAAATAGCAGTGTGGACATTATGGTTCAAGCAAACACGTGAGGTATCTGACCTCAAATCCAGGGGTTTGAGATCTTGAGCTGCAGCCCAAGATATAATGTCCTCATATGCACAAGTCTGTCTACCCATGCTAGGAGATTCATTCCTACCTATACTGTTCTACAGTATCCAGATGGAGCCAGGACAAAAAAGGTAGACTAATTCAATGCATGTGCATTATTATTCATCTGTTCTTTTTTACATCCATATTTAATATGGAAATTATCCTGCAAAGGATCATTTTTGCTACCAGAAGTGTCCACATTATAGAATATTAAATTGTAATTAAGTCTTTTCATGTTTTTCCTTTTACTGCCCATATCCCAATTTTAAAAAATGAGGCAGAGTTTTTCATTTTGAAATTCCTTTCCAAGTTCCATTTGAGTTAAGGGAAACTCTGGACTTATAAATATTTCCATTTCTCCAGATAACTTGACTTCTGGCTGCACCGGATGTTTATTGTCATTGAACATTAGATACGGCTTTCTGAACTTGCTTTGACTGATCTCATGGAAAGCAGATGAATTGATTAGCTCATCCAATGAAGGGTTTTTATGGGGTTAGGTCAAACTCCTTCAACTTTATTTCAGTTACCAGAGGTCCAGGTATGAAGCTCACACTAGTGCAGGAGGCTTTTTCTCTTGCTTATGAAACAAAATATAAAAACTCTTCTAACCTATCTTCTAACCTAACAAGAGACATACATTTACATCAGGAAAGGGGTTTGGCCTCATTTTCTTTGCAGCATGTTGGGGATTTTTCTTTATCTTTTTTTTAATATTCTCACCAAAGATGTTGAATGAATTGAAACTGGAGTGTGAACATCCATAAAATCAGTGAAGTATGGGCCATGGCAGAAAAAGTTTCCTCAGCCCAGTCTAGACGATTTTCCCCACTTCTAGGGATACCATACATTTGGTCTCCATGGCTTCCTCATTCCTGGCTCTCATGCTCCCAACAAAGGTACAGACTAATTCCAATTATGACATGGACCTTGTCCATTAATAAACAGTCTGACACCACTAGGATTTTTCCTTTCCTGTAACTCACAATTTACAGAGCTGTACAAATAATAAATATCCATTCCTCTCTTTTGATCAGTGGTTCTCAAAGTGTGGTCTGAGGACAACTAGTGGTCTGCAACTGACTTGCAGCTGGGCCCTGGGCTTGGGGCTTGACCTGCCCTTGCTCCCTACAGTGGGGAGCCTGCACTGGTGTTCCAGCTCCACGCCCCCACCCATGAAGTTGGAGTGCCAGTGCCGACTTCCCGCTATGGAGGTGAGGGAAGCAGTTCCACGCGCTGCCACTCCCCCACCATCCAGGACACTTTCCCCATGTTCCCATTGGTCAGAATCACAGTCAATGGTAGCAGCAGGGGGAGGTGCTTGGGGAGCAGCAGGAGACATGGAGCCAGGTAAGTGACCCCATCCCCTTCATGTCCAAATCCTGTACCCCTATTCTCCTCACCGTTTTATAGCAACTGCTATAAAAATGTGTTCCAGCACTTGAACAAGGCAAACATTGAAGGGTATGAAACTAGTTTAACAAACAAGATCTGTATCAGAACCTACTTTAAGGTGTGGTTTTATTCAGTCTTGGCTCAGCATGTGTGGAATATGAGCATTATATTACGCTGCCCAACCTAGGCCGTCTATTTCTATTCTCCTCAGATTCATCAGTAGCAGTCTTTCTATTCTGCTTTTCAGTTCTTCAAGGTTTTGATGTTGCAAGTATAGAAATATATTCATATTTCTTATCGGGACCATGTCCCCAAGCTTAGGAAAGTCTTAAACTGATGAAACAGTCAGTTATCCTACACTTTAATATTTCATTAAAGATTTCAAGGCAATTCTGTCTTTTGCTCGTTCTTCCCTCAACTGCATAATCAGTTTCAAAGGTTTATTTCCCAGCATCAGGTTAATTCATAAATATCCTGTAGATTGAAAATGTTGTGTAATCACATGGAATGATTCACTTCTTACCTGTGTCTGCTCCACAGAAGGGTTCAGTAGCATATAGGATAACCCCTTCCATAGATTCTGTGAAGCAAAGATAACTGCTCTCTATTTTGTAAGGAACAAATCTGCAGTTGCAAGGAAACTGACAGGATAATCGCATAGATGGTGATAGGATAATCCCATAACTGAATTTAGTTTATATTTTGTATGAGCAGATGTTTATCTGAAATTTTGTCTTTGAAACTAGTCTTGGAATCACTAGAGATTAGAATTTGTCATGAGAATGATAATATTTCTTTCCTCCATCTGGGATGTACTTCCATTTTCAATCCTGACAAAACCCAAGAGTGCAGAGGCATGTGAAAGTCAGAAACAAGCTTAAGTTGAAATGTCCAGATACATTTGGAATTCAGATCCAAGGTTCTGGTTTAATAAAGATATGGGCCAGCTGTAAAATTTGGACACTGGTATTCTGATGGACAAATCTAAATAGATCTGGGTTCAGATTTCAAATGCCCTCACCATTTGTGGGATTTCAGAAAATGGGTTTTAGTACAGGCTCATCTTCTCATCTCTCATAAGGAAAGAGAGTTAACTGAGGTGCTTTTAAGTTAATCATTTAGGTTACATCTACATAGTAACATTATTTCGAAATAACTTAGTCCGCATCTACACAGCAGGCAGTTATTTCGAAATAATGTCAAAATACTGTCGAGCTGAAGGACTTCTGCCTCTGACTCCTGTAACCCACATTGTACAAGGAGTAAGGGAAGTTGGAGAAAGAGTGCTTTATTTCGAAATAAGTGCTGTGTAGATGCTTCCAATTTTGAAATATGCTATGCAATTGACATATTATTTTGAGTTATGTCCTGCTGTATAGATGCACCCTTAGAGAGCAAAGCTGAATTTGTTGATGAGATGGACCACTGTTTTATGATATTAGATTAATTCTGCCCAGCCTCAGAGGTCTTTTTTCCTATATATATATTTGAAAATCAACTTAAAGTATTCTTTGTATAGGAACATAAAGAAAATATCACTGTGCTCTCATCAGCTGATCCAAGAGATAATTTTCTTTACATATTTCTTTTTCTGGCACATCACAAAATGGGAATTGATTTAGAATGGAAATAAACCACTGATACAATTTTTCTCATCCTTCAAAGAAATCCTGCAGCAAACTCATTTACAATGAAATCCTAAAATAAAATAGCAGAAATTTTATCTTCCTATATATCCAGTTTCTGACATTCAACAGCATGACCTTCAAAATTAATTCCCTTTTGAGTCGGATTCTGTTGTCCCTGCTTCTTTAATAGTTATTAAGTATCCCCATCCATGCATTATACATTAGTGGAGAGATGGTAGCCATTACAGTGAAAACATCACCTTTATTTGTTCTATTTGTACTAGCTATGCACAGTGCTGCAAAATGTGGTTTTAAGAATAAAAATTAAATCTATATTTTCCCATTTAAAACAAGATATTTTAACTAGTATCCCATTATCTCCATCTCCTTGACATACCCTGGCCATTTCTGTCGACTGCCTGTGATTTCTTAGAAGCTGAATGGATTCCATTTTGACACTGTTAACCTTTTAAAATATAAAAGTATGCCACAGAACATGGATTGCACCCAACATAAAAAAAAACCCATAGACTATGTGTTTGAAAGCTTGTGGATTATGCCTGAAAATATCTAACATACCTAAATTATCTGGGCACTTATTTTACGTACAGGACATATAAGAGATAATCCATGACTATACTGAGCCTTCAGTGACTTATTGTCATGAAATAAGGCAACTGACCACAGAGGGTGAGGAACTAATTAAGACATCTCTCCAGCATAAATGTGTCAGAGACACGGTAGATTTTTACACTACGGAGGCTTATTGACTTCTCTAGCAAGACAGATGGGTTTCTGCTGAAAAGTTATAGAAAGGAAGTAGGGCCCCAGTGCGGAACTGCTGGCTGGAGACATTACTGGGTATGGTGGGAGTGTAATATGTGAGCATACGCTGGAAGGCTGACTAGCTTCTCTCGCAAGCCAAGGTCAAGCAACCAAATAGGAGGGTCACAGGGGCTGGGAGCAGGGAAGACAGAAGAAAAATTAAGAGCCAGAGGAAAGCCTGGCCTTGGTGAGAACACAACCTCATTTCTTACTCCTCTCCTGGGGTACAAAAGGGGTGTGATGAAGACCTCAGATTTATGACCCATCCCCCCCCAAACAGAACATGACCGAAAGATGTATAGGGTGTGATTGGGGCATGCACTGCAGGTACATGTGGGCCTGCTGAGGAGGAAAGGGAATGGGAGCAATGGGAATTGTGACAGGGTCAGGCCAGAGAACTGCAGCCCAATGAGATGCAACTGGGATGAGCTAGCTCAGGCTAATTGGGGCCAGCTGACTTCTCCGCTGTCTGTCTGAAGGCCTTTAAAAGCCTCAGCAGTTGGAGGCTTGGGGAGGGAGGGAAGGAAGAGGATGAAAGGAAGGTGGTGGGGAGGCAGAGAGGAAGAAACTGGAGAGAACAATTTTGACCAGCATTAGGTAAATGCAGCTAAGGAGGGAGCCTGTGGGCACCTGGCCTGGGCTACCTACCATTGAGACCCACTGCGAAACCCCTAACTCGGGGGGTTAAGGGGCGGAGGCCTACCCAGTGGTGGCTTGGGGAAGAAGGGCCCTTGCCACAGAATAGAACAGGGGAATGGGGACACAGGCAAGGTTTTGTGGTGTCAGAGCTGGGATGGGGAACATGGGATAAAGGCCGTGTGGCATCAAAGCTGGGCATGGAACACTAGGAAACAGACTCTGCCAACATGTAGAGCTATGGATACGCTTGGGACTAATCCCAGTAAACATCCCATTGCCCGCACTTTGGACTTCTTGACTTTTGCTTTCTCTCTGCATGACGAATGTAAAGGGAAAGCCCTCCAACACATAGCAACATCTCTATCACTTCCACAATCTGATTGATCTCCTTTGTTAAAGACTGTCTTGGTGCTAGCGTTTCTCAAGTTTTCCGGAATCTTCTCACTATCCCAGATATGAGGAAAAAAAGTTTGTAGAGCTTCCTTCACAGAGTTTCACTTCCAAACTTGTAGACTTCAGCTGGTACGCCATATGGCCCCGCTGCCTTGTTGTTCTTGGCTTGCATAGTGTTGTTGAGGTAAAAACTTGATAGTGGCATCAGAGACAGTCAACTCTCAGTTCAGGAGTCATGTAAAATGTCCTTTCCATCTGTCTTTGATGGCTTTGCTGTTGTTAAAATATGCTGACCTGTCTTGGGCTCTGAGTGATGTGGGAGCAAGGACTGTAAATGGCCCTTATTGTCTGAAGAAAAGAAAAGAAAAAAAGCTCCTCACATGTTTATCAGTGTAAAGCTCAGTCTTCTTGGCCTTTTCTCACCACCACTTATTTTTATGTCACAGATTTTCTTTGGGGTTTCAGCCGCAAGTTTTGTGTCCAATTCTTTCTTCTGCTGGTATGATATGTCATTTCACTACAAGTAATGAGCTTTTCTTTTCTGGTCAAGCAGGCCCTGAATCTCAGCATCAACCTTTTCAAACCAATCTTGCTGATGGCGGGAGACTTAGCCAATGGATTCAGCACATGCTCAGAGAGTGACAGTCTTTAATCCTCCATAATTTTTCATTTAAATCATCATCTGTAGGCAGAATGGCAAACTTTACTTGGATAAGCGACGAGGAGTCCTGTGGCATCTTATAGACTAACTGAAGTGTAGGAGCATAAGCTTTCGTGGGCAAAGACCCACTTCGTCAGATGCATGTAGTGGAAATTTCCAGAGGCAGGAATAAATATGCAGGCCAGGATCAGGCTGGAGATGACGAGGTGGATCCAATCAAGGAGGATCCACCTTGTCATCTCCAGCCTGATCCTGGCCTGCATATTTATTCCTGCCTCTGGAAATTTCCACTACATGCATCTGATGAAGTGGGTCTTTGCCCACGAAAGCTTATGCTCCTACACTTCAGTTAGTCTATAAGGTGCCACAGGACTCCTCGTCGCTTTTGCAGATTCAGACTAACACGGCTACCCCTCTGATACTTTACTTGGATATACTGCTGACGTTTCCCCTGAGACACTGTATATTGAAGGGACTTGATGTTGAATTACTTTCATACTGATTTTGCCTGCTTGTGATGTCTTGTGGAGATCTGGAAATTCATGACTAAGCTAACAAAACAATGGTCTGTCCAACAGTCATTGGTCCCATGCATAGCCGTCATGATGCAGACACCCTTCCAATCAGAGCTCTAACAATCACATAGTTGTGAAGGTTCCAATGTTGAGAGTGAAAAGGTCTCCAGGTGGCCTTTGTCTAAAAAGGGTGTTCACAATCACCAGGCCATGTTCTTTGTATTTGCTCAGGAGGAGAATGCTGCCAGAGATACTCCTTTTCTGATAGTGTAATTGCAGACAGATCTGACTCATGCCCAACTCTAGCATTAAAATCTCAAAGGACAATGATCTTGCCCTTCTTGGCAATGTTGGTCAGACACTGTCAAGATCTGTATAGAATTGTTCCTTGATATCCTCACTAGAAGCAAGCGTTGGGGCATATACACTGATGACTGTTACTGAGCTCAAGATGAAGACCCATAAGATGTGCATTGATTCCTACAAGAAATTCTGCAGATTGACTGACAAACATTCCTAATCACAAAACCAACATCATGAATGGATTTTCCTTTCCAAAAAAAGGGCATACAATATCGTTTTTATCCATCAGCGTGTGAACATTCCATGTAGCAAAATTCACTATGTTTTTATAGCTTTGATTACAGGTGCAGTGATCTCACTGGATGCTGTAATCCAGCCAAGAGTGTATGAGGGTATGTCTACACTGCCACTCTAGCTCAAACTAGAGTGGCTAATGTAGGCATTCGAACTTGCAAATGAAGCCTGGGATGGATGCAGGAGGAATAACGGTAGTTCTAATTAGGAACTTTAATTCAAACTACCTACTCCGTGCCGCATGTAGCCGCGGGCAGGTAGTTCAAACTACGGGCATTTAAAAATGGTACCCACCCAGGAACATGCAAATGAAGCCCGGGATATTTAAATTCCGAGCTTCATTTGCAAGTTCGAATGCCTACATTAGCCACCCTAGTTCGAACTAGGGTGGCAGTGTAGACATACCCAGAGAGAGCCTAGATATAGGGCTCTTTTTCTAGTACTCGCCCCGTGTGAGGTGAACAGAGGGGATACTAAAGAGAACTGTTCAGTTGTGATGGTAGCTACCAAATTACACCCCTGGTTCAGTCCAGGTGCAAGAGAATAATTTAATTACTGCTGCCTACATGCAGATTTGTGGCTAGGGATTGCCAGATTAAAGAGAGGATTACTCAGCAACGTATCTGTGAGCCAGTCTAATAACTGTAACCTTAATTTTGTAGGTGGGTAAACTAAGGTACAGAGCAACTACAGGCCAGATTCTTATATCCTTACTCATGTTATTTTTACCATTTGCATTGCAGTAATGCATAGAAGCACCAATTAGCAAGTACATCTCCATTATGGTAGACACTAAACAAAACCCTGGTATATTTATTTCTGTCTGCAAATAGGTCTATATTAAATGCCAATTGTTTTGTGTACTAAAGAATCATCCAGGGCCAAGTAAATATTGTATTATTTTATACGAGTTCCAGTAAATCCTACAAAGTGATGCTCCTTTCCTACATTAGCAACTTTCCTGTTCATCTGAAAATCTTTCTATTTACAGACCTGACAGTCCCATGTAAAAAGTTTTGGAATGACAGCCCACCCAAAAGAACCTGCTTAAAAATGACATGCCTGAAAATGAGAAAAGTGGATTCAATTAAGGCTTTCAATTTCTGTGTACCAACTTTAACATTCGCTCCTGATTTATTTTATTCGTCTGCATCAATGAAAATGCTGATGCAACCACAAATTCCACCAAAACCTCAATCCACTTTCCAACCACTTCGATATTCACATCTGGAATGACTAAAAACTGCCCAGATACTTCTTGATGACTATTTTTTACACTGCTTGATGAATATTATGATCCAACATCATTGACCTTGGAAAGGTGCATATGTTCACACATGTGGGAAATTTATGTGTGTCATCATTGTTCAGATCCTCACCACTAAGCTTGCCTCCTGATTATATATTCTACCTGGATCTGTGCAATAGCAATTTTTCCCCTTTCCTGCCTCCTCATATGTTGCTTGGGGCTTGCACAATCAACTGCTCACACACAGTCTTCAAGCCAAAAATTATTGGTACAAATTATTCAGAAAATAATTTGACTAATAAATAAATTTGAGAAAATCTGGAGCCGTTTATGGATAATCCAAGATCAGAAACAATCATGGAATACATTGTTTGCTGTGAATTATTCCTCCAGCTCTAACAATCAGCATACCAATAGCATTGCAACTCAAACCACTCTGTAGGATCCACAAAGTCTCTCAGGGTATGTCTTCACTACAGCACTATTTCGAATTAACTTAAATAGTTAATTCGAATTAAGCTAATTTGAAATAATGCATCTATACACAAAAACTATTTTGAAATAACGTTTTGCTATTTTGAATTAGTGCGTCCATACTGAGTGGACCCTGAACTGAAGTTAAGGCTGGCTGGAATCAGTGCCAGCAGGACATTGGGTTAGGACTTAGTGTGTGTGACTTAGCAGCTGCCTGAGGCTAACTGAGCTCCATGCTTAAAGGGACCCTATCCCCACCCCGGATGGACAATTTTCAGGGTTCCCCGCTTGCTTGTCTACCTCGATGAGGGACAGCAAAGCAGTCCTGTCTCGGAGTGCCCTGAGTGCCTGCACTCGGGACACCACAGCACCCGGCCACATGGAGCCAGAGCTGCCCCACGGGCATGCTGGTGCATCTGGTGGGGTTGTTGCCATCAGCCCGGCTGCACTTGCTGCAGGCTGCCATCCGGAGTGTCCATCGGAAGGCTGTCAGGATCCAGGAGGTCCTGAGGGAGAACGTCCACTCCGAGGTGCCCTCAGAGCCTCCCCGGTCCTCCCCACCAGGGGCTCGTGCCCCATTCCTCCCTCTCATCCTTCCACTTACCCTTCCCTAGCTCCCCTTCCTGATGTCAAATAAAAGACACATATGTTCAAAAATAGAAACTGGGTTTATTGAACAAAACTGGGGGGGATGAACCTCTGGGGAGACTGGGGAAAGGAGGTGGAGAGGAGAAGAGAGGGTGGAAGAGGGGAGGGGGAAACCTGGGAGGAGGGAGCTGGTATGGAGGGAGCTGTATTTCGAAATAGCGGTTTGCCTGTATAGTTGCTATTAAAGTTAATTCAAAATAACTGCTGTTATTTCAAATTAATTTTGTAGTGTAGACATATCCTCAGATATGTTTTAGAAAATGGTGCATCTGAACAGAACTCCAGAGAACCTGCTACAGGAAAGTGATAGTGTTAGTCTGGTGTAGCTGAAACAAAAAACAAAAACAAACAAACAAAAAGTGCTACATAGCCCTGTTTTTTGTTCTGCTACAGGAAAGTAAATTAAGACAGAAAAGGCTAGTTTCTTGCTTGGCACTTCAACACCCTCATTTTTTCCCCAGGTCTGTTGTATTTATTGATAACACTGCACTGGTTTTGATATAAGGACTCAAAAGCACATCATCAGTAAACTTTTACCTCATATGTTAAAGTAATTCTAAGATAAACAGAAAAACTGTACTGGGATAGACATACCTCCTTCTTCATCTAAGAATGCATGTACTTGGGGCAGAGACAATTTTGTTGTGCTGGCAATCAGCTTGCTGGGCCAAATTCAGACTTTGTGCGAGGTATTGAAGTCAATGATTATGCGCTTGTCTAATTACCTCAGAAATGCATTTGGCCCAAAATTGTCACTAAACAACTGGAGTAGGAAAAAACACTGTTTGGGTTTGTCTACACTGCATACTTATTTCAAAATAAGCTATTCTGGTATAGTTATTCCAAAATATCTTTTTTTGAAATAGCATTTCTACACTGCAGGGAAGCTTCAAAATTAGTCAGAGGCAGGTTTCCTTACTGTGGGCATGCTATCTCAATTTAGAGCCCCAGGAAGCAGTGGGGAGGAATAACTTAGAATGGCCCTGGTGAGGGACTATTTCAAAATAGCAGCAGTGAAACATCTACACAGGCTTTATTTCGAAATAGCTATTTCGGAAAAGGCATTATTCCTCATAGAAGGAGGTTTACAGATTTCAGAATAAGCCATTCGTTATTTCAAAATTATTTCGAAATAACGGAATGGTTGTGTAGACATTCGCATTGTTATTTCGAAATAATAGTGCAGTGTAGACATACCCTTTCAGAGCACACACAAATCACCAGGCAGCCAAAATACCCTTATTTCCACCTTGGACCTTGGCTTTCAGAATGGTTTTCCTATCACAACTTTCTTCTGCTGTTCTGTTGTGATCAGGGCCGATCTTCCATTGCAGTAACTGGCTATTAGGGAGCAGATGTTTGTGAAGTATCAGTGATAGTAATGTCACCAAGATGGTTTGGAGGCAAAGGCCAAGAAGCTTGACTGATGAGGAGGCGGCTTAGGGCAGCTGACGAATTGCCTTGCTTGCTTTTATACTTTCTATGTTTCAATAGCTTCCAACAGCAGCCAAGTTATTTTTAAACAAAAGTCAAAACAGTATGGGCCAATACTACATCACCTGACCTTAACATGCTCTTTCTTCATTCATCATCATCCAATTTAGCTAACACTGTATTATTTAGTACCATTGCTGCTGACTTGTCTCGTCGTACATTACCTTTATTAAAACTGCTTCTCAGCTATAGTACTTTATGGTGCAGAAACCCGATTTATAGTATCACCTGGCTGGCTCAATCTGCTACCACACATGTTGAAATTAATAACCTCAAATGGACTTTAAAAAAAAGTACAAGATCCCTGTGCAGTGTGCAGTTGCGACACCATCTGCCATGGCACCATGGCTAGTAAAACATTCAGTGTTGTCCTGGATTCCAGAGCAATGCTACACTATTGTGAGAAAAGTGGGAAAGAGATGAAAAAGCTCATAGCTGAGCTGTTCCATCTCTCCATGTGGAGGTTGAAAAGTTCCACCGTTTTGTCTAGCCTTGGGGAATAAATCTTGGGTTAATTAGAGTTTTGTTCACATATGGGCTACATACAGATGTTCTATTGAGTATAGCTTTTTCATTTAGGGGGTGATTTTTTTTTTGTTACAAAACACAATAGTTATTCAGCTTCTAGCATGGCCTCAGCAAGGGTGTCTTTTCTCATACGGGAATACGTTATACCAGTATAAACATTTGTAGATTGTTATGACTGCTCCTCTATGCTAAGGGGTTAAATTGCTTTAATTATACTTAGCAGTCTCATCTGAAGAAGCGGGTTGTGCCCATGAAAGTTCATGATACTATCTATATATTTTTGTTAGTCTCTGGGGGTATGTCTACACTACAAAGTTAGTTCGAACTAACGGACGTTAGTTCGAACTAACTTTAATAGGTGCTACACTAGCGCTCCGCTAGTTCGAATTTGAATCGAACTAGCGGAGCGCTTAGTTTGAACTAGGTAAACCTCATTTTACGAGGACTAACGCCTAGTTCGAACTAGCTAGTTCGAACTAAGGGCTGTGTAGCCCTTTAGTTCGAACTAGTGGGAGGCTAGCCCTCCCCAGGTTTCCCTGGTGGCCACTCTGGCCAACACCAGGGAAACTCTATGCCCCCCTCCCGGCCCCGGACCCCTTAAAGGGGCACGGGCTGGCTACGGTGCCCGTGCCAGGTGCAAGCCTGCCAGCACCCAGCTAGCAGACCCTGCACCTGGCACGGCACAGAGCCACCCACCCGATGCCCCCCAGCCCACCCCCTCTTGCCGGGACCAGGCTGGCGGCTCCTGGGAGTTTGCCCTGGACCGCAAGAGGCGGGCACCTTCTTGGGCTAGTGCGGACATCGTGGACCTTGTCCACGATCTCCGCACTAGGCACAGGAAAGTGGCCGTCTAGGGCAGGAGAGCTGCCAGCCTGGCCACCCAGGACCAGGTGTGCATGAAAATCAAGGGGGTCCACTGAGACCCCCGACACTGAGCCCTGAGCTTACAATGGCCGTCCTGGGTCAGACCAAAGGTCCATCTAGCCCAGTAGCCTGTCTGCCAACAGCGGCCAACCCTAGGGACCCTGGAGGGGATGGACCGAAGACAATGACCAAGCCATTTGTCTCGTGCCATCCCTCTCCAGCCTTCCACAAACTTTGGGCAGGGACACCACTCCTACCCTCTGGCTAATAGGACTCCATGGACCCAACCTCCATCACTTTCTCTCACTTCCCTTTAAACTCTGTTCTAGTTCTAGCCTTCACAGCCTCCTGCAGCAAGGAGTTCCACGGGTTAACTATTTGCTTTGTCAAGAACAACAACTTTCTCTTACTAGTTTCAAGCCTGCTACCCATTCCTTTCCTTTGGTGTCCTCTAGTCCTTCTTTATGGGAACTCAGGAAGAACTTTTCTGAATGCACCCTCTCCACCCAACCCCTGCTTTTAGAGACCTCTATCCTGTCCCCCCTCCGTCTCCTCTTTTCTAAGCTGAACAGTCCCAGTCTCTGTAGCCTCTCTTCATCTGGGACCTGTTCCCAACCCCTGATCATGTTAGTTGCCCTCTCCTCTCCCAGCCTTTCTCTTCCCCTCTCCCACCTCCTTTTCCCAGTCTCCCCCAGTTTTTGTTCAATAAAGACAGAGTCAATGTTGGAAGAAACGTTATCTTTATTTTGTACATCAATAAGAAGGGGGGCTAAGGAAGGGTAAGTGGAAGGAGGTGAGGGAGGAATGGGGTACGAGCCCCCGATGGGGAGGACTGGGGTGGCTCTGCGGGCTTCTGGGGGTGGAAGTTCTCCTGCAGCCCCCCAATTACTCCCTCTCCCCAGATGGCAGCCTGCGGCAAGTGCAGCTGGGCTGATGGCCGAGTGGTGTGATGTGCCCAGTGTGGGCACTCAGGGCACTCCAAGCCAGAACTTCTTTGCAAGCGGGGCACCCCTTAGAACTGTGTGTCCGGGATGGGGGTCGGGACCCTTTAAGCGCAGCCCTCGGCTAGCCTGAGACAGCATCTCCATGCTCTAAGTCCTCCTTTTATGCCCTGCCGGCACTGCTTCCGGCCATCCTTAAGCCCTGTACAGAGTCCACTCAATGTGGACTTGCTAGTTCGAACTAGCAAAACGCTAGTTCGAACTAGTTTTTAGTTCTAGACGCGTTAGTTCGAACTAGCTTAGTTCGAATTAACTAATTCGAACTAAGTTAGTTCGAACTAGCGCTGTAGTGTAGACGTACCCTAAGTGCTACAGGACTGCTCTTTTCAATGTTTTTGTACAGACAAAATCTTAGGCTACGTCTAGACTGGCATGATTTTCCGCAAATGCTTTTAATGGAAAAGTTTTTCTGTTAAAAGCATTTGTGGAAAAGAGCATCTAGATTGGCACAGATGCTTTTCTGCAAAAGCACTTTTTGCGGAAAAGCGTCCGTGCCAATCTAGACACGGTTTTGCGCAAGAAAGCCCCGATCGCCATTTTTGCCATCGGGGCTTTATTGCACAAAACAGTTTTCAGCTGTCTACACTGGCCCTTTTGCGCAAAAGCATTTCCGGAAAAGGGCTTTTGCCTGAATGGGAGCAGCGTAGTATTTGCGCAAGAAGCACTGATTTCTTATAGTAGAAAGTCAGTGCTTTTGCACAAAATCAAGCGGCCAGTGTAGACAGCTGGCAAGTTTTTCCGCAAAAGCAACTGCCAGTCTAGACACAGCCTTAGAGTATTTAGCAGATTACAAAGGGAGCCAACGACTTTGGGTTGGTGTTCTTTTACTGAAGACTGGTAAATATATATATATATATATATATATATATAAAAGTATTTACAGGAGGCTGGCCTAACACCCATGCTCAACGTTACTGTCCAGAATAGTCCGAATGAGGTCAAATGGTATTGCTGCCCTGAAAGCTAACAGGTATTATTATCCACCATGTGACTTCTGTCTTGTGGAAATGACTGAATTCAAACTGTACTTTCTTTTGCTAAAAGAAGACTCTGATACGGATAAAGACCCACTCTAAGCTCTATGTAAATGTTAAACTTCAATCATAATACTTTCACCGGAAGGGGAATGAATTCCATAGCGAATCCACTTATTTAAAACTGTGAATTTGGCACTCAGATTTTTAATTTGAAATGTGAATGGTCAGTTGCTTAGATAAACTAATCATTCAGCACATAACTAATGACTGACATTGAATCTCTTCAGTGAACTCATTCAAGGTTAATTCATGAAGTTAATCAATAATTTCAAATAAATAAAAGAATTTCTGAGAAAAATCATGACTGCTGAGAAAAGCACCGTTAATCAAATTAGTAATTCATTATGATTTTGCGAGCTCTGCTCCATGTGGTAACTTGGTCTCTAACCTTCTGGAGAAGCAATAACATTTAAAAAATACTGGAGAATATTTCAGTTTGATTTCTTCTTTCTTTTTTGTTTGATTTTATGAAACTTCAACTACAGGCAGTCCCCGGGTTACGTACAAGATAGGGACTGTAGGTTTGTTCTTAAGTTGAATCTGTATGTAAGTCGGAACTGGCGTCCAGATTCAGCTGCTGCTGAAACTGACCGCCAGTTCTGACTTACATACAGATTCAACTTAAGAACCCCAAGCGTTCCCAAGTCAGCTGCTGCTGAAACTGATCAGCAGCTGATTCCAGGAAGCCCGGGGCAGAGCAACACTGCCTCGGGCTTCCTGTAGTCAGCGCTGGTCAGTTTCAGCAGCGGCTGACTTGGGGACGCCTGGGGCAGAGCATCTGGGGTGCTGCTGGGTTGCTCCAGTAGCGCCACTCCTCGGCGCTACTGGACCAACCCAGCAGCACCCCAGATGCTCTGCCCCAGGCGTCCTGATTCAGCTGCTGCTGAAACTGACCAGCAGCGGCTGAATCAGGACGCCTGGGGCAGAGCAGCTGGGGTGCTGCCGGGTTGGTCCAGTAGTGCCCAGAGCGGCGCTGCGGGACCACCCGGTAGCGCCCCAGCTGCTCTGCCCCAGGTCCACAACAAAAGCCTGGTCTGCTGTGGGGGCGCACTAGCTGCGCCCCCCCCAGCAGATGAGGGACACGGGGAGCAAAGCCACAGTGGGGTGCCGCGCCTCTGAGGCTTTGCTCTGGCAAAGCTTCAAAGGTGCAGCACCCCGCCACAGCTGCGGCTTTGCTCCCGGTGCCCCTGGTCTGCTGGAGATGGTCCCCGGCAGACCAGGGGCACCCGGAGCAGCTTTTCTCGCCCCAGAGGTCGAGGTGGCGGGACCACTGCGCTCTGGGCGGTCCCGCTGCCTGCGAGCTCCGGGGCGAGAAAGCCCCGTTTGTAAGTGCGGATCCGACATAAGTCGGATCCGCGTAACTCGGGGACTGCCTGTATTCATCTGAGCCTCTGAACATCTCAGTGCTTAATCAAACCCAGCTACCTGTCATTAGCTTAGTTTTCTGAGATGATGTTGAATGTAGTTTATCTTGGTTTACACTAGCAGCTAAGCAGTATGCTGCTGAGCCAATTACTGACACCTGTTTCAACAATGGATCTTTTCCTAGTGTTGGCCAGCTCAGTATCTATGCTGTCTGTTGAGTTACTTTTACAAGAAAACTCTTAGTCTCTCCCTGGCCCACATCCTCATATCTTCAGCCCATTAGCAGCTCCCCATGCCTCTATTTATGATGTGGAATCAAATTGATGTCATCTGAATTTATGTTAAAATGCCAGGTTTAGCATTCAGACTGGAAGAGCACAGCAATTTTCTCTTCCAGGTGTTAAGGTTTCCTCACCCCATGCTACTAAACAAGCAAATTGTTCTCCAGATGCACATCTCTCTAGCCTCAGTCAGTCTCAAATGGCTGAGATATATCACCAGCTGTCAAGCTCAGAGACACCTAACAGCAGCAAGATGTTGCTCGCTGCTGCTGCATGTATAACATAGCCCTTCTGCTATAAATTTCTCACTTGTCTTGATTGCTTATTAGGACATCGGTTGGTTCGAGAGAGCATGTGTGGGAGTCAGTCCAAACCGGAGATTCCTGTGCTTGCTGCAGACTATCTTGGATGCCTGAAAACCTCAGGAAGATTGTTTCTCAGAAGTGACAGGAGAAACATGGAAGGAGAGGAAATTCAGTGATAGGAAATGGATTTGAGCAGCCTTCCTACCCCGAGAGCGGTATCCTATCACGTTCCTGAAGGAGGGAGGGCAAGATTTTGATTTCTGTTTTATTTGGGGGGGCCTGTTCATCTTCAAATGCCTTAATATTGTATGAAAAAATCTTCATACATAGGGAATAAAGCTGGGAGGGGTTGCGACTGCTCTGGAGGATAGGGTCAGAATTCAAAATGATCTGGACAAATTGGAGAAATGGTCTGAGGTAAACAGTATGAAGTTTAATAAAGACAAATGCAAAGTGCTCCACTTAGGAAAGAAAAATCAATTTCACACATACAGAATGGGAAACGACTGTCTAGGAAGGAGTACGACAGAAAGGGATCTAGGGGTTATAGTGGACCACAAGCTGAATATGAGTCAGCAGTGTGATGCTGTGGCAAAAAAAGCAAACATGATTCTGGGATGCATTAACAGGTGTGTTGTGAGCAAGACACGAGAAGTCATTCTTCCGCTCTACTCTGCATTGGTTAGGCCTCAGTTGGAGTATTGTGTCCAGTCCTGGGTACCGCATTTCAAGAAAGATGTGGAGAAATTGGAAAGGGTCCAGAGAAGAGCAACAAGAATGATTAAAGGTCTAAAGAACATGACCTATGAAGGAAGGCTGAAAGAATTGGGTTTGTTTAGTCTGGAAAAGAGAAGATTGAGGGAGGACATGATAGCCATTTTCAGGTATCTAAAAGGGTGTCATAAGGAGGAGGTAGAAAACTTGTTCATCTTGGCCTCTAAGGATAGAACAAGAAGCAATGGGCTTAAACTGTAGCAAGGGATGTTTCGGTTGGACATTAGGAAAAAGTCCCTAACTGTTAGGGTAGTCAAACACTGGAATAAATCGCCCAGGGAGGTTGTGGAATCTCCATCTGTGGAGATATTTAAGAGTAGGTTAAGATAAATGTCTATCAGGGATAGTCTAAACAGTATTTGGTCCTGCCATGAGGGCAGGGGACTGGACTCGATGACCTCTCGAGATCCCTTCCAGTCCTAGTATGCTATGATTCTATGATTCCATGTGCCTTTCATCCAAAGGAACATAAAGGGATTCACTGCCTGCTGGGATTAAATTGACCAAGTCTCCTCAGGATATTCTTAGTACAGAACCTATTGGAGGAATACCAACAGAATAAAGACCACCTTGAGGGGGATACAGAGATGGAAGAAAATGGAGGCAACCTTCCATACACTAGGGTCCTGCATGTGGCCAACGCTACCCACAAGTGGGCAACAGTGACTAAAAAGAGGGAATGGCCAAAAGAACATGTGATTCCCTGTTGCGGAGCATCTCCATAACAACCTTTTTAGGAATTTATATCACTTCCAAATGGTGACATGATCTAGAAAATATAACAGTGCAATACCACCTCTCCTAAATCATCCCTGGAGCACCTGGGGTTGGACTTGTGCAGGAAGGTGAAAATATTACTTCCCTGTGAGTGTGGGAGAATTTAGTTTACAAAAGGTGGGTTAAATGATTTTTGTGTAGCTCTGTGTTGCAAAGTCCATTACAAAACCATTTTAATGGGAAGTGAAGAGTAACACTTAACTGAAATTGGAACTGACTGTAAGTGAGCAGGAATCCCCAGTTGGGCAGAGCAAAAATGGGACCATGGAGGCTGAGGAGCTCCTTTTCTGGGGAGCCCTGGCCAGGCGGAGCAGCAGCGGGACCACTGAGTGGAAAAAGCGGGGCAGCCGGTAAGCCCCATCCCCAAGGATCCCCGGTCTGTTGGGGGAGAAGCGGGGCTGCAGTGGCTGGGGAGCTCCATCCTGAGGGGCTTCTGCAGGCCAGAGCCCAAGTCCAAGCCTTGCAGGCTGAAACCCTGTGACAGTGGGGGTACATCCTCAGGGAGGGGGTACATCCTGGGAGGCCATTGGCAGGGGACTTCCCCATATCCAGCAAATTCCCCTCATTCCGGATGGCTCAGATCCCGAGGATGCTGGACAGGGAGGTCCAACCTGTACTGGCATAGCAACTGTATCTATAGCACAGAGTTGTCCAACAGCATGAACATGAGTCTGCTTCTCTTGTCTATGAGCAGGAGATGGTTATCCACCAATGCTGTTTCAATTGCCTGAAGCTTCAAAGCAATCCTGGTATCCTCTTTTAGGAGGTCAACACATCAGAAAAATAATTACCTGTTGGGAAAAGCGGGGTTGGAGGCTGGGCAGCAGTTTGAGAAGCTGTTAGGGCCAAGTAATGGTTTCTTCTCTGCAATTTCTCTACTCAGAATTGGCAGTAGATTCCTCTCTACAGAGGTCTTTATAGTGTGTTAGGCAGGGTCTCTCCTGGACAGTAAAGGAAATAAATACCAAATCAAGTGGCACAGGTGGCAGTCGTGAGAGCTGTTAATGTTCCCATTACTGCCACTTGTATGAATGGGTCACATTTTTGGAATGAGGTGATTTCCCATCCTGTTCTGAGCTTTGTTCTTGAGGCCAGCCCATATCTGTGGGGTGCTTGAATGCCACATGCTAATGCTGGCATAGTCCATTTTGAAAAGCCTCAGACGGGTGGCAGTGTTAGTCTGTAACTTTAAAAACAATGAGTAGTCCTGTGGCACCTTTATTGTTTGCTAATTAATGGTCCTTATCTGTCCCCTTTGACTATCTAGTCTTTAGGTGCTTATAGACTATTTGTTTTCCCTATTGCTTTCCAGCTTGGCTTTCTGTAGCCAGACAGGAACCCCCCTTGTAACATCCATTTTTGCTTGCCTGGAGCATGCAGGGCACACAGAGCAGAAGGCCCAGGCTGTGTGACCGTGAATGGCTGTAAACAAAGATATACCAATTGCTGACCAAGAGGCTGCCAAGGAGTGCCCTTGACTCAAACCCATATTGATACGAACACACATCCGTCCGCGGGGGGAGGAATCTCTCGCCCAGTAAAAAACTGTCTAGTACTCACAATTTAGTTATCTCTCTTGCAAGTGTAAATTAACTTGAAACTTGCTTCTAAGAACTGGTGCCACAAAACGGACCAGTAGAATTTAGCCTCTTAGATAAGAAAGAGGATACGGGCCCCCAGGGGTATATAGATGGGTCCAGCAGCATATTTACTCTGTGTGTCAATCTACCATCTATCTGCTGGTCGGGTTAGGTGTTTGATCTCCCGAGGTTCCAGAGGGGACGTCCACCTCGTATTCGTCTTTCCTAGGAATTGAGAGACCGGCCCTGGCCTGACACGCTGGAGTCGAGAGGCACAGAAAGGGGTAAAAATTGTACCTGGATGTGGTCCTTTGTTTAAGTATATATATATATATATATATATATAGTGTTAGAGCTCTTTAAAGATTAAGCTGTCACTTGGTACCATTATTTCTATTTTCTATCTTTACCTTTTTCCTGTAATCATTGTTAAGACCTATATATATATTTGTTAACAGTTAAGAAATAGAACAATAGCCATTGTAACCATATGCTTTTATAAGTCTTTTAATAAACCTGTAACTGTTTAAGCTTTAACCTGACTCCTTCAGTTGCTGTAATAGAACCAAGCACAATTTAAAAGAACTTCAGCCGGTCATAAAGGGACAGACATAGGGAGAGCTTGGGCGTTTGGATCTGTGTCACTCCCAGGTGACAAGATCCGTTGGGGCACCTTTTCAGCCTTTCCTAGGCTGCCTGCTGCGAAGGAACCCCTGTGTTCTAGCAGCTAAAATCTAAAGTGTAATAAGTTCTTCCTATATAACAGGGCGTCTGTTGGCCTGCTGGCCACCCTCTGCGACGGGACCCCGGTCCTAGCAGTAAAGACACAGACGTTAAAACTTTTCTCGGAAACACACACACACACACTGCCCTGACCGTCGGCTGACAGAATTGGCGTAGTCGGCAGGATTGTGCTATTGGTTCAAATACAGCAGCATGAAGCCAGTCATGATTGACATGGATTTTAGCTGTTTGCCCGAGAGGGATGGGGCAACCCTAAGTGGGATAAAGAGATGTTAGGGAAAGGCGCTTGCATCTGGCTGTTAAAGGGTGTGTGGCAAGCAGCCTGCTCTAGCTACTGGAACTTAGAAACAGAGCTGATAAGGGTGCAGAGAGAGAGTTACGAACTCTTGGAGCAATGCCAGAACCTGGATACCCGGGTGCGAACCCTAAATAAGGACATGGAGCACCTACAGGAATGGCTCATCCTGAGGGTAAAAAGGGGAAGGAGAAAGTAATTAATGTAGAAAAATGAGCTTTTGGAGCTGGCTTTAGAATGTTGCTGGCTCAAGTCCCCGCTCTCCCGCCTTCCACTGTAACCAAGATAAAACAGTACAGCATTCCAGCCGAAGCTATGGCTCCGGTCTGTGAACTAATTAAAGATTTAGAAAAACGGGGAATCTTAATTCATACCTTCTCCCCGTATAATTTGCTCAGGAAGCATGCTCGATGGGAATGAGCCCCCACCCACAAGGAAGCTCTGAGACAGCTGATAACGAGATACACACTTATCAGTCTATAGGTCCGATTCACCCTAATGCCCCATTTCATTTGTACCTTACTGTGAGAAACACAGGGATGTCCTATGCCTTATGGCAAGAAGGAGCAACTGTACCCCGCCGCCCCATACAGTTTGGCTCGAAGTTATGGCAGGGGTCACAGTCAAATTACACGCTTTATGAAAAGTGCTTCTATCAGCCTACACAGCACTAAGGGAAACAGAGGAGCTAACCTAAGCTCAAGCCATAACACTTCACACTCCTCTCCCAATCATTAAGTCCATATTGGAGGGAAAGGAGTTGCCACCGGGAATAGCCCAAAAGAAAATGACTGTCCAAAGATGAGCACTCTATTTACACACACACTGCCCTGACCGTCGGCTGACACTTTCCCATGATATATTTTTTACCCACTGTCTTTTCTTGTTTCCCACCCCTTCCCAATTTTCCCTTCTCCTCCCCCCCTCCATCTGCCCTATTTATTTTGGTCCTAGACCTCCAATGCTCCAGTCATCTGAAAAAGCAGGCTGTGCCCACGAAAGCTCATGATACCATCTACATGTTTTGTTAGTCTATAAAGTGCTACCAGACTATTTGTTACTTTTTTCAGTTTACCTATATTTACGGGACTACTCGTTTGGGAAAACTAGGTTACAGGCTCCTGAAAATTGGGCTGTCCCCTGGAAATCATGACATGTATTAACAACACCCCATTAATTTCAGAAGACACGTGAGCAGATCGCAACCAATGTTTATGAGACGGAGAATCTCAATGAGCCACAGATCTGTGAGATACTGATACGTCTTTATAGACAGAGTTTGTTTTTGATTAAGTCCCAGTTCGTCGGGTTTAAATGTAGGAGCCAGAACACCTCTTTCTAATACACGATGCAAGGGAGACAGAGTTTGCTTCAGGGTTCTATGCAGTTAATGTAAATGTTTCATTCTATACAGCACTAAAACATCCACAAAGACCCCCATGAGTGAAGTCAATTGACCTTACCAGTGCAAATGAAAGTGTGCTATGTAGTTATCATTTATTATAGAGATTGGTGTTTTGATTGTCATCAATTAGATCAACAATGACTCTCACAATCTGCCTTATATTTAGGTTGCTTTATAATACAATTAATATTTACAGCAAACCCAAATATATTCTATTAAGCCACATTTAATCAGCTCTCAATTGCCACTGTTGTCTGCTGTGTCCCCCTAGGACTAGACTGAAATAATGGCACTAGTTTCCTCTTTCTGCTATTTCTTGATTGATTGACAAGTCATTGCACGGTAAGTTGCTCTGCTCTACCATTTTCCCAGTGGGCGGTACAGCAGAGTAGTGATATGGAACAGTAATGACATTGCATCAGCAGTCACTATAATATAAATATGACATGAACTTCCTTCACGGCGTGGAGCTGAATTTTCATATATTTTCCCTTCATCTTTGTACATAATTGGTCACAAAAAATAACTTTAATAATATAAATTCTAAACAAGCTCCAATGTGTTTTTGAAGCAGAAGACTAAGAGCTCTAAGGGTACACGATACAATGAACATGCAAGGATTACTTTCCATATATCATATCTAACTACTTTGTATTAGTTTGGATTTAAAGAGGAAAAAATAATATTTCTGTGGTGACTGATTCAAAGCTCAGAAGGAAAGGTGCTAATCAAAAGCATTCTGAGCACTCAAGTCATTGGAGATGCTGTAGTGGGGTATTTGGTGGGATCATTGAATACTGATTTCCCTGTCAATGGGAATGTAGCCTTTGGAGAAAACAAAGTTTCTTTTTTCATTATTGAAAGGAATTTTCACCTCCATCTCGCATGCAGCATCTCTCTGCTCCAAGCCTCACTACTCGTACTTAGCAGAGAGAAAGTCATTTCAATTGTTTGCCCCATACTGGTCACCCCAGAGAGGAAAGAAGGTCTTGTGATAAAGACACTGCACTTTAACTAAAGAGAGCTGGTTTCAGTTCTTGGTTCTGCTGCAGACTTCCTGTGCCACTTGACCTAAATTGGTTCCACATCTGCAAAATGGGGATGTTAATAGTTCTTTTATAAGAACGTAAGAATGGCCATAAAGGGTCAGACCAAAGGTCCATCTAGCCCAGTAGCCTGTCTGCCAACAGTGGCCAGCACCAAGTGTCCCGGAGGGGGTGGACCGAAGACAATGATCAAGCGATTTATCTCATGCCATCCATCTCCAGCCTCTGACAAACAGAGGCCAGGGACACCCTGGCTAATAGCCTTTTATGGACCTAACCTCCATGAATTTATCTAGCTTCTCTTTAAACTCTATTATAGTTCTAGCCTTCACAGCCTCCTCTGGCAAGGAGTTCCACAGGTTGAGTATGCGCTGTGTGAAGAAGAACTTTCACTTATTAGTTTTAAACCTGCTACCCATTAATTTCATTTGGTGTCCTCTAGTCCTTATATTATAGGAACTAATTAAAAACTTTTCTTTATCTGCCCTCTCCACACGACTCATGATTTTATATACTTCTACCATATCCCCGCTCAGTGTCCTCTTTTCCAAACTGAAAAGTCCCAGTCGCTTTAGCCTCTCTTCATATGGAACCTGTTCCAAACCCCTAATCATTTTAGTTGCCCTTTTCTGAACCCTTTCCAAGGCCAAAATATCTTTTTGGAGGTGAGGAGACCACATCTGTACACAGTATTCAAGATGTGGGCATACCATAGTTTTATACAGGGCCAGTAAGATATTCTGTGTCTTATTTTCTATCCCTTTCTTAATAATTCTTCCACTATTTGATCTGAGGAAGTGGGTCTGGCCCACGAAAGCTCATCATCTAATAAACCATCTTGTTAGTCTTTAAAGTGCTACATAGTCCTGTATTTTGCTTAATAATTCCTAACATTCTATTTGCCTTTTTGACCGCCGCAGCACACTGCGTGGACATTTTCAGAGAGCTATCCACGATAACTCCAGGATCTCTTTCCTGATTTGTCTTAGCCAAATTAGCCCCCATCATACTATATGTATAGTTGGGGTTATTTTTTCCAACGTGCATTACTTTACATTTATCCACATTAAACTTCATTTGCCATTTTGTTGCCCAATCACTTAGTTTTGTGAGATCTTTTTGAAGTTCTTCACAGTCTGCTTCTGTCTTGACTATCTTAATGGTCTTGTTGGTCCAACACATAGCTAGACAACCCCTGTCGGTCTTGATGGTTTACAGGGGTTGTCTAGCTATGTGTTGGACTTAGTTGTGTTTCCTCTAACTTGATATGTCCAAGTGTGGAATGAATTTTGTTATGTGCACCAATATGAAGGTGATGTGTCTCACCTTCATCTCCATATTAGTGCACATAACACAATTTATTCTGCACGTTTGGCAGAGGTGGGGCCAAAGGATTCAGAATGTGGGGAGGGGGATTAGGCTTTGGGGAGATAGGGGTCCTGGCTGGGGGTGCAGGCTCTGGGGTAGGGCTAAGGATGAGGCATTTGGAGTGTAGAAGGGACTTCAGGCTGGGTCTAAGGTGTTTGGAGTGCAGGATCTGGCTCAATGCAAGAGGTAGGAGTGAGGGTGCAGGGTATAGGTGGGAGTTAGGTTGCAGGAGGCGGATCAGGGTTGGGATGTGGGGTCTAGGAGGAATCTAAGGTGGTCGAGCAGGCTCAAGGTTAAGTGTAGGAGCTGGAATGGAATTAGGGTGTGTGAAAGGAGTCAGGCCTGGGGCAGGGGGTTGGAGTCCAGGGTGCTTACCTGGGGCAGCTCCCGTCTCGGGGAGCAGGAACAGACAGCTCTGCATGGCTCGTGTGGTCCCTGCTCTTCTGCAGGCACCCCCTGCAGCTCCCATTGGCTGGGAATCACAACCAATGGGAGCTAGTTGGGGGGTCTCCAGGGGAGAGTAGTGCAGGGACAGAGGTTCACTCACTGCAACACGGCTCCAGCCAGTGAGGGGAAGGAACAGCAATGCACGGCACTGCCTTCTGTCCCACCTGGAAGGGCTGGCCCAGAAAACAGGGGCTTTATGGGTTGCAGCCCAAGGCCCTAGGCTGAAGTCCCAAAAGCCCATTTCTTAATACAGCCCTGCTTCTGTGGGTGGAGGAGTGTGCCTCTCCCCTGGCCATGACAACTCCCTGCTGGCCCTATTGTGGCTGGAGGAATGTACCTCTCACCTGAGCTGGCATCTCCCTGCTGGGCTGGAGAAGTATGGCTCTCCTCTGGCCCCATCAGGGAGCTGCCATGTGACAGCCCTGGGCCCCTGAACAGGGCTTATTAGACAGCTGCACAGCTTGCAGGAAACCTGGGTGTAATGGGTTGGATCACAGAAGTCCCTCTGCAGTTCTAACACAGTGTGCTGATCAAGGACACTTGCCTTCTTGCTCTGGGGCATAGAATCATAGGGTTGGGAGAGACCTCAGGAGGTCATTGAGTCCAACCCCCCACTGGGCTAGAAGCTCTGGTCTCCTCCAGCTAAGACATCGAGTTAGAGTTACTGCCTCCCCCACCCCCTGGAAAGCACCACAGACACTGATCCAGCTCCATTCTGGGAGGGCTCAGTTATAAGGCTGTTGACAGCACCCAAGAACCCAAACCACTAAAGGGACCAAAACCCCAAATAAATCCATCTTACTCTGTATAAAAGTTTTGCACAGAGACAGCTCATAAGGTTAGCCCTCTTTATCAATGAGAAAAGGGATAAGTACACTAGCTGCTCCTTCTCCCTCCTCCCCAAGTAACAATTATGCCTACTTATTTACAATTATTTACACGGGGTTTGATAATAAACAAGAGTTTTACTAAGTATAAAAAGTAGGATTTAACTGACTGCAAGTGAATACAGACACATTAAAGTAAGTCATTAAGCAAAATGAACAAAACAGGCCAACTAATCCTAATGTTACATGCAAATTCTAATCACCTTTTTCACAAGCTAAGGAGCCTCACAGCTTGGGCCCAATTCTTCACCCTGTTCAATCTTAGATGTTTCTGGCAAACATCTGAGGTGATAAGTAATGGGTCTCCTGGCATCTGGCAACTCCCTTTATTGTTTGGTTCCTTCCTCCCTCGCCCCCCAGCTTTATATCTCTTGTCCAAGGTGGAAATTCTTCCTATTCAGTTCTTATTTTTCTCACCTTGAGTGGAAAAGTACCAGATCGAAAATGGATTCCAGCATCAGGTGCCATGATCACATGTCTTTGTCGGACCATCCACACTTTGGGTTTAAAGAGAAAACAAAACTATTTACAAGTCAATGACTAGATCTCCCTGCAATTAGGTCCCTAAAATGGCTTTTACTAGAATATGTGGACTAAAATCAGGTCCCCAATTAATATTTCCAACATCACATACAAGCAAAGTTACATGTACAGAAATGAGATATACAGATTTAGCACATTGCAACTTTTAAAATGATATGTTACATGACCCATTTTGCATAAAGCATCTTTGACATATGCATATTCATAAGCCAATTTTCATAAAGCACGGGGGGCTGTGACATTTGGTTTATAGGCATTAGTGTAATACAAGAATAGAATCATAGAGAACAAAGAAAACTAGAGGTTTTATCTCAAGGAAAGCAGTCTAGGGATTTCCCAGCTTTAGTATATCAGCTGATAATTGGCATGTGCTTATTGTTTATTAAGTAATATTCATATCTTGGGATAATAACTTTAAAAGCTGAACACTGAGGCATTTGGTAATTTACATATAGTTATTGCTGAGTTAACAGTGAACGTCGTCAAATTGTTATACTGCAAAATTTTCTATCATCTCACTTCTGTGGGCTGACTGGAATCTGAAGCCCCACAAAACTGCCTGTTGTGGCTATACCAGATAGGATATTTCTGAAAAAAGTGCAAAGTTAATTGTGCTCATTTGTATGCAACAACTATTCTTCCAATGTACAGTTACTGAAGAGCTGGAATATTTTGCATATGTGGTGCTAACACATTAGGAATTTAACTATTTTTTTATTAAAATCTTTTGCAAATTAACTTTGAACCACTAATTCAGAGTAGAAATTGCAATTACTATTCATGTGCTTTTCCTTAGAAAACTCTCTCAAGTAATATCAATTCAATAGCATTTCCAGTAGGGCTTGTGTTTCAGTTCTTAATGGGAATGTACAAAAGAATTTGTCAGCTTGTGTGTCCACAAAGCTCTTCACAATATGCATTTCTAGTGAGTGCATGGATGTTATGTTACCTCAACACATTATGTTAACCAACAAGATGAAGAAGTCATGAAAAGTCAATGTGAAAAAACCAACACAGGTATCTGACTACTATATCTACCTAAGGACAAGTCACAGAACCATAAATTAAGAGAGCATCAGAGGAGGAGATGGCCCGCAATCCTTACTCCCATGAGTAGTTTTTCCTAACAATGAAGAGAATGGAACTACTTTCATGAATAAAGATTGTTCCATATATGAAGATAACAGGATTAGACCTCACTTGTTAAAAAGTTTGGGAATGTAAGTTTTTTTTTTAAATAGGGAAATCTTCAAATCTATCTTTTCCAAACTGTAAACTTGACAGAATTCAAACCTGATATAGTAAAGAAAAAAATACTTCTTGCACAAAGAAAAAAATACCATTTCAACTTTGTATGTTTAAGAGAGAAATATGCATAAAACAATATGCAGTATATTATTGGGAATATCTGAAACCTGATGTTGTTCAAAACAGTAGAAAACAAAAGCCATCAGCCTATGTGAGGTCACATCTCATTACAGATGCAAATTAAGAGTTAAACATAAAAACAATTATTTTTTTTATTCCATTTACAATAGACTTAGCTTGTTAATCAGACCTAAATGTCAACCTTGGTTGCTTTGTTCATGAGTTTCTGGAAAAGAATCTCTGGGAAAAAGCCAAGTTAGTAACTACTGTGGCTAGAAATGTATTATTCAGCCCTATGTTAGATGATAATAGACCTAGATTTTTTCCTTGTATTCTGGAGTCACTATGTAACCTTGTTAAAAGACCAGAGTTAAGATTCCTTGAGGGCATTAAACTTCCTGCTTCTTGAAAAGCAACTGTTTTCAAATTCCATAGGATTGCTCACATTTGCCTCATGTGTCAAAAAATATACCAAGAACTTTTACTGATACATAGTTTTAGAATTTTTTTTACTTATTCTGGCAATGAGCAAAACTGCCAATTTTTGGCAACAAATTACATCTGTGTTAAAATGTATAGTACTTTAATTCTTCATATTGGACATCAGGGAAAAGTCCATCTCATTTTAAAGTTCAAAGAATTAGTTTTAAAAGTTTGAAATGACAATGTATGACTTTTTTATTGTTTTTCCAAAGGGTTCATTACTTTTTCTTTCCATTTTAGACTGCTCTGTACAAAAAGAGAAACATTTATCTAGAAATACATCTAGTAGGAAGTATATAATTTGACTAAAGCTGTTTCTTTGCGAATGTACTCAAGGGTAGATAAAATGAATCCCACAGTCTAGCAAATAGAGCAAAAATATCATCTGAAATAACTTCCCAGTTTCCCCCAAAGAATGTGAAGTTGTTCTGAAGAAATCAAGTGCAGTTAAGGGCAGTAATACAGTCATGAGCTCTGTGTTCAGAGACATTGGCCAATCATTCCCAAAACCCATGCGGGAGGTACATTGTCAAGTGAGAAGTTTTATAGAACTTATTCTCCATTTAAAACTTAGAGTATGGTTCCATTCCATCAGTTTTTACACAACATTCTCTTTGATTTGAACTCTGCAAGGATTATTATTACTATTCATTATTTGTAATGCAGAAACACCTCTACGTCCCAGTCAGAGTCCAATCACCAAGGGGGCTGTCTTAAGAGAGTAAGGCAGCTGTTTACTGCACAGGTTAAAGAATAGTTTCATATTTCACCAACATCAACATGAATTCAGGGGAAAAATCCATGCAATGGCATTTCTGTGCCTTTAGACACTATTCGGTCTTGATATAGCCCATTAACCTCTTAAAGGTAGTTTATGTTTGCACACTGATAAATGCATACATACAGAAGGAATGGAAAACTAGAATGATAACAATCCTACTGACTCCCGAAGGATTCCCCTTCATAAACATTCTCTCTGAGAGATATAGGTACTTATAAGGAGAGGTTAGTAAGAGATGGGCAGAACTATCAATTTTTCTCTTCAACAGCTCTGAGTCTGAGTCTGCAGGTGAGCAAGTGTTCTGGGGGATGACTTCTAGCTTCTACCTCAGCAATGGATCAATGCCACACTAGTCAATCATACCTGATTTAATGTGGTGTGTAGGGATGTGCATAACTTTTGACTTGTCCCTCTCCTTCCCCAAATATCCTTCTAAAATCCAGCCAGTGGTACTGGTTTTACAGTCCACCTCCAAGATCAGACCCTCAGCTTCATCCAAATCGTTAGGGTGTTCACCTTTAGTGTGGTTGAGGTGTGGATAAGTGGAGGTGGATAAATCACCTCACCACTGAATAAGGAGATGGGTTTTGAATAGTGATCTGTCACCTCTCAGGTGCATGCCCAACCATCGGGCTATGGGACATTCTGATAGGGGCCTCTCTCCAGTCTCATGCTGGATAAATATTTGAAGAGTCATAGGGGGAAGGGAGGAGAGAGAGGGCACACACAAGGATGTCTCACAGGATGCAGGAGACCCAGGGTACAGTCCCTCTCCTCCAAAGAGTAATTACTTATCCAGAGTGGAACAGCTGTAAAAGTTCAGAGAGACTTGGCTGGATTTTCTTCTGCCCCTTGGCACCAGTTTTAGTGTTTTAGACGTTTTAGTGTTGGGCCTTAAGTCATTGCTGCTAGGTCCTCACCTTTTTTTTGCAATGTACACTACAGGATAGCTTTTAGTACTTGGCGATTAACAATAATAGGGATAATATTACAGCCCACTATTGAGTTCAGGGTTGCTAGCATGCCAAATAAGATTGTAGTATGGGCAAGGGAGGAAGAGGGATACCAGAAGACCCACAAGTGGGGGTGTGATGGGATGGCACTCACCTCCCACAAGTACCCCCATCTGACTGAGTGCATTTGCATGCATTGCCTTTTTGAAAAGCCCTTTTAGCTACTAAACACTCTGGCCAAGTCACACAGCTTTGTGTGAAATCAAAACCCCTTCTGGAGCATAAGCCTTACAGGAGCTCATCCCGGTACCCTCTGCTAGTGTCCCTTTTCTCTCACTTTGGTTCCTCACTCAGGAGCAAGGGGTGCAATCAAGGCCTCTCTTCCTGGAGACAGTTTCTTGCCCCTAGTTCAGGGTTCTTACTTCAGTTCATCATTTTCAACAGCTCTCCACTGGGAGCTGTCCATGGTTCTGCCAGCCAGCCACCGCAGACCTTCTCCCTTCAGGTACATCTACACTAGCCCCCTAGTTTGAACTAGGGAGGCTAATGAGGGCGACTGAAATTGCTAATTAAGCACAGGATTTAAATATCCCATGCTTGATTAGCATAATCCCAGCCCGACGCCATTTTGGAAACTGACTAGCCTGAAGTAACTGCCTACGTGTACACACGGCAGAGAAGCACGATTCTGAGATAAATCCCTTAGTTCGAATTAACTGTTACTCCTTGTGGAATGAGGTTTAGATGCATATAGACATGGGCAGTTACTTCGGGCTAGTCAGTTTCCAAAATGGCGACCGGCCGGGAATATGCTAATCAAGCACGGTATATTTGAATCCCGTGCTTCATTAGCAATTTCAGTAGCCCTCATTAGCCTCCCTATTTCGAAATAGGGGGCTAGTGTAGATGTACCCTCTCAGATCTGGTCTGCAAATGAGCTGCTGCTAGTACTGCAAGTTTCTTATATATCGCTTCCTGGATCCTGATTAGCTACTTCCTCCACAGCCACTCTAGCCTTCTGGGAGGACTTCTCTATGGCCCACTAGGCTTTAGGGCCTTGCCACATTACAGGGGAATTCTGAAGAAGGAGGATTTTGGAGGGGGTGACCATGAAGAAATGGAGCAAACCAGGGTGGTCAAACACCAGGATGCTGAATGCACGTTAAGAACCAGAGTAGAATAAAATTGATTAATAAGAGAGAAAGAGAGTGTGTAAGACAAAGTGGATGGTGCCCATAGGTCCATATAACTCTCTGCCCATGGAAGTTGTACAAGGTTTGCAGCTTTGTAAAATGTTAGCGAAAAGGACATTTTAAAAGCAGAGCCAACACACTCAAAATCAAACCAATCAGTCATTGATCTGACCTGAGGGAATAGAGAACAAAGCGTTCCTAATAGAGCACTTTTAAATAAATCATCATTACTTAAAGGTGCAAAGCTCTGGTGTTTGCAGTGCTTTGTTCCCCATTTCCTCAGATGGAATTACTGAGTGATTGGATTTTGAAGACATTCTGGAAATATTTGCTTTGTCTTTTTAAATTTCCCTGAGTACATCATCTAATTATAAGGAATATAATAATACTTTGCACTTCTATAGCACCTTTCATCTGAAGTCAGAAAAACACTTTGCCAACTTAATGCATTAAGTCTAACAATCCCCTCTGAGACTAGTAACATAGTCAATTCACATGGGTACACTGAGGCACAGGAAGGTTAAAGGGACTTGTCCAAAGTCACATAGCACTTTTGTGGTTGAGCCAAAAATACAGCCCAGGGCTCCTGAGTTCCTGGCCCAAATGAGAAGCAAATATTTCCCTCTTCATCTGTGGAAACATATTGTCCCATAGCAAAAGAAAGAGTATAGTATGGTTGCATGGTACAAGAAGGATGGGGCAATAAGGTCTATATTAGCCTCACTACTCAGGTGTTTTGAAGGCTGAACAAAACACCCATAGTAAATCTCTAAATACACAGATCCACTGATAACCCCCAGCACCAAACACAAATAGAACCTGAAAAGGCACCAACTTCAAACCTCTAAAGCTGTGTGGGACAGCACGACACATGCTCTGTGGTCCCGGGGGTGGCGTCCATCCCCCAAGCAGCATATTTTTGCACCAAAACCAGGTACTCAGGTTTGGCATAAGGAAGATAATATAAGGCCGTATTTTTTTTAAAGATGTTTAGGTGCCTACTGGATTTTCAGAAGCATTTAGGTATGGCTCACTCATTGATTTCAACATGGCTACGTCTACACTGGCCACAATTTCTGGAAAAGCCATGCAAATCAGGTAAGTCAGGATAGGGAAATCCGCGGGGATTTAAATATCCCCCGCGGATTTAAATAAACATGTCCTCCGCTTTTTTTCCAGCTTGAGGAAAAGCAGGAAAAAAAGAGTCTAGACTGGCGCGATCCTCCGGAATAAAGCCCTTTTCCAGAGGATCTCTTATTCCTACTCTTATTCCTACTTCCCCAAGCCGGAAAAAAAGCGGCGGACATGTTTATTTAAATCCACGGGGGATATTTAAATCCCCCGCGGATTTCCCTATCCTGACTTACCTGATTTGCATGGCTTTTCCGGAAATTGTGGCCAGTGTAGATGTAGCCCATGAGTTTAGGCATGAAGGTGGTTTGGAATATCCCACTAGGTGTGGTGAGAGACCCAGACCAGCCAGCTGCCTCACACTAATGGAGGGAAGGCGTGCTGGGCTCTGGGTGAACAGTTTCCTTTTCCTTGAGGAAACAAGACTGAGCCTAGCACAGCAGAATCAGGCAGGCACCTGGAGCCAATTAAGAACTTGCCAGAAGCAGCAGGCTAATCAGAGCACCTGCAGCCCATTGAGGCCTGCTGGGGCTTGTTTATAAAGCCTCCCTGCAGTAGCCCAGGATGTAAGAGTGAGAAAGTGCACTAAGTGTACGCGGGGGACTACAAGCAAGGCAGAGTTCTGCGGAGAACCAGGACTAACTTGCTCAGGTGCCAGAGGAAAGGTAGTGGGAGAGACTGTTTGAGGAAGTGACTTAGAGAACAAGGTGCGAGATTGGGAGTAGAACAAACCCTCTCTGTTGCTGCTGCTTTAGGGTCCCAGGGCTGGAACGTAGAGTAGTGGGCAGGCCTGGGTTCTCCCCAAACCTCCCCATGCCACTACAAAGACTCCCTCTCTGAGAGGAAAGACCAGTTCTGTGGAGGGGTTTTCACCCCAAACTGTGGACTAGCCTATGATGACCCCTGCCCCTAGAAAAGAAAAGTCTGTGTGGAGGGTCACAGTGAGCCTCTGAGGCAAACATTTTCCATCAGAAGCACAGAACACAGCCAGAGCTTCACCACAGTGTCTAGAAACCCCCCAAAAATCCATCCTTCAGTCCTAATAAGGACACATTTATAGGCTTACATATTTGAGATAGCAACATCTACGTGGTTACCATTTTATATAAGTCCTGCCTATTTAGACAACAAAGTAGTTAGGGACTTCTAATTTAGGTGTATGGTCTAGATGCTCTGTTTACAGTGTTGTGTATGTGTCTATATCTGTGAAGCCAATTACATTACAAATGTTAGAGCATGTGTATTTATGTACATCTTTTGTAAGTATGTGGTTGTCCATGGCTATTGATGTGAGGCATATTTTCCTATGCTATTTATAAATGGAAAAGAACTTTTGTGAGAGAGTGGCCTTTGTCATGTTCCCCAAGTTGCAGCAAAGTAATTAGCTCCTTGGGCACATTTGGAGGTGAACTACTAAATTTTACAAATGCCATTCCTACCCTATAAATGGTTTGTTTGTTAGTTTACAAAAGCAGTCTCCAAACAAATTGTAAAGCTTTTCCTTCTCACTTTTACTAGCTCTTCCCAGTGGAAAAGAAAAGCATTTTGAGAATTATGAAGGTGTCACCTATGCAACAGAAGTCTGAAACTAAAGTTTGTTATATACGGCATAATTTCAGAAGAAGTTATATTTACCTCTACTTAATATTTTTTAAGAATTATTGTTCGGTAGATTGTATTCTATCATTTTCCCAAAGCAAAGCTTCCAAAAATGTGTCAAATAGGAAAAATTATAATCCCTTGAACTTTTACAGACTCTGTACACATAAAAAATAATGACAGGAACACATTCCTATAACTGGTTTCAGAGAGGTAGCCGTGCTAGTCTGTTTCAGCAAAAACAAGGAGTCAGGCGGCACTTTGAAGACTAGCAAATTTATTAGGGTATTAGAGCATAAGTTTTCGTGTGCTACAACTCACTTCATTGGATGATGAAGGAAGAGGGAAAAAGAGATACAGAAATGGAAGTGTGACATCAGTGCTATTTAAATCAGAGTAGATGCGGCTCATCTCCAACAGTGGTCAGAAGGTGAGAGCACCTGATTGGGAAGTTAGCTATTATTCTTGTAACTGTAGATTTTCACACATACACACACACACAGACACTTAGAAAAATGATCCTATGATAGCAATACTGTCCACACCATCATTATAACTGTCAATTAAAGACCTATCAAATCAAAACAACAAGGAAATTCAGGGTCAAACTCATTGTTGTCACCAATTTTTGGAATGGGAAAATAAAAGGGAGCTGATGCAGTTACAAATCTGAACCCCAATATGCCTTCATGCTTTCACAAAGGAATTTATATCACAAATTACTAAGAATAGAGTAGGAGGGAGAAAAAGCACACCATAATTGACATTGTAAGCTGTCAGTGAAGGAAAGAAAAGGACCTGGAAGGAAGAAAAGTCTATGTGTTTTTAAGAAGTTGGATTTTTTTCTCCCTAATTGTTTAGGGCTTTGTGATATGCCCCTGGGATCTGATAATTTATACTTCATAGCAAGGGACAGTTAATAATCCACACTACCTTTAGGATCAGTTAAGACAGAATCTGGACACATCCAGTATGAGGAAGAGATTTAACTCTTATAGACAGGAACAATGGCTGTGGCAATCAAAAATCAATCACATTGAGTACTGAGGACTCTCTATAGAGATAGAGATCAAAGTGGTCTGTGAAACTGTTGGACAGACAGGAGGATGGAAGAATCTTTATATTGAGGACAAATGGTTTTCCAGATCACTCCTTTGTTGCACTGCATACCACCCACAGTAAAAATCCCTCACTCTTAATTAAGGTGGTAAAGAATAAAGAATTTCTGAAGCATAACCCCTTACTTAGGGGGTCAGAAAGGCCATGGACAGTAACATCCTCTACAATACCACAGAGAACTGCAACAGGAAAACATAGCAAAGAAATTGAGACCTAGGAAAAGACATGAGCTATGAAGGCTCCTTGTAACAGACACTCTTTAACCCCCAAATATCGAAATTGTCATTAATAATCCCTCCTCTCCAGAAAATTAACCCCCAAGAAAAGAAGGTAAGTTACCTTGTGACGTATGTGTGATTCTTTGAGATGTGTGTCCCTGCTCCATTGTAGATGTCGGTGCATCCTGGAACCACAGATCAGAGACTTTGGTAGCAGTGCTTGGTCAGGATTCACGTACACAAGGTAACCTGTGATTCACGTACACAAGGTAACTTGTGATTCCATTAGTGCCCACGAGTCCTGGCCCCTCTCAGTTTCTTCTCACCCATCCTCAGTTGCCAATGGAGCACCATAAGCAGTGTCTGAAACAGAGGAAAAACAAATTAATTTAGAGAGTAGAGTTAGTTATTCAATAGATATACCGTATATACTTGAGTATAAGCCAACCCGAATATAAGCCGAGGCACCTAATTTTACCCCGAAGAACTGGGAAAACATATTGACTCGAGTATAAGCCTAGGGTGGGAAATGAGGCAGCTACTGGTAAATGTAAAAAATGAAGATAGATACCAATAAAATTACATGAATATTTATTTCAAAGAAAACCAATAACCTAGCTCTGTAAGGGGAAAAGGGGGTCAACAAAAACAATATGGTTCTGCAGGCACGGCCACAGCTCAGCCCCCGCCGCCCCCGCCCCGCAGCCCCCACGTTCCGGCCCCCTCGCCTGCCAACGAGCCCCCTCTAAATGAGCCAGCAGGGGGAGGGCTGTGAGAGACCAGAGCCGGGCATCGATGGGCCAATGAGCCAGCGGGGGGAGCTGGCTGGATTTTACCACTGGAGAGGAGGGGAGGGGAGGGGGAGCAGGGAGCAGCGGCTGGTCCTTGTGCATCTGCCCCAGAATCGGGCCCAAGCTCGTGATCAGGGCTCCCGGGCGCTTCCAGAACAGACGCCCACGGTGCCGAGTCGGCTCCTGGCCCAGCTGTTCCCGAGCTCAGCGCTGCACCCGAGTGTCATGGCGAACGGCCCCAAATGTCCTTCCTCCCACGCGGCAAGGGCCCATGGTGCCGGGCAGGCAGGGGCTGGGGGGCCAGGAGAGCCAGGCGGGCAGGGGCTGGGGGGCCGAGGGGGCAGGGACTGGGTGGGCCAGGAGGGCAGGGGCTCGGGGGGACAAGGGGACAGGGGGGCCAGGAGGGCCAGGAGGGCAGGGGCTGGGGGGACGAGGAGACAGGGGCTGGGGGGGGACAAGAGGACAGGGGGGCTGAGAGGGTCAGGAGGGCAGGGGCCGGAAGGGCCAGGAGGGCAGGGGCTGAGGGGCCGGAGCTCCGGGCTCACGCGTCTAGACCCGGCCGGCGGCAGAGACGCGCTGAGCCTGCCCGCGAGCAGGAGGCTGACTCGAGTATAAGCCGAGGGGGGGCATTTTTCAGCACAAAAACTGTGCTGAAAAACTCGGCTTATACTCGAGTATATACGGTAAGTATTACATAGCGTTCAGTTTTAGTATTATGTTTAGTCTTAAGTTCCAGTTTCAAATTAATTAAAAAAAAAAAACCATGGAAAGCACAACTCCAAGTTGTCCTTTACATTTAATTAGACAAAGACAATACTAAAATAATACCAGGCTCACCTGCATTAAAAAATGCACTTTGTGCAAGGAAGCAATGTCTGTCTCGGACAGGCACTCCCCGTGCATCCTTTGCTTAGGAGAAACATATGTCCCTCAGAAAAGTTCTAGCTGTAGCATTCTGAAAGTAATACTTATATTATGGGTAATGCACTAGAGGTTGAACTTCTATTGACTGGGACTCTCTGGTCTGACAACATCTGTGGGTCCAGCATGGATGTTGCAGGAACAGAGTTCTGGTGGAGGGCTGGTGGCCAGGAGTCCTGTGGGGCTGGGAAGCCTGGCACAGAGAGCGGGGCTGGGCGCTTGGCGTGATGCAGCAGGACCAGCAGCAGGGGAGAGCAAGCCTTCAGCCAGTAGTCAAGCCAGCACTGGGGGGAAGTGGGAAGGCAATGAGGACAGGACACCTCCTCTCATCTGGCAAAATCCCTCATCTAGGACTGGTCAGGTCCCGAGGGAGGGCCAACCTGTAGTTCCATAGTTTCAGGCTTCTGTGCATAGCAAATGGAAGCACACTGCCCCAAGGCTACGTTGTCTGTCTTTACTGATACCAATTTGTTTCCTATCATTGGTAAGAAGTGTTTGCATGCATTCCAAACTTAGTTCGAGTCGACTGATGCGTATCATTGTTTCCTCGGGAGACCGTTTCCCTTGAATTTTGTGTCAGTTTAAGTGTGTCAAGGAGGCCTCTGTGGTAATCTGAATGGATGCTGTTACTTGTCTGAAGGGGAGCCTTGCGTACAACTTCCTAAACATTTAGCTTTATTTGGAAGAACACAACTCTGCAGTTGTATGACACAAAGCAGATCTGTTTCACTGACAAAACTGAAAAAGGTAAGTCTGGCAACTAAACATCCTTCTTGCCAGGAGTGCTGGAAAAGGGAAGAGTCTGGACCCCTTTCGAATATAGACTCCTTCTGTTTTGACCAAAGCATCACCAAGGGGATACTGTACCAAATGTCTTAGCAGTGCTGATCCATCGATAGATGAAAGTTAATGGATTTGATCGTTGAAGTCTGTTTGAAAGGAAAGATTTGGGGAGAGCTAATAGGTCTTTCTTAAAATCTCTGGTGCATCTGATTCTATGTAGCTTGATCAAAAGTGCAGTATAAGAGAGATAGTATTTGTGTGTCTGATGATGCAACAAAGACCCATATTGAAAGTAATAATACACCTGTCCTCCTTTATGCCCGCTAATTCACCACTCTGATAATAGTCCAGAACCCCTAGAAGGTTGCAGGTTGACGCCTTCTTAGAAAAATGTATTTAATCAGGAAATCCCATATCACTTTTCTGAAAGTCAGTTAGTTTTTTTCTCAGCTGATATTTATCCAGTAAGCTGTAACGTAGAGAAGGGCATGTCAAACCCCTTCTTTATCTTGGACTACTCTCTTCTATTGTTTCTGAATTCATTTTACTAATTTTTAACTTGAGTTTCTTTATGTATGCATGCTAATACAATACACCACTCAGCGTTAATAATAGCCAGGTATCTTACATTTCTAAAGAATTAATCATAGATACAGAAATTGTTTTGTATATCATTAAAATTCAGCTACCATTAAGACTGAACATGAAAGTAGTTAAAGAGCATGTAGAAACACTACATAATGTACTATACTATGCTTGTAGAAAATTGAAGAGCTACGAACAAAATGCAATAATACACAGTTAAAATAAGTTAGCCAAAATAAGGCAGAGAAATTGCTCTAAAGCCCTTTTTGAGAACAACGAATGGACTCCCAGTGAAAATAGTTTTCATTGTCCATAAAGATGAAAATTGCAGAGGTCTTTTTCTTCCTAGGGAACTGAAGAATGTTTAATAAAACATCAAACATGACTAAAGAAATTTCTGTTATAGTAAAATCCTCATTCATGTGACTAGGTTAACTTTTCTGAGAACTCTCCAATGGCAGTGCACAAACATTTTATATAAGATTTTGACATCAATGTTGACTAAAAAGATTGGTTTATAAGAAGTGCACATTTCTGAGGGTGCATCTAGACTACATTCCTCTTTCGAAAGGAATGCAAATGAGGGAAATCAAAAATCCAAATGAAGTGCTGATTTACAAATCTCATGCTTCATTTGCATAACCATGTCCGATCACTTTTTTGAAAAAGGTTTCTTCAAAAAATAAGCAGTCTAGATGCGGTTCTTTTAGGGGAAAAAATGTCTTTTTCTAAAGAAGCCTTTAAACCTCATTTTTTTCAGGAATAAGGGTTCTTTTGAAAAAGGGGAGCTTTTTTTGAAAGAACCGCGTCTAAACTGCTTTTTTAAAAAAATAACCTTTTTCGAAAAAGTGATGGGATGCAATTGTGCAAATGAAGCATGAGATTTGTAAATCAGCACTTCATCTGCGTTTTTGATTTCCCTCATTTGTATTCCTCTTTCGAAAGAGGAATGTAATCTAGATGCACCCTGGGGCTAACCCAAGAAGGTGAAACTGGTGGCAAAAAGAGCCAGGTTCAATATCTTGAGCTCCTTTTAACAATGCAACACAAAACTGGCTCGAGCTCATTCCCCTCTCTATCTACTCCACCCCACCCACAGTTGTTGTCTTGGCTCAGTGAAGACCCAGAATTCAGAGGTGCATTTGCATGAGTTCACCTCCCATGTTGGGGGCAGAGGATAGGAATGCATTGAGCCATGCCTCATCGGCAGCTGCAGCACCATTCATCTTGCTGCACTCTGCCATGGCTGCACCATCACCCTCCCTGCCACCAGCCACTCCATCATCTCTCTCTACTGAAATCCCCGGGATATCTTGAGGTCCCATCTCTTAGCACGGCTCTCAATGATTTCGGCTCTTGTTGACTTCAGTGGGTAGTAGGGAAGTCTCATTTCCCCTGGGAGTTAGTACATTTTTCCTCTACTTAGCAAGTGCAATTGAGGCTAAAGCCCTCACTTTGGGCAGGCCAAGCACAGTTGCACTGCTCTTTATTCACATACTAAGGATAGCAACACTTTATTGCCCCCTGCACCCAATAGCAAAGGGACTTGTACTCCAGTCCCAGCCCTATGGTATCATTTGGGCACAGCAGCTCCATCTCGCTGTGCACTTGGGAAGAGCGGGTGTGTTTATGGAAACAAGGTCCATTCCTGAGCTTTCTTCCCCCAGCTCATCACTTGATGTCAAGGGAGAGCTCATTTAGACCACACTTAGATAAGACATGGGTTACAAAGAATTCCAAATCTTTTGAAAAATTGCAACAGCACAAGTGCTTCTTGAGTGGCAAATCAAAACTTCTCTATGGACTCCATCTGAATTGGTCTGGAATTAAAGGTTCATAGGGTCGTCAAAAAAATCTAAGATTAATGTATGCCTGTGCCCTAATAAATTTGCTAGTCTTTAAAGTGACTCAGACTCTTTCTTTTTGCTGAAACAGACTAATAGGACTACCTCACTAGGTGCTGCCGCATAAGTCTCCACTTCTCTAGGAATCCCACATATGGTCTCCCAGCTTGAGATACAGCCCTGATTTCCCAACCATGAAGCCATTCCAGTGTTATGGAACCCCATCAGAGACCCAGTTCTCTGGCTGCTTCATTTGCATTGTGCCTGCAAAGCTGGACTTTAGTTCTATGTCCTAGTTTACCACAATTTCACACACAATAGAATAGTCATATGTGCCTTCTGGTTATAGGAATCTTTTTTTTCTCTGCATTGAAGGACCTGGCTTACCTATGCAATTATGCTTTCATGGTTCTACCATCAGGTAAAAACAGCTCCCAAGCCGATACTGCTAATGTTAAAATCTTTGCATTCTTTGAAAGCAAAGCTGAAGACAAGATAAGTAAGTATCAAAGACTGTAATGCTACAGCACTCCCTTTAGGGCTTAAATATGTTCTCAACAACCAGCGGTCCAATTCCATTAAATGTGTTTAACTTCTGATTATACAGTGGTTTACCTAAGCTTTCAAAAACAAAAATAAAATGCTGAAAGGACCCCAAAAATCTTACAAATATAATAGTTTGGGCTCTTGGAAACCTATGAATTGTGTCAAAAATATTATGATCTGTGGCTCTATCTTGAGGAGATGCTGTGTATCAAAAATTCGGATGCGTCTTCAAAACAGACAATTGAAACATCACAAATCTGCCCAACAGCCACTTCCCACAGAAGATCCTACATTGGGATTTAAATGGCTACTTGCTCTTTCCCCCTCTCTTTTCAATATTTGAGAGATAACAGATGGCAAATAAAGGATGGGAAAAGTACAGAGAAGTCATTAATTGGTATTATCGCAATGCTTGTTTCTTTTGCCTTAGTGAAATTAAGGACATGTTTGCATATCCATTTCACATTTATCTCTCACTTCTAGATATAATCTCATACTCTCTGATAATTGCTCTTCCTATATTTAGGATGTTCTATGAAAGGCTTGAACAGTCATTGCTAACTCACCCTGAGTGGGGAAAAAAATGCTGCTGATGCTCTTATTAGAAAAATGAAATATTTTTAATTGGGAGAAGAAGACTTCAGTCATGCAGTCCCAACTCAAAGCTTCCATGAAAAGCTGCCCAGATTTTTTCAGGAATAATCCAGATAAACACAACAAGTGATATAGGACTCCAGACAGCATAGTCCATAGCCTACAATAAGGGCAATACTGCTAGTTATGGGCAACGCTTCCTGGAGTCCTACATCTCCCACAATAAAATACCAAATCAGTTGACTGGCGCAACAGGGAATCAGATGAGTAGGGGCATCACAAGAGGTGTATTCCAGCCAGGAAACATGCCCGATCTCCCCAGCTCATCTCAGACTCAGACATGGGTCCAAACTGGAACACTAGACTTGCACTTTGCTCTATAAGCTCTGGGAAAGTTGAGCTAAGTCCAGCTCCAGGTTTGCACATCTGCAACTCAGATCCATTTTCACCATTTTCCCTGAAAATGTGACCCTGATTAGCTTGTGTATAGATGGTGCTTTCTTACCATCAGAGAACCTAATTCTCCATTCACTGCCAGACTTGTTCTATCTGGCTCCAGCATGTTACATACTGAAGCTTAGTGCACTTGTATAGACTTTGGTCTTTGCAGAAGAGACACTCATCCAAAGGACTCTTTGCAAATTATGACTGTAGCCAAAATGTAGTATTTTAGTGTTGGTATAAAAATACAAGTATAATGATGATAAGTGCTATATAATGATTTGCTTATTAATTCTCTATGCTTCTGTTTCACCCTGCCTCTCATGATTAAACAATGTTATAAGGCCTAGGGGAGGATGTAGCTCCCAGCTTGCCTGACTCTGGTCCTCCATGCTCAGGGTCCCTCCTCCAGCATTGGGGAGCCTGTGCTAGTGCTCCAGTCCCTCTGCTTCTCACTTGTGTGTGGTCCCCGACTGATTTTTCTGTGGGTCAGTGACCCCCAAGGCAAAAATGGTTTCCAACCCCTGCTACAAGGTCTTGACTCTTGTAAGCTTTGCAAATTAAGCCGTGTCTTTTGTCTACATTGCCAGCTAAGTTGTGACTTCTAGTAACTATGTAATACAAGTGTTTGGTGTGAGTGAAGAATATGTGTGAAAGTCTTCATGATGGTCAAGAAGATTTGACAATGATGGTGATCAGAAAGCATCTGTTATGCCCAAGGCTGAACGAATGAGCAGAAGAGAAGCCCTGGAGAAGGCAGACACTCCCAAAGATGAGCCCACAACCAGAAGGGAGATAATGAAGCCTGACCATAAACATCAAAGGATAACTGTGGGGAAACCCCAAGATTAACACTTCACAGATTGCAGCATGACGAGCATAAAAATGGGGTGTTCCTGCCATTGGACTGTAGGTTTGATCCTACAAGCCAAGCCTCAGAGGAGCCACAAATGGTGATTGATAGACTCTGACTCCTCACTCGTATTCAATCTAATCGGCTAATAGATTGACTTAAGCCATGGCAGACTGAGAACTGTAAGATTATCTGCAGGAAGTGTGTGTATGCGTGTAAATGCATATGCTGCTTTTCATACTGTATTTTTAATAAACATGGTATATTTCTTTTCCCTGAAAAATGAGCCATTTGCTTCTTATAAGCATAACATGAGGAAGCCCCAGGAAAAGTTTTCACCTATTTCACTTTCCATTACTCCATGGAAAGCTCATGATATAATAATGTTCCAAAACTTAAATATGTTTATTGTGCTGCTGCTGTCTAGATCCTGAAATGTTTTCTTCCAACCAGAGAACAGGAAAACTAATAGAATAATTTCTGTTAATTAAGTTCAGGATGGAACTTCCCATTCATCAACATTCATGGGCTCCTTTAAACTTACTTTGCCTTCTGCTGTGATTTCTCAGTAAAATGAATCCCCCGACCCTTAGAAATTATTCATAATGCGCAATATTCAGGTAAAAAGTCTCAGAGGGGTAGCTGTGTTAGTCTGTAACTTTTAATATTCAGGTAAGTTCTATTGCCTGAGTCCACAAAGGCTGCTGATCAATTTGGACTTATCACATATGATAAGAGTAGGGCCTAATTAACAGATTGTGTGAATCACCCTGAATGCTAATATATATACATCGTTAGCTACAGAAACTTGCCCTGACATTAAAGTGTCTGTAGGGATAGAGGGGGAAGACATAAGGCTAGTATTGTCAGAGAAGAAACTTTGTAACTAAACTTTTATAACCTTTGAACCACTTTTATAATTGGTCTGTTACATAGTGAGAATGGAAATTGGAGCTGCTATCTCATAGGTCTTGTCTTTAAACAATTAGAGCCTATTCTAAATTAAACAAAGCAACAACATGTGCTTCTTAGTTTCCCTAATTCCATAGCGCACACAATAAAACATGGACTCTTACTAATGTATCGTTTAGTAAGGACTAAATTGGAATTATGATGTGTTAATGATCTCTTTTAGGATTAGCTGGTGTTTTAGGGTGTCTCTCTTCAAACAGGACCACAAACATGTGAAGTACAAACTTTTTAGTCTGTCTGACTCTTCCATTTGGATGCTGCACAGTGCAGCACTTTGGTGCACACTGTTATTCCCATGTCTATAGTCAAGACTATGTCAACATGCCGTTAGACTTTCAGTTCTACTTCTTCAGTGCTGCTCAACTCTAGTTCTGTCAAGGTAATGTAATCGATCAAGCACCTTTCAATTGGTTTTTTTTTTTTTTGGTTCTAGATTTTTACCTTTTGACTGATATTTTCCTCTTTCAAAGCTAGGGAGACTTTTTTAAATGGAAAACTATCCTATAATTCAATTCTAGCCAACGAATTACCAAATTCAATTGAATTGATTTACAATAGTGTAAGCCCATGAATGAACACACTATTCAGTGTGTTACTACAGGTCTGCCCTGCACCTAACACCCTCCACAGAAGATGGGAAGTCTTGCTTAAGCAAGAACCAAACACTTCAAGTTGAAGTTCTTATGTAAGTTCAATATTCTTGGCAAAATTGAAATTACCATATCAGCACCTCTTTGTACGTATCCACTCTGGCAAAATGGATCGATATGTTTTTAGATTCAAAACACTGCTTGTCACACCTCTCCCCATACTTTATGAAAATTTGGCATATGAATAGGCATAACTCAAAGATGCTTTATGCAAAATTTGTCACATAACATGCCATTTTAAAAGTTGTAATCTGACAAATCTATATAGGAATCTATGTATCCTAGTTGTGTAGAAGTGTCTTTATTGTATGTGACGTTAGACCTATTAACTTGAAACCTGTAGTAACGCACTGAACGGCGTGTTCATCCATGGGCTTACAGTAATGTAAATCAATTCAATTCAATTTGGTAATTCGTTGGCTAGAATTGAATCATAGGATAGTCCAGGTATTCAAGTAAAAGCCATTAATGATATTTTAGGAACAATGTCTGGGTGATCACGTCAATGACCTGTGCATAGTTTTGTTTTTCCTGTAAGACCAACGTGTGGATTGTCCTAAAAAGACATGTGACCATACTACCTGGCACTGGAATCCATCTTGATTCTGGTATTTTTCATGGGGATGGAGAGACTAAACAAAGGTTCCCGCCCTGGGGAAAGTCTACTTGAGGAATGGAAAGCAAACTGTATTTTATCTCCAACAGGCCTTTGAAACTACCTTCTCACCTGAAGGATACTGAAATGGCTGTTAGACCCAAGCAAGAGAAAGATCAACTCTGGCATGTGAGCAATTGCATCTGAGCTAAGGACTAGATTGGAATTATGATGTGTTAATGATCTCTATTAGGATTAGCTGGTGTTTATTTTGGCTTAGTGACTCAGACTTTTATTTGTTTTCATTTACAATCACTCAAGCCCTACTTTTTATTCTTTATAAAAACATTTTATTATCAAGGGCAGTGTAAATAATTGATACTTGTGGAGAAGCAACCACTGTGCATATCTCTTTTATTGACAATGAGTTGAACTTATGAGCTTTCTCTCTGTAAAACTTTTACACAGCGCAAGATGGATTTATTTGGGGTATTGGTCCCTTTTGAGGGTGGTGTTCAGGGGTGTTTTCAATGGCTTTATAGTTGAACCTTCCCAAAGCTGAGCAGATCAGAGTCTGTGTTGCTGTGCTGGGGAGTTTTGACCCCAACTGTTTGCCTTGGCTGGGGAGACCAGAGTTTGTGGTTTAACAGGGCAGGATGATCAAATATCCCATTTTTTCATCAATGTGACATTAATTAAGTGTGATTAAATAATTCCCTTGAGCTGAACAGATATTCAAAATATATCTTCTGTTCCTTTCAAGAGTAGAAGATATGTACTACATGAACTTGAGTTCCCTTCAACTCTCTCATCAGCTCTTTAAAAGGGAGAATGCCCATTTTCATGTTTAAACTAATAGCCACCTCCAAAGGTTTCACAGTGTGAGAAATAAATTTACAAATTAAATTTAGATGACTTATTGCTTTTGGAAGTGATTCAAGAAACACTCCAAACAAGAGGAACCTGAAGGGCAACTCATCTGAGGTCCCATTTTATGCAACAAAAAATGATACAATTTCACTTAGCTCTCACAGTGCATGCCACATCAAATAATTAGGTAAGGAATTTGATGAGACCAAATTGAATTCCTTTCAATTTCTAATCAAGTTCTCTTGGGTTTCTTTTTTGTTGTTAGGCTGATTAGAACAAAATAGGCACTCCATGCAAGCAGCCAGCCTGCACAAACTTTTCATGCATGTGGTTATTTCCAGATTTGCAGTATCTTTACCATGCAATGTTTCTTGTGGTAAAACATGACTGCTCAATGAACTCACATTATGTTTCATATCAAACAAGCCCTCTAACATGCAGTACATAACATTTCAATAATTTCTTTTGGAAAATCTGCAGCATCTTTCCTTTCCTCTTAGAGCAGGAGATTTTTGCTTTCTCCATATCTCTGTTTTATGTATTTTTTTTACTGTGAATGTTAAGGACTTCACATTGAATGCTCTTATTATAGTAACACAGAACACTACACTTGTTAAAAAAGCAGAAAGGACTTTTATCCATTCTGTACTTTAAGCACATCAGGGAATATCCAGCTTTATTCTCATAATAACTTTCCTTTTGTCAAAAGAAAAGCAGTAGGTACATTGAGGAACTCACTTAATTAAAGGTGGATCAGTCTTCTTGCCTTTGACTATTGGGTCTTCCAAAAGAACACTGATTTTAATGGCAAGCTCTCAGCTGATGTAGTTCAGCATAGCTACACAGAATTCTATGGACCTAGACTGTTGCATATTACTGAGGATTTGGGCCATAAACATAAACTATAAATATTGCAGACAAGAAGACTTACCTAGTGTTGCCTGAATCTAGGTCTGGGTAGTGGGGTTGTACACAGCCTGCCCACTGGCTTCTCTATGTCTCTGATACTATCCTTTAATATAATTTCAACCAATTTGCTTGGTACTGAAATTAAGCTTACCAGCCTGTAATTGCCAGGATCGCCTCTAGAGCCCTTTTTTTAAAAAACAACTTGGCATCACATTAGCTATTTTCCAGTCACCTGGTACAGAGGATGACGTAGGTAGTAAATGACATACCACAGTTAGTAGTTCTGCAATTTTATATTTGAGTTCTTTCAGACCTGTTGGGCGAATACCATCTGTTTCTGATGACTTATTACTGTTTAATTATTCCAAAATCTCCTATATCAACACCTGACAGTTCCTGTAATTTGTTACCTCAGTTGTGGGAATTTCCCTAACAACCTCTGCAGTGAAGACAATGCAAAGAATTTATTTAGCTGTTCTGCAATGGCACTGTTTCCTAGGGCAGTGATCCCGCTAATTATTTGGCAGGCTTTTGATGTACTCTAAAATTATTTTGCTGTTCGTTCTTGAGTCTTTTGCTAATTGTTCCTCTTTTTGCTAATTGTTCCTCTTTTCCTTTTTTGGCCACCCTAATAATATTTTTACATTTGACTTTACATTGTTTATGCTCTTTCTACTTTCCACAATAAGATTTGACTTCCAATTTTTAAAGGATGCTTTTAGCATCCAAGTGCCTCTTTGACTATGCTTCTCAGCCATGATGGCATCTTTTCTTTTCTTTCTGTTTGCTTTATTTGGAGTATACATTTCATTTGAACTTGTAGCGTGGTGTTATTTTTAAAGTTTCTATGTAGATATTTGACTCTGGTGACTATTTATTTTTAATTCCCATTTAACTTGTTTCCTCATTAAGTGTAGTTCCTCTTTCTGACGTTAAGTGCTAGTGTCATAGCCTTCTTTGGAGTTTTCCTGCCTCCAAAGATGTTCAGTTTAATTATGTTATAGTCGCTATTAAACTGAGTGGTTCACCACTTGGACCAGATCCTGTACTTCACTCAGGTCTTAATCAAGAATTGCCTTTCTGGACTATCTGCTCCACAAAGCAGTTGTTAATGGTGTTTAGAAATTATATTGATGCACCCCTTCCAAAGGTGACATGTACACAGAAATGTCCCCTTCCCCCGTTATTACCAAATTATCCATTTGATAGTGTCTCCAATCTCCCTAGGTATTTCATAATCACCTTCACCATCCTGGTCAGGTGGTCCTAATGTTAAATTCTTATCAGCCAAGCATGGGATTTATATTTATCCATAGACTCTATGGTACAATTTAATTTAAGATTTTTACTATATTTGACTCTATGCTTTCTTTGACATATAAGGTCACTCCTCCACTAGCACGCCCTGCTCTGTTATTTCTATATATTGTGTATGTACCCTGACGTCTCTCCATATGCAAGAAATTTCAAGACACATGTAATTAGCTCTAAGAGGCAGACTGCTCACATTAGTCGTAAGCCATGGGTGGGCAAGATATGGCCTGTGCCCACCATCCATTTGATCTGGCCCACGGCCCATCCTGTCATGCCCACACCCCCAGACCAATCACAGAGGAGTGCTTAAAATGGCTGGTGGTTTCCTCTAGGTATTGTACACATGAGCTGGGCAGGGTGGGAGATTTCATGTACTCCCCCATGCCCAAGTCAGTCAAGGCCTGGAGGCAGGTAGCGCACCAAGTCTCCTCCCCCTGCTAGGGAGGTGCGGCACCAGAGGGAACTGCCAACTCTTCAGGCTGGCGGTTCCTTCTGGGTGCCATGCGCCCCCGGCAGGGGATGGGGCAGGGATGAGAGACCTCACATGCTCCCCTCCCTCCATGGAGTAACACACAAAGTCTCTCCCCTCACCAGGGGCACACCCCTTCTACCCGAGGCCCCACCCCTTCTGGCTAAGGTCCCCTCCCTTTCCAGGGCCAGCCTGTGACCACTACCAAAATTGGTGACGTGAGCCCCCCCCCCAAAAAAAATTATTGCCCATCCCTGTCATAAGCAAGAAAGCTTTGGGAAGCGAGGTGCAGTCTCATGGAGAACTTAGGAAGACTAGAGAATATAGAAAGAAGGGAGGCAGTTTCTTATCTAAACCTAGAAGACATTCAGATTTGGTTTGGAATGGTTATTTCAGAAACATTTCACATCACCCTTCTTTATAGACAAACAAGCTAATCAAATGCAAACACTGTACGTTGTTTTTTCCCTTCCTCAAACAATCATGTTGCAGCATCTATTAGCTGTCAGAGGTGAATACAATTGCAGCTCTGTAATTCCCAGACACAAGCCAAACACATTTTTAGCAGCTCTGGGATAGAAATGAATCTGTATTACTATGCAGCTCGTTTTCATGTGTTCCTCGTGGAACGTTCAGCGTAGACTTGGCAGTTCCTGTCTTTTGTTCACCTGCAACAACCGGCCAGGATAAAGCAGCATCTCAACACATCTCAGTGACTACAGGATCCTCTGGATGGACATCAGAGGAAAGACATAGCTGCATTGCATTATTCTAAAGATTAAGAGAAAATCTCTAGCCCCAGATGTCCAGCTAATCCAACCTCAGAGGCAATAGTCTAGGCCACTAAAAAGGAGTATATCTACTGTATTTGAGAGACTTGACAAGACTGCCAAAAGTATGAAATTTGTACTGGCAAAACCACAATATTATTAAGAACCCGGACTACGAAAAGTCTGGCTGCTCATGTAGTCCTCACTTGCATCCTCCATGTCATACAGAAGTGATCAGAATCATCAACATTAAAATGGGAGGCTGGAAAATTAGAATATTGAAAAGGGATTGAGAGAATATGATATTAATTCTCTATCTCTTTGCATAATGCTGCAAGGAAATAGTTTGTAAATTGGTTTCTTTATTAGGACCATGTATTTGTCAGTCAGAGTTCAAATAATAGGGTTTAATGTTCTTCGCCCATTTGAATGACAATCTCTTTTTTGCAGAAGGAATAAAGCTGAAGAATACTGAAGAATGTGATCTTAATGGACATAAAGGCTTTTATTTCAGAAATGGGGTATACATTGCCTCTGATATTGCTAAGTTGTTTAAATATGCAATAATTGAAGTTACTGTGACAATTTGTGTGGGTAACTGCTTGCCAACATGCTAGATTTCTATTGATACATGCCATGAAGCTATTAGTTGATGTGTTTCCCTCCAAAGCTTTTGAGATGTTAACTAGTGTTTTTTCTTTAACCTAATAGACTGGAAGATGACAAAAATGAAGTGGACATTGCTCCAAGCAAACGAAGTTCTTATTTTAAGTCAACATAACAAAAATCAACTCAATAAAATTAAGGGGTCCTCAAATATGGAATAGGAAATCAGGTCACATAACATTTTAAAGAAGGGGATAGTGTGCAGAGTATCAATTTCTGCCTGATATTCCTTTGACTTCCCTTACTCCTCATGAATGCGGGGTCACCAGCATCGACCAAAGCACCCCTCTCACTTTGAATTAGCTGACTTAACTGGACTGCTACTTTGAACCCTGGAGGATCAACTGCAGCAGCTTCGATCTTCCTCTGCACAGTAGACATAGCCTCACTCCCCAACTTCACTTGCAGACATCCTGCAAGTGGGATAAACTGTGAGAATATTCAGATAAGTGAAGTGCTATCATATGTTGAATGCACCAGGTCTAACGTCACACTGCTTCTTGACAAAGAAGTGAGGAAATCTGCTTTCTTTTACCTGGTGAGCTGAAACATTGTTGTGGTTTTGTCCAGCATAATCTGAGCGTGGTCTTACACAGCACGGTTATTTCGGAATAACTGATGTTATTTTGAAATAACACCGTGATTGTTATAATTTCAAATTAACAGATGGCTTATTCTGACTTCTGTAAATCTTGTTCCATGAGGAATAATGACTATTCCAAATAACTATTTTGAAATAGCTACAGTGTGGATGGTCCACTGCTGCTATTTTGAATTAGTTCCTCCCTTGGGCCATTGAAAATAATTGTTCCCTAGTGCTTCCTGGGGCTCTAAATCGAGAGAGCCATCCACATTAGGGGAGTCTGGCTTGGACTAATTTCAAGGTTTCCCTGTAATGTAGACAAGCTATTTTGGAGTATTTCTTCTGGAACAGCTTATTTTTAAATAATTGTTCAGTGTAGACTTACCCTAAGTGGTCAATCCTCCTGGTACTAGAAAAAAGATTATACATCCCAATGAGTATCTCTTGTTTCAGGACATTTGAGTATGCTTTTGAGCAGTATAGAGTCCTTAGTTCCAGATATGATATAGGTAAGCTCCCAACCCTAGACTGGAAGTATCAGTCGCCAGGTTGTTGAGTGGCAACGGTGGAGAGAAAGGTACCTTTAGAAGATCTTTCTACCAATTTAAGGATAAGATTTATACAGGGATACAGACTATCATGCCTAGATTATGTCTGCTGAGCCAATATACAGACTTCAACACCTTGGCATGCATTGACAGGGAGGTCTGGCATGCTGAATTATGAGCATACAATAGGGCACATGACTGAGAGTACTCACTGATGTTTGTGACTAGGCCTGCCATTGGTTAATAAGGTTCATTTCAGTGTCAGAGCCATCCCGGGGCTGTAGTGGAGTCAAATATTGGCCTTTTTGAGTCTATCTCTTGGGTATGTACTAATGCCAACTTTTCATTGATGACTAAGGCCTAGGGAGGTGAAAACTGGCATGTCTGGTGAATGGTATCAGTCAGCAGTTGCAGAAAACTCCCTCAAATTAGTCTTTCACTGAGGTTTGGATAAATTTGGACTCCTCATTTCTTCAGGGAAGATGTTACTACCACAAGGCATTTGGTAAATATCCTAAATGCTGTTAATAGTTCAAATTGAGGAACACTTTACTTATAATGGAAATTGCCCAGCTTAAGGATTATCTATGAGCAGATAAATTGACTTCATGGAAAGAGATGTCTTTGAGGTCAAGAGCCACATCCCACTCCTGTGGTTCTCGGGTGGGAAGTTTGCATTATTATCCTGAACTTGAATATGTGGATGTCTCAAATCCAGAATATGGTACCAGTCACCATGTTCTTGAAAATACTTAAAAAACAACAAATAGTCTAGCAGCACCTTAAAGACTATCAAAACATGTAGATGGTATCATGAGCTTTCATGGGTACAACCCACTTCTTCAGATAAATGGAGTCCAGTTCCAAAATAAATAGGAGATGGGAGTGGGAAGAAGGAAGGGAGAAAATAGTGAATTAGAGTGTTAATGTTACATGAAGCTGATAGAGAAGGTGCAAATTGATCGGTTGGTTAAGTCGTTAGGATGTGGAAGGTAGTGTGCTAGCCAGATAATGTCTTTATTCATACCTTTATGATGAGTCCCAAACTTATAAATGAAGTTAAGTTCCAATGCTTCCCTGTGTATTTGGCTTGTGGAATTGGCCTGAAACAACACAGTGACTTTGAGATCCATTAATCAGCGCCCAGGCAGGTTAAATTGTTCTCCAACAGGTTTCGGTGTGTTGCCTTTTCGAATATCTGATTTGTGCCCATTAATTCTTTCCCATAGAGACTGTCCAGTTTGGCTAGTATACATGGCAGTGGGGCATTTGATTACATAGATCACATTAGTCGCTGTGCAGTTAAATGATCCCCTGGTGTGGTGGTTGATATGGTAGGGTCCAATGTTGAAATCATTTGTGTAGATGTGTGGACAGAGTTGGCACCAGGACTGATTGCAGAGATGGGTTCCTGGGTAATTATGATGGAGGTGTGTTGCATGGTTATTGGATCTGTTTGAAGTCAGGGAGTTGTCAGTAGGTGTGGATTGGCCTTTCGCCGAAGTCCTGTGAGAATGAGGAGTCATTTTCCGGGATAGGTTGTAGATTGTTGATAGTGCATTGGAGGGGATTAAGTTGTGGGCTATAGGTGATGACAAGTGGAATTCATTTTTCTCTTCTTGGCCTGTCTTGAAATAGTTCATGTCTGGGTACTCTTCTCACTCTGTCGATCTGATTTTTCACTTCTCTGGGTGGGGATGTCAGTTTTAAGTACCCTATTTCTTGGGTAATACACAAAGTATCAGCAATGAAGCCTATTCCCCAATATTCTTGAGGCACTTCTTCAACAGCTCTGAGACTTAGAAGTGATTCTACTTTCTTGTGTAGCATGATCTTGGGAAAGTGATCTCTGAAGAGGGATGCGAAAAGTGGGTGGTGATAGAGCAAGGTCTGGAATGGTGTCCCTTCTGTGACTCAGCAGTTACCTTGCACTGGAGAAGAAGGGGTTAAAACAGCCTAGAAAAGGGCTGTTTTAGATGCCAACAGGGAGAAGGTTTAAGGCCACCAATCAGGACCCTGGTGGCCAGCATAAAATGAGCTCAGTCTCTCTCCAGTTCTGGAGGGAGAAGAACTCACTGCCTATATCTACATAGGTACCATGGACAGAGCAGAAGCGAGGATGGTCACAGGGAGCCAGGAGAGCTCTAGCCTGATCCGCTCCCAGGATGGGAGAAGGAACTAGGGCTGCAGGAGGCTGCCAGAGAGGAAATAGGCAGCAAGTCCCTCCTCTAGCCCATAAGGAGAGTGGCCAATTCAGACTGCAGTTTACTCTTGAAGGAAGGAGCTAGATTAAGGACTGTAAGGGTCACCGAGGAAAGTGGTGGAATTGGGAAGGTAGCTGGTTCCCCAAAGGGGAGGAATGCTGGAGTGGTCATGAGATGGAAAAAGCAGATCACCGTGGGTGAGAGACTGCCAGAGGAGGGTACCATGGAGTTGGCAAGAGCTAATTCCCTGCATGACTAGCAGAATGTGCCTCCTCAGTCACTCCAACCTGCTACACGTAGTGGAGAACGTGGGCATTGACAGTCACCCCGACATAATCGGAAGGCAAGACTGGGGCTACTGCCTGGTTAAAGGGACAATGGATCCCAGATACTCAGAACTCTTCTTTGCAAAGGGTGTTCGTGCCATCCCTGGCTGGTCTCCACCATCAGTGCACCAGAGGAAGGGGACTGATGGACAGCAGGAAAGATGAGAGTCCATGCTATGAGGGATCTGGGAGACCTAAAAAAGAAGGTGGGAGGAGCAGTGGTCCCTGTCGAAACAGTTGGGGCAGCTGCTTGGGGATGGCGGACCCTGGGGAGACTCCTGTGAGGGGAGTTCAGGGACAGCTAAAAGGTATGTCTATATGGTAGTGTTATTTAGGAATAACTGTCGTTACTCTGAAATAACATAGTCTGTAGGGAAGTATATACCATGAGATGATTTTCTGAGTCAAAAAACTTAAATTCTTCTCTGTCTTATGGAATTTCGACCATGAATTTAGAAATATTGTCCCAATGTGAGTAATCATATTTTATCAATAAAGCTTAATTGTTGGCGATTTTTATCTACAGATTTTAAAAAATGAATCCTAATAAACCAAATCTTTTAGGCTCTTTTTGTATTGAAGCACACATGTTGGTAGCCCCTATTGTCTGAACAGCTGACACTATTGATCCTAACACAGGATACATACAGAAATGCACAAAACTTGATAATAAGACTTTAAATGAATGATCAGCACATTTGCATCCAGCACCAGAAATGTAGGTATCTGCCAGAAGAGTTTGGCTGCCTCTACCACATCCTTGTTTGTTGGCACTGCAAGACATCCAGGGAGGGAGGAAGAAATATGCCCAGGAGCTTATGGGATTTCTCCACTGGAAATTCAAGGCAATCTGCCATCCCGGGCCAATTTTAGAAAGATCAGGATGCATTCTCAATGAGGATACAACAACGATAGAAGGTGATGAAGAGGGAAAGGATGCAGGCATGATCTGATCATTAGCTTGAAAATGCTCTTTCTAAGGCCCTATTTTGCTTTTGTTCAAGCAAGTGGAATTGCTGCCTACAGAATACCCCACTGTCCAGGTGGAGAGAGAGACCTGCTCTGGGACTGGGCTGCAGAAAATGACTGACTGGCAGTTGGCACCACAATATCTAAGAGAGCCAAGCTAATGGGAGGGGTATGGAGCAGGAGCCAAGCAGGGTATTTTCGGAAGTTGTCCCTTTCAGAATCTATATTTCTAGGATAACACTCGTGTGTTCTAGAATCCTTATGTGAGGCAGTGTCTTGCTGATGCCTCCCTACTCTGCTCCAAGGGTGAAGGGAAAGGATTATTTCTCTTCCAGAAATGGACCCCTTTTAACTGAAGTCTCAGGAAAATTCTCAACACATGCCCTAGCTGCTACCACCAAGGTGTGTGTAGTCACGTTCAGTAACAAGAAAGAGAAGGATGGTTGGAGTAGCCCTTTACATCCATGGGTCACCTGGATGCAGACACTGAACCTAGCTTTATTAGCTTACTTTCACCTCGGTTGATGATACAAAACTCCTACAATTGACTCTTCTCTGTCATTGTCCTAGAGTTGTCTATGGAGACTTTGTCCCTTGAGGTGAGGGAGAAAGGCCTGACAAGCTGGATGAATAGCTCTCAACTCCTAATGTTTATGTGGAGCATCAAATCTTGCTATGACCAGGTGTCCTTAAGGTGTCTTGGGGAGTTCCTTACTCAAAAGAAGCAGAACCCATAACCAGAGTCATGTGGATAGGATAGGAGAGAAAGGAACTTTCATACACAAACATTAGCTGGAATTCATCCACTAGTCCAGAGAACAGCTGCTGAATGAGCATGTTGAATGGGTGATGAGATGGGGATTACCTAGACTTTAACAAAGCCCTGCAACTATCTAAGATGAAATTTGGCATACCAAACAAAATGTGTAGGAAACACTCTGACCCAGAAGTTAGAAGCAGTTCCTTACAGGTGTGGTTGGATGGGGTTTCAGGTTCGTGCTAGAAAAAGTCCTGGCCACTGTAGAATCCAGCTCCTCCATAGAGACTTTTGTTCTCTGAAGTGGGCGGAGTACTCATTTGTCCTCATTTATCATCAGGGCCAGAATGCTGAGGAGGAACCTGAATAGTGGACCAGCTTACTCATACAAATACTTGCATCTCTGACAAAGAGCAGGACGGCAAAGCAATAATAGGTATTACTGAGCAGGAATTTTAGGAACAGCCTGCTGTTTTGACAGGCATGTGGAAATATGTATCTTTCAAGAGGCTCCTACATGGAGAAGATGGTCTTCTGGAGGATGATAGCATAGTGAGAGTAGTCCCTAAAGAGGGATGATGAAGAGAGTGATAGGGACTGAAACTGTGGCAGTGGTTCCCAACTTGTGTTCTGCGGACCCCTGGTGGTCCACAGCAGGACTGCCAGGGATCCATTGAAAGTTTAAAAATAAGGCTTGGGCCCACTGCAATGGGTCCAGTCCTTCCTTTTCTTTTCCTTCCTTTTCTTCCCCCCCCCCCCAAAGAGAGGGGGTCTGTGAAATTTTAGTTGATTGAAAAGGGGTCTATATGCTCGAAAGAGTTGGGAACCACTGCTGTAAGGTATATCCCAGTTTCACAGTACTTAGAACATATTGACCTGTGGTAACGTGAGTCCAAGTACACAGGAAGTATAATCATCTGTTGGAAAGGGGGTGGGCGAAATAGGCCTGGCACGCTGGTCATCTGCCCTGCATAGCCTTTCTGGGTTGTCTAGAATGACCTGCTAAAGATGAAGAATGAAGAGGTGGGGTGGTATCGTATAGTCTTTTCTCTTTCTTCTGGAGTCATCAGCTTGGCACTGTGGGAAAAGTGGGCATCATTGATATACCTGAAGATGAAACTTTCTTTTTAGAAAAAGTATGAATCTCTAATAATTTCAGCATACCTGTGGAGTCTCTGAGACTGAAGCTTTTACTCAGCCTGCTAAGAGGTTTGAACCCTGAAAGGGAAGGTCCCATCTTCTGTGGTGGCTGCTCTATTGGTATGAAGTAAGGTTAATGCATCTTTCAGTACCCCGCGCTTTTATGCTTCAAGGACATGATGTGGTGGGCTGAGTACAAGCTTGAAAGAGCTTCACAGAGCTTGTGAAAGGTCTGAGCCAAATTAGAAGTGTGTTATGTACACAAATGTTTATAGCAAAGCATTATCATACCAAACGTGTCTGAACAAATCCCTAGGCTCTGTCTCAGCACTGATTCACAAGAGCACTTAGAAACCAAATGGTTTGTTGTCTCCATGAACAGTCCAATGAAGTTACTGTAACAGCAAAAAGTTTGGAGTGTTTTGATAGCAGGGCCAGACTTCAAAACGGGGGTGTCCTGAAGGCCCGATTAGCTTATAATTGATTTTTAAAAGTTCTGAATTGCTGAGAAAGTCCTTCAGTCCACTATTTCCCAGCATCCAATACAGAGAGAGCGCCACTAGGCACAGAGCTTCCTGTACTGAATATTAGAGGCAGCTGCAGAGTCAGATCATCTGCACCAGTACAGACAGCCCTGACCTTCAATGATAATATGACTGGAAGGAAAACTGAACTCCAACTTAGAAGAACATCTTCATTCTTTGACAGTCTCATGGTGCTGAAAATTCAACAGTACAGAAAAAATAATTCAACACACGAACATTACATTTACCATCACTAAAATATAGCTGCCCAACCAGAGACCCATTCAAGCAAGAATGGCAGTCACTTAACTTACTTTCTTACGGTGTAGTTCTTCACTTTAAAAAAATAGATATATTTTCCTTAAAGTTTAAATAGACTTTTGTTGGAAAAAAAATCAGAAGTCACACCTATGTCACTAATTGTAAGATGCCAGCTCTATTTTAATAGTTTGATGAATTGAACTCCTCATCTTTTCTATCATATCAAATATGGAACTAGTACGCTTGCTAAACTTGGAACTACCACAATATAACACAAAGAACAACCATTTGGACAGGAAAGTGGGGGAGGGAGACAGCCTCCCCCCACATCCCAAATCTTTTAAAAAAAATTGGTCTATGTTTCTAGAATATACTTGATTTTTAAAAACACATACACCTGCTCTCTCTCTCTCTGATGTACACATTAAGCCACATATTCATTGCTGAACATTCTTTAACACTTCCTGTTGTGCCCATGTTTGAAATACTGCATGGTGTGAATGTCCCTTCATGCGGGATTATTTTACACTTCTCTAATGAGAATGAAAAAAAATCATCCATTAAACCAGGATTCAGGAGAGCACTTAATCATGTGATTAATCTTGAACGTGTTGCGCAAGTGCTTTGCTGTTATCGGGGCATTAAGTAGGAATTAGTTTAGCAGCATTGCTGTAGATTCACTAGCATCTCATCCCTTGACCAGTCATGTTCCTTTTAACTGCTTCTTCCATTTTCTTTGAGAGTTAGCATTGCTTTTGTGACATGCATCTTCCAGCTATAAAATACTAAAAGTAGAACTTGCTTTGGCAACTTTGACTCGTGTGAGTAGTCGCTACTCAAGCATGCTGTATCAGTGGCTTAAACAGGCCCATTTATCTGAATAATGCTTGCAGTATTAGCTCCTTGCTATTTTGTATTTGTGTTTTATGTTGCTTTAATACAGATACATCATAAATCCGCTACGAACAGGCAGTGAGGGCAATATGACAGATGGTTCGCTACTGCATCGCCACTATACATATTTCTGGTCATGTTTCAAAGACACGAGAGGAATATTTAAGTACAAACATAAGAGGTTCTTGAAGCCTACAGCAACCCTGATCCAAGCTAATTTTATTGTATCTACTCATATACAGTATGTGTGTGTAATGAGCGAGCAGAGCAGGTGTCAATTACAGTCAATGCAAATGACTTAAAATCAGATTCCAAAAAGCTGCAGATGAGGAGACTAAGCAGTGATTTTAAAAAGGTTACAACTGTTTCATTAATGCTTAATTTACGCCATAATAAACAGAAGCATGGCCCAGATCCGAAGGGCTCATTATTGAAAACTTCCATGACAACCCTAACAAGGATGGTATGATGCCAGGGCAATGCATTGGGGAAAAAACCGCACACAAAAAAGAGAGTATTGTTCTTTCAGACATGGAACACTGCCCAACACTGACTGCTTCCTGTGAAATTACTCCAACTGCATTCCCATGAAACAGAGTTCTGTTCCAAAAACATCCCTGTCCACAGAGCAGGCCCATCTCTATGCTGCTCCATGCTTCGTTGTTGTTTTTCCAAAACCGACAATTCTGCTATTTAATGCTTTTTACAGTCTTGTAATTGTGCTGATCTCATCAAGCTAATCAATCATAGAACTATTCATTAGGATATCTGCAATCACTGCAGTGTCAAAGTGAACTACATTCATTTAGCCACTGTTCTCTACATATCAAATTATGGCAAATTAAACTCTTATTGTAATGATGTTATTAAAGTAAATGGTGCACAATTATTTTTTACTTGGTTATGCTATTTTTGCTACCGAACGTAGCAAGCTTGAGTTACATTGGTGGCACGTAGGACTTAGCTAACTTAAAGAGGTATAGGCAAGAAGTTCATAGCTCCAAAAATGAACAATTTTGTCTAGAGTTGGTGAAACCAAGTAACTGAGAGATAGCATTATTGTAGTCCAGGAAGCATGTCCGAGAATACTGTCCTGTCTTGTAAATTGTACAGTCTGCTATCGAAAGGCCATGTAGATCAGAGCAATTATGTGTCCTCACAAAACATAAATGAATGAAAACAGACTCAGAACAGCAAAGAAAGAGAGCCTGCAGAAATATTACCTTGTAAATACATTTTAGAAAGTGAACCATAAAAAAGCCCATGAGCTCATTACCATTAGGGAGGAGGGGAAATGGATAAAGAAAAATGTGTCTACAGGAATTTACTAATAAATGATATAGTAATGTATCTATTCAGGCAAATATAATACACCACATACACATGCAGGAAAAATAATTGATTTCTAGTGATGCTCATTAATAGATTATAAAATGTGGATTTTAACAGCATTGATATGGGTAACTATTTAAGTTTTCCTCCTGTTTTTTGCCCATATAAAAGTCAAATGTTAATTAAAAGAGCTGAATCAATAAAAGAAGAATTTAAAAATACGTTAAGTTCACTCAGTGCAGCTGTCCCAGCAATGAATTGTTTTAAAATATACTCAGAGTTTTTCACATTAGAATCATCAAGAACAGTTTAAAACAGATTTACACCACAGGAGGTATTAACATTTTGTTAAAACCTTAATGGAGGACTTCCACATAGAAGGAAAACTAAAAACGTAAAACATTTCAACATGCAAATTAATTAGCCAGCAATTGTCTGTATTCATCTAGCTGCTATTGAATCTTCTTTTGCATTTTCTGTCAAGAGGTGGCTGGCTGCCTGGTTTAGGCCAGTGTCCTATGCTACAAGGACAAGATTAAATGAATATGGCTTCCCCTACAGTGAATTATTTTTCATCCTGCAGACCTACACCTACCAGGTTTCAACCCCACTGCACATCCCTTACTGGCTATATAGTACCTGACTAGCAAAAGGTACTGGATTGGTACTGGGATTTTTACCTGTCTAGGCACAATATTTCTTATTGAGTTAAATGAAACCCTTATCCGGCTAACATGTATTATCAGAAATGGAAGGACTGCTACTGCATCTAAGGGTGTGTCTACACGGCACTGTTATTTCGAGATGATGAGCATTATTTTGAAATAATGATGCACGCATCCATATAGCCATCCGTTATTTTGAAATAATTTTGAAAGAATGGATGACTTATTCTGAAATCTGTAAACCTCATTCCAGGAGAAATAACGCCTATTCCAAAATAAATATTTTGAAATAAGACATGTGTAGATGCTCCACTGCTGCTATTTCAAAATAGTCCCTCACCAGGGCCATTCTGTGTCATTCCTACCCAGGGCCTCCTGGGGCTCTAAATCGAGATAGCACATCCACATTAGGGGAGCCTGCCTCAGACTAATTTTGAGGCTTCCCTGCAGTGAAGATGTGCTATTTCGAAATAAGCTATTTCAGAGTATATCTTCCGGAATAGCTTATTTTGAAATAACTGTGCAGTGTAGGCATACCCTTAGTGCTGTTGAAAGCCTGATAACTGCCTTCACCATTCCACATCCCTTCGGCTCACAATGCGTGCATTGCTCACTTAACTTTTCTGTAGCCTGCAGTGAAGTCATAACTCAAGATTTTCAAAGGGGACTATTGATTTTGAGGCATAACGTGAAGGAAATCTGATTTCCAGAAAGTGCTAAGCATGCGCCTCCTGAAAATCATGTCCCTCAAAGGTCTTCCAACATAGCCACCTCCTCCCCTACAAAAAAACCCCTGCAATGGCACCCACAATCATTAACTGCTGGAAATCTTGACCATAGTCGTGACCTCACCATCCCCAGTTTGTGATAATCCCCAAGCCCACATTATTTCACTTACATATAAAGGAAATGTAGCTTTTACTGTATATAATGATATATGTTTTTTTTTCTGGCACCCAAGGAGTTACAGTATGGTAGCATCCAAAGGAATTATGCCAGAAGATTTTTCTACACAGTACATCTAGGGATGCAAATGTGTGCTACAAGATTAGTCCAAAACTCCCACCCATATTCTGGGCCAACAACTTCATTTGTTCTCTGCTGGAGTCTTCCTCTAAAGCTCTATTTGTCTGATATAACTGGATGCTTTTCAAATTCCTTCTTGCATCTTTTCAAACATGTGATGTTTGCCACTGTGCTTTTTCGGTAAGTATAATAACCATGCATTTGGCTCTTATATAGTTTAAAGTTTGATTTTGCTTTTAAAGGAAATTAAATGTGCAATTTCGCTCCAGTTGAAAGCTGTTAGAAACCATACACTCTACTACACAGTCCAGATAGCAGTTTGCTCCCATTTGCATTTAATTATTTTAATTTTTTACTATCTTCAAAAAAGCAGAAGAGATAGCAGTGCACTCACTCCTATTCTGAAATATTCATCTTCTTTTCAGCAATGTTGCTTTCATTTAACAATTAAAGTGTGAATGAACTGAGCCCATGAACAATTGAGCAAAGTTGCTGCTATGCTTGAGATATATAAAAACTTTATAGGCAGCAATAAAGGTCGTGGCAATGAAAAAAGTATGCAAATCTGATTAGCTCCTTTCAAATGAGAGAGAAAGCTAACATATCAACACACAAAAATCTTGCCTGTAGCTACTCATCTACATTGTTAATTACAAACCCTGCTGTGGAAACCAAGTGATGATATCAAGCAAATCCATGGGCTTAGTGGGTTGTTAAATATTTGGCAATGAACTATTACTTAAATATAAAACTTAAAGCAACACAACCATTTTACAAAATTGTGTACCTTTCTCTGTTGACAATTTGCTGCCCAGAGAGCTTGACATCAGTAATGCTGAAGTTGTTATTGAGCTGTATTGTGGTAAAGCCCTAAATTACACTCTGGATGAGGTATTGTAATCCAGGATTCCAGGAAACTGTGAGGAGATAATTCTAGGCAGTTAGTAAATTCATACTAAATACACTTCGAGTGCAGATCTATTTTGAAAGTGGGTGAATTTCTGTTAAATTTGAGAGTCAACTTTAATTCTGTCATGTTAATAATAGTTTCATATTTGCTTTCCACAACTATTCAAACACAATTCTCACCGCAAATGTTTAAGCCTCACCAATCGATTACTAGCCATGTATACATTTTTAATTGCATTGAATTTAAAAATTCACAGTTGAAAATTAACACTGCTGACAGAAGTCAGCCAATCATGGGAGTAAGCCCAATACAATCTAAGTTGTCACCACATCTGACTCATGTAAGACTCTGTTGGGCTGGGACTATTCACTTAAGAAATCCAGAAGTTATTTTGAGCAATGAGTTAAAACAGGGTTACTAAGCTTCCATAACCTTTGTTCTTGGAGACATATTGCACATGGCCATTCCACTCCAGCTGAGCTCATGCTGGTGCTGTTGGAAATTTTTTCCTCAGTGGCATCCATTGGTGTGCCCTCTGCTGCTGCATGCCATAGTATGATGGTACAAAGTGTCCAGCCACCCCCAAAACACCTTCAGTTCCTTCTTGATGGGCACTTCAAGTGCAGAACAGTTGGGCTGTGTCTAGACTGGCCAGTTTTTCCAGAGAATCAGCTGCTTTTCCGGAAAAACTTGCCAGCTGTCTACACTGGCCGCTTGAATTTCCGCAAAAGCACTGATGATCTCATGTAAGATTGTCAGTGTTCTTGTGGAAATACTATGCTGCTCCCGTTCGGGCAAAAGTCCTTTTGTGCAAAACTTTTGTGCAAAAGGGCCAGTGTAGACAGCTCAGATTTGTTTTCCGCAAAAAAGTCCCAATCGCAAAAATGGCGATCGGGGTTTTTTTTGCAGAAAAGCGCGTCTACATTGGCACGGACGCTTTTCTGTAAAAAGTGCTTTTGCGGAAAAGCGTCTGTGCCAATCTAGACGCTCTGTTCTGAAAATGCTTTTAACAGAAAGCTTTACTGTTAAAAGCATTTGCAGAAAATCATGCCAGTCTAGACGTAGCCTTGGAGGGAGAGCAGACCTGCAGCTTCAAAAGTTGCTTGGATGGGAGATACACTGGACATTGCGGGCATGTCTATGCAGCAGAGCTGAAGCCAAAATAAGAGTATGTCTAGACTACATGCCTCTGCTGACAGAAGCATGTAAATTAGACTACCCGACATAGTCAATGAAGCGGGGATTTAAATATCCCCCGCTTCATTAAAATAAAAATGGCCACCGCGCTGTGCCGGCTCAGCTGATCATCGGCACAGTGCGGCAGTCAAGACGTGGATCGGTCGACAGGGAACACCTTTGTTGACCGCTCCCTTATGCCTGGTGAAATGACGTTTACAGGAGTGGTCGACAAAGGCGTTTTCTGTCAACTGAGCCGTGTCTTGACTGCTGTGCTGTGCCGATGATCAGCTGAGCCGGCACAGTGCGGTGGCCATTTTTATTTTAATGAAGCAGGGGATATTTAAATCCCCACTTCATTGACTATGTCGGGTAGTCTAATTTACATGCCTCTGTCGGCAGAGGCATGTAGTCTACACATACCCTAAGTTACTCAACTTGAACTATATCAATTGTGTAGCTTAAGTCAAAATAGCTTATTTCGGCTTTTGGCCCTGTCTACGCAGCAGGTCCAAAGTAATCTGAGACCAAGCTCTGTGGAAAAATGGGAAATATGTTTTTTCAAATACAAGGAAACAGGCCTGGCATTCTCAAATGACTCATCCAAATACCTGGTTAGCGCCCCAAGATGTCTAGATAGGACAAGCACAGATGCACAGGCAGAGGAAGGAGGTGATCGCTATCTATAACCCCTACTCTTTCTTTCTTGCCATATCTTGCCAAAGAGGAGAGGCACAGTAATATTCAGTCCGCTGCAGGCCAAAATTATTTCTTGGATGGGGAAGGAGTACACAACTCCAAAGATTTTGATCTGTCTCTGATCTTTAATATGTAGTCCCACATTTAAATCATTATGTCCCCAAAGGGCCTGTTGGCTGGCAGTATTGACTTGCAACCACAATTAGACCACATAAATCTTGACCATCCCCCATCCTTTAATTGTGTCTATTGACCCTGTCATTCCTGTTGGTTGACTGCTGACACCTCAAAGAACCAGGGCAGGCAAGCAATGAAAGTACAGATATTCAGACCCCAAGGAGGGAACATAATGTTTCTGTTCAACCCTTTCTGAGGAGGAGACAGAGACAAAGAGATCTGCCAGAGACATATAATGGGTTATTAATTTTCTCATTAATAGCTAAAGTCACCCAACGTGGCCAAAATAGGCCCAACAGCCATAATATAAATGAGATTGTGGGAGGACTCTTTAACTTTCTTCACGTAGATCCCCAAACTTAAGGACATAAGAACAGTCATACTGAGTCAGAGCAAAGGTCCATCTAGCCCAGTTTTCTATCCTCCATTAGTGCTGAATGACATGTTCCCCGGTGGGAATGAACAGAGCAGGTAATCAAGTGATCCATCCTATTGCCCATTCCCACCTTCTAGCAAACAGGCTAGGGACACCACCTCTGCCCATTCTCACTAATAGCCACTGACTGACCATCCATGAACTCATCTAGTTCTTTTTTGAATCCTGTTATAGTCTTGGCCTTCACAACATCATCTGGCAAGGAGTTCCACAGGTTGATTGTGGGGCAAATGAAAAACACTTCTTTTGACTGTTTTAAATTTTCTGCCTATGAATTTCATTAACCCCTGGCTCTTACATTATGAGAGAGTAAATAATACTTCCTTTTTAACTTTCTGCACAGCAAACATGATTTAATAGACCTCTATCAGATGCTTTCTTAGTAATCTCTTTTCTAAGCTGAAAAGTCCCGGTTTTACTAATCTCTCCTCATATAGCAGCCATTCCATACCCCTAATAAATATTGTTGCCCTTTTCTCAACCTTTTGCAATTCTAAGATATCTTTTTTTGTGATGAGCAACTGCAGTATTCAAGATGTGGGCGTACCGTGGATTTATATAGAGGCAGCAGGATATTTTCCGTCTTATTATCTATCCCTTTCTTAATGATTCCCAACATTCAGTTCACTGTTTTAATGGCTGCTGCACATTGAGTGGATATTTTCAGAAAATTACCCTCCAAGATCACTCTCGAGTGGTAATAGCTAATTTAGACCCCATCATTTTATATGTATAGTTGAAACTAGAAGACATCCAGCATTGCTTGGGTCTGGCCTGGGTGAGGGTGGAGCTTTGCACCCCAGCCTCTGACTTTTGCCCTAGGGACAGGTGGTGGTGGTGGTGGGATGTTCTGTGCAGTGATCTCTGTGCCTGGGGACAGCAGGGACTACACAGAAACCAGAAACTGCTCCCTGGGGGCATGCCTGTGTGTCAGCTGCTGCCAGCCAGTGGCTTCCCACTGGGGCCACTGGAAGGGTATGTCTACACTACAAAGTTAGTTCGAACTAACGGACGTTAGTTCAAACTAACTTTAATAGGTGCTACACTAGCGCTCCGCTAGTTCGAATTTGAATCGAACTAGCGGAGCGCTTATTTCGAACTAGGTAAACCTCATTTTACGAGGACTAAGCCTAGTTCGAACTAGCTAGTTCGAATTAAGGGGTGTGTAGCCCCTTAATTCGAACTAGTAGGAGGCTAGCCCTCCCCAGCTTTCCCTGGTGGCCACTCTGGCCAACACCAGGGAAACTCTATGCCCCCCTCCCGGCCCCGGACCCCTTAAAGGGGCACGGGCTGGCTACGGTGCCCGTGCCAGGTGCAAGCCTGCCAGCACCCAGCCAGCAGACCCTGCACCTGGCACGGCTCGAGCCACCCACCCGATGCCCCCCAGCCCTCTCCCTCTTCCTGGGACCAGGCTGGCGGCTCCCGGGAGCTTGTCCTGGACCACAAGAGGCGGGCACCTTCCTGGGCTAGTGCGGACATCGTGGACCTTGTCCACGATCTCCGCACTAGGCACAGGAAAGTGGCCGGCTTGGGCAGGAGAGCTGCCAGCCTGGCCACCCAGAAGCAGGTGTGCATGAAAATCAAGGGGGTCCACTGAGACCCCCGACCCTGAGCGCTGAGCTTACAATGGCCGTCCTGGGTCAGACCAAAGGTCCATCTAGCCCAGTAGCCTGTCTGCTGACAGCGGCCAACCCTAGGGACCCTGGAGGGGATGGACCGAAGACAGTGACCAAGCCATTTGTCTCGTGCCATCCCTCTCCAGCCTTCCACAAACTTTGGGCAGGGACACCACTCCTACCCCCTGGCTAATAGCACTCCATGGACCCAACCTCCATGACTTGATCTCACTTCCCTTTGAACTCTGTTCTAGTTGTAGCCTTCACAGCCTCCTGCAGCAAGGAGTTCTGCAGGTTAACTATTTGCTTTGTGAAGAACAACTTTCTCTTACTAGTTTCAAGCCTGCTACCCATTCCTTTCCTTTGGTGTCCTCTAGTCCTTCTTTATTGGAACTCATGAAGAACTTTTCTGAATGCACCGTCTCCACCCAATCCCTGCTTTTAGAGACCTCTATCCTGTCCCCCCTCCGTCTCCTCTTTTCTAAGCTGAACAGTCCCAGTCTCTGTAGCCTTTCTTCATCTGGGACCTGTTCCCAACCCCTGATCATGTTAGTTGCCCTCCCTTCTCCCAGCCTTTCTCTTCCCCTCTCCCACCTCCTTTTCCCAGTCTCCCCCAGTTTTGTTCAATAAAGACAGAGTCAATGTTGGAAGAAACGTTATCTTTATTTTGTACATCAATAAGAAGGGGGGCTAGGGAAGGGTAAGTGGAAGGAGGTGAGGGAGGAATGGGGTACGAGCCCCCGATGGGGAGGACTGGGCTGGCTCTGCGGGCTTCTGGGGGTGAAAGCTCTCCTGCAGCCCCCCAATTGCCCCCTCTCCCCAGATGGCAGCCTGCGGCAAGTGCAGCCGGGCTGATGGCCGAGTGGTGTGATGTGCCCAGTGTGGGTACTCCGGGCAATCCAAGCCAGAACTTCTTTGCAAGTGGGGCACCCCTTAGAACTGTCAGTCCGGGGTGGGGGTCGGGACCCTTTAAGCGCAGCCCTCGGCTAGCCTGAGACAGCATCTCCATGCTCTAAGTCCTCCTCTGATGCCCTGCTGGCACTACTTTCGGCCATCCTTAAGCCCTGTTCAGAGTCCACTCAATGTGGACTTGCTAGTTCGAATTAGCAAAACGCTAATTCGAACTAGTTTTCAGTTCTAGACGCGTTAGTTCGAATTAGCTTAGTTCGAATTAACTAATTCGAACTAAGTTAGTTCGAACTAGCGCTGTAGTGTAGACGTACCCGTAGAGGCATAACTCCCTCTTACCAGACATCTCCCTTTCCATGTTATGAGGAACAAGCAAATTTTAGGCACATCCCATTGTCCTGGGACAACCAAATCCTGACCTTGGCTTTGCTCTTTAGGAGGAGTTCTTGAGCAACGGGACTCACAGATTCACAATTAAAAGTGTAATTAAACATTATGAGCTATGTTTAGACACACCCAAATGTGGCCACGCAGAGGACTGGAGGTATTAACATCCCACCCCTGTTTTCACTCTGTGTTCCCTCATATGCAAGCACCCTACCCGCTTGAGGAAGTGGACAGGTTTGGAGTAGTGGGTGGAGCAATGGCAACTTTCCTATCCACAAAGCTAGAAGAGCATGAAGGAGCAGCCAAAAGCTATTTGAGAGGCACTAGTACATTATTTGCAACTCAGACCTCCCTTCTTAGGCTATGTCTAGACTGCAAAGAAATGCCAGAAAGAGATACGCAAATTGAGGTTCGCAATTTGCGTAACTTTCCCTGCCTTTTTTTGGAAGAGGCTTTTCCAAAATTTAGCCCATCTACAAGGGGCCAAATTCTGGAAAAACCTCCTCTTTCAGAACATCCCTTCTTCCTCATGCAATGAGGAATACGGGGATGCCAAAAAAATGCGTCCTCTTTTTCGGAAACTGTTCCAAAAAAGCAAACTCATTCCTTGGATGCAGCATGATACCTCTAGGCTGTGTCTAGACTGGCCAGTTTTTCTGGAAAATCAGCCGCTTTTCCGGAAAAACTTGCCAGCTGTCTACGCTGGCCGCTTGAATTTCTGCAAAAGCACTGACTTCCTACTGTAAGAAATCAGTTCTTTTTGTGGAAATACCATGCTGCTCCCATTCGGGCAAAAGTCTTTTTGCGCAAAACTTTTGCGCAAAAGGGCCAGTGTAGACAGCTCAGATTTGTTTTCCGCAAAAAAGCCCTAATCGCAAAAATGGCCATCAGGCTTTTTTGCGGAAAAGCGCGTCTAGATTGGCACGGACACTTTTCCGCAAAAAGTGCTTTTGTGGAAAAGCGTCCGTGCCAATCTAGACGCGCTTTTCCGAAAATGCTTTTAACGGAAAACTTTTCCGTTGAAAGCATTTCCGGAAAATCATGCCAGTCTAGACGTAGCCCTAATGTCCCAGAAAAGTTCTGCAGTGTAGACATAGTCTTATTCCAGGGGCAACTCCATTCTGGGGCAGCATAGCCATGCCCTGCCCATGACATGTCTGAAGGTTGGATGTCGCACTATTGATTTTTCACCCAAACCTATCAATTATCACGTTGGCCTATAGTTTAGCTTGGGTTGTATTTTTCAGCAATTACTTCTAAAACAAGAGACAAAGTTATTGGAACACACCAGAAAATCCTACCAGAAAGGGACCCTGCAAGGGGAGGAAGTGCAGGCAGAGCTACCCAGAGGGATAGGGGGCATGTGAGTGCACCCCATTTAGCAATTAAAATGTTGGCAGGGCATCAGGGGCAGTGCACCTCCTGTATATTACCACAAGTCACCTGTGCTCAGAATCTGCACTAGTCTTGGAATGTTAACGAGCTCTCTGCTGATAATGCCTTTCAATTAGTTCTCCTCATTCCATGAAAGGGAGAGATTTTACAGAGCAGGGTAACTCCTCCTTTCCTGGGATTCTCAGCTGCAGATTTTTACAGGGGTTAAATCTTGCTACTACCCTTTCCGAATATTTACCCAAAGCCACTAGGTGAGACTGGATTGAACTTTGAATTACATTATTACCAGAACTTTGTTTATTTTTCTGTTTTATATGCTACTCTTATCAATTAAATTTTGGATGCATGCATTTTAAGTTACACATTCAGTATGAGTTAAACCTCTAAAATCCAGGATTCTCTAGTTCTCCAACATCCGGCAGGCCCATGGATATTGACGGACCAGAAAGGCTGGGATGGTCAGATTCAGGGGCTAAGCTGGCATTGGGGTGCGCAAACCTGCCTGGGAGAGCAGTTCCGTCGGGGCCAAAGGCAACAGGGCTGGCACTCAGGAGCACAGCCCAAGCTGGGTAGGCACAGCGCAGAGTGCAACTCCATCTGGGTCAACACAGCAAGAGGTGGAGTTCCAGATTGGCCAGCGACAGCGGGGCCCGCTCCTGGGAGAACAGCCTGTTGTGGTGCCCCTGTTAATGAGGAGCACAGCTCTGGCAGGGCTAGGGTCAGCTGGGCCAGAGGGGATCCCGGTCAGGAGGGGAGCCTAGACTCCCCTGGTCCCGCAAACTCTATGGTTTGGGACCACTCAGGATCTGAGAGTGCTGGACCAAGGAAGTCCCACTAGTCCTAAAATTAAACTCAAGGCTAAAAGACACTTTCAGGTACATCTATGCTGCAAGCTCACATGGGTATTTCTATGTTAATCTAGATAGCATGGCTAAAAACATAGCCATGAAAGATACAGATATGCAAACTTCAGCATCGGCTGCATGAGCCTGGCCAGAACTGTAGATATTTGCTCATGTTCCTAGACTGTGCTGGGGTCTGTGCTACTGAATCCTCCCTGCTATTTTTAGCCATGTTACCTAGATTAAAATTAGCATGAGCATGCACGCCCAAGTTATAATCAAATCTCCAATTGCAGTGTAGCCGTACTGTAAGGCTACGTCTAGGCTACAAGCCTCTTTCGAAAGAGGCTTTTTCGAACGTATCATTCAAAAAAGCCTCTTTCGAAAAAGAGCGTCTAGACTACCACCAGTACTTTCGAAAAAGCAAACCGCTTTTTCGAAAGAGAGCACCCAGGCAGTCTAGATGCTCTCTTTCGAAAAAGCACAGTTTACATTACATAGCACCTTTTTTCGAAAGAGCACTTTTGAAAGAAAGCATTATTCCTCATAAAATGAGGTTTTTCATGGTCGAAAAAACTGCCATGTTCTTTCAATTTACTTTCAAAAGAACGCAGCAGAAGTTTAGACGCAGGTAAAGATTTTTCAAAAAAGGCCACTTTTTTCAAAAAGTCCCTGTAGTCTAAACACACCCCAAGGCTTTGTCTATCCTGCACGGTTTTTGCACAAGAAGCTTTTTGTGGAAGGGATCTTCTGCAAAAATTTCTTGCGCAAAAGTGCGTCCATACCTCAAAAGCGCATCGCAAAAGTGATGTGCTTTAGCGCAAGAGAGCATCCGCACTGCATGGACGCTCTTGCGCAAGAAAGTTCTGATGGCCTGTGCTTTTTCTGATAGGCTCTTTTTGCACAAGAAACCCCTGAGGAGTGTCCTCACATGCCTTTTTGCACAAGAGCTGTAACACAAAAAGGAGTTATTCCTTGTGGGGAGAGGAATAACTCTACCGGTAAAAGCTCTATTTCTTGTCGATTTACTGTTTTGCTTTGTTTTTTTGCGCAAAAATGCACTTGAGGTGTGTACGCTCTACCGGTTTTTGTGCAAAAACCTTGTAGTGTAGACATAGCCTAAGAGCATCTCCAACCCAGATAAAACATTCCTCCAAGCTACAACTCTCTTTCAGAAAAAAAAATCTGATTAAATAAGTGAGCACTACAACATGCCTATAATTTCTTGGGCCGATGGAGGAGTAAATTCCAGACTCCAGATTTACAGGTCTCCCAGAAAAAGTGGCCTGCCTGCAACAATTTGATGCAAATTATTTGTAAGCATAACCCTGTGCATTTCAGTTAATCTTGATTGTCAATAAGCTACAGGAAAAAAAGGCTGCTATCTTAGATACCGAGGGTGCAAACTATAGAGGATTTTATTGATCAAATGTAACACTTAAAATTTCACCCCCAAAATGAATTGGCAGCCAGCACGTACTCCCTTCACAAAACACTATTGAATAAGCAGGTAGCTGAATTCTGCTCGAGGTGAAGTTTGCAAGTGGTTTTTCATGTATAGCCCACCCAGAAAGCATTGCAGTAATCCATTCTGGAGATGTCAACTTTATACATAACAGAGGTGAGCTCTGCGTCTGAGACCAAAAGACACAATCTCTTTTTCCAGTGCACAGAAAAGAAAAATAACACTCTGTGTTGCTCTCAGGGCATCCAGAAGCAGATGAAGATCCAGCAATACTCCTAAATAACAAACATGAGTCACAAAGGCAAGCAATAGAAGGGACAGATATTAATCCCACTCATTTCATACAGCTGCTTTTTGCCCAGCTCATCAATATCAGATCTGTCTTATCTGGCTGGAACCACAACTAGCTTATTTTATCCAGGCATCTGGCTGGAACCACAACTAGCTTATTTTACCCAGGCATCAATCTCAGCTAGACACCCTATCGTATTACAAAGGCACTGAAAGGTGACGAATTTTAAACTGAAAAACAGGAAATGAAACTTTCTAACTTGCACAATTAATCTGTGGAACTCATTGCCAGAAGACATTAGGAAGATTAAGAATTTAAGATTAAGAAAAGGATTAGATATTTATAAAGATGATCATACTACCCAGAATTAAAAGAAAAATGATTTCAAGATTTAAAAAAGGGATGTAAATCCCATGCTGCAGGGTAAAGACCAACAACTCAGCGATGTGGGAAGGAATACATTTCTCCTATGGATATTCCATTCCTTTGTCACTCATTATATTGTTTTTTGTACTTTCTCCTAAAGCATCTTTCACTAATAACTGTTAAAATGGGGGTATTTGACTAGCTGGACCTTGGTCCTTATATAATACATTTCTTATGTTAAAGACAAAAGACTTTTCCAGCCAAGCTTAATGAGACATGCACAGAGTTTTATCGCATACTCCAGTGTGAGTTGCCTGACTGTCTCGTGTACACTGACACAGTGGGTGTCAGGCAGAACCATGAGGCATTCACCTTCAATCAGATGACAAGTCAGAATGCGGATGATACTCAGCTCAACCTACCCTTCTATCAGACTACCAGAGAACGGTTTCCCTGTTTCCCCAACAGCTAGAGCATATGGGGATTTAGATTAAAGCATGGAGAACGTGCTAGGTGCTTTGTAAATATAACTGTTTATAGCATCTCCGAGGTTAGTCTGTATCTGCAGGGCCAGTCCTAATCAATTGGTGGCCCCGGGCACTGCCCAGCTCGCTCTTAGGGTTGCCAGATGGTTTCAAAAAAAATACCGGACAAAAATTTGTAAAGCAACCGTGGAGGAAAATTTGTTGAGCAAAAAAAAAAAAAATTTGGGAGGTCGAGCCAAATTGTGGTAGCAGCCCACCCCTCTGTCGGTGGCCCCTGGAAAATGGTGGCCCCAGGCGACTGCCCCTAAGACCAGCTCTGTGTATCTGCATCTGATGAAGTAGGTGTTTGCCCAGAAAAGCTTGTGCCCAAATAAATCTGTTGGTTTTTAAGGCACCACAGGACTCCTTGTTGTTTCTGCTTATAACCTATGTGCACAACATACAGAAGAGGGACCACCTCACACAAATTATGTTCACTTCCATTTGGGCAAATGCCATTCATATACTCATGTATTAATTGCATCCAGAAACAAAACTTCTAAATACTTATAGAAATTAACGATGATCAATTATTCACAAAACCTATACAATAAACACATATATATATATAGAGAGAGAGAGAGAGAGAGCAACTGTCTGTGTGTCTGTCTGCAAATCCATCTGTCAGGAACTCCTTCTAAATGGTAAGAGCTAGGGCCACCAAATTTGGTAGGCACTTCCTCTTATATACTTAAAGCAAGGTCAGGGTTTACATGTGCGTGGTAAATGGGGAGTGCTGGGAGTGGGACTGTTTTCCCAGAATTTGCAAAGGGAGGGACGAGAGAGGAAACATGGGTACAGCTACACTAGCTCGTTAGTTCGAGCTAGGTAGGGTAATGAGGGCAAATGGAGTTGCAAATGAAGCCTGGGATTTAAATATCCTGGGCTTCATTTGCATGTTCCCGGGCGCCGTCGTTTTTAAATCCCCTCATTACCGCTTGCCCTCATTACCCTACCTAGCTCGAACTAATGAGCTAGTGTAGCCGTACCCCATAATAGTAAGCATGGCCACTCGGGGTAGCGAGCCACCAGGCTGAGAGCTATACTGCAGAGGGACCCCCAGTGGCAAGAGACTGGCCAGCTGGGGATGGGGCTGTACAAGAGAGCAAGCAAGTGGCCCTGGGGGGGAGCCCCATCCCACCTGCCCGCAGTCCTCCCACCCCCAATGTCCCGACCCCTGGCCACCAGACCCCAGCACCCTCTGAGGCCCCCTGAGGCCACTCTGAGTCCCTACATCCCCTTTCCGTCTCCACCCCCAATTCTGCTGCTCCCACCCCCACTTGCCTGGGACCACTCTGCCCCACCCAGGAGCCCCTGCCACCAGAGGCATAGATCTCCAGGCTGTGGCAGGACTGCTGCAGCTTGGGGCCAGCCCCTGGAGCCTGCCCCCTCCTGTGGCAAGCCTGCAGACCATGGTGGGGGCTGCGGCAAGCTGGGGGCAGCCCCCAGAGCCTTGCCTCCCAGACAGGCTCCTGTCCGTGGGGGGAGCGGAAGCTCTGCAGGCTGGACTGGCTCCTGAAGTCTTGCACTGCCCCCATACACAGGTTGCAGCCGGGGGGACCTTTTCCCCCCACAGGCTGCAGTTCACAGCCGCTGCAGACTGGGACAGCCCCAGAGCCTTCCCCTACCCCCACCCCATAGGCTGTGGGTGGGCTACTGCAGGCCAGGGGAAGTCCCACACAACCTGACTCCCTGGAGACCCTTCATGCCGCAGGGGGGCCCATGGACCCTTCTCCCCCTCCAGAGAGCCTGTAGGCTGTGGTGGAGCCAATGCAGGCTAGGAGCAGCCCTGGTGCCTTCATCCCCCCCCCCCCCATCCTCACTGACAGGCTGAAGGGCACGCTGGGTCCCTGGCGACCAGGGCTGGCCCCTGCCTCCCCATAGCCTGCACTTTGGAGGGTGTACTTCAGGCCAGGGGCAGCTCTCAGAGCCTGACCCCCAACATAGAGCCTGCAGCCTGTGCAGGAGGCGGTCAATGGAGGCTGGAGTCGGCTCCTGGATCCTCGCCCACCTGGATTCTCAGACCAGTTATAGGGTGGGGGAGAGCTGTAGGCTGGGGCTGACCTCCAGAGCCCTGCTCTCCAGAACATGTTGGAGGATACAAGTGGCTACTGGAGGATGGGGCCAGACCATCTCCCCCTCCCCTCCTCCCGAAAAGCTGCACACTGGAGCTAGCCTGCACATCCTCAGCCCCTCCAGGAGTGCATGACTCCAGCATCCCCCACACCCTGCCCTAAGCTCCACACAAACCCAACTGGTTGCCCTGAGCCGCATCATTTAAATAATACACGTACATTTTCCTTTTAATTAATAAAGAAGACACCATTACTATAGTTAAGAACCCAAGCAACACCGAGTACATCTGCTAGTGTTTAATGAGTATGACAATGGGTCATGCTCCAGGACTAACCCTGATAACTTCAGCACAGACCTTGCTACCACTTGATCTAAAGGAGTAATTTCATTAGTTGACTACAGAATTATGCTTCTATTTCCTATGTCGTCCCGCCATAAGAGAAGGATGCAGCACGAACTTTTGAAACATGCGTCTTGTTTTTCCTTTCTTGTGACTTGTACAAGTATAAAGAAATTAGGAGAGCAAAAAATCATGACACAGTGTTAAATGAGTTATTGCCTGTCACTAAAGATACCGTTAAACACCCCACCCCTCAGTCATTGAGAAAGGAAATTATACACTGTTGAACCGGGTTTTCCCCCCTATTGAGGCTGGTTTTAGTTTCCTTTCTTTATTTACACTAACAAGGCATTTTCAATTTGCCTCTCCCACTTAAAAGAAAGTACATAGCTCTGTGATTTCTTGAAACATAAAAGAGTAATTAGATAGCAAAGGTATACAGAATTTATATGGCATTTGCACTTGGATATATGAATATGTTCAAGGTTGCTTTTACATTGGCCATCTTCCAGTCACTGCAGCAGCATCTGCTAGTAACCAGGTTTCCATATCCTTTGAATTCAAAGTACATAATAGAAAGCTATCAACCAGTTTTTTGGCAGATATTCTGCATTTTCCTTCTGGACACAAGCAATATTGGGAATGATGAAAACGACAGTTTTCAGTGGGAAAAATCTCATTTGAAACTCAGAATCAATTGCCTTCAATCTAAATTCTTTGCATTTTCACATTACGTTAAAAGGTTGGAAATGATTGAAATGGGATATGTTTTGCATAATGTGCAGCAAGTAATGTAGCCTTTGTTTTATCCTTTTCAACCAGAGAAGTTCAAGTGAATAAGAGAGGTCTTTATTCAATAGGAATTCAGTTTAATAAGGACACCCCTCGCCAAAGTTTTTTGCCCACAATAAATGAAAATGTTTATTTTAGACCATTTTTTCCCATTTCTGACTTCTGGCACTCAAATAAAAAATGTATGTGTGTGCTGCAATTAAATTCCTAACAACAGTGTAAAGTGGCTGTCCATACAGTATATTATAGGCATATTTATTAAGGATTATATAATATTGCTTTACCTTTAGTCCTGTTGGTGAACACTTACTCACATGAGTATTCCAATTGATTCAAACACTGAAAAGCTACAGTTAAAAGTATGCAATAAACAAGCCTTAACAATGGCAAAATATTCCATACAGTAAGTATCTGATTAATCAGCTCTCAAAAATAGACCTATTTTTTAAATAAAATGTTGGTAAAAAAATTTCTCTTCCTGTGGAGTCAAACATTTTGGGTAAAATCTTTCGTTTTGTACAGTTTCCCCCCCTTGCTTTCATCCTGCTCCCTCTTCTTCATCTTGCACTAAGAAAAAGGGAGGAAAAACAAAACAAGAAAAATTATCTTTTTTCCCACTGAAACATCAGAACTTTTCACAAAACACTTGGGAAAAAAAAGGAATGTTTTAAAAACCTTTTTTGACCAACTTGACTATGTACAGAAATCGTTTAGGGTAGTTAAGATAATCCTCCTGCCTCTAAACTCAATTACCTGGCTTGTATAAATTACCTGGCTATTCGTTGTAATGAGAATGCATTATCCTGTCACATTTCTACTTAGACCAACCAAAAGGGAACAATGCAGAATACCCTGTTGCTACATAGTCTCAAACATAATGGGACTACTCATGTGAGTAAGTGTTCAGAAATGGGAATAAGGGTTGCACAGTAAGATTTCATCAACCCAATATATTTTGTAATAACAAACGAATAGTCAAGTTATAACAATAAATGCCACAGAGATACTAAAGAGAGTGAACTGAATGCAGCATTCCATTGTGCTGTCACTTAGCTCCAGTGTCATTACCCACTACTAAGAAATCAAGTGCCAATGTAATTATTATTTTACGGGCAGATAAGTTTCCACAAACAGGTATTTACTGGTCTATAAATATTTGGGGAGCTTAGGCATGCATTATTCTTAATCTGTCTGGATGGTGGTGAAAAACAATGACACTTTTTATGGAGCAATTGCATTGTATTTAGACCGGGGGATTAGACAGCTCAGTTAAGGTAAGCTCCTCACATCTGTCACCTATAAAGAATGGCTTGAGTATGGGCATCCCTACTATGTCTTTTGAAGTGAAGACGGTGCTAAATCATGACAGTGTTAAATGAGATATTGCCTGTCACTAAAGATATGGTTAAACACACCCACCCCTCACTCATTGAGAAAGGAAACTGTTCAGCTGGTTCCTTCCCCTGCTCCCCTCTCCATTGAGGCTGCTTTAAGTTTCCTTTCTTTATTTACTCTAACAAGGCAAAGAATTAATTTAGCTTCCTAGCAACAGCCTTGTTTTCTTTAAGTGCTCCTATAATATTCCAACTGTCCAGTGGCCCCAGCGACTGTCTGAAAGCCTTCTGCTTCTGATCTATTTACAGCAATAGTTAGTTTTTGTCTTTTGCTAGTTGTTCTTCATATGCTTTTTCACCTGTCTAAATATTCTTTTAGACTTGATTTGCCAGAGTTTATGGGCTTCCCTATGTTCCCCTGTAGGATTTCATTTCCAGTGTTTAAAACAAGTATTTGTGCCTCCATCTGCCTTTTTATTGTTTAGTCAGAGTGGCTTTTTTGCCTCTAACTTTATTAGTATTATTATTGCGGGTATGCATTTAGTTTGAGTTTCAGTTACGGTGATTTAAAAAACATTTCTGTGCAGGCACTTCATTGTTGTGACTGTTCCATTTAATTTCCATTGTACTAGCTTATTCATTTTTGTGTAGTTCCCCTTTTTGAAGTTAAATGCTAGTGTGATGGGTTTCTTTGATAGTCCCTCACCCAAAACACAATGTTCACTTTAATAACATTGTGGTTGCTATTATTCACCTATATTCACCTTTTAGTGAACCCTGAGCTTCACTTAGGACTAAATGAAGAATTACCTCAGCTCGCGTGGTTCCCATTCACCAATGAGCGGTCTTTACTGATGTCTAGATATTTTACCTCTACATTCCATTTTGAGGCGCCATAAACCCAACTGATATGATAGGTGGTAGGGATGTGGATATCCAGAGCTCTTTTTTGCAGATACAGATGCGGATACAAATTTTGTATCTAGAATCCTGCAAATTTAGGGATATCCACTTTATACCCAGAACTATCCGCCTCCACGGACGTGGATGCAGATACCTTTGGCTCATTTTTGCAGATACAGATATGGATTTGGTACAAATGCTGTATCCGTGCAGGGTTCTAGATATGGGGATAACTGAAATTCCCCATTATTCTTGGGTTTTCTCTTTTTGCAGCCTCTCTGATCTGCCTGTGCATTTCGTGCTCACCATCACCTTCTTTGTCAGGTTGTATATTCCTACAGCTGCTCTCTCATTATGCAAGCATGGACTTTCCAGAGAGTTTCTGTGGTACAGTTTGATTCACTTAAGATTTTTAGTATATTTGATTTTATGCTTTCTTTCACCCATAGTGCCGCTCCCCCACCAAGGTGACTTGCTCAGTTAGTTCTATGTATTTTGTACTCTGGTGTTGCCATAGCCCATTGATTTTTATAGTTCCACCGATGTTTTATGATGCCTGTTATATCAATATCCTTATTTAATACCAGGCATTAGAGTTCATCCATCTTAGTATTTAGACTTCTAGCACTTGTATACAAGCATTTATAAAAGGTATCAATATTTAATAAGTTGGAAGGACCCTTATTAGGAGGCTCAAGACTTGCTAAGAAGATGGGGTTGTTTGAGAGAAATATGGCCAACTTGTTACGCAGCCACCCCCCACCAATTAGTGTATCTGTCTATCATGTAAAGTCTCCCCAAATGGCACACAATTATTTATTTCAGTTGCTATCTTGCATCATTGGTAACATTCTAATCACTTCTGCATAAAGAAATTCAGTGTGTCTGGCTTAGATGTCTGTATAATCCCAGCCTCGACTTCAGTGCACTACCTGCGGTTTTCACATGTCTTACTTTCATACAGCTTATCAGCGTTCGTGCAATTTTCCCCCTTCAGATTCATGTACCCATCTATGATATTCCTTAAATTACAAAGAATCAATAGTACTATTCTTCCTTTAAAACTTATACTCTCCCGTCACCCTCTGTTCACTTAAGAATAACAGCCAACATTGAATAATTTTTGAATGCTCTATGGGAAGATGAATTGTACAGATTTGAAAGCAGAGCAGGAATTTTGCTGCCTAGAGTAGCCTTCCAAAAAGCCTGGCTACTCCTATGCTTTCGATAGCATTCCAGCAATGCTGTCCCAGACAGCATCCATTCAAGGAATGAATCTCTAGTACCAAAAATGCTGTTTGCCTTGCATTGAGACATCCATTCCCAGCAGCACTGCCTGGATTCGCAAATTGCATTGATCACAAGAATATTTATTCTAAATGGATCATAAGAAGAATAGCCAAAATGTTTTCCTGCGTCTCTGGAGTTAACCCTTTGCTATATAAAATTCAGCAGGGCTGTTTTGTTATTTTACCTCATATACATATACATCAGTTTTGAAGTGGTTTTACACACCTTTATGTTCTGAATATAAATGAACCCCAGAAATCAAAACAATGTACAAATGAAGCCACAAGCTTTTACCTTGTTTTGGGTGGAAGCTATGTATCATTGCAGGTTTGTTCATAATATATCCCAAGTTAACATGGAAGATTTGTTAATCTCTTGATAAACCTGGTCTGAATGAATAAGAGAAGTCATGTGCGCTAAAAAGCATGTATCAGCACTGGGCACACAATAGTTAATGTTGCCTCACAACATCCATTCTAAATGTTTCTACATTTAAGTTGATCATAATTTTTTCAGGGGCTGAAATTCCCATGCTGCTTCATAGCCAGCAGGTGAATTTGTTTGGAAAGTTGAAGCAAAATCAGTTCAGTCAATTTTCAGTTAGTTAAGCATGAAAATAAATAAATTCATTCTTTCCTTTCTATGCTACAATCATATATTGTGCATTTCATGGGCATTAAGAGTGTAAATCAGAGTAGGTTGTGTTCTGTATGGAATTATGCATGCACCATTTCAGTATGTGCTATGTTACACATTGTATTTTTATATAAAATAATCAGAGCTCACATGTGACATTATTCTCACGGGTGGCCAAAGTTCAGATTTAATTGCCAACCCTAATTTCTTGTATTTCCATTTGAATGCTTGATTTCTCAACCTTTTCAGTTTATTTCATGAAATCCATGTCAAGTTAAAAAGCAATATTTTTAGCATAACTGCAAATACACCGCCAGACTCTTCTCCACCACATATAGCAGCAAGTGTGCACTTAGGTAGTTGAATTCTAACATTACCACTTCTGTTCTGGCCTTTTCAAATTTGTTTTGGTCATTTCAGTCCACTTGTTTCCTTTGGTCAAGTGGTCCACAAGGTACAGTATTCTTACAGCTAGTTTACTCCCTGTAACAGCCCTAACCTCAACCAACACTCCAAACCATTATCAGTCTCCCCAAAGGCCATCTCTGTTTAAAGTAAGAAATCCTGTTTCACCAGTACTGCTGAAAATCCATTGCCTGTCACTTTCAGGGTACGTCTAAACTACATGGCTCCGTCGACGGAGCCATGTAGATTTGTTTGTTTGGCAAAGGGAAATGAAGCTGTGATTTAAATAATCGCGGCTTCATTTAAATTTACATGGCTGCCGCGCTGAGCCGACAAACAGCTAATCAGCTGTTTGTCAGCTCAGCGCGCTAGTCTGGACACTCCCCTGCCGACATGAAAGCCCTTTATCGACCTCCCCGGTAAACCTCATCCCACGAGACATAATGGGGAGGTTGATAGAGGGCTTTCAGGTCGGTGCGGGAGCGTCCAGACTAGCGCGCTGAGCAGACAAACAGCTGATCAGCTGTTTGTCGGCTCAGCGCAACAGCAATGTAAATTTAAATGAAGCCGCGATTATTTAAATTGCAGCTTCATTTCCCTTTGCCTACAACCCTCATCTACATGGCTCCATCGATGGAGCCATGTAGTTTAGACACAGCCTCAGAGTTTTGAAGTCAAGATGTATTACACATAAGGCCTGTTACGAGGGGGGAAATTGCTTTATGGATAAACATCATGTAGGGGTCTGACAGACTTGCCAGGCCCCTGAGCAAGTTGTGGGAGGCAGTGGATCCTGGAAGGATCTTTGTGGAAGGGGCAGGGCTGGAGCACCTCACAGAACTCTCTGTACCTCAATCCCCTCCCCCATCACCCATCAGAGGCCCCCAGAGCATTTTGCACTCCAGCAGTGATTTTAGGGCCCAGGATTCATTTGAATCAATGGACCTCGAGGCAACTGCCCCCTTTGTGCACACCCTGTCAGCACGCCTGCCCCAATATGTAACACTAACATGTCATGCTCTTCTGACATGTTACTGAAGACAATCCTGCTCAGTCACTAGCATATTTCTTGGACTTTGACTCTGGAACACAAAGATAGGCCAGAATCTAAACTGGTTTAGCACCACTGGAGTCAATTCAGACCAGCCGAAGATCTAGCTCTGTTTTAGGAAACTTAAATTCAATAGTCCTGACCTCAAAAGTTATTGGAGAATTGATTAATGGTTCTAAAGGGACTGGTAATTGTATTCTGGTTATTAACTTGTACAAATGTAGTAGTTGAAAAAATATGACATGCTGCTTTTAGCCATCTTCATTTTAATGAAACAAGGACAGAAACAGGGTTCATACCACGGCAGATGGTATGCTAGGCACTGCCTTTCCAAACCACCAGCCTGGCCCCATCCATACTCCATCCCCAGAAAGCCAATTGTAGGCATACTGGGGGCAGAGTGGTGATACCCACAAATGTCCACCCTCCCCTGTGCTCCAGGGCCAGGGAGGCTGGGACCACACACCTTCCTCCCACCCCAGTGGGGCTATGTGCTGCCTGCTCTCCCTGTGGTCTGGTGTTGGGGAAAATGGGGCCGTGGACTTGCCATCCCCGTGCTCACTGGGGGGGGGGGGGGGAAGGGCAGCATACTGCCCTGCTTCCCTGTGGTGTGGAGAGGGCAGCTTGGTTCCTCGGGGGGGGAGGGGGCTCAGCAGAAGGGCCAGGGATGGGGTTAGGGGCTTGCCTCTCCCAGCTCTACCTTCACCCACCACCCATGGGTCCGTACCTTGTCAAATCCCGTTTTTTAAACTTTCCTTTTCTGCTAGTAGTTTATGTTTAGCACAGAAGTTACTGAATTCCCTCTCTCCCTCCCCCATTTTTGTTGTTGTTATTCTCTGCTGCTGCCTGATTGTGTACTTCTGGTTCAAACAAGGGGTGAGGATCAACTGGTCAATTCATAACTCTGATGTTCTACTGTACTAGCTCTGTGTTACTTAGCAGTAATTTCTCACAGCTGTTTAATTCTGAAATGGTCACATAGCATTTTTGCTATTGCCTGAAATATAAATTTTGAAACATGTGTCACAACTATGAATCCTTCTATCACTTCTATCCTCAGTTCATCCTTGAGTAAACTGTTTCCCTTCCCTACCCCCACCACGTACGTAGGCTGATAATTAAATAGCAGGGAGAATATGCACACTTTCATCTATGTATGTTTAACTGCTGTGTCACATCAAAAGAAATATGATCTGGATGTCTGCTTCCCTATTGCTTCATCTTTATGAAAACAGAGGTGAACAACTGTTAAGCCAAATATTCGTTAACTCCATGCACAGTCAGACCATGGAATTTGCTTTGAGGGATGTTGTGAAGACTAACATATAATGAGGTTAAAAGAAGAATTAGCTACATTCATGGAGGACAAGTCCGTCACTGGCTATTAGTCAAGATGGTAAGGAAACAAACCCATGCTCTATGTGCCCCTAACCGGGGCTGGACAACAGCGAATGGATTACTTGATAAATTGCGTCCTTCTGAAGCATGTGGCACAGGCCACTGTCAGAAGACAGGATACTGGGCTAGACAAACCATTAGGCTGCCTGAGAATGACAGTCCTTAAGAAGCTGTCAATATTTTGACATTTCAATAGGCCTCCACACCTTTTTTCATATCGACTTTTTAAAATATATTTCACTCTTGGGGATAGGTTGAAAAGATTCTGGGTGACAATATTCTGTCTTGAGTTCTTTTCGTTAATGCCTGTGTTTATTTCAGTCATTCTTTGAAAGACCAGAGGAAACCAAGTGAGCATGACAGGAACTGTACTAGACTGCTTTGCTCTTTTTCTAGGGCCCCATTGAGCTAATTCCTGCTTTGAAAGTCTGAATTTACCTCCTCTGTTTGAGCTGCCACTGACATTGGCGAGAACCCCATGAATGTGTCCACTGAACAGATTAGAACACAAAATGCTGAGACAGGGCCTCTAATGGATGATCTATTTGGTCTCTGCTTGCATCATGACGGCAGCATAATATTTGAGAATCATTTAATCCATTTTTCTTCTGGCAATTGTCAGATTATTGAATAAACTTTTTTCCACTATTCATCTAGCTCAATAGATGGTCTAATGTTGTTCACCAGATATGTTACTGATGATTGCTTTCCACATCAAGTAATAAATAATGTATCTGTGATTCATTTTTGTCCCTATCTAACCAGTGGTAATTCATAACCATATATAATTTGTATTACAACTGTTGTATAACAGCAAAACAACCACCAGTATTTTGAATGTATGGCTGAACAGTAAACTCCTACGCTATCCACAGAGTGCCCTCAGCACTTTGTACATTTTATTCCACTGAGAATAATAAGATTTAGGAGCTGAGAGAGTACTTGTAATCTTAAGTCAAGAAAAGTATAGTATAAAAACTGAAACTTTGAAAATACACTAATATTGATTTAGGAGTAAAACATTGACAAGCACGCGATATTTACTGAGGAGAATAGTAGGCTGTTAGAAGGAATGAAAACTGATTTGAGATAGCTAAACTTTGGTAACAATTCTTTTAGAAAAATAGTTTTTTGTTACATTTGGGAATCAGAAAGAAATACAAAACAGGTACTTAAATTGTTACCAAAAGAGAACACAAGAAAATGAAAATCAAACAAGCTATAAGGAAGTCGGTAAGGGTGCATCTACACAGCATGGCTTAACTTGAAATAAGATATACAAATTGACCTATGACAATTGCGTAGCTTATTTCAAAATAGGGAGTGTCTACACAGCACTTATTTCAAAATAGAACACTTTCTCCAACTTCCCTTACTCCTCAAACAATAAGGGTTACAGGAATCGGAGTAAGAAGTCCTCCAGCTTGATAGTATTTTGACATTATTTCGAAATAACTGCTTGCTATATAGACACGGATTAAGTTATTTTGAAATAACGTTATTGTGTAAACATACCCTAAAGGAGTACATGCAAATAAAAATATTAGGATCAACATATGGAATATTAAAACATATGCTAACAACAAAGGAAGATAAATTATTGTGTGATTCCAGAGCTAATGTCTATTACCCGTGAGAACTTCCATGCAACAGGTGGTGTATTAACAACTGCTTAAAATTTTAGGGCTTGAGTCTCATCTCATGTAAATGGACAAAATTCCACTGAAATCAGAGTGGTGTTTATTTATATTAGGTGAGAATCTGGGTCTGTATTCCTTGTTATCCTCCCAAGCGATCATTCTTCAGACAAACTCGATGAGTTCAACTATTACTTAAAGTTTTACAGTAAGAGCCTCTCAAGTGATTCATGATTTTAGAACTCTGATTTTGGAGAGACTTACCTCTCTGCTGTTCTTCAGGGATCACCCTTTATTTTATTTGTATTATAAGTTCACTTCCATCTCATGCAGACTTGATGCTATTTCATTTTTCCCTCTTATAAATTGCTTACACAAGCAATGCAGGATCAGAAAATGAAAATAATACCGAAAGTTAATTCAATGAGAGAATTGGATCCCAATGCATTCTATGCTTTCTCCATCATTGGCATATATGTACTACTTAGGGTATGTCTACCCTGTAGAGATTTGTTGGAAAAACGGCCATTTTTTCCACCCATGGAGGAAGGCCTCCACCTTCCTCTCCTCAATGTTGTGAAGAACACAACATGCCGTAATCACCTCAGGGATTTTGTGCTCCTCCACATCGAGGCGGGTCAGCGGGCACCGGAAACACACCTTGAGGTGGCCAAAGGCGCACTCCACCTGGATCCTAGCCCCGTTGAGGCAGTCATTAAATTGGTCCCTGCTGGGGTCCAAGTGGCTGGAATAGGGTGTCATAAGCCATGGCATATGGGGTAGGCCATATCCTTCACAATGCACAGTGGCATCTGCCTGTCCCCAATGGCAAATTCACGGCGGGGGAAGAATGTGCCTGTCTCCAGCTTGCCATAAAGGCTCAAGTTTCTAAAGACACGGACATTGTGTACGCTGCCCGACCACCTGACAAAAATGTCCCACCCCCCACTCCACCCCCAATCTCCCTTTCCCTAAGGTCCCCCTTTTCCAGGACTCTCCCCTTCCCCCAGGGACTTCAGCCCAAGAGTGCCTTATCTCCATGAGAAGGGCCCTGACGGTGAATTTCCCAACATTGAACTGGTTGCCCACCGACCGGTAGCTGTCAGGGGTGACAAGCTTCCAGAAAGCGATTGCGACCCACTTCTTCAGAGGGCGCAGGTGGGCATTGCATCTCTGGAGGGCAGGGGCAAGCCAGGCACACAGCACCAAAAAGATAGCGTTCCACATGTGGAAGTTTTGGAGCCACTGCTGGTCATCCCACTGCTCCATGCCTAGCCGGTCCCATCAGTCAGGACTGGTGTCGAGCCTCCAGAAATGCCTCTTCACAGTGAGGTGTGTTGCAGGAGTGGAGCTCCCGCAGGCAGGCAGAGGGTCCCCAGAGTAAGCTCAGGGTCGAGCCTGGTAGGCAAGCATGCAGCAGAAGCAGAGAAATGGCTGTCCACGGGGGTCTCTTTAAGTACATGTCTCTGCAAGGCTCTGGCACCAGCACTCAGAAGCAGTGACCTAAAGCCCTGCCTGAAGTGGTTCTAGGTGGCCTTCTATGCGAAAAGAGCCTCCAATCAGTCTGGATGCTCTCTTTCAAAAAAGCAGATTGCTTTTTCGATGTGCTTTTGTGTGTGGAAGCTCCCTTTCAAAAGAAGTTTTTTCAGAAGATCTCTGCCAAAAAAAAAAACTGCTTTCAAAATAAGCCTGCAGTCTAGATGTAGCCTCATTCTCAGTCTTTGCCCTTCATTGCAGGCTGAGAAATAAAGCAGCTATGGACCTGAGAAGAATAGGAAATTAGACTTTGATCCTGGATCATGTAAGAGCAAGTAACTTCCAAGTATGCAGGAGATTTTTAGCTGTTAAAAGACGTGTCTATATTGATTATTTAGTACAGAATTATTTATTAATTAAAAGAAACCGCTTTTCTGAAACATACTTACTTTAGTCTATGTAGCGATAAATTGGCCATTTCTTTATAATGTCTGTGTGCACAAAGTTTAATATTTGTACTCTAGATATAACATATAAAAAGGGATTAAAGCACTGATCCATGTCAATTAAGTCAATAGGCAATTTGCCACTAATGTCAATGGGTGCGAAGATCAAGCCCTGAATTAATTGTGAAAAGATACAACATTCCTCTCTCTCTCTCTCATCTCTCTTTCTTTTTTGTGTATTTTAGTATTTTGAAAACTTGCATCAGAAAGGGAGGGTATGTCTACACTACAAAGTTAGTTCGAACTAACGGATGTTAGTTCGAACTAACTTTCATAGGCGCTACACTAGCGCTCCGTTAGTTCGAATTTAATTCGAACTAACGGAGCGCTTAGTTCGAACTAGGTAATCCTCATTCCACGAGGATTAAGCCTAGTTCGAACTTACTAGTTCGAATTAAGGGCTGTGTAGACCCTTAATTCGAACTAGTGGGAGGCTAGCCCTCCCCAGCTTTCCCTGGTGGCCACTCTGGCCAACACCAGGGAAACTCTATTGCCCCCCTCCTGGCCCTGGACCCCTTAAAGGGGCACGGGCTGGCTACGATGCCCGTGCCAGGTGCAAGCCTGCCAGCACCCAGCTAGCAGACCCTGCACCTGGCACGGCTCGAGCCAGCCACCCGATGCCCCCCAGCCCTCCCCCTCTTCCCGGGACCAGGCTGGCGGCTCCTGGGAGCTTGCCCGGGACTGCAAGAGGGGGGCACCCGCCTGGTCTAGTGCGGACATCGTGGACCTCGTCACTATACTACTTTGCTGAATTGGCACCATTTCTAAATTTCATGCATCCAACTCTGAAAATATTAAGCTATATAAGTTTTAAGAGTAGCTCCCATAAATTCCATACCAGTTCAGTGTGTATTGTATTCTACTGGACATCTTCACAAGGACTGTCCCAATCCTTCCAGCAGCTTCAATCTTCCTCCAGAACATCCTTTACAACTCAACTCTTTGAGCGATTTTGCCTCCCTTTTTTAACTCGTTCCTCATTCTCATATGTTCTTCTCAAATCATATTCCATCTTTTGTTTTAAGATGTATAGCTTCTTGGGCCATAGAATCTGTTTCATAGATGGATTCAATCATAGAAGCTGATCCACTCTAGTAGAATCTGTCTCTGTAGAGCACATTAACTTTAAACGGAGACATGGGTTCATACATATGGGACAATTTGCACAATAGGTAGCATTAGGTGTTTTTGTTACAATATTAACAATGTTACATCTCATTATTTTTAACTAGAATAAGTTCCTCCATCTGATTCACTCAGACCCTTTACAACAATAACTGTGGGTATGTTCAAGTGAAAAAGAGGGGCAATAGAAATTTCTAGATCAAGACCAGATTGCTATGACCCTTGTATTTTCACTAGAGACGTTTTGGACACTTCCAGCTGCTGAAATTATTGCTAAATATATTTACAGTCTTTGTACAATAAAAAGCTTTATTACTTTTACTATGGGCAGAAGAAAAAAGCTTTAAATCTTTAGTTCTGAAGCAGTATCTCCTGTCCTAAAAGCAATGAAGCCTTTCAAGGGGAAAATACAATACACTCCAGAAAGCTGCTTTATGATGTTGTATCTTTGTTTCAATTTTGGTTCATATATTTTTACTAAGTATAACCTTTCTATGTAAATGAAATGATTATGCAACAAAAATAACTGTTTTCATAAAGCAAGAATAGTTTTTATACCCTAAAAGACAGAGCCGCATATAGCAGTGAGGCAGCTTGCCATGTATTTGAAAGCTGTGAAATAAGCTATTTGATTTCCTATTACAATCCTAGCACACAACACTGCACCATAGTCACACAAAACCCATGTCACTGGGTAACTACCCTTTCATTAGGGAGTCTCACAGTAGAAAATAGGTTCTACATTGGTAATAAAGTTAGTATATGCATTTAAAAATCCATGCTGATGAAGACCTCTAAAATCATAAACAAATAGGAAAGGAGAAGGTTAACCTAATCTAAAACCCTATGGGGAGAGATGTATATCCTTAAGCGTGGTTCTCCTCAGAAAAGTGGTTCCTTGAGGCCTTGTCTGCACTAGACCAGGCAGGCCGGTTTAAGTTACATAACTCCTACTATACAAAATGCACAGCTGGAGTCGGCTTACCTTAAGACGAGCTGTGGCAACATCTACGCAGCAGAAGGCCAATGGGAGCACATGCTCCCACTGGTTTCCCTTACTCCTTGCAGAACAAGGAGTATAGGATGCTAGCGGGGGTCTGCCCTCAGCCTTTGATTTACGGGTCTACATTAGACCCGCTAAATCAAGTGTTAGAAGATCGACCGCTGGAGGGTCGATCTTCTTGCTAGTGCAGACATGCCTTGAAAGTGGCACTCCTGGATCCAAAATTTAGCCTCTCTGATATGATGTCTATACGGCTACAATGAAAACAGCGCAGCTATGGTGCTGCCACAGAGATGCTTCCTATATCAAAGGAAGGTGCTCTTTCTGTCACAGATAATCCATGAACTCTTCCATTGATTTAATAATAGGGATTAGATCACCCTAACTACTTCGGTAGAGGATAGAAGCCCTGAAGAATGCAGCTATTTTGATCTAATAAATAGGTGTAGGCCAGGCCTCAGAAACTTCCCGATCAAATCTATTCAGTTTATATGCCAAAAGATTATTTTTTCTAGCTGCCAGTGCAACAGACTCAAACTTGGAACAGAAATCTTAAAACTGTGTGTCTTTTAAAGTTGTGCCACCAGATTCCAAGGTCTTGATTCAGCAAAGCATTTAAGCACATATTGAAGTTTCAATAACTTATCTCGCCTGAACAGGGGTAAATTTAAGCATACGTTCAAATATCTGAGCTATTAGCAATTAACTTTGAAAAGTTATGGAAGATGGGAGAGATTCCAGAGGACTGGAAAAGGGAAAATATGGTGTCAGTCTGTAAAAAAGGGAAATAAAGATATCTGGAGGAATTACAAACTAGTCACCTTAACTTCAGTACTCAGAAAGATAATGGAGCAAATAATCAAGCAATCAATCCGCAAAAACCTAGAGGGTGGTTTTCTACGTAATAGCTTGGATTTATCAAGAACAAATACTGTAAAAACAAACTAATAGCCTTTTGGGGCAGGGGGAGATGAAATGCAGCAGATCTGGTATCTCTTGATTTTGTAAGGCTTTTGATACTGTCTACATAACTGTTACAGTATGAGCCAAGGGGTTTGGAGTGTGGTAAATGCCCTATCCCCTAGGCCACTCCAGAGCCCACCCCCCCTACCTTCAGAGGGTCCCTTATCCTGCCTTCCTAATTTGAACCCACCACCATGTGCTCCCCAGCCCTATCCCGCACCCCACCTCTGAGTCCCAAGGGCTCTTGAAATTACACTCCAACCCTGCACATTCAACAATTACTCCCCTGTCCCATGCACCAGGCCCTCTCATTGGGATGGTGTGGCCTAGCAGCCAAAGTCAATATTAACTACCCCATTCACTGGGGCAGTGTGGCCTAATATCTGGAGTCAATAGCAGCAGGTGCCAACCCCATGGTTTGGGGATAAAGGGAGGCAGGGAGACCCAGGCCCTCCATACTCCATCAGGACCCAGCCCAGGCCCTGTTAGCAGTGGTGTGGCCTATTGCTAGCTCAGCGGGAACTCCTACCACAATACACTGAGCTCCTTGGGATACAATCTCCTGCCCTGGGCAACTTCCAACCAGTCTCCGCTGGACTCCTTCCAGGGTCCTTCCTCCAGCTACTCTGCAAGGGCAATGGTGGCTTGCTGGCTGGTCTCCAGGTCTGGTCCCTCTGGAGGCTCCCCTCCAGGAGCTCTAGCAGTACTTCCTTCCTCCTCAGCAAGCAGCCTAGACTGAGCCTCTTCCCATGTCTTTATAGTCTGAGCATGCCCAGCAGGTCTGTGAGGGTGGGATTTCCTTAACCAGGTGGATCTGGTTAGGCCTTGCTTACCCAGCGCGAGGCTGGTACTTCCCATCACTGTAATCTTATCATAAACAAACTAGGGAAATGCAACCTAGATGGAAGGTGGGTGCACAACTGTTTGGAAAACCATTCCCAGAGTGTAGTTATCAGTGAGTCCCAGTGGATGAGTTTGGGGTCCAGTGGTGTTCAGTATCTTCATCAATGATTTAGATCACGGCATGGAGGGTACGCTTATAAAGTTTGCAGATGATACCTAGTTGAGAACAATTGCAAGAGCTTTGGAGGATAGGTTATATTTAAAAATGATCTAGACAAACTGGAGAAATGGTCTGAGGTAAACAGGATGAAATTCAATAAGGACAAATGCAAAGCACTCCATTTAGAAAGGAACAATCAGCAGCTCATATACAAAATGGGAAATGAGTGCCCAGAGAAGGAATACTGTAGAAAGGGATCTGAAAGTTACAGTGGGTCACAAACTAATTATGAGTGTGACACTGTTGCCAAAAAAACCCAAATGTCATTCTGGGATTTATTAGCAGGACTTAAGAAATAATTATTTCACTCTACTACTCTGCTCTGATTAGCCCTCAATTGGAGTATTTTGTCTAGTTCTGTAAGCCAAATTTCAGGAAAGATGTAGACAAACTGGAAAAAAGACCAACAAAAATGATTAAAGGTCTAGAAACTCACATGAAATATAAGAGAAGATTAAAAAATTGGATTTGTTTAGTCTGGAAAAGAGAAGACTGTGAAGGGACATAGTAGTTTTCAAGAACATGAAAGGTTGCTACAAACAGAAAGAAGAAAAAAATGTCTCCGTAATCTCTGAGGATAAGAATGGAGTCATGGTCTTAAACTGCACCAAGGGAGAGTTAGGCTAGGTTTTGGTAAAAACTTCCAAACTATCAGGGTGGTTAAGCAGTGGAATAAATTGCCTAGTGAGGTTATGGAATCTCTCTCATTGGAGATGATCCAAGTAATATTTAGTCCTACCATGAGTGCCGGAGATTGAACTAGATGACTTCTTAAAGTCCCTTCAAGTCCTATAATTCTATGGTTCACAGAAGGCATAACATAATCTAACCCATCGTTTCAGAATTGGATTGACTCTGCCATGCTAACAGAAGTAAAAGACATCAAATTCTATTTTCAAATGAATGCCTGAATCTCAGTTTACTGAGAACACTTTCTGACTTTGGTTTGATGAATGGAATAAGCAAGTATACAGGTTTTACCTGAAGGCAAAAGGGAAGATATGATGAGGAAGCAGAATCTTTTCCCTTTAATATACACATTCTTTTTTTCTGAGAATTATGGTGGGTAATTAATTAAAGCAAACACAGGGACTAACAATTGTATCCATTCTCAGTGAAGTTAGTGGAAGCAGGTTGGGACCTTGGGAAAAAAAGTTACATATCCTTCTATTTGGTAACCAAAGATCTGGTTATCAAAAATCTGCATAGTACCATATTTATCAAAGTACCTAAAGAAAAGGAGTTAATGACTTACTATATCTAGGAATCCTACATATCTTCATTTTTTTTACTTTATAGTACTTTGGTCCGAGTGATACAAGTATATATGAATACAGCCTATGTCATTGTGGATCTACTAATTATAATTTATGAATTCACATTTTGCATTCAGAAACAGGTCTTCATAAGCTCTCAAAATTTAGTAATAAGTCATGCAGGTTAATATCACTAAATTCCACAAACTATTAGAAATTCTGGGTCAATTCATAGAAGTCTGTAATAAAAGATAAGCTCCCACTGTTGGTGGAAAGCTGATTATTTTTATTTAATTGTGTCACTGTAAAAGAGATTTTATAAAATAGGTTCATTTTAGTGTCTGTGGGAGATTCATTATTTGTACATATCAATCCTCAGGTCCCTGCAGCAACTATTTCTACCTTCCAGCAGTGTTCATTATTCATACCTTAGGGCTGTGTCCAGACTCAGTGTTTTTTTCGAAAAAAGTAGCCTTTTTTCTAAAAAAACTTCACCTGCGTCTAGACTGCAGCCGCGTTCTTTTGAAATTAAATCGAAAGAACGTGGCTTTTCTTTCGACGGTGGTAAACCTCATTTTACGAGGAAGAACGCCTTTTTTCGAAAGTGCTCTTTCGAAAAAAGGCGTTCTTGAATGCCAACAGGGCTTTTTAGAAAGAGAGCATCCAGACTCACTCGCTGCTTTCTTTCGAAAAAGCGGCTTGCTTTTTCGAAAGTACTGCTTGCAGTCTAGACGCTCTTTTTCGAAAGAGGTTTTTTCGAAAGATACTTTCGAAAAAGCCTCTTTCAAAAGAGGCTTGCAGTCTAGACATAGCCTATATGAGTTACCATAGTTTCTTGGGATGTAATTTTTATTACATATACACAATTAACAGAAGGTGATTAAGTGTGCATGTGTTCAGAAGACAAGCACCATTGTTTGTTATATTATCTAGAGTAAAGGAATACAGATATAGAGATGAGAAGGAAACATACCAGTAACCTAAAGCAATGAAGAGGAGGGGTGATTCAGTGTAATCAGTCATAAGGACATCATTGGCTTTTCTTTTTATATGATAGATGTGAATCAGAGCATCGCAGGACTCGAAAAAAGACAGAGTCTTTTAGATCTCTTGTGCACACTTATAAGTGCCCGTTAGCACTTAGGCCAGGTCTTCACTGGTGGAGAAAATTGATGTAAGATACGCAGTTATGACAATGTGTAGCTGGAGTCAACATACCTTACACTGGGCCAGCCCCACATCGGGAGATTGATGGGAGATTTTCTCCCATCAACTTCCCTTACTCCTTGCAACTGCGAGGAATACTGCAGTCGATGGGGATGACCTCAGCATTCGATTTAGCAGGTCTTTAGTAGACCCACTAAAACGAACTCCAGAATATCAATCCCCAGAGCATTGATCCTCCGATAAGTATAGACAAGCACTCGGACTCCAAAGTGATGGGCAAGGGTTGTGCTGCCAACATTTTAATACAGGGCTGGCTCCCTCAAACTTTCTACTTCCATCAGTAGATATAACATGCACTAGCTAAAGTACATTTCCCATATCTTTTCCCAAAAATCAAACATTTCAGCCTCTCAATTAACCCAAACTCCATCTGTTCTTCTGCCCCCTTATCCATCATCTTTTCCATCTTCCAGCTTCTAAGGGAGGCAGCCTTACCTAGCTCCTCTACTGCTTCTCCATCTAAATAACCATCTAGTGGGCAGGTCTCTTCTAGTGATGAAATGGGACATAGATCCCTTTCAAGGTTGCCATCTCTTGTAGCTTGTTACTAGGAGTGGCTGAAGCAAGAGAGCATGTCTCCAGATATCCCCTCAATGCTAATGGGAATCTTGAGAGGGAGAAGACTGCCCTAGGTCAATCTGTCAAAATTACACCCTCTCCTTTAGTTAGTGTTTGAAGTTTTGGGTCCCTTCAGTAAGAACTGGTGTATAAATGTGAAAATCATCATTGCTTATAGACAGGGTTTGACAATCTATTGAATCTACTCACCCATGGTGAGTAGATTTCAGCCCGGCGCCCTGTTTATCAGTGGCACATGCATGCGCTATGTGGCTCTTGCTCATGCGCAGTGGGGGGCTGGCGAGCGGCTTTCGCCGCGGTTTGTCAAACCCTGCTTATAAAAAAGATTTAAAATACATTAACTGGTTGGTGCATTACAAAGCCAACTTCTTCTGTCTTTAACATCTGCATTTCCACATCAAACAAAATGTCTGGGGCTATGTCTACACTACAGAGTTTTTTTTCAGAAAAATGAGTTTTTCCAAAAAAACTTCACTTACATCCACACTGCATTTGTTTTCTTTTGAAAAAATAGAAAGAACAGAGGGTTTTTTCAATACTGATAAATCTCTTTCTATGAGGAAGAAGCCTTTTTCTGAAAGAGCTTTTTTGGAAAAAGGCATGTGTGGACAGGGTAGAGGGAGTTCTTTCGAAAGAAGAGGAAAAAGCACAGGTGCCCTGGTGGCTACTCCATCCATAGTAATCACAGCTGGAAGATCTCTTCCAGAAAAGCTTCTTCCGTAAGAAGCCTGTAATCTAGATGTAGCCTGGGACACATCCAGCCTACTTAATTAGTCTCATTAACTCAGGTCCTGCAAATTGACAGGTTTTTGGACTTGGATTTTTCAGCCTAGAAAAGAGGAGACAAAGGTGGGATATGATAGAGTTCTATAAAATAATGACTGGTGTGGAAAAAGCGAATAGGGAAAAGTTATTTACATATTCCCACAATATAAGAAATAGGAGTCACCAAATGAAATTAATAGGCAGCCGGTTTAAAACAAACAAAAGGAAGTTTGTCTTCACTCAACACACAGTCAGCCTGTGGAACTCCTTGCCAGAGGATGTGGTAAAGGAATTTAACAGGGTTCAAGAAATAGCTACTTAGATTCATGGAGTTTAGTTTCATCAATGGGTATTAGCCAGGATGGGTAGGAATGGTGTCCCTAGTCTGCGTTTGTCTGGAAATTGGTGACGGGGGGGGGGACCACGTGAGGATTACCTGTTGTGATCCCTCCCTCTGGGATATCTAGTATTGGCCACTGTCGGCAGACAGGACCCTGGGCTAGATGGACCTTTGGTCTGACCAAGTATGGCCATTCTTATGTTCTTCTGCTGTTTGTGTGTGTGTGTGTATGTGTGTGTGTATTTGTTTCTGTTATTTCCATTCCAATTCATCTGATGAGGTGGGTTTTACCCATGAAAGTTCATGATTGTATATTTTTTTGTTAGTCTCGAAGGTGCCACAGGATGACTCATTGTTTTTAAAGTTACAGACTATCCCTCGGAGATTTAGTGTCATTTAAGAAATTGTCAGTTTATTAATTTATGTGAGCCATGCCTATTTTGCACACTTTGCAACTGTTATTTCTTCATCCAGTCTGGCACCACTTTTTGTGCTGTCACAATACCTACAAACCATTTGACTATGATTAAGCAGATGTGACCTCCACTTATTTGAGCCAGTGGGGAATTTTCTGTTTGATTAAGAAAGGCAGCTGGGCAGCAGAGAGTAGAGCTGGTGTATAGGCAGACTGTGAGATTGACATGCACCTCGTAGGTGGGAAGCGAGCAAGCCAAAATATTCCACTTGGGGTTTGCCAAAACGAGTTTTTCTGTAAATCCCTTCCAATGTAAAAAAAATCACATTTACTTTTAATCCATATTGAGGAAAATAATTTTCAAAAACATAGAAATTTTTCAAAATAAATGATTTCCATTTTGTGGCCAGCTCAATTGCGTATTACATTAATCTTAATTCTCACATTCCATCTGTTTGCTCTATGCACATGTTGTTTCTCAGCACATACTTGCTTTTAAACTCTCTAAGGCAGGATTTGTCATCTTGTTAACTGTGTGCACCGTGCCTACCAGAAAGGACTTCTAATACTAAACCGGGGCACCTAGAAACGATGTATATTCAAAAATATATCTACATATACACAAACCTTGGTGCTTCTTTTTTTAAATTTTCTATCTTTTCGTTTTGTGTTTTTAGCCATTCCCCTGATTTATCATCATAAGAGAATTTGTCAATAGGGAGAGTTATGAAAACCAGACACCATTGAAGGAAAAAAACGTATAGATTTTTACCTTGGGTGATTAAATTCTCACTGACATTAACATATGACAACCTGTTAGAATGATTTGTAGGGCTTTTAGGTTTTTATAAATAGCTTTATCTCTTCATTCCACATAAGGAAAAGGCAAAGTATTATTTATTGTACCTTTCTACCATAGCAGCATGGAATTTTTCAAAGATTTATTTTAAGTTTAGGGGAAATCTCTTGATATTCAAGTACTGAAGATACCAGAGGATGAAATCTTCTTTACATCTTTCAGCCTGCTGTCATACATGCCACACAATATTTTGTTAAGGAACTTGCTCAAATCCATGCAAAAGAAGTGCTCTCCTTTTTGTAATGTAGTGGTAAAGCTATAACATCCCATCATGATTTCATTAAATCAAGTTGCATTACTTAGCAATTCTGAGAAGGAGCTGTAATATGCAATATTTGCTTAGCAAAGTAACTGAATATTTATAATATTTAGTCTATACCATGCTATTTATTCTAAAAAATGACATATTTGTTTTTGTTTTCTTAGTAGAGCATAAGGCAAATTATATTAATTAGGCTATTTACATGATTTCCTAACTTAGAGCAGCGAAACTTGCCTTCAGCTAGCAAATAATTGGAATTACAATTGCAAGCGATATCACAAGTTTGTTAATTATATCAGGCTCCATCAAACCTGATAGGATGTAAAATAGTTGCTTCCCCCTCCTTACACACCCTTCTTTCTTTCCATCAAGTTATCCCAAGGTTATATACCACAAAAACATATGACAATAGGTAGCACATCTTCCAATTCAGAATGGACAGCATTTATCTTTTATATAGCTTCTTGAAGTCAGTTAGGCCAAAAGTTGATATTAAAGTTTGTCCAACTATACCGATTTAATAAAACTAATACTATCAAGTATGCTGAAACAGCAAATAATTTATAGGACAAATCAATAACATGAGCTAAAAATAATTTAGTATTGTACTAGCGTGTTGACAAATCCTCTTAAATTCTATTTTTCTATCCCCTTATTTCCCTTTGGAAACCAGAAAATATTGTGTTAGTGGAAACATTCTTAAGGGAGAAGGAAAATATGATCAAGATAAACATATTTTTTAACAACAATTGGGAAGTTACCCTCATATATACATTACTGTACACTAGGTTTCATCCATGTTACACAATCTACGTATATGTTTTAGAAATATCTGTCTGTCTATCTGTCCATCTATGGATCTCTTTGTTCAGGAACTCCACCTAAATGATAAGAGCTAGGACCACCAAGTTAATTATGCAGCTTCCTCTTATCCTAACTTAAAGCAAAGCAAGGGTTTGGTTGTGTCAGGAAAATGGGAAGTGCTGGGAATGGGACTACTCTTTGGAGGGTTGTGATACTCAGAGTGGCCATTGGGGGCAGTGAGCACAGGGGAGAGCTATACTGCAGAGTGACCACTGGAGACAGCTGTACCAGCAAGAGAGTGGCCAACTGGGCTGGGGCGTCGCATGTTGCCTGCCACTAGACCAAGTACGTAGCCTCCCTTGTCTCAAACTCTCTTTCCCACTCCCCCTGCCCTGGGCTGCAGCATCAAGGGGTGGAGAGAAGGAAAGCCCCTAATAGCCAGGAGGTCTAGGGGAAGAGTAAAGGTCCTTGGCAGCCAGTGGGGCTGGGAAGGAGAGAAAAGGCAGAGGCCTTTTCCTCTGTTGGCTAGAGGGGTGGGGGGGAGAGAAGGTCCCTGCCTGTCGTAGGGGGGGGGGAAGGCCCCATTAGCCAGGGAGGAGAGAAATCCCTGCTGGATGATACCCCCACCCTGAACCCTTCCTCAGCCCCCAACCCTCACTCTCACACCCCTCCATATCCTCTACCTCCTGCCTTGAGCCCCTCCTTAACCCACTCCAACTCCTGCACCACACCCATGCTTTCAAAATCCTGCCCTTCCCTTTCCACATCTACAGACTCTGTCCTGACTCCTGCACTCCCCCTTTCCCACCCCACCGCCAGTCCCCTGCCCAGAAGGATCTGAGCAACACCAGGTAAGTCTTCTAATTATTTTATAAAAGAAGTATGATAGGCAATGAAACATGGTGAACTGTGGATGAAAGATGCTGCTTGCTGTAGTGTGCAGTATTTCATAAATAGAAATTGATTAAGCCTTTCTTCGCCACAAATCAGGAAAGTAAGGGATACATGGGGATTACTTCTCCCACACCCAAATGCCTCTGGATGGTCTACAGAGCTATTATTGGTGTGTGGGTTTCACAGCAATTCATAGGACAGAGCAGGACTGGTGACAGGCTTCTTTGGGCCCTAGGCAATGTGGAGGGGCCTCAGGTGAAGAGGATGGGGCTAGGAACCTTCCCCCACCCATCCCTCATCACTGCACAGATAGCTCTGCACAGGGCTCCAGTGGGGACTTAAAGGTCTAGGAGCCCCAGGCCTTTTTAAATTGCTGGGCCCTGGGGCAACTACCTCCTTCTTCCCGCCCCTCCTCTTCCCCCCTCCCCCGACAACATTTAAAAAATTGAAAGAGCATTTAAGTGGTCAGAAAATCATTGCCTGAATGAGAATGGGGTCACAAAATTAGTCAGCATCCATTTACGTATGAGAAAATGCTATAGGACTGGCTGAGGAAACATTCACCAGCTCTTCCAAGTTTAGTAACTATTCACTATATTTGGTGTGTTTATGACAGTCTGAGCTCCTGGAATCATATGGCCATGTGAAACTCTCAATGCTCATTTAAAAAACAACAGATACCTTTCTAACTCTCTTGGTTGTGAAGAAGACCTAGAAAAAATGACCCCGAGGGCTCAAACAGCAGCAGGCAAACAATGCCTAAAGGTTGTTGTGGTTTTTAAAAACTGAATATTTTAAACCAATCCTAATTTGGGCCTTATGATTTTTGAATTCTTGGTGTTAGCAACATAACATGTGTGTTCTCTCTCCTCCACACACAGTGCTTCCCCCAGGACTCCTGCTTATCTCTTCTAAATTCCATGTATCTTCCCACCAGCATCTTCTGTCCCAAGAAGCCCTGCTCAGTTGCCTGTTCCTCTAAATCTCCACTCATTCCCTAAATCCTCCAGATTTCTTCCTTTTCCTGGAAGCCCACATTCTACCCTGTAATGAATACTCAGCCTGACTCACCACAGATAAATGCAAGCACAGTTGGTGTACTAGGGTTAGAAGTGCATGGCATTTTTAAAATTACTTTCTATTTTTGTCAGTTACAGGCTTTGTGGTGGGTTTTGTCTTGTTTTATTTTGTTCTGGTCTCTACTGAGATGGGCAGCGTCAAAAAATAGCACTATGTGTTGGATCTGATTTTCTAGGGACAATGTTTGTGATCCATAATTAGTTTACCTTCAATATTATATATTTATTTTTAAAAGTTCAAAAGAGGCCTGTCTCTCAGAGGTTAGGAGACTTTGCAGTATATTTGAAGTTAGGCAGGCCTGAAGTTTCATAGGTACAAGACCCCTCAAAAACTGAGGAAAACAGAACAAGGTTTGTTTAAAAGATAGATTTTCAAAGCTTTTCTTTGCAGCAGTTAATAAATATTTCAAAAAGCGGTATGTGGAAAATTCAGCTCTCTCGAGTTTAGGTAGCAAATCTGGAGAATAAATCCAATCAACGTGTGAAACGAGGATTGAATTCTGTCTCCAAGTCACAACACAACTGTGAACATGGAGCTACTGCTATTGCCTCCACATTCATTTTTTAGCAGCAAGCTACCCATGAAAACCTTAACATTAGTTGCCTGTTAACAAGAAACCAGAGGCTCAAAAAGGAGGTAACAGTCGTTACCAGCAATGAGCACCATCCATCAATAAAGCCCTCTCCAAGAGATGAAAGCTGCATTTTGAACTGCGTTCTTCAAGAATCAATAGGGTCGTCTTATATGCCCTTCAATCCCATTATTTTCTTTGCTACTGCAACATCACTGTTCGTTTTTGGCTTCCACCCTTGACTTACCTATACTGTATCTCTGCCGCTAATACCTAGCGAGGAGTAGCAGTGCAAATCAGTACAGAGGCTGAACCAGATTCACAGAAGCCAAACGATGACACACATTTTCAGCTATGAAAAGATGCCATTGAAGATTACTCTAATGGGTGATATATAAGCTCTTCTGCCAAAGCAGCCATATACTATGCTGTTCAGAGCAGTAGAACAAAGAGGTAGTCAAACTGAAGCTGCTGGTATTCAGCTACTAGAATATGAATCATGAAAAACAAAATGTGTTTAAAAAAAATAGTGAGAGGCTGGAACTTCAAGACCTGGGCTGAAGCAGAGAAGTTACAGGAGCTTACTTAAATCACTTCTGCCTCCACAAACTGTCACTGCTATATGTCCCTTTCTGCTAAATTGAAATATTGAAAATCTGGAAAATAGTGAGGAATGCTGGGTGAAATGGGTGAAAATATTTACACCTATTGAAACCCAAAAGTTTCTTTTTTCCCCTCCCCCACAAAATGCTGGTGATGGAATATTTGGCTACGGTAAAACATATCAAAATTTAACCTTCAGAATGACACTTAGATTAGCAGAAATCATATGAATTTTTGAAGAAAATGGCAAAAAGTTCAGCAGGAGCTGGCAGGGGTAGTTTTGATCCCTAAACCTTTTTCATCTACTGGACTGAGTATGAGGTGGAAAGGTAAGAGAACCTGATTTCTTCTCCCACTGACCAGTCTTAATAATATCTCATGAGAGGTTTTGATCCTCCTTCCCCGATCTCAACAAGTATTTTGTCATTGAGTTGACTGATAGCAGGATCAGACATTATTTGCACACTACAGTGATCATTTAGCTTGGTGTCATAAAATGCTTATGTAATGGGAAAATATTTCCCCAATCTACTTTGTCGTAGAAACTGTCCATTTTGGCCAATATACATGGTAGAGGGGCATTGCTGGCACTTTATGGCATAGATCACATTGGAGTTGTATGAGGCTCTGACGTGGTGACTTATGTGGCCAGCTGCTGTGATTATGTCACTTGTATAAATGTGTGGACAGAGTTAATGGACACAAATCTGATATTCGAAATGGTAACACACAGAAACCTGTTGGGGAACATTTCAACTTGCCTGGGCACTCACTAATGGATCTAAAAGTGACTATACTATTACAAAGCAATTTCAAAAACCAGCTTGAGAGAGAAGCTGCAGAACTTGTTTTCATTACAAGTTTGACACATGTAATCAAGGTCTGAACAAAGACCTGACCTGGGTGGGCCGCTACATTCCACATCCTAATGACATAAAAAGCTAGGCACCGGGTACTTATAGCCCACGCTGTTATCATAATTTAGCAAAGACACTCTCACTGAGAATATTTTTTCCTTCTGTTTCCCTCCCCATCCCCTTTATTTCTCTTCTATTTATTTATACATTGAACCCCACCCCTCTTACTCCATTCATCTGAAGACGAGGGTTGTACCCATAAAAGCTCATGATACTATTTACATTTTTTGTTAGTCTCTAAGGCAGTGGTCACCAATCAGTAGATCAGGATCTACCAGGAGATCTTGGAGCCTCTGACAGGTGATCCTGACTGGTTTGGCAGGGAGGCCATCAAGTGCCAGCACTTCAGCTGTCCCTTCCCACACTGCCCTGCTGCTCTTGCCAGAGGCTCGGAGCTGCTCCCTGGAAGCCTTCTGCTTGTTGTGCAGGGTGGGGAAGACAGAGGCAGGGGGCTGGGAGTGGTGATGTCACTCTCCTGTATCCCATCTTCACAGAATAAGGAGGGAGAAGCCTTAGTGAAGGGGTGGGGCAGTGCCTTGGAGAAGAGGTGGGGCGGGATAATTGGGGTTTGAGGTAGATCCTGGACTGAATTAAACACAAAAAGTGATCTTGTGCTTAAAAAGGTTGGAAACCACTGCTGTAAGATGCTGCAGAACCATTAGTCTGTTACCGGCTACCCCCTGAGATTTCAAAATATATATACACATTATTGTTTACATGGCTTACCCTAATCACTATATAACTACCTAGCTAAAACTAGCAGGTGAAATACCACACACTCTCAAGTTGCAAGGGCTTATCCCACCCTGGAAAAGCAACTTATTAACTAAACAACTTATAAGTTCAGATGCACAATTGGGTTTTGCATGCTCTTAACATGGTGATGGTGGTGTGGCAATGTCCTGAATACCAAGAACAGCGCCTTGTGTTCTGGTAAGGAATCAAAGGGTGCATCTATCATCTATCCGCAGGTCGAAATACGATATACAATCTGAGCTACACAAATTGCGAAGCTTATTTCCATCTAATTTAGAAATAGCTTACTTTGAAATTTGGAGTGGTCTACCCAGCGCCAAATTTTGAAATAAAGCGCTATTCCGAAATGTCCCTTAACAATCATTAGAAATAATGAGCATGTTTAAAAATGCAAAATAGCTATTTCAGGATACTTCTGCTATCCCAAAATAGCGCTGCTGTCAAGACACAGCCAAAGTGTCTTGCCATATCTACATTTTGTATCAGGAATAATGAAAGTGGGTGACTGTAACTAATAGGTAGGGACATATTCAGAAAACTAGACTGCTAATATCATGTGACTTTTTCCAGATATGCACAAGCAACAGTCCATCAATTGGGAGAGTAACCCAGGTAGAGTAGCTCCATATCCAAAAGTGAAACAATTAGGGTCCTCTTGGAAATTGAGCAGAGAATAGAGTAGAAAAATAACTGAAAAATTAACACTCAGCCTGGTGCCCTGGTAATGCTTTGGTAATCCTGGCACTTCAGTTTAAGTAAACAGCTTTTTTATGGCTAGTGGGAAGGAGGCAGAGTGTACTAGTAATCTCCAGAGCTTGATTGCTTTTTCTGATAGCTTTTCAAAATTAGTAAATAGAACTATGTGTAATATATCTGGGCTGAGTAAAGCATTTAATGCAATGTCTTATCGAATCTTTACTTGCAGAATTAATTCAAATTGGCTTGAACATGGAGCACTGTCACTTAGATTTAAAAGTGGCTGGCTGTGTGCAGACAAAGGGTAATGAGACATGGCAATGTATCAAGTTGGTTGGAGGTGTCTGGTAGGGACCCACAGGGATCCATGTTTGGTTCCGATTTATTTAACACCTTCATTAACAACGTGGAAGAGGGAGCAAAATGGCATGTTAATTAAACTGATTCATGATACTAGACCAAAGTGCCAGTAAAGATCCAAAATAATACAAAGAGCCAAGAGACGTTAGAAGTACATGCAGGAAACAACCAAAATGAAGTGCTGCCTAGCAAAATGCAAGGCAATAACTATGGGGAAACTAATCTAGAATATACACCGAGTGGACGTGAAAAACCCATACTGAAAGAGCTGGGGTATGGACAGCAGGTGAGATAGGAGTTTGTTGTTTTAATATGGCAGCCAATACGATAAATTTGATTTTGTGACTGATGTTTGATTATGTAAAGAGGAATGTCCCAATATGACTTCAGTTATAAACACCTTCAAGGTCACAAATACATTGCCAAAACTGGGTAGCGGTTCAAGAAGAGCAATGAAAATGACACAAACTAGAAGGGTCAACATATGGAGATCAATTAAAAGAAATAAGGTTCACATTGTCAAAAATGAGTTCTAAGCTTAGGTGTCCAATTAGAGATACCTAGGACTCTCCTTTCAGAGGTATTTAATATTAAGAAAAACTTACCAGCAAAGGGGTGTTCCTTATCCCTGGTCTGGCCTCTCTGTGGCTTATGAAGGGTCCAGACCAAACTAAAGGGGCCCTAAAAATCCTCAGCTCCAGTTGTTGAATGATTGCCTTGCTGTAGACACTTAGGGTACCTATAGACTACCAGACTTTTTTTTAAAAGATTGTCTAGACAGCCACAAGAGTTTTGAAAAAGTGATCCGCTTTTCTGAAAGAGAGCACCCAGGCAATCTGGATGCTCTCTTCCGAAAAAGTCCTATTTGCGTTCAAGAATGCCTTTTTTCCAAAGAGCTCTTTCAAAAAAAAAGGCATTCTTCCTGGTAAAAGTAGCTTTACTGATTAAAAAAAACCACACACCACGTTCTTTCAATTTAGTTTCGAAAGAAGGCGACGGCAGTCTAGATGCAGATGAAGTTTTTTTGAAAAAAGGCCGCACCCTTAGATGACAACTGTAAGCCTGCCTTTTGAGGACTTCTACCCCACAAGCCTGGGCATGAGAGGTAGGGCTGGGGGATACAGGGTACGTCAGGGTGAGAATGCAATAAACAAGATTTGAAAGATCATACTGTCATGTAGAGAGGCCCCAGGACCATCCAAACTTATACTAGGGGCCCATGTTCCAACTGTGTGCTTGTGCAGCTGCTCAGGAGAAATTCAAATGCCCCCACAGATAGCATTGCCCCCACAGATAGGTTTTGTTTCTGCTGATGATGCACATTCGCACATACCTCTGTGCACACAGAAAAAAATTTCCCGCACATGGATGGAAAAAATCTGCACCTGGATGGAAACGATTAAAGGGAACATTGCTGGGGGCCTATCCAGCCCGCAGTTTAGCCCAGGACTGCAAGGGTACAAAATAAGTTGAAAGATGTTTTAGCCACACCCCATATTCTGGGATGTAAATTCTCTTTACTTCTAAAAGAAGTAGCATAATCTTATGCTGACATTATAGGATGTGGACCAGTGTCCTCAGAGAATTGGTGGAAAGCCCAAGGCTCCACATGAAATGTGTAAACAAATAAAATGAAACAGAAAAGGGAGCCCCGGGAGCAATCCCTGCATTAGCAGGGATGTGGATGGACTAGACGGTGTAGTATGACTTTAAAGTCCAAGCTGAAGACAATGTCTAATTAGCTCCTGATCCACAACAGATGAAGTGCTAAGGTCTGCAATCCAACAGGAGCAGATGGAGTTAATCAGGAGTTCTATCAGCTGACTGTTGGTATGTCTACACTGCAATCACATATGTCCTTTCTTCTTACGGAGACATGCGTGCACTAATATTAACATAGGTGGTTAAAAACAAAAGAGGATGCAATAGTGCACAAACTGCACAAGAACTCCCAAAACATGCTTGAATTCCTAGCGCATGCCAGGGTCCATACTGCCATGTCTTCACTGAGCGTACGTCTAGACTAAATTTTTTTTCTGAAAGGAGATAAGCAAATTCGGCACTAATTTGCATATCTTCTTCAGATCGCTTTTTCAAAAGCGGGTTTTTTGAAAGTGAAAGTAGTTTAGATGCGGTTCTTTCAGAAAAAAAAAACCTTTTTTCTAAAGAACCTGTAAACCTCAATTTTTGAGGAAGAAGGTTCTTTCAAAAAAAGGGTTTTTTTTCAAAAGAACTGCGTCTAAACTACTTTCACTTTCCAAAAACCCGATTTCAAAAAAGCGATCGGAAGAAATATGCAAATTATCACCAAATTTGCATATCTCCTTTCAGAAAAAAAAACCGTAGTCTAGACGTACCTAACCTTCAAAGCTGCCCTGCCTGGGTTCAGAGGGCGGCACAGGGGATTTCCTTTTCTTTCTTAAAGTTAATCTCAGTGGCTCTAATCTGTCCAGCTTGCTTGCCTTGCTGTAGACACTTAGGGTACCTATAGACTTTTTGGTTAAAACGTGTGTGAGCCTGTTAAGAGAGTCAGCATGCACTATCATGTCTTCATTATATAGATACCATTCTGTTCCATGGGGCAGAATCTGATCTTATATTCCTGGTTTGCACCAATGAGTAACTCTATGAATAGAACACATCCAACCTACTTAATTAGCTTTATTAACAAGGGTCCTGCAATTGACAGGTAACTGCTTTTGCTGATGTATGTACCTTGGATTCTGTATTTGCACCCCAACTCATCTGACGAAGTGGGTATTACTCACAAAAGCTCATGATCCTATACCTTTATTAGTCTCTAAGGGCATGTCTATACTAGGAAATTATTTTGAAATAACATATTTCAAAATAATAACTCCCAAAATAACTCTTTCAAAATAGCGTGTCCACACTACAGGGAAGCCTCAAAATTAGTCCGAGGCAGGCTCCCTTAATGTGGATGTGCTACCTCCACTAAGAGCCCCAGGAAGCACTTGGGAGTTATTCTTTGAATGACTCTCGGGAGTAGTTATTTTAAAATAGCAGCAGTGAAGTGTCCACACTACCGCTATTTCAAAATAACTGTTTGGAAATAAGCGTTATTTTTCATGAAAAATATGAGTTATTATTTTGAAATAACCAGCCCCTTATTTCGAAATAACAGGCTTGGTAGTGTGACAGCGCCGCTAGTTATTTCGAAATAATGCCCTAGTGTAGACCAGGACCCTGATGCCAAAGGACTACTTGCTGTTTTTAACATTACAGACTAACATGAGCACCTCTCTGAGAGTATGTCTACACTTGTCCCCTAGTTCAAGGAGTATTAGTTAATTTGAGGGAAGGGTTGCACGAGAAGTAACAGTTAATTCGAGGGAAGGGTTTTAAATCGGACTACTGCGTCTACCCGTGGCAAGTTAAATAGGGGGACCAGCATTTTAAAATGACGACCAGATGTGAATATGCTAATCAAGCATGGGATATTTAAATCCCGTACTTCATTAGCAACTTCGGGATGCTTCATTTGCCTCCCTAGTCTGAACTAGGGGGCAAGTGTAGACATACTATTCAAGTAAATAATTATTGTAAGTGAGAATAGAAAACCGCCTACTTTGTTCTTCAATAATTAATATATATGATAGATGTTATGAAGACTGCAGGGTGCCCTAAATGCTTTAACCTCAGCAGATAATGTCCCTACCCTCTCTTACAAACACCTAAGCAACATTTTCTGTTTTTGTGGGTTTTGCTGTATATCAACTGCAGCACCATGAGTTCCCCCACGGATTTATTTTCCTTAGTCAAGATCTGAATTCTGTCATCCACTAATGACAACTCTTTTGCTTTGCGCCATCTTTTTTCAATATTTCTTCTCACTTTTCACGCTAGTAATTTGTAAAGCAGCTGCCTGGGTCACCAACTAAATGCATTTTATTATACCTCTAATGATTTTTAAATGGAAAGAATCAGTTTGTGGGAACTCCAATCCTTTCATTATAGAAATAATTAAGCTCTTTTATTTATAAAATGAAAATCTCAGGGGAGGGAGGTTAAACTTATGAAGATTAACAAATATAAAAAAAAAAGAAAAAGAGGATATAAAACAGACCTGCTATTGTATATTAAACACTGATATTTCAGAATAGCATTCTGGGGGTTTGTTCTCTTTCATTCAACAAAAGGAATTCTTCAGAGCTCTCTTTACAAAAATACATACAGTAAATTCTCATCATACTTTTTATATCACTTTTTAGTGTTAAAACATAATATTTACTGCAAACTACAAAGGGAGAATCTGAACACTGCAGCTGTATTCTGAATCTTTACCAAGACTATCCTGTAATTCTCTACAGACAGTATCTACCCACAGAACAGTCTCTCACCCATCAGCCAAGGCTTACCTGGGGTTTAAGTTTCTCTGACTTCAGTTGTGAACATCTCTTTCAGATTTTGCAGCTTGAGGGCTCAATTCTGCAGCGTCTACTCAAGTAAAAATTCAGGATCATATTATTACTTGTCTTGATGTAGCAGCTAGGAGTCATTTACCTCTGTTGCCTTAGAGAATATACAAAAACAGAATATATCCTCCAATACACATGGCTTAATTGTCTATCGTGCTATATAAATGTTGTTTGCAAGTCCTCTGCCATAAAGAACTAGAAACCCAGCTGATCTGGCTAATTGATCATTCAGCCTCTGGTGTCAGATCCACCATAACAGCACCTATGCAATACCCTGTTCCAGCAAAGAAGCATGGCTGAAGCATCCTTTATGGAATTCCAGGGATAGCTGTTGGGTTTTGTTGGCAGCCAGTATAGTTTGCCTCCCTAAGATTACCGTATGTTATAATACAGCTAGGCCAATATAGACCCACAAATTATTCATAATTATCTGTATTACTATAGCACTTGGGGGCATGTCTACACTATGTGGAAGATTGACACTGTCATGGTTAATCTTCCAGGGTTTGATTTAGTGGGTCTAATATTGACCTGATAAATCAAACTCAGAGGGCGCTTCCGTTGGTGCCAGTACTCCTGCTTCTCACGAGGAATAAAAGAAGCTGACAGGAGCATTTGCTCCCATTGCCCCCTTTGTGCGGACGGCCCAGAAATGTGATGTAAGATACATTGTCTCCAGCTACATAATTTATGTAGCTGGAATTGTATATTTTACTTCAACCTTCCGAAGTAGTGTAAATCAAGCCTAGGAGCCCAATCATGGATCAGGACAAAAATTCAGTCCCTGTTAGGGGTGTAATGCCACATTTGTTCTACATTTCCAGCTGTGCTCAGCACTTCAGTGATACAGCTAAAATACCGACCAACAGTATTATATGGAAAAATAAACAAACCACTGCCCACAGGGTATTTTTTCATATCTTAAAAAAAAGTCAAGTTTTACACTGTGTACAGTATCTTCCATTCTTCAGGATAGAGCATTGTGAACATCTGTATAATCAGTGAGCATCCATGTACATTCATCTTGCCAGGCTTTACGGACTCATTCATTAAGATTAGTGTGTGTATATTTTCTAGTATTCAGGTAAGCTTTAAATAGTTTCTTCATTATCACTGAAATAAAGGACTGGGAGGTTGATGTTATGCTTGAGCTGATACATTTTCACGAGAATTTGTAAGGGTGAACATGTAACCTTAGCCATAGTACTGAGATCCAATGTGATAAATAGATGTTCACGGGTAGAAGAAAATGGCAGCTTATCACATGAATCTATTTCCACTGTCTCTTCTAATCCTTTCCCATCAAAACTACTACTGGAAATTTATGTCTTTCAAGCAGATGCCTGTGGGTTTTATGTGGTTGATTTAATGAAGGTAGCTAAATAAACTATATCTTCCTTTCCCCAAAATCATTTTATTTGTCTCCAATGTAGAAATTTCTTGTGAATCATCACAGCAAGACACAATCCCCTTTCATCTATCCCAGCAAGAGAACATGTTTGTCTAGCCCCAACCAAATGTACTGCATCATGCTTTAAAGCTGCTACGTTATGGTATATAGAAACTATTTTAGATCATTTTTAGAGGTTACCTCTCTCTTCATAGATAGTTATAGTTATTGTTCATCCTTCTGTGGAATTTGTAGTAGGGAGAAAAGTCTGAACAGGAAGAGAGAGATCAGAAATTTTACTAATTTAAAGTAGAAAACATTATTTAAAAAATATAAATAAAATATGTGAAATAGATACAATAATTGCTGTGAAATGCTATCTAGGCTTAAAGATAACTCACTCACCTGATAATGGATTTCAGTAAAATTATTATATCACAGCACATGAAGCTCCTGCATACTTAGGATGGTAACCTTATGAGAATATTTTCTTACGGCACTCTTGGGGCTTTATTCTTCTTGTCTTGGTTTGATATTCGAAGTGAGGATGACTTATCCAAAAACTTAAACTTACCTTTTAAAAAAAAAGACCAATCCAAGTGGAATACTAGAAAAGATCATCTTTTTCGGATCAGAACAATGGGAAGAGAGTTATCCCAGTATTTAAAAACCGAGTTATTCTAGGTTAGTTCACCCTAATGTCTCATTCAAATAATGACTGTCTTTCTCTCTCATACACACATATCATATTGATATATATTATGTAAATAAAATCACCTCTGTTTAAAATTATGGTCTTGGAGTTTGAACCTAAATTGAGTTTTTGCAGAGATTTGAGCTGTAAAATGAGATTAACTATGTAAACACTGACACAATCTAGTCTAGAGCTACAGGAAGTCGTCACCTGTTCAGTTTATTGGACTTTAATTTAGCTGCAACCTTCTTTTGCAGTTCCACACACAAATGGAATAACGAGCCGGAAATCTCTGGAATGGCAGAACAGATCCTCTTCTGAAACCATAGCAGGAGGAAAAGGTAAAGGCTTAGGAACACTGGATTATATTAGGTTTAAGAGAATGAAATGTCTTTATCCTGTAGTGTGGAAGCTGGACAGCTAAAAAGGTAAATAATATTCTTTCAGCTTTTTTTTTTAAGTGGGGATAAAATTGAGACTTATTTGATTCAGTTCAGTCTCTGAATTTTTGTACAATTATACACTGTAACCATAGTAGTTTTGTTCAGGAGGGACCTAGAGCAGATTTACTTTGAGTTTTCTGGGACATTTGAATCTCAAAGAAGGGGATGATATTGGGCCATGGTTGAGTCAACAGATACTCAAGTTGGAAATGACAGCAGCTATCATCATCCAGGCAGGGCCAGCTCAAGGGCTTTTGGCACCCACAGTGAACCATGACTTTGGTGCTACCCTCCCACATATACACACATTCCGTACAGAGAAAAATGAGAAGTCTAGAATGAAAATTTGTCTTTATGTATTTGGCATTCAAAATGAACAACGTAAAAAATGAAAAAAAAAACGATTTTATGGTTTTTTTTTCTACTTTTCATTACCTGTATAGGGTAAACTGCACAGTAGCTGACACTTTAAAGTTTTAACCATTCTGAATTCTACACAGTGTTTTTAGTCAGTGCTATAAACAGCTGTATTTGAATTTACAACTGTCTTCCTTCCAAAGGAACTGTTTTTTGAGAAGCTATGAAAATCTTTATTCTTTGATATTAAATTATGTCTGTTTTAAAGTAGTAACACTTTTACACCGGGCCATCGGTTTGTGTAAACATTTAGAACTTTTCTTTTCATGCTTTTGCTTTTTGCAAGTTGTTAACATTAGTAATCGGGTGTTTGAAAATCGGGGCTTTACTATTATTTTAATAGTAATATTCTACAATAAATACACCATCTTAATCTTACAAGCACTTTTGACTCTCCTTTTACAATCCTGTTACATTTTCTTACCAATTTTTTTAAATCCAACAAAAGGAAGTTTTTCTTCATGCAGCACACAGACAACCTGTGGGACTCTTTGCCAGAGGATGTTGTGAAGACCAGGACTTTAACGGGGTTCAAAAAATAACTAGATACATTCATGGAGGTTAGGTCATAGCAACACTTATTAGCCAGGATGGGTAAGAATGGTGTCCCTAGCCTCTGTTTGTCAGGGGCTGGAAATGGATGACAGTGGAGGGATCACTTGATGGTTACCTGTTCTGTTCACTCCCTCTGGGGCATCTGGCCACTGTCAGAAGACAGAATGCTGGGCTAGATGGACCTTTGGTCTGACCTAGTATGGCCGTTCTTATGTTCTAATACAATAAAAAATGTTTGTAGGCCCAGTGTTTTCAGGATCAGTGCTTGTAACACGGCAGAACAGCTGTTGTAGGTCACTGACCGGCCTTCACTAAGCGGTAAGCAACATTGACTCAACTATATCATTGGCCAACACTGAGTTACTAAAAGTGACTGAACTGCCAGATTCTGCCCCCAGGCAGCAAACTAAGGCGTTTGTGAAGCTAGGCTGTGACACATTTTAACTGTACTTACATACACAGCCATGCGCCACAATTTGAAATAAAGAATACAACTCCCCTTCTGACATAGCAACACTGCACTGGTTTGTGAGTACAATATTTTATCCTTTTGTTTAGAAGAGATAACATATTCATATATTTTTAAATAGAGAAAAAAAACACTTTCATCTAATTTGATGCCCCTTAAGCCTGGCACCATAAGGACCATCTTGTTTGCCTATGTGGTCGGAGCAGCCCTGCATTCAGGTGCAAAAAACCTAACTCCTATACAAAGTTCATGGAGATCCCGGACATAACTCACGGAGATCCCAGACAGAAGAAAATTTTAACACAATGTTTTGCCTTTCCTATCCCTCCAATACTCAATGGAAGCCCTCCAGACATTCTGTACTATTTTTACAAGACACACTAAGGAAAAATCTGAGTTTTAATACAATCAGACAGTAAGACATTCAAGCGTTTGAAAAGCATTGTCACTTTAGCCATCAGAATATGTATACAGTTTGCTGTAAATTACATGTATTTACCTGCTAAAATATCTTTTACTAGGATGTGTTCAGCTGTGAAGATAACTGCTAGTTGTATCTTCTATCCCTTGCAGCAAACATGTCTGAATGTGAAATTTTCCTGGTAGCATAACAAGAAACCACAGTGGTTAATGCAATTAAGATGTGTGCTAACAAACACACACATTGGAAGAAACTGATGTAAAAAGACATTCCATTGTGAAAGCAAAACTCAGTAACTGGAAACACAAGTTCATCCGGGGGGGGGGGGAGGGGGGCGGTGGATGACTAGCCAGGGTATCTTTTTGCATAGTGCATCCTTTTTCTCCCATGCTTTTTTCCTCTCTGTGCTGGTGGGGAGACAGCCTTTTCTAAGTTCTTTGGCATAATGCACACCCCAGAGTGTGTATATAGTATTCACTTTCCCCCAACCAAACTTCAGCTAAAACTGCTTTTTCAAGGGGTATAGTGACCATAAGGAAAAGCTGCTTGGATTTTTTTTTATTCATGCCTTTACGCAATGGGCAAGGCTGATCTGCCCAACAGAGATTAATGTGCAAGTGATCCCTCAAAGCATGCTTCGTGTGCATTGTGGCCAGGCTTCTGAAAATAATTACTGGCAACAATTAAAAGTTTCCTGTAATCAGAATTTCTGAGATGTCACATAAGACTGCCTTTAAAAAAAAAGTCTTGGTCACCTTTTGCATATGAAATCAACTATTTTTCAAAGCTAGAACTCAGTCCAGTAATCCCCATCTATTAGTGTATACGAGGCAAGATGTGCCATGATTTAGTTGCAGAAGCACCTAGTTTGGCATAGCTAGTTCCTGCAACCACTTGTTCAAAAACCCAGTAACATCATCACGTATCTGGTGTAGTGCTTATCATACCGGGAAAGTTTTCTGTGGGAAACAGTATTTCAAGAGGAGTTTTAAAATCCCAAACATCCTATCTATTGCTCTAGCCTCCTCTTTGGAGCTATAGTCAATCTCCCTCAGCCAGAAAATTGGGTGAGTTTCAAAAAATAGTGGCAGCATCTGTTTCCCGCTCGGAAGTATTTCTGAGTAAAGATGTGCTACAGAACTGTAAAATATTTCTGAATTAGAATCCTTCTCATGCCTCCTAATGTTGCTTTAGGCACAGATAAGGCTCTCCTAACCCTATCCATTCAGGGCTGCTTTATATGCCCTTATGAGACCCAGGCTATGTCTAGACTGCAGGCTTCTTTCGAAAGAGGCTCTTTCGAAAGCATCTTTCGAAAGAGCCTCTTTCGAAAGATCGCGTCTAGACTGTAGGCGGATCTTTCGAAAGAGCAATCCGCTTTTTCGAAAGAGAGCACCCAGCGAGTCTGGATGCTCTCTTTCGAGGAAGCCCTATTTATATTGAAGAACGCCTTCTTTCGAAAGAGGAACTTTCGAAAGAAGGCGTTCTTCCTCGTGAAACGAGGTTTACCACCATCGAAAGAAAAGCCGCGTTCTTTCAAAATTATTTCGAAAGAACGCGGCTTGAGTCTGGACGCAGGGGAAGTTTTTTCGGGAAAAGGCTACTTTTCCCGAAAAAAACCCTGAGTCTGGACACAGCCCCACTGGCTAAGTCAGGACTGGCATGATTTTCCGCAAATGCTTTTAACAGAAAAGTTTTCCGTTAAAAGCATTTGCGGAAAAGAGTGTCTAGATTGGCACGGACGCTTTTGCGCAAAAGCACTTTTGCGCAAAAGCATCCGTGGCCAATCTAGACGCGCTTTTGCGCAAAAAAGCCCCGATCACCATTTTCGCGATCGGGGCTTTTTTGCGCAAAACAAATCTGAGCTGTCTACACTGGCCCTTTTGCACAAAAGCTTTGCACAAAAGGACTTTTGCCTGAATGGGAGCAGCATAGTTTTTCCGCAAGAAGCACTGATTTCAGACAGTAGGAAGTCAGTGTTCTTGCGGAAATTCAAGCGGCCAATGTAGACAGCTGGCAAGTTTTTCCGCAAAAGCAGCTGATTTTGCGGAAAAACTTGCCAGTCTAGACACAGCCATTAGGTTTCCCCCGTTTGACACAGAGATTCTTTTAATTGGCCCCTTTTACATGTTCCTCCAGTATCCAATGGCATCCCAGACAGACACTGTGGGGGCAAACTAGGATGTTTTTTCTTGACTCATCTATATTAAAGTATGAGCAGAGTTTAGTGACTGGCTTAACTGTGCCTGGGGCACCTTCATATAAAGGCTCAATGACATTTTTGTTGGCATGTCATTACATTTCAATATTTTCCAGAGTCAATCAAGGGGGAGGCTGTCAAATCCTCTTAAAATCTAGAAAGACTATAATGAGTGGTAATCAATATTTGCTTACTCAAAGGATAATATTCCTCCATTTATTCATCCCCCGCATGGCTTTTGTTGTTGCGGATGCTGTCACAAGTTTTAAAGACTATCTTCAAAGACTGTTTTATCTTTGGTAAAGAAACTCTGCACATCTTGATGGATTTACCCAAGACTCGTCCTTTCTGCCAAGACAGTGTCTATATCTGGCTGTCTTGTGCTTCCCTAATTGAACTTTTAGAGGATAGGTTTGGGGGCATGTTGTGAAACCTGGAGGGCCAGTGGACTGCTTTTAATCTGTCCCTTTCTTTCTCTGTCTAGGAAGTAAAACACTCACCAGCAGAGCTCCCAGGGTTGTTTGAGCAAGCAAGCATTCCCACCATATCTAAATGCAGACCCTAGTAAGCAAAAATATTACTACTGCAAAGTAACTAACAGCCTTTGCCCTGCATGCTTCTCCAAATGACATACTGTTTCCCTTATTTCCTTGAATTTTCAAGATAGTACAGTGAAGAGGAGCACATCTTATCAGAACTAGTCCTGCGGAAAATTCCCACATTTCAAAATTTGTTAAATAGTCAAAATTTGTCACAATGGAAATGACACAACTCTTCAGTGTGGAATCTCAAATTGTTTTGATAACATAAAAGCAGGTATCATACTAAGGAATATCTATATCTACAGATATAACATAAATGAAATGAAACTAGAGTCAATATCCAAATGTTTTGACATTACTGAAATGAAACATGTTGGAACAATTCATTTAGTACATTTCTCAACAAATTTTTTCCCAAAAACAAGATGCTCCCATAAAATGTTTCAATTTCAACAAAACTGCATTGTCCAACAGAAGAAAAAGTCTAATAATTTTTTTTAGATGAACACTACTTGTTCAGTCATTGGTGGCAATGTGTAGTATCCTTCTAGCTACTTAACCAGGCTTTAATTGTATCAGAATGATGTGGGTTACAAAAGGCATCATAAGGTTACGAACTTCTCTGGCCTTTGGAAATTGAGTTTTCTTGGTACAACTGCATCTTCTCCAGGGACTATTATGGGCACAACTATATTGGTTAGGATCACCTGTCTTCACTCTTGGACTCACATAGATATTCCAGCAAAAACTTATACTATAGATCTGGCTAAAATAATAAGGTTGCCTGTGGCCTTAATTTATGAAAACAAAATTTACCCCAGAAGACTTATTAGTGATTTCTTTCTCTATTTTCTTCTATTATAACTGTCACTTTTTAACAGCTTTTTTCATTGGTAAAACTTCTTAAGAAACACGGTAACAGGATTTTGGTGCTCTCTGTCTTTTCTTCACTACCTATTATTTATATATTCATACGAAAATTTATATATTCATATGGAAAATTCATATGGAAAAGACTACAAGAATCAGCAGATTTTCTTTTCCTTCCCGGGCCCCATTTCTGTGATAGTAACTGGAGTCTGATTGTTTCACAGCACACAGTAAAAACTTAAGCACACTGGGACGCTTAGGCTATGTCTAGACTATAAGCCTCTTTCGAAAGAGAGCGTCTAGACTGCAACCACTTCTTTCAAAAAAGCGAGCCACTTTTCCGAAAGACAGTACCCAGGCAGTCTGGATGCTCTCTTTCAAAAAAGCCCCGTTTGCATTCAAGAACACCTTTTTCCAAAGAGCGCTTTCGAAAAAAAGGAGTTCTTCCTCATAAAATGAGGTTTTCTACGGTCAAAAAAACTGCCGCATTCTTTCGATTTCATTTCAAAAGAATGTGGCGGCAGTCTAGATGCAGGGGAAGGTTGGTTTTTAGTTGGGGTTTTTTTTTTCTTCGAAAAAGGCCACTTTTTTAGAAAAAAAAAACCCTGTACTGTAGACACACCCTTAGAGCACAGTAAATAATATCAAGAGTCAGAAGGGCCAAGCCACTGCCCTGATCTCTCCATCAGTGAGTGAGTGGAAAGAGTAGAAGGTTTTACTCTTCCAAGCAAATTTGCTAAGAAATCTCGTTGCTGCTGAGAAGTGATTGGAGATAGAAGACAGATAGGCCTGTAAACTGTATGCTTATCTAGTTAACAGGCAGGAGAACTGTTAGGATTAAATTATTATGATTCAAAATTAAACAGCAACAGACTCATAATATAAACATAAACTTATTTTAAGTAACCTGTATTATTTACAGTGTGGTTGTAGCTTGACAGTCTGAGTAACTCTCTCAGACCTCAAGCAGAGTCAAGCTCAAAAGCTTGTCTCTTTTCACGGGCAAATATTACCTCACCTCTCCTCCTTGTCATTTTAAGCCCAATCTCAAGACGCTGCTTGGGCAGAGGAAAAAAACCCCAAAGCGGGGAGCAAAGATAAGAAATATCATTTGTAGTTGTGAGAGATTTCAAATACTGGGACACAGTCTGGTTACACGATGTGTGAAGAATAATTAAACAATAAGTATGCAAATATGATAATATCCCTTGCATAGTATTAAAAGAATGAACTAGAAAGGGCAGCAGTATTATAACTTTCCATTGAAGATCTCAAAGTAGTTTACACCAAAATAATCTCTGCATTTTTAAATAAAGTTCCTTTAAAAATAGCGATTTAAAAGTTACCAAACTTACATGTCTTTTTACAGAGCTAGCACATACCAATATTTATCACCTTTTACAAGCAATTTGCAAAATCAAAATCAAACAGTAAATTAAATTTTCAAATTGTGCTTAACATCACAGTGAAAATGTATTCCACACAGCCAAACATGCTTGTTTATAAGCTTTCTTGTCATGCTACAGACAACAAAAATATGCATTTGGGCAGATTGAAACAAATGAAGTGAGATATCGATTCCTTACATGTCACTTACCTGGTTTTTCTCTGTGTTTGTTTTGTATGTAGCAAGTATCATGTGGAAATGTCTGGAAACAGGAGTTGGATACTTATCGCGATGATAGCAGAGAGAGTTGAACAGAATGAAGCTCATGGAAACCTCGTGTGTTAGTTAACTTAGCTTGTCACAGACAGACAGATAAACAGCAACTCCTAGAAGAGAAATCTGGAAATGTGGATGTAGTAACTCAAACTCTGAATGAGATATATGGGCACAATACGGTATTTGTACTGTGCAGCCTGCAAGCATGCACACATTAGCATAAAGGGAAAAGGTGAGTGTTTTGGAATTCATTATCACTATTTACAAATTAATTTGTTCCTGCATGTCTATTTGCTGATTGGAATTCTGCCAACTTCCATAATTATATAGTGAGCCCTAGTGACTACAAACAGATCCCGATGTGAAGGTGACGTACTGCCTTTGCATTTTGGGGGGGTCTCACTTTTTTTGCCTTACCACCTCCAAGCAAATGAAACACAAAGAGTGTTTGTTTTGAAGTCAGCAGATTCACCAGAATAAATAAAATTCCTTTTTTAATGAAAAAAATCCGCTATAATCAATCCATGAATTTAAAAAAATTGTTTTACAGCATTTGATGCAAGCTTGCATTTAACACATTTCTTTGTATCACCTGGAAAATATCCTGTCTGCTGCCCTGACATGCTTTGGTCACTATTTGTTATACACCATGGCTGTGTCTACACTGTCATGAATTTCCGGAACTGCTTAAAACGGAATACTATTCCGTTTTCAGTTTTTCCAGAAAAGGAGCATCTACATTGGCAGGCTGCTTTTCCGGAAAAGCCCTTTTTCCGGAAAAGCGTCTGTGGCCAATGTTGACGTGCTTTTCCGGAAAAGAGCCCCGATCGCCATTTTCGCGATCGGGGCTTTTTTCCGGAAAAGACTACTGGGCTGTCTACACTGGCCCTTTTCCGGAAGTGTTCCGGAATAAGGACCTATGCCCGAGCGGGAGCAGAATAGTTTTTCCGGAATAGCGGCTGATTTTGTACAGTAGAGCGTCGTTGCTTTTCCGGAAATTCAAGGGCCAGTGTAGCTCACAGCTTATTCCGGAAAAGCGGCTGATTTTCCGGAATAAGTGGCCCAGTGTAGACACAGCCCATGGGATTGCTTACGCATTCCAGAAACCAGTAAAGCTCTCAGATTCACAAGGAGGAAAATATCCTGTATAGCTCAACTCTTCCTATCATCCTACCTGTAGCTTCCCCAAAGGCAGGGAAGTGATAGAACCTGATTGTAAAGATGACATGTTACTATACAAATATAGGATACTGTACAAACGATCTGATAGTTTTTTCTGCATATCTAGCTCCCCATGAAACTTAGATAAGGCAGATATGCTAACCCACATACATACAGCACTATTCAGGGACCACTAGAACAACATCTATACCCACTCTGTCAAGAGTGCTAATAACAAAAATGCCACATGGAAGAAAGTCAGGTGCCTATCACCTCTCTGTATAATTTTAAGCCACAGAGACCTTACAAAAATAATCAGGTTTTGTTTGTTTGTTATTCTTTTCATGCAGGACTTATGTTGTTATTTCATCTTTAGTCACATACAGCAGAATGAAGCTTCAAGTATTCCTAACATAGAAAATGTAAATACATATTAATAAAACAGTTTAGAATTCTCTGAGTTATGAACTAGGTCCATAAACAATTACTGAAATTTCCTTTAAATAAATAAATGGGGGAGGGGGGCATTAAAAGAGGATTGTACACAGGTGGTAAAAATAAAAAGTAGCCCTCACTAGCCTAAGGCTGCCCAATTTATAAAGCTACTAAAACAATAAGTCATTCTATTGCCACAACGTTTTAATAAGTGGTTTTGCTTATAAATGTCAGTCAGATTAGCATGTGTAGCCTAGTAACAACATTCTGATGAGCAGTGCAATACAGCTTTTAATTTTGGAACCCTAAAAACTCCCAGGATAATCTTTCTAAATTAATTGCAAATCTGGGAAGTTCTTCAGGAAACAAATACTGAGGAAAAAGAGCATTTCTGCAGAACACTGTCATAAAGATTTAATAAAGCACATTCTCCATTCTAATGTATGAGAAAATTGGTTAACAAGACTTGAGCTGCAGGTTTCCACCACAAATGTCTTCTAAATAATACCAGAATTTGAGTGGAATTCATTTAGAAGACAGCTGCACTTTGATATACTGAGCTGACGGAAGCACATGTTCACTGTGTACCTTTTGGATGACAAATATTTTACTGGTTTTCTGTGTATTGTTATTAGAGCAAAATGCATTTTAATACAAGCTTAGTGCATGTTTTCAGACTTCTATTCACTCTCAGAACGAGATCACAACCAATAACAAAAGTGTAAACTGGCACTCACCAAATGTTCTTAAGCCCTTTTGGAGATGGGCCACACCTAGAAGCAAGGAGACATTAAACTAGGAGTGGGCAATAAAAGGGCAGTGATTGACCAGGGTTAGCTCCAGGTGGCCACTGCTGCTATATTTATCTACACCTCTGCAGTATGAATGATCACAGCTCCCATTGGCCGCAAACATCAATCTGTGGCCAATGGGAGTTGCTGTCCCTGTGCGCATGGAGGTGGAGGTAAATACAGTGGTGTGGAGGCCAGCCAGGGGTTAACCCTGGCAGACCAGATCCAGCCCATGGGCTGGTATTTGCCCACCCCTGGATTACACCCATTTAAACCAGGGCTTGGCTTTTCAGGAAGGGCTAAGCTTTGAACATTGGGCCCCTTGAAAGTGTCTCATTTGGGTATCCAAAAACAGTGGCTATTTTTTGAAAAACTTGACTAAAGCGTTCTTTATTGAGGTCCTTCAACAAGTGCAATTTGCTCCCTCCAGCAGCCCGCCAGCGTCTGGTTTTGCTAACCTTACAAGCCTGGTGAGAGTCTCCCCCCAGGCAAGCACTTGCTTGACTGTGGGCCATTAAAAGAGTTACTTATGACTGGTGAGGGCAGTGCAGGGAGCAGGACTGTTTGCACCATCAATTATTGAGAGCTTGATTAAACACGTTAAATCAATCTGTGTCTTGACTAGGCTATCTAACAATATAGGGTCCTCTAGTGCAACCCCCTGCTCAAAGCAGGATCAACCCCAGGTTCTTCTCTTACCCATTCACCATTTCTGCTTTAGTAACCTGTTTCTCTATTGATTGGTCAACTGATTATATGGGGTACATTGTTACTGGTTCTTTGGCAACCAGACAGTCTGCAGAGTGAGTCTCTGCGGTTGCCCTCCTGTGATTCTCCCTAGGCAACAGAACTCCAGGGCTTATTGTTTAATGCTCACTGAGAACTCCAGAATGTGGCTATAGCACCAAACACATAGATGGAGAAATCCACAAAGGGGCACTAGTACCTGGATAGGGAAAGGCCTACCAAAGTGAAGCCCAGCATCTTGTGGTTCGATTCATCTATAACAGGCCGCTTGTTTAAAAAGGAGTTTCCGTTGCTATACATTAACTGCAGTGGTCACCAGTGAACAGATCAAGACCCCATTGAACAAGGGTAGTCAACAAAGGATAAGGCAGGCAGACAGAGATGTCAGTATATGACAAGTTGCGATGGTTTTTTAATGGAAGTGCAGACCCCTTAGTCTGCATCTGAGTCTGCAGAATACAGGCTGAAAACCATTGAGAGGAACCAATACTTGCCCCGTGTGCATTTTGTCTAATTCATACCCTCTGACCTTACACTGAAAGATGAACCTCATGAACCTATTGTCCATGCATGGGACAAACCAGCAGGCTTAGTCTCTCTGCATTATATTCTCATTCCTCTGTGTCATATAGCGACTTTGACTACTCTTTCAAATATCATCTGCACATGTGAACCTATGTTTGAGGATCTTTCCTGTGGATTTGTCTTGCAAAGCAGTTTGGAAAATCTTAGACTCGTTAGTGATATCTGTGAAACTGTAGTTATTAGCAGTAGCATCCCTTCCCCTCTTTAATACCAATAGCCTTCTGGTCAGTGAAATAGCCCACTATAACATAAAACAATTTCTTATAAGTAGACAGTTCAATCTAAACCATGATGGCTAGTCTCATATCTACCAAATCTGATTCTGTTTTAAAATGCCCCTTTTAAATGCAAGGAAGCTACTCTCTGCCAAATCGCAGTGCGCCATGGAGTATCCCAATCATAAAAAAAAAAAAAAAAAAAAAACAAAGAACAAAAGCCATGTACCAGAGAAGAGAAAAGCTCTTCAAAGTTATCTCCTGGCATTTCCTCCAGATCATTCCCTGAGAAGATTTCCATCTTCCCAGAAGTCCCTCAGATTTAGGAGGATCTAGTGAAGTCCAGTTCCATCAAAGCTTGTGATTTGCACTGTCTCTTGAGTCCCTATTTCCTCAGTTCCCTGGAAACACCAAACATGTGAGTCAATGGCAATGCAGACGTTATTAGAAATATGATCATCAGATGTCTCAGATTCATCCACACTGTGTGTACTTGCATCTCAGTCAATCAGCACATATTGGTGAATTATAGTGCAGGGGAGGTATGTGGTCGATCATGTTATTCTTCATTTCTAATGCTCAAACTGACACTTTTGCAAGTGTGACACATGACTCCAATTCATGGCTGTCCTTCTGCCAGTGACAGCAAATAAAACACTTGCAAGCATTCCAGTTTGCTCCTCTGTCTTGTCTATATTTGCTTACAGAAGCATCCTCTATTATAGGATACCATACTAGTAAATCTGGACCCTCACGTGTATTTTTTGTACTTTGAAAATGCTCTTTCCCATATTTTTACAGATTTACTACTGTCCTTCAATTAGCTCTTTAAAAAGAAGAGTGACTGATGCCACAATCTGCAATTTGCAAAATAAAATAACACTATCCTCTATGATGAATAATAGAACATAAGCAAAAATACTGAGAGAGAAACAGTTCATTATACTAATTGCTCCAAAGTAAATGAGGTGGAATGACTTCTTAATGGAACCCTGTTCCCATAGGTTAGACATTTGCCCATTACAAACCAATAGAGTAGCAGCTATTTTGGGCGGACGTGATTCACAGTACTTTATTGAAAAAGGCTATTAACATCAGCAACCACAAAGTTTAACCTGCTATAACACAAGTCTGAAGCCTATAACAAATTCCAAGCCCTAGTGCAACACAAAAGTACCCACAGTAAATACCACAAACATCTGCGTATCCGTACACAACAAAAATATCCTGAAACATGCAACTTTGTGGAAATTTGGGGACATAGGACAGATTGTCCCATTGAACTACTTTTTTAAAAAGAAATTGTTGTCACAAAAGGAATAGGAACAGTATCATATCATACATTCGGTGGGGGGGGGCGACAGAATTGCCATGGCTGTGGTCTAAATTGTGTGTGTGGGGGGGAGGACTGGCTCCATGTTCCTGGGAGGGGCGAGACCTCAGGTGGAAGGGACAGGTTAGTCATAGCAAGAATTACATTAGCCATTTGGCCAAAGTGTTATACAAGATACTCAGGTTCAGCTAACTGTCCACCATGACTCCCCACACTTTTTCAGAGTCATTGCTTCCTAGGATGGAGATCCCATACAATAAGTATGGCCTACATCCTTTGCTCCTAGATGCATATATTTATATGTAGCCATAATAAAATGCATATTATTTGCTTATGCCCAAGGAATCCTGATTGCTCTGTATCAGTAACATGTCCTTTTCACTATTTACCACTCTCCCAATTTTTGTGTAAACTGCAAAATTTATGAGAGATGATGTTATATTTTCTAATAAAAAGTGTTAAATAGTATAGGAGAAAAAACCAATCCCTCTGGGGCCACACATTCTCTCAATCAATATTTTTCATTTACAATTATATTTTCAGAGCAGTCAAGTAGCAATTTTTAATCCATTTAATGTTTGCCACGCTCATTTTATATCTTTCTAGTTTTTTTAAATCAAAATCTTATGTACTTCCAAGTCAAATGCCTTACAGAAGTCTAAGTATACTAGATTAACACCATGACATACATCAAGCAAACTTATACTCTCACCAACAAAAGATATGAAGTTCATTTGACAGGATCCATTTTCCATAAACCCATATTGATTGGCATTAATTTTATTACAGTCCTTTAATTCTTTATTAATCAAGTTCCACATCTGCCGCTTTCTCTCTGATAACAAACAAGAAAAGGAACATTATGAACACTCAAGTATGAAAACCATTGAATGCTATTTTTCTGGATGGTCTACTTCCTTGATTGCGTGGGTAAAGTAACCCATTGCCCACTAAGAACTATTTGCAACTATGTTACAATTGCTCTGACAACTATGTTATCAAATCTGGCAGCTCAAAGATGTCAAGTAAATATGTTTCAGTGATTTATATGTTATCCATTAGAATTGGTTTCAGTGAGAAGAGGGACTGCTGACCAGATGGATTGCTGGGGTGTTCGGTGCACCCGGTGAAAACTGCCCTCATTAACTTTCTTCTGCTAACAGGAAAAAGCCAAAAGTCCATGTTCAGAGATGAAAAACAAACCACTTTAAAATTTCATCTCTATGATATTTTATAAAACCAAAATGCATTTCTTGAACATGGACTGTAACTCAGCATAGTGTGTTACACTGTGTTGTTCCATAATGGGTGAAATGATATACCAGAGAATCATAGAATCATAGAACACTAGAACTGGAAGGGACCTCTAGAAGTCATTGAGTCCAGTCCCCTGCCCTCATGGCAGCACCAGTACTGTATAGACTATCTCTGACAGATGTCTATCTAACTTGCTCTTCAATATCTCCAGCGATGGAGATTCCAAAAAGAGTAGGCAGAAGGGTTTTGTAACAAATAAGGAAGGAACTAACTCATACATATTGGCTACGTCTACACTGCTGGTTTTGCAGCCAGTCAGTATGCAAATGCAGCACAAATTAGCATATCACCGTGTCTCATTTGCATAATTTATGTGAGGCATTTTTGCCAGGGGAAAAAGTAGTGTGGACATTTTCTTTTTGCGCAAAAACCCCTTTTCCTGCCAGATCGGTAAACTTCATTTTTTGGGGCATAAGGATCTGGCAGGAAAAGGGGTTTTTGTGCAAAAAGAAAACATCCACACTACTTTTTTTCCCACAAAAACCCTTTGCTCAAAAACACCTTGCATAAATTATGCAAATGAGTCACAACTATATACTAATCGGTGCCTCATTTGCATACTCACTGTTGGCAAAACCAGCAGTGTAGACATAGCCATTATGTATAGAGCATGCATGATGAGGGAACTCTCACAATATACCTCTCTTTGCGTGTTTTGCTAAAATAAATCTATCTACCAAGGGGCTACACGCCCCTTACAGCTGCCATCAGGCGCCCCCCATAGGTTGGTGCCCTGGGCAGCTGCCCAGCTAGCCCATGCTTTAATTCGGCCCTGCATTGAAATAGCCCATACAAAGTACAGAGCCTGATTCAAAGAGGCCACTTGAAAGACTCTACCCCCAGTCTATTCAATATCCTTAGCTCAACCTGCACCCTCCTCACACTCTCTGTGCACTCTACACCTCAACCCAACCTGCACCCCCATTCTTCTCATTCTCCAGTCCGTTCAGCACCCCTAGTCCAACGTACACCCCCAGTGAGTTTACAGGGACTTGGGAAATATCCATAGTCAATTTTTTTTTCACTACATGAACTCTTGTACCTTAGCCAGATGTTTACATTATTGTCAAATTCATAAATCCAAAATGTTTTGTTTCAAATACTTTTATGTCACATATTTAAAATGATGTGCCCTATTTGTAACTTCGGTGCCCATGAAAATTAATACTTGCATCCAAACCTATACAATAGATTAATATTATGGCCTGATTTTAAATTCTGGTCACAGAAATGGGTGCACGCATGATGCACACATAAATGCATGAGAGTGCAATGGTGGAAACACTACTTTTTTGGGTAAGTGCAAATTACTAATTTAGTACATAACTATGCAAAAAAGTGCACAATTACTTGCACATGTAAAGTTAAGAAAATCAGACCCTTATCTGTCTGTTTCATGGATACGTATGTGTTGTGTGTTCAGACACATCCCAGCTTTGGGTGACATTAAACCTTAGGTGCTCAAAAAATGCATAGTCTGAAATATGTGCTTACCTATGTGTCAGACACATTTAGTGGCCATGTTAAACCCACATTAAAAATTGACCAGTAAATATAAATTCACAACACAGTATTTCCATCTTGCAAGCTTTCAAAAGTAAAAAATCATAGTCCTAGAAGTCAGAAGGTTAGATTAAAAAAAGAGATGATTTTTACTTTCTTTCTGGGTTCAAAGCCTTTACGTCTCATGTTACAAGATTTTTCCAAACTGGGATGGCCTATAAACTTACCGTGTGTTTTTAATGAAAGCTGAAATTCTCAGGCATTCACTTGTCCCTGGGAGCTGAACCTTAAAAAATATATCACGAGACTTGTGATGTAAGTGTAATAGTTGACAAAGTGCAATAGAAAGGCTATATGGAGTATGGAAAAAAATATGAAGGAAATACCAAACACAGCAAGAAAGAGGGGGAGGAAAAAACAAATGAAAATGTTCTTCGAGATTTAGCGCAAAGACTGTGCAAGAACATCAATATTTCCTCTGACCGACTTCAACCCATTAATCTCAAGCACTTAAAAATTCCATGCTGTAAACAATACAGTGCCTTGAAAGTTGCAATATTTAGGATTACATTTGTTTAAAGGAAAGCATCAGAAAAAAAAGGATTTTCTCAAAATATGTCAGTTGCAAAAACAGAAGGAAGTTCAAATTATTTAGATAAAATATACTGCAAATGATCTCAACAATAACTGGCACACCTTTCAGTTTTTCTTTTTCCTTGGAGTCTAATTTTTTTTAATCTACTAGATTAGAAAACCCAAAGGATTTAGATTGTAAAGTACCCCTGTCTTCAAGACAGGAAGTCTAGTTTTGGGAGCTGACATTGCTTCATATCTTGATTTAAGCACAAGTTCTCCTCCCTCTAATCTTTAGTGGAGCCAGTTTATATTTATCCTCTCAAAGTGGTTTTTGATTCCTGACACTATTACATATATTATTATAGAGGGACCATATTTCCCAGATTACCTGGAAGAATACTAAAGCCAAATTCACAGTAAAAGAACAGGCAAATATTTTTGGTTGGTTTTAAAACTCTTGTTGTGGTTCAAAGCAGTTTTACAGTGAATATTTTTGGAGATCATCGTTAGAAGCACATATTTTGGGGCATTTTAACTGCCTCAGAAGATTAGTAATAGAGTGAAACCATTCACTTCAAAGTCACTAGTTCAAGATCCAGCCCCTGTTAATAAAAACAGCAAAAAACAACTAATAGTCTTGCAGCACCTTAAAAACTAACAAAACGTAGATGGTATCATAAGCATTAGTGTCTCAAAGTTGTTAAATGGCCCATGAGAAAGGGGATACTGGACAAAGGACAGAACAATTCTCAAGATGATACTTATAAAAAAACAGGCCCAGACCCTGAAAAGCACTCAGGCACATGATTAAATCCCACTGACTTAAATAGGATGTAAGTATGTGCTTAGTGCTTTCTTGACTAGAGATGCATTCCTGAACTGGGGTCACCAATAGGCTAGTGTTAATGGATGCGGTCAATCAGGTATATTTCCTCAGAATTAAATGATCACAGAATCATAATACTGTAGTTAGAGACTGAGAAGACTTCTTAGAACATCTGTTCCATCTGCCAGGAGCCAGGGATGGGTTTTCTCTAGTTCTTTGTCCAATGCAGTTTTAAACATCTCAATGGACGTATTTTCCATCACCTCTTGGAAATCATTCCACAGCTCAACACTTCTCTCTGTCAAGTTTTCATGATATTTATCTTACATTTTCCCTTTCTTATTTCCATTCTATCAGTTCAAGCTTGAACATGCATGTACCACAAACTAAATAATTTCTCTCCGTCCTTAATATTTATACCCTTCAAATACATGTTCTCCTTAAGTTATTGCCTAGGTAAACTCTCTCTGTTAAGCCCTTCAAGCTTTCCCCATATTAATTCCACCAGTGCTGCTCATCGCTCTTCTCTGAACTTCCTCTAATTTGTCAAATGTTGTGGTACAGTGGTGAAAAAATGTATGCAATATTCAAGAAGCTGACAGAGTCATAAAGATTAGCCAATTGCTTACTAGCTTTGTTTGTACATGATTAAACAGATTAAAACATTAAGGGCCTTTAAACATGGGCTACTTTACATGCATCTGCACTTGAAGTTCATTGCTTTATTTGCTGCCATATCATCTTGTACATTTATGGGTGCATCTAGACCATATTCCTCTTTCTAAAGAGGAATGCAAATGAGGGAAATAAAAAATGCAAATGAAGCACAGATTTACAAATCTCACGCGTCACTTGCATAATCGCGTCCGATCGCATTTTAAAAAAAGTTTTCTTTGAAAAAAAAAAAGCAATCTAGATGCAGTTCTTTCAGGGAAAAAAACCTTTTTCAAAAGAATGCTTATTACTGAAAAAAGTTTTTTTCTTGAATGAACCACATCTAGAATGCTTTTTTTTTTTTTGAAAAAACCTTTTCCGAAAAAGCGATCGGACGCGATTATGCAAATGAAGTGCAAGATTTGTAAATCTGAGCTTCATTTGCATTTTCAATTTCCCTCATTTGCATTCCTCTTTTGAAAAAGGAATGTAGTCTAGAGCAGGGGCAGCCCTAGACTAGCTGCCAGCAACTGGCACCCTGGGCAAACCATGTAATCGGCGCCCCCACCTCCAAACCCCTCAATGATATTGCGCCACCATTTGGTGCCCCATTTAACTTGGCGCCCTAGGCGACTGCCTAGTTCGCCTCTATGGATGGGCCACCCCTGTCTAGACGCACCGTATGCATCACTTCACTTCCACTATCAATACTTCCTATCAATACTTGCCAAAAAAAATCTGATTCTTCTAGTAAAATATCTGTCCTGCAGTTCCAAGTTCATCCCCATTTGTCAAACTTTCAAATGTTTCCAAATACCTCTCAAAACACACCCCAAATGCCTTGCATCATCAATAATTTGTAGAACTTTCATTCTTATTTTGTGTGTGTTTTGGACTAAGACTTATGCAGGAAATTGGGAAGCATGATGGTACTTTGATCTATGGAGTGGGTGGAAGAGGGAGGGAATTCTATTGCCCAACAGTGCTGAAACAAAACAATCAGAGCATTAAAAAACCCAGCAAATTTAAGAGCTGAGTTTATTTCTCTTGGAATTACAGCTTCAGTATTGTTTCTGTCAAAGTTGTGCATCGTGATTAATGAGAATACCTTTTTAATATGAGGATGCCAAAACACTGCTTATATAACAAGCAAGCAATAAAATAGGGGAACTTGACATATGATAATTCAAATGGCTTTGTGGATAAATTATTGGATTGATCAGTTCCTGAGTCAGAAGAATTTTTGCTTTTTTTTCCTGCTAATTTTAGGTGGTTTTCACTCTCTGAATGACAGACATTATATATACATATCACTCTTTAACCTTTTACTGCTATCTTTTTGTTGAATTATCTAGATTTTCAGTGGATGTTTCCTTTGAAATAATATAAAGTAGCAAGTTACATTCTTAAAAATAATGGAGGTTTTTTTGTTTAATTTCTTCTCTATTCCCTAGATTGTCAGTTTATTAATACATTGTTTTTACTGACAGTGTAAACAATAAAAATAAAATGATTTTAAAGTGACTTTGCATTTAAGTTTTTTTTTGAAGCATCATTAATTGTATTCCTCATCTTAAAGAAAATAATGTAAATGTATTATATCATGCAAAGAAGTACAGCAAAACAAAGATAATGTGGTTAAATGAACATTAATGGACAAACCTGTCATTGGTATACGCAGGTGTAGCTCTGAAACTGGTCCCATTTTCGAATTTAGAGGAAGATGAGATGATTATATGGATACTGTTTTTTTTAAAATGTAGCAAACAAGCCAGGCAGGGAAGGAGTAAGAGAGGGCTCTAAACAGAAACCCTACAGTGAAATAGAGACAGACAAAAATTAGCTTTAGGAATAACACTGTTTTACTTAGTCTCAGAGGGGTAAATAATATTTGATTTCCTAGTGCAATTAAATAATTATAAGGAATCACTGTCTTCTTCTGTCACATATGGCATAGGTAGCTTTCTTATTCTGTACAAACACAAATAAAAGGAACAGAAAATACCACATGGCCTAAGTTCCCTCTAAGCTGCGCAAGCCCACAGCTATTTTCCGAACCTCACTCAGAGGTTCAAAGCTCCCACGCCAGCTGGGAGCTCAGCTGACTGGTGGGGGTGTGGCGTCTGTAAACAGCAGCTAAATGGAGATGCCGCACACTAAACTGTCGAGCTCCCAGACCAGATAAGCAGATAAGATAAGCAGGGGAGATAAGCAGGGGAGATAAGCAGGGACTAAGTGGCTAGAGGAGTGAGTGAGTCGGTCATTAATTAATCGGCTTGTGGGGGAAGTTAGAGGGGAGTGGAGCTTGGAGAGTCATCTCTACCCCAAGAGAGAGAGAGAGAAAGAGAGATGGACAGACAAAAGGCAGAAATCCAGCAATCTCTTCAACCATCCTGGGCTGGAAAGGAGAAGGTAAAGGGCTGACTACAAGGGATAGGTAGGGGAAAGAAGAAGAGGGTAGGTACTGGCATCTATGTAGTGAGGTGGAAGCAGGGGGTAGTTTGTTTAGGCTGTTCTGATTCACTTGCTGCAGTCCTTTCTGTCTGTCTGTCTGTGTTGTGAGGGGAGAGAGAAGCAGCTGCATGGGGTGGGTTGTGTGTAAGGAGGACATTTGCATGATTGCATTTCAAACAAAGTTTACGTAGGTGTTAATGGTTTAAGATAAGAAAGAAAAAGATTCTATTAACAGATTTTTTGGAGTGTTGCAGATATCTAAAACTCTGAACTTCATGATTTTTTAAAATCTTATGTTACTAATTAATATATGGTAAATTGTATGCTAGTTTTGTAGGATGAAACTTCATTTGCAAGCTCTTTGAAACATGCATCTGTCTACAAACTTTGAAGCCATGTGTTAATTTGTTCTGGGACTTCTATTCTTCTCCAAGTGGTTGAAGGTTAAATCCCTACCTTATTGACTATGGAAGTGCTGTACAAAGGGTACCTCACAGCAACTGGACATAGGTGTTTTGTTTTAATATATTTTCTTCCACACATATGGACTGCTTAAAATGTTTGTGTGTGTGTGTGTGTGTGTGTGTTTGGTTTGTATTGGTGGTGCACATAAGCAGGGCTCGACAATTAAGGCAATATACTCGCCCGTGGCGAGTAGATTTTAGCCTGGCATTGTGCCGCAGCATGATCAACGCATGTGCAGTGCAGTCTGTGCATGCGCAGCGTGCCAAACCGCATGGCTGGTGAGCGGGGCTCACCGCCGCTTGTCAAGCCCTGAACATAACATAACAACGGCCGTACTGAATCAGACCAAAGGTCCATCTAGCTTATGATCCAACACTTCAGTTAGTCTATAAGGTGCCACAGGACTCCTTGCCACTTTTGCAGGTTCAGACTAACACGGCTATCCCTCTGATACTCTTTAAACTCTGTTACAGTCTCAGCCTTCACAGCCTCCTCTGGCAAGGAGTTCCACAGGTTGACTATGTGCTGTGTGAAGAAGAACTTGCTTTTATTAGTTTTAAACCTGCTACCCATTAATTTCATTTGGTGTCCTCTAGTTCTTCTATTATGGGGACTAATAAATAACTTTTCTATATTCGCCCTCTCCACCCCACTCATGATTCTATATACCTCTATCATATCCCCCCTCAGTCTCCTCTTTTCTAAACTGAAAAGTTCCAGTCGCTTTAGCCTCTCTTCATATGGGACCTGTTCCAAACCCCTAATCATTTTAGTTGCCCTTTTCTGAACCGTTTCCAAGGCCAAAATATCTTTTTGGAGGTGAAGAGACCACATCTGTACACAGTATTCAAAATGTGGGCGTACCATACCACACACTACCTCAATATTGGTGTTGCACATAAGAAATTTCAACCCCCTCCAAGAATAGGAAATGTTACAAGGACCACTGCAAATGCTTTGTAAAGGATATATATAAACTGATGCATAAAGTTAAAATGACTTGCCTAATGTAACCAAGTAGGCCAGTATCCCAAAATAGCTATCCTGCATCTTCACAGCAAGCCTGTTATTTTGGGCTCACTATTCTGACGTCCTTGTACACCTTATTCTAAGAGGAGTAAGGGATGTTTCAGAATAGTGCTTTATTTCAAAATTTGGTGCTGTGGTAGACGGCACCAAATGACAAAATAAGCTATTTCAAAATAGCATCAAAATAAGATACACAATTTGTATAGCTCAAAGACTGTGTCCAGACTCAGGGGCTTTTTCGGGAAAAGTAGCCTTTTTCCGAAAAAACTTCACCTGCGTCTAGACTGCTGCCGCGTTCTTTCGAAATTAAATCGAAAGAACGCGGCTTTTCTTTCGACGGCAGTAAACCTCATTTCACGAGGAAGAACGCCTTCTTTCAAAAGTGCTTCTTTCAAAAGAAGGCGTTCTTGAATGTAAATAGGGCTTCTTCGAAAGAGAGCATCCAGACTCACTGGGTGCTTTCTTTCGAAAAAGCAGCTTGCTCTTTCAAAAGTTCCGCGTGCAGTCTAGACGCTCTCTTTCGAAAGAGGCTCTTTCGAAAGTATCTTTCGAAAGAGCCTCTTTCGAAAGAGGCTTGCAGTCTAGACATAGCCAAATTGTGTATCTTATTTTGGGTTACAGTGCTGTGTAGATGCACCATAACAGAGCTGGGAACAGAACCAAAGTTTCCTACTTCCCAATCCAGTGCTCTAGCCACATAGGTCATGTTTTCTAGATCTTTTTATCATTTAGCTGTTCTTTCCTGAAATGTAGCTCCCAGAACTGGGCACATACTCCATTTGAAGTCTAATCAGTGCAGAGCAGAGCAGAGCAGAAGAATTACTTCTGTCTTGCTTACAACAATCTTGCTAATCCATCTGAGAAGGATGTTCATTTTCTTTGGCAACAGTGTTAAACTTTTGACTCATATTTAGCAGTCTGATCACCAGATTCTTTTCTGCAGTACTGCTGCGTAGGCATTTTTTTGTATGGGTGCAACTGATTGTTCCTTCATGAGTGAAGTATTTTGCATTTGTCCTCATTAAATTTTGTCCTGTTTACTGCAGACCATTTCTCTAGTTTGGTCCAGATCATTTTGAATTATAACCCTATCCTCCAAAGTGCTTGCCTTTCTTCCTCGCTTGGTAACGTCTGCAAACTTTCCAAGTTTATGCCATTATCTAAGTCATTGATAAAGATATTGAACAGAACCACACTCAGAACCACACTGATCTCTGCAGGACCCCACTTGTAATGCCCTTCTAATATGGTTGTGGCCCATTGATAACTATTAGTTGGGAATGGTAGTTTTCCAACAACTTATGCACGTTATAGTAGCACCATCTAGGTTGTATTTGTTAATCAGAAGACAGCATCAAAAGATTTCCTAAAGTCAATATATATCACATCTCCCACTCCTCCATCCATCCACAATGCTTATACCCCTGCCATAGAAAGTGATTAGGTTAGATTGACAAAATTTGTTCTTGACAAATATAGGCTGACTGTTACTTATCACCTTATCTTCTTGATGTTTGCAAACTGATTGCTTAATTATTTGCTCCATTATCTTTCCAGGTACAGAATTTAAACTGGTCTGTAATTCCCCCACTGGACCTTAATTCCCATTTTATAGATGGATACTATGTTTGCTCTTTCCCAGTCTTCTTGACTCTCTCTTGTCTTCCATGACTTTTCAAAAATAATCCAGTCTTTCAGTATTCTGAGATGTATTTTATCATGCCATGGTGACTTAAATATATCTAAATTGTTTAATAAGTAATTTTAACTTTTTATTACCCTATTGTAGCCACTGATCCTAGCTCATTTTCATTGGCATTCACTATATTAATAAAGTTTAATAAAGACAAATGCAAAGTGCTCCACTTAGGAAGGAACAATCAGTTTCATACATATAGAATGGGAAGCGACTGTCTGGGAAGGAGTATGGCAGAAAGGGATCTAGGGGTTATAGTGGACCACAAGTTGAATATGAGTCAGCAGAGTGATGCTGTTGCAAAGAAAGCAAACATGATCCTGGGATGCATTAACAGGTGTGTTGTGAGCAAGACATGAGAAATCATTCTTCCGCTCTACTCTGCACTGGTTAGGCCTCAATTGGAGTATTGTATTCAGTTCTGGGAACCGCATTTCAAGAAAGATGTGGAGAAATTGGAGAGGGTCCAGAGAAGAGCAATGAGAATGATTAAAGGTCTAGAGAACATGACCTATGAGGGAAGGCTGAAGGTATTGAGTTTGTTTAATTTAGAAAAGAGAAGATTGAGGGGGGACATGATACCTGTTTTCAGATATCTAAAAGGGTGTCATAAGGAGGAGGGAGAAAACTTGTTCATCTTGGCCTCTGGGGATAGAACAAGAAGCAGTGGGCTTAAACTACAACAAGGGAGGTTTAGGTTGGACATTAGGAAAAAATTCCTAACTGTCAGGGTAGTAAAAAACTGGAATAAATTGTCCAAGGAGGTTGTGGAATCTCCATCTGTGGAGATATTTAAGAGTAGGTTAGATACTAGGTTAGATAAGGGATGGTCTAGACAATATTTGGTCCTGCCATGGGGGCAGGGGACTGGACTCGATGACCTCTCGAGGTCCTTTCCAGTCTTAGTATTCTATGAGTCTATGATATTAAGATGTCCAATCACCACCAATCTTCCTGGTGAAAACCAGAACAAAGAAGTCATTAAGTACTTCTGCCATTTCCATGTTTTCTGTCATTCTTTCTCCCTCCCTCATTGAGTAATGGGCCTATCTTGTCCTTGGACTTCTTTTTACTTCTAATGTATCCGTAGAAAATTTTCTTGTTACTCTTTATGGGTATGTCTACACTACCCCGCTAGTTCAAACTAGTGGGGTAATGTAGGCATACCGCACTTGCAAATGAAGCCCGGGATTTGAATTTCCCGGGCTTCATTTGCATAATGAACGAGATGTACCGGTAGTTCGGAATAGGAATCCTAGTTCAAACTACCTAGTTCGAGCCCCGTGTAGCCGTGCTGCACGGGGTTCGAACCAGCGGGGTTTTAAAAATGGCGGCTCCCCGCTTACGCAAATGAAGCTCGGGAAATTCAAATCCCGGGCTTCATTTGCAAGTGCAGTATGCCTACATTACCCCGCTAGTTCAAACTAGCGGGGTAGTGTAGACATACCCTATGTCTGTAATTAGTTTCATGTTGTCTTGTGCCTTGACCATTCTAATTTTGTCCCTACATGCTTGTGCTATTTTTTATATTCATCCTTCGTCCTTTGAACTAGTTTCCACTTTTCAAAGGACTCCATTTCTGCAGTGTGGAGTCAAGCCAATCATATTTATGAATCATGTGCCTTCACTGAAACAAGAGATAAAAATAACTCTCATATCCGTTCTTCAGTCTGCACATTTCATTAATTTAAAAAAAAGGAAGAGCCAAACAAAGTTGGGTGAAAGGAAGGCCAGCAAAGAACAAGTAGAGCATAGTAACTTTGGTATGAGAAAAGTATTTGCCAGAGACTGAAATTGTGGAACTTCCAAAAAATATTACAGTTGATGATTGAACTAACCTTGGATGAGCAATTGTAGTTTGCATTGCAGCCTCAGCTAGCAGAAATGCAGATAATCTACCTTAATAGAAGTAGAGAAGCACAGATCAAGAAGTAACAAGAATCACTGGGAAAGGAGAAGCACCATGTAAAAAAAACAAACAAAGGCTACAGAGTTCACAGTCGCAGGGCAGATGAGTTTTGCCCAGCCCTTGGAAGCAAGTAAGGAAAGTTAGGCCATTGGGAATGTACCTATCCAAACAAAGGAACTAGAGTTCTAGTCCAACCTTAGGGCCGTGTCCAGACTCAGGGTTTTTTTCAGGAAAAGTAGCCTTTTCCCGAAAAAACTTCCCCTGCGTCCAGACTCAAGCCGCGTTCTTTCGAAATTATTTCGAAAGAACGCGGCTTTTCTTTCGATGGCGGTAAACCTCGTTTCACGAGGAAGAACGCCTTCTTTCGAAAGTTCCTCTTTCGAAAGAAGGCGTTCTTCAATGTAAAGAGGCCGTCTTCGAAAGAGAGCATCCAGACTCGCTGGGTGCTCTCTTTCGAAAAAGCGGATTTCTCTTTCGAAAGATCCGCCTGCAGTCTAGACGCGATCTTTCAAAAGAGGCTCTTTCAAAAGATGCTTTCGAAAGAGCCTCTTTCGAAAGAAGCCTGCAGTCTAGACATAGCCTAGGTGACTGATTCCCATTTCACTGGCGGCCTCTATTTAAACACAGGATTCAGCTACCAGACTGGACTGGACTAGCAATCTTGAGTGTTGCAGTGATGTTAAATTAAATTTTCTACTGTGAGTTAGGTGGATTTTAAAAGACACAGGAAGTTTTCTGTAGAAAACAGCCAGCTTAAAAGAGAACCAGCAAAGATCATAGGGTCATGCCCTCAGTCCTGCCTGGGGGTGAAAAAGCTGCCAATTCTGCAGGTATCCAAGGTAAAGGAAGACGTGGGTTGCAGAAAGAAATGGTGTAAGAAAACTCATTATTAAATAGAGCGATAGGTTTCTGTGGGGATTGTTATGGAAAAAATAGGTCACATCCATTGCATTGAGAGGCTCACTGAAGTTGTTACGATGGAGAAACTAAAGGACTAGATCTTCAGGTTTACACCAGATGAGTTTCTGGCCCATATTCTTTATTTTAAAAAAATGCTTGTTCAATGTTAGAACAATGTTCTTTGACCCCACTGTCATACGAGAAATTTAGAAAGACAATTATGCTAATAATATTTCGTAAAGCTGGAAAGTATGGCTTATTTATATACTACATTAGCATTTCTGTCTTATGCAAAAGAAGTAAATAAACGTCAAACTAATATATTATAGAAAACAGTCAATATTGATTACTCACTAGAAAAAGTGTTAAATGTGAGCCTGTAAAATTTATTTTGGTCCAAGGAGAAAAATATGATATTAAAAGTATAATAAATTCCTAGGCTCTAATTTAATCACTTGATAAATTACAATAATATTTTGGTGTAATTTATCGTCTTACTACAGAAACGTTCTTTTCAAAAAGAGCACACTACTGATTCAGCAGTGATGGCTATTGTAAGGATACCATTACAAGAACATCATTTGTACAATTTATCTTTTTAACTAATAGTTCATTATTTTCCACATGAATCAATTTTGTAAGCCCTCTCCTATGCTTTTAAGATATCACTTACCACTTATTCTTCAGCTGCTAAACACAAAGAAGGCTACCATTCCGGTAATCTTAGAACACAGCAAATTAAATCCACATTAAATCACAGTGGCTCCTGATTGCAACATATTTTCCAGTGTTTTGTCTCAATTATAAATCATTTTAGTGACAAGGAAAAAATAATGCCCCATTTTACACATTGATCTAATCACCAGGAACAGAATAACTTGAGTTAAACAGTTTCCTGTTGCATGCTGGGAATCATACAAGTTAAAATCCCAAGGACAGAGGGCTCAGTTTTCCACTATGCCTCATTGCACTCAGACATAGTATAATGGTCACAAGGAAACTATTTTGGCTTTTTAATATTCCACCATCAGGCCCCCAGGAACAAAAAATGAAGATCCAATGGGGTACGGATGCTGTCTGGAAAAGAGAAGCACCATATAAAAAACAAAGACTATAGAGTTCATATTCCCAAGGCAGATGAGATTTTCCCATGCTGTGGAAGTAAGGAAGGAAAGTCGGGTCATTGGGTATATGCTTCTGAGAGCAAAGGAACTGGAGGGTTGGTCCAAGCTACTGAATCACAGTTCTAGAGTGTGAGTTGACAGGTAAAAAGGTTTTCAATGGAGCTTTGAATGAGGCCATCAAAGTAAATATTAAAAAATAGTCCCAGAAAATGAATTTTGAATTTTATTTGTGAGTGTTTACACTCAGAAACCTGGCTCTAAAAGCATTTCACTCACGTAGTCAGAGGTCACCTGATATTAGTTTTTGCTTCCTATGTCCAATCGGCAATAGCTAATTTCTCCCATTTGTTACTGCTAATATTATATGCTCTCAGCACAAATGTCCACAAATGTGTAGCCCAGAAAGTATTCACAGGGCTATTTAACAATTATTTTGAATTGCAAATTAATTCAAGAATATCAATTTCTTTCCTTCAGGCCACAAACTTGGGGAGCGAGGAAAATGTGTAAACATTATTCACTATGAGTCTGATCTAGCATTGATGAAAGTCACTTTAAGGCTTCCTTTGATTGGAAAGAGAGCTGGAAGGGGCCATGTCTTACAATACATTTCTGAATTTCTTAAGATGATTGATAAGTCATGGTATCTGGTATTTTTACTATAATTAAACATGTGTCTAATGCCATAAATTTACATGCAATATTGTAGAGCAGTGTATCTCAAACAGTGATACGAGTACCCTTGGGGGTACTTGAGAGAAGTCTGGGGGATATGTCAACACAACTGATAATTGGAGAAAACTGATTTTTTGTTTTAAGTTTTACAGCGCTTTGTTATTTTTGTACTTTTACACCTACAAATTTCATCGCCCACATGGCTACAATTAAGTTGTTTAAACAAATGTCTTACAATGATAAAAGAAAATGTGTGTATGAAAACTGTAGGTACTGGGGGTACTTATTTTTTTTAAAGGGGTACTTTATAAAAAAAAAAGGTTGAGAAATACTGTTGTAGAGCATAGATAAGATATCTCCCGAGGAACTTGTGGTCTAAATAAGACCATTATAGAAGTCCTAGTACAATTGTTTTGGGACAGAGGGGGCCTAATTAGACAGAGAGACTGATTGATGTGTTTTAAGGAGGCAAGAAAACGCACTCAGCAGATGAGAACAGGATGGGGGGGAGCTGTCTGTCATAAAAGTTTAGACATGATATGAGGTGACATGTAAGGCGAGAGGACTAGAATAGAATAAGGAATGGGGGGCATAAGGAAAATAAGAGTTACCGTTATGTTAGAAGAATTTATAATAGCCCCTTCTTTGGAGGCCATGTTACAGCATACCCTGGAACACCCACACTGTTGAAGGAAATCAGTCAGTAATGTGTGAATCAAATGTGTCACCACTTGCTGGTGCTCTGCCAGCAAAATCGCACCAGACCCATTCATATATGTATGTGTGTGCAGGCATTTACTTACTTCAATACAGTGCATTATGCAGGCTCAGAGGCAGGCAAGGTAGCCTCAATCTCTAAAGCAAATCAGATTGTCTCCCTCTAATACTCACTGCTTTTAGGATCCAGAAGTCTCAGCATGCTGAGTCAAAGCCAGGACGGGGCTTTCACAAGAAGAGGAGAGTTTGGGGATTCATTCATACATTTTAACAGTCTTTTCATTTACTGCACTGCATGAGGTGACAATCACAGTTTGTGGTATTCTGCTTAAATTTGATTTTGTATCCTCTTCACATATGGCATTCCAGTACTAGCAGTGCCAGGCTGTCCCCACTGGAGCTGTGTATTTGTATTGGAAGGCTCTTGATGTGACAGGAAGCACAGAAAGAGGGACTAGCTAACAGACATTGGCACGAGGGAATACAGATTGCCGAAAATGGAAATGCTATTTCGCTGCCATTCTATTTAATCAGAATAGTGGCGTCACAAATTTGCCCCTCTGCTTTCCTCACAACTCATTTTTTTACTTTTCTACTTACAGGTGACTCTGGCTATGTCACATCCAGAAAGCGGTTCCCAGAGAGCAAAGACGCCTATATCACTGCTTGGTCATCCTGCACCTATTGTTACATCTTTCTACTCACTCCCTCTCAGGCCTCACAGAAGGGCTAAAGTTGAATTACGCTACTCAACTAGAGCTACGTTAATTGCGTAGCTGAAGTCAAAATAGCTTAATTCAGCTTTTGGCGCTGTCTACACTAGGGATGTTAAATGTAGATTCATTAACTAATCGAATAGTCGGATTTCCATCGACTATTCAATTAGTCAATAAGGGCGCCTCCACCTTTGAACTAGCAGGCTTTTGCTATAGTTCAGAAGTGGAAACCCCACAGGAAGCGTGGGACCAGTGGGGGACTGGCCCCACACTCCCTGTGGCACCTGAGCCTTTGAAATGTACAAAAGCAAAAGCCCTGCAGGGAGAGCAGGACTTCCCCGCTGGCCCCACTCTCCTGTGGGGCTTCCTTTTGAAAGTAAAAGAGCCCCACTGGGCTCCATATGCCAACCAGCACTTTTTCCCACTATATGTTCCCAGGTGTACATGAAGCTCCCAGCATATTAGCTGTTCTTTTTAAGATATAACTAATTATTGGAACTAACATTTTTTAACAATTTGTCACAGATCTGGATAGATGCTTCCTTGCAGTCACTCTGGAGACTGCTGTGAGGGGAATCCATTGCTTCCTACCCCTGGAACCTCAAGTGTTCTTAGTTTTGGAGCCTTGGCAGGTTGAAGCATGAGTACCTCCTTCAGTCTTGCTGGCATATTTCCTGGGCTCTATCAGTTTCCTATCCCTTCCCAGAAATGGAGCTTTTCAGCCCACCATCCTTAGTCCCCCAGGACAAGCACTGAACCCAAAAGATATCTACACTACAGAGAAGATTGAAGCTGCCGCTGTCCATCTTCCAGGGTTCAAATTAGTGAGTATAGTGAAAACACTAATTCAAACTCCTGTCGATGCTGGTAGTCCTGCTTTCACGAGGAGCAAAGGAAATCGAAGGGACAGTGCCAGAAGTCGAGTTAAGGTACTTTGACTTCAGCTACGCAATTAATGTTGCTGAAGTTGCATACCTTAATTCGACCTTAGACCATAGTGTAGACCAGGGGTCCCCAATGCTGTGCCCGCGGGTGCCATGGCGCCCACCGGGAAATCTATGTGCGCCTGCCTAGTGTGGCCCTGCCCCCGGGCACCCGGTATATGTGCGGCCCTGCCCCCGGGTGGCCCAGGAGCCCCGCGCGGCCCGCCGCCCAGAAAGGTTGGGGACTACTGGTGTAGACATATAAAAGATAGCTCAACCGCTGAAAACACATGCTTTCCCACAACTCCACTACACAGGTAGAACCTTTATTTTACCGCTTCATTCCCCCTGTGGAAACATAGTGTTTATGAGGCATCTCTCTCTCTCTCTCCATGCTACCTTACAGATGTTTTATAATTAAAGAAAAAAGAGGTCATTTTACATCAATATACATATTTGAAGTTGAATATGCTGAATATATTCCCAAATATTTAAGGATCTCTTACTGATTTTAATTAAAGCAATTATTTACTGTATTCCAAAAAAAATACTGTAGCCTGTTATCTTACCAATCAATGTGTTCCTAAAACAAGTCCTTCAGATTTCCAGATTTGAGAAATAAGTAGCAGCTTTTAAAAAAATATCTGTTTCCTAATGACCCCATCGATTATTCCTTTACCGTAATCGATCTGAATGTTTACAGAGTCATATTCAAAAGTAATTTAATTGGCAATTTTGTGTTACCAAGGTAAAAATGCTGCTTAAATTGCTTCTCTAGTTGATATGTCTCTGTCAATGATCTCAGCTACCATGCAGGATCACCACTTTCTAGAAGGGCAATTCATTTTGCAGCCTCTGCCATTCATCTGTTACAAACAGCAATGTGTAATCATGCACAATTTGCACACAGCTGTTTCACTGTTGTATTTTCTAATTTGAGCAAGAGTCTATTGGGAACTGAATGAAACATTAACTCCACAGCAAAGGGCCCACTAAAAGCACATTCTGCAGGTGAAAACGGAGCCATTAACTCACTCCATACATGTTTTAAGCTTCATTTTCTTCTTTCATCCCAATGGCAGACAGAAAGTCAGTTCGGTGAACAGGTATACAGCCGGAAAGATCACCTTGCCACTTGTTAATATACATTCTAATGAAAAGAAATTGTCCTGTTTTTGCAGAGTGATAATTATTAACAAGACAAGATTGTCAAGAGTGACTAAAGATTTCAGAAGTCAGAGTTCAAACATCTTAAAGAAGCCTGATTTTTCCGAAGGTGGGTGCACCCCACTTCTTGAAAGTCAGATATCCCCAGCACCTCCTACACACAACATTTATGTGAATGGCACTTGTATTAACCTGGCTAGCGAGGTCAAATCCAAAACCCCAAGTCAGAACACCTTCCTTTAATTTTAGGAACATTCAGATCCAATTTTTGCTGCTGGCCTCGGTCTCCACAAAAGATTGAACAAAACCTTGCATATCTCAACAACCCTGAACTTGGGTTAGCTCAGATCTATATGTAAATATTGCTGTTTGACTTCTAATTCTAATTGTGGTAGAAATTGAGAAAATTGCATTTTAAAATGAAGTGAAAATATTTCTCCTTCATCTTGACCACGCAGAAGCTGGATGAAAGCTAAACTTAGCTGAACTCTTTTAAATAAAATATGAACAAACTGGACCTTTTCCGAAAACCTGAAAGAAAGTCAGACCAAGGCTTCCCCTAGGCTAAAGGGGGCCTGTGCTAATTTGATAACTTTAAAGTGGTTCACTACCTGCATTTGTACAGAACTGGAAACAGAATACATAAGATGCTTAGGGAAAGGCCACTGGGGTGAGATTTCCAACCCAATTTCGTAGATTCAAGAGACTAAACCAACCATTTATTGCTTGCTGAAATGAAACTACTGAATTTTTTGAGGATCACCTATTATTAACAGTTAGCCCAATATTTCAAGCACCTTGGTTTTAGTTATTAAAAAGGCAGCCGTGAACTCAAATCATAACTTTTCTTGCCAGACAAAACAGAATGAAAATATGGGACTAGAAACAATTTTAACAATCTCAAATCCCATCGCTTAGGCCTGAAAGCAATCTGAGGCTTCATCAGCAGAAACAATTGGGGACAGACCGCACTAAAAAAAGGAACACTGCCAAACTCTCATGCATGAGAACACCAAGCTTCTTCTACACAAACAGCTGAAGTTACTGACCTGGAATCTGAGAGTATTGTCTTGGTTGCTAAAGCTAAATCTACTTTGTCAGGAGGTTAACAGGGTACAGCATGTAAATTGCAAGCACTATGAAAAATACATGGACTGGAAAAATTTAATTTTAATCAATAAATATGATTACCTCATTGAAATGGCGAAAGTTCTAAAAATGTTAGCATGACTATAGTTTCATTACACTGCTTAACAGCAATATGGGGTATACTATTGACTGCTTAAATGATAGTCATCAGATAAAAGGATTCATATTATTGTATTACTTATTTTTAGAAGGCTATATTCTGCTGTGAACAACACAAAAGCAATAAGACTGAATACCATAAGTGAAATAGGGATTTTTTTTTATTTGACCACCACTGATCAATCAGTATCTTTTAGTCAACAAAGGCAATATCAAAATGGAATCGTTACAGCTGAATAGTTTTGAGGGCGTTCTAAAACCACATTTCATAATACAACCAAGTTTGCAGAGAGTTCCAACTCTCTGGAGGAACCACTGACTCCAACAGGCAATGGCAGCTTTAGTTGGCTTCCTAGGTTCTCTTCTGCTAGAATGCATAAGAATCCTACACAGCATTTCTACAGGGCTGGAATCAACTCTTCATTTTTATGTTTCTACAGCATAAAGGGGCCCTGAGCATGACTGGGGTTACTGGGCATTGCTGTAACATGCAAGTCAAAAGCACACATTAAAGCAGGTCCTACTGGCTTTCATGACATTTAAACGGCCCTTTGTTCCTCTGTGAATCTTCCCCATAAATAATTATCTGATCATGACTATATTATAATTTAAAATACTGAAACTGGGGAAAGAACTGGCCTCCCTCCACACCCAACCAACCCAAAAGCTAATATTATTTTGTGAATTATTGTGTGCAATTGAAACATCTTAAGTAAAAATGGATTTAAAAAATAAAAGGAGTCAATATTTTTTGCCTTGTGACTCAGTTGTGACTGGGAATCTTCAAGGATGATACAGACTATTGAAAATAATGCAATGAATGACCTTAAAATGCACTAACATTTCAGCTGACATTTTCCTACAGAATTTCTAATCTGCTTGCTGGTCAGATGGTGAATCAGTCAAACTGACTTAGCCTGATTCATTAATAGGTGGAAAAGGTATGTACCTGTACCTTTGAGCCTTACCTGAGGTGATTTTGGAACAGTTTCTCTACAAGTTTACATTCTAGTTCTTTTTTAAAAAGATTAAATAGCACTGACACTTAGTCACTGTGATAAAGAGAGAACTGGAAAAAAATCAGGTGAACAAAGCACTGCTGGATTTAAAAAAAACATTTTAAAAAAGTCTTCGCATTTAGAATAACCCCTCTAGAACTTAAAAATGAATGAAACTCTTTCTTTAATTACAGTTGCTTCTCTAAAATACATGCATGTTACAGGGAATGCCCATCATACAAGGGACAATAACAGAAAGTGTGGAAATGACAGAAGGGCTAAATTACTTGTTTTTTTCAGTTTTCACCAAAAGTGTGGTAACAATTGGACAGCTAACATAAGGTATGTCTACATTGAATGCTTATTTCAAAATAAGCTATTCTGGGGGCTGGATTCTTGTAAGCCAGGGACCGTATCTGACCCTTGGGCCTTAGGTTACCCCTCCTGGATTAGAGGCTAAAATGGGGAAAGGAAAGAACAAGTTAACAATTAGGCTATGTATAAACTACAAAGCAAAATCAGAAAAAGAAAGGCAATTTGTGGTATACAAATTGCATATCTTTTTCCGATTTACTTCCGAAAGAGTCTTTTCCAAAATTTGGCCCGTCTACACGGGGCCAAATTTTGAAAAAAACCCTTTTGAAACATCCTTTCTTCCCCGTAAAAAGAGATTTACAGGGATGCCAAAAAAAAAATCCGCTTTTCCAACATTTTTTTTTTTTTTTTCGAAAAAGCGGTCACAGTCCATGGACACAGCAGAGGTTTTCTGGGATATCTGTGGTATCCCGGGAAAGCTCTGCAGTCTAGACATACTCTTACTTAGACAAGTTAAATGTCTTCACTTTTCCAGGCCCTGAAGAAATACATCCTAGAATACTCAAGGAACTGACTGAGGAGATATCTAAGCCATTAGTGATTATCAGGGCTGTCAAGCGATTTAAAAAAATTAATCACATTTAATTGTGCAATTAAATTGCACTATCGAACAATAATAGAACACCATTTATTTAAAATATTTGGATTTTTTTCGACATTTTCAATTATATTTATTTCAGTTACAACACAGAATACAAAGTGTATAGTGCACACTTTATTTGATTGCAAATATTTGCTCTAAAATGTAAGAAATAGTATTTTTCAATTCACCTGATACATGTTGTGTAGTGCATTGCAGATATGTAACAAAAAAAATCTACATTTGTAAGTTTCACTTTTATGATAAAAAGATTACAGTATTTGTATGCGGTGAGAGGGTTTTTTAAATCATTTTTACCATGCAAAAATTTGTAATAAAAATAATATAAAGTGATTATGGTGCACTTTGTATTCAGTATTGTACTTGATATCAATATATTTGAAATGTTGAAAAAGATCCAAAAATGTTTAATAAATTTCAATTGGTATTCTATTGTTTAACAGTGTAATTAAAATGGTTATCCTTTCAATTGGTATTGTTTAACAGTGTAATTAAAATGGTGATTCATCAAGATTAATTTTTAAAATTATGATTAAATTTTTGAGTTAATTACATGAGTTAATTTGTGTTTAATCAACAGTTAGGAAAGAGTACTGTAAAAAAGATATCTGGAGGTCATAGTGGATCACAAGCTAAATAAGAGTCAATAGTGTGACACTATTATAAAAAAAAGCAACTGTTATTCTGAGATGCGTTAGCAGGAATGCTGTAAGCAAGACACAAGAAGTAACTTTAACATTCTACTCCATGTTGATTAGGCCTCAATGGAATAATTGTATCTAGTTCTGGGTGCTGCATTTCAGGAAAGATATGGACAAATTTTAGAAAGTCTAGAGAATAGCAACTCAAAATGAGTAAAAGGCTAGAAAACATCACTTTTGAGGAAAGAATGAAAAAAATGGTTTGTTTAGTCTGGAGAAGAGAAGAGTGATGGGGAACATGACATCAGTTTTCAAGTACATAAATGGTGAAAGAGGAGCAAGAACATTGTTCTCCGTAACCTCCAAGGATAGGAAGGAATAAAAGGATGGGCAATTTATACGTGGCATTAGGAAAAACTTTTTACCTATCAGGGTTCTTAAGCACTAGAATAAATTGCCTAAGGAGGCTGTGGAATCCCCATCATGGGAGATTTTTAAGTACAAGATAGACAAATACATGTCAGAAATATTCTAGAAAATACTTAATCTTGCCTTGAGTGTAAAGAACTGGACTAGAAGACCCCCAAGATTGCTTCCAGCCTTATAGTTTTATGATTCTATGCACACTAATTTATTATGGTTGGGTTGCTCAAATGCTAGACTTCTGGTGATGACACTGACTTTTCTTCAAACCTAAGGCATTTGTTTTGAAAATGAATTATTTTTCCTTACCAGCTACAAATAAAGTCGTAGATAACATTTGGCGCCAACAATCCTTGGCTTTCTCACTTTATGTTAAAAGATATAATCAAGGTATTTCCACTGGAAAGGAAAAGATAGAAAACCAGATTAGCAGAAACTTTCTAACAGTCCCTCTGGAAAGAAAATTTTCTGAATTTACTTAGTAGAAAACAAAAGCCATGTCAAGCAAGTCATTTATGTAGATGAGAGGAACCCAACAGTTTCCATTCTAACAAGCACAAACATATACTCTGCATTGCACCCAACAAAGAATGTCAAGAAGAGTCAAAGACAACTCTCCTCTAAGGGTGTGTCTACACTGCTTCTGTAGCTCAAAATAAGCTATGCAATTTGAGCTACACAAATTGTGTAGCTTCTTTCGAGTCCATTTCAAATAGTTTATTTTGAAATTTGGCACTGTCTACACAACACTTATTTAGAAATAAATCACTATTAGGAAATGTCCCTTACTCCTTGTGGAATGAGATTTACAGAGACATCGTAATAGCAAGCTGGTTATATTTCAAAATAATGGGTGCACTGAAAAGACATGGAGTAGCTATTTTGGGATACTGGAGGCATCCCAAAACAGAGCTGCAGTGTAGATGTAGCCTAAGTGTGCCTGTTGTCAGAAATGGCACACATTTCAGGTGACAAGAAAACCTCATGATGAAGCAATGGCGTTGGGGCAATTTTTATAGTGAGGGGTGATGAAAGCCATTGAACAAATCTGCAAACACTGTATATGATGGAAACCAGTTCAAGATGAGGGTTGCTGCAGCCACCCCACCACCAATCCTTCCAGCACTGCTGTTGTGAGGCATTCAAGTCAAAACTCCAAATTATTATTTCAGGAAAGTGGAAAAACTTCACATGTATTGCTGAAAAGAATACTGTGAAGCACTCAGGGAAGCCAACCAACTTCATCAGGCCCTGGGCAAGGTCATGGGGGCTGGCTCTGAGGCCCCAGAAGGGGCAGGGCCTCAGGCAGAAAGGGCAGGGTTGGGGCTAACCTCCCCCAGCCAGTCTTTTTGTGCCACCTGGTGTGCATGCTCAGTGTTCCAGCAATGATTTAAAGGCCCCAGAGCTCTGGCCCCTGCCGTTGCCATGGTAGCAGCAGCATCTGGAAAGCCCTTTTCAATCACCAGGTGCCAGGGTAGCTGCCCCATTCCCCTCCTCCCCCAGCCCTGTCAGAGGGCCTGGAAGCATTGTGTTTCACCTGCAATGAATATCAAAGAAACGTAGATGAGGGAGAGAAGAACTGATTGAACCATAAACATCCACCCACTCAGATCAAAACTAAAAACAGAAGTTAAAAAAATGAGCGACCCCCCTTCCCCCCGCCCGCCCAATGCTATGGACAACACTCCAACAGAATAACTAAAAGCATCAAATAAAAATTAATCCATGCTTTGCACACCATCTCTGGGACTCTGGATCTGGAAAGCAAAAGCATTAATATCAGACAGTCTGCAGGGCAAAGATATGTTGAGCTCTGTTGCCATAAAAGGCTCTGATGAAATATATTACCATAAAAATTACATAGGGGCAAATCCTACAGCTCTCTCAAAACATATATTTCAGCGAGTGTTTGGGCCTTAGAAACAAGGGGAAATGATCTCTATTGCCAGGTGACTGCATGTAAAGATTAGCTAATTTAGGTTCATTTTGACATGATGTATCTAATTTAAAAAGATTTCTTTTAATGAATTTAAAGATTGAGTTAGGCAGGAGATTGTTTTGGACTTGCATCAAATGCAGATTGAGTAGCTTCTTCATATCTTTGGGGATTGTGAAATTTTAAACTAATCTGAAACTTCTTCAGATGTCTTTAAATGTATTTTGGTAACATTATTAATAGAGTGTCTCTAATTACAGGGTGCTTTCAATGCAATTATGGAAATGTTCCTAGTATATGGTTTTAATTTCTTATAGTACTTGCAAGTTTGTGCACTGATGTGTAATATATTCCAGGGAAATCCACAAACTCAGCCAAAAAGTAATTTAAAAACTAGGTATGTCTTTCATGGACAGGTGAAGGAGTTGAAGGTTTTTTTAACTATACAATTTTCTCCAGCTTCTAAAAAACAAATTATTCGGTTGCTTTTACTGTATTAGTCCTCTGTTTTAGGACAATTGCCATCAAGTCTACCTAACCTTCCCAAAGTCTGCTGTTTGTAAGTGTGGCAAAAATTCTATTAAATCTAAGGAGAAATAGAAACCAGCAACAGTAAAATACAACACAGGTTCCTGTAGAAGTTTGGGAATCTGTCCTTATTGTTCATAAACGTGATATATATGTAAGTACTGATTTTCAGGATCCCAATCTTATACAGCAATATATAGTATAAAGCAATATTATAGCATTTTGTGTTATGAAGAAGGCAGGGGTGGAGGATCAAGGATACCAGCTGACACATTTCTACAATAGCCAAACTATACTACAAGTTGAACCTCTGTGAACTGGGACTCTCTCGTTTGGCAACATCCATGGTCCACCTAAAGCACAGATGTTCCAGGACTAGAGAGTCCCTGTGGAGGGCTGGTGGCTAGGAGCAAGTTTCCAGCAGTGAGCTGCCAGCAGGCTGGAAGCCTGGATCCCTGTAGCTAGTCTTCTGGGCACCTCCCAGCTGTGCTGCTCAGTAGGACTGGGAGTCCACCACACAGTGGTGGAGCTGCCAGGGAGCAGGAGCCTGGTACACCCCAGCTGGGTTGTCCGGTGTGGCTGGGATCTCAGTGCACCACAGCTGGGCTGAAGCAGGGCTGCACAGCATGGCAGGCAATGAGAGATGGGGACCAGCAAGGCAGCGGGGTCAGTGGCAGGAAAGGAGCCAGTCGGTGGCCAGTCCAGGGCTGGGAGTGTGGTCACAGAGGAGTCAGCTACAACCTCCCCTGGTCCGGCAAAATCCTTCATCTGGAACTGCTCAGGTCCTGAGGGTGCCGGACCAGGGAGGGCCAACCTGTCAGTGGAGGTGAGGCAATATATTTTATTAGACTAACTTAAGCTGGTGGAAGGTATAAACTGTCAAACTACACAGAGCTCTTCTTCAGATCCAGGAACTGTGCCATACAGCTTGTACCTTCCACCAAAAGAAATTGTCCCAATAAAAGATATCACCTCACTTACCCTGCCTCTTTCAAATGCTGGGACCAACAAGTTTACAACACTGCAAGAAAAAAACATACTGGGACACATTGAATCTAACCATCAAAGAAACTGTTAATGTTCTTCCTTTACTATTTCAGTGCTGAAATTCAAGATCTACATGGAAAGATTTGTCAAATTTGTCAATATTTGTCCTATTATGGAGACAGAAGGGGTAGAATAAAAAAATATACCAGCTTTAATAAATAACTCATATAGGACTTCGGCCATAATCATCTTGGGAGTTGTTATGATTTCTGTGCATAAAGGACAAAACATGTTCCTTTGGTTTGGATGATTTATTTTAGTTTAAGGGAAATAAATAAAGAACAAATAGAAATGTCTATAAGATGGAGGGAAGAATGTCTGTAATATCCATGTGGACTTGACTTTTGTCACTCACCTCACATCTAATACAAAGAATACTAATATTAAAAAGTAAAATACAATCATAACATTTCCCCTATATTTATACAGCTATGTATGCACTCCACAGGAGATTTTCAAAGGCAAAAAGGGCAGTCTGGTGTCTAACTTCCACTGAAAATCAATGAGGACCGGGTGCGTAATCATGCTTTGTGACTGTGTAGTTTCCACCATTCAAACATGGTGTGATTTTTGCATGAGTGGATATGCTCATCTCATGTCTGTTCCAAAGTCTGTTACAGTTGAGATTCACAAGCTAAATGGGAAACAACTATAGAAAAACAAGACTAGTGAGATCTCGGGGAAAATTGGAATTCCTCACAACATTGCATGTGCCTTCTCCCACCCACGGCTATGAAGAGAGCTGGGCAAATAGCATAAAAGATGTTCTGAAATTTTTCAATGAATTCTCCTCAGATGCGTCTCCACCACTTTCACATTGACTTTCCATGAACGTTTACATGATCAGGCTTTATGAGAATGAACACAATCTGGAATACAATAACACCACATGGTGCGGCATACTGCCATTTTATGGTGCTTGCAGGGACCTAACAGGAAGTAGGCCAGAAAGAAACAGGCAGACAGATGGTGTAAGGGTTCTTTGTATCAGAAGTAGAATCCGATTTCACAAAGTATATTGGTTGTCATTTTTAAATTAAAATTATTTCACTGAAACCTGAGAATCCTTGCTGCCTCAGAATGACCACACGTAGTATATATGCACAGACCATGCAACTTGTGACCAATCAAAATCAGACTTTTTAAAAATCACAAATAGCTGTCACATGTAGCTATCATAGTGACAAAAAGAAAGTTCGGACAAATATTTAATCAGACCATGTTTAGACAGTTAGTAAAGCTGCCTGTAAGGCGCCACAGCGGAGAAGGGGGGGGGGAAGGACCTCCTCCCCTCGATAACCCTCCTCTCTGGTCGCCCCTCTCGTCCCAATATAACTCCAATTATGCCTGGTATAGTTGTGCCTCTCAAGGCCCAGGCTGCGCACCAACCTACACGGCTGGTTGGGGGGGAAGAGGGTCCGGGCCCGCCTTCGCTCCGGACCGCGACCCAGGGCCCTAGAGTCAGGTCGCCTGTCCTCACTCAAAACGGGGGGGGGGGGTCTGAGAACCCTAAACTCCCCCGCTCACAGGTTCCGCGGCCCCGCCCTGGGCCTCTTCTTCCCCCCCAGCCAGAGTCTACCTCTAGCCCTGACCCCCCGGGTTAAACTGCACCCAGGGCCGCCAGTACCTGGCTCTGTCTGCCTCCACCGGAGCCACTCCTCCCTTCCCCAGGCCTACCCCTTTTCCTGGCCCGGAGTCCATTTTTAAATTCCCCGCTGGGCGTGGGGAGATGACGGGCCGCCCCACGTCATCGGCCTGTGTCCTGCCCCCGGGGCGCACTGGTGACGTCACCCCCGGCGCCGTCCCGAACGGGCGTCCGCCCCCCCAGAGTACCCGCCTCTGGGTCCGGGTACCGCTATCGCCCGTCTTGGCTTGGCCGGGGCTTCCTGCCCTGGTACGGCTCCGGCTCCGTACCCGGGTTGCCGCGGGCCTGCGGCGGTTTCCGGGGGTGATGGGGCTACCCCGCCACACACCTTCCCCCTCAAGTCTTGTGCTCTCCTTACCGTATTGCCCCCGGAATCTCGGCTATTCATGACAGGCAGTCTGCATTGCCATTCGCGGTTCCTGCCCGATGCATCACCTGAAATTGGTAAGGTTGTAGGCTGAGGTACCATCGCAAGAGCTGAGGGTTCATCTCTATCTCGTGTTGTATCAGGGTGGTCTGCCTGGGTCGACTTGTCAACACCTCTCTAAACCGCTCAAGAAGGTGGTATAACTGTTCCTGTTTCAGGTGGGGGAGCTCCTCTCCGACCCTTATCCCTTCCACCCTGACTTCCGGCTCCCCCCATGGGCCGAATTCAATGTCTGTTGTCCAGGGGTCGACTAAGAGGGCCTCCCGTGAGTTCCACTTCTTTAATAGGTTCACGTGATAGATCTGCGTTTCCCCCCTACTCCTATTCACCCGCACCTCGTAGTCTACCGGCCCTACCTTTCTTAATACCCGAAAGGGTCCTTGCCAGTGGGCTAGCAATTTAGAGTCCCCGCTGGGGAGTAACAGGAGGACCTGGTCACCTGGCTCAAATTCCCGCATATGGGCCTTCCTATCATAGTACTCCTTCTGCCCTTCCTGGGCTCTTTTCAGGTTCCCTTGAGCCCATCCCGCCAATTCATGCAGGGTTGTCTTTAGCTTACCCACATACTGGGCGGTCCCTAGGGAGGTGGAAGTGGTGGCTTCCCACCCTTCTCTCATGAGGTCCAGAATTCCTCGAGGTCACCGTCCGTATAGTAATTCAAATGAGGAGTATCCCAGGGACGCCTGGGGTACTTCCCGCAAAGCAAACATCAGGGCCAGGAGTAACTTGTCCCATTTGTGAGGGTTGTCCTGTGCAAACTTCCGCAACATCCCCTTGAGGGTGGGATTAAAATGTTCCACTAATCCGTCCGTTTGAGGATGGTACACTGATGTCCGAAGTTTTCTGATCTGCAAAACCTTACATAAATCTGTCATCACCTTGTCATCACCTTGGACGTTAGGTTCATCCCTTGGTCTGTTAATAATTCTTTGGGTAACCTGACCCACGAGAACAGTTTTACCAGTGCCTCTGCTATTATAGGGGCCGTGGCTTTCTTCAAGGGAATCGCCTCCGGCCAGCACGTGGCATAGTCTACGATAACTAAGATGTAGCTATGCCCCCACCCTGATCTATCCAGGGGCCCCACCAGGTCCAATGCGACCCGTTCGAATGGGGTCCCGACCACGGGGAGAGGGACCAACGGGGCCGGGGGTGTTCAACTTGTGGACGTCTTCTGGCACTGTGGGCAGGAGGTGCAGAAGCTTTTAATTTCTTGGTATACCCCGGGCCAGTAAAACCGCTGTAATACCTTCTGTTGAGTCTTTTCCATCCCTAAATGCCCAGACCATGGGTGTTCGTGGGCTAATTCCAGGACCGTCCATCGATACAGCCACGGGACCAGGAGCTGCCACCTTTCTTCCCCGGGAAGGTCTCCCCGCGACACCCGGTACAGGCGGTCCTCCCTTACCTCGAACCAGGGCCCCCGGGTTGGTTTGAAGGCTCTTCCCGTTGGGGCTCATCCGTCGTTCGAATCTGAGCCCAGGCAGCCCGCAGGGTGGGGTCTTCCCGCTGCTGTGTAAGGAAATCTCCCTCCTCCACTTCCAGGCATGTGAACGCCGGGGTTCCTTCAGTTATTGGTTGTGGGCCCGGAGGTTCCCGTTCCTCTTCTCCCTGCACTACCAGTGTTCCCTGTTCGGGTTCCCCGTCCCTCGCGGCGGTGTTTGCCCCGCAACACTGGCTTAAGAGTCTCTTTAAACCTGGCCAGTCTCACCCCAGCAGGAGTGGGTATGCCAGTTTGGGGCCCACCGCTACCACGCATTCCTCCTCTAGCTCCCCATCCCTTATCCGTACTTGCGTTGTGGGGTAATAATGGACGTCTCTGTGGACGCACCGCAGAGCTACGGGGGTGCCTCTCGCTCGAACCGGGTATATTACATCCCTCCTGATGATGGTCTGCCCGCACCCTGAGTCTAATATAGCCTCTACGGGGTTCCCATTGATCCATAGTTTCCTTGTTACCTGTGCGGGGCTCGCTGCTCCTCTGTCCGGTCCACCCCCTCGCCTCTGGCCGAAGGTGCAATCCATCAGGGTACAATCTCTTTTGTAGTGTCCCTCCTGGCCACATTGGTAGCAAACCACCTTTGGTGCTCCTTCCTGTGTGGAGACCCCCTGTCCGGTATCGGTCACTCGGTCCACCCTGGCTTCGCCTGATGGCCGGCTCCACCGGGGTGCCAACCTCCTTTCTGGGAGGGGTCCTAAGGGGCCTCATCGCCCTTCTCCGCCGCGCATGGGTCCAGCAGGTTTCGGAGTGGCCGGCTCACCCTTCCTGGGCTCCCGTTGAAGGCCGCCGGTCGTCTTTCCTTTCACCCCTTCCGCGGCGAGGAAGTGCTGCATCAGGGTTACGGCTTCGTCCAGGGTCTCCGGTAGGTGACGGCGTACCCATAGCTGCCCTTCCGTGGGGAGGATATGGATATATTGCTCCAGGATGACCAGGTCGGCTACCTGGGTCCCTGTCTTGTTCTTGGGTTCAAGCCACCACGTGCCTGCTTCCTTCACCCACTGAGCCACGGCCCGCGATCACTCTTGTAGGTCGTATCTAGCTTCATGGAATCTCCGTCGATGTGTCTCCGCGGTGACCACTAGCTGGTCAAGGACCGCCTCTTTAACTTTATAGTAAGCGAGGAGGGTCGCCCAATGTTCCTGTGGCCATTTGGCCGTGGTGGCCACCCGCTCAAAAGTAACCAAAAATGCCTCTGGGTCATCTTCCGGTCCCAGCTTAGTCAGGCGTATGGGCAACTGAGCCCCAATCTCCTCTCCCGCTCCCAGTGACCCGGTTACGACCCCAACCGGTGCTCCCCGCAACTCCCTCACCGCCTGGTCCTGTCACTCTTGGAATTGGGTCAGGAGCTGCTGCAGGGCCTGCATCTGTTGTTGCTGCTGCACCTTTTGGGTCTCCGTCCACCATTCCAGAATCTTATTGGGGTCCATGTTCCCCTAGAAACCAGAGCTACGTTAACCCTCGCTACCTTCCCCCTGGATCCCTATTTCGGGGTCTTCCTGCCCATGTTCTCCACCACGTGTAAGGCGCCCCAGCGGAGAAGGGGGGGGGGAAGGGCCTCCTTCCCTCGATAACCCTCCTCTCTGGTTGCCCCTCTCGTCCCAATATAACTCCAATTACGCCTGGTATCGTTGCGCCTCTCAAGGCCCAGGCCGTGCACCAACCTACCCGGCTGGTTGGGGGGAAGAGGGTCCGGGCCCGCCCTCACTCCGGACCGTGACCCAGGGCCCTAGAGTCAGGTCGCCTGTCCTCACTCAAAACGGGGGTGGTCTGAGAATCCTAAACTCCCCCGCTCACGGGTTCCACGGCCCCACCCTGGGCTGCTTCTTCCCCCTCAGCCAGAGTCTACCTCTAGCCCTGACCCCCCGGGTTAAACTGCACCCAGGGCCACCAGTATCTGGCTCCGTCCGCCTCCATCGGGGCCGCTCCTCCCTTCCCCAGGCCTCCCCCTTTTCCTGGCCCGGAGTCCATTTTAAAATTCCCCGCTGGACGCGGGGAGGTGACAGGCCGCCCCATGTCATTGGCCTGCGTCCTGCCCCCAGGGCGCACTGGTGACGTCACCTTCGGCGCCATCCCGAACGGGCGTCCGCCCCTCCTGGAGTCCCCGCGTCTGGGTCCGGGTGCTGCTATTGCCCGTCCTGGCTCGGCCGGGGCTTCCTGCCCTGGTATGGCTCCGGCTCTGCATCCGGGTTGCTGCGGGCCTGCGGCTGTTTCCATGGGTGGTGGGGTTATCCCGCCACACTGCCCTTTTTCTCTCAGATGTTTTCCCTCTGAATTCTGTTTAGCAGAAATGACAAAATTCTGTTATCCCACGGTACGTCTACACTACAGGGCTTAACTTAAAAATAGGCTATGCAAATTGAGCTACATCAATTGCATAGTTTATTTTGAAATAGCTTATTTTGAAATAGGGAGTGACTACACTGCACTTATTTTGAAATAGAACACTCTTCCTCCGACTTCCCTTATTCCTCAGACAATGAGGGTTATGGGAGTCGGAGTAAGAAGTCCTCCAACTTGACAGTATTTTGACACTGTTTGGAAATAACTGCCTGCTGTGTAGATGTGGACTGTTATTTCAGAACAGCACTAGTTATTGCAAAATAGTGTTACAGTGTAGACGTACCCCCATAGAATAAGTTTTAGCTGCACCCCTCCTTCTCCATCTGCACTCCTGACTTTGGAGACAGGAATAATTTCTGGTATGTAGACTAGTTCATCGGTAGTGTTAATTTTAAAGCACAACTTGAAATGATCTAGTTTAGGGTAGTTATGGAAGGAAGATAGGGTGGGATTTAGTGATCACTTAACAAAACATATTTCAAACAAGAAGCATTTAACAAACAAACTACTCCTTGAAGATTAATCACCACCATGTGAACTCATGAGTGGGAGAGAAACTAACACGATAGCATAACTTGTATTTCTATTCTCGCCATGAAAAATTGTTTTCACTGTCTATCTATGGCTTCTTGCTGTGCCTGAATTTTTAAAAATGAAGAGCTACACAGTGATTTGCCTAAAGGAACCATCCTTCTCTGAAATGGCAGGAAAGGAATCCTTAAGTATGTCGATAAGAAACTGATGATTAATACATTAAAGGTTCTGAAACTTGAGGCATCGTATCCAGATAGAGCGCACCAAAAACAGTTTAAAAGGGAAAGGACATGGAAAACATTTTGCCCCTTTGATGGAAAATTTTCAAAGTTGTAAGTTTCCAGGGTTTTGAAGATATTCGCTAGAACTATAAAGATGTCTCTTTGGTATAACAGAGCCAAGACTCAAAAGAAAGCATTTGTGTAGGAAGGAAACAGGACACCATGCCATCCCCTTAACCCATTTCTCACTGCCATCTATCTACTAATTCACACAAATGGGACAAAGCCAGTCCCTCTCTTCCATGGCTGTGAAAGGCACAATGCTAGAAGAACCAGTATGCAAGGAGGTGCTGTCTAGTTACATGGGCCAGAGACCTTGTGTGCACAGGCTCCCTGAATTGGTAGAGGTTCCTGTATGGATAGTATTGTCCAGCCATTTGAGTGGACTGCAGGCTAAATGTCATTCTTAAAATGGAAGTGTGGCCACGCTCCTCTTTAGTGCAGAGGAGGAGGAGGGAAAGCTTCTCACACCAATGTAGCACATGGGCAGTGAGGAAAGACCATAATTCTGTAGCACAGCCTGTTGTGCTCACAGTGCCACTAACACAGCTACCCTTGGAGCAGCATTCAAGATAAATTTCAATACAATCCTCAGCTGCAGCTAAGACGTGGAGATCTAGTTCTAAACATACCTAAAGGGTGGGTGATTTTTCTTTATAGACTTTTACAGTTTCTTTAATAAGGAGCACAGAGGTTTAAAGGAGAAGGTGAATAACTGTGACAGTGAAGGGGGATGTTTAAAATAAATAATAACACTTTATCATTGCCTGCCAGCAAAGAAAGAACTGGGAAAATATACAGGGATGTCCAGATGATTCTAACCACAAGCTCACATTGTGCTTTTCACCTGGTTTGCATACTTTATAAACACACAATTCTGGCCAGGTTTCTGCCTAGGTCTATGTACCTGGCGCTAGTTTTGAGAAAAGCCAGGATGATGCATAATACTGAAAATGTATAAAACTTACTGTTCTCGGAAATTGTACTTCAAAATCTGGTGAAATTCAATAATTATATTTTGAGATAAGTTTGTGTCCTTGTGAGTTTTAAAAGCCCCTGAAACTGAAAATAGTTACACAGCTCTATTCCAAATTAAGATAGCAAGTTTTCCTTTATTTGAAGACTTTCACTCAGCATTGTGCAATCCTTTACCAGAATCCCAAAGTTTGCAGTATTGAATGTGTTATCCCAAATTTAGCTGTTTTATTTTCTCTGTTATATATTTATTCAAGTGTCCCATTTAAATTAAGTGCTGCTGGAAATGTCTGTTACTTCCGGCAGAAAAAACTGATGCTATCTTCCAGCTTAAAGCATGGATAATCTAACTAACTATGGAGCATTTCTTTGTACTTTGTGTGCTTTACTGGGATGATATTTTCAACTGGTAATTGGCAAGAAAGTCTTTTATATTCCATTTCAGTGATTCTATGTGAATAAGGGATGTGCTTTATTACACAGTCAGGTTTACCACTTAAGAACAATAAATGAATGCTTTTGATTGTTGAGAATCAAATGGCAATGTTTCTTCTACTGCACCCTAATATGCCATTAGCTTTCTTGGTTACAAGGGCACACTGTTGACTCATATGCAGCTTCTCATCCACTGTAATCCCCAGGTCCTTTTCTGCAGAACTGCTGCTTAGCCAATCTGTCTCCAACCTATTGCAGAGCTTGGGATTCTTCTGTCCAAAGTGCAGGGCTCTGCACTTGTCCTTGCTGAAACGCATCAGATTTCTTTTGGCTCAATCTTCCAATTCGCCTAAGTCGCTCTGGACCCTATCCCTGTCCTCCAACATATCTACTTCTCCCCCAGCTTAGTGTCATCCACGATCTTGCTCAGGGTGCAATCCATCCCTTCATCCAGGTCATTAATAAAGATATTGAACAAAAACAGCCCTAGAAGCTACCCTCGGGCATTCTGCTTGATACCGACTGCCAACCAGACATCGAGCCGTTGATTACTACGCGTTGAGCCTGACAATTTAGCCAGCTTTCTATCCATCTTATAGTCCATTAATCCAATCCATACTTCCTTAACTTGCTGGCAAGAATACTGAATACTAATCCAGCTGCATTATTGATATCAATTATATTACCTGTTTATCGCAAGATCATCTTCACAGGAGCCTGTCTCAGCTTACAAAAGACATGACACTGAAATATTCATCTGAATCTCTAAATGGCACTGCAAGTTTGAATTTATGAGCCAACCTGGGGATGTCTCCAGCAGAAGTTAAAACGACAACTCTTGAGAACAGCCCTTTAAAAAAATTAAACAAAATCCTTCTAGGGAGGGGAAAGCATAGCGAGAGGTAAAGTAGGGATTTTTCCCACTGATCAAATGAGATTTTTCATATGTTAAATCTCACCTTTAAAATCCCTTCTAAAACCTAATCCACTCAACAGCTCAGTCTCACTTGGTTCCTCACCTGCAGTGACATTGTAATCTTTAGGCTCTATTTTGTTCCCATGGAAATCATGAGCACAGCTTCACTGAATGGGAATTCAACTACTACTCTTTTCCCTATGGAAAAATTGAAATGTGAGTTCAGTTTAGGGATGACTCCCTTAGCAACCAGCAGCACTGGCATTTTGGAGGCTTCAGACACGGTGCAAAGGGATTAGCAGCAAAGTATTTGTCCCAATTCTGATTTCACCGGCTATGCAACATTTCCTTCCTTTTCCCTCCTTCAGAATTTTGCTAAGTGTAAGAATAAACCTTTAATTTGAAGGACTCTCATGATGCTGAATAAATCTCAAGTCCACATTAGCCTTGCTCCTTTAATCAGAGCTAGAGAACACAAAAAAAAGACATGAATTGAAAGTTTTAAAACCCATGTAAACTTCTCTCCATCCGTGACTTAGTGTAACTGACATTTTTATGTTGATATACTCCCGATGCCATCCATAAATGCAATCCAAACTTCAGGCATTTGGATTTGTCAGTTCAGTTCAGTTCACGCACAGCCATATTGTTCAGCCTACTGTATTTATGTAAAAGGAGGAGCCAAGAGACATTTTCATTTTAGAGGAAATATTATCAAAGCTTTGCTGTACTGAAAATACAGGGGGGAAGGTAAACACAGCAGTAAACTACAAACAAGAATTGCAAACTCTGGCTAAATAAGGCTCTCATAGTAAATGCTTTTTCTTCATCATAACCTTGAATACATTTATTAAACCTTGACTAAAAAAACCCATAAAGGATGAAGGGGGAAGCTTTTAATAATTCTAGTAATAACATTTATAATGTCAAATCAGTAATAAAATATGCTTGCAAGCTATTTATATTTTCAAACAACTTTTCCTCTATCCCCATCTTTTAATATTTCTTCCCCTTCTCCATTACTAGTGTTATCTTTGGCTTCTTTCTTCCTTGACTCTGTTTCTTCTCGGTAACCTGTTCTCTCTATCTCCGCTCATCATTTCTCACCAATCGTTTGAAACACTTTCTGGAGAGATGAATAAATCCCAAATATCCAACCTCTCAGAAAATCTTGTGGTCAATCATTAATATTTTAAGCAATTCTCCTTCCTTTTCTCTGTGACTACAGCACTGCTAGCAATGGTGGGAGAATTCATGGGTATTTTTACCACCATAGTGTCTAGGAGTGCATCTATACAGCTTATTTTGAATCTATTCACATCTACACAGCACCACATTTCAAAACAATGTGCTATTTCAAGACATCCCTTTCCCCTTGTGGAACAAGGGTTACCAGGATACCAAAACAGTCCACACGTTATTTCAAAAAATATTTCAAAATAACAGGCGGCTTGTGTGGACAAGAGATAGCTATTTCAGGATACCGAAATAGCCATGCAGTGTAGACATACCCTAGACCTGCCAGTGAATATTGTGTGATACACGGTGAGTTGTAAAACCTGCCCCACTTTTTAAGGGTTATGCTTCTCAAGCTGTCCCATCACTTCCCACCCCATCTAGTTTGCTCTTCCTACATCTTCTGTCAGCCAGAGATGCAGTACAGAAGCCAGGAAAAGGCAATCTTTAAAATGAATGAACTGTGCTCAAGAAACAAGGTATCTGAAAGTGAGAAAAAGCAATAGTTTACCCCAAACATACAATGGGCCCATTAAGAGATATGCCTTTGTGACATCATAAGATTTATTTTAACCGTATCACTTGTGGTGATTCCTATACATGTTAAATAAAGCTACAATGAGTGGTAAATGTCCAAGAAGGATCTCTCTAAATCAGCTGAAGATAAGTAGAGAGGTTGTTCCCCTTCCAAGTTAAGTGAAAAACCTGCCACTGTTGTTACATGGCCTTTCAGAGGCTCTGAACATCTCACAATCTCAGTTGCTGCATCTAGTCAATGGCTAGAATATGGATTTGCCAACCTGCCCAGGGATTGTTATGAGGGTTAGTTGATTTAAAAGCAGTATCACAGACCCAGAAGAGAGGTATTACAAAAGAGCTGAAGATTATTAGAAGAACAGCTACAGCCCAATTTGATAGGAAATGTACCAAAAGCACAACCATTTAATGAGACAGATCTGCTGCTGCACCAGCAAAGAATCTTCCCCACTCTGCTCACCACCAACATACTGGAGTAGTTCAGTTACCTTTCAAGCCTAATAACCTACTGAAGAAACCCCCCTAGAAAAGCTACTAGCCCTTATACACAGAATACAAATGTTCATAGATTTCAAGGCCAGGAGGGGCCTTTGGGGCCATCTAATCTAACCTCCCGGATAATACAGGCTGTGGAATTTCCCCAAGTAATTTCTGCATTAAGGTTATTGTGTCTGTTTGAGCTATAGGGTACCTTTTACAAAAACAGTCACTCTTGATTTAAAGACTTCATATAATGGTGAATTCACCACATCCCTCAGTAAATTGTTACAATATTTCATTTTCCTCACTGGAAATATTTCAAGCCTTCATTCCTGTCTGAATTTGTCTAGCTTCAGCTACCAAACTTTGGATTTCTTTATGCCTTTCTCTTCTAGATTAAAGAATTGTCAGTTCTCAGAAATCTCTCCCTCATTTTGGTACCTATAGACCAGGGCGGGCAATGTATTGCCCATGAGCCAGCTCCAACCCACCAAGCCTTTTAATTTAGCCCACCTGCCCCTGTGGCAAGCTTAATGTGTCTGGCTGCTCTCTGTGCTGTGGGGGGAGGAAGGAGGCTTCACGCACTGTCCCCGCACACAGTAAAATCTCTCTGCTCCTATTGGCTGGAAGGCAGCTGAGAGATTTTGCTGAGGGTATAGGCAGTGATGCACATTGTACGGGGGAGCCTGACTGAGAGTCCTGCTGGCAGGGAGCTGCTTAGGAAAGTATCTCCCAGCTGGAGACTGCCTCTGGCACCCCACCCAACTTCCTCACAGACCCTGCAGCTCCTCTTTTACCCCTCCCCCAAGCCAGAATCCTCTCCTGTACCAATACCCTGTCCTGAGCCCTGGATTATAAGACAGTGGGCAAGCAACCAAGGAGCTTGCGACAGGACAGCAGCGATGGATGGTGATGGGTCTGCTGTTGTTACCTGCACAGCGTGTGCCATGTTTGTCTTCCTCCCGAAAGAAAGGACGGATTTCATCTGCACGACGTGCAAGCTGGTCGACATTTTGGAAGAAAAAATTAGAGGACTGGAGCCCCAAGTGTCGACTCTACGCTCGATCAGAGAGGATGAAGACTTGCTGGATAGAAGGCAGCGTTTAATCCTTCAAACACGGCAGGCAGAAGAGCCAGAGAGGGCAGTACGTGACCAGTAAGAGAACTGGCAGCATGTAACTTCTAGAAGGGGGGAAAAGGCCAGCATAGGAGTCCCTCAATGCTATAGAGGTAAGTAATCGCTTTCAGGCTCTCTCCACAGGCTCTGCAGTGCTGAAAGCTTTGGAAGGGACCTCACAAGGAAGAAACCGGAAGGGAACACCATCTACTGGAAGATATGGGATGCGTAGTCCTAGGGATGGGGGTTCCACGGCCACCACCCCCAAAAGAAAACGACGGGTGCTGGTGATCGGGGACTCCCTCATAAGAGGGACTGAGCCATCCATCTGCCGTCCGGACCTGGAATCTCGAGAGGTGTGCTGCTTACCGGGAGCTCGCATTCAGGATGTCACTGAGAGGCTTACCAAACTGATCAAACCTTCGGATAGTTACCCCTTCCTGCTTCTCCACATGGGAACTAACGATACGGCCAAGAATGACCTTGAGCAGGTTACTGCGGATTATGTAGCACTGGGAAGAAGGATCCAAGAATTCGGAGTGCAAGTGGTGTTCTTGTCCGTCCTCCCTGTTGAAGGGAAAGGACTGGGCAGGGATCGTCGAATTGAGGATGTAAATGCGTGGTTGCTCAGGTGGTGTCTCAGAGAGGGCTTTGGTTTCTTCAACCATGGGACTCTGTTCAGGGCACAAGGACTGTTAGGAAGAGATGGGATCCACATAACGAAGAGAGGAAGGAGCATCTTCGCGGGTAGGCTTGCAAACGTAGTGAGGAGGGCTTTAAACCAGGTTCATCGGGGGACAGTGGCCAAAACCCTGAGGGGAGTGGGAAAGTCAGATACCAGGAAGAAATGCAGAGAGGAACGAGCAAGAAAGGAGGACCCCTGATTCGAATGGAGAAGATAGGGCGATCAACTGGTTACCTGAGGTGTTTGTACACTAATGCAAGAAGCCTGGGCAACAAACAGGAAGAACTGGAGGCCCTGGCCCAGTCCAAGAAATATGATTTAATTGGAATAACAGAGACTTGGTAGGATGACTCGCATGATTGGAGCACTGTCATGGAAGGGTATAGACTGTTCAGGAAGAACAGGCAGGGGAAAAAAGGAGGAGGAATTGCACTATATGTAGGAGAGCATTATGATTGCTCTGAACTCCAGTATAAAGAGGGAGAAAAACATGTTGAGAGTCTATGGGTTAAGTTTAAAGGAGCAAACAACAGCAGTGATGTTATGGTTGGTGTCTGCTACAGGCCACTGAATCAGGTGGATGAGGTAGATGAGGCTTTGGTCAAATATTGGAATAAATTGCCAAGGGAGGTGGTGGAATCTCCCTCTCTGGAGATATTTAAGAACAGGTTAGATAGACATCTGTCAGGGATGGTATAGACGGAGCTTGATCCTGCCTTGAGGGTGGGGGGCTGGACTCGATGACCTCTCGAGGTCCCTTCCAGTCCTATTATTCTATGATTCTATGATTCTTTGGACAACTGAAAGAAGCTTCCAGATCGCAGGCCCTGGTTCTCATGGGGGACTTTAATCACCCTGACATCTGTTGGGAAACCAATATGGCAGTACACAGGCAATCCAGGAAGTTTTTGGAGAATGCTGGGGATAACTTCTTGACACAACTGCTGAAGGATCCCACCAGGGGCCGTGCGCAGCTTGACCTTCTGCTCACAAACAGGAAGGAACTAAGGGTATGTCTACACTACAAAGTTAGTTCGAACTAACGGACGTTAATTCGAACTAACTTTCATAGGCACTACACTAGCGCTCCGTTAGTTCGAATTTAATTCGAACTAACAGAGCGCTTAGTTCGAACTAGGTAATCCTCATTCCACGAGGATTAAGCCTAGTTCGAACTTACTAGTTCGAATTAAGAGCTGTGTAGCCCCTTAATTCGAACTAGTGGGAGGCTAGCCCTCCCCAGCTTTCCCTGGTGGCCACTCTGGCCAACACCAGGGAAACTCGTCTGCCTCCCTCCCGGCCCCCGGACCCCTTAAAGGGGCACGGGCTGGCTACGGTGCCTGTGCCAGGTGCAAGCCTGCCAGCACCCAGCCAGCAGACCCTGTACCTGGCACGGATCGAGCCACCCACCCGATGCCCCCCAGCCCTCCCCCTCTTCCCGGGACCAGGCTGGCGGCTCCTGGGAGCTTGCCCAGGACCGCAAGAGGCAGGCACCCGCCTGGGCTAGTGCGGACATCGTGGACCTTGTCCACGATCTCCGCACTAGGCACAGGAAGGTGGCCGGCTAGGGCAGGAGAGCTGCCAGCCTGGCCACCCAGGAGCAGGAGTGCATGAAAATCAAGGTGGTCCACTGAGACCCCCAACCCTGAGCCCTGAGCTTACAATGGCCATCCTGGGTCAGACCAAAGTTCCATCTAGCCCAGTAGCCTGTCTGCCGACAGCGGCCAACCCTAGAGACCCTAGGGAGGGGATGGACTGAAGACAGTGACCAAGCCATTTGTCTCATGCCATCCCTCTCCAGCCTTCCACAAACCTTGGGCAGGGACACCACTCCTACCCCCTGGCTAATACCACTCCATGGACCCAGCCTCCATGACTTGATCTCACTTCCCTTTAAACTTTGTTCTAGTTCTAACCTTCACAGCCTCCTGCAGCAAGGAGTTCCACAGGTTGACTCTTTGCTTTGTGAAGAACAACTTTCTGTGACTAGTTTGAAGCCTGTTACCCATTCCTTTCCTTTGGTGTCCTCTAGTCCTTCTTTATGGAAACTAATGAAGAACTTTTCTGTATGCACCCTTTCCACCCAACTCCTGCTTTTAGAGACCTCTATCCTGTCCCCCCTCCGTCTCCTCTTTTCTAAGCTGAAAAGTCCCAGTCTCTTTAGCCTCTCTTCATATGGGACCTGTTCCCAACCCCTGATCATTTTAGTTGCCCTCCCCTCTCCCAGCCTCTCTCTTCCCCTCTCCCACCTCCTTTTCCCAGTCTCCCCCAGTTTTGTTCAATAAAGACAGATTCCATTTTTGAACACAATTGTCCTTTATTTTGTACATCAAGAAAAGGGGCTAGGGAAGGGTAAGTGGAAGGAGGTGAGGGAGAAATGGGGTATGAGCTCCTGATGGGGAGGACTGGGCTGGCTCTGTGGGCTTTTGGGGTGGAAGCTCTCCTGCAGCCCCCCAATTGCCCCCTCTCCCCAGATGGCAGCCTGCGGCAAGTACAGCCAGTCTGATGGCCGAGTGCTGTGATGTGCCCAGTGTGGGTAGTCCGGGCACTCCAAGCCAGGACTGCTTTGCAAGCGGGGCACCCCTGAGAACTGTCTGTCCGGGGTGGGGGTCGGGACCCTTTCAGCACAGCCCTCGGCTAGCCTGAGACAGCATCTCCACGCTCTAAGTCCTCCTCTGATGCCCTGCCGGCACTGCTTCCGGCCATCCTTAAGCCTGGTTCAGGGTCCACTTAATGTGGACATGCTAGTTCGAATTAGCAAAACGCTAATTCGAACTAGTTTTTTAGTCTAGATCCATTAGTTCGAATTAGCTTAGTTCGAATTAACTAATTCGAACTAAGTTAGTTCGAATTAACGTTGTAGTGTAGACATACCCTAATAGAGGAAGTAGAGGTGGGTGACAACCTGGGAAGCAGTGGTCGTGAGATGGTAGATTTCAGGATCCCGACCAAAGGAAGAAAAGAGAGTAGTAAAATACACACCTTGGACTTCAAAAAAGCAGATTTTGACTCACTCAGAGACCTGATGGGCAGAATCCCCTGGGATGCTAACATGAAGGGGAAAGGAGTCCAGGACAGCTGGCAGTATTTTAAAGAAGCCTTATTGAAGGCACAGAAAGTAACCATCCCGACGTGTAGCAAGAGAGGCAAACATGGTAGGAGACTGGATTGGCTTACAGGGGAAATCCTTGGTGAACTTAAGCACAAAAAGGAAGCTTAAAAAAAGTGGAAACTTGACAAATGACCAGGGAGGGGTTTAAACGTATAGCTCGAGAATGACGGGAGGTTATCAGGAAGGCGAAAGCACAAATGGAATTGCGACTGGCTAAGGATGTGAAGGATAACAAGGAAGGTTTCTACAGGCATGTTACCAAGAAGGTGATCAGAGAGGGTGTGCGGCCCCTACTGGATGAAGGAGGTAACCTAGAGACAGATGATGTGGGGAAAGCTGAAGTACTCAATGCTTTCTTTGCCTCTCTATTCACGGACAAGGTGGGCTCCCAGACTAATGCGCTAAGTGACGCAAGATGGGATGAAGATGGACAGCCCTTGGTGGGTAAAGAATACATTAGGAACTATTTAGAAAAGCTAAACATACACAAATCCATGGGTTTGTCTGCGGGACAAACTGAGGGAGTTGGCAAATGTCATTGAGGAGCCATTGGCAGTTATCTTTGAAAAATCGTGGCGGTCGGGAGAAATCCCGGATGATTGGAAAAAGGCAAATGTAGTGCCCATCTTCAAAAAAGGGAAGAAGGACGATCCAGGGAACTATAGGCCGGTCAGTCTTACCTCAGTTCCTGGAAAAATCATGGAAGGGATCCTTAAGGAATCCATTTTGAGGCACTTGGAAGAGAGGAAAGTGATTAGGAATAGTCAGCATGGATTCACAAAGGGCAAGTCATGCCTGACCAATCTGATTAGCTTCTATGATAAGGTCACTGGCTCTGTGGACGTGGGAAAGTCAGTGGATGTGATATACCTTGACTTTAGCAAGGCTTTTGATACGGTCTCCCACAATATTCTTGCCAGCAAGTTAAGGGAATGTGGATTGGATAAATGGACGGTAAGATGGATAGAAAGATGGCTAGAAGGCCGAGCCCAGCGGGTAGTGATCAATGGCTCGATGTCAGGATGGCGGTCGGTTTCTAGCGGAGTGCCCCAAGGTTCAGTTCTAGGACCGGTTTTGTTCAATATCTTTATTAATGACCAGAATGAAGGGATGGATTGCACCCTCAGCAAGTTTGCAGATGATACTAAGCTAGGGGCAGAGGTAGATACACTTGAGGGCAGAGATAGGGTCCAGAGTGACTTAGACAAATTGGAGGATTGGGCCACAAGAAATCTGATGAGGTTCAACAAGGACAAGTGCAGAGTCCTGCACTTGGTACGGAAGAATCCCAAGCATAGTTACAAGCTGGGGACCAACCAGTTAAGTAGCAGTTCTGCAGAAAAGGACCTTGGGGTTACAGTGGATGAGAAGCTGGATATGAGTCAACAATGTGCCCTTGTAGCCAAGAAGGCTAATGGCATATTAGGTTGCATTAAGAGGAGAATTTCCAGCAGATCCAGAGATGACATTATTCCCCTTTATTCGGCTTTGGTGAGGCCACATCTGGAGGATTGTGTCCAGTTCTGGGCCTCCCCCTCCTACAAAAAGGATGTGGACGCATTGGGGAGGGTCCAGCGGAGGGCAACCAAAATGATTAGGGGGCTGGAGCATATGACTTATGAGTAGAGGCTGAGGGAATTGGGTCTGTTTAGTCTGCAGAAGCGAAGAGTGAGGGGGGATTTGATAGCAGCCTTCAACTTCCTGAAGGGAGGTTCCAAAGAGGATGGAGAGAGGCTGTTCTCAGTAGTGACAGATGGTAGAACAAGGAGCAATGGTCTCAAGTTGTGGTGGGAGAGGTCCAGGTTGGATATTAGGAAAAACTATTTCCTCAGGAGAGTAGTGAAGCACTGGAATGGGTTACGTAGGGAAGTATTGGAGTCTCCATCCCTAGAGGTGTTTAAGTCTTGGCTTGACAAAACCCTGGCCGGGTTGATTCAGTTGGGATTGGTCCTGCCTACAGCAGGGGGCTGGACTTGATGACCTTCTGAGGTCTCTTCCATCTCTGTGGTTCTATGATTCCAATCCCCTGGCCCAGGTCAGCACTCAAACTCTCTGCATCCTCCTCCTGCCTGCTCCGGGTCACAAGTTCCTCCCAGACCCTGCACTCACTCCTACATCCCTCCCCTAGGCTGGAATCCTCTCCTGCACCTTGCACTCCAATCCCCGAGGTCTTAACCCCCTCCTTCACCCAAAACTCCTTCTCAGACCTCACACGCTCTCCTATGCCCCAGTCCCCTACTCTGATCTCCCTTCTGCACCCAACCTCTGTCCAAGATCCTGCACCCCCTCCATAAAAAAGTGGGGCCCTTGACCACTACCAAACTCTTTGAGTGGCCCCCCATCAAATATTATTGCCCACCCCTGCTGTAGAATGTGATCAAGCCACCTCTTAACTTTATCTGGGTAAATTAAGTAGATTGAACTTCTTAAGTCTTTTACTGTAAGATGCATGTTTTCTAGAACTCATATTTCTGGTTGATTTTTTCCTGAATCCTTTCCAATTTTTCAACATTGTTTTTATGGCAGTGATACCACAACCAGACATCATCTAGTAATGAACTCAGTAATAGCCATATATAGATGTAATACTACCTCCCTACTCCTATTGATATTCTTTGCTTATACATATAAGTATCATATTCACTCTCTTTGCTACGACATTGCATTGGAAACTTGTTTTTAATGGGTCACCCTAACCACAGTCTCTTTTGCACTGTATTCCAAGGTACAGTTCTGCAACTTATAAATGGGACCTTCATTTTGTCTGGTATATATGGCCTTGTATTTGACTGCATTAAAAGGCACATATTGTTCATATGCCCTCACCTCATGAAGTCATTCACATTGGCATGTATAACTGACCTGTTCCAATTATTTTCCAATAACCTTTGTGTTATCTGCAGATTTTATCAGTAATGGTTTTGTATTTATTTCTAGGTCATTGACAAATGTTTTGAATATCACAGGGCCAAAAACATATCTTTGCAAGACCTCATTAGATGATGGACCCTCATTCACAATTAATTTTTCAGTCTATCAATTTTCTTTGTTGGCATTTTTAATCCATTTAACATGGGCTACATTAATTTTGTAAAGCAATAGTTTGTTTTATTTTGTTTCAATTCAAAATGTTCAATACTTTCCCTTGTGGTAGACAAACCTCACACCTTGTTTCTACAGTGTGCACTTCCCAATAGTTGTTCATAAACAACTACCCAGAGTGTGTATACATGTATGGAGCACAAATTAGATTTGGGACTGAATGCATAAGGACACTCAGTCATCATATTACTCACAAGCACATTTTCATGGGCTCATGTGATTGCCACTTGCCAGGTTTTTACCCTGACAGTCTTTTTTGAAGGATACATTTTGAGTCAAGATGAAGGTAAAATTACTCAGAATTGTCATGCGGTCATTTTAAATAGTTAAAATATAAATAACTGAATCACGCTTTTAGTAAAAAGTCAATTTTTTTACCCTTCCCCATCCCTTTCTGCTGGCTTCAGATTTGAAAACTACCTTAAGCTTCACAATGTTTCATTCTCCCAGGTGCTTATTCTTGAATGTGTGTTACTTTTTTAAGAAACAAAGAAATTAAAATAATTGATTGGGAAGCCCCAGTGCAGCCAAAACAAGAGAAAACAAAGCAGAACACTGCTCGCTGATGGTTCAGAGGAAAAGGCGGATGAGTATTACGGAGCTCAAAGCTACCTTGAATTCTATAAACAAGTCTTTGAAAATAATGTTGAGTTCCTGGAATGTGGTTGCAGGTACAGTGGTAGGAATAAGTAGGCAACTGTATCTGCACATGACATGGGGTGAACACTCCTATTTCTATTAAATATACCTGGGTCTGGAAGAATGCCAAAAAGGAGCTATCCTATTCTAATTCAAACTTTGTCAAAGATTTGACAAAGGGGAAGCTGAGGCAGTCGAAAATTAGAGACATGCTGCTGTGACTGGTAAATTGTATGAATTTTCTAAATTGTAAAATGTTTAAAAATAAAAGGAGGGATATTTGGGAAAGTAGATTTGTTATTTGGAACTAGACCGTGGACAACATAACACTACTCACAGAAAACCTTCCTGAGTTTGATGTACTTTCAGCTTTATTTCTCTTCGCTAGAGATGCAGTTTGCTGCTATGCTGATTTCTGTAATTCTCTATGCAGGGAAAATCTTGTCATCACAAAGTCATAGGACTGGAAGGTTCCTCAAGAGTAAATGTATTGCAGTCCCCTGAATTCAAAGCCGGACTATATATTATCTAGACCATCCCTGACAAGTGTGTGTCTAACCTGCTCTTAAAAATCTCCAGAGATGGAGATTCCACAGTCTCAGTAGGCAATTTATTCCCCTGCTTAACTATCTGAACAGTTGGAAATTTTTTCATAATACCCAACCTAAACCAGTCAGCTGCAATATAAGCCCATTGCTCCTTGTCCTATCCAGAAGTTAATGAGAATAATTGTTCCTCCTTCTCTTTTTATGGACTTGAAAACTGTTTTGTCCTATATTTCAATCTTTCTTCATTGGTCATATTTTCTAGATCTTTAATCATTTTTGTTGCTCTTCTCTAGACTTACTCCAATTTGTCCACATCTTTCCTGAAATGTGGTGCCCAGAACTGGACACAATACCCTAGCTGAGGCCTACTCAGTGTGGAGTAGAGCAGAGGAACTACTCATGTCTTGCTTATAATACTCCTGCTAATACATCCCAGAATATATTTTTTTAAAGGGAGGGGATAATAATTTTAAAGGGTTGAAAGGTAAACTCTTCTATTCTATCCTATTCTAATTCAAACTATGAACTAAGCCTAATGCGGAAAAGGGCTAGTTTTGAGCTCTCATGCACTGAGTGCGCTGACTCAAGCCAACAGTGGTAGAGAAGTAACAGGAAAGAAGAAGTTGGTTGCATTTCACCAGCTAATCACCTGAAGAAGCATGAAACAGGGACTCAGTTGACCCAGGCACTGCTACCATAAATATCCAGCTACAAGTGCAGAGGTGCATTGACACCTAAAGTGGACAACCCACAGGGACACCACTTGAAGAAGACTCTGGCTTTATAATCCAACCTACATCTGACAGCTGAGCTTCTTGTTAATTAGGCCTGGCTCTCCCTTCAAGTGCAACCAGGTGCCCTACCTGGCCGCTCAAGCCCACATTAACCCCTTCAGGGCCTGTGGGGGTTGCATAGCCCTATATAGGCGTAATTTGATGCAAAGACGTGAACTGAAACTATGCAGCCACTCAACAGTGTTGCTTGCACAAGTTCCTATCCAGGTAATTTGTAAAGATCTCTTCCAATCATACGGAATATATCATCAGTTTTCCCACTGAAAAAATTCCTGATGGATCAGTAACAACTTCCACCCCACCATCAACCTCAGCCTGGATGAGTCCACATGAGAGATCCACTTCTTTGACACTACAGTACAACTACATGACAGACACATTTTCACCACCTTATACTGGAAACCTACCAACAGCTACACTTACCTTCATGCCTCTAGCTTCCATCCCAGAGGCATTTTTCAATCTATTATTTACAGCCAAGCCCTGATACAATTGGATTTGCTCCAATCCCACAGACAGAGCCAAACATCTACAGGATCCACATAGAGCCTTCTTAAAACTGAAATACTCACCTGGAGAAGTGAAAAAACACATCGGCAGAACCAGAAGTGTACTCAGATATGAACTACTTTCCCCAAAGAGAAAACAACAGAATTCCAGTTGTCATCACCTACAGCCCACGACTTAAACCCCTCCAACACATTATCAACAATCTACAACCTATCCTGGAAAATGACCCCTCACTCTCACAGCCCTTAGGGGAAAGGCCAGTCCTCACCTACAGACTACCCTGTAACCTCAATCAAATTATTTCCAGTAACCACGCAACACATAATCATTCAAGAACCCACCCCTGCAATCAGCCCCGGTGCCGACTCTGTCCACACATGGGGACTATGTCTACACTGCCCTCATTTTGCGCAAAAAATATGCAAATGAGGCAAAGTGGCGCATATCACTGCACCTCATTTGCATAATTAACGAGGCTCCATTTTTGCGCAAAAAAACCCTCTTGCGCAAGAGCTGGTCTTCCTGAAAAAATGCGGGAATAGTCCATGCTTCACCTCATTTGCATAATTTTTGCACAAAGCGGAGGCAGTCTACACATAACCCTATCCAAACGATTTCATCACTGGACCCAACAACATCAGCCACTACATCAGGGGCTCGTTTAACTGCACATCTAATGTGATCTATGTCATCAAATACCAGCAATCCCCCACTGCCATGTGTATTGGCCAAACTGGACAGTCTCTACGGGAAAGAATTAATGGACACAAATCAGATATCCAAAAAGGCAATACACAGAAATCTGTTGGAGAACACATTAACCTGCTTGGGCACTCATTAATGGATTTCAGAGTCATCCTGTTGTTTCAGGCCAATTCCATAAGCCAAATACACAGGGAAGGGTTGGAACTTAACTTCATTTACAAGTTTGATTCCTATCAGAGAGGAATGAATAAAGACATTGGCTGTCTAGTACACTACCTTTCATATGCTAATGACTTAACCAACCAAACAATGGATACTTAAAGAGGCACAAATTGTTCTTATCAGCTTCTTGTAACTTGAACCATCTAATTCACTATTTTTTTTCTTTTCCCCCCTCCTTTCCTGTTCCCTCCCATTATTTCTTCTTGGATCTGGACCTTTAATACGCTGGTCATCTGAAGAAGTGGGTTGTGCCCACAAAAGCTCCTGATACCATCTACATGTTTTGTTAGTCTTTAAGGTGCTGCTAGAGTATTTGTTGTTTTTTTATTAATTCAGGAATTATACAAAATGAAATTCTTTATGAAGAGATCAAGAGACCCTTCATTCTGTCTGGTAGAGCCACGAATGGTAAAAATGACAAAACAAAACTATTTATTTCCTGTCTGTGTAGAATACACAGACACCCCTTACATCCAAGGGGTGAAGATGTTCTTCCCCTCTATTGGCAGGTGGTTTTGAGTAGATAGGTAAATGACTACTTAACATGAACATTAGATACCGCTTTAGACAGAAAACTCAGATGAAGTGCAAGTACAGTAAAACTCCATTAGTCCGGCATCCAATGCTCCGGGACTCCTGATGGTCCGGCACCATCAGGAACCCGGAAGTGGTGGAGCAGCCGGACAGACTTCCCCCATTCAGCTGCTGCTGAAACTGACCAGCAGCTAAATCGGGGAAGCCGGGAGCACAGCAGCTGGAGTGCTGCTGGGTTGGTCCTGCAGCACCAAAGGACACAGATAAAGGAAATGCCCATACAAACATTGATTGAGTCTGTCCCTCCCATCTAGCTAATCCAGTACCTCTGAGGGCACCGTATTTAAATGGTGGCAACTTAGTGACTAAAAAGGTCAGCAAACTTTGAAGAGTTCTGAGGTGCAGCCTGGCACGTTGGATTATAGATGACCATGAAGGCATATGCCCCAGGAGTCTAATATAGTTTCAGGCTGTTGTGATTAAGATCTGCCATAAGAAATTAACCCATTTGGAGTCTTGTATCTAGAAGGAAAGTCCAGGCTTGAATAGAGTCCAGTACTGCTCTTAAAAGGGCAAAGGGTAGATTCATCTAAGTTCATCAGTATACCTAGAGCTTTGAAAGTTAATCAGAGGAGTTGAATATTCTAGAGAGGATCTGAGCCTTTCACCAGCCATTGATTAGTCAGTTGTCCAGGGAAGGGTAGACCTGTACTCCTAGTTTCCTTAGCAACACTACTAGCACTATTAAACATTTTGTGGAAACCTAAGGAACTGCTGACATGCCAAAAGGAAGCACAATGAACTGGTAGTGATAGTGGTTCACTATGAATAAGATAAACTTTTCTATGACCTTCATAAGTTACCACATGAGGCATCTCTCAAATCAAGGGTGGCATATCAATCTCTAGGTTCTAGGAGGAGGAATAATGAAAGGCAGAATGACTATGTGAAACTTTATCTTTCTGTGATATTTGATGAACTGTGCAGCTATAAAACTGACCTGAGACCTCCCTTCGGTTTTGTGATTAGGAAAGCTTAAAAGCTTCCCAAGATCACAGATTCCCTGGCCTTGGGAGGTAGCAGCCACCACCAAGTGAAAAAAAATCTTCCTGAACCCAGGAAGAAGCATTTGGAACTTCTTCCGGAGAGGTAACCAAGCTCTTCTAACAAAAGAGAGCTTGAATAAAAAGAGAAGAATTGTAATCTCTGATAGATGATCTCTCAGTCTTAGGCATGCATACACATGCCTATAATTTTCCTGGACACAAGAATCAAATCATTACTTTAAGGAAAGATGATCTTATTAAACAAAACAAAAATATATACTTGACGAAGCATACTTGATAGCTAGGGGTACGTCTATACTACCACCGTAGTTCGAACTAGGGTGGTTAATGTAGGCAACCGAAGTTGCAAATGAAGCCCAGGATTTAAATATCCTGGGCTTCATTTGCATCTTGCTGGGCGCTGCCATTTTTAAAGCCCCAGTAGATCAGACTCCGTGCCAGCGGCTACACGCGGCACGGAGTAGGTAGTTCGGATTAGGCGCTCTAATCCCAACTACCGGTGCACCTTGTTCCACGAGTAGTAACGGTAGTTCAGATTAGAGAGCCTAACCCGAACTACCTAGTCCGTGCCGCGTGTAGCCGCGGGCACGGAGTCCAAACTACCGGGGCTTTAAAAATGGCAGCGCCCAGCAAGATGCAAATGAAGCCCAGGATATTTAAATCCCGGGCTTCATTTGCAACTCCGGTTGCCTACATTAACAACCCTAGTTCGAACTAGGGTGGTAGTGTAGACATACCCTAGGTGTTTTAAAGCAACTAAGAAAAGAACAATTTAAAAACACAGAGAAAATTCCATCCCTGGGAAATAGCTTAAAGTACAGTGTGTGGGGAGGGGCGGAGGGGAGCAGGGACATGGAGTTAGCACAGGGATGTTTAACCAAACAACAAAACAAATAAAATAACCTGATCACATTTAAATAGACATTTCCCTATCTACTTATGATCTTTGCTTCAAAGTCCAGTCAATTCCATGCCCAGTATTCTTTGTAGGCATAGTAATTCTGCCAGGTTCAATCCATCTTGTTCCCCCAACTCCTGGCTTAAAATCTCACACAAGAAGAATAGCAAGCAGATATATCTTCCAATTAAAATCTCAACACCTCTCATATGCCCCCTTAGTCTCCTCTTTTCTAAGCTGAAAAGTCCAAGTCTTTTTAATCTCTCTTCATCTGGGACCCATTCCAAACCCCTAATCATTTATTTTGCCCTTTTCTAATCCTTTTCCAGTGCCAATAAATCTTTTTAGAGATGAGGCAACCACATCTGTATGCAGTAGTCAAGATGTGGGCATCCCGTGATTTTATATAGAGGCAATAAGGTATTTTCTATCTTATTCTCTATCCCTTTTTAATGATTCCTAACAATCTACTGCATTTGCTTTTTTGGCTGCCGCTGCACACTGAGTGGATGTTTTCAGAGAACTATCCACAATGACTCCAAGATCTCTCTCTTGAGCAGTTATAAAAAAATTAGTCCCCATCATACTCTATGTATTGTTGGGATTATTTTTTTTCCAATGTGCATTAGTTTACATTTATCAACATTCAATTTCATTTGCCATTTTGTTGCCCAAACACTTAGTTTGGTGAGATCTTTTTTAAGCTCTTTACGATCTGCTTTGGTCTTAACTATCTTGAGCAGTTTGGTATCATCTGCAAATTTTGCCACCTCACTGCTTACCCCTTTCTCTAGATCATTTATAAATAAGTTGAATAGGATTGGGCCCAGGACAGACCCTTGGGGGTCTAGTTACCTCTTGGGGTCTAGTTACCTCTCTCCACTCTGAAAACTTACTATTTATTCCTACCCTTTGTTTCCTGTCTTTTAACCAGTTATCAATCCATGACAGAACCTTCCCTCTTATCCCATGGCAACTTACTTTACTTAAGAGCGTTTGGTGAAGGACCTTGTCAAAAGCCTTCTGGAAATCTAAGTATGCTATAAACACTGGATCCCCCTGGTCCACATGTTTGTTGACCTTCTCAAAGAATTCTAGTGATTAGTAAGTCAAGATTTCCCTTTACAGAAACACGTTGACTTTCCTCCAACAAATTGTGTTCATCTATGTGTCTGACAATTTTATTCTTTACTGTAGTTTCAACTAATTTGCTCTGTCTGTAATTGCCAGGGTCACCTCTACAGCCCCTTTTAAATATTGGCATCATGTTAGCTATCTTCTAATCATTAGGTATGGAAGCTGAGTTAAAGGATAGGTTACAAACCACAGTGAATAGTTCCGCAATTTAACATTTGAGTTCTTTCAGAATTCTTGGGTGAATGCCATCTGGTCCCCGTGACTTGTTACTGTGAAGATTATCAATTTGTTCCAAAACCTGCTCTTAATAACACCTCAGTCTGGGACAATTCCTCAGATTTGTCACCTAAAATCAATGTCTCAGGTTTGAGCATCTCCCCAATATCCTCAGCCATGAAACAAAGAATTCATTTAGACTCATAGACTTCTAGGTCTAACTCATTTAACTCACGTATGACCTAGAAACCAAGGGGAAACCCGATGGATTGAAAAAAAAAGGTCCCGGGACTGTTTTTGGATGGCCACAGTGTCCCCCAGACATTTACTTGATGTTACACTGGGCAAAGATTTCTTAGCAGGATAGTAGTGCCTTACAGAGAGTAGTGAGGGCTACTTTGAGGCTGGGAAATACTGGAGTCAATCTCCAATTCTAAGGAGAACTCTCCCTTCCCCAACACTGCCAGAGACCTGGGTCAAGTGCCAGAGACCAGTATAAAGTCAGAGAAGGATGCACCAGTCACTTGGGTAGTACCAACGGATGTACGGTCTGAGGCAAGAGAGGGAGACACAGTACTCACCATACACTGACATTGCTGGTACCAAGAGTAAAGTCCCCTGCACTGCACTGAAAGGCTACACAGATCTTTCATTGCCACAGATTCTTCTGGAGTGGTCAGTAGATGACATTTCCTCATGCTCTGATCGCTGTGGCACCTTAGTGCTAAAATCAGTGGTGTCAGCTTCTGCAGCATTAGCGATGAGGGCTTAAGTTTCAGCTGCACTCTACTCTTATTCCCTTGCCTAAATGACTTCAGAGCCAGCAACTTTCCTAGCTCAGTAGTCCACTTCAAAGTCTTCTGAGGCACTGGGAAGGTGAGCAGTCCTGATACCTGAGACAGTTCACATCAAGACTGGCCAACTAGGCTCTGGCAGAAATCTTTGAGTCAGTTCCATGAGCTAAACATTAGCATGGCATCTCTGTCTTTCCTTGTCCCAGGCTCCAAGTCTCAGCAGATCTGGCAATGATCTTAAATATGAGCTTCCTCTAAACACGTGAAGCAGCTTGAGTTGTGTTGCTTATGGGCATCAGTCTAGCGCAAGAGACGCAGGGTTTGATGCCCAGTGGCAGACGCAACTCTCAGTATGGAGTAGCAGGGAAAAAACCGCATCTAGAGCCAAAAAAGGGAAAAAAACTTACACTAAGTAATAACACTAAAACTCCTTACCATTAATTTAAAATGAACACATTGAGAGTACATGCTAAGGCAAGGCAAGTCAAGCAATTTCAACAACCATCACCAGCAACAAGAAGGAACCGAGGGAGGTTGGAGGCAGTTGAGCGTGAAGCAGCAGAAGGTACTTGAGCTTCCCCAACAGGTGCCATTGGAAGAAAAAAAATCTGGCAATTGTGCAGGGCTTGAGCACACCAAGAGTGGAATACACTAGTGCAGTCACTCGAAGAACAAACAAGCAAAACCAAGTGAGTGTATTGAGAGTACAAGATCAATTGAAATGAGATTGCTTGTTTGGGCAGTATCAAGTAGGTGAGAAGTCCAGTTCTGCTTACTTACTTCCCAGATACACCCACTCTGGGAGACCTCCACTGTAGACTATTAAATTAAAACAAACTATCACCACAGCCAGTGCATTGGCTGCTCATATCCCCAGGGCATGACATTGTTGCCAGCTCCTTCATAACCGCTTTGAAAATAAAGTTTTTATGGAGTGTCAGCTACCCCACAGGTAGTCATTGGAAATAATTTGGTGTGGGTCTCATAACATAGAAAATTAAAAGAAACTTCCTCTCTCAGGGTATGTCTACACTACCACCATAGTTCGAACTAGGGTGGTTAATGTATGCAACCGGAGTTGCAAATGAAGCCCGGGATTTGAATTTCCCGGGCTTCATTTGCATGTTGCTGGGCGCCGCCATTTTTAAATGTCCACTAGTTTGGACTCCGTGCCCGCGGCTACACACGGCACGGACTAGGTAGTTCGGATTAGGCTTCCTATTTCGAACTACCTGTAATCCTCGTGGAAAAAGGTGTACAGATAGTTTGGAATAGGAAGCCTAATCTGAAATACCTAGGTGAGTCCCTGGTGGGGGGCAGTGTTTGATTACAGAACTGCTGAGTACTCATGGCTGCAACTTTAGTCCAACTGAGATGTGTTTTGAATATATTAAGTGCTAAATAATGCTAAGTATTCTGAAAAATTAGGTCATAAGCACCTCAGACTGGACATCCAGCATTAGTGGATACTTTTGACGTTCACCTGTCTGTTCCTTAGTTCTCCATTTCTAAAATGAGCTGCTCATTAATTGTGCATTGAATGAGGCAAGAGTTCTGTGGAAGAGATGACACATGATCATGTAATTAGACAATATTAATACAACCACACAAGACAGCAGAATTAAGGTTACACAGACAACCTAAATTCTAGAATTTCCTCATTTTTGTGTGCTTGACTTTGCAACCTTAACATATTAATTTAATGTATTTTCTAGGTATGCAATATTATACATTTGACCTAAAATTGCAACTAGCTCTATTAATCATTCTACAGTTGTTGCTGAGTTGCAATCAGTACTTGCAGGAATTGGGTGTTCCGACAAGTAGTTCCTTTCTAATTTTCATTGTAACAGCAAAAGCATCAATATGCAATTCCAGCTTAATTGCTAGCTTTGTTTTCTGTGCTGGGTTTTCAGTGCAAACAGTCTCCTCAGACTCCGCAGCGTGTAGTGGCCTTGTGCACGCCACAGCAAAACCAGACTGATTAACACAGCGATTGTTTCCAGCGAGATATAATCAGGATGAGGTACTTGCACAATGAGGTGCTGTCCTCCATTTTAACAAAGCACAAGAATAGACAGCATAAAGCAGGAACACGTCTGGCACACAGTGTCTGGAGATATGTAGTGCAGTGGATTGTTGGTAGTACAGAGGTCCACCAGCCTGAACAATGGTGCGCTCGTAACTGTGCAATGCAATTTCATACGAAGAGCAGTGAATGTATCAACTAAGGTAAGAACCAGGGCAGTGATGCATACCAGAGTTTGAATAATCAGTGTGCCCTACTTTTCCAGAATCCACCTGTAAAATTCAGTGCATTTTCCCCTTTTTGTTGCCCCTGTCACACATAGTGCCACTCAAATTCTATAAAATTAAGTATGCTGCAGCTCCATTAGAGATAGGATAAATTACCATAGATTTTTCCTCAGGACAGTGACTTATTTTTTTGTACAGTACCTAGCACACTTTGAGTACCTCTGACCACCCATAATTTTAAAGGTTATTATTTATTATGACAAATAAAAACTATAATAAGGATATTGTAATTACTTTCCTCTCAGACAATATGGTATACTGTAATCCTGAGAACCATAAATAAACCAAGATTTTCTGTGCAAGGACAGGGCCTGGTGAGAAAACACAACCAGTTCACAGCTGAAAAAAACTACTTCCAGTTCCAGCCAGCTTTTAGCAGAGTGATAGCAGAATAAGCTTCCAACAGTCAAGCTGCAAAATATGTCAGTATTCTGACAACTGTAGATTTACTGGTGTCAGTTTCCAGAGAATAGGCATGTAGAAGAGTGACTCACGGATTCATGCATCCCCTTGTGATTGGTTGTGGCAATAAAGATTCTCCTCCAACCTGCAGTGGCCTCCTCCTCCTTGTGGCTCTGTCCTTTGGGATAGTAATGTCCCATGCAAACATCCCACATAACTTTCATTATGAGGTTACATCTTCTGCCTATTGAAGACTACTCTGAGGTCCCACTCTTCTCTTAGGCTACGTCTAGACTGGCAAGTTTTTCTGCAAAAGCAATTGCTTTTGCGGAAAAACTTGCCAGTTGTCTACACTGGCCACAGTGTAGACAGCTCAGATTTGTTTTGCGCAAAAAAGCCCGGATCGCGAAAATGGTGATCGGGGCTTTTGGGCAGAAAAACGCGTCTAGATTGACATGGACACTTTTCCGCAAAAAGTGCTTTTGCGGAAAAGCATCCGTGCCAATCTAGACGCTCTATTTCGCAAACGCTTTTAACAGAAAACTTTTCCGTTAAAAGTATTTGCGGAAAATCATGCCAGTCTAGACATAGCCTTAGAGTAGCAGTTTCCAAGCTTCTTTCCAGCCTTCCACAAGAGAAATCAATCCCTAAAGCAACCTCCACCCATCTGAGCTTGACCTTTATATTCCCACCAGGTTCTCCAGTGTTCCTGTTGCAGAACAATGACCCCAGTGCTTCTTTAATGGAACCCTGACTTTTTTCCAGAACTTGTGGCTAAGGTTAGATTCTTTCCAACAGCTTTACTGTGGTTCTTTTCCTAGAGTGAAGAAACACCATGTCTCTCCTTCCTGGGTGTTGCTGTCTATCTTGAGTCCTCCTGCTGGACCTCCCTGATAGTTTTCATGCCCTTCCTTTATGAAGGCATAGCTCTTCCACCACTGAGTCATAACAAATCAGGCTTGACAGAGCCACCCGGTACAGAGTCTATATCCTGTCACAGAGCCACATATCTTGAACTGCACCAGAGCTCTACTCAGTACAGTTGAGGAAGGGGCAAGAGTAACTTTAAACCATTTGTGTGTTCCCCGACTTTCCATAGCTCCCATGGACCAATTAAGCCTTCAGCTTAACTTCGAGCAGCTTCAGGGTTACTGTAGATTTCACTGGCTTCTTACAATCCCCCACCACCTAGAAGCTATTATGCTGGCCACAGAAAACACAAGAACACAGTTCCATGACTCCTCCCACTCTTCTTCCCACAGCATGTCCCACATGCAAGAGGAATAGGGAATTAGAAAGGGATAAGATAAAGACAGCTGTGCCTGTTCAGGATTTCCCTATGCTCCTCACCTGCACATTCTGGGAGTGTCTGTACAGCAAAGTATCAGAGGGGTAGCCATGTTAGTCTGGATCTGCAAAAGCGAAAAGGAGTCCTGTAGCACCTTAAATTCAATCAGGGAGGATGAGGCCCACTTCTAGCAGCAGATCTGGAGGTATGAACACCAAGATAGGAGAAACTGCTTTTGTAATTGGCTAGCCATTCACAGTCTTTGTTTAATCCTGAGCTGATGGTGTCAAATTTGCAGATGAACTGCAGCTCAGCAGTTTCTCTCTGAAGTCTGATCCTGAAGTTTTTTTGCTGCAGGATGGCTACCTTTAAATCTGCTGTTGTGTGTCCAGGGAGATTGAAGTGTTCCCCTACAGGTTTTTGCATATTGCTATTCCCAGGGCCCATGGCAAGTAGATGACACCCCGGAAGAGCCGGCGCGGTGCGATCTGTGCATGTGCAGTACGATCTGTGCATGCGCAGAGCGCAGAACTGTGTGGCTGGCAAGCGGGGCTCACTGCCGCTTGGCGAGCCCTGGCTATTCCTAATATCTGATTTGTGTCCATTTATTCTTTTGCGTAGGCACTGTCCAGTTTGGCCAATGTATATAGCAGAGGGGCATTGCTAGCACATGATGGCATATATTATGTTAGTAGATCCTCCCTGATTGAATTTACCTCATTATCTCTAGCCTGATTCTTGTCTGCATATTTATACCTGCCTCTGGAAATTTCCACTACATGCATCTGATGAAGTGGGTCTTTGCCCATGAAAGCTTATGCTCCAATACATCTGTTAGTCTATAAGATGCTACAGGACTCCTTGCTGCTTATACAGCAAAGTTATTTCAGAATAATGGCTGTTATTCTAAAATAACTATGTGAGTGTCTACACAGCAATTCTATTAGTTTGAAATAATTTTGAAATAATGGACTGCTTATTCCAACTTCTGTAAACTTCATTCTATGAGGAATAATGCCTATTCAGAAATATCTATTTCAAAATAAAGCATGTATAGATGCTCCACTTCTGCTATTTCGAAATAGCCCCTCACCTGGGCCATTCTAAGTTATTCCTTCTGGGGCTCTAAATCAAGATAGCATGTCTCCACTAGGGAAGCCTGCCTCAGACTAATTTTGAGGCTTCCCTGCAGTGTAGATGTGCTATTTTGAAATAAGGTATTGAGGAATAGCTATTCCAGAATAGCTTATTCCAAAATAACTGTACAGTGTGGATGTAGCCTCAGAGTAGCAATGTGGCCTTATTGTTTGGTCTGTTTATTAAAATGTTCACAGTATTAAATAAATACATTATGGAAATAAATGGCTTCTTTTATGGATCATCTTGGTTTGCTTTGTCAAGTGTAGCAATCACATTTCATGTTCTATGATTTGAAAACTGAAGGTGATTTTCTTGGTGCACTCTGAAAGGATTTGTGGTGCAACATGTGCTCTGCTAAGGAATCAAACCTTCCTAGCTGTAATAGACCAATTTTCCCTGTGAATTTTACTGAAAATGTATTTTTTTCCTCTTGACCATGGAAAACATCTGCCATCCAATTTCACTGAACCTGGCCAAAAGCAGATAGATATATACACACTTAGTCTGTGCTAACAATATCTGCTATTAAATATTTCACTGAGCCCACAACGTTTGATCTTATGGAAAAGCTTTTTTAATCTTTTAGTAATGTTAGAAATGCAATTTTCACTACTGTCAGTATGTTAATAAGGGCATGAAAATTGATAACATTGCTGCCCATAGTCACGTCCTGAATTGTTCAGTCTGTTTTCATGCTTCATATGTATTGCACTGAGGTCATGTTTTCATACAGTCGATGGTTGCTCTCTTTTCTGCTCCTGAGGATGAAGGTCTGGATCCATTCATTCCGGAGGTCTGTGCCTTAGTACTTTTTATCATGTATCCTGCCAACCTTGGAGGTCAAATGAAAAGATTTCATGGTATCACGGACATCATTAGGAATGGGCATTTGGGGCTAAAGAAACTACAGAGAAGATGTGTGGTTACCCATAGCAACTGCTGCATCACATGATATTTATGCTGTCTCTGAGCTATAGTGCAGCAGCTTCCTTAAGAAACACAAACACACTCACTTCCATAGAACTCCCAAAAAGATTTAAAAGAAAATACAACCGGAGAAGAAATAAGCTTTAAAATAATCTAAATTAAAATAAGCATATGTTCACTTTTTGATCCTGCTTTCAATTCTGACAGCAATGCCTGGTATTTTTGTATCCCTCTACTTTTTATTAAGCTATTTTATCTAAGAAAAAAAAGAGCTATTGCTTTGATATAGAAGGCTGCTCTATGGAGTCCATAGAGCTACCTCTCTCAGTGTGACATGTCTGGATGGCTCCATCAGAAGCAAAGTGCAGCTTTTCATTTGTTTTGTTTTCTTTTGTTAATCTTCAGCACTCGCTATTTTACAGGCAGAAAGTCTCTCGACAACAATGTGGTACAAATCCCATTACTTGGGCTATGTAATGTGAGACTGGAAAAAGCATAAAGACAGAGAAAGAATTCTGAATGATACTTGCTTTGCTGCCCCTCTTAAAAGGTGCAACATGGACTCCAGCCAAAAGTCTTTTCAGGTCCTTCATGGCATATTGAACTAGCGTGGCTAGCGTTCTGATCACTTCTTAAAGAAACACTGCCATTCTTTAAGAAACACTTTATATTCTTTACAACTTTTAATCTCTATTTTTAGGAACGTCTCACTTGAAAACAGCAATACCTCTGTCAGCTCATTGTCCCTTTCTGTTTTCTCTCTCCATTTGGTAAACATTGGTTGCTGGTTTCCTGTGGTTCATAGGCCAAAATGGCTGCCTTTGGTCCTGTGAATATCTCCAACATCCATTAAAGCAATGCAACTGTATTGTGTTCCCTTCCTCTCCCTATGGGCTATAATATATGTACTGGCGATTTTCATCTTGTGAGTGGATACATCCAAATGATGGCTACAAAAACCATTACAATTTTATCTGCCTATCTAGAGTTGCTGTGGTATCCCCTATATTGTCTCCTTATCTATAGAGGATATGACCATAACAGTTTGAAAGGTTTTCATGGCAACCACTGTACCGAGATAGCTAATTTAGAAGACAATCGCACAGTTGGAACAATTTCAGGCAAATGTGGCTCTCCAAACAACTTGATACCGCCCCTTTAAGCCTACTGTCTATCCATTAAGCCATTTCACACCAAGTAAGAAATCTCAATTTTAGAGCATACTTAAACCCGCTGCATATTTTTATGGTGAATCAGCACAAGGTTACACAGCACAGGTGTTTCTGTAATTGTGATACTTTAGGAAAATTCTGTGCTCGGTGGCCCTCAAGCACTTCCACCTGTCTGGTATGTTGGTCCATTATTATTACAATCAACTGAAATATAAAATGTGCAGGAATGTAAACTGACTAAAAACCTGGCTATGAGCACAGTGCTTTCCATCTATTTTCCTTGATATTCTTCCTTTTCTATTCAGCACTTCTAAACAAAGGACAATAAAAATTAAAGTGGCTACTGTTGCAACTAGGAGATGGTATAGAGGCCATGTAAATACCAAAAGTGGCTCTGTTTTAAAGTGCTCACTTACTCTTCACGGTTAGTGGCAGTGCAATTGTCTGTACTGCAGGGAATGCCTTATTCAAAGCTAGAATTTTAGTGTGAGTGAAAATGTAATTGTGAAGGACTGGGTGATAATTACGTGCCCATGATTTGCTCCACTGTTGCTGCAAAGTGTGATAGCTAGATACTGCCTGCAGGCATCTCTCTGAAGGGGTAAATACGGCAGACTTTCCTCAAACATTCATGGGTTGAGAAGAGGGCTTCTATGAACAGAGACTGGCTGCACTGGATTACAAGTGGTGTAAATGGGGGAGAGCTTTGAATGCATGCTCCAAATATCCAAATCATGTTTCCATACACATAAAATAAAAACAAGGGGTCACTAAATGAAATTAATAGGTAGTAGGTTTAAAACAAAGGGAAGTTTTTCTTCACACAGCACACAGTTAACCTATGGAACTCCTTGCTAGAGGATGTGGTAAAGATGAAGATTTCTAAAAAAAGAGCTAGATAAATTCATCGAGGTTAGGTCCATCAATAGCGAGGATGGGTAGGAATGATGTCCCTAGCTTCTGCTTGTCTAGAAATGGATGACAGGAGAGGGATCACATGATGATTACCTGTTGTGTTCATGCCTTCTGGGGCATCTGGCATTGGCCACTGTCAGCAGGCAGGATACTGGGCTAGATAAGAACATAAGAACGGCCATACTGGGTCAGACCAAAGGTCCATCTAGCCCAGTATTGTGTCTACCAACAGTGGCCAGCACCAGGTGCCCCAGAGAGGGTGGACCGAAGACAATGATCAAGCGATTTGTCTTCTGCCATCCCTCTCCAGCCTCTGACAAACAGAGGCCAAGGACACCATTTTATCCCCTGGCTAATAGCCTTTTATGGACCTAACCTCCATGAAATTATCCAGCTTCTCTTTAAACTCTATTATAGTCCTAGCCTTCACAGCCTCCTCTGGCAAGGAGTTCCACAGGTTGACTCCACTGTGTGAAGAAGAACTTTCTTTTATTAGTTTTAAACTACCCATTAATTTCATTTGGGCTGTGTCCAGACTCAGGGGTTTTTTTCGGGAAAAGTAGCCTTTTTCCGAAAAAACTTCCCCTGCATCCATACTCAAGCCGCGTTCTTTCGAAATTAATTAGAACGCGGCTTTTCTTTCGATGGCAGTAAACCTCATTTCACGAGGAAGAACGCCTTCTTTCAAAAGTTCCTCTTTCGAAAGAAGGCGTTCTTCAATGTAAATAGGGCTTCTTCAAAAGAGAGCATCCAGACTCACTGGATGCTTTCTTTCGAAAAAGCAAGCCGCTTTTTCGAAAGTTCAATGTGCAGTCTAGACGCTCTCTTTCGAAAGAGGCTCTTTCGAAAGTATCTTTCGAAAGAGCCTCTTTCGAAAGAGGCTTGCAGTCTAGACATAGCCTCGGTGTCCTCTAGTTCTTCTATTATGGGAACTAATAAATAACTTTTCTTTATCAGCCCTCTCCACACCACTCATGATTTTATAGACCTCTATCATATCCCCCCTCAGTCTCCTCTTTTCTAAACTGAAAAGTCCCAGTCTCTTTAGCCTCTCCTCATATGGGACCCGTTCCAAACCTCTAATCATTTTAGTTGTCCTTTTCTGAACCTTTTCCAAGGCCAAAATATCTTTTTTGAGGTGAGGAGACCACATCTGTACACAGTATTCAAGATGTGGGCGTACCATAGTTTTATACAGGGGCAGTAAGATATTCTGGGTCTTATTTTCTATCCCTTTCCAAATAATTCCTAGCATCCTATTTGCCTTTTTGACCGCCGCTGCACTCTGTGTGGAAGTTTTCAGAGAACTGTCCACGATAACTCCAAGATCTCTTTCCTGATTTGTCGTAGCCAAATTAGCCCCCATCATACCGTACGTATAGTTGGGGTTATTTTTCCCGACGTGCATTACTTTACACTTATCCACATTAAATTTCATTTGCCATTTTGTTGCCCAATCACTCAGTTTGGTGAGATCTTCTTGGAGTCCCTCACAGTCTGCTTCTGTCTTGATCACAGTCTGCTTCTGTCTTGAGATAGACCTTTGGTCTCACCCAGTATGGCCGTTCTTACGTTCTAATGCTGCCATTTCAGCTAAAGCAAAATCTAACACTGGTGCACTAAATTCATATAAACTGTTGGGCCCAGACTAAAGAAGGTAGGGCGTGGTCTCCCCCCCAAAAATTAGCACAGATTTAAGAAAATAAAATGTCCTTTAAAAAATAGAAGCTGAAATCCATTTCCTCTTTTGCAGAAGAGGTTGTTGTGCATAGTCAATTTCTACCCAATTATTTAAGACACTGCCCCTCTCTTTTGACCTTTCTGTACTTATCTTGGGAAAGTGCTATGGAGATGCAAGGCTCTGATTTGCTTAATTCTAGTTCTTTATTATTAAACCCGTAGTCCGATAACTCATGTGACAATATTTTTATAGTCATTCTATAGTCTCTATTCCAAAAAGGAGATATACAACAGCGGCTTACAAAATGTCAGACCTTTGTCGGTATATTGCCTCTTAGGAGTAAAGACTGCCTAAATAGCCATAAAGAACTTTGCCACATGTTTTTGCTCTGATTTTGGTGACGCAGAGGTGCCTGGAAACTGAAAAATGAGATTGACTGACCTGTGAGTTTGGAAAACATAAAATTGCAATAATATTTCTTTCTATTTGTAAGCAACATTTATAATTGGGAGGAGAGAACTTGGAATTGCTGATATTCAAGGCTCCATGGCCTGCCAAAATACTTTTATTCGGGGCAGAAACTTGACATTCCATTTCTCAGCCTAGGTTTTTGGCAGTCAAAACCTTCAAAAATTCAATATGTTCATATTCATTCAATAATTGTACACATTCATATTATAAGAGGCAGAGAAGTATCAACTATTAATATTGATCATATTTCAAAACAAAAATTATTTAACACTGGACTCTAGCAAGGGGTTCCTCTGCTATTAAAAATTAGTAGATTATCTTTATAATGGACCGGAAGATTTACTTTGTGTTGCTCGGATCCTTAACTCAGATAAGTTATGTTTTTCTTCATTTAAATCATTGTTCTGGGATAGGGCTGAAGATGAGGGGTACCTGTTTGCAGGCTGCCTCGAGGAGAGAGGACTACCTAACTTTCTCTCACTGCAGCAGGTTCGGGCCAGGTGAGAAGCACCTGTCCATGGCCGCTGCAGCTGCAGCAGGTGCAGCCAGGGGTGGGGTGCATGTCCCCCTACTGGGGAACAGACAGACAAACAGACACAAAAACAGATAAACTATATGAAATATATAGTTGACAGCTATCCCTTTTTCCACACTTGCCCCCTACTGGCCTAATGGGATTATAACTGTCCCAGTTCCCACCTTTGACCTCTTGATGCTCCCCTGAGCTCATTCAACATTATAACTCCCTCCTAGCAGACCCCTCTCTTTCTCATAAAATAGAAACAATCGAATTCCAGGCATATTCCATTGTGTTGGCACAACCAAACCCTGACCTTGCTTTAAGGTATGATAAGAGGAAGCTGCCTACCAAATTTGGTGGTGCTAGCCCCTAGTGTTTAGGAGGAGTTTTTGAACAAACAGACTAACAGATGAACAAACAGACTTCTAGAATATATAGTAAGACATTTTCTGGTAAGGGAAAACATGGCAAGTTAGAAAGTGAGGTCAAAATCAAGATTAAATGAAAATCTTAATACAAAATGCCAACTAGCACTTGCAGAATAGGACACATCTGTCTTGCTCTTTACCTGAGTCTGAAAGGTCTATTCCTGTTTTCACTGGTCAGAGTGGCAACAGTATCGGGCCCAAGATGACAGTTGCTGTCATGAGAAAAAAATCAAAAGCACCTAAATAACGTAACAGCTTAAGTCACATTTTCAAAGTGTCTAAATTCATGCAAAGTTCATCAGATTTGGGACTTAACCCATTTAGAAGCCCAGTCCCATTTTCTAAAGAAACTTAAGAATTCCTGAAAATTTTAATTGCTATCTTGCTGCATCACTGCTCATGGACAGATACATTTCTCTGTCATGCTTGCCCATTTTCTCTTTTTTTGGTCAAAAATATTTCCCCCCTCTGTAATATGCATGAATAACATTTTAAGTAAACATGGGCTCAATCCCAACAAAGTGTGGTTCAAGGCTCAGACTTCCATAGGTTCAAGGCTCCTCGTTTGACCCATCTCTACAATGAACTATACAGGCAGTCCCCGGGTTATGTACAAGATAGGGACTGCAGGTTTATTCTTAAGTTGAATTTGTATGTAAGTCAGAACTGGTACATATTGTAGAGGATACTCTAGCCAAACATTTCTCCAGAGCTCAGTTTTATTCTCCCACACCTCACTTCGCTCAGTCCTTTATTCTCAAGCTGAGGTGTCTGCTGAGAAAAGCCGCTCCGCGTCTCTCTGGTCTGCGGGGGGGGGGGCGCTAGCTCCGCGTCTCCCTGGTCTGCTGGGGGTGGGGGAGGGCACTAGCTTCGTGTCTCCCTGGTCTGCTGGGGGGAAGCAGCTAGTGCAGGGTTGCCTCACCCCGTTTGTAAGTAGGGATCCGATGTAAGTCGGATCCATGTAACCCGGGGACTGCCTGTAATTAGAGGTATCTATTTCCCCCAGGAAGAGGCCCTGGGAAAGAACTTCATCTCAAATTACAATTCCTTCCCTGCTTCCTCCTTCTCCAGAGGAACAAATTTGTGACACCTTTTTGCAATGTGCAGCTTCCTTCGGGCCTAGCTCTATTTGTTGGAACCCTGAGGAGATGCACCCACAACTTTCCCCTCTTCCAGTGGCATGGAACACGACATAAAATCGAGGCTTTGTGTCAGACCCCAGGAGGCTTTCAATGACATTTTAAAAAAGCTTGGACATTGTAAGACCTGGTAATGCTGCTGTCTAGTCCTAACGATCGTTATTCATTAATTAATAAGATACAGGCTGTGTAGGAAAAAAAGGCTAAATGTCTGAACATTTCCAGTAAGTGTGCAATATCAAGTTATACAAAGAGCCATAACTGTTGGGCTTCATCTACTGAAAGAAGGATGTGGTCTCCCCTCAAAAAATCCAAAACAGATTAAAAAAATTAAAATGACCTTTAAAAACTGCAACTGAAGCCCATTTCCTTTTTTGCCGAAGAGGTTATTATCCATAATGATGTATGTACCTGTTGATAATCTGAGGGGAAGGGTTTGTTTGTTATTTTTTAAATGCTGTGCATATTTTAAAGAGCTATTAGAGCATGTAAGCAGCTGTAATGAGTTTTCTAGTGTCTATTAGCAACAAAAACAAAAGCAGTCAAAACTACAAAACAAAACTAGTGGTTCTTCACTTGATCAACATTCACAAAAGAACTCAGCAGGAAATTCAGCTGCAGAGCAGGATAGAGGTACCAATTACACAGCGACCAGAGAAAATGTATGGCACAAGAAAAAGAAACTCAAGGAAACATGTTGGGTTGCTTCATCAAGGGCTACAGAAAATTCTTATCTTAAGAAAGAAAAAAAAAAAAGACAAGGAACCAAATTCTGTTCTCAGATGGGCTGGTATAAATCTGGAGCAAGTCCAATGTATGCAACAAAGTCAATCTGGATTTTGAAATTATGGCACAATGAGTACAGTCATATTTGGATTTACTCCAGTGTAACAGATAGTAGATTCTTACCCCACAGATGATAACATTTGACTTCATTTATGAACTTTTTAAAAAAGGTCTCATACACTCCTCTTCTTTCCCCACAGTGGAGATGCCAGTTCGAAACATAGGGATGGATGTGCCACATTTTCATACTGCTCATTAGCCCTCTGATACAGGAAATGTAGAAATAGCGATGTGCTGGTTTTGAATAACCTTGGCGGCTTGGTCTTAGATCTTTAAGCATTTGTTATGAGTAGAGACAGGGGGATATGTACCACAAAAATATAATTTATCATACACTGTTGTCAGAATTCTGTGCTGCTTAAAATTAGTTTTGTTAGCATCTGTATCCTATACAAGGCACATTCTGTGCTGTATATTCAACAAGCCATGTCACTAATCCAACCATCCTCAGGTTTGATGCAGGGCTTTAAAATAATAGAGAGATATGGTTGAAACACAGAGACATATGATATTTTTTGAAATCCATGGAGAGACTTACTACCAACTGAGGGTCACAGAGCATGGGAGGAAAAAACCCTTTGAGCTTTTCTTAAGTTCTGTTTTGATGTTTCTCCATCTACCAAATTCATAAAATGCTTTTGGTTCACAAAGGAATGGTAGCTTGTAAAATATCTCAGCAACTACACACACTACCCAAACACATTCTAGAAAGATGTGCATAGAGCTCCCTTTGAAGTTGCAGTTGTAAAAGGAATCTTGCAATTCTTTTAAACATGGTATTTAAACATAAGGCAATAAACAAAATCAATCTCTGGTAAATATTGTTCTAAAGAGACAGAATAAACAGAATGAGCTACTTATGAATATATATTTTTAATCTCATAGCAGAGATGAAATGCAGCGATCGCTTTTTAGTTTAAAAGAGTTTTCTATTGTTTTGTAAAAGAAAGAAAAAGGAAACAAGAGACCTTTTCCCTTCTAAATGAAATATACATAGTTTGTGAGAGATTCTGTCTCATTTACATCTAACCAGGATCTGAAAAGGATCGGAGTGAAAAGGAAAACATCCCTTCATGCTTGCTTTGTAGAAGTCACTCTTACAGAGTTTCCCAATCTTTTCAGACAACTAACTGTTTCAGTATACCAGATGGAAAAGGAGCAGTTTAATAACAGACTAAAGCCACAGTTCAAGAAATCATTTCCGCATATGCTTAAATCCATCCCTTTTCAGAACAGCACTTAAGTATATGACTGCACTGCATAGAAGTCAGTGGGAGTCAAGGATATGCTAAAAGTTCAGCATGTGCTGCAGTTTTATTTGTGCTTAAGTGGTTTCTTGAATGGTCCCTAAGAAGAGAGCAAAGGCCTTGAGTACAAGTAAAAAGAAAAAAAAATCTTGAAATAATAGTACTGAAAGGTATTCATTGATTTCATGGCTTTGAATATAGTCCTACTACTGGTGTTTATGAGGGATCATTGAATTGTCTCTCAAGAGGTAAAAGACACTGTGTAATATCTTTTTCCCTTAAAGAGAATTTCAGATTTGCACTTTCATCCTTGATTAGATTTTTCTAAACAAAAAGACACAAGCCAGTCCAATAACCTGGCCTGTGAATGGCCCTCCTCTCACACTTAATTCAGGATTGTGAATTCCAATTACCATTTGCTAAATCAGTGAAAACTGCCTGCCCAATGATAACCATCTAAACAACAAAACTCTTCAAAGTGGTTTGAATTTCTTCTCTGCAAACTGTTCAATCTGTTTAATATCAGCATTGCATTACAATGATGCAGAGTAGTTTTCTATTTACCAAAATGCTTGAAGCATTATGTCGCTAGCTCCTGAACTCTATCTATATTAACATACACCTCTGGTATTACATTTCAAGGAAAGAAACATTACCTTGCTTTTTCAGCCTTTGAACATAAATAAAATAAACTAACAACATCAGTGATATGTCTAGAGATCATTTAAACTTTTTCCTGTTTCTGTGCATAACCAGAAGAAAAGGATGTCTAGGGAGTTTGTGGAAACTCCACCAATGGAAATATTTAAGAGCAGGTTGGATAGACTTCTGTCAGAGATTATCTAGACCAGGTGTGAGGAACCTCAGGCTCAGGGGGTGGTTGTGACCCCCAGCTGGCCTAGATCCAGCCCCGGTGGCTCAACACTGGGGAGCCCATGTTGGCCTCCAGTTCCCCTACCACCCACCCGTACAAAATCTACTAGTCTGGACCTCCCCTTCCTCCTTCCCGCACTTGCCCCATGGCTCTGATGTGCAAGGTCCCACTTAGCTTCTCACTTGTGTGCAGTCCCCAAGTGATTTTTCTGTGGGTGAGTGGCCCCCTACGCAAAAAAGGTTCCCCACCCCTGATCTAAGATGGTGCTTGATCCTGCCATGAGGGCAGGGGAATGGACTTCATGACCTCTTGAAGTCCCTTCCAGTTCTAGGATTCTGTGATTCTATGGTATTCTGGCTAAAAGCACAAGATGGGGAGTAAGAAGAGATGTGATTTATTCTGGCTTTGCCATTGACTTCTTCTATGTCATTGGTCAAAACTCTTAACGAGTCAGCACCCCTGCTAACCCATTTGCATATGGAGATAATTCAACTCTAATTCTCAAGAATGGAATGATACTTCATTCATTAAAGTTTTTTAAATGCTTTGATACGCTGTTAGGCAGTTCTATGGAAAGGCAAAGCACTTTATCCCGCAAAGACTTACACATAGAATCATAGAATTGGAAGGGACCTCGACAGGGCATTGAGTCCAGTCCCCTACCTTCATGGCAGCACAAAGCACCGTCTAGATCAGGGCTACTCAACTTTGGAAGCCCCAGGGGCCACAATGATACTCATAGCACACACCGAGGGCTGCAACTTAAGTGTCGTTGCATATACATGCAAATATATATGCAAAAATAGCTTATTTCATACAATGCCCCGGTGCTCCCAGCGCCTCCTCCCTGGAGGCTAGAAATGCCAACACCCTGTTCCAGCCAGCCTGTCCACTTGGGTCTTTCAGTGCTCACCCTGCCTGGGAGATGCCTCACCGTTATGAAGTGTCTTCCCAGTGGAGGCCATGTTCAAAGGATCCCAGCTGTGGGCCCTGTATTGAGCTTCACGTAAACCCAAACTGCACTGCAGGCCATAAACAAATGGGCCACATGCTGAGTAGCCCTGGTCTAGACCATCCCTGATAGATGTCTATCCAACTTGCTCTTAAATATCTCCACTGATGGAAATTCCACAACCTCCCTAGGCAATGAGTTCCAATGTTTAACCATCCTGACAATTAGGAAGTTTTTCCTAATGTCTAACCTAAACCTCCCTTGCTACAATTTAAGCCCATTACTTCTTGTCCTATCATCAGAGGCCAATTTTTCTCCTTTCTCCTTGTAACACCCTTTTAGATACTTGAAAACTGCTACCATGTCCCCCCTCAGTTTTCTCTTTTCTAAACTAAACTAGTCCAGTTCTTTCAGTCTTTCCTCAGAGGTCATGTTTTCTAGACCTTTAATCACTTTGGTTGCCCTTCTCTGGACCGTTTCCAGTTTCTCCACATCTTTCTTGAAATGTGGTGCCCAGAATTGGACAATGTTTAAATAGAAGTACCTGTGCAGTCCCAATGGAAACCCATGCATAAGTCTTTACATCATTGGACCTAAAACTGGACAGGCAGTGAGTGTTTATCATCAGTAATCCTCAGGTTCAAATGCAAAAACGTGCTATGACCAAAGTGTAATAATCCAATGCCAAAGACTTTCACCTCTTGTTTTTGTGTCAAATCCAGATCAGTCATGATTGGAAGTTTGTTCAAGTAGCCTGCTAGAGGATACAAAATGAGTCAGCAGTTCATCTCGCTTACAGTGGAGAAGAATCACACACGGCCAAAAACTCTGTATTTTCATCCAAGCTATTCAAAATACTCAGCACTAGTCTGGATTCAGGTAACACTCCTTGCATGCTTTTCTCAAGGGGAAGGGCGAAGGAGGGAAAATAGCAGAAAGAATTAAAAATGTCAATAATTACAACCTTTTAAAATAGGTCTTTTCAATTGTAGGATCTGTAACTTTGACTTTCCCAAAGAAGGGAGGCAGTGAAGCAGAATGCCCAGATCTATTGTGGCTATGTTAGTGATCCCTGCAAGATATTCATGAGACTCTTAAGAGCAGAGATCACTTGTACAGTTAATATTTGCCTCCAAAGCCATAGAGAGTAACTTCAAAAAAGTCCCAATTGAAGGTTACATGCAACGATCGTATCCGCACTCTCAGGTCAAGGGCAGATGAAGTCCCACAGGTAATAATACCAGTAACCTCTCATAGGTCGAGGGCAGGTGAGCAGTCCCCCTCCCCCCCTTCCATGGGTAAATGGTAGCTGCAGATACAGAGAACATAGCATCTGATGTTACAGGACTCTGTGGCAAATGAGCATTCTCACTAGACCCAGGAGGTGAATCAATTATTTAGTGTCATGGAGTAGATCCATTAGTGCATGACCTTAATAAAGAGGCCTGTGACTGGCAAGAAATCTCATAGGATAGTCGGTGCAGCAGAAGAAATATCCCTACTTCTTCCTCCCCCCCCCCCCCAGCATGCACGCGCACACACAAACAGATACAGGGATTGAGGCAGCTGAATTTGCATGTGAACACTATTTTTTTAAACTATTGTTGACATCTGGTGAAGCTCAAGCAACAGGGCCTGCTGTCCCATGTTTTTGTACACAATATTATACATTTTTATTGTTTAATTTTTTAATATTTTACCCTTGTAAAATGGCTTTTGTCTAAAGCAGGGCTACTCAACATGCGGCACGCCATCCGCATGCATCCCGCAGCCTGTTTGTTTGCGGCCCGCAGTGTGGTTTGGATTTACACAGGGCTCAACACACAGCCCGTAGGTGGGATCCTTTGAACATGGCTTCCACTGAAAACATGCTCTACAACGGAGAAGTAACTCCCAGGCGGGGTGAGCATCGAAAGATGCAAGCAGATGGGCTGGCTGGAACAGACATGTACAGGGTGTCGACATTTCTAGCCCCTAGGGGAGGAGGTGGGGGGAGCACCAGGACATTGTGTGAAAGAAGCTATTTGTATATATTTGCATGTATATACAATCACATTTAAGTTCCAGCCCTCAGCATGTGCTGATAGTATCATTGTGGCTTTCAGTGCTTCCAAAGTTGAGTATCCCTGGTCTAAAGACTCCCAAGGTAATCTACAAAGAATGTAGTCTTGTAATAGCTATGTGAGATTAGCATTATTACAGAAGTGTTTCAGATGGGCATATTGTAGCACAGACAGGCTAAGAATAAATTGTTCAGATGATAGGCACTTGTGAATATTGAGCTGAATATGACTAGTCCAAGATCGTAGAATTAGTCAGCTGTGCAACCCACACCAGAATTCAGTAAGTTTACCCTCCAGGTCTTGAGTGCTAGCCACTAGACAAAACAGCCTGTCATTTACACTACGGTTGTGTCTAGACTGGCCAGTTTTTCCGGAAAATCAGCCGCTTTTCTGGAAAAACTTGCCAGCTGTCTACACTGGCCGCTTGAATTTTCGCAAAAGCACTGACTTCCTACTATAAGAAATCAGTGCTTCTTGCAGAAATATTATTCTGCTCCTGTTTAGGCAAAAGTCCCTTTTGCGGAAAAGCAACTGTGCCAATCTAGACGCTCTGTTCCGAAAATGCTTTTAATGGAAAACTTTTCCGTTAAAAGCATTTCCGGAAAATCATGCCAATCTAGATGCAGCCCTCTGCTCTCTTTGGGCATGTCTACACTGGGGAGTTATTTAAAAAAACTCCCCTTATTTCAGAATATCAAGGCGAGCATCCACACTACCAAGCATGTAATTTCAAAATAAGGGGAGTCATTTCAAAATAATAACTCCTGCTTGTGACAAGGAATATGCTTATTTCAAAACAGGTATTTCAGGAGTTATTATTTCAAAATAGTTTATCTCAAAATAACCTGGTAGTGTAGACATAGTCTTAATGACCCATGTTTTTGTTGATATGCTTGTCCAGTTGTCAGCTTTCTTCAATCAGCAAAGGCATTAGGAGAAGATAAAATGAAAGCATGTTAGAGGCAGAACTGAATGCTCAAGAACAGACTCCTTCTTCCTTCATGAGCCGGATACAAATACATTTATTTCTTGCTCCTCCCTCAAGGGAAACAATGCTGTGCTCCTTTTCTCTGCCAATGATTGGTTGACTCGCTCATTAGTAACTTATGATTGGCCAGTAAGGGTTGCTTCTTCACAGCAACTTAACTCGAAATAAGATACGCAATATGCATAGCTCAAATTGCGTATCTTATTTTGATACTATTTCGAAATAGCTTATTTCATCATTTGGCGCTGTCTATGCAGCACCAAATTTCAAAAGAAAGCGCTATTCCAGAACGTCCCTTACTCCTCGTAGAATGAGGTTTACAGGGACGTCGTAATAGCAAGCCCAAAATAACAGGCTTGCTGTGAAGACGCGGGATAGCTATTTAGGGATACTCCAGTATCCTGAAATAGTGTTGAAGTGTAGACTACGCAAGGAGTCTTCTTAGAGCTCTCATGGTCCAAATATTGTAGTACAAATAGAAACCAACTAGTTGCCTGTTTGCATTCCGTTCACACGGGGGAGGAGGGGAGGCATTATTTATGCCAGTCTGCTTCCGCATTTTGATATCGCCACATGTTATCAGTATCCATGTCACAAGCACCACTCACTGAGAGCATTTTCCACAGTGTCAGCAGAGAGGCACAAGCCTGAATGCACACTGAGATCCGAGCACACTCACTTTCAGAGAGGGGCCTACCAGGGAGGGAAGTTTCAGGAAGCCACCACTGTCCATGCTGTTGCTGTGCTGTGGGCTTCAGTCTCCAGTGCTATCATCCAGATGCCTCTCAGGGCTAAGTGACAGAGAAAATCTGTTAAGAAATGTGACAAAATACTAAAATCAAACCGGCATAGGGTTGCCAACTTTTATTGGCACAAAACCAAACCTGCTACCCCACCTGTCGTCCTAGAGGCCCCACCACCTGCTCACTCCACCCGCCCTCCCTCAGTCACTTGCTCTTCACACCCTCACTCACTCTCTCAATAAGGAGCAAAAGAATCTTTTTCTCTTTTCTGCATTGCCAGAAAACAGGCTAAGGACTAGTGCAGTCCTTACACGCTGCCGCAGTACAGGGACTTCAGAGCAGGAACCGCTCACTCTAGAGAGGATAAAAGAGTCACAAAATAGTCTCTCCACCCCTTCACTGGACATTGACAGAGAAAAACAGGTTCCACCATCTAAAAGGATGAATTAAGTTTACATACTGCCCTGCATGCACATTTAGTTTCTCTGGTAATAAGCTACTCCCTGCAAACATTTTTGTTAATGCATTATAAATTGTGGTATGTATGCCAATTTTAGGCATCCACATGGAAAAATATTGCTTCATCTTACCTTGAAAACTGTCCAATTCTTCAAGGTCAGTAAGAAGGCAATGAGGAGAAGGTATATAGGTTTGGGTGAGTAAATAACCAGAGAAGCATTTTATATCCTCAGCCTGTTAATTAAAAAAAAATGCAAACCAACCAATTTCAGTGGTTTGGTAATAATCAGTCTGAGGTGAAACGAACCAGAATTGGTTCTGTTATATGTTTTTGGCAGCTTGTAACTCAACATATTTTACTTTCTTTATTCCCTAAATGCAGATTGCTTGATGGTGTGTAAGAGAGCTAATTAGATATAAATACCAACCAGCACCCAAATAACAAGGATCATGATGATCATACGGTGAACAGCTGTGCCATTCGATAAATTGGTTTCATTTCTAATAGTACTGCAATGCAAACATATTTGTAGCTCAGAAAAGACTTTTCTCTCGTTTCTTCCCACAGCTAGATTCAATTAAAAAACCCTACTCTCCTCATAAAGAGCCACACAAGGCCAGCAAAAAATCCCTCAAGGTTTGGTCAGTTTATTTGTGGGAGCTGAATAGAGGTGTTTTTTTATTGAATCCTTCCATCAATGATTTCTTTGCAAAGAAGAACAGAAAAGAATAGAAAAATGTCATCAATGGAGTCCGTGCAAGCAGGGAGCACTAGGTAATGGAGGTTGGAAAGGATGGTTCATGCTTTTTTATATTCCCACACTTTTAAATAGATGGCTTTGAGGGTTTTTCATTTGCTGAATTTAAAACTACTGAGAGGGAAAGATGGGAATCTACTGGATCCAAAGTCCTTTGCTTCTCCACAGAACAGATACCTATGGCTGTGTCTACATTGGCAAGATTTAGCGCAAAATCTTGCCGTCTGTCTACACTGGTCACGAGTATTTGCGCAAGAACACTGACGTTCTACTGTATGAAATCAGTGCTTCTTGCGCAAATACTCTGACACTCCCGCTCAGGAATAAGTCCTCTTGCGCAAGTGTTCTTGCACAAGAGGCCAGTGTAGACAGGTAACATGAATTTCTTGCGCAAGAAAGCCCAATGGCTAAAATGGCCATCGGAGCTTTCTTGCGCAAGAGAGTGTCTACGGTGGCAAGGATGCTTTTGTGCAAAAGCAAATTTTTTGAGCAAAGGCATATGCCAGTATAGACTCTCTCTTACTCAAATACTCTAACGCAAAAACTCTTGCGTTTCAAGTATTTGCGCTAAATCTTGCCAGTCTAGACATAGCCCAACAGTGCACATTTTCATCACATTGCTTCTTCTGGCACCCTGTACTTCTGACCTGGAGGAGTTACACCCAAAGAGTCAAATTTTCAAGAAAAAAATGGTTTTGATCTCATCACCTTCTTAACTTAAGGGCACAAACATTGCAAAACTCTTCTAACCCACTGACTTGTAGAAAGCATCCATAGTGGTGGCCCTGAGAATTGCACTATTTACAGCCGTAGCTGTCATCTAAGAACAGAAGAATGGCCAAATTGGGTCAAACTAAACGTTCATCTGGCCAGTATCTTTCTTGTGACAGTGGCCAATACCAGGTGCCCCAGAGGGATTCATTCCCTGTTTCCCATTCCCATTTGCCCTGACAAACAGAGATTAGGGACACCATCCCTGTCCGTCCTGGCTAATACCCATTGATGGACCTATCCATGAATTTTCCAGGTCTTTTTTGAAACCTGTTGAAGTTCTGGCCTTCACAACATCTTCTGGCAGGAAGTTCCACAGATTGACTTTGAACAAAAAACAGGACCATGTAGCACTTTAAAGACTAACAAGATGGTTTATTAGGTGAAGAGCTTTCATGGGCCAGACCCACTTCCTCAGATCAAACTGTGGAAGAAAATTGGCATGACCATATATACCAAAGGGATACAATCAAAGAAAGTGAACACATACAAAAAGGACAAATCAGATTTCAGAACAGCGGGGAGGGGAGAGATGAGCGGGGGAGTTTAATGTCTGTGAGATAATGATATTAGAGGTGATAATTGGGGAAGCTATCTTTGTAATGTGTAAGGTAATTAGCATCTTTGTTGAGTCCCAGTTGTAAAGTGTCAAATTTAAGCATGAATGACAGTTCAGAGGTTTCTCTTTCAAGTCTGGTGTTAAAATGTCTTTGAAGCAGGATGCAGGTAATCAAGTCATTGAGACAATGCCCTTTCTGGTTGAAATGGCAAGAAACTGTTTTTTTCTTTGTGATACTGTCTGATATCTGTTTTGTGGGCATTGATTCTTTGGCAAAGTGTCTGAGACGTTTGTCCAATGTACATAGCAGACGGACACTGTTGGCACATGATAGCATAAATTATATTTCTGGATGAGCAGGAATATGTGTTCTTGATCTTATAATTGAATTGGTTAAGTCCAATAATGGTGTCAACAGAGTAAATATGTTGCAAAGCTGATAACGGGGTTTGTTGCAAGGGAAGGTACCAGGGTTGGTATTAGTGTGGTATGTCCTGTGGTTGTTGGTAAGAATCATCTTGCGGTTAGGTGGTTTTCTATAGGAGACTATGGAGGTATGTCTACACTAGCCCCCGAGTTCGAACTAGGGAGGCTAATGTAGGCATTTGAAGTTGCAAATCAAGCCCGGGATGTAAATATCCCGGGCTTGATTTGCATCTTCCCGGCAGGTTGCCATTTTTGAAATTTACAAGTCCGGACTAACTGCCCGCATCTACACGCGGCAGGGACCCGGTAGTTCAAAATAAAGCCCTAGTTCGAACTACCTGTTAAACCTCATTACAGGAAGAATAACAGGTAGTTCGAACTAGGGCTTTATTTCAAACTACTGGGTCCCTGCCGCGTGTAGACGCGGACAGTTAGTCCGGACTTGTAAATTTCAAAAATGGCGACCGGCCAGGAAGATTCAAATCAAGCATGGGATATTTAAATCCCAGCCATGATTTGCAACTTCAAATGCCTACATTAGCCTCCCTAGTTCGAACTAGGTGGCTAGTGTAGACTTACCCTGGGTCTGTTTCCCAGAGCCTCTCAAAGTGTAGTATCCTGTTCCAGTATAGGTTGTAGTTTATTGATAATGTGTTGGACGGGTTTAAGTTGGGGTCTATAGGTGATGGCAAGTGGTGTTCTATTGTTGGTTTTCTTGGGTCTGTCTTGAAGTAGGTGGTTTCTGGGTATTCGTCTGGCTCTTTCAATTTGTTTTTTTATTTCTCCGGGTGGGTAATTGAGGTTTATAAATGCTTGGTAGAGATCCTGAAGTTTCTGGTCTCTTTCAGTGGGATTAGAGCAGATACGGTTGTATCGAAGGGCTTGGCTATAGACCATGGATCGTATGGTGTGTTCTGGATGGGAGCTGGAGGCATATAGGTAACTGTATGAGTCAGCGGGTGTTCTGTAGAGAGTGGTGTCTAATTTACCACTGGTGATTTGTACAGTGGTATCCAGGAAATGGATCTCTCATGTAGAATGGTCCAGGCTGAGATTGATGGTGGGCTGTAGGTTGTTAAAATCTCTGTGGAATGTCTCCAGTGTTTCTGAGCTATGGGTCCAGATCATAAAGATGTCATAGATATAGCATAAGTAGAGAAGGGGTAAAATGGGATGGGATCTGAGGAAACATTGTTCTAAGTCAGCCATAAAGATGTTAGCGTACTGTGTGGACTTTGCACTCTGTGAAGAAATACTTCCTTTAGCTTGTTTTAAAACTGGAGCCCATTATTTTTATTTGGTGACCTTCCCCATGACAGGTTACTTTACTTAAAAGCCTTTGGTGAGGGACCTTGCAAAGGCTTTCTGAAAATTCAGGCAAATTATATCCGCTGAATCCCCCTTGTCCACATGTTTGTTGAGCCCCTCAAAGAATTCTAGTTGATTGTTGAGGCATGATTTCCCTTTACAAAAAATATGTTGACTCTTCCCCAACAAATTATGTTCCTCTATGTGTCTGAAAATTTCTTTCTTTACTATAGTTTCAATCAGTCTCCCAGGAAGTGAAGTTAGACTTACTGACCTATAATTGCCAGGATCACTCTCCAGGATCCCCCCTCCAGGCTCACTTCTGGAGGGGGGAGGGATAGCTCAGTGGTTTGAACGTTGGCGTGCTAAATCCAGGATTGTGATCTCAATCTTTGAGGGGGGCCATTTAGAGTTCTGGGGCAAACCTTTCACGGATAGTACTTGGTCCTGCTGCAAGGGCAGGGGACTGGACTCAATGACCTCTCAAGGTCCCTTCCAGCTCTATGAGATGGTATATCTCCATATATTATATTAATCATAGAACTGGAAGAAACCTCAGGAGGTCATCAAGTCCAGCCCCCTGCCCAAGGCAGGACCAATCCCAACTAAATCAACCCAGCCAGGACTTTGTCAAGTTGAGACTTAAACACCTCTAGGAATGGAGATTCCACCACCGCCCTAGGTAACCCATTTCAGTACTTCACTACCCTCCTAGTGAAATAGTTTTTCCTAATATCAAACCTAAACCTCCCCCACTGTAACTTGAGACCATTGCTCCTTGTTCTGCCATCCATCACTACTGTGAACAGCCTCTCTCCATCCTCTTTGGAACCTCCCTTCAGGAAGTGGAAGGCTGCTATCAAATCCCCCCCTCACACTTCTCTTCTGTAGACTAAACAAACCCAAATCCCTCAGTCTCTCCTTTTAGGTCATGCGCTTCAGCCCCCTAATCATTTTGGTCACCCTCCGCTGGACCCTCTCCAATGAGTCCACATCCTTTCTATAGTGGGGGCCCCAGAACTGGACACAATATTCCAGATGTGGCCTCACCATAGCTGAATAAAGGGGAATAATTACTTATCTGGATCTGCTGGCAATGCTCCTCCTAAAGCACCCTAATATGCCATTAGCCTTCTTGGCTACAAGGGCACACTGTTGACTCACAACCAGTTTTTCATGCACTGTAAATCCCAGGTCCTTTTCTGCTGAACTGCTACTTAGCAATTCTGTCCCCAGCCTGTAACAATGCTTGGGATTCTTCTGTCCCAAGTGCAGGACTCTGCATGTGTCCTTGTTGAACCTCATCAGATTTCTTTTTGCCCAATCCTCTAATCTGTCCAAGTCACTCTGGATCCTATCCCTGCCCTCCAGTGTATCCACCTCTCCCCCCAGCTTAGTGTCATCTGCAAACTTGCTGAGGGTACAATCCATCCCCTCATCCAGGTCATTCATAAAGATGTTGAACAAAACTGGTCCAAGAACTGAACCTTGGGGCACTCCACTAGAAACTGACTGCCAACCTGACATTGAGCCGTTGATCGCTACTCGTTGGGCCCGACACTCTAGCCCGCTTTCTATCCATTTTATAGTCCATGTATCTAATCCATACTCCCTTAACTTGCTGGCAAGAATATTGTGGGAGACCATATCTAAACCTTTGCTAAAGTCAAGGTATATCACGTCCACTGACCTTCCCATATCCATAGAGCCAGTTACCTCATCATAGAAGCTAATCAGATTGGTCAGGCACAACTTGCCCTTTGTGGGTCCATGTTGACTATTCCTGATCACTTTCCCCTCTTCCAAGTGCTTCAAAATGGATTCCTTGAAGATCCCCTCCATGATTTTTCCGGGGACTGAGGTAAGGCTGACTGGTCTAGTTCCCTGGATTGTCCTTCTTCCCAATCATCCGGGATCTCTCCCGATCTCCACGAGTTTTCAAAGATAATAGTCAAAGGCTCCGCAATGACATTTGCCACGTCCCTCAGTACCCTAGGGTGCATTAAATCTGGGCCCATGGATTTGTGTATGTTTAGCTTTTCTAAATAGTTCCTAACTTGTTCTTTCCCCACCAAGGGCTGTTTAAAATTGGTGTCACTTTACCTACCCTCCAGTAATTTGGTAAAGAAACTGATTTAAATGATAAGTTATAAACCACGGTTCTTTAATTTCACAGTTGAGTTCCTTCAGAACTCTTGGCTGAATGCCATCCAGGCCTGGTGACTTATTACTTTTTAGTTTGCCAGTTTGTTCCAAAATCCCCTCAATCTGGGACAATTCATCAGATGTGTCACCTAGAAAGAATGGCTCAAATCTGGGAATCTCCCTCCATCCCCAGCCATAAGGACTCATGCAAAGAATTCATTAAGTTTCTCTGTAATGGCCTTATTATCCTTGACTGCTCCTTCAATTATCTAGTGGTCCCACTGGTTATCTAGCAGGCTTCCTGCTTCCGATGTACTTAAAAACATTGTTATTTTTGAGTTTTTGATTCAAAACTTTGTTTACCGCCTACCACGCTTTGTGCTTCTGTATCCCCCAAAGCTGCTTTTTGTAAACTTTTGGGGTCATTTTTCATTATGGGCATGTCTAAACTTCAAGTTGGAGGCGTAATTCCCAGCTCCAGAGACATGCCTGCACTATCTGTCATCAAGCTAACAAGCTAAAAATTGAGTGTTGCCACAGCAGCATCAGGAAATAGAGTACTTCTGCGGCTGGCATCTGGTTCAAATCGCATGCTCCCTCAAAATATTGTTACAGTCAGGTTGGTTCCAGAATATGACAGAGACAAGGTGATTTCTCAAAGGCAGTGAAATAGCCACCTATTTCCCACAGTGGGGAACCACTTTGTCCTTCACAGATTGGGCATCATATATTCTACCCTATCACATCATGGGGTGTGTGGTTCTCTCGTCTGACAAATGCCAGTTTACGTTGTTTGTCCTGATCAACAGGCTATCTTTCGTTGCCAGCTGTTTCTCCCCTAGAAGCAATCTCCTCTACTCCAGGGCTACATCTAGACTACAAGCCTTTTTCGAAAGAGGCTTTTTCAAAAGTATCTTTCAAAAAAGCCTCTTTCAAAAAAAGAGCGTCTAGACAACAAGAAGATTTTTCAAAAAAGCAGCTCACTTTTTCGAAAGAGAGTCTAGACACTCTCTTTTGAAAAAGCCCTGTTTTCATGCAATAGTGCCTTTTTTTTTCAAAAGATGACTTTCGAAAAAAGGCATTATTCCTCGTAGAATGGGGTTTACCGCCTTCAACAAAACTGCTGCGTTCTTTTGAGTTACTGTCGACAGAACGCAGCAGTAGTCAAGATGCAGGTACAGTTTTTCCTCCCACACAAGGAAGTGAGGAGACATACTAAAAGAGCCAGACGTGTACCCAGAAGCCTCCTGCTACAGGACAAGCCCAAGAAAGAAACCAACAGAACACATCACTGGCCATCACCTACAGTCCTCAGCTAAACCCTCTCCAACACATCATTAGTGATCTACAACCCATCCTGGACAATGATCCCACACTTTCACAGGCCTTGGGAGGCAGGCCAGTCCTCGCCCACAGACAACCCGCCAACCTGAAGCATATTCTCACCAGCAACTATACACCCCACCATAATAACTCTAACTCAGAAACCAATCCATGCAAAAAATCTCGGTGCCAACTCTGCCCACATATATACACCAGCAACACCATCACAGGACCTAACCAGATCAGCCATACAGTCACTGGTTCATTCTCCTGCACATTTACTAACGTAATATATGCCATCATGTGCCAACAATGCCCCTCTGCTATACACATCAGCCAAACTGGACAGTCCCTATGTAAAAGAATAAATGGACAGAAATCAGATATTAGGAATGGCAACATACAAAAACCTGTAGGGGAACACTTCAATCTCCCTGGACACACAATTGCAGATCTAAAGGTAGCCATCCTGCGGCAAAAAAATCTCAAGACCAGACTTCAAAGAGAAACTGCTGAGCTACAGTTCATCTTCAAGTTTGACACAATCAACTCAGGATTAAACAAAGACTGTGAATGGCTCGCTAACTACAAAAGCAGCTTCTCCTCTCTTGCTATTCACACCTCCAGATCAGCTACTAGAAGTGGGCCTCATCCTCCCTGATTGAATCCACCTCGTCTTCTCCAGCCTGATTCTGGCCTGCATATTTATACCTGCCTCTGGAAATTTCCACTACGTGCATCTGACGAAGTGGGTCTTTGCCCACAAAAGCTTATGCTCCAACACTTCGGTTAGTCTATAAGGTGCCACAGGACTTCTTGCCGCTTTTGCAGATTCAGACTAACACGGCTACCCCTCTGATACTAAACAAAACATGTTAACTGTATAAATAAAATCAGTTGTTGGTCTATTGTGACATAGGCACCCAACAATATGGAGCTGAACTAGTCCCTCAATTCATTTCACAATGCCTTATCAAACCTCCATCAGACTCTCAAGCCTTAGTCTGGCAATGTTGGAATGAAAAACTTACAGAATGCTCACTGTCCTAATACCAAATCCCAATGACAGCCACTTCACCTCAGATTTCTTATTACCTTTTTCTTCACTTGGTAGTAAATAAATTGTCTCTGGCAAAACGATTCTTGAATAAAGTTGTGTTACCTTTTTTTGTGGCTACTTTTCAGACTAGTGCATGGAGATTTACTGCTATGATTTTTTTTAATCTGGATAAAGAGTCCATCTCCCAGTGCCATGCATTAGTTGATGATTTACAATAAGAAACTAACAAATGGGAAAAGATAATGACAAAAGTTGTGATAAGCTTTCACATTGAAACCTAAAACCAGCAAACACATTGGACTTCAGGCATCATAAACCTAAAAGCATGTCAAATTTCAAGTATTTTAATACATAGAGATCAAGTTGTGGATTTTGGGAGATATACTTTTGACTGAGAATTCAGCTCTTGTGGCTGTTTTTTCTTGACACAATTTTGTATATACAATAATTTTTTTGAAAAGCCAAAAAATCCCCTTGAATTATGTGTAAATACCGTGGGCCAAGTCTTAACTTCTTTCATACATGGTTAGCTCTCTCAATTGTCTATAATAGGCAGCATCTTTGGAATGAAAACAAAAGTTGGACCTTACATAATTCTGACTTAATAGTTAAAATATGCTAAGTCTAAAAGGATCTGACACGTTTTAATCACACAGTTGCTAGACGTTTCTGTCAATGTTCCCAACACACATGTGATTTTGATATGAGCTTTCTTTTTAGCATTCGTGGCAATTACCCTCACAACTCCCCCAAATGTCAATGAGTGAATATACCCTTGAGAAAAGATATGATATCACAGTGTACAAAGCTTAATGTCATCCATATGAGGAATTTGACTGTAACATTCTAAAATCTAGGAGGGCTCAAGCCAGCCAGGAATTTAAGGACAACGTCTTTATTGCAAGGAATTAATACTCTCCCCAGCTCCAAAATCAGAATAGTCCTGGGATATTGCCAATCTTTTACAGTCCCAAACTATGCCTTCTTTAAAGGATGATCAAACCTCAGGCAGCAATCCTAAAGGATGTTGTTATGCAGTTTAAAGAAAGTTTTTTAGGGCCCAATTTAATAATGCACAAAACACTTGAATCCTGAAGATTTCCATATACAAGATCCTAACTATATCCTCCTCTTCTTTCGTGTGTATGTATATTTATTGTATCAGATGTTTTAGATATGTGTAATGCATTGCAGTTTAATTCAGATCTGCATCTGACTTCTGAAGAACTACCCAGAAAAGGAGAAAACATTGTAAGTAGGCAAGGGGAACAAAAATGAGGTATGGATGGACGTGTCTGTACCTCTTCATGCCCACCTTGCCTTCCTACAAACAGTGACAATCTGGTTTACAGCCTCAGGATCCTAGTACATCCTTCAACATGTCTGGATTCTAATGCAGCTACAGTGACCAATAGAGTCTTCTTTTGTGTAATTTGATCTTTCCCTATGGTAAGTACTACATTACTATTATCCACACCTTTGTCACACCAAGACTCGATCATGGCAATGCATTCCTTGGGGCCACCACTAGAAACTGCCTGAAGCTTACAGCTGGTGCAAAATGCAGTGGGCTGTCTATGGAATTCGATGAGCTGTGACCTGCATCTGTTACTGAACTTGCCATATTTCCAGATGAAATTGAAGGTGTTGGTTATGATTTTAAAAGGTCTGAGGGCCAGCTATTTGTGAGGCTATAGCTCCTTTATGTGCACCATTAAGATCTGCTGGGACACACTCGCTATCTGTTGCTGGAATTCAACTTTCCAGACTAGCAATAAAGAAAGCAATCTTTACAAAAAGAGAAAATGTAAGAACGCGATTCTCTGAAATGCTCTGCTGGTGCCAGAAGTTAGAAACATTCCAGATAATGTGCGACATTCACCTACTAACTCGGAATTTTAATAACTCATCTATTCTTTACCAGCTCTGCAAGCAATGAGTTGCACATCATTTTACTGAGTCACCATTTAATGACTCATTTTCTGATTTTATTCAATAAATAGGAGATGCTATGGCAGCGAGTGCCCTGTAAGCACCTCAATAAATTAATAAGCTACTCTGGACACATCAATAGCCTTACTTGTATGGATGGAACATACCAATAACTACAACAGCAGCAAAATCATTTTAAAATAATGGTTTAAAATTTATATTGTGATTTGTAAGCCAAGTCTTGAAGCCATGACTTCAAGGAGCTTAGATTAAGTATGAATTGAGTAGAAAGAGAGTAAAGACTTTATGGTTTTTCTTTATTAGAATATATATATATATGCATTGTGATTTTGTATACTTATAGATGATATATGTAGAGAGGGAGGTGGGGGGGAGAGAGAGAGATCAAAAATACTATGTGCTTGCAGAGATAAAGATAAGCCTGATTTTCAGAGGCACAAACAACTCTAGTTCACTTATGACAGTTGGAGCCATGGATATAGGTAGACCTACCTGTTAAAAGAGAGTACACATCACATTTGACTCTGTTTCACTTCAGAAAGCACATGGGTTCTTAGCACCTTTGAAATTCAGGCATGCCTTGTGCATCCAGCCGGTGTGCTAAATGAGCCAGGAATTCTGAGGTGGGGGGAGGGGAAGCGGGGAACAGTTTGCAATGGAAGATCATAATGCATATGCACATGGGCACTGAATTAAAATTGCATAGGCAAGTGTAAATCTGATGTTTCTTAACTTGCAAGAACTTGACTTTGCAATCTAAATAACTTTCTTTTCATTTATTTAAAATGTAATTTTTGGAAGGAGGAATCAAATTTCATTATGTACAAATGTAAGGCTTGGACACTGAGGGCTTGTCAACACTACGTGGGAGATCGACGCTGCTGCAGTCGGTCATCCGGAGTTTGAATTAGTGGCTCTAGTGATGACCTGCCAATTCGAAGTGAGAGGGCTCTCCAGGAGCCAGGAGTCCTGCTCCTCACAAGGAGTAAGGGAAGTCAATGGGAGCATTTGCTCCAGTCGACCTCCCGCTGTGTGGAAAGGGTGAAAATTTGATTTAAGATAAGTTAACACCATGTAGTTAATGTAGTTGACGCTCCCCTTTATCATAGACCAGGCCTGAGCCTGGAGCACAGACTTTGACCACTTGACATACAGAACTATTAACATTTAGCAGGCAGAACTAAAATGTTGTTATCCAGGGCGGGCAGGGGTGGGGGAGCCATAAGCTTCTGGCAACATGTGATAGAGTTCAGGGGTGAATGGGAAAAGCTTGGTCTGGGTCTCTGTTTTCTCTAACCCAGAAGGTAGGAGCCCCTGTGGAGCCATGAGTCAGGTTGAGGGTTGTGTGAAGCAGACTGGCATCTCTTTCCCTGCCCCTAGTTCTGACTGCAGCTGTTCTGGCTTTAAGCATTCCCAGGGCTGTCTCTGCTGCTGCAGCTACAACTTTGATGGTCAGTGGGCCAAATTCCTTACATTGCTCACTGGTTTGGGGCATGCCTCCAAAAATGACCAGAGGAAAACAAGTGACCAAAGGGAAATGTTGATGTCTCTGAGCCAGATCTGAATGGAGTTTCAGGGTACAAGCAAAAGGCATTACTAGAACCTAAGGGGGTTCTTCTTGCTGAGTATAATAAAGATGTTAATGCTTTTTATGGGAACATCGCTACATGCTACATATTTCCTTCTAAGGAAGTAACATTAAAAAAATCTAAATAGGCTTCAGATTTCTTTTAAAAAAATGCAAAGATTTCAAATATTTTATTTTTAAAGGGACATTTTAACCTCTCTTATGAAATATAAACAAGTCCAATTTAAAGTTTAAAACAAACAAAAGAAAGTGCTACGTCATGTAACACACAGTCAATCTGTGGAACTTCTTGCCAGTGGATGTTGGGAAGGCCAGATCTTTAACAGGGTTCAAAAAAGAGATAGATAAATTCATGGGGGATAGATCCATTAATGGCTATTAGTCAGGCTGGGTAGGAATGGTGTCCCTAGACTCTGTCAGAAGCTGGGAATGTGTAACAGGGATGGGATCATTTGATGATTCCCTGTTCACTACCTCTGGGGACACCTGGCATTGGACACTGTTGGAAGACAGGATACTGGGCTAGATGGACCGTTGGTCTGACCCAGTTTGGCCGTTCTTATGTTCAGTAAACAAGCATCCAAGCAGGAACCATTGTACATTTATGAATTATACCTGACAACCTGAGGATATAGAAGCAAGAATTGCCCTGCTGCCAATTGTATTCACACTGCATTCTGCCCATATGGCTCCAAATAAATAGGTTTTAACATCTATTGTATCTTAACCCCCAAATCATTAGTGACCTCACCTTCCATTTTCTCTGAATAACTTACAGTACTTTTTGTCTAAGTCATTGCAATATTTACTGAAGCAGCCGCAGATGCTGGCAACCTTCCCAATATAGTTTGCTCTAAGTAAAAATTAAATAAAAGAGGAAAGGATTATATTCTGGGTTTGATCAATTAGTGGGGGACAAAGACTAATCAATCTTAAAGCTGGATTTGGAAAACCAACATTCAACGGATATTGTGGGCGTCCACATTAGCTCAAGCTCTTCAAAATTAGCTGTTAACAGGTGATATTTTTCTAATTCTAGAACTACAGACTCAGAATAGTATCTTAAAAAAAACCAAGTTATATTCTTCCTGCCTCTTACACAACTTGTACCAGTAACAAAAGGCCCCACAGTAAGAACGTAGCTAACAATTTGATGTGGGAGCTGCAGGAAAACCCCAGCACCCATTTCCAAACAACAGAACTGGGTCCACAGCACTAAGAGGAGTCAAAAGCAGTAAGCAGACAGGCCGCAGACTCAGGGAACATACTATAAGTGGATGCAGTTTTCGCTTTCCTGACCACAATTGTACTGTACTCTCGGGTGTTTTGATAGCCCAGCAGGAAAGAAGAGAAATGGAAAGAGGAGAAAGTTTTGCCTGGGGCTATACAATTTGACAATCCAGGAGAAGTGAACCGGGTATCCGTCTTCTAAATCATATTTATTACACCCAGGACAGAGATTGACCACAGATGGAAAAGGAAAATAAGCATCTCTGCTGAAGCAGGGTATCAAGGTTGTTTTGCTTTTTGGAGGTGGGGAGGAAGGTTGTTTGTTTGTTTGCACAGCAAGACACTGATGGAGACACAAAGCTTGTCTGAGAACGATATTTATTGCATGTTTTGGTTCTTTCTTAAAGTCCAACCGCACCCATGAGCTTGCGATTCATGTTAAACCACAATCAAGCAATGTCTGGGCTGGAGCCATCACAGGTATCTTGGTGCCAGGCAGACATTTTTAGTATTGTACTAAATTAGAGCTAGTGCTTCAGAACAATTAACTTCAATTAGCTTTAAAAGAGTGAAATTCATCCCCCTGCCCTAGGACCTATCCACCTATCCCCTCAAAATAGGACTGAAGTTGGGTCCTTTTATAGAAAGTATATGAACACATTGAAGAAAGTCCAGTGGAGGGCAACAAAAATGATTAAGGGGACTGGAGAACATGAGGCTGAGGGATTTGGGCTTATTTAGCCTACAGAAGAGACGAGTGAGGGGGGATTTGACAGCAGCCTTCAAATATCGAAAAGCGATTCCAAAGAGGATGGAGCCAGCCTGTTCTCAGTGGTGACAGATGGCAGAAAGAGGCGCAATGTTCTCAAGTTGCAGTGGGGAGGTCTAGGTTGGATATTAAGAAAAACTATTTCATGAGGAGGGTGGTGAAGCACTGGAATGGGTTGCTTAGTGAGGTGATGAAATCTCATCCCTAGAGGTTTTTAAATCCCAGTTAGACAAAGCTCTGGCTGGGATGATTTAGTTGGGATTGGGCCTGCTTTTAGCAGGAGTTGGGCTCGATGACCTCCTGAGATCTCTTCCAACCCTATGGCTTTGTGATACTTTTTAGGGTAGACAATTTTTGGTGTTTACACAGTGCTTACCCTAGGAGTCCTGGATGATGATTGGGATTCCTAAGCATTACGGTACCACAGTTGATAATGTAACCCTTCTACCAGGACAAGTTAATTGCAGCAAGGGTCAGGTTCAATATCTAGGGGTCTCCTTCCAACAACATAATACAACGCCGGCTCAAGCCCCCACCCAGTGACCTGGGAAATCTTACACACACCCCTGGGTGCCTCAAAGAGGGAATTCTTCCCCTCTCACAAGCACAGAGCCTTGGTATAGCAGCAAATCTTTATTAACACAAGGTAACTGACATCAGCATCGAAGTGGGAAAACACCACAACTCAGATTCATAAATCAGACATGAGCAAAGACCCACCCCACAGCCACAAATCACCCAAGATCCCCAAAAGTCCAACACCCCAAAAATCTCTTCCCGGGTCAGTGCCCCACCAGGGTTCAAAAGTTCACCTGGCAGGTTTTACCATCCCAACCTGGGTGCAATAGAGGGGGCAGGGGTTGATGCACCTTATGCGGTCCACCGGTGGCTCCGCCTCTCCGTTGGTTTCTGCTGCCGCCGTTGACACAAATCACTCCGCCACACTCCACCTGCTGTTCTGTGAGCCGCTCCAGCCATTCCACAGAGCAATGTCTGCTCTGCCAGCCCGCCTCGGTCCACGCTCCCCGGCCACCAGCTGGTAGATCCCGCAGCTGTTCCACTGGCCACCCATTGGTCGTCCCCGCCAGCCGCTCGCCTGCATTCACCAGTCACCCCCGCAAACTGCTCTGCTAGGCATCCCACGATCTGCTTTGCTAGTAGCTCAGCAATAGTGATTTCAGCTCACAGTAGATTTCAGCTCTTCAGCAGTATGGCACCAGGCTCCCCTCAGTACACAGTGATTTCAGCTCTTCAGTAAGTTCAGCTCACAGTAGAAGAGCCTCAGTGCAAGTACACCATTAGCCCACAGTGAAGCCAGCAAGAGAAATGGCGGTGCAATCAGTGTGTTTTGGGCCCTTAAACAGCGCCCCCACCACCACATACAAAGACCCATCCCCAGCCTCTCTCAGTCTGACTGGGTTTGTAACCCATGCTCCTTGTCTAGTGAGTGCTACTTAGTTTATGGCAAAACAGTTCCACTATTTGATTCACATAATTGGGTAACACTTTATCCCGCCTGCCTCAATAACAAAGAAACTTGAGATCCCACAGTGGCCAAAGTGACCATTTGGCTGCTGAGAGCACATACTAGGTAGGGTGGGCGTGCCTATGCAAATGAATCAGCCCCTGAAGTCTTTTTGCATCACTTGCCACAGTTCACCCCCAGATGTCAGGGCAGAGCTTATCCTGACCCTGCTTACAATAACAACATGAAGGGTGAATTTTCACTTGAAGGAAGGGAATTACCAACTGGATGTTCTCCACATGATGCCCTCAACTCTGGAACTCACCTTTTCCCTCATCATCTTCCGAGGCCCATTTATATCAGGCTTCAGGCTTCTGTGCAAGTGTCATCTGTTCTCTCAGGGCACTGGGCAGTGCATGGATTGAGGGTGGCAAAGGTTGTTAGCTTGGATCTGGGATTTATTTTCTCAATATGTACTTATTTAAGACATCCAATTCTATGTGAGATGGCTGTGTTTTTTGTTTCTTTCTGTCTTTGTTTTTTGTGAATTCTCCAGAACACAACACAAAGAATGAGGGAGACAGATTCATGTCATCATCCACTATCCTTCCCTCCACCCCATCCCAGTGTCATCCTGGTCTGATCTAATGATTAGTTTTCATCTATTAGTTCATTGTATTATACTTTGTTACACTGTATCGGCCACATACTTCATCTGCCTTTGGAATCATGTTCACTATCACTGTAAGAAATATGCCAGCACAATGAATTAGCAGCAAATGAGATATATACTATATACTAGATAAGAGTCCATTTAGAAATTAAAGCATGTGGGAAAATGAAATTGCTTGATTTTATTTGCTTTCCAATTCCAACTGCAAAATTATTCTTTATGGGTCTTACCCTGCTGACATTTACTAAAATGAATAAAGTTATGTGCCTAAGGTAAATGTTTGTTAAATCAAGCCTTACAATAGTAAATGTATCATGAAAAAATATCTCAAGTAATATTTGAAAGAAGTAAGACAATAAAGTATATTCATTGGCTCAGCTAGTCTTAGTCTTAACACCAGTCAGAGACATTTTTGAAAAAAGAATTTAACTGAGGAAATAAAAGAAATGCACATTCCACTCTGCATTGCTATGCAATAATAGCAGTTGAAAATATTACATTATACAAAATTATTTTAAAATGGAATTACATCATTTAACCATCTTTTTTTTCCAACATAATCTGCAGACTAGTTTTCCAACACTGAAATTATCAATATAGCTAATTGTATTTATCATTAAATTAATAAAGAGGCTTATCCAGGGCTCTGGACAGCAGAACATAATAAATTATACCACACAATTAAATTAAATCCCATCAGAATTAAAGTTATCAGTTCCACTAGAATGTGGTTTTATATGGTGGAACAGCTAACCAAAGTTCCAAACCTCCAATTTAAGTCAGTGCGCAACTACAAGCATGTCTAGACTACGTTTTAATTTTGAAAGAGGATATGCAAATTCCACGGGAATTTGCATATCTTCTTCCCATCACATTTTTGAAAGAAGATCTTTCGAAAGTGAAAGTAGGCTGGGTGCAGTTTTTTCAGGAAAAAAACCCTTTTTCGAAAAAAACGCTCTTCCTAAAAAAAGGAGGTTTACGCAGTTTTTTGAAAAAGGGTTTTTCCCCAAAAAAGTGTCCAGACTACTTTCACTTTAAAAATATCCTCCTCTGAAAATTCCATCCTCCAATGGAATTTACATATCCTCTTTCAAAATTAAATCATAGGCTAGGCGTGCCCTACATGAGCATGAGTGTCTAACCTCACAGATGAGTGTCTAACCTCCTGTTACAGGGCTGAGACATATCTGCACAGGAGGCAAGTGTTTAGTTACCTTCACCATGGCATCTGTGAAATCACAGTCAATGCATTTGTGTCAAATGGTGGCTACATGTTCCATCTCAGCTGCTGATGGCTGATTTGAATTCCTCCCATTTGTGAAGCATTTTCTTCCTCTGCAGGTAGCATTATTCAGATTTAGGCAAAGACATCTACTTCTGTGGATGAAGAACAATAACTTCAAGACACAAAGACTGAGAGATTGTCTACACAGTGTGACAACAAGTGCTGGAGATGTGTGAATTAGTACTATGTTAATATGCACTTAGACTATGTCTATTTTACAGCCTCTGGCTATGTCAAGACTGCACTGTAAAATCAAAAACAGCTATTTAGAAATTTGGTGCATCTACACAGCGCCAAATTTCAAAATAAAGTGCTCTTTCAGGCCATCCCTTATTCCTCATAGAACAAGGTTTACAGGAATGGCAAAAGAGGGCAACCGTTATTTCAAAAAATTTTGAAATAGCGGATGTATTCCTTGGACACGGCATTGCTATTTCAGGATATTTCCAGTATCCCAAAATAGCAATGCAGTCTAGATGTACCCTAAGTCAGCATAATTTATGTTACATCTGTATATCTCCCTGTTGCAGCACTGTGCATATAGACATGGCCAAATTCAGAATTAACCTTAACTCTACCCAGCTTCCTACATTTAAACATTTTCCTTCCTCAAACCTTTTATACTAGAGCTGGTAAAGAAAAAGTTGCATTTTAAAATGGAGAATGCTTTCCATATTCTTTCTTTTTATGCTTCAGAAAAGCAAAACTTTTCTGCTCATTTTTTTCAAAATATCAACTTCAAAACAGAAACTAAGCTTGGAAATAGCAAGGATAAAGTTATTACAAAGTTAGGAACAGTTATAAACAGGGTGTTAGCATGTACATTAATGTAACATTGCCAACTACAGCAGCTACCACTTTTGCAATAATGTTGGTCTAGATCACAGATTATGAGACGCACAGACAGTATTAATGCATCTACAAGAATTATCACTCGCAGTTAACTATCGGAAGCAAAACCCTCCTACTACAACCCTTGGACCTCCATGTTGAAATGTTACTTGGCTTTTAAGTAATATTTGAAAACTAGCTAATATTTATAGTATTCCAGGAAATCGTGCCAAGTTTGATTAAGATATAGTTCTTGCAGTTCTATACACATGCACATCATGATAACCAGTCCATCAGTAAGGATTGTGGCAAATGGCCAATGCTATTGTGGTGGGTCCTGTACCTCTCCTTGATGTAGTGGGTAGCAGTGAAAGTAACTTAAATTTCTTACAGGTACTGTCGTATGGTAGCCCATGAGGTCCTGGCAGGAGGTTGGAGGGAGCGGTGGGCATTGTGATAGGATAGGTGTGAGGGGGAAAAGGGCAGGAGGTGCAGATGTGGGAGGGGGAAAATCAGGATAGGAACTTGGGGAGTGGGATGTCAGGGCAGACAGCTGACAATGTGAGGGTGCAGTACTGAGGATATGCAAGTCTGGAGGCAACCCCTGTGGTCACCTTAGTAGTATTCCCCTGGATATCAATCCATATCAGGACCATGAGGTAGAAGTTTATAGTACCATGGACACACATTACTCCTGGGTTTTTGGCCCGGGTTAGTTAATTCTGTCCTGCTAACTTCACAGAGACCAGCGTGACAGAATTCCCAAAATGCCATTGTTCTTCAAGGGCGACCAATTCATTGAGGGTGGAAAAGCCATTCTGGCCTACCCAGGCTCAGAGACCTTAGGGTAGGTCCCTTGTGTACACCACTAGGAGCTCCATCATTTTCTCAGAGCTGAGGACTTCAGGGCATAGCCACTTACTGTTTGGATGGATCAGGTCAGACACTCATGACCATAGTGCTTTGTCCTCACTATACCATCACTCATGGAGCCTCCGGGCTTGCAGTGCAGATGTTACCATGGATCTGGCCAGGATCTCTACATTCCGTTAGGGGTAGTCTGCCTTTGCAGCCATATCGTAGTAGGCCTTCTGGCCACTCCACACTAGAATGGGGTGAGAACACCAGACTACTGATTGGTCTGCAGCCATAGCATCTCCTCTTGGGCAGCTGCCTGGACCCAAGTAGCCTCCTGTTAGGCCTCTGTGGGGTTTGGTTTACCCTGGATTAAGTCCACAGCATGATGATACCATCCCTGGCACCATGTGTAGCAAATGGACAATGCTACTATGGTGAGTCCTGCCCTTTTCCTTGGTGTGGTGGGTCAGGATGCCACTCCTGCCCCCATTTTGTTCCAAAGGGAACAGGGACGGGATCTGGGTCTATCCCCTACTCCAGGTCTCAGCCCCTTCATCTTTGTTGGCTTCTTACCTCCAATCCCCTTGGGCAGGGTTTCCCTTCCCCTGGTACTCGCATCACCTGGTCAATAGCAGTCCCCTTCCAAACTGCACTTAGTTCTCCTTCCCCTCCCCATCTCACTGAAACAGTGTTGAGGACACGAGTATTAGGTTTCTTTCAAGGCCTTAACTGGCTCTAGTGCTCCAATTTAACCTGTAGTAATTTCTTAGTCCATGGAATAACGCCTGGATCATCTTGGGACTCCCATCTATCAACTCTTCTGCTGCCCTCTGGCCCTGCTGTATCACATGATATAACAGAAAAACGGGAGCACCAGCAGATTGAAATATATAAAAGTTATCAAGGGGGGGGAAGATTGAAATGTTTGTTTACACAAACTGAAATCTTTCCCACCACAGCAAGAAAAATGTAAACTAGGAAAACCTGACTTGGGTTTCCTCTTACAAAATATCTTAAAGACATACAAAAATCTTTAAAAAATGAGAGTAGTTTAAACTAAAAATAATCAGATTGCCAATAAGGAAAACAAATAGTTATATATTTTATACATATTTTCTGCAGAACTACCGGGCCAGGGCAATGTTGACAACATGAAGCTAGGTTGTGGTAAGAAAATAAATCAATAAATGTATCCATGACCCAGAATGATATAACGCTGTGAATAGTACCAGTTCCTCATCACGGAGGGAATGCAAATGGAAAACTATGATTAAATAGTTTTTCCTCAAGAACATTCAAACAAAAATTGATATAAAATTCACAACAAACTGCTGAAGGAATCCCCAGTTGGTGATATTTCATTTTCCCCTTTTCCGGGACCTCACAAAACAGACAGACCTCTGATGTTATTTAAGAAATTTCACAAATTCCATGGCAATTGTCTTGAATTACTGGAATCACAGATCCTCGTGACTGAAGGTAATAAATACATTTCATCATTATAGCTACAAAAATAAATAGCTGTTATAGGAAAGTGGCTCTTAAAACCAAAAAGTTATGAGAAATGCCAAGCCTTTTTTCATGAGGCCATGATCTTGCAACTCCTTAAATCATAGGAGACGCTCCAACTAATGAAAAAAGTGACAAATCAATTAATGGGATGAACTAATTAAGGATAAATCACATTTTAGATTAGCAGCCTGAATACTTACTGTATCCACAACTCTGCTGCATTCTTTCGTATTGCTCTTGACAGGCTCTCTTACTTCTCAATCAAGAATATTCCTTATGCTGCCTTCAATTCAGTTTAATTTTTACCAAGAAATTATGGCTAGATCATCACTTATTTGTGGGGCAAATAGAGGGTCTTGGTATTTAGTATATGTGCGTTGCCATGGGATGAAACAATGTCCCCCTTTCTAACCCGACCCTACATAATCTGTACCATGGGCAAAGGGGTTAGCAGACTGGGAAGAAGTTATGCATGACTGGCCACTCTCCAGAGGACTAGCATCCCCTCCAAATGCTCACAGAACACCTGTGTAAGAAATGGCCAACAAAGCCTATGGCTGAGGGAAATCCTACCCCCTGCCTCTCCTCAAGACTCATCTCTTTTAGGACAGCAGCATTCAGGGTGGCCTTAGCAGCATGGTTTCTAAAGGAGGTGGGCAGCCATGAAATATATGGGACCTTTGTGATTGTTAGGGGTCTTGAGATTCAAGGGGCCAAACTACTTGCAGGAAGGGGTGTCTCCACTTCCTTTTCTTCTCCTAAACAAACACTGAGATGACAGCCCTGCCAGTGGGAAAACATAGGCACCAAATCTCTATCCCATATGAGATTTGCTCTGGGCTAAGGTGCATCTACACTGCACCATTATTTCGAGATAACAATGCAAGCATCTACAAAGCCATTCTGTTATTTTGAAATAATTTGGAAATAATGGACAGCTTATTCAGAAATCTGTAAACCTCATTCTATGAGGAATAACGTCGATTCCAAAATAGCTATTTTGATATAAAGTGCGTGTAGACGCTCCACTGCTGATATTTCAAAATAGTCCCTCACCAGGGCTATTCTAAGTTATTCCTCCCCAGGCTTCCTGGGGCTCAAAATTGAGATAGCACATCCACATTAGAGGAGCCTGCCTCGTACTAATTTTGAGGCTTCCCTGCAGTGTAGACATGCTATTTCGAAATAAGCTGTTCTGGAATAACTATTCCGGAATAGCTTATTTCAAAATAGCTATGCAGTATAGACATACCCATAAGCTATGTCTAGACTATGCAGATGTTTCAAAAGAGGATATGCAATTGCTCCAGGAATTTGCATATCTTATTTCCAATCTCACTTTTGAAAGCGGACCTTTCGAAAGTGAAAGTAGTCGGGGCACAGTTTTTTCAGCAACCCTCCATTTTTCGAAAAGCTACATAAACCTCATTTTTTGAGGAAGAGCTTTTGAAAGTGAAATCAGAAATAAGATATGCAGATTTCCAGGGAATTTGCATAACCTCTTTCAAAACTTCAGTGTAGTCTAGATGAGCCCATAGTGAAAAGAGGGAGCACGTTGCAACTCCTTGACCTTTAGACACCCCCTGCTATTAACCTACACAGAAGCAGTGGTAAACTGACACTAGTGGAAAATCAGACATACAGGAGAGCGGCTGCACTCAGCCCTGTCCCCTCATGGTTCAGGTGAGTTTGGGTAGCTGGTACAGGTGATGGAGGAGCTGCCTCTACCAGCTTTGCTCTGCACAGGGGTGATGTTCCATTGACCATCTCTGGCGGCTTTACAGCCACTTCGCACTGCTTACATCTGCAAGCAGTTGACAGCAACCAGACTACTCACACAGTCTTTGCACTATCAGAAACAAAATGCAGGACTATGTAGCACTTTAAAGACTAACAAGATGGTTTATTAGGTGATGAGCTTTTGTAGGCTAGACCCACTTCTTCAGATCAAATAGTGGAAGAAAATAGTCACACCATATATACCAAAGGATACAATTAAAAAAATGAACACATACGAAAAGGACAAATCACATTTCAGAACAGAAGGGGGCTGCGGGGGGGGGAGGTAAATGTCTGTGAGCTAATGGTATTAGAGGTGATAATTGGGGAAGCTATATTTGTAATGGGTAAGATAGTTAGCGTCTTTGTTGAGACCGACGCGTAGAGTGTCGAATTTTAGCATGAATGACAGTTCAGAGGATTCCCTTTCAAGTGCAGATTTAAAAGGCTTCTGAAGCAGGATGCAGGTAATTAAGTCATTGAGACAGTGTCCTTTCTGGTTGAAATGGCAAGAAACTGTTTTTTCTTTGTGATCCTGTCTAATATCTGTTTTGTGGGCATTGATCCTTTGGTGAAGTGTCTGAGAAGTGTCTGCACTATCAGGACCTTGATTGTCACATTGGTCTCTTTTCCTCTAAATCTAGGGTTTGGGCGGTGTGGGGCAGGTTAAGGCAAGGCTTTGCTTTGAAATGATAGTAAATTGTTTGATTTAATAAACTGCAAATAATATGAATTTTGAGTCGATTTGTACTTCATTATGAATGTTCTGCACACCTTTGTATTCTACAGTTTGAGGAGGAGACTGAGTGCAGAAATAATGGAGATCTTAGATTTACAATTATTTGCTAGAAAAGTTGGTAGTCTTATTTACCCATAATGCAGGAACAAGAATATTCACAAATGAAATTAAAAGGCTACTGACGTTTGGTAGAGTCCCACATTTTCATATCTCATTTATTTGTGCATCATGTATAATTTATCTGGTGAATTTTCTTTTCCAGGTTATTATAGTGGAAAATAGCTTAATATATTTCATAATGAGTAAAATTGTCAAAAATACCTATACAATATAGTAGTTAAATTTCCATTTTCAAAAGTAATTTAGCCACTTAGCAGCATACATCACTCAAAGGAAATGAAAGTAGGCTCTTAATGTCCAAGACTTTTGAAAATGTGATTTAGATGTTTTTAAATTTTACCCAAAGTGGTTTGACAATGTAGTAATCAACTGATATTCAGGTAGGATTAAAATTACAAGGGATTTCAATGATGTTGCTGTAGGACATTAGATAATCAACAGTAGGTTCAGTTAGACTTTTATTCTCTGATATTGCCTTGCAAACCTAAGAGCCTTGGGAAGATTTCACACTTCTCTGTTGCATCTAGTATTGGCCACTCTCAGTAACACAAAGCTCGGAGGTTTGTTCCAGTGTGGCCATTTCCATTCTATGTTATTACTATACAGCTGCAGTATAATTCACCATCTGTTGACTTACTTATAGTGAAATTTGATAAATAGTCTCTCACTGCTAAACTGAGTCACCTGATTTGTTTTTTTACTGCACATTTGTTATAAACATATTTCCCAGGAAAAAGGAAAAAGCTAACAATTACTTCTGCAGTTCAAATTGAAAACATAATTTATGATAAAAGTGTAAATCGATTACATTTCACTGTATTGCCTTCCCAGTCGAGCAGTAATTTGAGAATAAATGAAAAAAAAAATGTGTGTGCATCTGCTCCTGTAGACTGTATGGAAGCATTAACCCTTTCGGGGAAAAAAGAAAAAACAGTGCTTCCCTAGACAGTGGCTCAACAGAAGCTGATCATAGCTTCAGTGAGTTCAAATGGTCTAAGCCGATCCAGATACAATAGGACATTTATTTTCACTCTGTATGCAAATGTAACCCAAAAGCAGCCAAAAAGACTAACTCCTCCATCAATCCCATGAAGAAAATGAAAAATTCTGTCCTCCTATAAATATAGATATTTAAAAGCTGCTAATTAAAAAATGAAAAGTAGAGAAGTAACTAGTAGGAATGTCATGTCTTCATTAAAATATGGGGAAAATTATCATCTCTCATGTATCTATAATAAGTATGTTCAGCATGGATCTCAACGTTGAAACACTGAATTGACTTCGTATGATGTTCTGTATCACACCAAAGGATAAGCATTTTAAGTCAGATTTTGATTTTCCGTGCTTTATGTCAACCATTGACATTTGCTAAGTTGATTTAACTTAGATGGAAAAACTTATGAGAATGGCTACATTGGGTCAACTCAGTGGTTCATTTAGCCTAGTATCCTGTCTTCTCATAGCTGCCAATATCAGACACTTCACAGGGAATGAAAAGAACAGGGAAATTATCAAGTGATCTATCCCCCCATCATAAAGTCTCAGCATCTTGCAGTCAGAGGCTTACGGACACCCACTGCACAGACTTGCATTCCTAATAATCACCCAGTCCACTTCTAGCTTTGGCCTTCACAATATCACTTGGCAACAAGTTCCAGAGGTTGACTGGGTGTGACGGGAAGTAGTACTTCATTTTCTTTACTTTAACCCTGCCAAATATTAATTCCATTGACTTCTGGGTCCTGTGTTATGCAACTGTAAATAATACTTCCTTGTTCACTGTCTACATGTCATTTGTGATTTTATAGACCCCCATCACCACTCTATTAATCTCTTTGCCAAACTGAAAAGTCCTAGGCTTTTTAAGCTCCTCTCATATAGAAGCTGTGCCGTGCCCATTTGTTGCTCTTATCTGTACCTTTTCCTTGTGTAATATACCTATAAGATGAGGACACCAGCATTGTAATCAGTATTCAAGGAATGGGTGTATCATGAATTTATACAGTGACATGATATGTTCTGTTTTATGTATCCCTTTCTTCATAATTCCTAACGTTCTGTTAGCTTTCGGGACTGCCCCTGCGCATTGAGTAGATATTTTCAGAGAACTACTCACATGGACTCCAAGATCTCTTTCTTGAGTGGTAACAGCTCATGTAAAGCTTATCATTTTGTATGTATAGTTGGGATTATGATTTCCATAAGATCAATATTTTGCACTTTACAACAGTGGAGATCTCAGAGTTGAACATGTATACTATGACCTTTAGTCACCTCCCTTTCCTCCCCCAGCCCAAGCCAGCTGACCCAGGGCAGCTGTGGCTGTGTCATGGGTCTTTTATCCCTATTTATATGTGCCATATGTTTGGTGCTTGATTTTGACATTTGAATTTTGTCAATTTTATTTTGCAGTGCTTAGAAGTTGCAAAAGAAAATTATATTCATCTAACTAAATTCGCAGACATTAATAGTAGATCTAAATATTCTGTATAATAGTTTTAAAAGAAACACATTTCTTCATATGATAGTGTGTTTTATAAAGATTTATTGCCACTTCTTTCAAATTAACTTCTCAGTCCATGAGTAGTAAAAGTAGGTATCCTAATTTGATGCCAAAAACACCCCACCCTTCATACCTTACAAGTTGATTCTTTCTTTATCCCCACTAAAGGTTTCACCTTGTAATTATCAGGATCACAAACTTAACATGTTTCCATTAAGCATGTGTTTAATTTCATCTCTTTTCAGTGCAGTACTTCAATGGAATTTAACTGTAACATTCTCACTAGTTACTTCTCTTACAAATTAAGCTCATGTTTATATGCTATTCTGAATAGGAAAGCATTCTTAAATGCTTTCCTGAATTAGGGCTAAGATGAGTGATCATGAAAATCAGCGCATACATTCTTAATTCTACAAACAATGGAATGCATTACATTTCTTTTACACCTGTAACTGTGCCTACAAATCTAACTGTAACAGGACCACTCCTAAATATCCTATCACTTTTCTCAAAGCCACTGCATAAATGACCAGCACCTCAAAAGCACCCAATTCCCAGCCCACATTGTCCTTCTTTTCTCTCATATTGCAAGCTTGAATCAGATCCAAGCTGAGTTAATTTAAAAGTGATTATTATTCCAGGACTAATATTTAAAATCTGTAAAGCACCAAAATGTTACATGCATTCTTAATAGCATTCGGAGATGGGAATCATAGGATTCAGAAAGTGGGTCACAAGATATCACAATTTAAAATTATAAGATTCAGATTCATGTGAGCTCTGGACTTAAAAACCATTTTTAAACAGTATATTAGTTCTAACTCAACTCTTCTGCTGCAGTGGTTGCATAATTCATTGGCTACAGTGATTACAGTCATGACAATGACCTAGGCTAGGCGTCTGGCTCAATATGGAACCAAATATGGCTCTTTGGTCATTCCCAAAATACATAATTACTCATATAGCTTGAATGTGCACATGAACCTGAATTTGGCCAGTTAAGATGTAACGTCAAATAAATGTGCCAAAAAATGCAGCAGCTAAAGTCCCATTAAATGAAGTCTGAGAGTACAATGTTTCATTCATTCTAATCTTCATCATCATGTCAATTATCAATAATATTAAGTTGTGTATTTTCAGTCATGCAAATGGGCATTCTTATACTGGCTCTTTGTTGACCACTTGTTCTGAATTATGATGTAGGTTGGCACTCTGGTTTGAAAAGGTTGCCAACCCTTGGCCTAAGCTCTAGAGGAAGAGATAAAAAAGACCAATAAATAAATCAAGCTCTAAGAATAAACTCTTGAGAATGGGTGGCAGAAACAATGCTGGATGATGGGCTATAAAACTTTTAATGGCACTTATGTATGCTGACCTGCAAAACTTACTCGTGACTGTGATGGGGAGTGTGTGCAGTCCTTTCATGCCAATGCCAAGTGTGTACAAATTGGGTGTCAATGACACAAGGGCAAATGGTAATGATTTGCACACACTTTGCATGGGTGTAAATGACTCACATTGCAGGGCAGTGAAGAATGGGACCTTGCATGACTAGTGAGACAGGGAGATAGGAAAATTGTGATTGTCCTCAGCTCTGCTGCTCATTTGGCTTTTTCCTTAGATACATCCCTGAAACTCCCTGTTTCTCATCTTTTTTTGCTCTTCTGTTACAAATATTTGCCCCTTCTTCCTCTCCCTGGCTCTCCCGAAAGCTTCTTTCATCTCCACTGAGTCTTGCTCCCCACAAGTGTCATGCCCTTCCCTCGCCTCAGTTGCACTATCCTGGACTACATTATCTCTTCATGCTTAGAGAATTGTGAGGAAATAAGAACTGAGGGTCCCTCCATAAGGGAAGTGGAGCAACTGGGAGTCATGATTAAGCCAGGAGAGCAAGGCAGCACGGTTTAATATAGGAGAGATGAGAGGAGAAGGCCCAGGCCCAGGAGCCTGGAGGACAAATCTGGCCCAGGATAGCAGGGGAAAAGGAAAATGCTGTGGAGATGTCTGAGCAGGGATGCAGGATAGGATATTTTATTAAATAATTTCTTTAAGTGGGCTGGGTGGAATCCTTTCCCTCAAATGAACAAAATACTCAAGCCTGGAGGATTCAGCTTTCCAAACTGAACCTTTAATCAGGGCAAATAGGTGCTGAAACAGACAGCGTTGGCAACTGGTGGCACTGGATCTAAATAGCTGCCTCACCCATTTTGTTACCGATTTTTGTAATATCTTTTATTGGACCAACTTTTGCTGCTCAGACACAGGCTTTTGAGCTTACACAGAGCTCTTCTTCAGGTCTGGACATAGTCTTTTCCAACTTGTATTTGAATGTGACACTCTCAAGTTGTTTAGAATAAGAAGTTAACATACTTCAAGGGATCATTCAAGGTGACTGTTTCACTAGTTATAGGGGGACATTAATAATAAACATACCACAAGTTATTTCATAATGGTTTCAAGGAGAGATCAGTAGAAGAGGATAAAAATGATGAAAGAAATGGAGAAATTAAGTCAGTGATGATGGCAAAACCTACATATCATTGATTTTGTCTGCCTCTACTAAGGGATTCATTCAGCTGAATGTTGCCTCCCAACATGCAGATAAGCCAAGGCAAGGTTACAGAAATTGTCCAGGATCTGGGCTTCTGAGAGAGAACACAAGTTCCATGCCATCTGACTTCGTAACTAATAGCAGCAGGGATACTATCAACAGGGAACAGACATTTCAAATGCTTACAGCTCAGAATAAAATTTACATGAGAGCCTAATATATTTTAACTGAAGTTTCTCCTGATTTGCAGTAGAAAAATGGACCCCTTAGAGTGTTAAAACAGGCAAAAATGCTATTTAAAGGTGATCTGAAAAGGGGAAAACATAGAGGAGAGGTGTCTGTTTTGGTGTTTTCCTTCTTTAGAATATACAGGTCAAGGCTGACATTTGAGGGATCTTGCACCTTGTTGAGGGTGAAGGACAATGTTTTCTGTTTGCAGTTATAATTGATGTAAATTTGAATGGTTATTGGCTTAGGTTCTGTAAATTCCCCTTGTAGTTTCCCCTTCCTGAATGAATGCATAGCGTGTGTGGGAAATGAACATGCAGTGGGTAATGAACTTTCACCTGAACTTGAGTGCACACAGCCCTCTGCAGAGCACACACGGCCCAGGGAGGGCAGTGAGGAAGGCCTATGGCCCAGAAGCTGCACATGGCCTGTAACATCGTCGATCCAACAAAGAGAGACGATGGGGACGTGAAGACCTATCCGACGATATGGGTTCACCTATCAGATGGGGAGGTGGAAGCCACCTGCCGGGTTGCAGTGGTGCTGGAACTAGTTTACCCCATACTGTTAGGGAGGGATTGACCCGGTTTTAAGCATCTCATGAGAGAGTGGGGAGGGTTAAGGACAGAGACCCTTCCAAACTCCAGGAAGAGAGGACGCAGGGCTGAAGTAACCCTAACGCTGGGAAGGGAGAAGGAGGTGATGCGGTCCTTGGAGGGAGAAGACATCGCAGCCAGGGAGGACTTTCTCCGGGAACAGTGGGAAGACCCCACCCTGAAAAATGCTTGGGAGCAGGCGATGACCCCAGAGGAACCTCCCCCGGATCGGCAAGGACAAAACATATCACCCCAGTTCAAGGTAAGAGCCGATAGACTGTATAGAATCGAGGGGCACCCCAGCGGGCAAGGGGAGGTCCGGCAACTATTAGTACCCGGCCAGTTCTGGAGACAAGTCCTAGAGTTGGCCCACTCAAACCCTTGGGCGGGGTATATGGGCCAAGAGAAAACCCTCCAGTGTCTTGTGCAAAGGTTCTTTTGGCCCGGGATCCACCGGGAAGTCAGAGACTATTGTTCATCCTGCCCTGAATGTCAGAAAGCAGGCCCAGGGACAGTGCCTCGGGCACCCCTAGTACTCTTGCCAGTGGCAGATGTGCCTTTTGAAAGGGTTGCCCTAGACTTAGTGGGGCCTTTAGGAAAATCCCGATGAGGTAATCAATATCTCATGGTGCTTATAGATTATGCGACCCACTACCCAGAGTCCGTGCTGCTATGCAATACCATGGCCGCCACACTGGTGACTGAGTTGGTAAAGATATTTGCCCACGTGGGGATCCCAAAAGAAATGTTGACAGATCAGGGCACTAACGTATCAGCGAAACTTACGGGGGAGTTATGCCTCCTTTTAAAGATCAAAGCCCTACGGACATCAGTGTATCACTCCCAAACCAATGGGTTAGTAGAGCGATTTCATAGAACATTAAAGGGAATGATCTTTGGTTTGTAGACCTAGACCTCCGCGACTGGGACCTTTTGCTCCCTGCCCTGCTTTTTGCCATCCGGGAAGTACCCCAGGCTTCGATGGGGTTCTCCCTTTTTTAATTATTGTACGGGAGACAGCCCCGGGGGATATTAGAACTGATATGGGAGACCTGGGAGGAGCAGGTCAAGAGTAAAGGGCACAGTTCCCTATATTCGGGACCTAAGACACAAGTTAAAAGTAGTGAGGGAGATAGCCGAAGAGAACTTAATACGGGCCCAGGAAAAGCAGGCCCAATATTATAATCGGGGGGGTCAAGCCCTGTACATTCCAACCTGGGGACTGGGTGCTTCTGCTTCTACCCTCCACGGAATCCAAGTTGATGACGAAGTGGCAAGGGCCCTTTGAAGTCCTGCGACAAGTAGGGCCCATGGACTATGAGATAAGACTATCGGGAAAATGTAGAGACACCCAGATACATCATGTCAACCTGTTGAAAAAGTGGACAGCACGGGAGGGGATGATGATTACCTTACAGGCCCCTGAACTGGAGTTGGGCCCCCAGGGAGGGGACATAGAGGCAGTGACTGACATGAATCTAGGGGAAGACCTGACAGCAGCAAAAAGAGGAAGTGACAGCCCTGCTGCAAGAATTTCCGATGGTCCTGTCGACACAACCCAGGAAAACGCCATTGATGTACCACCATATCCAGACGCTCCCTGGACAGAAAGTGCAGAACGCACTACAGCCTCTTCCTAGGAAGCTATGGGAACCCGTACGGGAGGAGCTGGATCGGATGTTAAGGATGAGCGTGATTAAAGAGCCCCGAAGTGGATGGAGAAGCCCTATAGTCCTGGTTTCCAAATGGGACAGGTCCCGTCAGGTTCTGCATAGACTTTCATAAGGTGAACGCGACCTCTCGCTTTGATGCATACCCTATGCTGAGAGCCGACGAATTACTAGAATGGCTAGGGAACGCCCAATACCTATCGACTCTAGATCTTACTAAAGGGTACTGGCAGATCTCGTTAACACCGGCTTTGCAAGAAAAGAGAGCGTTCATGACTCCTTTCGGATTATACCACTTTCTTACAATGCCTTTTGGACTAAATGGTGACACGGCCACATTCCAGCACCTAATGGATAAGGTACTGTATGAACATCTAGCCTATGCAGCCACATATATTGATGATAATATTGTTGATGATATTATTACAGCAACTCGTGGGAACAATGCCTAGAACACCTCAGAGCGGTACTCGTGGCCCTGGGAGAGGTGATGTTGACAGCTAAACTCCCATAAGTGTTTTTTTTTTTTGGACATTGGGAGGTGGTGTACCTTGGGTACGTAGTAGGGGGAGGCAAGCTAAAACCACAGATGGATAAAGTGGAGGCCGTGCACGGATATAAAACCCTGACCACAAAAAAGCAGGTACGACAATTTTTAGGGCTGACCAGATATTACCAGAAGTTTATACCCACTTTCTCCACCCTGGCCATACCTCTCACTGAGTTAACAAAAAATGCACAGCCTCAAAAGGTGCAGTGGAGTGACCACTGTGAGCGAGCATTCCGAACTCTAAAACACGAGTTGACATGGGCCCTCGTGCTGACACAACCCAATTACAGCAAGGCTTTTATGCTTCAAACGGATGCCTCAGATGTAGGGCTAGAAGCCATTTTATCCCAAAATTGGAGCAGGGTAGAACACCAGGTCTTAAGTTGGAAGTTACTGCCCACGAAACAGTAGTACGCTACCATAGAAAAAGAAGTGCTGGCTGCTAAATGTGCAATAGAGACTTTACGATCCTACCTCTGGGGAAATGAATTCCAGCTAGTGACAGATCACGCACCCCTAAAATGACTAAACTCAATGAAGGATACCAATCCTCGGATTATGAAATAATATTTGGCACTCCAACTTTATAGATTTGTAGTATTACATAAGTCAGGAGCAACTAACGGAAACGCAGATTTTCTCTCAAGACGCTGGCCCTCAGATGAACTCCTCGAAGGGAACCCGGATTGAAAAGGGAAGGTATGTGACTGGGGTCCCACCCCCGCACTAGCTCAGCCAGTGGCACTGTGCTCACGGCTGACAGGCTGCCGCAGTTCTGGGCCTGTGGTGCTTGTGCAGAGGCGGTGCATGGTTTGTATGCCGGCGCAAGTGCACACTGGCCGGCATACAAACCGGTGGGCAGACGGACCCAGGGGGAGCAGGGCCACCAGCAGGTACGCCGGCATGGGAAAAGGCGCCGACGCTTAAAAAGGTGGGAGATGGGGGGGAAGGGAAGAGGAAAGGAGGAAGGAGGGACCTGGGTCGTCTCTTCTCTTGCCTCTCTTCCCCAGGGTATGGAAGGAGCCCCTGGTGACAGCAGTGCTGAAGAGGGGAGAGGAGACCGTGTGATGATGCCTGGAGGACATGGAGGTGGAGGCAGCAGACTAAAGCAGACAGTGGAGGAACCGACAGTGCGGTGAGTGGAAGGGACTTTTGAAGGGACATCGAAGGGACTTAGAGCAACAGTGCGGCAAGACTGCGTCGCTGCCCGCTCACAGTCCCATACGAAAGATGTGAATTTTATCAGGACTGAATTAGCTCAATTAGACAGACCTGAACTTAATACCCCCTGAAGCTTCTGAACTTAAGAGTCATTGAGCAGAGAGCCTCTGCTCTGACTGGCATCAGTTACAATGACCTTTTGTTCCACCAAAATGCTGGAGGAAAGCAGTAGCAATACAGGTTCCACAACTTCCTTGGGAATGCAAATAATGTTTCAACTGAATCAAAACAGTTTGTGTTTCTATGAACAGATCAAAGGCCTTAGCATAAGCAGTGAGTACCTGCCACACTTTTTATCTTTAAAACATTCCCATGATTTTAGAAAGCAAGAACAAACAGTGAAATCAATGTGTGGTTTTTACTTTCTATTTAGAAAAACATGCTTAATTTTAAGCATTGATTTATACCCGTTGATTGCAATGGGTCTTAGCCACATATGTAAGTGATTTGCAAAAAAGGGATTGACTTAAGCATGTGCTTCATGTAAAACATTTATATTTTGCTGAGACATGGTTCTAATGCATATAGTAATACAACTTTTCAATTTATGCAAATATATCCTTTCTAGCCAAGAATCTGTAAGTCAAGTTATAGGCAAGCATAATTTTTCCTCTTTTTATGAAGTTATAAGCTGCTGAATTTCTAACTCTATGCTGGAAATGCTGCCAGTCTCTCAAAAATAGTACTACAAATGTGACAGTATAACAACTTGTAAAAAATTGGACACAATACAATGAATCCAATAAAACCGAGCATGTATAGTAATGAAATAATAGAGCATAATCAGATGGGATTTAAAAGAATCTCCGGTTTTATTAATTCTGATTTTTTTTAAACTAATACAATGCAAATGCATCTATGACAGACTATATATAGAGATTTTCAAAAAATATAAATTTCCACATCACAGATTCCTGTTTCAAATGCTGAATAAATGATTCCCAGGGTAGGATACGGTAATAGATTAAAGGCTACTTTAAAAAGAAATAAAACATTAATTACAGTGCATGGGAGAAGAGCATGCTTATTTCAAGTTTGCATCAATACTTTCTTAATTAGATCTGGCATGTTAAGGGAGGAAATAATGTGACATTGTATTAGCCGTTGGGATACATTTATTCAAAAATATGTATGTAGCTACTTATGCCTTTTTTGCTGTTACAGACTCACTATCATTTGAAATCTTTTGTCTGTCTTTATTCTAAATTGAGATAGCTAGAAAATGGAAGACAAATTTCCTGCTGCTTCCCCATACCCTTTTTCTTTCAAATTCTGTTTCAAGAAATTCTCTGAAAAGCCACTAGCCTGAGCAATGTTCTCCATTTTAGAGTTCAACAGTTGAGAAGTCTGCACTATGAGTCATTTGTTCAGGACCCCTCCTTTCCTGCAACATATATTTGTATTTGTGGCTTTTTCAAGCATCTAACAAGAAAAAACCAAGAAAATATATTTTAAATTATTCTGATTACATCATATTTGAATTTCTTTTTATCGATACACAAACTGCTTACAAAGAAAGGAAAGGGAGAAACAGCTTGAAGGTTAGTATCCCTTCTAAATCAAAACCTTCACACTCAACCCCAGTTACATATCATTACTCTTGAGCTACGTCTAGACCAGGGGTTCCCAAACTTTTTGACACAGTAAATCTATTCACAAGCTTTTGGAGGATCGGTAACATTCATTTGCATATTTACATATTCATTAAGCAAATTGTGAATATACAAATAAGATGTTTCTGGTCCGTCCAACGCCCCCAGTGCCAGCTTTAGCAAAGCTTTTGATATAGTCACCCACAATATTCTTGCCAGCAAGTTAAGGGAATAGGGATTGGATAAATAGACTGTACGGTGGATAGAAAGCTGGCTAGACCAGAGTTTCCCAAACCTGACTGGTCCCAGATGAGGGATTTTTTTGGACCGGGGAGGTCATTTCAGGGCTCCTGGTTCCCTCCCTCCCCACTAGGTTTCTTTGCACCTCCTTCCCCTGCAACCCAACTGAGCTGCCCACCCCCACTGGTTCCCTGCACTACCCCCAAAACCATCCCCCACAATCCAAGGGAGTGCAGCACCAGTTCCCTGCAGCCCCTCACAGCCCTTCTGTTCCCTATGCCTTCCCCCATCCACCTCAACCTAGTTGAACCCTGCACTGGTTCCCTGCATGCCTCCCCCACAGCACAGCTGAGCCTCATTTCCCTGCACCTCCCCCCCAAGCCCCGCAAAATGGCTGAGCCCAGCTCTGATTTCCTGCCTCTCCTACCCCTTGAGTCTAGCCCTGGGTTCCCAGCACCTCCCTCCTCCTGCAGCCCAGGTGAGCCGAGCGCCCTGCACCTCTTCCCCCTGCCTGCCCACAGCCCAGCCTGGCATCCCCCTTAGCATCAGAGGAGTAGCGAGGGTGTTATGTGCCCAGGGGCAAAAGCAAAATTTGCACACACACACTCGCCGCCATGGGGCAGGGCCCTGAACCTGGCGCATGGCTGAGCTGGACCCTGAGAGGAGAGGTTGCTTGTATTGCATCTTCCTCCACCCCCTCCAGTTTGGGGCAGGCCCCCACATGCCTTATCCACAACACCACATGGAGGGAATCGATCACCTCAGTAATACCAACTCCGTTAGAATTGAGACCCGGATTATCCCGCACGAGTTGAGGTAGAGAAGGCACTGCGTGCGCATTTTACCAAAACTGCTACCTGCCCAACTTGCCAAAGGAGAAAGGAAACGGAGAGACCAACAGGAATGGTTTGGAGCAGTGTTTCTCAACCTTTTTTTATAAAGTACCCCCCTTTAAAAAAATTATCAGTACCCCCAGAACTGTTTTCAGACACACAAAAATTTTCTACCATTGCAACACATTTGTTTAAGCAACTTAATCATAGCTGGGTGGGTGATGACATTTTTGGGTGTAAAAAGTACAAAAATAAGAAAGCACTGAATAACTTCAGTTTTCTCCAAATTTCAGTTGTGCTGATGTACCCTCCAGACTTCTCTCAAGTACCTCTGAGGGTATTCATACTACTGGTTGAGAAACACTGGTTTAGAGAAGTGTTTTTCAACTTTTTTTATAAAGTACCCCTTTAAAAAAATTATAAGTATCCCTAATGCACCCACCCCTCCCTCAGACCCAGGCACCCCCAGCTTTCCTGCCCTAGCCCAATCCCTCTCCTTCTTCCGCAGAGCCAGGCAGGGTAACTCTACCTTTAAAGTTCCTGCCGCTTGGCCCTGCCTCGGAGACTTGATTGCACAGGGAGCACGTGGCCCGACAGTGCTCGTGTAATGTAGACAGCTGCTACCTTATAGGAATGTGCTACTGGGAGCATTTTCTTATCTGTACTATTGTAAGGAAATGCTCCTACAGGAAACTGCTACCAGAAGTAGCACAATCCTACAGGGCGCATTTCCATACAGACCAGGTTCGCCGCTCGCTGCAACTCATGGTGCTGTGCGCTCTGCTCCCACCCCAGCCTGGCGACCCCCTAGCGTGGCGCCCGGGGGCAACTGTCCCCCATCTCTCCCCCTCACTACACCTCTGCCTAGTGTGGCGCCTGGGGGCAACTATGCCCCCCTGCCCTCGCTTCCCCCCTCACTACACCTCTGTGCCGGGAGCCCGGAATATCCGACTGCATCCTCCGCCCAGCCCAGTCCAGGGCTTGGGGGGACCCAGCACTGCACGGGCACTCCAGAAGCCCAGAGCACCCTGGCAGCCACGCTGAGGCCCGGTATTTTTTTCCCTCAGCCCACGTAGTTTGGGAAACGCGGGTCTAGACTACAGGATTTTTATGCAGGAAGCTTTTTTCGGAAGAGATCTTCTGAAAATACTTCTTGTGAAAGAGAGCATCCACGCTGCAAAAGCACATCGAAAAAGCTATATGCTTTTTCAAAAGACAGAGTCCAGACTGCGTGGGCGCTCTTTCGCATGTAAGCAGTGATTGCTATGGACAGAATGGCCACCAGGGCACCTGTGCTTTTTCCTCTTCCCTCTTCTTCCGAAAAAACTCCCTCTTCCCCATCCACACATGCCTTTTTGTGCAAGAGCTCTTCTGCAAAAAGGCTTCTTCCTTGTAGAATGAGGAATGCCCATTGCGCAAAAACCCCTCTGATCTTTCAATTTACTGTCGAAAGAACGCTCTTGCCATATGGATAAAACTCAGGTTTTGTTATAAAAATGGCCGTTTTTCCAACAAAAACTGTGTAGTCTAGACAGACTTGGATTTTATTTTCACCCTCCTGAAGATAATCCATAAATGGTTTCCATTTCTACTCAAATAAATATATGCAGATTACTCTTTAATATGTCTCCATCTAAAACCATCAAAAAAAATTCTGTATTGTCCCTCTAGTGCTACATAATAATTCTCTGCCCCGCCATGAGAGTTATCCCTCTTTGAAATGTCTTTCAAAATCAGACAAATCCACGTAATATGTCTCTTTTCTTTCCCAGAAATCATGTGCCAGCAGCTCATCAGATTTTAATATTCCCAGATATCATGCTCAAATCTGGGCTCCACTTTGCATGTTATATTACACGGCACCCAATAGAAATTCTTCATGGTTTAAAGAACTTCAGCTTTAGAATCAAATTTTTGGCTGTCTCACTCTCACATACACTACAATAAGGAAGTAATTCCATTAAATTAGGCAAGAAATTTATAAAAATTAAATGATATATGAATACTAACTTTTCTTAATGCTTATTTTGTAAATTCAGTATTGATAAATCATAATTACCACTAACTGGGTTACTGCCCGGTCACATCAGATTCTGTAAATTATTTCCCCAACAAATGATCATCCCTGACCTTACCTGTAGAAAGTGTCTTAAATATTGGCTGTGACAGATCTGAGCTTCCAAACTGCAAGATGCAATATTTTTTTAGGTCATTTTAAACTTCAAAGTATAATTTCATAATTTGCACACGCTATAACCACTTCCTCAGAAGATCCCAAAGTGACAGAGACTTCCAAAACTGTAACACAAATGGGCTCCAAACCCATGTGGAAAAATTAAGTATTGGAATCCCAATTTTATACACATTATGGACTAATAGCAGGCCTCATGACAGTGCAAGGCCTGTGATTGTCATCACATCAAACCACTTAGAGGTGTGTCTTCTCCACCTGGCTCCTGCCTTGCAACCTGAGACTCAGCTTCCTAGCTGCCCTTCCCTGCATTTTTCAGGGCTCCAACACTATTGATGAATACAGGTTTGGGAGGGTTTCTTTAGCTGAAACTGAACCATTTTGACTCTCTGTTTTGAAATGACTCATTTCATTCCAAAATCTAGCTTTTTTACCTCAAGAAAAAAAAGGGAAAGGGACCAAAACTTGATCTACAGCAATTGTTGCTTCTCCCATTATTATTTTTCCCTAGACTTCCCTCCCTGAATCTTTTAATAAAAAAATGGTAAAGTTTGACACACCCGCCCACCACACTGCTCCCAATAAACCCAAAGAGAGCAAAGACCAGAAATTGGAGAAGAACATGTGCAAAAGGCTGACATCTTCTCTCACGCTGAACTTAATCTCATTTCTTTTTTGAGTTACTTCAGGTGTTCTTGGTATAGGTTACATGACCTGCATTTCACACCATCACCCCGATAAGAGAATGCCAAAATCACACCGCTATGCTCCGGGGACTCTTTAGAAAATGCACAAAAATCTAACGTATGGAACACAAAACTGATGGCAAATTAGCTCTGTCATCTAGACAGGAGTTCATATCAAAATGCAGAAGAGCTATTTTTATCATTCCTAAGATAAACAATTATTCTTCTGAAAAATATCATTTTCGAGGCACCTGAATAGGTTTTGTGGAGAAATCATGTTAATTAAGGACACACTACACAGCAGTCGACTTTGCATGGCTCGCTCATAAACTAAGGACCCAACCCATTCACCACCACCTCCCTTGGGTAGGATGATAAACAAGAACATTATCATTTTGCAGGGCAAGCCACATCCCACTTTAAAAATAGCTGTAAATTATTGAGTGGCTCTGCTACAGCATATGTTGTTGTCTTAGCTGGGCTCCATCGTACTTAAAACGAATTTTAAATAAATACGCCAACTGATAAATCCAGGAGCATAAAGTGTAACTCTCTTATTTTCAGAGTCTCTCTCCTTCTCACTTTAACAATGTTGTGTTTATTGCCCGTGTTACCGTAATCGCTGCACAATACTGTATTCAGTTAGCATAACAATTCCATATTTCAACTTCAGCTGCAGGTAGCACTAATTACACGGGAAATGCTAGCTGGCATCTGCATTGAACATGTCTGTAAGCACAAAGCATAATTATCTTCAGATGTTAAATAGCTGATGCTTATTTGTGAATGCAGGACACATTCTAGTCAATATTTTGGACATGTTTCAGACCAGCTTTAAGCCAAAGCGCCATATAGTTCTCCCCTTTAAATTCGCCTTGTCTCACTACAGAATGTGTCACCCAGCAGAACTGAGAGGGTGGCAAGGAATGGAGGGGGAGCTAGTAAAAACAAATTAGATTTCTAAATCAAAACTAGATCCAAACTCTCATTCAGTGCTATGTTGTTTTATTCTTTGGGAGACTGGAAAAACCTTTCTGTTTCTGATCAAGTTATATGAAGTAGTTGCTGTCTCTCCTCTCCTTCCCCCTCCCCCCAACTGACAAATAGATTAGTGCAGACAATTTCTCTCCATTAAAGATTTTCCACTTGACACTGTAACTTAGGCACTGTTAGAATTACCCCTTAGGGGAGCACTTTTTAAATTCAAGGTAAGAAAATGATTTGCATTTATCACTTTAGCTCCATATAGAGTGCTCTCTCTCTCCCCCACATTTCATTCCCTCAACACTTCACTCCACCTCACAGCAAAAACTCAGGAAGGATGAGGATGTTTGTTTTTAATCTGTAACCTAGGATACCTGTTACCTGTAGGCAATTGATAGTAAGTAAACAATATATTAAATGCAAATTGATTAAAAGTATTATAGCTAAAAAATACAGGCTACGTACACATCTTTTGTTGCGTGGTTTTATAACAAAAGGCAAACATTGGCTGTGTGTATGACAGGACACAGTACAAGACAGGTTCAATGCACACCCACTGTTAAAATACAGTTAAGAGCTTGCCAGATACCAGTGTGATGGGGAAACTCAGGTCTTCTAAGAGCTGTCCACCTGCAGCTCCCACTGACATCCACTGGAGATGTAAGAGGTCAGGGTCTATAAAAAACAGTCCCATAGTATTTAAGCTTCACATATTTTGCAGGGTTAAAACCTTGTCTCTTAGAAGAAATGAGCAAATTTCTGCTTTCCTTAGGAATCCAGCTAATTGGGGAAGAAAATATGGCCATGAGAAAATAAGGGAAAAGGCATGAGAGTGGATGATGTTTAGGTAGGTCAACTGAAATAGGAATAAACACAGCGTGAATGGGAATGGGCTACAGGGGATGGATCACTTGATGATTCCCTGTTCTGTTCCTTTCCTCTGGGGCACCTGGCATTGGCTGGTGTTGGAAGACAGAAGAGTGCACTAGATAGACCTTTGATGTGACCCAGTGTGGTTGTTCTTATAGAAGTGGATTGTGCCCACGCAAGCTCTATGGTGCTGCAGGACAATTTGTTGTTTTTGAAGTTTTTCCAGTTATAGACTAACACGGCTACCCCTCTGAAACGTGTGTTCTTATGACAGCACTAACAGACAAATGCAAACGACGTCTTATTCATTTAAAGATTACAGCTGTCAAAATCTTACTTCATATTTATTTTCTCTGAACTCTGGCTGGGAGAAATTATTTTAGTATTTAAATTTGGCCAGGAAAAGTCTGATTTTAGAGGGACAAAGAGTGGGCCTACCATGGTGAAGAAGAGGATTCATTTTCTTTAAAACATTACCTTGCATTTTGTATCTTTAAAAAGTGGATCATACATTCTATGTGCCATCCAAGATAATTAGGATGCTGATAGAATTTACCTCTTGTAAATTTTAATCATTAATACCAGATACTACTCTAACTGAAACACAGCTACACCTTTTACAATTAATTCACATCTAATATGTCAGTGACTAGATAATTTTAAAATGAGCATTTTAGTTTCACTTACAGGCAGTCTGCCTTAGGATAAAATTATGGGAAGAAACAGCATACTACTCTTACAGACTATGGATATTACTCTTTGGGGAATTCAGTTCTATGCCACATGCACAGAATTTGTGTCCTCTGAAGATTTCTTTTCTCCACAGAAAAAGTAAAGACGTTCTGACAGGGAAGCAAAGGGAAGCCATAAAAGTATTCATATGACCCTCCTCAGAGGTATGTTTTGGGTGCCCAGGGCAGCCGGCAGGGAGGAGAAATCACTTTGGGGCAGGAGGCGTGAATAGGGAAAACCCGGTTGGTGGCTTCCTCCCTGTGCTTGGCTTGACTGCTAGTCCTGGCTGCACAGGGAAGGACAGCACTTCCTCTTCCCCTGCATGGCATCTGGGTCCAGGTCAGACCCATCCCAATTTCTGTCCCCAGCTCCAGGAAGCTCTGAAAACTCCCCACCCCTGCACTCATCACTCTTCAACTGCAAGGGGGAGGATCCCCAAACAGAGAGGGGACCAACCCAGGCCTCCCTCATGCCCCAACTCTCCCAATGGGCCTCAGCCTCCTATACACACACACAGAACCCACCCCGATGAACCCCATTCCAAGTGTACCTGGACAACCCTGATGAACAACTGACATACAGAACCCTTCCCCTCTCTACCAGGCCCCAAACAGCTGCACCCAGTTCCTCACCCCACTGAGGCCTACTCCTCCAGCATCTAGACCTCCCCAACTGAGCCCCAAATACCTTCACCTTGCTCCCCTGCAGAGTCCCAGTACCTTTGCATTCAGAACACCCCAGCAAACCCCTGTTCATACAGATCCCCTCCCGCGGGCCCCCCCCCACACACACACCTGGTTCTCCCACTGAGTTGCCAGCTCTTAGATTGCTTTTCTCAATCCACACCCAGATCATCCCCCCACACTAAGGTTTTCCACCTTTGGATCCTGCCTGCCCATACCTGGTGCACCTGAAACAGATGGGCAGAAACCTTGGGAGTTTCTGGGACAGGTCCAGTCCTTGCATTTCATCAGGGTCGGGGACTTCATCAGTGCTGAGTCCGTGTCCCAGAGAGAAGCTGCACTGTGATGTCCCACCTTGGTACAGTGCCCTGCATTCTCCAATGCCATGCTGAAGCCTCCATATGACAGGATCATCTGTGACATGGAAGAACGACTCCCCGCAAATCTCCTTCAAAAGTGAGCTGAGACACAGAGAAAGTGAAGGATGCTCTTGGGTAGAAAGCAGACATGGAACAAGCCCCAAACACTGTGCACAGGCTGGAGTTGGTCTTGTTCTTAGTCCTATTTTGTTTGAATTTGCATGAATACATATTCTCACAACTTTACAGATAAAATTATTACCTATAAATTACACTGTAATTATAACAAACGGCATTTCTGTTTAAACAAGATCATCAATTAATCCAGATAGCAGAGATCATGTCTTCTTTTGTGTCTTGTACAACACTGATATGTAAGAAATAATAAATAAACGATAGTGACTTTGGAACAGACCCTAAAATTGTTCACATGGGAATGAATATTATACAGTAATATATATCCCATACCTCACTGTTGTTTAATAGTGCTATTTTGAAACCAGTAGCAATAATAATGGCATAGAAGGAAAACCTGCAAGCATACTACAGTGATTCAATCTAGCTGTCACAAAGCATTTTAAAAAGAAAATATGATGTTTAAAACACTAGGAGCTTCACTACAATGTAGTCTGCAAGAAAATAGGATTAGAAGAAGTGTCTGGATCAGAAACACAGTTACACACTTGAGGATTACAGATAGATATTTCTAAAACACATTTGAAAGGTCACAAATAAGATGTGAAATGTACATCTGCCTATTGGAACAATATTTTCTCTGTCCTACATCCAAACTGATTTCTCTTCTGCTCCTCTTAGCAACTCTTGCATTGAATCATTAGTAAGAAAAATAAATATTTCCAAAAAAGACAGAGAGCTAGAGATAGATGGAGATAGATAGAGAGACAGAGATAGAGATATATCAGAAAAAATAAATTCAGACAATTACAACTCTAGTCACAAAATGACAAGAACAGACAGAAATTCCCTATATGACTGTAATGGGCATTTCACCATTATTAAAAAAGGTTATATTCAAATGATGATTCTGAAAATTGAACTATGTTCCAGCACACTAAATTAGTTAGGGTTAGAGCATAAGTTGGATGCCATATGAGGTCTGGCATAAAGTTTTCCCACCATTTTATGTAGTACAAGATACTATGGACAGATATATTAGGGAGCGTTACATTTTTACAATATTTTGAGTACTGACCACATCCAGACTCAAGATTGCTTGTGAAAATTCCTGTTGAAATCTTTCAACTAGATCCTACTACTTCTAGTGAGGTTTTGAAACTAACCAATCCATTAGTCTACTGACTCTCTTGGCTTCTGGTCCTTTTTAGAAATCAGTAATTAGATAAAAGATCCTAGTGGAGTCTACCAGAGATCTCTGTGGCATTTGATTTGTTTGGTTATATCAGGTTCCATCATATGATTTTTGAAACAGAATGTCATTTTCCACAATAAGGCTCTGTTTCAGCAAGGCATATAAATATGTGCCTAAATTTAAGACTATCAGTAGCCCCACAGATTTAGAAGCATAAATGGGAATAGGCACCCAACTGAAAGTCAAAGTGCCTAAATTAGTCATCTAATCCCCTCAGTTCATCTGAAAATATTCCTCAAAATCATAGTTGTGTCATAAAGCCCGATACCTGCAAAGTTTGTTATGCAGTGAGCAAAAAAAAAAATTCTATATAAGCAATAATATTTTCTGTATCCTGCATGTTATTCAGAATTTATATTCTATATCATTATTAGAAAAACAAACTAGAAAATGTTCATTTTTCACTGCTTAGTCCTTCTGCTGGCGTAAACTCAGCTGTAAGACCCTTGCGACAGGTCTAGCTACAACTTCCTCTGTGCTGTGGGTGCAGAGACAGGGCTAAGGGTGTGACGGAGTGGTGATTATCATAGAAATAAGAATTGTAGAACTGAAAGGGACTTCAGAAAGTCATCAAGTCCATCTCCCTAAGCTGAGGCAGGACCAATTCAACTGAGAGCATCACTGGCAGGTGTTCTTGGCCTGCTGTAACCTGTTCTTAAAATCCTCCAATAATGGGGGTTCCACAGCCTCTCTTGGAAGCCTATTTCAGAGCTTATCTCCCCATAATATTAGAATGGTTTTCCTACTGTTGATCTCCCTTGCTGGCAATTAAGCCTATTACCATCTTATCTTACCTCCAGTGGACATGGAGAACAATTGATGTAGTCCTCTTTTGGAGAGCTGACAGCCTATGTGGGCCGTTGGGCAAAGTGGGGGAGGGTGACTGCACTCCTGGAAGGGATGGGGCCTCAGACCAAAATGGGGGGGCAGCCACCCCTCAGTGTCACCTAGAGTGTGGCACACTCTATCCCCAGCCCTCAGAGCCACATGGAGCACACCAGCTCCAGTGGTGATTTAAAGGACCCAAGGCTCCAGTTGCCATTGTCACAGAAGCAGGAGCAGTGGCCGGGAGCCCTGGGCCCCATTGAATCATTGCCTCCCCGCCATCAGAAGGCCTATATCCGAAGGCTGTTATCAGGTCCCAACCTAGTCTTTCTTCCGATTTTTTTTCTTTAATCCTTTCCTCCTACGTTAGACTTTCTAAACCTTTTATTATTTCATTCCCCAGAGAAAAGCAACAAAAATGATGATAGGTTTAGAAAACATGACCTAAGAGGGAAGGCGGAAAGAATTGGGCTTGTTTAGTTTAGAAGAGAGAAGACTGAGAGGGGACACGAGAGCAGTTTTCAGGTATCTAAAAGGATATCAAAAGAAGGAGGGGAAAAATTGTTCTGCTTGGCCTCTGATGACAGGACAAGAAGCAATGGGCTTAAATTGCAGAAAGGGAGGCTTAGTTTGGACATTAGGAAAAACTTCCTAACTGTCAGGGTGGTTAAATGCTGGAATAAATTGCCCAGGGAAGTTGTGGAATCTCCATCGCTGGAGATATTTAACAGCAAGTTGGATAGACATCTATCAGGGATGATCTAGATGGTGCTTGGTCCTGCCATGAGGGCAGGGGACTGGACTCGATGACCTCTCAAGGTCCCTTCCAATTTCAGGATTCTATGACCATTTTTGTTGTTATCCTCTAGACTCTCTCCAGTTCAACCACATTTTTTCTAAAGCACAGAGCTGAGAAAACTGGACACTATATTGCCGCTAAGGCCACACCAACACTGAGTCAAATGGGACATTTACCTCCCATGTTATACGGAACATTCCTGTTAATAAATCCCAGAGTGTGATTGGTCTTTTTTGATACTGCATCACATAGTTGATTCATGCAGTGTGTGACCCATTATAATCCCTAATCCCCAGATCCTTTACAACAGTACTTGTCCATTTTGTAGCTGTGCATGTGATTTTTCTTTTCTAAATGAAGCACTTTGCATTTGTCTTTATTGAATGTGACCTTGTTCAATTCAGAGCAATTCTGCAATTTGTCAAGGCCCTTTTGAGTTCTAAGCCGCTCTTCCAAAATGCTTGCAACCCTACCCACAATGGTGTTGGTATAAACCTACTCTCCACTCCATTATCCAAGTCATCAGTGACTATATTGACTCATATCAGAAGTAGGATTGACACTCCACTAGATATGCACTCCCAACTTAACAGTAACCACTGATTCAGTGAGTACAGCCTCTCAAGCAGTTGTACATCCATCTGTACCAGCTTTCCTTAGTTTGCTTATCAGAATGTCAAAAGTCATAATAGGCAGAAGATATTGCAAACCCTGATTCAGGGCATCTTCATAGCAGCCTTTCCCAGCATGGCTCCATCTATCTAGACAAGATCTTTATGCAGTTAACACATCATAGTATCTGAGCTCCACCTCACAATCTTTAATGTATTTACCACCCTCTGAGGGAACAGCTATACTGAAGCCAGAGGTGTTATTTTCAGCTTGGGAAGATATACACTCACTAGCTTTGATCTAGTTAGCACATTAAAAATAGCAGCATGCCTACAGTGGCAGGCTAGCTGAGACTTTAGATATGTAGTCTACCCTGCTGCCTGCACTGCTGTGGCTCTGGTGCTGTTTTTAGTGTGCAATGTCAATCAATGCTAGAACATATATGTCTACCCAAACTAGAAATTATACCTCCAGCGGGAGCTACCAACTTAAACACAACAAGGAATAAACTGGAGATTTAGGGTCAGATCCTCAGCTGGTATAAGTCAGTGTGATCTGGTTGAAGTCAATGGAGTTATAAAGATTTGTATCTGTGGATGATATGGTCCTTATGATCAATACTAAATACTATTCTTAACACCGTAAGAGCATCTACATTGCACCCGCAGCTCAAAATAAGCTATACAATCTGAGCTATGCAAATTGCATGGCTTATTTCAGGAAATAGCTTATTTCAAAATTTGGCGCTGTCTACATAGCACCACATTTCAATACAGAGCGCTATTCCGGAACTTCCCTTAATCCTCGTAGAAGGAGGTTTACCGGAATGTTGGAAAAGCGTGCCGGTTATTTTGAAAGCTCTTTAGAAATAACAGGTGCATTGTCAAGATGCAGAAAATGCTATTTCGGGATACCAGAAGTATCGCAAAATAGCACTGCTGTCTAGATGCACCCTAAAAGTACATATTTCAGATGTTCTAATGAAAGTGATTTGTTCCACTTTCCAGAGGAGGACAGAAGGAGACGTCCAAGAAGTAGTTATTGCTTCTGATTTTGTAGGAAAAAGTACTTTGAGGAAAACACAGACATTCTTTGCACAAAAATAGTGACATGGCAGCAAAAATAATTGCCTGGGCAAAAGGCCAATTAGTACCTCAATGTTCCTAAACATGCGCATTGTTATGATGCACTGGTAATCTCTGCTATTGAGCATTCCTTCAGTATGGCTCGTGAATTCCTTTAATTTATCACACAGTGAAAATAAAACGATAGTATCAGTAATACCAAGATATAACTCTTATTAACGATGACAGCCAGAAAGACATCAAGTCACAAGTACATGAAAAGTCAAAACATGCCAATGACAGTAACAAAGCAAAAAAATCAAAGCGCGGGCTTTTGCAGAATTGATTAGGAATCTCAAGGCAGTTGGCTGTACCATAATATACTAGACTATGGTTTTATTGCTTTTGTACTGATACTCTATAAAGATTTTTTTCTCATGCATCACAATAGATACATTTCCTATTGGCCTCATTTACTTTTCAGGGTCTCCTTCAATTTTATGGAGGCAGATCAAACAAGATCCTCCCTGTTTGGAGAGTCAACAGGATGGTATGAATGACATCCAAATTATGCGTGGTCTTTAAAGCAGCTACTCTGCCTTGTATATGTGAGCACACAGAGAATTTTACACTGTATGAAACAGCTGCCTTTTTAAAGCTAGCTTTCTCAGATTATACTCATCACTTATAGAGTTCCCAGTTTACATTTGTTATGCATGTTACACATCAAAATAAATCTGACCAGACAACACAGAAGGCAAAGATCCAGACCTACTTTATTTTTAGTGGCTATGATATAAGGTAAGTGAAATACTCCTGCTAAACGCAAAAAGATTTCTCCATGACCCGAAGAGAAAACACTACTGACGGGACTGGTTTTCTTACAGTGATCTGTGTTTTCTATGTTTTGTGAGTGCTCAGCAGAACAATGTTGTTTTAATTTTTCACTTTCAGTTAGTATCCTCAGAAAGGTGAAAACTCCCACAGATTTGATATTTTGCTTCTCCATCTAGGCAGAAAAAATGATATTTTTTTTTTACTTTGGAACTATTACTTAAATAACTTGCTGTGTTATTTAACTAGGGGACTATTAGGAGAAGTGGTGTTCCCACCTTTCTCTCAAAAGTATTACATGCACACACTCATCCAGATTCTCAGGCAGGTGTAATATGCTGAAGCACCAATGAGGTTCAAAGAGCTATGTCTATTTATAGATTGCAGATCTAATCCATTGTATGAAAGGCAAACTTTACATCCTTTTTGAGCTTTGTTTCTCACAGAGAAACAAATTCACAGTCTAATATTGGCTTTTGCTAGGGCATTCTGCATGCAAACATCACTTTCTCTCTTCCAGACCCCACTTCCCTCTGTCCAAGAAGCTATTTCCACCCTCTATATCCAGGCTGAGGTTAACAAGCAACACTTGCCACAGGGATTCGGCAAGAATCACTTCAGCAAATCCCTGTGAGAGGCCAGCACGTGCTAACAGAATGGGTCCACAGAAGCAGCCCACCATAATGCAGCAAAAATAGAAATGGAACTCAGATATTTTGGAAAACTAGAGTGTCACACCTCTGATGACCTCCAAACACTTTATGAAAATAAGTTAGTTTTCAAACAGTTAGATGCATTAGTACATAGGGAACATGTTATAACTGTATGCACAGTTCAAAAAAAAGAAACAAAGAATACGAAATCCAACTTACTGCTGGCGGATTTAAACCAGATGCATAAAATTCCCTAACTTGAAATCTGACAAAGACAGTAGCACCATTATCCCTCCTTTTAACATAAATCAGATGGGATTAATAGTGTGGGCTGGATTTCTTAAAATAACTTATCTAAAGCCACTAATTCCACCATTGTCACCACTGAACACACTATGGAGCACACATAAGAACATAAAAATGGCCATATGGGGTTAGACCAAAGGTCCATCTGGACCAGAGTCCTGTCCTCCGACAGTGACCAATGCCAGTTACCACAGAAGGAATGACCAGAACAGGTAATCAGCAAGTGACCCTCTCCCCTTTTGCCTGTTCCCAGCTTCTGACAGAAGCTAAGGACACCCTCTCTGCCCATCCTGGCTAATAGCCATTGATGATCCTAATGAATTTATCTTGTTCTTTTTCGGACCTTGTTAAAGTCCTCATTTTCACAACATCCCTTGGTAAGGTATTCCACAGGTTGACTGTGCATTGTGTGAAGAAATACTTCCTTTTGGTTTGAAACATCCTACCTATTAAATTTCATTTGGTGACCACTAGTTTCTATGTTATGGGACCAAGTAAATGACTTTTCCTTATTTACTTTCTCCACACCAGTCAAGATTTTGTAGATCTCTATCATATCCGTCCTTACACTCCTCTTTTCTAAGCTAAAACGTTCTAATTTTATTAAATCTCTCATATGGCAGCTGGTCTAAAACCCTAATAATTTTTGTTGCCCTTTTCTGAACTTTTTCCATTGACATGATATCTTTTTTTGAAATGAGGTGATCATCTCTGCCCGCAGAATTCAAGATTTTTTTCTGTCTTATTATCTATCCTTTTTTAATGATTCCAAACATTGTGTTTGCTAACCACAATGACTCCAAGATCTCTATCTTGAGCGGTAATTGCTAATTTAGTTCCCATCATTTTATATGTATAATTGGCATTATGTTTTCTGATATGCATTACTTTACATTTATCAAAATTGAATTTTGTCTGCCATTTTGTTGTTTAGTCACCTAGTTTATGGGATCCTTTTAAAGCTCTTCACAGTCAACTTTAGTCTTAGCTATCTTAAGCAGTTTAGTACCATCTGCAAAATTTGCCTCCTCGTTGTTTACCCCATTCTACAGATCATTTATGAAAATGTTGAATAGGATTGTTCCCAGTGCAGAAGCTATGTTGACTTTTCCCCAACAAATTATGACCATCTGTGTGTCTGACAATTCTTTTCTTTACCATAGTTTCAATCAATATTCCCGGTACTGAAGTTAGACATACCAGGCTGTAATTGCCAAGATTACTGCTAGAACATTTTTTGAAAACTGGTGTCACATTAGCTATCTTCCAGTCATTTAATACAGAAGAGGATTTAAAAGATAGGTTAGAAAACACAGTTAGTAGTTTCACAATTTCACATTTGAGTTCTGTCAGAACTTTTAGGCGAATGTAATCTGGTCCTGGTAACTTGTTACTGTTTAGTTTATCAATTTGTTTTAAAAGCTTCTTGAATGACATATCAATCTGGGACAATTCCTCAGACCTATCACCTAAAGAGAATGGCTAAAGTATAGGAATTCCCTCACATCCTTGGCCATGAAGACAGATGCAAAGAATGCATTACATTTCTCCACAATTACCTTATCCTCAAGTGCTCATTTAGCATCTTGAGCACCCAGTGTCCCCACTGGTTGTTTATCAGGCTTCCTGCTTCTGATGTACAGTAGACTTCCGATAATCCGGAACCTTTGTGTTCTAGGTGGGTGCCGGATTATTGGATATGCTGGATTATCAGGAGGTACTATAAAATGGATATATATAGATATAGATATAGATATAGATATAGATATAGATACATACACCGTATACAGTATATATCATGTATAAAGTGTTTTAATCCTTTTTATTATATATACTGTATACAGTATACCAAAATGTTTTAGTCTTCTTAACCCTTTTTTACCCTTTTCGCTTGGTTCAGCTGCTGCCTTGTGACTCATTTTTTGCTGAAGCTCTTGCTATTTTGATGCCAGACTATCGGGAGTGCCATACAATTGGATGCCGGACTATTGGAGTTTTACTGTACTTAGCCAAAAATTCAAAAAGTAATAGAATTTTTTAACTGTTCTTCCAATTCTTTTTTGACCTTCCTAATTATATTTTTTACAAATCAGACTTTCTATTTTCTTGCTCCTTTCTATTTTCCTCACTAGGATTTAACTTCCACTTTTTAAACCATACCTTTTTTTAATCCGTCCCTGCTTCTCTCACTTGGTTGTTAAGCCAGGGTGGCACTTTTTTGGTTCTCTTACTGTATTCTTTTTTATTTGGAATTTACATTTAAGTTGAGCCTCTACTATTGTGTCTTCTAAAAATTTCCATGCAGGTTGTAGGGATGCTACTTTTGGCACCAGACCATTTAATTTCTGTTCTCATTTTTGTGTAGTTCCCCTTTCTGAAATTCAGTGTCACAGAGTTGGGCTGCTGTGGTGTTATTCCCAGTATAGGGATGTTAAATTTAATTATATTATGGTCACCCTTTCCAAGCAGTCCAGCTAGAGTCACCTCTGGCACCAGATCCTAAGCTCTACTTAGGATTAAATAAAAAATTGACTCTCCTCCTGTGGGTTCCAGAGCCAGCTGTTCCAAGATGCAGTAATCAAAGTATCAAGAAACTTCACCTCTGTATCCCATCCTAAGGTGACATGTACCCAGTCAATATAGGGATAGCTAAAATCCCTCAATATTATTCATGTTTTTTACTTTTATAGTCTCTTTATCTGCTGGGGCCTATTCACTTATCATACAGGCCCACCTATCTCCAATCCTGCCTCTATTCCTGATGGAGCATGGGAGCTTGCCCATTTCTGTCTGATGCTCCAGCTAGACCAGGGGAATGGGGTCAGGTCCAGAGATTTTTTCCCGTGGAAAATGAGCGGAGGTCAAGGTTTGCCCCTGTTCTTCCGCCCAGTACTCCAATGAGGAGTAGGGTTGGAGCACCAGGCTTTCACTCCTCCAGGAAAGCCCAACAGGGACAAGGAGGCTTGCAAGCCACAAACTTCACTCTCTGTCAGCGCACCAGGCAAATGGAGCAGGGGAAGCCCTGGTGCTCTGACCCTGCTCTCTGGTAGGAGCTCCAAATGGCAGCCCCAGACCCCACTCCCCAGGCCCAGCTGGAGCACCAGAGAGGGACAAGCCCCTGTGAACCATCTAGAGCAGAGGAAGGGTTGGGAGTGGGTGGGCTTTTATGCTAAGTGAGTGGGCCCTGGCTCACCCATGGCTACTCCCCAAAATAAGATCGGTACCAAAGAACTCAGACGAGGTGCTGAGGTATTATGAATTTTTGATGATAAACGTGTAAGAGAGAATGATGACTTCTAGTCAAATTGCACTTTTTAATTTATCTGGAAACTTCTGGCCTTCGCAGTGGGAAAAAGGTGGAACAATTTTGCTTCTGGTAACATTCTTCCTGTGACCTGTCTTTTTGTTAAGTAATTACAGTGGCCTTGACAAATATGAGTTAAGCAGTGTTGCCATGCCAACCCACATCCTTCTCTTTAGAAACATACTACTGATTCCAGAGACTGCATCTTAGAAGAAGTTTTCTACCAGTAAAATTGCTGTAGGGCTTCCTTTGATTTCAGAATTAAACTTAATGCCTTGACTTAAAGGCTATTAGGCTGAAGAGAAATCCATGGTATTAAGTACAATTATCATGGAGGTTCTATAACTGTTTTTACTTATCATGTAAGTCTTTTGGCTATGCACAGCAATTAACACATTTGGTGCCCCATAATAAAATACCCATTTTTTTTCCAGTGGAAGATGGCAATAACAGATGAGAAAGCCCAATGCTTTTACATTGAAAGGGTCATTGCTCCGGTGGAGAACTCAAAAAGGAACAAAAATATCTTCCACAAATAGTATTTCCCTCATTATTACAAATGTCACCTTTTTTGCTCTTAGACTTGCCAGCATTGGCTTTTGGATAACTTAGAAACCTAAGCAAATCTATAGCTCCTATGACCAAATATTTTCATTTGTTTCAAAGATATCAAAATAAAAAACAGATGAAAGATAATCCAAACCAACTATGAAAGTACTGCAAATGTGTGCATAGACGTAACCAGCAAGGTTAAAAAGCAATCAGATCAATAGAGCCCAGTAGCAACACACGTAGTGTGAGAAAATCCAGTTGACTTCAGAAGCATTCTAGATGGGTGCAGGAGTTCACCTGCATGGGGATCCCTGCAGGATCAGGACCATAGTGCCCTCTAGTACTGCATCTTGGAAGAAGAATATATTCTTATCTGAAAGACATATGTGTCCTATCTTTGACTGACATAGCACACTAGAAACAGCATCAGAGCCCAGCAGTGCAGGCAGCAGGAGAGACAAATACCTGAGTATGTACCTAGGCTCTCAGGGTATGTCTAGACTACATGCCTCTGTCAGCAGAGGCATGTAAAATAGGCTACCCGACATAGTCAATGAAGCGGGGATTTAAATATCCCTGGCCTAATTAAAATTAAAATGGCCACCACGCTGTGCCAGCTCAGCTGATTGTCGGCACAGCGCGGCAGTCAAGACACGGATTGGTTGACAGGGGAAGCCTTTGTCGACCTCTCCCTTATGCCTCATGGAATGAGGTTTACAGGAGCAGTCGACAAAGGCTTCCCCTGTTGACCAATCCACATCTTGACTGCCGCGCTTTGCCGACAATCAGCTGAGCAGGCACAGCACGGCGGACACTTTTATTTTAATGAAGCCGAGGATATTTAAATCCCAGCTTCATTGACTATGTCGGGTAGCCTATTTTACATGCCTCTGCTGACAGAGGCATGTAGTCTAGACATACCCTGAGAGCCTAGCCCTAGCTTTGAGAAATAAAGTTATCTTTGCTATCCTATCAGAGCAGTACAAGAGTGTAGTGTTTCAAAAGAAAGCAATGGAAACACATGTGAGGAACCCTACAGTTTTAATACAATAGATTCATATAGGAAGTACAAAAAAAACCCTTGTAAATTGATGTAATAACACTGACACCATTTCTACAGAAGCAATCACATCTGAATCTACTGTTTATTTATTAAAGTGATAACATTATCCCTTGGGAACTAAACAACATATTCCTAACAGTGTATGTGACAATGTTTAAACACATATTTTGCCAATAAGTTTAGAATTTATTAACATAATATTCAAAAAATTCCCACATATTTTAGCTGATATGACTAGAATGACAAATTCTGTCCAAGCATCTCCTGGTATTATTCCATATCCATAAAAATCACACCAGAAGAATTCTAAAATGAATAAGCCCATTACATAAGAACATAAGAATGGCCGTACTGGGTCAGACCAAAGGTCCATCTAGCCCAGTAGCCTGTCTGCCGACAGTGGCCAGTACCAGGTGCCCCAGAGAGGGTGGACCGAAGACAATGATCAAGTGATTTGTCTCCTGCCATCCCTCTCCAACCTCTGACAAACAGAGGCCAGGGACACCAATTTTATCCCCTGGCTAATAGCCTTTTATGGACCTAACCTCCATGAAATTATCTAGCTTCTCTTTAAACTCTGTTATAGTCCTAGCCTTCACAGCCTCCTCTGGCAAGGAGTTCCACAGGCTGACTACACACTATGTGAAGAAGAACTTTCTTTTATTAGTTTTAAACCTGCTACCCATTAATTTCATTTGGTGTCCTCTAGTTCTTCTATTTAGGGAAATAATAAATAACTTTTATTTATCTGCCCTCTCCACACCACTCATGATTTAATAGACCTCTATCATATCCCCCCTCAGTCTCCTCTTTTCTAAACTGAAGAGTCCCAGTCGCTTTAACCTCTCCTTATATGGGACCCGTTCCAAATCCCTAATCATTTTAGTTGCCCTTTTCTGAACCCTCTCCAAGGCCAAAATATATTTTTTGAGGTGAGGAGACCACATCTGTACATAGTATTCAAGATGTGGGCATACCATAGTCTTATACAGGGGCAGTAAGATATTCTGTGTCTTATTTTCTATCCCTTTCTTAATAATTCCTAGCATCCTATTTGCCTTTTTGACCGCCGCTGCACACTGTGTGGAAGTTTTCAGAGAACTATCCATGATAACTCCAAGATCTCTTTCCTGATTTGTCATAGCAAAATTAGCCCCCATCATACCGTACCTATAGTTGGGGTTATTTTTCCCGATGTGCATTACTTTACACTTATCCACATTAAATTTCATTTGCCATTTTGTTGCCCAATCACTCAGTTTGGTGAGATCTTCTTGGAGTCCCTCACAGTCTGCTTCTGTCTTGACTATCCTAAACAGTTTTGTATCATCCGCAAACTTTACCACCTCACTGCTTACCCCTTTCTCTAGTTCATTTATGAATAAGTTGAAAAGGATTGGTCCCACGACTGACCCTTGGGGGACACCACTAGTAACCCCTCTCCATTCTGAAAATTTACCATTTATTCCCACCCTTTGTTTCCTGTCTTTTAACCAGTTCTCAATCCAAGAAAGGACCTTTCCTCTTATCCCATGGCTATATAATTTACACAAGAGCCTTTGGTGAGGGACCTTGTCAAAGGCTTTCTGAAAATCTAAGTATACTATATCTACTGGATCCCCCTTGTCTGCATGTTTGTTAACCCCTTCAAAGAACTCTAATAGATTAGTAAAACATGATTTCCCTTTACAGAAACCATGTTGACTTTTGTCCAACAAATTATGTTCTTCTACATGCTTCACAATTTTATTCTTTACTATTGTTTCGACTAATTTGCCCGGTACTGAAGTTAGACTTACCAGTCTGTAATTGCCAGATCGCCTCTAGAGCCCTTTTGAAATATTGGTGTCACGTTGGCTACCTTCCAGTCATTAGGTACGGAAGCCGATTTAAAGGATAGGTTACAAACTACAGATAATAGTTCAGCAATTTCCCATTTGAGTTCTTTTAGAACCCTTGGATGAATGCCATCTGGTCCCGGAGATTTGTTAACATTAAGTTTTTCTATTTGTTCCATTGCAAGTGGGGAAGTTTAGTTGAGGTGAAAGATATTTTGGATGTTTCCCAAAGGGACCTGAGAGCATTTTATGGACCCATTGATACCTGATCCCTGCCTTCAATCAAGCTACAGCAATGATAAACAAAAGTAACCAGGCTTTCAAAATGGACAGCAGCAGCGAAACCGACAGAAACTTAACTTGTATTTTGGTTTCTTCAGCTAAATGTGGAGAAGTGGCATGTAAAAGATGACTACCTGACTAATTTCAAACAAGGGGTTATATTGCAATCAATAGGACTAAAAACGAGAGACAAGCAAGCAAGTTTCAGTCTTTAGTGTGGAAGACTTGCACAGCTTTACTGAAATTGAATTAGAAGCCAATAGCAGAGGGAGTTAATGAAGGCTGGAAACTGATGAATATAGTTTCTACATAGGAACAATAGACTTACTTTTGACTCCAGCTGTAGAGATACAAAAAACATTGATAAAGAGCAAGTGCACAACATTAAGCGAATATTGACTTCTGTTTCAGTCAAGATCACAATGCATTGAACAAAAAAGGCTATATTGATTGAGGCAAAGACCAATATTTACCTCAAGGAACAATGCATCTTGATGCTGATCAAAGCCAAAAGTCAATACATGCATTTCTACATACAATCTATTACAAATTTGTGTCATGGATTTCTATGCACAGTGTACTCTAATTTTATGCTTAAACTCAGAAGTAGTTTTATGTTTCTGTACCCAGGTAGACAATGCATTCTAGCTTGTTACAATGCTGGCAAATTTGTATTAGATTAAAAACAAATAAACATTTTGAAAAATATGCTTTTAAGAAACATCTTCTAAATAGAGACAGTTTGCCAATTTTAGCAAGCTTTTCAGTCAAGAGTTTTAAGGCTGTCAATTTTTCTCAGAATTCAAAGGAAACAATTTTTCAAACATCAATACAAACCAATTTTTACTCCACCATAATTTACCTGAAAAGAAATACAGTGAATCAGATCTACAAACTCTATTTATATATTTCAGCTCAGAACTGTGATCAACTCCTAAATCCCTATATGCTTCTATTTTATTATGTATTGATTTTTTTAAAAATGATGAAAATAGGAAGTCCAGACAGGTGCATCCTCAACCAATATTATAAAAATAAACCAAGCAGTTGGATAACGGAATTCTAGAACCACTTCCAACCACCTGATTGCCACTAAAGCTCTGGATGATAGATGGACGTTGAAATATATCTGGAAGGTCAACAAAAGCATATTATTGTGAAATTAAGTGGAAGATGAGATGCTCTTCATTGAAAGTGTTCTGCCATTAAACCCTTATAAGCCAGGTTATAGATAACTAACAGTTCTACTGATTACAGCTATGGCAATATCACCATAAGGACTTGTCTTTCCTACTTTTAAGCCCTGGGAGAGAGGCAGTCTCTCCTGTAGGTAGACCCCAAGCCATATAGGCCTTTTAGGTCAAAACCAACATCTCTAGGAAACAGCCAATACAGATTACGTGTGTGTGAATTTTGCATTCTCAGAGAAGTACATGACTTACAAAGAGGCAACTACAGTCTGCATCGACTTTACAGCTCCAAATGGTCTTACACCACTGAGAAGCAAGCTGTAGAAAAATAGACTCAAGTCCATTCAATACAACACCACACATGACAGAGGGAAATAGTAGCACTTATTAAATATGTGAAGGAATTTGTGTATGTCTGAATCCTGATTGAACAGGTAGAAACTGAAAATCAATTCATGTAGACATTTCAGTTTTAATGCCTGAAAAAGTTTCAGTCTCCACATTCAACTGTACAAAACACCTTCTCCTTCAAGTTCTCTTTTACAGAGGATGCCTTCTTGGTTGTATGCACTGAGCCCAGGAATTTCACAGGTGACTGTATTAGGGTATGTCTACACTACCCCGCTAGTTCGACTAGCGGGGTAATGTAGGCATACCGCACTTGCAAATGAAGCCCGGGATTTGAATTTCCCGGGCTTCATTTGCATAAGCCGGCCGGCGCCATTTTTAAATACCGGCTTGTTCGAACCCCGTGCCGCGCGGCTACACGCGGCACGGGCTAGATAGTGCTGAATGGCTTGCTAGTTCGAACTATCTGTACGCCTCGTTCCACGGCTTGCTAGTTCGAACTATCTAGCCCGTGCCGTGTGTAGCTGCGTGGCACGGGGTTCGAACAAGCCGGCATTTAAAAATGGCGCCGGCCGGCTTATGCAAATGAAGCCCGGGAAATTCAATCCCGGGCTTCATTTGCAAGTGCGGTATGCCTACATTACCCCCCTAGTTCGAACTAGCGGGGTAGTGTAGACATACCCTTAGTGTGTGTGTTGCTCAAGTCAGTGAACATTTTATCAATTTGTTTTTTAAATATTTTCATGTCAATATGTTGCTTATAAAAGCCAGATTGAAATCCCCAGACGCAGATTATTTCTGTTTAGTCAAAGAAGAGATAAAATAGCAGAGTCTGTCCTGAACTGAGGGAATTATTTGTAAGAAGTGGAGGGTAATTTATTTAATCACTGTAACAGTTCACTAGCCTGCATCTCCTCAGACACAGATGGACAGAGAGCCAACAACTTATTCACACAGGCCTCCAAAGAGCCACCTTATGATCATGACTTACACTTGTAATATAACGATGTCTTGAATCACAACTAAGATCTGTGCAAGAGGGAAAATATTATATAGCTCAGTAAAAACCATAACTAGTCAGAAAATAAAATCTCCATGCTACAGGAAATTCTGTTATTTCCACAAGTTTTCATCCTCAATCAATCACGATACAAACTTTTGTGGGAAAAAAGTTCTGAAACAAAATATTTCATTTCAAAATCACATTTTAATTTAAAATGACTTTTCAAAACTAAACATTGCAGTTCATTCCAAACAATGCTTCAGAAAAAATTGAAAAAAAATATTGAAATCAACATTTACCTCATGGAAATTACTGATTTCATTTAAATCATAATTCTTCAATGAAAAAATCTTTTTGTGGAACATTTCTAACATACTTATCAACAACATGAACACGGGACTGGATTGTGGTCGTGATGAAAATACCAGCTCCTGGGATTGTTTCTGCTACCAGAATCTGAGATTTAATATAGGGTTCCAGACTGCTTTTGTTCAACACTAACATAAATCTAGTCATAAGCTTCAGTTGAAACAGGTGGTGCATACCTGATAAACTGATAGCAGTTCTCCTCTAACTGCATAGATATGAAGTATCTGCTTCTAGGTCACACGATGACAAAAGTCAGACCTATCTTTCCACACTCTGGATGATTTTTTGACCTCTGAACTAATACTGTTGCATTACCAACCTCAGGGCAGACTGCAAGGAACCTGACACAAACCCCAAACTGGTCTCAATAAACTTAAATTTCACCAAACCAATTATCAAGTGTCAACTCTCAGATACTGTAACAGTCTTAATGAGGCATCAAAGGCAGACAAGAGAACCCAAGGAGACTATCTTACCATGCAAGTGAGTGTACCTTTGTGACAGATGATCCCAAGAATTACAGCAACACTCATGTTACCCCCATTCCCAAAGGGCCAGTATCTTGCCACAGGTTAACTGCACCTTAAATATCACATTTACATCATTTTTATAGTTTATTACAGGACTAGCTCATTGAAAAAGGAAACAAGACAAGTAATTTACAAGGATAAATTAGGCAACAATCTCAATTTTCAAAAGGTAATAGAGCTTCTATAACAAGCAAGCACTATATGTCCATTAGGACTAACTCAAACTAAGAAAACACTTTAAAAAATGAATAGTTTAGCAGCACCTTAAAGGCTCAAAAAACATGTAGATGGTAGCTGTCATGGATACAAGATCCAGTGGGCTGTATCCACGATCCATGATACCATCTATATGTTTTGTGAGTCTTTAAGGTGCTGCTAGACTATTCGTTGTTTTTGAAGTTTTTCCAGTTTCAGACTAACTCAGCTATCCCTCCGAAGCTTTCAACTAAGGAGCTGGGGATCTCTTCCTTATGCCTAGAAACACTCCACCATTCAGATTCCAATAAGCACAGAGATGACTAGTTCCTTTTGTTTGGTGTTTTTATCCCCCTCCTGCTATGTGCTGAGTGGTGAACTCAGCTGATAGAAGGAGTCCACTTGCATGATTCATCTTCACCGGGAAGAGCACAGAGCAGCAAAGTCTTTTGTTCTTCTGTTGATGGTATGTAAGAAAAGTACAGCTGCAATGTCCATCAATACCGGGTTTGGGTATAATGCTTTCTGTTGAAAATCATCCCTTCATGCTAATTAACATCTCTCTCCTGTCTGATGACTTACACAGTCACAAAGGTTCACAATGCAGCTGCTCACGTTATTTTACAATATGGGATGCAGATGTTATAAGTGCAATTAGTGAATGCAGGTACTTACAATTTTTCAATTGAAGTTAAACATTCTTATATTTCTAGTATCTATTCTAATATTATTAGCATAAACATAAGTCAGATTGATCCAGCTATTTGTTTATCTGAGACATAGGATCCTATCATTATGCGTTATTAGGAACTGGCATGTCCTTATAGATAAGGCACTTAAACAAAAAGATATGCATTGTATATTCAAGTGGGCAGCTAGGTTTGTAGGCAGGCGTGTTGAGATGGGGGTGGCTGGCAAAGGGAACAGTTACCCCAGGGACCACCTATTCAAAAGGGCCCAAAGCTCCTGGCCACCACCGCATGCCCTTTACATCACTGACGGAGCACTGCGCTGTGCACTCCAGGCAGCACGAAGGGTCTAGCCCCACCCTTCCACACGAGGCCCCACCCCCTCCAAGAGCATGGAGCAGCCTCCCCTGTCTTACCCAGGGGCCCACCCAGGCTGTCGGCCCTGCTGCGTTTTGGTGATTAACTGTTTAATGCCTGAGGTGCAGACAGCAGGGTTGAGATCTCAGAATGCTAGAAAAGATGAAGTGTCATTTATTGGCAGGTGGAATGGACTGGCTCCTACTATGATGTTGCATTTGACCTTTCAAGGTACAGTGAAATTGAAGGCAAAGTGTTGGGATTCAATTCACACTGTATAGCGGATTATGAGACTCTAATAGTATTCACAATTAGAGATAACCTTTCACTGCAGTGCTGCTGATGGCGATGATGGAACAGGCTTTCTGAGTTTTAAGGGACAGACATTCCACAACTTGATTTCATCTCTCTTTGTAATTAACTGGTATTCAAATACAATCAAATCTTGGGGGTGACATTCTTGAAGAATAACAGTTCTCCCTGCCTTATGATTTCAGTGTGATTTGTCTCAAGGCAGTCCCTGTCAATCGAATTTAATGACTGCAAAGGTCTTTTGGCTGATTCAGAGGTCCACTGGTTCATTTAAAGAGAGGTTGCATTGAGACATTTCTGAGAGGGGAATGGTGCCTATGTGCTCCCAGAGGTGTTTTTAAATACACAAGTCCAATGTCTCTTATTTAGAAAGTCTAATATTGCTTCAGGCCATTTGGTTCTACCAAAGGAATGTATTTTGTGGTTTTGATGAACAACGCTAAAATGATGTTTAATGTCCATTGATAGTGTAGATACTTGTGGAAATCCAAATGGGAATGTAGAAAGACTGAAGTGTAGTGCTTTTTGGTTGTGTGACACAATTACCCAAATATTTATTTCAAATCTATGTTAGCTTCATCTAAAGTGCCCTGCTCTGTAGTATCTAATCTGTAGATTTTTTAAAACTTGTTAGATAAAGACCTTAGCACTCACAAATCTTTATGGCTGACATCTTTTTCATTCTGAGCGGTTTTGATCTCTTCTACCCAGAATCAATGCTTTAGGCAACATCCAGCTAGAAGTCAAGTGGAGCTGATTTTTGGAGGTAGTGCTGGAAAATCAGGGTGACCACATGATTTAATCAGGGGAATAAATAATCTTTCAATGACTGAAAACATTCCATTTCAGAACTAGTTTCTTCCATTTACACTCAGAAATGTAGACTCAACGTTTGTCTTATTTATGTTTGCTTTTATTATTATTATTATAATTACTAGTAAAGCTGCCATAGAGAATCTGATAAGCACAAACACTAGCGTTCAAGATATATTTGATTGATTTTGGTGTCAGGAGTAGAGCTTTTCTCCCAGACAGGGCATATACGTGTATTTGAATTATTTCATTGCAGAATGAGACTGTTGGGAGCTATGTGACAGACACAAATGAACCTTATGGTTTGCAAATGAATCTGTGATAGGAAGACATGATAATTCAGTGGAAGACTAATCTTGATTTTAACGTGCTGAATTAGGACTCAGGAGATCTGCCTTCAGTTCTTAGCTTGCCAATGACTTCTTAGTGATCGAAAGGAGTTCTTATCCTCCCTGTGCCCCAATTCCCAATTCTGACATTCCACCTGCATTGCATAAACTGTCAGCTATTTGGGGGTGAGGGCTTTTTACTATAGGTATGTCCACAGTACGGGACAAAGTCAAATTATGATAGACAACTTCAGCTACATTAATTGTGTAGCTGAAGTCGAAGTAGCTTAACTTGGCTTTTGGCACTGTTTACACTGCAGAAAATTGAAGGAGGAACACACTTCCTTTCATTTCCCTTCTCATGAAAGCAGGGTTACCAGCATGGACTGGAGTGCCCCTCTTACTTCGAATTAGCTGTCTTAACTAGGCCACTAATTCAAACCCTGGAATACTGACAGCAGCAGCTTTGATCTTCCTTTGTAGCGTAGATGTACCCAAAAGGTACGTCTACATTACAGGACAAAATCAAATTAAGTTATGCAACTTCAGCTACAGGCAGTCCCCGGGTTACGTACAAGATAGGGACTGTAGGTTTGTTCTTAAGTTGAATTTGTATGCAAGTTGGAACTGGTACATATTGTAGGGGAAACTCTAGCCAAACATTTCTCCAGAGCTCAGTTTTATTCTCCCACACCTCACTTCCCTCAGTCCTTTCTTCTCAAGCTGAGAAAAGCCGCTCTGCGTCTCCCTGGTCTGCTGGGGGGCGGGGGGCGAGCGCTAGCTTCGCGTCTCCCTAGTCTGCTCGGGGGAAGCAGCTAGTGCGGGGTTGCCTCACCCTGTTTGTAAGTAGGGATCCAATGTAAGTCGGATCCATGTAACCCGGGGACTGCCTGTACATCAATTGTACAGCATAAGTTGAAATAGCTTAACTTGACTTTCGGCCCTGTACACAGCAGGAAGTTGAAGGAAGAACATGCTTCCTTCAACTTCCCTCACTCCTCGTGAAATGAGGGTTACAGGATTCAGAGTAAGAAGTCCTCCAGCTCAACATTATTTCAAAATAATGGCTTGTAGTGTAGACATGTACTGTTATTTTGGAATTATTATTCCGAAATAATGCTGTTGTGTAGACATACCCTACACCCTGCCTCATACAATAGGCTAAGCTCCAATTTTCATTAGAGCCTGTAGACATTACTTTTATATAAGCTGCAACTCTAGTGAGTAGTATCTACTTTACTCTAATCCAAATCTACCGAGTAGAATTTTTCATTTAAATTAGCATCCTGTCTCCTCAATTACCGTACTACTGCTACTAACAGCAACAACAAACACTATGGCATGTGCATTAATACTATACACTCAAAAACTTTTCACTATTAAATCACTTGTTAAAGACAAGACCAGACATTATTGCAAATGAACAATAAAGCAGTGGAAGCCATATCAGCACTCAATTTATCATGAATAACAGTTACAAGTGTTAGCTAAAGATTTATCTAGTCCATGACTACAAAGATCAAGGGATATAATGGGCTAGCTTACTTCAAATCCTTTTGTAATGCAAGTTCCAAATCTTTGCTGATAGATATTCATGAAGCAAAAAGGTAGCACATTCTAATGGACACGGATATAAGCAATCATCATTCCTGCACAATACAATCTTTTCCACTGGCAAATCACAGGATTAAGTTTAATTGAAATTATGAATCCCTTTTACCTAAAATGTTTTAGTTAACTTAGTGCTGGTCAAGAGTACAGTATGGCTACTGCTGTGCTCGAATGCCTTTAAGGTACTTGGTAAGAAATATCAATGCAAAGTTCCTACCACCATTCCATTACTGTGCTTCAGATATGGTACCTGGAACCATCTCTATCATCTCATTTTTCCTGTCTTTTCATTACTCATCTCTCTACGGAGATTAACAATAATAACAATGATGGTGACTTTTTCTACATAATGTGAAAGTAGAACTCAAAAATTATAAAATGTATGTTATTGTAAAAATAGACTTTTGGAGCCTATAGCAGCTATTTTACATAGGATTAGATGGAGTGTCAGCTTAGATTTTCCAGAGTCCTTGCACTGGAAGATTTGTATAGAAAGGCAATGCCCTTGATTATGACCACTCATGTTATGACTGTCATAGTTTCAGGTGAAACAAAATACAGGACTATGTAGCACTTGTATTTTGTTTCAGCTACACCAGATTAACACGGCTACATTTCTATCATAGTTTCAGGTATAACTCCATCTTTGATTCCCCCTCCCCTTGGCCCACTTTGAGGGTACCCGCTTAAGGCGACCAGACATCAGCCCTTTGCATGTGCAGCTGCATTTCACTCTCTCTAGACCAGACATTAGGCTAGCAGTTCCTCTGATCCAGGTCCTCAGGGTCTCTCTTTCTCCAGGAGCTACAACAAATCAGGAAAGAGATCTTGGAGTTATAGTGGATAGTTCTCTGAAAACTTCCACACAGTGTGTAGCGGCAGTCAAAAAGGCAAATAGGATGTTAGGAATTATTAAGAAAGGGATAGAAAATAAGACACAGTATATCTTACTGCCCCTGTATAAAACAATGGTACGAACACATCTTGAATACTGTGTACAGATGTGGTCTCCTCACCTCAAAAAATATACTTTGGCCTTAGAAAGGGTTCAGAAAAGGGCAACTAAAATTATTAGGGGTTTGGAGCGGGTTCCATATGAGGAGAAGTTAAAGCAACTGGGACTTTTCAGTTTAGAAAAGAGGAAACTAAGGAGGGATATGATAGAGGTCTATAAAATCATGAGTAGTGTGGAGAAGGTGAATAAAGAAAAGTTATTTATTATTTCCCTAAATATAAGAACTAGAGGACACCAAATGAAGTTAATAGGTAGCAGGTTTAAAACTAATAAAAGAAAGTTCTTCTTCACACAGTGCGTAGTCAACCTGTGGAACTCCTTGCCAGAGGAGGCTGTGAAGGCTAGGACTATAACAGAGTTTAAAGAGAAACTAGATAATTTCATGGAGGTTTGGTCCATAAAAGGCTATTAGCCAGGGGATAGAAATGATGCCCCTGGCCTCTGTTTGTCAGAGGCTGGAGAGGGATGGCAGGAGACAAATCGCTTGATTGTCTTCGGTCCACCCTCTCTGGGGCACCTGGTGCTGGCCACTGTCGGCAGACAGGCTACTGAGCTAGATGGACCTTTGGTCTGTCCCAGTACGGCCATTCTTATGTTCTTATTGTATGGCAGTTACCAACCAGCTTTTATAAAGCAAAGATTATTTATTCTTGGGACAAGACTATCAGAGAAATCACAAATAAGAAATAATAATGAAATGTAAATGCTTAATAAAATATCAGGAAACACCCATCTTCCACATGGAATCTGTAAGCCAACATCTCTCCCTATCCATCAGCAAGGATTAGGGCCCTTCTTTAGACAGAAGGTCAGGTCCATTTCCTGAACCAAAGGAAGAACCTATTTCAGTTTGAAGTCAACCTCCATCCTCTCAGGGGGCAGTTCATCTCAAATGTTGTCTGTAGTCTTAACATTTTGCCTTAACTGCATTCCATAGGTTATGTCCCAAAGGGAGAGTGGCAACCCTCTCCCATAGAGTAAAACACATTCATAGACAAGCCATCCATGAATTCAATATCATGATCCCCAAAATGCTAGATGGGGTTGCAATATCTGTCAGAATGGCATAGTCCTGCAATCACCCTGCCTGTGCTTCTGTTCTCTTCGTACACGTTAAGATCTCCACACAGTCCAAAAGGGATGAGAACAATTTTCTATGCAAGGGTTCTACTTTGTTAAGTCCAAATAAACGTGAAATAAACTCTTGCTCATTTGGGAGATTCAGGAGTTGAAGATCACATCTTTTCTTGGGGATGTTTTCCAGTTTTGCCTAGTTAAGTTGTGAAATCTCCATCATTGAAGATATTTAAGAGCAGGTTAGACAGACATCAGTCAGGAATAACCTAGACGGTGCTTAGTCCTGCCATGAGGGCAGGGGATGGTACTCAATGACCTCTCAAAGTCCCTTCCTGTTCTAGAATTCTCTGATTCTATGACCTCCTTGCTCTATGGTGGCTTGCAGTACTTCTCCCTATGAGCATCATCCTGCAATAGAGCCCTGATGGCCATTTATCAGGAACAGATGGTCATTATTCAATTAAAGGTCTAGATGGACTAATTTCCATTAAATTAGCATTACAAGTAAACTGGGCTGGACTCCCCTTAAAGGGGCCAACACACCTGTGATAGTTTGGAATGCAGATGCCAAGGTAAAAGGGAGATAAAGGGGCTACGATAATAGAGACTAGTTTCTGAGCTACATAGAGCTCTTCTTTAGGTCTAGGAAAGGTACTAAGAGTATCATAGCTAAATACAACATTGAACATGGTTATACAACGCTACATCAAAAGGACATGGCTCTGGTGAGTGGGGCATAGTCACAACAGAGTTTGGTGCTTCTGGAAGTCTGCGCAAGACTTAGGGTGGTACAAACTGTGATTTGTTAATGGATTCTGGCAAAAACAACAACAACAACAAAATACTCCACCGTTCATGCAGCACTTTAGTTAGGAAGTATAAAAATGTTTCAATGTTAAAATGCCAGAACTCTGCTATGTACTCTGTTGTTTACATGCCTCCGTGACACCGGAGATTTTTATCTAAGTCCTCCATTCCACAAAGGTGAATTGGAGATGATTTTCCAAATGTTCTACATAAAATGGCTGGCTTTTTAAATTCTTGAAATTCTAGTGTATTTAAGTGGAACACTGAAGATGTTTATTCTCCTTTCTCCAGGTGTAAGGTACATTGACAATTCTATTAAACCATTTTATTTGCTTATCTAAAATACTTAATTAATTCTGGTTAATTCAAGATGGCTTCAAAAAGAATTGTTCAGGTCACTGGGAAACATGAGCATGGGTGTGCATTGTATTGAAAGTCCCAAGCCAGCTGAGTCTGGCACTAGGGTATTTCACTACACTCTCCTGAGGGAAGGACCCAGCTGCAGTGTTCCAGGAATGCTTCCTGCCAGCTGTTCCAAAAGAGTTCCAATTCCAGAGAGAGGATTCATTTGCCCTTTAGTTAGGTACTAAATATCCATCTTCTAACATGTCTGTTCCTGCACACAATGTACTCATCGTCATTTAGTTACTTATTCATTATTATGGATCAACTTGACACTAGCTGTAAAAACTGTCATTTAAATTTCAAATAAAGCCTATTTATTTGGTTTTATTTTCTCTATTTTTATATAAATAATTAGTTCTAATGATAGCATAAGTCATGCCTAGGAAACTGGGCATTTATTTTGGTCAGTCTTAATAGTCTAGCTGAATGATTTTGTGGTGAAAAGCAATTGAGGACCATGGTAACCGTTTCATATTTCATCCTCCTCTCTCCCTTACAAAAGTGTTTTAAAGTATTAGATACAGCATAGTGTTTGCTTAACACTAACAACAATTTTGAAAGTTATTTTGAAATGTCTGAATATCTAAAGAATCTTTCCTTTTGAAAGCTGAGGCTACTTAGAGCTCAGTTCTAAGTACATGACAGGGAAAGGAAAGCATTGGAGGAAAAATACTTTCAAGGTTTCATTTCAGTTCCTGACAAATATTTGCAGGAAAAAAATGTTCATTGGCTTATTTTGCCATTCTAATAAATCAAATTTTATCAGTTGTTACAGTGCTTGACAATTTTCCATGTGCCCTATGTTCTGTAAGTTTGCATATTCTCTGTGTCAAAAGTTTTTAGCTGCTCAGATTTTTTCTTCCAGTGGCAAATATCATAGGTAGATGAGTTCAGAACTCTGCATATAGAACAGGAGTCACACACACAGCTGCAGAGTTCTCTCATGTAACTGAAATCTTCTGTTGGAGCATACACTTGAGATCCTACACAGACCAGAAATTCAGCAATCTCTTACAATTTTAAGTAGGTTTCTGCTGTGAAAAGAGACATAAAAATGGCATTCTGGTTTATGGGTTTTCAGTGAGTACTAACTCACATTTTCCTCAGCTTGTTTAAATAATAGGGAATCCAAACATCAAACTGTACTTTGTTTCAGGATAATGTATCATCAATTGTATTAAAAATAGTCTGTCAGCCAAATTCCATCATCAGTTACATTTTCCAATTGCCCTGAATAAAAATAAAACAGGGTGACAGAAGAGCACCCAAGCACAGAATTTTACTGAATTTTTACAGTTGGACTTAAAGGTTGAAAATGTCAGGAGAAATGGGCCCCAGTTTATTCTCCTGAAAATTATACTCATTCTGAAGTTCAGATTTTCTAAAAATTTATTTGTCACTGAGGTCTGTGGAACTGTCTCTGAATACTCACCAACCCACTGAAGAATATGGCCTTTTAAAATATCATAGACACTTTTCAGAACTAACAGCACTTCCAGTAAATTTAGTTTTGGAAATGCTTGTCAATTCTGGGAGACTATCTTTAGGCTAGATACACAGAGAGCAGTGGAAAATGTCTTCCTACACTGCCCCAGCCTCTGTACCTGCTCATTTGTTGGCTTCATCAACCCATCGCTAATTGTCACATTTGTTGGCAAATATCTATTGGTTGTACTTTCTGTAAGCGGCTGCCATTTTTTGGGTAACTAGACTAAGGCTTATGGCATCAAACAATTTTCCAATAGTAGTGTCCTTTTGGTCACAACTTAGCTAGTACAGATTTGAAATGATGACCTTCAAATGCAAGACTCTGAACTATGTAGTCCCCCTTACAAGATCAATTTAATAGTCGCTATTTGAAAAGGTAAATAAGACAGAAGTGTCTTAAAAGGGAGACAGAAGTCTCTTTCAGCAATAACTTCTATTCTTCCTTCCTTGCCTGCTCCTTCTCTCACATCCCCAACCCTCATGCAATTCATTTCCTCTTCATATTTTCTTTCCTATTGCAAATTACATCCTGCTCTTGAGGTATATATCTACAATTGACTAAATTAGGAGTAGCATGTGTAAAACAAAAACAGGATATAGTCTTAGTATTTTTGTCATCTACGCATCCCTAGTCTTCTTGCCTTCTTGTCTTCCTCCAGGGAAAAAAAGAAAGTTGACAGTACAAAAGCTACAGATTTAGATTTTCCAAGTATTCTGGTGACAATGTCATAGAATCATAGAATAATAGGACTGGAAGGGACCTCGAGAGGTCATCGAGTCCAGCCCCCCGCCCTCAAGGCAGGACCAAGCTCCGTCTACACCATCCCTGACAGATGTCTATCTAACCTGTTCTTAAATATCTCCAGAGAGGGAGATTCCACCACCTCCCTTAGCAATTTATTCCAATATTTGACCACCCTGACAGTTAGGAATTTTTTCCTAATGTCCGATCTAAACCTTCCCTGCTGCACTTTAAGCGCATTACTCCTTGTCCTGTCCTCAGAAACCAAGAGGAACAAATTTTCTCCTTCCTCCTTGTGACACCCTTTTAGATATTTGAAAACCGCTATCATGTCCCCCCTTAATCTTCTTTTTTCCTAACTAAACAAGCCCAGTTCATGAAGCCAGGCTTCATAGGTCATGTTCTCTAAACCTTTAATCATTCTTGTCGCTCTTCTCTGTCCCCTTTCCAATTTCTCCACATCTTTCTTGAAATGTGGCGCCCAGAACTGGACACAGTACTCCAGTTGAGGCCTACCTAGTGCAGAGTAGAGCGGAAGAATGACTTCACAAGTTTTGCTTACAACACACCTGTTGATACAACCTAGAATCATATTTGCTTTTTTTGCAACAGCATCACACTGTTGACTCAGATTCAACTTGTGGTCCACTATGACCCCTAGATCCCTTTCCGCCATGCTCCTTCCTAGACAGTCGCTTCCCATCTTGTATGTATGGAACTGATTGTTCCTTCCTAAGTGGAGCACTTTGCATTTCTCTTTATTAAACCTCATCCTGTTTACCTCTGACCATTTCTCTAACTTGCTAAGGTCATTTTGAATTATGTCCCTATCCTCCAAAGAAGTTGCAACCCCACCCAGTTTGGTATCATCTGCAAACTTAATAAGCATACTCTCTATCCCAATATCTACATCATTGATGAAGATATTGAATAGTACGGTTCCCAAAACAGACCCTTGCGGAACTCCACTTGTTATCCCTTTCCAGCAGGATTTAGCACCGTTAACAACAACTCTCTGACTACGGTTATCCAGCCAATTATGCACCCACCTTATCGTGGCCCTATCTAAGTTATATTTGCCTAGTTTATCAATAAGAATATCATGCGAGACCGTATCAAATGCCTTACTAAAGTCTAGGTATATGACATCCACCGCTTCTCCCTTATCCACAAGGCTCGTTATCTTATCAAAGAAAGCTATCAGATTAGTTTGGCATGACTTGTTCTTCACAAACCCATGCTGGCTATTCCCTATCACTTTATTACCTTCCAAGTGTTTGCATATGATTTCCTTAATTACCTGCTCCATTATCTTCCCTGGGACAGACGTTAAAATGACCAGTCTGTAGTTTCCTGGGTTGTTCTTATTCCCCTTTTTATAGATGGGCACAATATTTGCCCTTTTTCAGTCTTCTGGAATCTCTCCTGTCTGCCATGATTTTTCAAAAATCATAGCTAAAGGCTCAGATACCTCCTCTATCAGCTCCTTGAGTATCCTGGGATGCATTTCATCAGGACCTGGTGACTTGCTGACATCTAACTTTCCTAAGTGATTTTTAACTTGTTCTTTGTGTATCCTATCTTCTAAACTTACCCTCTCTCTGCTTGTATTCACTACATTAGGCACACCTCCAGACTTCTCGGTGAAGACCGAAACAAAGAAGTCATTGAGCATCTCTGCCATTTCCAAGTTTCCTGTTACTACTTCTCCCTCCTCACTAAGCAGTGGGCCTACCCTGTCAATGGGTTTATTTACTACTTTTTTTATTTGAAAACAATTGATGCAAAAACTCCTGTGTTTTCAAATAAAATATACAAATGTTACCCCAATCTCTGAGTCTGTGCTGCTCAGATAGTATATCAAGTTGTATAACATTTTCTATTATACTTCAACCATAGGTACAAAACTGCTATAATGAAATAACTATCATTGTAAAAATACAACTCAGCATTATCTGTTATAAAACAAGACAGAATGAAAACTTACTGCACGGTTAAGTTGACAGAGCATTGACCTTTCAACTCTTAGAACAAATTTTTAGTATAAGCCCAGTCTCTGAGCAAAAATTGATAAAACTTTCAAACCCTTTCAATGCAACACATCAGACAATGTAAATGTGAACCTTTGCTAAAGAAGCCCAGTGCTGACAGAGAATGGATACAATTTCTTATGTTCGTGGTCACATTGTATGTGTAGATATACATGGTATTTTGCCATTGGATAAAAACAAACATTCTTTCCCATTTCTACTCCAGAAACCAAACATTTTCCTTCAAACTCTAATCTACCACTATCAACTCCAATTTGGTCTTTAAATGTACAGATGAAGATTTGAGAACACATTTATATTTGTGTGTATTTTAAAGTACAGTGACAAAGGCATGTAACTCTGTTTGTTACATAGTAGCATTACGGTAAAATGAAGGCAGAAGGGTTTTGTGGACTTGCTAATTGTGTGAAAGCAACAGAAAGGGTCACTAAAACCAAAAATTAACACCACAGGTATCCTAATGTTAAGCTTTCCATCGCTACAGCAGACTATTTAGTCCAAAATTATGTCTTATCAGTTAAAAGAAGAGGATCAATTGATATTAGTAAGATCTTTCCCTCAAAATTTGATTTTTCCTTGATTCTCTGCAGCTGCTACATAAAGGTGAGGTATAACATAGGCTGTACGCGTCATGTGTTTGTCTGCATATCTATCATTAATGTCTTTCTATTATTCCAGAAGTCTCTTGAGCACTTGGACAGTAGAGTTTCAGTGGATTGGAAGTTCATGCTTCAGTAAATGCACTGGCAAGTTGGTGACCAGCTGTAATATATTCCAGAATTTTGTTTACACTGCAACATTGAATAAAATAAACTTCAGGTTTCCAAACAGGTAAAATGGTGTTCCACAGAGTCCCTCATTAAACCAGACTCAATTTAGAAAGCGGTATTATCTCTCCATCAAACCAGCCTCTTTATATCAAACCTCTTGGCTTGGGGGAAGTTTGTCCCAGAAAAATCAACATCTCCAGGCCTCAGTAGCTCCTTTCTCTGTGTAGACCCCTGAGAAACAGCAAGCAAGGAGGTTTCAGTCCAAAGGGGAAGTTTCAGACAGAGAGTATAACTGAGGGAAAACAGGAGGAGAGCAAAGAAACTCTTTTGCAAACTTCTTTACAGCTGTTAGCATCTGATGCCCAATATAAAAATGTCTATAAGATAGGCAAAATGAACCCCTTACATCCAGAAACCTGATTGCCACTGTGCTTGATGATGGTTGATTAACTTTGCTCATGATTAGGTAGGTATGGGTAGCCTAGTCTGCAAGCTTTTTGCTTGCTTGCCTGTTTGAGTTTTGTTTGTTTTTAAAATCTTATTGGCATGGGATTTACAAGTAAAATAGATAAAAAATGAAGTCTTCCCATCTTTAAACAAGTTCCATTATGGTTTTTTTTTAACCATTTCCCATCACTATCCTCTATACAAGACACAAAATAGTGAACTACTTCTATTTTATCCACTCTGAGAACTACATAACGTGCTTCAGAAATGTTTTACTTAACAGGTAATCTGTACTGGGTTTTGTCTCTCTTTTCTCTGATAGCCTGGTGCATTTCCTGGGGTGCATTAGCACAAATTGGGAAAGAAAACACATTCTATTAATTAGTTTCCATTAGGTTTCTTATTTCTTTTTCTATATGCAGGATTTGAGCACTAGCATTGGAAAGAGACTAATGGATTTCCAGATAACAAAAACTACATTAAAATGGAGCCACGGTTAAGTGCACATCGGTCAGCTTAGACCTCATCTAGACTTAAAACTTTCACTGTTATAAATATGGGTTAAGGGTGAGATTTTTTTTCCCACTGTTATAGTGGTAAAAATCCTAATAAGGGTGCAGTTAGATCAAATATCAAGGTGACTTGTATCAGTCTAATTATTCTTGGCTCCATGTGGGAATTGCTATACCACTGGTAATCATCTGTATACCAATGTTACTGTGCCCTGACTAGAAAGCTGTGCCATTTTAACTGTACCAGGATAGTTACCCAACATTGTAGTGTTGACAACCCATTAGGAAAATTCAAAGCACTAAAATGAAGAGCTGATGCACTGAAACTTTAATGGAATAGCTTTTCTTTTAGCTGTTTAAATGAAGCATATAAAGCAGTATTAGTCAAAACAAAGACGTCAAAGTATCTGAATACAAATCACTTGTCAATTAACCATGTGTCAGTTCCACCATATCTAAGATCCTACTCATTGTCTAGCTATTCTTGGCTCCTTCCAAAAAAAAAAATGGGAGAAAGAAAACCTGAACTGCTGATTTAAAAAAACAAGCAGAATGAAAACACAATAGGGCATCAACCACACTTTCTTTTGGAAGTCCCTTTTAACAACTGAGATACCTTGAGCAAGTCACCTAAATTCTATGCATCAGTTTACCCAGCTCTAAAATGAACTGTCACCTACATGGGGTATGTAATATTGTGAGGGTTAATGTAACTTCTGCTTTAAATTATCATATCATATTATGACTGAGGGATATCTAGATTCACTTTTTTCCTCAAACCTTGTCTCTTTTTATTTCTTTTTGGTTAGGTTTCCTCATATGCCTCCCATGTGAAAAAGAGTTATAATTTAATGAGGTAACTTCTACCTCTCCTTATTTTGTCACTATTTGGTCTGAGAAGTACAGAGACATCAAAGAGGTGAAGAAGAAATGATACTTTGTTAGTGGAAAGCTCAGCTAAGAACAGAGTACTAATTTTTCCCCTCACTCCAGAAGCAGTGGTTTATTTTAAACATGACAAACTGTTATAAGTTACATGGATGAGGTGTATTCAGGAGTACTTTGGAAAGAGTCACGATTGTCTAAGTAATCCAATTTATTTCTAAATGAAAAAAAAAAGACCTCAAATTGTTTTGATTAAAAATGTTCTTAGGACGCTTTGTGTACTTTTGTTTTAGGACAATCTAATAATCACTATCACTCTGTAGGTTTAATCTCAGGAAAGGGCGGGTATGTTTTCAGATAGAAATGAAGTGTGGAAGAATTCTCTCTCAATAGTGATGTGTCTAGATTACACCCCTCTTTTGACAGAGGGATGTAAATTAGGCACTTTGAAATTGCAAATGAAGCCAGGATTTGAATGTCTCGCTCTTCATTTGCATAATCACGTAATGGCGCTCTTTTGAAAAAGCGCCATTTCTAAAGTAAAACTGCCATCTAGAGGCAGTTCTTTCAAAAAGGGAAGGCTTTTTCAAAAGATTATGTAAACCTCATTTTTATTTTCGAAATGGCGCTTTTTCGAAAGAGCGCCATTATGTGATTATGCAAATGAAGTGCAAGACATTCAAATCCCGGCTTCATTTGCAATTTTGAAGTGCCTAATTTACATCCCTCTGTCAAAAGAGGGATGTAATCTAGACACAGCCTAAGAGAGTGGTTTTAAAGAAATGGGGTTAGATTCATGGAGTTAAGTGAAAATAATATTTATAGAAAGGACAATGGATTTAACAGACAAGTATTGATCAAAGCTGTGGGAGGGCTGATAATTCAGGTATACTAGTCAAATCCAGTGGTGGGTGACCCGCCAAAAGTTGAGAAAATGTATCGAGAAAGCACAAAAAATGGATTTAAACTTCAGGATGTCTTCCTTCTTTTGAGTTTTAGTCTATTCAGAATTTTCTATTCAGATTTGCAGAGCTAATGTCCTCTTTGAACAAGTCCCCTAAATACATAAAAAAAAACCACACACACACAGTCAGTGACTCTGTAACACAGCCCAAAATGCAGAAGAGCAAGAAAGTGGGTAGACTAAGAAACAAACTCATCTCCCCCCAAAGCATCTACTAGAAATTTGTTTATTTAAGAGGCTTCTCTTTCTGTTAACAATTTAGCAGTGCATTTAATATTAGTAACTAATGCCATGGAAATCTTAGAAATTTCAGAGTATTTGCTTGGAGATGTCCATTAGGCCGATGACTTAGCTTTTGAGATCTGCAAAAGCAGAATTGCTAATGAAAGACTAAATCATGGTATCTACTAATGTGTAGCCTAGGAAGACTGAAAGAAGAGCTTCTCTGGTGGCAGCTCAGAACTACTCTGTCTAGCCTCATCCACACTGAAGAAATTTGGGAATATACTGTTTTTTCGGTTACTCACTAAACTTCTGGTTTATTCTTAAAAATAAACAACTTTTTGAAAGTTTTAGTTTAGTTTCATTGGGTTCCAGGACGAAACTTGGCTCAGATCTTGTTTAAACTGGACAATTATACAAGTTCTTAAGTGGACCTTCTCCCCCGAGCCAATAAAGACAACTGTATTACTCTTTTGCTTAAACATATAACCACACATTTAAATGATTTATTGGACCAGAACCTTAGCGTACTTATCACTGTACCAGCAATTTGTTAGCAGTGTTGTTGCTTGGCATTTTGAAATATGATTGATATTTTGTAAATATATCTTACTGTTCTTATACATATGCACTGATGAAAAAAGCCTTATGTTAAAATAACGGTAACGTCACAAATTAACTACCAAAAAGTTAGGAAGTGCCATAATTACCATTGCTTGTATAACCTTAATTTGACTCCCTTACATGTATGTGTTTTGTTATAGTCTTTAATTACATGATCACATACTATTTCTTCCATAAACCCTTGCTTCGTTCAGTGAAGAGGTAGTCATTCAATACTTATTTTTATCCACTAAATTCAATATGTGACTCCAGGCATTATTTAAAACACACCATTCAAATCCTGCACTGACTACAAATGTTTTCTCATAGGAATTTTTATAGTGTTTTCACCATCATACGTGAATGTTTCACACAATGAATTTCTCTTCATAACACCTTGGTTAATAAGGGGGTGTTTTAGCCACATTTCACAGCTGGGGAACATCCCCCAAATCCAGCCCTCCTTGCACAGGGGAGCAATGCCATTTAAGAGTACTCAAGCTAATAAGGAGGGCTAGATTTGGCCTTCTGAGCACTGAACATGGATGCAGCAGAATCTGACTGGAATGAAATATAGAGAGATTTCTAGTAGTCAAAGAGAAACCAAAGAATTCCTTGGATGTCACCATGCATAAGGATGGTTAGCATCACTGCAAACTGAATAGATTCTAGGATTTCTTAAGCAACAGAGAATAGTAATGTTTACTCTTACTTCCACTGTATGCAGTCTCTCCCCACCTTCATTCCTAAATCCCATCCACACTGCCTTAACTAGTAGTTTTCTCAAGATATGTCTTAAAACAGGCAGAACTGACTGACTGAAAATAAGAGAACTGCATATTGCAGTTCACATGCGTCATCAAGTTGAACTACAGTGTAAAATAGAAGAAGAGAGATCTGTAACCTCAGTACAGCAGTATTAGAAGCACACCATAAAAATACAACCATGAAACCTACTACAAGTTAAAGTAGCACGTGAAATTTACATTACCATACATGTTATATTGTTAACATAAACACACATAGCAGTAAAACAGAGGTGGAAACACAGGCATGGGAAGAAGAGGAAAACAGCCACATTTTAATGAGCTATTACCTGCAAAATTAATGTCCACAAGAAACTTACTATAAAACCTAGTGCATACTATCATTGCTCTCCACCAGCTGATGTTAAATTATTGTAATAACAATTAAGATAAAGAAAAAATCCCCTCTATTTTGCAAAGCAACTTTAACTTTATGATAAAGAGAAATTCACAATTTTGTTAATGTGTATTTCTCTTTTGAAATGTTGACTCACTAATTTGTCAAATCCCTCTAAAAACAAGGATCCATTTGCATTTTAACCTTCAAAATAAAATTGTGCAGCTCAGAGCACACTGTGTCACAGCACCAAAAACTGACAGCATTTTTCATAACATTTATTGAAATTATGATACAATCTGTCCCAAATACAAACTTTAAGAACTAGGTGTCAACAGGTGGCAGTTGTTTGATAATACGTACTAAAGCAGAAGAAAACTCTGAAAGAACAGTGGCATGTAAAATGAGTGATATTTGGTGTTAAACTCATTAAGGATATCATATGTTCTTTGGTTGTTATTTTCAACTTTAATCTACATAGCCTGGGTCTGATAGTGATGAAAGTGAAAGCCCTCTTGGAGAAGCATCATCTAGTAAAAAAAAAACACCTAACAGACTAAATATTTCTATATTAAAAATTGACAAGGAGATAAAAACTTTACCCGTGTGGGCAACACTGCCATTTATGCTAATTTATCAAGAGCAATGAACACAGCACATTAAACCCTGCTAGCAATTCCTGTGCTTATGTGCTAACATTCAAACCACACCTCAGCCGTGTCTACACTACAGGGAAGATCGACGTTGCTGCAGTCAATCTTCCAGGGTTTGCTTTAGGGTGTCTAGTGAAGACATGCTAAATCAAACTCAGAGGGTGCCCCAGTTGGCACGGTACTCCTGATCCTCATGAGGAGTAAGGAAAGACAATAGGAGCAAACCTCCTACTGTGTGGATAGGGATTTAAGATACATCAACTCCAGCTACACAATTGATGTAGCTGAAGTTGCATATCTTTAGGTCAACTTCCCACTCCAGCATAGACCTGGCCCTAGACAGATCCATCAGAACAGGGTAAAAAAAGGACCCTCTGTAAGGTGCCTCAATCTGACCAACAATTACCCCCATTTATTTAAAAAATACCGACTGTGGCTTTATAGCCTCACTGAGATTTTCAAGAGTTCACATCTCATAGTTAGAGCCAGATTTTCAAAAAAGTACAGATCCCAACATGCTCAGTGAGGCTATTTCCATGGCCATGAACCCCTGAACTTTGTTCTCATCTTTGACTTCCCTCTCCTTTAGCTGTCAGGCTAACCTCCGTATTATCCCAGGCGCTCTCTCACACACACAGAGCATCAAAGAGAAACATTCATCAATTTTCATTTTTATTCCAAAAGAAAGAAAGAGGAAAGAAGAGCTGTTGACTTTGGCCAGCTTTATCCAGCATTTCTACTCCCTTAATTTCCTCACTTTCATCCATGCTGGGACCGTCCCCCAAGCTATCACGTTCTCCTCAGTATCAATGTGATTGCTAATGAGATGGAAATGATAATGCCCATCACCATTGTATGCCACAGTTAAAGAATTCTTAATTACCACTCTCCTCTGGAGACAATTATTTGAGATCAAAGGAGCTCTGAAAGGATCATTTGAAGTTTCTGTAGTGTAGTCATTTGGGTCAATTGGGCATTTAAAAAATAGGAAACTGACTTGGGGACAGATATTGACAGTGAGCTGTGGGAGCAGATAATGGAGCTGATTCATACAGTTTCAGTTATTCTACGTACAAATTACTCAGTTTAATTATTTGCAAAGAGACCACATCTCTCCGTGGAAAAATTACATGGAATAAACCCTGACTGTTCTTTCAGTTAGTGTAGTCTATTACACTTTTATGTGAATGATTTGGATTAGCAGGTAACATTAAATAATAGTTAAAGAGTGTTCTTTTATATTTGTACCCTGCTCTCTCCACCAATTTAGAAATCAGAACAAGAGATGCTTATTATAATGCGTAATACAGAGATGACTCTACCAGCAGAGCTCATGTTTGAACTCTACAGCATGGTAGAGAAAACCTGAAGAGAATTGAAAACTCGATAAATGTGACTGGGGCAGGATGGGACAGGTGCAACATTTCAGTACAGTGCTTTAGTGGTAGACAGAAAATCCCAATAGTGCTTTCCATTCAACAACTGCAAAGCACTGTGCTGGAAATTATATGGTATTTTCTTTTCAAGCAACATAATTTAGATCTATGGTACACCTATATCATATGCACTTATGAATATGTAAAAGCTTCTCCACCTTATGCTTTACTTACATAGGTTATGGGCACAGGAGATAGAATGAAGAGTATCATAGTTTATCAAAATGGTACAGAAAACTGATTAAGTTTGGGTGTTGTCAACATATATTAGGGGGTACGGGGAGTTCTGGGGTCAGAGTAACAACTTTTGTGATGTCTCATTCATGAATGTCAAATGAGCTTAAAAGGAACAGTGTGCAAGATTAATGGTATTTTTAGTTTAATTCTGATTCAAATGTAAGCCGAAATTTTATGCACTGCTTTCGCTGCACAATGCATTATGTATTCACTTTCCTTAGAGGAATAAATGGGGGCCGAGAGAAGCTTCTAAATTACATCCCTAAAAATGCCTAGCTCCTAGAAGAAGAAAATTCACAGAACTTCATAATCAAGACAGGTTATTCTTACATCTCCCCCATTTAGGCCTCTCCTGCTTCCCTGTTATGACATGTATCTCCTTTGTAATAATCAAACATTGTCCGAGTTTCAAGACCATTTGAAGTAGCAGAATATTGATCCTTTGTAGTCTGAAAAAAGGAGCAAAGGGATATAGAACTGCATGACACAGCTGTTCAAATTATGCCACATGCAGAAACACACGGGGTTTAAGTGGCAGGAGAAAAGACCCCAAAAGCAACCCCTAACACAATTTTTTTAAAATAAAACCCCTAAGCAAATCTTAAACAAATCTTTACTTCAAGATATTATGTGCGAAGGCTAGATGTCTATCAGATGTAGAAAGGAAAACACCACAACTGTAATTGCTGCTAGAACCAAAAGAACTCCAACAAAAACAAAATAAACAAACAAAAAAACCTGAAAACTAAAAATTCAAAAAATACAGAACAAAAAAACCAAGTTGGTACAAGTAGATGGAACTTCACAAGTTTATTACACTGTCAATTAATATTAAGGGAACTTAGGGTGTGTCTACACAGCAAAGTTATTTTGGAATAATGGCTGTTATTCAGAAATAACTATGTGAACATGTACACAGCAATTCTCTTGTTTTGAAATATTTCAAAATAACTGATGGTTTATTCCAACTTCTGTAAACCTCAGTCTATGAAGAATAATGCCTATTCCAAAATAATTATTTCGGATTAGGGGCTGTGTAGATGCTCCACTCCTGCTATTTCAAAATAGCCCCTCGTCAGTTATTCCTCCTGTGGCTCTAAATCAAGATATTATGTCTATATTAGGGAAACCTGCCTCGGATTAATATTGAGGCTTCCCTGCAGCGTAGACGTGCTATTTCAAAATAAGCTTATTCCAAAATAACTGATCAATACTGAAGCACCTAAAAGCCACGCAGGGCAAAAGCTAACATTATGCTCTGGGGAAACCAGAAAGGATGCTCATGGCCACAGTGGTGGGGCCAATTAAAATTCATAGACGGTAGCTGCACAATATGTACTGGAGAATTCTACACGAGTTTTCCAACTAGCAAAGATCTTTTTGGTGGAAGAAGCCAAACTGTGACGTGGTCAATGAACATCCACATTTTACTTAAAGGAGAAACTGGGGCAGTGTCCAGTTCCCATGGCTATCAACAAGAGGGAGTGAAGGGGATAATTGCCCCAAGACTTGGTGATTCAAAAGGGATAGGATTCCTAGCCACCACCACCACTACTGCAGGAGCAGTGGTGGTCAAAGCCTTGAGCCCTTTAAATGCTTTCTGGAGTGCTGTGCAGTGTGACCCAGGCAGCTCTGAGGGATGAGGTGGGGAGGGTGCAATGAAGCACTTGTTGCCCCCAGCCTTGCCCCTTCTGCTTGAGGCTCCACCCCCTGTGGGAGCACAAAGCTAGGCTTCCCCTGTCTTGTCCAGGGGCCCAGCTAATCTGTTGCCCCCCCTGCTGGTACTAAAAACTCCATGAGTCCAATGTAGAAGATAGCAGAGGCATTTTAGAGCACGGTGTGATAAAGCCAGTGTCCTTGATGTATATATAGTTCCTCAATGTGCTCATTGCAAAAGTCAGCAGAGGGCGGAGACTGGTCACAGATTATAAATGATAGAATAAAATCTTTGACTGCAGTAATGGAAACCTATCCCAAAATAATTACAAAACCTCTCTCCCAAAATAAAGTGGGTTTTGGTGCTAGATGTTAGTCATGGGTTCTGGTCCCTCCCATTAAGGCCAAGGTATCAGTACAGAATGGCTTTCTTATGGCAGAGATGTATAATATGCATTGACCATACTGTTCCAGAAGAACAAAATACCTCCACCAATTTCCCTGCCCATATGAAGCAGTGTCTGAGGAATTTTCCCTAGTCAAATAGGCTCATCCACTTTGTAAGTAACATATTAATATGAACTTTATAGATAAGAAACAAATAGGATCTGTTTGAGGCTTTGCCATGTCTGCAGCAAGCAGAATTAAAAAGTTTAAAAAGCACAGTTATTAAAAACAAAATAGAGAGTAGCCATTTTAGAAATGTCCACAGGTTTAAAAGGGCAAAGTGTCAATCACCAGAGGGAAAAAATAATTTCCAAGCTGCCTCACCTCACAAACAAATGAGCACTACAATCTTTACTGGGAATAATGGTTTTGCTAGAAATTCTCTCCCCATATGCTAACACAGCAAGGATGTTGTACGAATTGGTAACGGCATCTCATTAGGATTGGCAGTGATTAAACTGAAAAGGCTTTGGGGAAGCACTTCAGTATTGGCGAGTCCAAATACAAGCAAACCTTTTAATACATGCCCTGTGGTAACTGCAAATATTTTAGGCGTAGTGCTCAGACAACAATATGAAAATCAAGATCTACCCAAGGCATTTGCCTCCTGACTGATGAAGAGTGTGGCACTAAAGTATAGCTGGTTTTAAAAAAATCATGCTGACAGAGTATCAGACTATTATTAAGCACAAATACTTGGTTGGAAGCAAAAAAAATGTTTATTGTTAGACACCAGATTCCCCTCCCCCTTAAGGTGCTGCTACAGGGGAAAGGATCAGCTGTGCAAATAAACAATGAGAGAATTCAGAAAAATATTCTGGCTTTGCAAGGAGAAAACGTAGAGGCTTTAAAAGCCTAACCCTGCAAAAATCCCATAAAATGCCACATAAAATGTAAAGTTAGCTCTTCTCACACCCGGCATCCAATTTTTAAACAATTACATGCAAAGAAAGTGAAAAAAGATGAGGTGGTCGGCTATGCAAATGGAAGTAGTCTGTAGATACATGCATAAAGAAAAAGGAAGTCTGGCAGCAGTAAAAATAAGGGACAGAATAGTCAAATACTTTACACTATCACTACAGAAGCCAGCTAGCTAACTGGGCCATAAAAAGTCCAGTTGGTGGCACAGCAGGAGGCTCCTACCTGCCTGAGTCTGCACAATTCCTGGAAGGAGTTGCCAAGTCTCTGTGGCCCTCTGGCATGGAGGGACAAGGTCTGTGCACACTGTCCCCACCCCAAATGTTGGATCCAAAGCTCCCATTGGCTGAGAAATGGGAACAATAGGAACTGCGGGAACAGTGCCAATGGATATGAGGGCAGCGTTCACAGCCTTCTTGCACCAAGGACTCATGGAGACTTAGCAGCCACTTCCTGGAAGCTGCAGTAAGGATGCTAAGACTCCAGACACCTTCCCATACCCCAACCGCCTGCTCCAGTCTGGAGTATACTCCCACACCCAAACTCTCTCTTAGAGCCTGCACCTCACCCCTCACCCCATTCCCACCCCAGACCCTATGTCTACACTGGAGCCCTCACCCCCCCCCCCCCCACACACACACCCTAAACTCCTTCCCCAGCCCAGGGTTCCTTCCCACAGCCTGAAAACCTCCTTTTTGGGCCCACCCAGCTCCTGCACCCCCAGCTAGAACCCTCCCCCTCCCCGTCACATCCAACCTCTTGCCTCAGTCCAGTGCAAGGGAGGGAGGGGAGAGTTAGCAAAGGAGGAAAAGGAATGGAGCTAGCTGCGGGTGGAGCCTCAGGAGAAGAGAAGGTTTTGTAGGATTAGGAAGTTGGGAACTCTACTCTCAGGAGAGTGGATTAACTATGATGATGAGAGACGCTCTCCCATTGGCGTAGCAGCATTTCACTAAAGCACTGCAACAGTGCAGCTGCCCCTTCCTATGTGAAGACGTGCCCTCAAACTGAGTAGTGAGGAAGCTGTGTTAATGCTAGCCTGCCAGTAATGAGCTACCAACAGAGAAGAGCTCAAATTCAGGACTACGTTGCAGATGCTGCTGGATGAAATATCCAGCGTGACAAAAACAAAATTAGTATTTGGACACACACACACACGGATGCCTAATAAAACAAAATCAGTTAAAATGCAGCATTTTTCTTGTCCTATCATCAGAGATTAAGTAAACAATTTTTTCTTCTGCCTCCTGGTAACATCCTTTTAAATACTTGAAAGCCCAGGGACAGAACTTGCAAATTCAAATTCTACAAGTATAAAGAAATGTAGTAGAAGAAAGTACAGAGGAGCAAGATGTGGTCCAATGCCAAACAAAATCTAATCAAGCATCAAGTGAGATTTGAAGTCATATTCCAAAAATCAAGTTCTTTAGCCACCCCTTCCCACAAACAAGGTGACATGGGCTTTCCCATCTACAAATTACTCCTGTTTTATTCCTAGTTATCCCATCTAATTCTGCCTCTCTGATTAATATTAAACTCTTGTGTCAAAGCCATAAATCCCCCAACTACTCTTATGGCAATCTTATTCAGATGAACTACTTGCTTTCTTCTTGGGTTGAACTAGAAGATAATAATTTATCTGGTAGTATTATAAGCTTAATTCCCAATAGGTTAAGAATAAACTATTATTAAATTGTGCAGAATCCTTGACTTTTGCTGAGTTAATCCAGGTATAAGCCAAAGGTGGAAAGAATTGACCCAGACATATTACACACTATGCCACATACTAAAGTCAGAGGAGATAAGTAACACTTATGGTTTCTGGTCCATTGGTAAGTAAAGAAGCAAAGTTTCCACTTTTAAGTCGGGGATTGAGAGAGTCGGGGATTGAGAGACTATCACCCAAAAGTAAGACTGGGACACGTCCACTTAAAATTTCCCAAGATTGTGATCTACACTGAAAAACAGAGAGAGGAGAAAAATAATTCTACAAGTGTAGTGGTATTCTCCAGATCACTTTCTTTGGATGGTGCAGGGATAAAATGCATTTAGTCATGGGAGAGAGGATACAGTACTCTAAGCTCCTGGGACCTAAGCATGAAATATCTTCCAAACTAAAGATATGCTTTATATATGGCCTTCTGACAATCACCTCCTTGGCAGTGTAAGGGACAATTAACTACATATGGCTCAAATAAAGCTGGGTTGCCAGAGACTCCTCAATGGTTGTTGCCCACGGAACCCATTCTTGTTGAGTCCACATTGCGGAAGGAAGGTGCAAGTTAATGTTAATATCTTAAGTCAGTGTAAGCCAAATAAGATCTGTGTTTTTGCCAGTCATTTCACAAGGCTAGCAAATTCATCTTTGCTACCTGCCAGGCCATCAATGTCATCAGCAAACTGAAGATTTGTGGTTGATTCCCCCATTCCCACATATTGATTGTTCCGGGACATCAATCACTATGAACTCCAAGTAGATGTTGAACAGTGTGAGTGAAAGAAGGCAGCCTTGCCGGATTACAACAGTGGTCCAAATCCATTCCCCTCTTACGCTACTGACGAGAACTGTACAGATGTTTAATGGTAAGAATAAGCTTGTGAACAACATTGTTGTCTTTAGAAGGCATTTGACAGAATATGGCATGAAGCTCTCTGGCCAGCCATGAAGTAGTACAAAGACATGGTAGATGTCCTGCTGGTGTTCTAAGTACTTCTCTTGGGGTACATCTACACTACAGAGGAAGATCAAAGCTGCCACTGTCAATCTTCCAGGGTTAGAATTAGCGGGTCTAGTTAAGACACTTAATTCAAACTGAGAGGGGTGCTACGGTCAATGCTGGTAGTCCTGTTTTCACAAGGATTAAGGGAAGTCGAATGGGAAAGTGCTCCTGCTTCGACTTCCTGCAGGGTAGACAGCACCAAAAGCTGAGTTAAAGTTCTTCAACTCCAGCTACACAATTAACGTAGCTGAAGTTGAGTATCTTAATTCAAATTTGTCCCGTAGTGTAGGCATACCTATATAGAACATGAACAATGAAAGTCTGTTCTATGGTAGTTCTTCCAGCACAAAAGCCAGCCTATGGTGATCTTCTCTGCTGTATGGTTTCAATGTATTCAATAAGACTTTCAACATCTCTTTACTGGGATGGCTAATTAAGCTTATAGACTGGTAATTCTGACATACTTCCAGAGTGCCTTTCTTTGTCAGAGTGGTGACTGATTACTCATTGTGGAGGGCCCCACAGTCTGCCAGATCTCACTGCAGATCTTGGCGAGTGTGTCAATTGTTCTTTCTCTTCTGAACTTCATGGCTATGTCTAGACTGGCCCCTATTCTGAAATAGCCATGCTAATTTCCAACTTTGGAATAGGGAAATCTGCGGGGGATTTAAATATCCCCCGCGGGATTTAAATAAACATGTCTGCCGCATTTTTTCCGGCTTGGGGAAAAGCCGGAAAAAAGCGTCTAGACTGGCGCGATCCTCCGGAATAAAGCCCTTTTCGGGAGGATCTCTTATTCCTACCTGAAAGTAGGACATGTTTATTTAAATCCCCCGCGGAGAATATTTAAATCCACCGCGGATTTCCCCAAAGTTGGAAATTAGCATGGCTATTTCGGAATAGGGGCCAGTCTAGACGTAGCCCAAGAGTTCAGCTGGATTTTTGTCAATACCTGTATCTTTTCTTAAGTGACAGCCCAGATTCAACAGAGGAAGATGATTTTCCAATACTTCATGAAGAAGTGGAGACAGCCGTGAATTCACTTAAGGACTTGAAACATAAATAGAACTAAAATCCTTATGTGGTCAATGTGTCCAGCCATATGCTCCCTAAAAGACACACATTACATATAGATGGCAATGCAGTAAATTCACACCAGTCCCAAACAGAATGCTTGGCAGTGCTCCAGGTGAGAGTCAGGTCCCTTTGGTATGCATTCCAGACCCCAAACAGGAAATCAATAATATGGAATGCCAGTGTTTATGGAAATAACATCCAGGGCAAAAAGAAAAGTGGAGAAAAACAGTGAACACAAACATCTATGCCTGAGCTCCTCAGGGACTTGGAAATCTTTATATCTCAATCTGAGGGTTTATGCACAATTTTTTGGGGGGAGTGGGGGCATATCCATGGGTCCTTCAGACAAGTCATCTATAGCATAAAATCACTGTGGCAATGTGCTTGTGACTGTTAAAAGCGTCAGAGAAGTTTGTTTTTTTCCTCCTTCCACCATAAGACGGCAACATATGTGCAAAGTGACTGCACAATACTTTAAATATGAGCATAAATGGTTTCATGCACTTTATGAGCAACCTCTGTTCAGAATTAATTTACAGTATTTCAAACAACTTGGTTGTAGGCTATGAAGCAAATGAAGAGCTAGGCAAAAGTTGTATAGAAGGTAAGTGGCCATTTGTTACTGGGATGGATTGAGACTGATAGGGTAGATAATGGCAGCAGAGCAAAAGATATAAGTACTCTTGCAGCATAACCGAAGCTTTACAACAACTCCTCCCACAAAAAATAAAAATATGACAATTTAAGAAAGAAATCAGATTACTGGGAGGGGACTATAGTAGCTACAGCCCCCAAGGAAAGAACAAAACAGTGGTGAAAGTCCCAACTTCTTAACCTGCAAAATTAAAGCACACCCTTATATGGTGCTAAGTGATCTATATTTACACATCAAGGGGAGTATTAGAAAAGAGGTGCTCAACAACAGCAATATTTGTGCTCCACAGGCCATATTAAAAATTCTGATACCTCTTTGTCATGAACACAAGATAACGACAAGAAGAAATGGCATGATACTAATTCATTTGATTAAGAAATTCATGTGATTAAGTTTACCGAAGACACTATCTAGTGACACAACATGAATTCTCTCTTCATGACAAGGATGAGAAATTAATATGCTCAGGACATATCTACACAAGGAAATTATTTCAAAATAACGTATTTCAGAATAACAACTCGCAAAATAATTATTTTGAAATAGCGTGTCCACACTACGGGGAAACCTGGAAATGAGTCCGAGGCAGGCTCCTTTAATGGTGACGCACTACGTTTACTTAGCCCCCAGGAGCACAGGGGAATAATTACTTTGAATGCTCTGGGGCAGGAGTGGGCAATAATTTTAGACAGGGGGCCACTTCACTAAATTTTGAAGTGGCCCTGGGCTGCCCCAAAAGGGGAGGGACTCTGGCACAAGGGGTAGGGCCAGGACACTTCCATGCTCCCCCCTCCCACAGACTCTGATCGCTTTGGGGGGGGGAGCACGTTACGTCTTTGCTTCCACCCTCCCTCCTGCCTAGAGAGAACTGCCAGCTGTTCTGAATGGCTGTTGGTTCCCTCTAGGCACCCGTCCCCTTGCAGGACAGAAGGAGACTTCATGCACTCTCCTGCCCCCAGGCCAGTTAGGGCTTGGGGGTGGGAAGAGTGTGAAAAGTCCCTCACTCCCTACCCACACCCTGCAAGGGGGCACATATCAGTTGCAGGACAGGACAAGGAGTGAGAGACTTTGCATGCTGCTTCCGCCTCCAGACCCTACTTGGCCTGTGGACGGGAGAGTGGCAGGGAATCCGTGAACCAGATCCACCCACTCAGTAGTCCAGATCCAGCCCGTGGAGGCCCTTTTGCCCACCTCTGACCTGGGGAGTAGTTATTTTGAAATAGCAGCAGTGGGTGTCCACATTATTGCTATTTTGAAATAACCATTATTCCTCGTGGAAAGCAGGAGTTATCCTTTCGAAATAATCAGCCCCATACTTTCCATATTCATTAAACTCCTCTCCTCACCCACCTGTGTACACACACACTTTAACTATGCACAAATGTTGCGTGAAATATTTCTCAAGACCAACCATCTCATAGGATGGAGATTTCTTTTCCCAAGGAGCCTCGCAAGTAAAAATACACAACACTAGAGCTGTGTGAACAGTTTTTATGTGTAAACGTGGAATGTTCATTCTGCTATTATTTTAAGGATATATTTGAAAAAACTTAACACAGCTACCTCTCTGAAACTTTCGAAGGATATATTTGTTATATGAGGGTTTTATGAATATTTCATCCAAAATCCTTTTCAGCTATTTGCTATTTATCTTTTTCTATTCCCCTGTTCAGCTACCCAATGAGGCTGTGTCTACACTGCAACTTTACCTCGAAATAAGCTACACAATTTGTGCTACACAAATTGCATAGCTTATATCGAGGTAATTTCAAAATAGTTTATTTGAAATAAAGTGCTATTCCAAAAAGTTCCTTAATGCTTATTGAATGAGGTTTACAGGGATATCAGAATAGCAAGCCCATTACATTTCAAAATAACGGGCATGCTCAAGAGATGCGTAATAGCTATTTTGGGATACCTCTGGTATCCCGAAATAGCTCCGCAGCATAGACGGAGCCCAAGAGAGGAAAACAAAGCAAGAGTTAAATTTAGGAGACCAAATTCTATAAGTAGCAAGGTGGACATTCGACAAGACATATGGAGAGGTGAAATCCAATTGCACAAGCCATGTGGAAAATACCAATTAAGAGCCAATACATTAGTAGAATTCAGGACTGATAAGTGAATCATTCACAAACAGAGTAAAAGGTCTTAGACTGTCAGATAATTTTTCTTTAGCAAATAATTCACCAAACTCCATCAAATATCTGTTTTAAACATATTTACCAGTAGAGACAATGTGTTCTCTATATCACAACATTCAAAAAGCCAGGGTTCTTCAGAAGCAGACAATACCAGACCAGTGCTTGCTCAATATAATGCTGCCTTCACATATTTGAGTCATAGTCCAGTTGTGGAAATAAATGGATAAACGTTATCTCTTCACCTGTAAAGTGATATATGGTGGGAAATCTCTGCCAGTATGCTACGGATCAAATCTTTGGAGAGGTACTAAGAACAGGAAAGCAGTGGATTGTTTCTGAATCCAGTAAGCTTGCCATATAGCCATCAGCTGTTTTCAGCTCATCAGTAAATAGATTAAACCATTAATCATTTTCCTTAATATCTAAAATATTAAGGGCTAAATTCTTAGTGAATGTAAATCAGTCTAGCTGAGTTTAAAGTAGTAGAACTTGTTAAATTTACTTCTATTAACAATTTGTTCCTAAGTATTTATACCACAATGATAACCTAAGCTGAATCCAAAGAGGCTTCTTTCCAACAAAGGTCATCGGAAATATTTCATTTTCTGAAAAGATCACACATTCCAGATTACCTCTGCAGTATCAAATAAGCTACATTTTTGTGTTGTAAAATTGGTTTATCTTATTTTTACCAATGCTACCTTTAATGGAGGAGAAATGCATGTAGAAAACACACATTGGTGTTTTTATTAATACGGCATGAAATTCATTCATTGCATTATTACTGGCATCACGAGGGGGTGTTGTTACACAAAGCCTTCCGGAGTTCTTTTTCTTAGCGCATGACCAAGGTTTCAGCCTTGGAAGAAATGCTTGAGGTGTTAGCTAGGACACAAAATGTAGAGCCCTTAGCTTATGTTTTCCAAAAGCAATGAATGAGTCTGGATGCCCAACCTGAATCCTTAAAAGGGCATAGGCCTGGTCACCACTTCCCATAGCTCCCATTAGCTATGCCTTAGAATGCTCAGGTAAATAAAGAGTATGGTGGCTCTCCAAGAGCAAATTGTGTCCAGGCCACTTATTGCCCAGCTCTGCTCTAGAGTCCCTCCCTCTCTCTCTGGCTGTATCTATACTGCAATCTACCTCTGGTATCCTGAAATAGCTATTCCGTGTCTTAAGAGCAAGCCTTTTATATCAAAATATAACTGGCTCGCTATTCAAATGTCCCTGTAAACTTCATTGCACGAGAGTTAAGGGATATTTCAGAATAGCGCCTTATTCCAAAATTTGGTGCCATGTAGACAGCACCAAATTTTGAAATAAGCTATTTTGAAATTACCTCAAAATAAGTTACACAATTGGCGAGGTAAGGGTATTTTGAGGTAAGGGTGCGGTGTAGACGCACCCTCTCTGTCCCAATCACTGTTCAAGGATTTACACGTTGCAAAAAATACTGGAGTAGGCTTTAGGCCAGAGAAAATGGGAATGACTGTGTCGCCAGATGGTTAAGGCACTCACATTAGAGAGAGCAGACTCAAATTCAAATCCACGTTCTAATGACTAGGCAAATATTTTACACAAAATTGAACAACTTCAAAAGGAAAGCTTGAGTGAGACGCATCCCAGCACTCTGGTAGATAAGGCATGCCAACAGGAAATGAGAGACAGGTTCGCATCCCTCCTCCAAATCTTGGAGTGAAGATGGTCCATAGCCATAGGACTAAAACAAGATCAGAAAAGTTATCCAACAAGAATCAAATCTATCTGCATAGCATTTCATAGAGAGAGAAGAAATACAGGACTGGCATATAAGTGATCCAATCTGGTAGGCTACTTTAGGATTGCCAGTGCTAATTTTCAGAAATGTCGAGTGCACACAACTTCAGTTGAAGCTGCAGTGCTTGCCTCTTCTAAAAAAAAAAAAAAAAAATCAGACCCCTTAATCTTATGGCTGACTTAAATGTGAAGGAGCATACTTGTACTCCACTGGAAGATATTTCATTATCCTCCCCCCAAAAGACACATTTGTTTTGTTAATCTCTACTCTGTGCATCAGTAAAGCTCTTGTTCGTGCTTTTGTTTCTGAGACTTTGCCTCTCAATGGAAGAGCTATGTGCTGTCATGATTAACTTTGAGCCTCCCGACTTCACTTCTTCCTCTCATCCCTTATGCTGCTACATGTCCCATGATAATTTATCTGGTCCCAGGCCTCTCTACCATGATACCTCATGCTGCAAGAGCAGCAAGCCAAAATCATTACAGCGTGCACCATGTAAAGCTTTTTGTTATTAGTTTTCCAAGCTGATATGATAAGTAGTTAAGTATAGGAGCACAATCAAATTCCACAGTAAAACTAGTGCTCAGAGGTTTACTGAATACTCAACCAGGAAAATGCTAAAAAAGTACAAGGGGAAAACTCTTTTTACTTCAGCTGTCCTTGAAAAAAACTCAGAGTGGTAAATAAAGGAGAGAAGTCTGAAAATGAATGATAAAGTCCCAAAAAGAGTTTACAGGTGGATGTTCATATATGAAGAGTAAGCAATTTACTCTTTTCAGCTGCAAAGTATTTAATAGCCTATGTGATTTGAATCACTGCACTGAGTAAATATGCACTCCTAAACTAGCACTCATTCTTTGGTGGTGGTTGATTCATAGCACTTATATTTTATTTTTGGTTCATTAAACACATAATTTATTGGTTATTAAAAATTCCCTGCAGTATTTTTTCCATTATAAACAATATTAGAGTAATTTATGCAGCTCATGTGTAAATTGATACATATTATAAGACAAAACTTGCAATTTGTTTTAGAACAGTACATCTTCACCATCAGAAGTAACTGAGAAAGTGTGTCAGCTCTCTGAAGCATAATCACAGTGAAAATGGAGCATTTCAATGTATTGCTCTGGACACCAAGGACTCCCTTCTCCAAATATACTGATCTGGAAAAAATCACCTATTAATCTTTTAGCCTTTGCTCAGTATCTGTACCTATTCAGATTGATACACAGAAAATAAACTGGAACCTTTGTTGATCTATGTGATGCCACCTATTTCATGCTTTATTTCCCAATAGCCATTTCAAGTAGCACTTATGACAAGACTCCACTTTCATCTGAGGAGAGGTCAAAGACAAAGGACAAAATTAAATGAAAATAAAAGACCAACAAGTTACTCTATTTTAAGAGGAAACTCTTCTATATTGTAGATATTGATCATGAACAAATTTAAAGCCCATTCTAAAGTGTCTTACTGTAGTCTTGAATCCTTGGGTTTGACTTGTTCTATGTTACAGAAACACCCTCAACTGTACTGCCAAACACTGTATTTTTACTGTCATTTAACTGGCTCTTCCTCATTTTAAAATCTTCCATTCTGGAATCAGTAAAAAGGTCAAGCATTGTTACAAATTCCATTAACAATTAATGACTTTCTGAATATTATTACTTCTTTTCCCCAGGACATCCCCAGTTCTAGCATTTTCCTTCCCTGTTATGTTGAGATTAGTGATACACAGTGATTACAAGATAAGTATGGAAATTGTAATTTCAGACAAGTGACTAAGATGGTGTTATGCATTCATCTATGTAATACAGAATTTGTTGTGCTTTTGCAGTAGAGAAACTTCGTAGGGCTAATTTATCATGGTTTGCTCCATTATCAGCAAAAACACTAACAATGTTACAGGCAATACAAATTCAGCTACTTCTGAATAGATTCATAAAACTATTCACTTTTCTCATAATAACTGGATTGAATTAATGATGCTGTGGCATTCAGTAAAAAATCTGAAAGTACATGGAGTTAAGTATCCAAAAGTTCGATAGCAAGTTATTTTGGCTGACCAGTATCTATAGAAAACTTTGCACATTTCAAAAACAAGCTTTATTTTCAAAAGGCTGGTTCTCTAACTCACCATTTTATGCAGCCAGGAAACCTCCTTAGTGTCTAGTTCTTGCAGAATCGTCAAAGATTTGCAGTTTTTATGTGAAAGTTGTTTGCTTTTCTCTGAAATCCCTCTTACTATTGTTTCACAGCATACCTTCACTGTATTACTCAGGTAATGAAATGAATAATCCAAAATGTAAGGAAGAACAGTTCATATGAACAATCAAAATCTGGTTAAGGGATTTAAGGGAAGTTAGGCAATAAGCAAACATTTTCATTTTATGTTCATGAAGCATTATCCATGAATATTTAGGGCATGGTTCTTGATATAACTCCAAGGGAGAGGTCCACTTAGACCATGCTCTTTGTTACTGAAATTCCCAAGGGTTAGAATCCAGAAAATGTTTCTTCACTACATTTTCTTAGAGGCAGATTGCTTCAAAAAGGTGAAACAACCTGTGTAACTTTCCAAGACAAGAGGCTGAATTACAAAGAAAGGAACAAGCAAGACTTAAATTATGCTTAGTCCTTAACTCCTCAAAAACTAGATGGAGCAGTAACTCTTTGTTTTACTACTAGGAACAAATATTTTACACTTCTCAAGTGCCCAGACCCACAATTTACTGTTCCCTCATTCTTCCTCAGACCTTAGCTGAGTAGCCTCTCAGATATAGACCAAAATGCCCAGACTTGAGAATCTATATGTAAACTTCTAAATTTTAGTAGCCCACTTCTCAGCAGCACTGAGTATCTGCAGTTTCAGTTCAATGGGATGGCACAGCAGCTATGAAAATAAGGCTACTTGACTGGGGGCCAAATATGGCTTTACATGAGTCTATGCACTCACATGTAATAATTTCAGTCTCCAAACTGATTCTCTCCTCACCCTTTCATGTTCCTAGAATCCTTGGTATATCTGCAATATAAAGGTATTTCCACGGTCTGGGAAGGATATCAATATTCTTCCGACCTCCTACCTCCCCATCCCTGTCTGCTTAGTGGGAAAGAGGGAACTGAAGAAAACAGTTCACACTTCAGGAGAGACCTAGCCTGGTGAGTTACTAGAGGGGCTATGGAATGAAAGCCTGTGGCTTGTTCCTGGGAGACAAAGAGAATGTAAAGCATGTAACATTAGCTTCCTAGCATGTTTAATTAAGCTCTGTGTTTACATCTGCTCCTGTTTGCCATATCTTTTTCTGCTTATGAAACATTTACTATTGTATTCACTACCTTGGACATACACCGCAGGATCCTATTTTTCTTGTATCACTTTTACAACATAGAGCTTTCTATCAGGTGAACACAAACAAATAGCCATCTCATTTCAAGGGCCATCTGCTCTGTTCTACTTCACAAATCTTGCCTGAGAACTTTAATTGCCCATGTTGGTGATGTGGAGATCCACACTTACATAATAATGTCGGTACCAGATGTGCCTGTGAAACAGTTTTGAGTGCTGCCATTCTTGCAAACTCAGCCAGGAAACTGGAAGCTGAGATGGGCTCTTTCCATTTCGCACATTGTCACTAGCAATATAGGCTGAATTATGCCCTCCATGAAACTTTTGCAACCCCACTGCCTTCCTTGGGCTTACGTAAGAGAAGCTAAAAAGAAATTAGTAATCAGTTATTTCTCTGTAAAAGGAGGAACATATTCCTTTTGCTCTCTCAGTTTCAGATGCCAATGAAAAGAAAAACAAGCTGATGCAAAGAAACAGGATCCATTTCTTTGACAGGGTAATAAGCCTTGTGGATGGGGGAAAGTGGTGGATGTGGTATAGCTAAATTTTAGTAAGGCTTTTGATACAGTCCCATGGGATCGTCTCATTAACAAACTAGGGAAATACAACCTACATGGGACTACTATAAGGAAGACACATAACTGGTTGGTTATCAATGGTTCACCATCATGCTGGAAGGGCATTACAGGGAGGGTTCCACAGGAATAAGTCTATGTCTGGTTCTATTCAATATTTTCATCGATGATTTAGATAATGGAATAGAGTGTACATTTATAAAGGTTGCAAATGATACAAGATGGGAAAGGTTGAATGCAAGTATTTTGGAGAATAGGATTATCATTCAAAAGTATCTGGACAAACTGGAGAAATGATCTGAGGTAAATAGGAGGACATTCATTGAGGAAAAATACAAAGGACTCCACTTTGAAAGGAACAATCAGTTGTACGGATATAAAATAGGAAATAGTCTAGGAAGGAGTACTGCAGAAAGGGATTTGGGGAGTCATAGTGGGCCATAAGCTAAATATGAGTCAACAATGCGACTGTTGCAAACAAAGCAACCATCATTCTTGAGTGTATTAGCAGGAGTGTTGAAAGCAAGAAATGAGAAGTAATACTTCTGCCCTACTCTGCACTGATTAGGTCTCAACTGGAGTACTGGGTCCAGCTCTGGATACCACATTTCAGGAAAGATGTGAAGAAATTGGAGAAGGTTCAGAGAAGAGCAACAAAGAATGATTACAGGGCTAGAAAACATGAACTATGAGGGAAGACTGAAAGAACTGGGCTTTGGTTTAGAAAAGAGAAGACTGAGGGGGACATGTAACAGATTTCAAGTACTTAATAGGTTTACAAGGAAGAGGGAAAAAAATACTCTGAACCTCTGATGATAGGAGAAGGAGGAAAGGGATTAAATTTTTTCAAGGGAGATTTAAGTTGGACATTAGAAAAAACTTCCTAACTGTCAGGGTGGTTAAGCACTGGAATACATTTCCTAGAGAGGTTGTGGTGTCTGCATCTTTAGAGATTCCAGGGTACGTCTACACTGAATCCTTGCTTCAGACTAGGGATGCAAATGGAGATGACCGAAGTAGTTAATGAAACGGGGATTTAAATATCCCGTGCTTCATTAACACGATCTCGCAGGCGTGCTAGTTCGAATTACAGCTGATTCAAACCAGGAAGTGTGCGCCAGAACCCGTTAGTTCGGACTGAAGCCCTTAGTCTGAACTAACATTACTCGGACATAACGTTAGTTCAGACTAAGGGCTTCAGTCCGAACTAACGCGTCCCGGCGCGCAATTCCTGGTTCGAATCAGCTGTGATTCGAACTAGCGCACCAGTGAGATTGTGTTAATGAAGCACAGGATATTTAAATCCCCGCTTCATTAACTACTTCGGTCGTCTCCATTTGCATCCCTAGTCTGAACTAGGGATGCAGTGTAGACGTACCCGTAGAGAGTAGGTTAGGCAAACACCCCTCAGGGATCATCTAGGTCAGGGGTGAGGACCTAAGTCTGGGGGCCACATGCAGCCCCTGAATTGCCTGGATCTGGCCCCCAGGGCTCAGAGCTCTCCCCTCCCAACACTGGGGAGCCTATGCTGGTGATCCAGCCCTCCTCCCCTGCCGCACAGTGCCCCACCCCCACTCCCCAGGCTCTAGTGTTCGAGGGGAATGTGGGGAGTGTTAGTGGCCCCGGAGCCAAAAAAAGATTTCCCAGTCTAGATGGTGCATGGTCCTAAAACAAGTACAGGGGAGTAGATTGAACAACTTCTTGAGCTCCCTTGCAGTCCCAGGATTCTATGAGTTTTACACAGTCACTTTCTAGATAAGAGCTTTGCACTTAAAATCAATAAAATCAAGTACATTTTCCAACATTCACTATTTAATTCCATACAAATAATCTATTTCTATTAAATATACATGAGTAATATGCCAGATTATTGACTATGTCAGTGTTTCTCGTGGCTTCCCTTAGCTGCAAATGGTGAACCGGAGCCGGTAAATAAACCAACTGAAGTGGCTAGTTAGCAGGTTTCTCAGAGTGGGTCTGCGGACCATTTTGAGAAACACTGCCATAGTCAATGATCCAGCACATGACATTCCAATCACCAACTCATTTTGTTTCAAATGAAATGAATGGTTTTCTTATCCTGACCTGTTTATCAATTTGGTGAAACTGACTTTCATAAACCTCCAGTAAATGACAGATTATTCTTGCATCCTATGGAAAATCTTCCCTGGTTTATTCTTAGAGCTCTATCTTAATACAAAAATATTGGATCTGGTTTGTTTAGGCTGTTCTCCATTGTCTTACAGGTTATAAATTACAAGATTTTTTCCATTATAAATAACATTCCCCATGTACTTGACTTATCAAAATCTCAGAGAAAAAGTGATTTGTTTGTTACACATTTATATCAGACTTTTTCTCCTGCATGAAACTATTGTTTGTAAATGTGTCAATTCATTCCAGCATGCACATGGGATGTGTATTTAATTCCAAACCCACAGCAAAAATGGCAGCTAATATAGCTGATTACATGTATTCATTGAAGAATCATTAAGCCACTTTATAAGTATCAGAGGGGTAGCTTGAATCTGCATAAACAACGAGAAGTCCTGTGGCACCATATAGACTAACAGATTTATTGGAGCATAAGCTTTCGTGGGCAAAGACCCACTTTGTCAGATGCAAGTTGCTTTAGTTATAGGTTTCAGCCACATAAAGTGGCCCAGTTTCATTTAACTGTAGGATTTTGGGCCATATTCAGGCTGAGACAAGTCTGGCTTCAAATAGAATCATCCATGAAGCAGAATTGCTAGTGGCAACAAGTCCATGTGCAGGATGCAGTCATACAAAGGACCTAGGAACCACTTTCTTAGCCAGGAGACCAACAGTCCATCCACTAGAGCTGAGCAGGAACTTTTTTTTCCCATACCACAAAAAATTTGAGTTTTCTTCAATTTCCACAAGACCTTTATAAGTTATTCAGTGAAAAACAGGAGATATCTGCACAGAGTACTCAGCAGCCTGATGGCTAAGGGCACGCCCCTAGAATGTAGTGGATGTACCTTGAGTTCCCAATTCTCCCTGATTCAGATCCAGGATTTGAAGCTGGGTCTTTCCCATTGCAGGTGAGTACCCTAATCACCAGGCCATTAGATATTTGGGGAGGAGGAAGTTGATTGCTCTGTCTACCGTTCCCCTCTGCCCCCCAAAAAATCCATTCTGGACCCAAGAAACCTTTTCTGAACAAATTTTCATCAAAACCAACCCTTTCCCAAGAAATGTTTTCCAATAGAAAACAGTAGTCTTAACTAGCTCTTGCAAGAAATGGAAGTCCTTGTCCACAGAGCATGGCATGGCTAGGGATTTGCACTGGCAGGTCTACTATAGAGTACTGACCGTAAGGAAAAGCGGATGTCCATGACCTGGAAATCCCATGGGAAAAGGGTAACTGTGTAAATATGTCTGCCCTCCCCTGTTGCTGAATCCCCTCTAGCTCAGGAAGGTAAAGCCCATTCTCAAGGTAAGAATAAGCTCTCAGTCTACATACTGAAATTAGTCACTTTGGTTTTGTTCATTTTTGAGAAGCCCATTTTATTTATAATTTTTGCTCTGTGCCAATTCCATGCCACGTGCTCCATCACTGTTCAGTGACAGTGGAACCAGGGAACCTCAGCTTGTGTTTCTTCTGAGTGTATATCCTCCTCTACCTCAAAAGGGGCTGTAGAGCAGGGAAGGGGGAGAACAAATTTAACACCGAGTCAGTATTCGTTAGTGCACAACTTTCCAACGGGGTGGTTTAAGAAAAAGATATGTATCCTAGCCCGCATCCTTCTCAGGATCCATGGTGAGGTGGAAAGGCATCTAGGAACTTCCAGAAACTGGGCCAATGCTGCAGAGGCAAAACTAGAATGATAGAATCCTAGGATTGGAAGATACCTCAGGAGGTCATTGAGTCCAACTGCCCGCCCAAAGCAGGACCAACCCTAAATAAATCATTCCAACCAGGACTTTGTCAAGCTTGAACTTAAAAACCTCTAGGGATGGAGATTCCACCCCCTCCCTCGGTAACCCGCTCCAGTGTTTCACCTCCCTCCTCGTGAAATTGTTTTTCCTAATATCCAACCTAGACCTGCCCCCAGCACAGCTTGAAATCATTGCTCCTCATTCTGTCATCTGTCACCACAGAGAATAGCCTCTCTCCATCCTCTTTCAAACCCCCCTACAGGTAGTTAAAAGCTGCTATCAAATCCCCCCTCACTCCACTGTAGACCAAATAAGTCCAAATCCCTCAGCCTCTCTTTATAAGTCATGTGTTCCAGCTCCCTAACTATTTTTGTTGCCCTCCACTGGACACTCTCCAATGCATCCCTGCCTGTAATGGGAGACCCAGAACTGGATGCAGTACTCCAGATGTGGCCTCACTAGTGCCAAACAAAGGGAAATAATCACTTCCCTAGATTTGTTGGCAATGCTCCTCCATTTCCATGGCTAAACCACAAAGGCATGGGGTTTTGTTCCCTTCCTCCCACAGTAGATGAACAAACCTATTATTACATGTGCAAATGCAAGGATTTTAGGCATGCAAACAGGGTCTTGAATTAGGAATGTAAGCAACTAGTCGACTATGCGATAAGCATAAGCTTATCGGATAGTTGAGTAGTGACTTGATTAGTCGCTCCCCCCCCCCCTTGCTGACTCTATTAGGGTGGGGGGAGCAAAAGCCAGTGCTGGGGGGGCCAGCTTAAAAACCAGTTCCCCATAACACCATCTCCACAAGGGGCAGGGGAGGCAGAGGCGTAGCAGGGGATGTGGCGTGCTCCAACCCAGACACTGCGCCTCTGCTTTTTAAATGTATTTAGAGCTGGCAGGCTCTTAATGCACTTAAAGGGCTGAAGCGCAATGGGGGTGCCAGATGCAAGCCCCATCAGATGACCCAGCTTACTCTTGGTCATCCCTCCGCCCCGCCCCGCTGCACTTCAGCCTTTTAAATACCTGCTGGCTCTTCATACATTTAAAAAGGCAGAGCTGCAGAGGGGTTAGTTGCCCAGGAGATCCCCACTGCAGCGCCATAGTTACTCTGCTTATTGATTAATCAATGGAAATTCCATCGACTAGTTGATTAGTTGATTAAATGCAATTTCACATCCCTATCTTGAATATGAAACCTGGACTACTAACAAGCAGATGCTATATATATTGAGCTGATATTCTTACGGAGAACATTTTTCTGTATATCAGTCAGATGTTTTGCTATTAATCGACATTATATTAAATGAACTTGCACATCAATTTATTCTTGATAAATTCCTAAACAAGATAACCATTAGTAATAAAGATGTAGTCGTTTTAGTCTGGTCTTGCTGGAAAAAAAAGACAGGACTATGCAGCACTTTAAAGACTAACAAGATCGTTTATTAAGTGATGAGCTTTCGTGGGCCAGACCCACTTCCTCAGATCAAATTGTGGAAGAAAATTGGTATGACCATATATACCAAAGGGATACAATAAAAAAAAGTGAACACATATAAAATTGACAAATCACACACCCCCTCTGTCCTAAAATCTGATTTGTTAATTTTATATGTGTTCACTTTTTTTATTGTATCCCTTTGGTATATATGGTCGTGCCAATTTTCTTCCACAATTTGATCTGAGGAAGTGGGTCTGGCCCACGAAAGCTCATCACTTAATAAACCATCTTGTTAGTCTTTAAAGTGCTGCATAGTCCAGTCTTTTGTTTCAGCAATATAACCATTAGTACATTATGCAACTACCTTTCCTAAATTGGTAGGATGACCTGTGTGATAGTTGTCATTTCTTTTTTTCTAAACCACAAATGGAAGCTTCAGGTTTTTTTATTACTGTTGCTTTTCTCCATGAGCTCCTATAGTGGATCTCGATGTACTCCTAAGGCATAGAAACAATACAGCCTCTGCTTAGCAGTAGCATGGATTAATGTTATCTGAAACATCTACTTACTTCAGTTTTGTAACTGGGATTCCTACCTCTGTCAAAATCTGGAATCTAAACACAACTAGACCCTGGGAGATGTCTGTTCCTGTACTAAACACATGCATGTATTGTACCACTGAATGTTAACAGTATAAGTAACCAATAAAGTCAGCAATAGTTAGACTGAACTCTCGGGTTGCCTGCTGATTTCAACAAAAATACTGGACATGCTTGACATTACATTACAATCTACATTACATCTTATTTAGAAAATACCGGACATGTATATTTTCTCATTTATATTTTCTCAATTTGTTTCCCGAACAGAAAGCTCAAATACTGGACTGTCCGGTTCAAAACCGGACACCTGGCAATCCTACTGAACCCTTGTTTAACTACCAACTCTGAAGGAAAGAGTAGAACTAGGATTACACGTATTTCCCCCCTCCCCCCTTTCACAGAGTGAACCTAAAAAGCTTCATGGTCAAGCATTGCTAAGTATTTTCTGTTTTCATTGGAAACTTTTCCTTTCCAGACCATTTCCAGGCAACAAATTGGTAAGGTAGCCAATTTTAGGTTTTTGCTACATATCATATATATAGTAGCCCAGGGTCTGAGAGTCTGTAACGCTGAAATACTGGCTGTTCCCTCTGGGGGGCGCTGTTGCCTGAAATGCTGGCTGTTCCCTCTGGGCAGCCTGTGCTGCATGGGGAGTGTGGGGCCCAAACAGCCATTTGGGCTCCACGGTCCCCCCGAGTGAGAGCAGGAGGGAGGAGGAGAAGAGAAAGAGAGACAGAGAGAGAGGCAGGAGGTGGACAAGAGCTGAGAGAGAGGGGGGGAGGCAGTAGGAGGAGGAGGAGGAGGAGAGACAGAGACACACGGAGCGAGAGACAGGAGGCTCAGGAGAGAAGACTGACGTGGAGGAGAGACCTGAAAATCCCGTCTTATGACGGGCTAATTGGCTAGTATAGTGAGAGTTTCCCGTGTGTTTTGGCTATTAGTCTACAGTTTTGCAACAGAGGGAGTTTCTCCTCCTCCCCAAATCCAAGACAAACAATATACTTGGAGTACTCACTCCTCTTTAGTTACATTCCAACCCAAGTGACCCAGCCATCACAAAAGGATGTCTCACAGACCAGATGCGATGGAGATGGAGAGGCTAGTATTGGAAAGAATTGGGAGGATGGCTCGATTCTCTTCTCATTTCTTCTATGATCTTGAGAAAGTGATATTTGGGCCTGGTTTCCAGAAGTATGAAGTGTCTGCAGCTTCCACCAATTTCAGCTGGAGTTGAGGGTGTTCATCTACTCATTGCATACACCAGTGTAATCACAATAACCTTTACTGTACTCATAAATATGTCGTACTAACCAATTTCAATACTGACAACCATAAATATTCTAAAATCATCAGTAGGACACCAACAGAAAAACATTTAAAAAATAAAAATGTGGGGTGTTTTTTTTCTTTAGTTTTTTTGTGTTTGCTTTTTTCCCCACTTTTGGATTTTTGAGCTTTTACAGTTTGCATTTGGCTTCTTTTGCAACATTGAAGGCATTATTTGTAAATGGAAACTGGGGTTCTGATGTTATCTGACAAATCCAGGAGCTGGGCCTTTAAGATAGGGCTTACTGCTTTTTGATTAAAGTGCAAAGTGTACATTTCACCTCTGAGTCACACAAAAAAATTGAAATCCTTTCCATGTTTTCTACATTTCTCTTTTGTATACTTATCTTCTGGATAAGCGTTTTCACCTGTGTGAGTTCAGTGGCACTCCAGAGAAGTCTGCCTAAGAGATAAAAAACTTGATTCTGTAATACAGTGTGCATAGGTGAATCCCTAAAGCCACAGAGATCCATCTGTGGAAAAGTGTCCTTATTATAGAAGAGCAAAGTTAGAACACTGTTACACATTAACTTAATAGTGGGAAAAGACTAAGGCAACTAGCCAAATAAAAACAAGCATTAGTTAAAAAGTGGTCTGCACATTCCAAGACGGAGTTATTACTGCAACTTCACATTTAAACTTCAGACCTTGAACTTACCTTAGTGATTTTCGCTAGGAAAATTATCTTATTGCCTGTCTAGCACAAAATATAGATTAAAGGTGTTAAAGCAATTCTGAGATTGTTATATTGATGCGAAAATAAAGTTGAATCTAATCACCTACAATGTACTTTATTGAACTATATTGCAGCAGGTAATATGCAAGAAAATATTGTGCTGAGACACGGTGTTAATATCAGTCTCCCAAACAAAGTCAGCAGATATGTAAATGCTCCCACAATTAGGAAGCAATTCTACAGCTAGAAAATTTGGGGGAAAGGGCAATATTACTAATCTTTTAAGCACAGAGAAATATTTTAAGGGATACGCATTAATGATATTTTCGTGCCATCATAGTTTTATGATAGTCACACATACAGTTAAATGTTAGCTGCAGCTTTTCTATATCATAAGTAAAGGTGGGAGCTACCTAGTGGAATCAGGTTACTCAAAGAAATATCACAAGCTGTTCTGTTTAAGAGGGCCAGCACCTGTGTGAAGTAATCATTTACCACTCACTGATGAATACTAGCCTTGTCTGAATACTTCAGAAGGGGGAGAAACCACTATATTGAACATGAAGACTGTATTTTATAATTGTGTCCTTTCATGAACCTATCCTAGTCTTTTCAGATTTATGCTGTGTATTCCAAAGTCCAATTAAAATTCCTCTGCTTTTAGAGGTGATTGAAACAAGACAGATATTTTCCTGTGGAGTATAAAGCCAAGAGACCAACATTCCTATTGGAGCTACATGTCTTTCCCTAACCAACTTTTAATGGTGAGTGAACAACTCAAAACTATTTCTAGAGCACTGGGTACTTGATCTGCATGCTATTAACTGCCAATTTGTCTTGAATTTTGTATTTGGGGGCACTGTCATTTGTCTGTGGCATTTCTTACCAGCCTTTTAAAGTAGGTTTAATGAGCAGCTTACGTTTAATTATTTTTGTCAGTTCTTAAATATTGGTCCATATGTAATAGAAAAAAATAAATGTCACCAAATCTACTGGTTATTCAGCGTTTTCTATAGCTTTAATTTATGCTTTAGATGGTCAGAATACATGAGACTGGTGGGACAATAGACGTGTTAGATATAGACATGTTAGCAATGAAACTGAAATTATATTCACATACACAACTGGATATCCATTAGATGCAAGCTACTAGGATATAAAAAGATTATTGTTAAATGTAAATTGTCTCCTTTTGTGTTTTTGCTGATAAAACAAGACACATGTTGTAATGCATGTGTGTGTGTGGGGAGGAGGGGGGTTAAAGTAAAGCAGGCTGACGGTGTGGCTCTGTGAGAAATGTGATTAAGGCCATATGAGAACTTTTTCTCAAGATGGCTGAGGCTAGTTATGCTAAATTAGGAGCCAACTCAGCTCCTTGAAGAAAAGGAGACCTTTATAATGATTAAGTTGGGAAAGGCACCAAAATAAATACTATCCTTTCCTTTTAAATGAAATGAAGTGATTGGAAGTGCCCTTCTCTGGATCACTTATTATGGCACTATTGCACACACGTACCCTTGGGAGTTGGGAGAGGGCAGAGAAAGACAGAAAAGTCTGTTTCTGCAGAGGATTTTAACTAATACTTAGGAGATGCTATTAGCATTGAGCATGTCTGTGAATCCTAGAGCTAGAAGATTTAAAAGGGAAAGAAGTTTTGTGCTCCCCTATAAGAGAAAAGAATAGCTAGCTAACTCTGGAGGCCTAATTTAGATGAGTTATAGCTCTGCTGCAAAGTCTTCCTGTACTGTGTTTTGCCATGTTGTTGTTTGGGTTGTCTGTTTTAGAAGATACCAGATACCTGTGCATAGTAAAGGGTTGAGAAAAGGTGAAATATTACAGCTGGGGAACATGGATCACTCCAAGCTAACAAGCTGTGGGCTCTGATCTGATAGGGAATTCAGAACAAGGAGATCTGAGAGAGACCAGGGATTCTGACCTATTATGCTAATTTTTTCTGGGTTTCCCACCCAAAGATTCTGAATCTCTTACAGAGCCAACTTTATGGAACTGGACTGGAGCTGACCCTCACGCTATGGCTACATTACAAGCTTTTTCCTGAAAAGGATATGCAAATGGAGCACTCATTTGCATATGTTGTGCTCTCATTTGCATTTTCTCTTCTGATCCTTTTTGTGAAAGAGGTTTTTGCACAAAAAAGTGCTGTGTAGAAAGTGCCTTTTTGCGCAAAACCCCCCTTTTCCTCAGGAAGAAGAGCTCTTGCACAAAAGGTGCTATCTACACAGTGCTTTTTTGCTCAAAAACCTCTTCTGCAAAAAGGATCAGAAGAGATCATGCAAATGAAAGTGCGACATATGCAAATGAGTGCTCCATTTGCATTTCCAGAAAAAGCTTCTCGTGTAGCCATAGCCTCTGAGAGAGGCTAGGGAGCACCAATGCACTCCAGTCGTGTCTATTCTCTGTCTGTGGCACATAATAGTCTATTCTCCTGTGGACTGTAATTCTTTGGTCTAATTTAGAGGGCTAGGTTTAGTGTGTGTGGGTTGAGGGGTGGTATTGTCCTGTAAGCTAAAAAAGTTCAGACAAAATGATCTGGCAGTCCATTCTGTCCTTAATATCTATGACCCAGTTGGACCAGGACCAGAGTTGTGGTTTTTGCAGGATTAGAGCAAGCAGACCAAGGAGAACCACTCCCTGTCACCAACTTGCTCATGCTGAGCCTATATGGAGTGAGATTGCAAATAGATTAGGACTCTCTTTTGTCTAAGCTCTGAGCTTCATTAAGAGGCAATTATTTATTGGGCCTGGGGAGGGCCATCCTTCAAGGTGCTGGTTAGGCATAGTTTAATTTGTTTGCCCCAAATAAAGACATATTTGAGATTCATTTTCTCCACTATATCTGCACCCTTGTGAGTGTTGAATAAACACTTGGAAAGGTGACCAGGAAATTTAGACTTTTACATTTCTTAAATATGGGCATGGTTAAGGTTATGGGTGTAGGTTCAAATCACATTTATTTAAAGAGGGAATCCTAAAGCAGAATACTGAGCCCAACCTCTAATTACTGCCATAAGCATCTTCTAAAAAGGAAAATTATATGATGTTCTGAAGGTTCCAATGTTAAGGATTTGTCCACTCCCTGCATAAATCTATGCAGTGGGGTGTAAATTTTAACTCATGCTAGCATAGCGTGTGCTGTCTTGTATGAATCCATCTCGGGCACCCTATGTAGCAGAGTGGGTAATTTGCCTTTGTTATATTCACTGCTACTATAGCCCAGCTCCATTATATTCAGTGCTACAATACATTCTGCTTTGCATTAGCTTCAGCAATAATAAAAGAAATCAACAGGCCTGCATCCTGCAAGACATTAGCTATGGCAAGTTAGTGTAAGTCTTGACTGCTACAATTTCTAAACAAATAAGCTTGGTAGAGACTCAACAGGAAGAAACCTGCTAGTGTTTGGGGAGCAGAAAGGAGAAGTTAAAGGCATTAGTACGTTTGTAGGTATTATGTATTGGAGACACTGTTTTTGTGTGGACTACAAGGAGAGGACTTACAGAATAAATCATTGTCATGCCTGCTGAGGCTAGACAAGGAGAAGACTCGAATGAAAAGGGTGATCTATGCTGGAAATGGCCAATTTTGTGTGATAAATCAAACAAAAAAGGTACCAATATGGTCCCTTTGAGTGTCCTGTCACAAACTCACATTTCTGGTTACTCCAAAGCAACTGACTTTCATTGAAAACCAAGCAATTTCCCCTATTCCCACATATCTTAGAAAACTGTAGTGTGAGAGAACTTCACTGAAAGTAAAGAATTTACACTCTTCTTTAGGCCCTGCAAAACAGGAGTTATAAATACAAGGACCAACGCTGCTGGAGAAATCTTTTAGGTTTCCCTGCTGATATTATCAGACTACCCTTGCAGAATGTCAATAGCTAAACATATTCCATCTCTAGGCCAGTATAGTGCTGAGAAAATGACTTTGCCATCTGGCTTTCTAGCATTATCATCAGGTCTTTTTAATTAGGTTCAAAATTGGTGCTCTCCACCTTTCCTCAGCGTCTACCTTTTTCAGTACCATTAATACTGAACTCATTTCCGGTGCACTTCAGGGTGCTCAAGTGGAACCTACCTTGAATAGAGTTTTCCCACAGGTTTTCCCACCTTACATATGCTAGCAAAAGGCGCGTATGCTTGCCCAGTAGTGTGTATAATTCAATTTGTTTTATTAAGATATGAAGATGACCATTATATTAAAAAGCCAAGCAACCTTAAAAACCCTACATGAAAAAAATGGACTCATAGTTGACAAAGTTAGACCTCTGGCAAGCAAGGTGGAAGGTAAAGGCACTGTGGTTATTATTTTCTACATATTTTTTACATTTTCTACATATTTTCTACATATTATACTCTAAAAGGAATATAAGGTCTTTAAAATACAGCCTTATTTGTAAGTTATTTTGCTTTTTCTCTGTTTCAGCAATGTTTAAGAAAATACTGTAGTGTTCTAAAACAGGTTAAAAATATCTAAACACTGCTGAATACTTAAGGCTACAGAGTCAAAAAATTCAAGTCTCCTTAAAGAAGTTCCTGCAAGGCAACACAAGCAATGAGGGTCCTTTTAGGTTTGTTTGTTCGGGGCGGGGGAGAAGAAGGGGGGTTGCCAGCTTGTACTGTCTGGCAAATAAATTGTATAACAACTTTGTGAACCTGCTCATGTGTTCAAAAAAAATATATAAAACAAGCACTTAATAGAAGGAATCCACAGGGTTTAGATTTTTACCTATAAAAACAGACCTCATTTAAAACATGAAGGAAAAGCCCTGAATGGATTGAAACCATCTTTAAATGGGACTTCCCAAAGAACATAGTTTCAGATTTGAACTCCTTCCCTTCCCTCCCCCCCAATTCAAGGGGCTTAGAGATGATACAGGCCTTCTCTAGTTCTGGTAAAAGAAATACCTGATTTTACAAGCTGGAGGTATTTTTACAAGCCAGAGATATTTAACTCCAAGGTTTTCAATTTTCATTTCAATTCACAAGTAATAGCCTATAAATCCCTACCCACTGAAATGAATAAACCATTCAAAATCCTTAAAAGAAGAGGGGTGGGGAGAGACAAACTGAGTCCTTTTGTGCCTATGCAAAGTTCTTCACAGATCAGGTTAAACTGGTAGAAAGATGTAAAAGATGCTTGTTCTTTTTCAAGCTCCACCCACACGAGACAACACTCAGGGTGTATACATGCTGCTGTGCTCATGGGGGATGCCGCAAAATCCAGCTAATCTAGACACAGAAGTTAGGTCAGACAAGAACTCATCTACACAACTTAGCAATACATTTGCAAACACAATCAAATTAGGACAGAATAAGGACTTAGAATTGTTCTCTCACTACCATGGCAATTTTCTCTCTCTTGGAATTCACATCTCCTCATCAACAGCTGTGTGTGAGCCACATCCACCCTGACTGAATTGGCCTCATTAATACTGGTCCTACATCTGATAAGTAACTCCCATCTTTTGATACGTTGGTATGTTTGTAAATGTGTGATTATAAATATATACAGCCAGTCCCCAACTTACAAACACATTGACTTACGACCATCCGCACTTATTACCGACCTCGCAGTAGCAGTTGGGCAGCGTTTCATTCCCTCATATACATATCTTGCCCTTATAGTATTTTTAGTGTTTGCTTGTGGCCATCATGGAAAGTAACAGGAAAAGGGCTAGTGATAAAGGTGGTGAAAAAAGAAAGAGAAAAGCTATTGATTTGGAAAAGAAAATAGCGATAGTGAGACAATACGAAGGGGGTCAAACAGTATCGTTCATGTCGTGTAATTCAGGGCTATCGAAATTCATCGTAAGCACCATTATAAAGGATAGTGATCGCTTGTGATCATGAAGCAGTGAAAGGGTCTGCACCTATGAAATCAAAAATTCTAACAAAGAAAATGGAAATGGAGAAACTCTTAGTGCTTTGGATGGAAGACCAAATTGGAAAACACATGCCATTAAGCCTCATGAGGATACAAGCTAAGGCTAGTAATCTTTTTGAAGACTTAAAGAAAAAGGAGGGGTATGACTGCAACCAAACTTTCACTGTGTGGAAAAAAACATTGACCTCGCTCTGCGTTTGTAAGTAGCCAGAGGCAGTTTTATTACGAGCTGCAGCAAGGGAAAACTGGTTCGGAAGGGGGGAGGGAAGTCCTCTCCCCCCCTCCGAGGCAGATCTTCGAATACAAGCAATTATGAAGCAGTTTATATACTGTCCATTAGCTATAATAACAATAACAATTAGTCTCTTTCCCATTACAAACACCAATGGCTAACAGTTATTTTAGTTCCACCCAGATGCTCCTTATCTCAAGGTCCCTGCTACAGTCAGCATTCTATCCTTATCGCCATATGGAGGTGAGAGGCAAAGGCAGTGTCTTATTACAGCTCTCGTGTTGTCAGGCCACAGACTTAGCCTGACTCTTTCTCTCTTGCTAACAAGACCAAGATGGCCACACACAAATTCCCATATTCCCTTTTCCTGCCTCCACAACTGCCAGTCACGGTTGGTTTAACCGTTTCAAGATTCGTGCAAACTTTCACAATATGAAATTAAATTGAGAGGCAGCCAGTGTTTTGAAAGCCGCAGAAACTTTCATAGAAGATTTGGATAAGCTGATAAAAGAAGGAAATTATTTGCCAGAACAGATCTTTAATGTTGATGAGACAGGTCTCTTTTGGAACGTACCTACATACATAAGGAAGCAAAAACTATGCCTGGTTCTAAGGCTTTCAAAGACCACCTAACAGTCTTGTTAAGAGGCAATGTTTCTGGGTATAAATTGAAACCCCTCTTGATTTATCACTCTGAAAGCCCTAGAGCCTTCAAGAATATCAGCAAGGCTACTTTACCAGTCCATTATTGTGCTAATAAGACAGCATGGATGACGCTTACACTTTTTGAAGATTGGTTCATGAACTGTTTCATCCCTGAAGTCAAGGCATATTTTCTGGAGAAAGGAATTCCTTCCAAATTTTGCTTATTGTGAATAATGCTCCAGGTCACCCTCAATATCTAAATGACTTACATTCCAACGTGAAAGTAGTGTTTCTGCCTCCCAACATCACATCTATTCTCCAACCCATGGACCAGGGGGCCATAGCTGCTTTCAAAGCATAATATCTTCCCAACACATTTGCAAAGGCAATAGCTGCCACAGAATGCGAAAATGGCAAAACATTACATGAATTTTGGAAGGATTATAACATTCTGCATTGCATAAGGAACATTGCTGCTGGGTGGGAGGAAGTCACTCCATAATGTATGAATGGCACATGGAAGAAAATCCTGAAAAGATTTGTGAACAGTTTCAAAGGCTTTGGAAAAGAAAAGGCACTAGAAGACATTTCTAATAACATTGTACAGCTGGCGAAAGAAGTGGAAATGGATAATGAAGACATGAACCAATTGGTTGAGGATGTTGGGGAGGAGTTGAGCAATGAAGATTTAATGCAGCTGGAAGCTGAGAGGGTAGCAGAGGAAGAGAGACAAAAAGCCCAAGAAGAAGAAGAAGAAGAAGCCCCCACAAAATTTGTGATGGAAGAAATGGCTGCAGCCTTCAGCAAAAAAAATGAAGGAATGCAAATGTTTGAAAAAATGGACCCTAATGTTGTGAGATTATCAAAAGTGGATTGTTTAATTCAGGATACCCTGGCTTTCTATAAGGAAATTTATAATGAGAAGAAAAAACAAATTGTCCAGTCCAAAATGGATATTTTTTTGAAGAAAGCCCCCAGCACTGCTGCCTCCCACACTGAACCAATGCCTTCTACAAGCAAAGACACTGCTGAAGTAGAAGATGAATCTGTTGATGATGTTGTTACTGTAGTATTGTCTCCAACCTCTTCCGATTCCTCATCCAATTAATTCAATTCACATTACTGTATTTAAATTACTACATTGTGTTTTGTTTTTCATGTTCATGTTTGTCAAATACAGTTTGCTGTCATTGCAGTAGTGTTGGGTTTTTTTGTGTGTTTCTATTTTTCGTTGTTGATTGCTTTTTGTTGGTGCTTGGTTACGTTTGGAGTGCTTCGTATAAGGGTATTTCCAACTTACGAACAAATCGAGTTACGACCAGCTGTTCGGAATGTAACCCGTTCATAAGTTGGGGACCGGCTGTGTGTAAGTGTGTGTATATATATATATATATATATATATATGTATGTGTGTGTGTGTATATGTATGTATGTGTGTGTGTATATATATATATACAGGCAGTCCCCGGGTTACGTACAAGATAGCGACTGTAGGTTTGTTCTTAAGTTGAATCCGTATGTAAGTCGGAACTGGCGTCCAGATTCAGCCGCTGCTGAAACTGACCGCCAGTTCTGACTTACATACAGAATCAACTTAAGAACCCCAAGTGTCCCCAAGTCAGCTGCTGCTGAAACTGATCAGCAGCTGATTCCAGGAAGCCCGGGGCAGAGCAACTCTGCCTCGGGCTTCATGTAGTCAGCGCTGGTCAGTTTCAGCAGCGGCTGACTTGGGGACGCCTGGGGCAGAGCAGCTGGGGTGCTTCTGGGTTGCTCCAGTAGCGCCACTCCTCGGTGCTACTGGACCAACCCAGCAGCACCCCATCTGCTCTGCCCCAGGCGTCCTGATTCAGCCGCTGCTGAAACTGACCAGCAGCGGCTGAATCAGGACGCCTGGGGCAGAGCAGCTGGAGTGCTGCCGGGTTGGTCCAGTAGTGCCCAGAGCAGCGCTGCGGGACCAACCGGCAGCACCCCAGCTGCTCTGCCACAGGCGTCTGGAGATAAGCCTAGTCTGCTGGGGGGGGGGACGTACTAGCTGCGCCCCCCCCACCCCAGCAGACCAGGAAGACGCGGGCGGCGGACCGAGACGCACCACGGTCCCGCCGCCTGGGTCCTCCACGGCTTTGCTCCCCGTCTCCCTGGTCTGCTGGAGACCAGCAGACCAGGGAGACGGGGAGCAAAGCCTCTGAGGACGCCAGCAGCGGGACAGCTGCAGGGTGTCTGGGCTGTCCCGCTGCCAGCTTCCCCTGAGGCTTTGCAAAGCTGCGGGGGGGCTCGGGCAGCGGGGCAACCCAGGCGCACCTGGGCTGCTCCGCTGCCGGCTTCCCTGGGCTTTGCAAAGCCGCGGGGGGGGCTCGGGCAGCGGGGCAGCCCAGGCGCGCCTGGGCTGCCTCGCTGCCCGAGCCCCCCCGCGGCTTTGCAAAGCTTGCTATAAGGAGTAACGGTAGTTCAAATAAGGAGCTTTAGTTCGAACCACCTAGCGCGTGCCGCATGTAGCCGCGGGCAGCTAGTTCGAACTACGGGGCATTTAAAAATGGCGGCGCCCAGGAACATGCAAATAAAGCCCAGGATATTTAAATCCCGGGCTTCATTTGCAAGTTCGAATGACTACATTAGCCACCCTAGTTCGAACTAGGGTGACTAGTGTAGACATACCCTCAGCCTTTAAGGTGCCATGGGACTCCTCATTTTGTTTTTACCATTTAGAAAATAATTTTTCCATTCAGTAGCTGAGAAATGAAAGGAGTGAGTGGGAAATAAGAACAAATTTAATTTCAGATCCATTCAAAATGGGGTGGGGGGGCAATCGAAATGGCAAACAAAAGAGACTCTCCAAATTGTTTTGGGTCAAAAAATATTTTTCATTGACCAGAAACTAAGTGTTTCATTTTGGTTTTTGCCTTGACTTAAACCTTCTAAATGTCTATTCAATAAAACTGAAGTAAATTTCAAAAAACACAAATGTCTTTATGAAAAAAATAATGTTTAATTTTTCTGGATTTTTTTCAAGTGAAACAATTCACCATAATCAACCAAATCTGCATTATTATTTTTTGCAAATAAGTTATTACAATGAAAAATGTCACCCCCCTCTATTCAGCTATTATCACTGTTCAAGCCACTTTGGTATCAGTTTAAGTAGTGCTAAAATGATGTGTGCATACATTTCCAGATTCTCATCTAAAGGGGTTCAGTAAACTGTAAATTTAGTTCTATCCTACTTTTCCTTTTTTAAAAACATACGTTATCTGCTATAGCTGTGCTTAAACCTTCTCCCAAGGGAAGTAAGATGAGAATTACAGAGCTTTAGGATTAGAATAAAGAGGTAATATAATACTTCGATTCCCTGTGTTTAAAGAAACCAGTTCTTCTTGCCTAATTCCTTGTGAAACAAAATTGGCAAATTAACATAAGATTGAATACATTCTGAAACACTATTTTTACCCAAACAGTTCAGTGTGCTTCACAAAAGACAGGAATAATCACTTGCCGTTTTTTACAGCAGTGAAGAATGGAGGTACAGAAAAGTTAAGTAACTTATCCAAATTGGCAAGTCACACACTCAGCCATGACTAGAACCCTACAAACTAGTATAAACAAGACCCAAAAAAGTTAGTTTTAGTATTATCCAATATCAGTTATGTTCTGAATCCGAATTCCAAGTTTTGAGATTTTTTTTCTAAATCTCCTCTCTCATATTCTTCTGGTAAGAAATTCTGTACCTTTGTGTATCTTTGTGTATGTGATTACCTAGTCAGTTGGACTCTTAGAAATATATGAAAGGTGTATCCCTGTCTGGATGTACATGGAAATCTCAAGCATGTTAGGATAATAAACAGACTGTCATCATCTATGTCAACACTTAGCATTACACTATATGCAACTCACATAACCACAGTGTGAGACTACATAATGGCTGCAACCTGTGCCACATCATAATTTCACACAGGGTTTAACTTTTCCTTTATTCTTTTTCAACTTTTTCTTTTTCTCTAGAGATATTTAAGAGCAGTTCAGATAAATGTCTATCAGGAATGGTCTCTAGACAGTATTGGGTTATGCCATGAAGACAGGGGACTGGACTCGATGACCTCTTGAGGTCCCTTCCAGTCCTATATTCTATGATTCTAAGTATGATTAGCACTAGGGAAAGATGTGAACTTGACAAATCTTGGGTCTGAAATTCATAACTTAGCCAAAGAACAATAGCAACTAACTTACCTTAATGCAGTTCTTGTCCAAGCAACTCTAGAGTACTTACACCTGCCTATTCGGTGCTTGGTTTCCCCCACCAGCAGCATTGCCGATGATATCAGCTCTGTCAATAAAGAATGTCAGTCTCCAAAGCTGTCCGAGCAATACCTTTCACATTAAAATATAAGGAAGCTCCCACACAAAGCAGCAAGCTGTTGAAAACGTTATCCATCTTTGGTTGTTGGACTGTGACCAAATGAGGTAAGTCAAGTGCATAAAACAGTGTTGCTTTCTTCCATCAGAGGTATGCAAAGCTATTTTCATGTCCCAAATTCAGATGTGAGCCAAAGGATCCTGCTTTTGCTTACACCATTTCTAAAGTCCAATGCTTCAATGTAAAACCGAATTCAAATTCTGCAACCGCCAACATATTTACTCAACACTTAGTAGTAGTCAAGCTCAGCTCTTTTCATTCCCCAGTAGTTCCAACTCTTTCTACACATGCCCTAACGTTCCCCTTTGCCGTCTTCAGAATAATTATTAGCTTTTTTTTTTTTAACACAGTATGCCCTCTTGTTTCAGAGTGGTTTTGAATGACCTATTTTCTTATCCCTTCCCATATCCAGCTCTTTGGAAGGCCTCCCACTGTAACCCCATTCTAATAGCAGTAGAACTTCTCACCAGACCAATGAACTCATCCATTGCAGCCCCACTCCCCTAGTTAAATACTTATTTCCAAATTACAGCTGGAGAAACTGGTGCCCAGGAAAATAAAGGGCAACATTTCCAAACTTAAATGTTCACACTTTTCCTCCATATTCTTTGTCAGAATTGTGATAAGATTTAAAGGAAACAGCAAAGTTTTGACCAGCTGTAGGAAAGATACCACACTGTTGCATACCTTGACAGATTCAGGGGAAAACTTTGCTATCTATGGTGGTATGAATCCCTTTGAAGAATTGTCCAAACAAAAAGAAAGGGAAGAAAAATTGACAAATGTACAGTGGTTGTGTAGGGCATTGACTTTTTGCCTCATGTAAGGGCTCTAGGTGCAAGAATACTTCTTGTAAAAAGTTATACTTAGCCTCTTTGTTCCCAGTTGAACATATCTTAAAGCATTCTACAAAGACTGAGATCTAAACATTAACAGAACTGTGTGAGATGGTAGAGTTTGACATTTAGCCCATCCTTATTTGTTTTCCTGTTTTCAGTCCTTAATAGAGTGCCTCCTGCTAGTGAGGTTTGCCAGACTGCCCAGAAATACTTCAGATCACGGAATGAACCTCATAGCAGTTGATCAGGGATTTTTCCATTGATTTGTGGTTTTATGGCAGACTATTTTCCACCACTTCACTCTGGAGAAATTCTATCCAAACGGCAAGCAGTGGTCCAGGAATTTTATTCACAGGAGAAAGCTATACTTACAAGTTAGAAGTATGCTAGCATAGAGTGAAAAGCCAACAATTTTTCCCATTAGCTGGCTCCTAAAACTAAAAAGGGACAGTTGTAAGCCATCTCACATGAGGTAAGACAAGATGCAAGGCAAACTGCTTCTCCAGTAAAACACAGACCAACTACATCTATTAGACTAACCTTTGTATATGCTTTATGATTTAGATGTAGTAAGATGAAGGCCTAAAACAAAAACCCATATAGCACAGGCCTGGTTTGAGGCCTAGCTAACAATGGACAAAACATGGCTAACATAAAGCAAAGCCAAGCTGTGAGCAAGAGGCAGGCCCCTGCTCACAGAACTTGGCACGAACAGGGCTGAGTGTGCAAAACACTAATTGGTAATAGGCCCAGGTATAGAACATTATTTGGTACTGGTCATAATTTGAAAGCACATGGTACTACTAGCTCATTAAAAAAGATCTTGGTGACCGCATTCCCCACAGATACAGACTTAGGTTCAGGAAAGGATCTAAAATGATAGCATGATGGAAAGAGATGGATAATCAAACCACAAGGTTAAGGGTGGTATCTAAGAAGCATCAGATGGTGATAACCTGACATATCAGGAGTGATATGTAATTTGTTTGTACCTGTATATAAAGTGGTGTCTTGGGGATACAGTGGGAGTTTCCCACTGATTGTGCTGAGGCCACTGTGTGAGTACATGTGTGTAGTGGTTCAGCAGAGTCTACTGTCAACTGTTACTGTACTTAGCTTAACAATAAACCTGGCCCGCATCTTCGATCCTTATCTGATTTGTAGTCTTTGGGGAGCTCTTCTCAGAATCTGCTGAATAAGTCAACACAGCACACACCATAGAGCATACCTGCAAGCAGCCCTCTGGTTATAATTGATGGAGCCAGAGACCTGGTAGGACACCATGGCAGTAAATCCTGACCTGACAACATTAAACAGACTGGAGAAATAATCTGAAGCAAATAGCATGACATTCCATAAGGATAAATGCGATGTATTGTATTTAGGAAGGAACAATCAGTTGCACACATACAAAATGGGAAATGACTGCCTATTACTGCAGTAAGGAATTTGGGAGTCATAGTCTAACACCGTTGCAAAAAGAAAAAAAAAAAAAAAAAAAAGCAAAGATCGTTCTGGAATATATTAGAAAGTTCTTTAAGAAAGACAATAGAAGTAATAGATAGAATTAATTCTTCCATTTTATTCTGTGCTGATTAGGCCTTAGCTAGAGTGCTGTGGTGAACGCAGGTTGCCACGTTTCAAGAAGGATGGACAAACTAGAGAAGGTGCAGAGGAGAGCAATAAAAATGATTAAAGATCTAAAAACCATGTCCTCTCAGGGAAGTTTGAGAAAACTGGGTTTTAGTCCAGAAAAGACTGAGAAGAGACATCATAACAGTTTAAGTACCTGAAAGTTTGTTACAAGGAGGAGGGAGAAAAATTGTTTTTGTTAACCTTAGAGTATAGGACAAGAAGCAATGGGTTTAAATTGCTCTAAGGGAAGTTTAGATTGGACAGTAGAAAAACTTCCTAACTGGCAGAGTGGTTAAGCGCTAGAATAAATTGCCTAGGGATGTTATATAATCTCTATCACAGAACACTTTTCAGAACAGGTTAAACAAACACCTGTCAGGTCTAGATAATGCTTAGTGCTTTAGAATACCACTTGAGGTCCCTTCCAGTCATATGATTCTATGTTAGCCCTGTGTACCATCTGAACTGTGAAATGATAGGCAAATTCATTCAATTTTGAAAAACATAGGAGGGTGAGAATCAGTGCATGTGCAACTCAGACTTCCTATGGACAGCATATTTTTATTTTAAAAAAGGTGTGGTGTTATATATATTTAAAGAGTACATATCATGAAGTGAATCACTTGCAGAACTATTTTGTATTTTTTTAGAAAAAAAAGAAGTTGTTTTGGAGGTTGGGAAAAATCATAACTTTGAAAAGGATATTTGATGCCTCGCTAGATGATGATTGCTGAGTGTAAGACATTGTGGTGGAGTTTGGTAGGAAAATAAGGAATCTTGGATGTCATAGGATGGGCCCTAAAAACAGGGAATGTATAAATATTTCCTAACATGCCATGTCTGTCATTTTGATTGATTAATGAAGCTCTACAGAGATCCTAAAAATGTATCTCAACAATATGCAAATACATATATTAGTGAGCAATATATACTACTTTAGAGAAAAGCAAATGCAGTTTTCTAGCACATACAATTTGCACATAATTTAATCCAAAATTCATAAGGCTTTTCAGAAGCACTAACAAATCCTTCCATTGGAGATAGACAAACCAAGAGAGAAGAATATTGAGTGACTTGGCCAAAGCTACTGCGAGCTAGCGGCAGATACAGGAACAGAATACAAGGATCCTCCCAAACCCCATCCTTCCACTTTAACCACCAGAGTATACATTCTATTCCATGGAATACAATGAAAGAGAAAAGCACTTCAATGGGAGATGGATGAGCAACAGGTTTAGCTGAGTGAAGCCTCTCTCAATATTTAACCTCTTAGCTCCACTGCAACTGCAGTGCTGATGTTTTTGATTGGTTCCAGACATACATTGTACAGTATGCTTAGCAATGCTGCCAGTGCATCTTCTTTGCAGATTTGCAGCAGTTAAGTGGTTAAGGTTTGACTGCAGTATGCAGGGCCATCCTTAGGATTGATGGGGCCCTATGCAGTACTATTAAACTTGTGCCCCTATACCTGATGGCAGCTGGGAGATGACAATTTTCAGAGACGTGATTTTACAATCTCCATCAACACACTAATGAAATATTTTTAAAACAAATTTTACGCTATGGTCCTGTAGACTAAGACAGTAAATTCAGAAACTGGCAGTAAATACCCGGAGGTTCCAAATGCCTGTTAAATGGCTTCATTACCACTTGAATGGCTTTTTCACAAGTTCGATATTTTGCTAATAGGTCTGGCAGGCTTTTTCACTTTTAAATTAACTAGTTCCTCTTCAGAGGAAGCAGAGCCGCAGAACAGGGATAGGAAGAGGCAGGTGGCTGGACATTAAGACCCAGTGGTGCCCCAAATTTTTGGGTGCCCTATGCAGCTGCATCTTCTGTGTCAGCGTAAGGACAGCTCTGGGAGTATTCTCTTTTCTCACACTGAGTTCAGCTTTCACGTGACGTTGTTTTAATTCAAATCCTATCACTTTTTCCCCCTTTTAATAGCTCGTATTTTTGTGTTGCTATTTTAGCACAACAGATGCACCATCACCCTTTCTTTGATAGGATAACAGGTCCCGATAAATAACATCCGTGAGTACACGGCTTCATTTATGTTATTAATCATGTCAAATATTAAGTTGTATATTTTCAGTCATGCAAATGAGCATTCTTATACAGCTCTTTGTTGACCATTTCTTCTGAATTTTGATGTAGTTTGGCTCTTTGGTTTGAAAAAGTTGCCAACCCCGATCTAAATGGTGCTTGGTACTGGCATGGGGGAAGGGGACTATTTTAAGATTAAGTAACCCAAAACCAAGGTACTGATGTATCTATCTCTCCCTTTATGCTGGACCAAGAGAGCTGTGATTTGTATGATATATCCTTGCCCTCTGACTAGAGGTTCTGTTTCTCCTTTTGAGCTGTCTGAGGACAGGGTTTTTTTCAGTTCAGAGACCATCTCTGAGCTCCTTTCCTATGGATGTCTGAGGAATAAGTCCTCCACTGTATTCAGAGCTTTCTGCAAGTAATGTCCTTCAGTTCATATTTGCTCATTTCTGTTTTTTCCCCCCTCTGCAATTAATTGGTTTAGATTTTTGGGGGCCCAGGCTGCTTCAATTACATATTTTTTGCCTTCGTTGTCTAGTATTTTAAATATGTATTGGAGCTCATTTCTTCAGGTGATGGGTGCTTTAGGAAATAAAACAACAGAGGGAGCTGTGTCAAGATAGAGGGGTTTTATTTGGATGCTACTGCTACCTAAAATTCCAAAAATGCACAGTCTGAAGTTTTACAAGATTGCCTTGGAGAAATAGAGGTTGTAGACAAAAATGAAGATTTGTGTTTCTTAAAGTGGTGAAATCCTCCTCCTCACCTTTGTACTATCCATTGCCATTTTGTTTTGTGGAAATAGCTTCCCATCATAGGTTAACAAAGTTGACAACTTGTAATACTTAAAGGTATTAAGGTATCAGAGGTTTACAGCCTAGAATTGATCATCCCAAGCCTTGTTAAGTGCAGGAATCAATAGCATCAGCTCCTCCTCTTTTAAGTGCAAAAAAAGCTTTAATAGCTATAGACACTGGATGTAGATTATAGTTAGTATTTACTTTCTTACATACCGCAGAGCCATCCCTTTAGAAACCCTAATAACCAGCCACAGTTGTCAAAGTTGCTTGATCTTTCTAGCATTAAAATATTTGAATGGATGCACCTTTGATGAAAATGCCAGTTAAGTATCAAGACTAGGGACACGATTTTTGAATGTGATTAATGATTTTGGGTGCCTGACTTCAGGAATCATACGGTCTTTGAAAATCAGACCTCCTTCAATTGTCTAAACTGGACACTCAAAACCATGACTCACTTTTGAAATTCATAGTGTAGCCATTTGTTTGAGCTTGGTACATGTTGGTGGGGGGCGTAGGCAGTGCCATAGCCACTGCTATACCTCTTACATGAACATATTTGATACTTTAGCCTCCAAGGTTATCAGCCCAATGCTTTTCTTCAAAATCTCTAAAATTCACCTTGGGAGGGAAAAAATAAGATCAACCCTACCTTCAGCCCTCTCTGAGACCCCACGAAGGAACCACACCATCCTCTTCTCTCTCCCTAGGACTCATTCCATATGTCCTGTGAATCCAAAATTCTGGGGACCAGACTAAACCCAAGGACAGGTTGCTAGCTTGGAAAAAATGAAAGAATCACATATTTTCAGATTCAATGCATATGAATTCAGGACAATTTGTTCTACAGATGGTGCCCATTTTAAGTGAAAAAATGGTGAACAATTGTATTGAAACCACCACTTGGATTGCTTAGTTGTATTGGCATACTTATCACTTTAATATACAGGGGTTAGAGACATGTATTTTAACTAGTAAGCATGTTCATTTGGGTAGAACCAAAATCTATTTTCTCAAATTAATTTTTAACTAGAACCATTTCATTTTAAATGTTCATGCTAGTCAGGACTAAGTATTCATATTATCTTTCTTTATACACTACTGTAGATGGTAAGTTTCACTTAAAAAGTTGTATGCTTAGGAAAAGGGTTCTGTGGTATCTCTCTCCCTCATACATACCAACATCTACAATAAAAAAAGTAGGTTTTCTTATCATTTTGACTTCAACATCACCAGGAAAATCTGCTGATGGTAAAGGGCAAGGCCTTTTCAAACAACTCCTTAGTTTTAAAAGCCAGCTGTGGGTGGATGTAATTAGCAAGCATCTGCACTAATTGAAAAAAGAAAGAAACAGTGTTAGCATTGGGGAAACTGATTTAGATAAATAAAAACAACTCAAAATGATAAATAAAAAATTGAACCATAAGATTTTAGGGAATTCAGTAAGGTTCAGTTAAGCTAATAATATTTTTCACTTATTTCTGCCCTTGCATCTGCTGGATTGGTTGACGGAGGACATGCCAAAAGACAGCAAGAGAAGTTCTAATAGCATCCGACCCCCATTTTAACCTGTCCAGAAGCAGAAGATACTGAAAATCTTCCTCCAGAACCATTCTTGCAAAGTAACCAGTGCATTTTGGATATTCATCTGAGTTTTGGGAATGGCTATCTGGTCAAAACCACTTTTTTAGCGTGTCTGTTGCTAGAAAATAATCCAGTACCTCCTAAACTCTATAGTTACTAATATAAACCAAAAGAACCTTGACAGATTAACACAGGGGCTGTGTCTACATTGGCACCCTTTTCCGGAAAAGGGATGCTAATGAGACACTTCGGAATTGCAAATGCCACGGGGGATTTAAATATCCCCCACGGCATTTGCATGAACATGGCTGCCGCTTTTTTCCGGCTCGGGGATTTGCCGGAGAAAAGCACCAGTCTAGACGGGATCTTGCGGAAAATAAGCCCTTTTCCAGAAGATCCCTTATTCCTACTAGGGCTTATTTTCCGCAAGATCCCGTCTAGACTGGTGCTTTTCTCCAGCAAAACCCCGAGCCAGAAAAAAGCGACAGCCATGTTCGGAATTGCAAATGCCGCGGGGGATTTAAATATCCCCCGCGGCATTTGCATGAAGTGTCTCATTTGGCACCCTTTTCAGGAAAAGGGATGCTATGTAGACACAGCCTGGGTTTATAAAGGACATGTAGAAAGACAGTCTGCCTCTGAAGAATATGTGACCTGAAGAAAAGCTCTGTGTAAGCTCTAAAGCTTGTCTCTTTCACCAATAGAATTTGATCCAAAAAAGACATTACCTTGCCCTTCTAATTTTTTGGATATCCTGGGACCAAAATGACCACAACAACAGTATAAACAACATGCTGCTTCCTATTTTATATGTGCCAGATATACAACAGGAGGCCTAGTGGACAGCTAAGTTATGTCTACACTGTGGCACTATTTTTGGATACCAGAAGTATCCCTAAATAGCTATTCCATGTCTTTTGAGCACGCCCGTTATTTTGAAATATAATGGGCTCTCTGTTCTAACATCCCTGGAAACCTCGTTCCACAAGGGTTAAGGGATGTTTTGTAATAGCACCTTGTTTTGAAATTACCTCAATATAAGCTATGCAATTTTTGAGGTGAGGGTGCAGTGGAGCCGCACCCATAATAAACATAGTTGTCAGTAGGCCAGAAGGGATAAATAGAAGTGATGGGACAAACTAGTATGGTACTAAAGAGATGACTTGGAACAAGTCCTACTGCTAGGTAATATATTTCACCTATCCTGAGTTAGTGCTACTGTCTTGGTTGCCATTTTTTTGGAACCGCCATTGTTCTGTGTAATAATTCCATTAATAACACATTAGACAGGAAGACTGGTCTAAAGCATTGTTTCACAAAGCAGGTCACAGGCCCACTTTGAGAGCTGCTAGTAGGCCCCTGCCACTTTGTTTACCTAAAGGGTCCATAGCTACGGAGCCTCATGGCTCCCATTGACTCAGGTTCAGCATTTCCAGCCAAGGGGACCTACGGGAGCCAGCCACCCACTTTGGGAAACACTGGCCTTAAGGGACACAGAATTGAGAGTTAAATATTCTGGGTTCTATTCTTGGTTTTCCTGCAGACCTCCCGTGTAACTTTATGGAAGTGTTTAACTTCAGTGTGCTTCAGTTTCCAACTATAAGCATGAAAATGCATTCCTTTCTCAAAAGGATATACATCAGAATTAATTCATTGGTGCTTTTAAAGCTTAATTCTTTATTTGGTGCTTAATTCATTGGTTCTTTTATGGTCCCAGAATGCTCTCCATCTGAGAATTTCAAAGTAGGATCAGGCAAAGCTAGTTAGAATATGATACTTGAATCTCAAACAGTCTTAGGACATTCACTAACAGCATATGACGAGATCCTAATTGTGGGCGACAGAGATAACATGTTACACCTGTGTTTTATTCTCTGTACGGGCTGCTACTTGACTGCCAGATGAAATTCCTCTGCTAATAACTAAATGGAAAATAGAACTGACCCAGGATAAAAAAAAAAGTCCTCTCCACCTCTGGCCCACTGTGCCATCTACGTACATCCAGGACACAAACTCCATTGCTTGAGTGAATATTGTGGGAGTTAAAGGCAGGCTAGCTGTTCCAATTGACTAAAGTTATGAAATCCTTGATCTTTCACTAAATGACTAGATATGTCCTTTCTCAATGCTGCAAGCAGCAGGGAAGCATTGTCTTTTGTTCCTCTTGCTTCTGGTGTTAAGTATTCAATTTAAATCACATGAAGCACTATGCTTAGATACCATGAATGATGGGAGCTCAAGAAATGAATATTTAAATACTACTGTAATTATCTGAGTAGTATGTCTCAGACCCTGTACTGATTTAGCTCCGGTTTTAGAGGGGCCTATGCTTCTGGAGAAGGATAGTAATTCTGTTCCCCCACTAGCTGTCAAATGGCCAGCATGCTCACTCTGTACTGATGTGTGTGAAAACCTATATAGCCAGAGCTCTCTTAAAGTTATTGATATATCTACAGATATGTTAACCGGCATATATTAGTCAACAAAATATTTAGCACATATGTGAGTTTACACAAATAACACATTGGTAAACAAATCCTCAATATATTATACCTACCTGATTTATAATGCAATTGTGTCTGATTTGGAAGGACTCCAAGGGTACATCTACACTAGAGAGGAAGATTGAAGCTGGACTTCGAGGACTCAAATTAGCGGGTCTAGTTAAGACAGCTAATTTGAACTGAGAGGGGTGAGCCAGTCAATGCTGGTAGTTCTGCTTTCATGAGGAGTAAGGGAAGTCAAAGGGAGAGTATTGTCCCTCGACTTCCGGCAGTGTAGACAGTACCAAAAGCCAAGTTAAGGTACTTTGACTTCAGCTATGCAATTAATGTAGTTGAAGTTGCGTATCTTAATGTGACTTTGTCTCATAGTGTAAACATATCCCAAATGATTTACATAGGAGTTGGATTAGACCCTCAAAGAGACTAAGTGACTATTCCCAAGGGCTCATGAGTCACTGGAGAAGAACCAGGATCTCTTGGCTCTCAATCCCATGCTATTAGCCACTAAGTCACATTCCGTGAACACTCAGCACATTTCACACTGCTTACTTGGAAGGACACCACTAATGGAAGAGGGAAAATGTATAATTTGGCTGCATGGTATGCACAGCCATCAAGTCAATCATACCGCTTGTGAAAGGGGCACAGGAGGCTTGACATGTATGGAAAAATATCTGTGATAGATGGTTATATTATTAGCTCTGAGAGGAGAGTGGGGTTTTCGTGGGTTAGAGCAGGGGAAGGGGAGGTGCTGGAAACTAGGACTTGTGGGGGTTTTCCTGGATATAGAAGGGCAGTGCTTCTGCAAAACCTGAATGTGTTGCCCCAGTGCCTTTTTCTTTTGTTGGAATGCCAAATCGATGACAGGAGAGAGAATTCTTTTCCTCTCGTTTTATTTTATGTCTGGCATTTAGCCAAGATAGGTGCTTTAATCTTTATATGTACTTAGGAATTCCTAGGCAAAAAGCCACATTTTAAGTGACAGGCATTTTGCCGAAAGCACTTTATCATGCACTATCTATAAAATCCGTTATTTTAAAAAGGCATTTTACCTTAGTAATGTTTATTATAAGATTCCACCCCAACCCCACAGCAGCCTGGTATCTGCATCTGGCTATCTGTAAGATTAACAAAAACTAGTGTCCCTCCACTTACTGACCATTATTGCAACCAAACAGGTAGCGGCCCAACAATGCTTGGTTTGCCTAATCATTTTTCGAACTGTTTCCTAGCTAACTTACCAATTTGTTGATAAACTGTTGATAAATTGCCAAATAACCAATGTCAATCAGGTTTATTGCTTTAAGCCAATCCACAGATGAGAATTTGTGCATCATTCTATGAATCCATCTGTCCATCCAGCTGTCTCTGAGTCCATTTGTTCAAGAACGCCTCCTAAATGGACCCACCCAAATTTGGAAAATAAAGTGAAAATGTGCTTGCTTCATTTAAATCATTGCTCTGGGGTGAGGCTGGGATGAAGGGTTCAGTATGCGGGCTACCCTGGGAAGAGAGGACTACCATAGTAGCTTGATACCAGGTGAGAAGCACTTCTCCATGGCCATTGCAGCTACAGCAGGCATAGCCAGGGAAGGGGTGCATGTCCCCAAACGGGGGCAGGTCCAGGTTGATCTGTCCCGAGTGCTCCCCAGAAAGAGTGATGAATGCAGCAAACTATGCACTTTCTCCTATCTCACTGTTGAAGGGGAATAGCCAGCAATGTTCCTATACAAATTGGGGGTGGGAATTTCAGCCCTCTCCTCCCGTCCCATCCTCTCTAAAGGGTCCTCCCAGGAGGTGGGAGGCTTGGTGTGCCCCCAGCCTGTCCCTTTCAACTGCCTGATGATTCTGTCTCTTTTCCTGATGAGAAGCAATCCCTCTCCAGTCACATCCCATTTTTCTGGCACAGCCAAACTCTTACCTTGCTTTAAGTTATGATAAGAGGAAGCTGTATCCCAAATTTGGTGGTCTTAGCTCTTACTGTTTAGGAGGAGTTCTTGAACAGACAGGCTCCTCCAGATATATAGTAGATTGTGTCTGATTTGGAAAGACTTTAGACAACTTATATTGGAGTTAAATTAGACCCTCAGAGAAACAGAATGACTGCCCTCAAGGGCACACGAGTTAATGGAGATGAAACAGGGTTAGGACTCGGGAGATGTTGGCTCCCAATCCCATATTATTATCCACTAAGTCAGGCTCACTGAACGTTCAGGACACGTTATTTGGGAGGATACCACTAACAGAAAAGGGGAAATGTGTAATTTGGCAGTACAGTATGTACTGCCATCAAGCCAATCATACTGCTTTTGAATGGGCATGAGAGCATCAGAAGAATTTGCAGTGTCTATTAAGTAACTTACTAAAATAAGCTGTGCAGGTCACTGTGCCTAAATTGATTTCCCCTTTTCGTTCCATTCCCTTCCCTGAGTTGGCAAACAAACATGTTCTCTATGAATATACATCACAACAGACTGACAATCACTGAGCAACCCAAACACTTTATCCACAGAATCCATCATTCAGATTATTACAGTGTATCCAACCACCACATGCTTTGCTTCAGGGAATGAAATATATAGAAATTTCTGAATAAATGGGATAACCTTAAGACAGGGCCAGAATAAGAGAGTCAGTGGAATTCTGCATAAGACAGAAAGTCCATTTTTTCACCCCCCACTTCAGAAGCACTGGAACAATAGTTATAATGGGGGGTGCTGAAATCTGTTCAACTAAACTGTGAACCCTAAATATAACAGAAACCACTTCAACTCAGGAGGTGAGTCAGCACCCTCAGAATCCGTAGTCCCAGCACTTATGCCCCCCTCTCTTTTTTTTCTTATCTTCCCCTAATTTTCCTGCTTTGCTGGTTACCTTTTGTCATTTTTCTGCCCCTTCACATTTGTGTGATTCTCCATTTTTCCAAACTCATGCTTGTATAGTATATCAATTCCTCTTAAATGTACCAGGCTGTCTTTCCTCTATTTCGAATAGTAATAGAAATGTAGCCGTGTTAGTCTGGTGTAGCTGAAGTAAAATGCAGGACTATGTAGCACTTTAAAGACTAACAAGATGGTTTATTAGATGATGAGCTTTCATGGGCCAGACCCACTTCCTCAGATCAAATAGTGGAAGAAAATAGTCACAACCATATATACCAAAGGATACAGTTTAAAAAAATGAACACATATGAAAAGGACAAATCACATTTCAGAACAGAAGGGAAATGCAGGGGGTGGGGGGGGAAGGAAGGTAGGTAAGTGTCTGTGAGTTAATGATATTAGAGGTGGGGAAAGGTAGATGTCTGTGAGCTAATGGTATTAGAGGCGATAATTGGGGAAGCTATCTTTGTAATGGGTAAGGTAGTTGGGTCTTTGTTCAGCCCCCCACGGAGAGTGTCGAATTTTAGCATGAATACCAGTTCAGAGGATTCCCTTTCAAGTGCAGATGTAAAAGGTCTTTGTAGCAGAATGCAGGTAGTTAAGTCGTTGAGACAGTGTCCTTTCTGGTTGAAATGGCAAGAAATTGTTTTTTCTTTGTGATCCTGTCTGATATCTGTTTTGTGGGCATTAATCCTTTTGTGAAGTGTCTGAGACGTTTGTCCAATGTACATAGCAGACGGACACTTTCAGCACATGATAGCATAAATTATATTTCTGGATGCGCAGGAATATGTGTTCTTGATCTTATGATTCACTTGGTTAGGTCCAATAATGGTATCATCAGAATGAATATGTGGACAAAGCTGGCAACGGGGTTTGTTTCAAGGGAAGGTACCAGGGTTGGTATTAGTGTGGTATGTCCTGTGGTTGTTGGTAAGAATCATCTTGAGGTTAGGTGGTTGTCTATAAGGGTATGTCTACACTACCCTCCTAGTTCGAACTAGGAGGGTAATGTATGCATACCGCACTTGCTAATGAAGCCCGGGATTTGAATTTCCCGGGCTTCATTAGCATAAGCGGGGAGCCGCCATTTTTAAATCCCCGCTGCTTCGAACCCCGTGTAGCGCGGCTACACGGGGCTCGAACTAGGTAGTTCGGACTAGGGTGCCTATTCCGAACTACCGGTACACCTCGTTTCACGAGGAGTACCGGTAGTTCGGAATAGGACCCTAGTCCGAACTACCTAGTTCGAGCCCCGTGTAGCCGCGCTGCACGGGGTTCGAAGCAGCGGGGATTTAAAAATGGCGGCTCCCCGCTTATGCTAATGAAGCCCGGGAAATTCAAATCCCGGGCTTCATTAGCAAGTGCGGTATGCATACATTACCCCGCTAGTTCGAACTAGCGGGGTAGTGTAGACATACCCTAAGAGACTATGGGTCTACCCACCCGGAGAAATAAAAAAGCAAATTGAAAGAGCCAGACGAATACCTAGAAACCATCTACTTCAAGACAGACCCAAGAAAACCAACAATAGAACACCACTTGTCATCACCTACAACCCCCAACTTAAACCTGTCCAACACATTATCAATAAACTACAGCCTATACTGGAACAGGATACCATACTCCAAGAGGCTCTGGGAGACAAATGCCATGGGGGATTTAAATATATCAGGGTGCTGGCAAGAGACAGATGAGATCCAAACAAGTACCTGCTCTGCCTGATTTAGAAGAGTTTCTTGTTATCCCAGATCATTCCAAATCAGGAATTTGCACATTCCAGTCCAGTGCCATAACCACTGAGCGACACAGTCTCTCTCTTTCTCCCCTTCTCTCCCTAGTTTCATAGAAACTGATTCGGGTTCAGCCAAACTGTTTATTTCAGCAATGGTTCTTCAAAAAAGAACTTAATAAGGTCATGGAAGATAGGTCCACCAATGGGTATTAGCCAGGATGGGCAGAGATGAGGTCCTTAACCTTTGTTTGCCAGAACCTAGGAGAGGGCAACAGGGGATATATCATTTGATGATTACTTGTTCTGTTTTGTTCATTCCTTCTGGGGCATTTTGCATTGGCCACTGTCAGAAGACAGGATATCGGGATAGATGGACTTTTGTGTATGAACCCATAGGGTCATTCTTATGTTCTTAACATTCCAACCAGTTCTGCTCAATAACTTTCAAATTACATATAATGCTTTCAGCTGAATAGACCAAGTCCTGCCTGCTTTTCCAACACACCTCCCATGGATGACAATGGAAGTTTAAAGGCAAGAAAACAAAGCAGGGTTTAGACACTCACAGAAGTTACTTCACCCATGTCTGAGTCAGAACAGAGCAGGAATGCTGCTCAGTAACTCAGGAAATGGGAAGGGAAATAGTATAGTGTCCAAATTAAATTGCTGGGAGAATTTTAGGTAAGTCAAATGTAATTATGAGACTGGAATTTGGCCAGGACGCTATGGAAGGAGCTGTGAACCTGCCAACCAGTCATGAAACAATCTGCCTTAGAGTGTTCCCTAAAGTAATGGGAAAAGAAGAGTCTTTCTGCCTACAGCATGTTGGCTAGGCCAAAAATTAAATTCCTTCCTTGTGTTCCCACAGTATCAAGTCAAACAGGCAAAGAAAAATTCTGTTTTCAACCTACAAAAAATGTCGCTTTATAGAATGTTCAAACAAACACAGAGGAAAGTGGCAGAGAGCATGAATCATGTCAGTGAGTTTTGCAATATATTTTATTTTCTGTCTAGTTTTGTTAGTAGGTGGTAAGTATAAACATGATGCCTAATGTTCACAGAAGCCAATAAAGCATCTTGAAGTATGCAGACTGCCTTTCTGTAGGTGTGTGTTAATTTCCTCTATATGCATTTTTACAATAGATTATGACATAGAACACTGGTTGAAAGCTAAAGTATAAAAATGAATAAAAATCCAATTTTCAGAAGCATTCAAGCTGGCTAAACAGAACCCTGTGACTGGTTATCATTACGTTATGAGAAGCCCTTTATCATCTCCTCCCGCTTACACACAATCTAGAAATCCTGTTTAGAGAAACCATGGAATTTTCAAGAATCTGACAGTGCTGTTGATCAAGAAGCCAGGCAGCCTTATGGTTCTGGGGCTGCTGTAAGTAAGGATGAATTTGTTCTGCTTCCGATCAGCTTCAGAATTGATACCACAGTAATTAGAAGTGATTATCCTGATTTCTTCCCCTTATTCAGTTTTACTAAGCATGACATTCTCCAGAGATTAAGGTGACAATTTGCAGGGGATCCATCAGAAATATCTGCCTAGTGCAAAATTGTCAGCATTGCACTGCAACGAGGTCCTGAAAAATTAATGTTGGAGAGGGAGAAACTTTTAATTTTTTTTTCAAAGTTTTGCCACTGGCCCTCCTTTCCTCAAAGAAGTGCTGATTTTAAAGCCCTGTCTGTCTCCATCAATCTGTTGGAAAAAAATCATATTTAAATTTGTTTCAGTAAGTTCTTTCACTTCTCATTAATTTTAAAATATTTTTCTTCAGTTGAATGTAGTGCAGCGACTACTAAGTACATAAGTCCATGCCTAACTTTTTGCCCCTTAGTACAGCTTTTCAATAAAAGATGCATATCAGAACGGCTACTTGCACTAGAGAAGTAAATGACAGTTTCCTTAATCAGATTATAGGGAGGAAAAAAACAGAGATTTTATTTGAAAACAAACTGTTTAAGTTTTGCTTTCTTCAGAAATTAAAATTAACTGTTCTGCATAAATGTTCTTGGTAATTTGTTACATAGGAAAAAATCTCCTGCTAATGAAATATAAAATAAACATATACAATTAAAAGAGAACACTTTCTGATTTGCAAAATTTAGTATAATTATATAATTTCCCTTTTGTGTGCAAGCATCTTGGCATTGAACTCCCACAAAGTGATGAGTCACGCAAAGCTGCTTATTGCCTTGTGAACAGAAGCAATCAAAAATTACCATTCTCATACATTAATTTTTCTGCAGAACTAGTAGGAAAAATATGAAGTGATAGCTGAGAAAGTTTAAACCACGTTGTTTGGAATTCTTGAGAGTCTGACAGAATGTGTGTGACAAGTCACATTAACCTACTCCTTTTCTGACCTATGAAAACACTTTAAAACACCACCTGTAGATAAATTCATGCTTCTGGAGGATTTATTTCATTGACACCTTGGTTGCATTTTGGTAGCTCTGAGGATTTGTTTATTTTTGGCTCTTTTGAAAGGGGAATTTCTGTGCTACTGCATTCTGGGGATGATGGCAGGGCAAAAGAAATGCATTGTGTTCCAACGTAATTCCAGGAGGATCAAGACAATAACTATGTTTACAATTTAATACATTAATAACTTTTGAGGAAGATTTTATATATATATATATATATACACACACACACACACACACACACACACACACACACTCTTCACTCTCAAAGGTGAAGTTTGACATAGCCTTACATCAAACTTCCAAAATAAAACCCTGAATTAATGAAGAAGCAACATCGTATACTTACTCATGCACAGAGTCTAGGCTTTAATGAATTTTTGAGGTTAAATTCTCTTCTGGTGAAAATCCATTAACATCCATGGCATAAGCATGAAGTAATCTGGCCGAAACCCTTTAGCGTTCTGTAAATCTGTTCATTTACTCATACTAATCATAGTGCAGTTGTCTTTGATTTTCAAACTCCTTTCGTGAGCCTCTTATCAAAAGGAATTGTACAGTATCATCTTTAATTAATGCATCACCCACCAAACTCTGGGATCCAAACCATGTAGTAAATATTATCTTTTACGGAAATGGTAGCAATGAGAAATTGTAAACATAATTATTGTCTTGATTCTGGAATTACTTTGGAACACAATGCATTTCTTCTGCCCTGCCTTCATCCCCAGAATGCAGTAGCTCAGAAATTCACCTTTCACCAGAGCCAAAAATAATCTCCTCTAACAATGGAAGTTTGAAGGTAGAACTTTAATTTAGCAATATGTGTTTTGCTAGTGGGTTCTGAATTTGGCAAGAGCAAATGGTCTCATCTCTCATCATTAGCATGTACATGACATGTTCAGAGGGCCGTACCAAGTGCATTTTATAGTACATATGCTGTGTGACTTGGGACACATTAAAAGATAATTAAGTATATGAAACAATAATTGATTTACTCCATTTTTTGTTTTAAATAGGGACATAAAAATGATTCATGCCTCCTTCGTTCCCAGGCAATATCTTTTCATAGTACTGAAGTATGTTACGTAGAAGCAATGCTCTTTCTACAACACTTCTTCTGCAGTGTCAGAGGAACAGGCAGACTGTAATCAATAAGTCAGCAATATAAAACAGGATGAAAAATCTGTACAGGTGTTTGGTATGAAAAAATCCAAAATCCCTTAGTACATCCAAAATTGTAATAAGTAGTTGATCAACGCAAAAAATGTGGGGGAAAGTACACAGCTGCCAGCCCTTAACTACAAAGGGAGAAAAATACAAGATTTCCTGCCAGAAGTGTCCATTCCCAGTTATGAAACTAAGTAGTTATTTTCATCTGCAGAAACCCAGACATAGTCTTTGGTTATTATTCCTAAAGTGTTGCATGCATGATTGTGTGCCCAGCTATTTTAAAGTCAGGTCCCAAATTTTGTTAACTTTTAGTTTAACAATAATTTCTTCTGTATTAATCAGATTTTTAAAGTACAGTAAACTTCCGATAATCCAGCACCTTTAGGACCCAGGTGGTGCTGGATTATCAAATATGCCGGACTATCAGAAGGGGGGGGGGCTATGAGGGGTCTGGGGTGGAGGGATGGGGGGACAGCGCTGCAGGACCAACCTGGCATCACTCCAGCTGCTCTGCCCCAGGCATCCCCAAGTCAGCCACTGCTGAAACTGACCAGCAGCTGACTTGTGGAAGCCTGGGGCAGAGCAGCTCCAACTGTCTGGCTGCCTGGAGCACTTCTGGGTTCCAGGTGGTGCCAAACTATCAGGAATGCCGGACCACTGCATGCCGGACAACTGAAGTTTTACTGTATATTCTTTCATATGAGCAATCACAGGATTCTAAGTCAATTCCATGTTATGGTGGTCATAATATCAATAGGCTAGAAAAAGGGATGAATGATTCCTAATAGGCAGGTGGCAAAATACATGCTATCTGCTATGAGAGAGAAAAGGATCTTTTATGATAGTTATTTGTTTTGGCAACTCAGCGACCCATTTCTAAATGTTATTGTTGAAGTTTAGTTTTGATATTCTTGCTATTAATATTAAATTTTATTTATGTCACATGTTCAGACTGGATGTGATTTTTCAATCATATTCACCCACAATGTACTGCTTTTGTTTCCTGTGGTCTAGATATTATGGCAAGACTCTGGAAACTTGCAAGAAGCTTCTGCAGTCCTGGGAGTGGGGGGGGGGAGGTTGAGTTTCTTTTTATGTGACCAGCAAATCACTTGATGTTGTGCTTCAGCCAATAAATCTGCAAAACTGAGCAAGTAACAACTTCTTTGAAGACAGCTGCAGCTTCAGATATGATAATTTTTTGGTAGGAATTATGTAACAAAGGAGTTGGCCCATCCAGTTAAAGTTTATTTGCTCTGATTTTGTTTTTGTTTGGTTCCATTGGAATCCTAGTTGTCTCTGAAACAGATCCAGTACCTCCTCATTGCTAGGAGATTACAGGCACTGACAATACTGAAAGATTCAGTTGACTGAAAAAAAGGCAATATCAAATCCAACAGTCCAGTACTTAGAGCTAACCTAAGATGAATTAAAAAATGCAGTCTCTTTCCATTCCAGAAGCATCTGCTTCACTTGATTGGAACATGAACATTCTCAATGTCCCATTGTTGTATGACATCAATTGCACATGGCTACTTTCTGCATGTTATGCAAAATATCTATTAGAAAACTGTAGTAGGCTTGTAAAGAAGAGAAAAATATCCAACGGCAAATGTGTATGAAGAGATAAATGTTCATCTCAGTAGGTTAATTTCTTAAAGGGGAAAAGCAACATGAAAAAAGAGTGTGCCAGCATTTTCTGTGAGAAAGAATGGAGATGTTGAAAATGTCTATGCTACAGATCTTTTTTTTAATTAATATTATTTTCTGCTTCAGAGTAGAAAACAGAGCAAGATAGAGATCTAGAGAGAAATATAACTAATTTTTTCTGTAGTAGCCAAAACGAAAAAAAAATAAAAATTGGTTACCTGAAACTACATTTTTGCAATTTTCTGTGAACCAAAAATTCTGAAAATTAGTGTTTCTGGTTAAACAAAAAAAATGTTCAACCTAAAATAAAACTTTAACCTTTTCGACATAAATTGTAAAAAAATGTGAAAACAAATTGATTAAAATCCCCCAAAATTTTATGCAAAATATCTTTCAAACTTTAGATCCTCGGGGATAGCCTGCATTTTTAATTGAAAAAAATTCAGACCCAAACTTGAAATTGTTCTAGCTGATTGAAATATACAGCTTTTAGCAAAGAAAAGTTTTGTGTGACAAATTTCAGCTGTCTCTAGTAGTCACATTCTTTCTTTGTACCACTTTAAACCACTATGTTCAGTGATAGGAGACCAGCCTTTAAAGACTATTGGTGGGCTATTGCAAACCTGATCCAAATTCACAGAATAATTTTCATACCCATCCAGATTGCTTAAAAAAACCTGTTTGCAATATTTTAAACATATATCTTTTGTAGCTGTAGGGATTCTATCCTAAAACACTCCAAATCTATGGAAATTCATTTGGCAAAATGTAGCAAATGATCCAGATTTCTGTTTTCTCGTTCTGTGATTTCTAGATGTATCGTATTGTGTCAGGAGGCTTGATACTCAAACTATCCTTGCATGAGAATGAAAAAGAAAATAGCGGACAATATTCAAGATTACACGTATTGCATCTATAGCTGCTTCCACCAAGGATCTCAAAGCCCTTTGCAAGGATTAATGCCATGTTTCTCAAACTGAGGGTCCCGACCCCCCAAGGGGTCGCTAGCAACTTAGAGGGGGGTCACGGAATCACAAAGTTTGAGAACCCCTGGATTAATTAATTAAATCTCAAACATATTTCTGGTAAATGTCTTCATATTAGTTAGGACTGAGCTAAATGCTTAGAGCTAGATCCTCAGCTGCAGCAGGGCATATTTTGGTGCAGGGAAGGAATGGTGCAAATTGAAAGTCACCTTTATTTCCCTTGCTTCCAATCCTTGGATTGTCAAGAAGCCCAATTGGGTCTTCATATATATTAAAGCAGCCCTTGTAAGTTGCCCCAACTTGTAATAATCAGTAGGAACCATTACACTGGTAAGAATCTTTGCAACATGGTCCTCCCCGACAATATTCTTACTATTCTCATATAATATTGAGACCGGCATCAGGGCTGTCCTTTCAAATTATGGGGCCGCATGCAAGTGAACCCCTACCCTGATCAGCTTCTGCTGGGGGCCTGAGGCTCAGGGCTTTCCTCAACCCCTATATAGCTTCTACCAGGGCTCATAGGCATCCCTGGGGCGGGGTCAGAGCTACAGAGAATGAGAGCTCCTCTCTGCCCCCCAGTCTGGCAGCAGGGAGCCTTCACTAGCTGCTGGCTGATACTGGCTAAGACGAGCATCACTGAAGGTGGAAAGGACCAGGAAGAAGCCCTGCCATGGATAGACAAGAGCAGCCGGGTGCAGAGGCCAGAGAGAAACCTGCAGAGGTGGTTAGGGATGTCCTCAGGCATACAAGCATATACAGCTGTGTAGAGGCACGCAAAAGTTTGGTGCTCTGTATTTTCTAGTGCCCTATGCAGCTGCATATTTCGTGTGTGCCTAGGGATGGCCCCTGACAGAATCATAAACAGTTAGTTCAACATCAGTCCCTGCATACATGAGAGACGATTGCTGTCTGGTTTGATGATACTCATAGGTAATTCCTTGTCCAACAGGTATGGCCCCATGAAACGTCATTTGCATTGGCCACATTTTGTAATATCTCTGATTTTCAATCCAGAGATTCAGCCGGGTTTTCCACTGTGGCCTAGATTGCAAGGCAATGTATAATTCACAGCCCTGTCACTGACAGCCAGTCTAGCTCATTTCTGACTCTCTTTTTTTTTTTTTTTTTTTTTTTTTTTTGAACATGCCGAGCTTCTGAGGGCAAAGTCAAGAAGCTGCTCTGATGAAAGATGAAGAGTGCACTGAAAGAAAAGAATTAAGAAAAAAGAAATTAAGATAATTTTTCCAAGAAGAATTTCACTGACATTTTCCAAGGTTGACACCGGTAGTGTTTAATATGAACTTAGCTTCTGCTTTGAAGATAAGGAGTGTAAGTTTAAGTAAACAAGCTAGATGGCTCATTAGCCCAGGCAACCAAGGCACAGCCTTATCCAAGAATTCCCAAAAGCTACACAAAACATTGTGCACATTCTTTTTAAACCAATTAATATGTATGGATTTAAAGATGAATTGTGATTTGATTTAAATATCACACCTCGCTCTCTTCAGAAGTGAACTACGACACCATAAAGTTCAAAGACTGTAGTGGCCTGTGAGGCTCAAATCTTGGTCTAGTTAACGGTGCCTCAGAAAGCAGCCTTGTTACCATGGCAATGTACCATGCCCAGGAGTCATTTTACAAGAGCTTATCTGTGGTAACCACAGCTTGGTGGGTCCACAACAGAACTGTAGCAGTTATGTCCAGGCTCCAGGAGCTTTGCAGAGGATAAGGCCTGTGGCTTACTGGCTCTCTTCCTAAAGGAGTAGGCCCTGAGCCTATGAATGAAGAACCAATAAAGGTGGCTCCAGCTCTCAAGTCTGCCTGTTGCTTCTTCACTATACACCATTTTCAAAAGCTTCAAGCAGAGAACAGAGTATTTCAACTTTATGTGTAACTAAGAGGAAAAGCTCTCGCCAAATGTTAGCAACATCAATATTTAGAATAAATGTCAAACCAGTTGACATCATCCTAGAGGAAAGGACTGCCAATGAGGGAGTGGGACAAAGGAGGCAAATGCCCAGGGACTGGGGAGATTTCAAAGGGCCTGGAAGGGCCCTGCCATGCAGGTGGGATTCACATGCCTCATAGCAGAAGCAACAGCCGCAATTCCCCTCAACATTGCTCCATCCTGCTGCAGCTCAATGTTCCTGGACCCTCCTGCTAACTGTGCAGAGCAGAGGGTAGGGGGTCACGGGGTGTCCCCTTTCCCTGTACCCCATCTCTGCAGAGCAGGAGACAGGGGCCACAGGAGCTCTGGCTCAGGAGGACTCTGGTTGGATAGCTTTCCTTCCACTCTGGTGAGCATATGAGTGCTTCTCTTAGAAGACAGTGTGCTGTTTCAGAGATTTCCCCAGCACCTGCCTTGGTGCATGTAGCAAAATGTATTGCTCACATGGATGAAAAAAGTAAGAGGGAAAATGCCAGTGGTGCAGGCACACCACTGCCCAATGTCAGGCAGAACAAGTCATAGGGGGATCATTGTCTATTCTGTTGCCAAGGCAATTATCAGAATTCAATCCAGATAGAGCAATATGGGTGCCTTGTTTCCAATTTCTTCCTCACAGGGTTTTCACTGATAAGCTTTTTGCCTGTAGGTAGTGTTCACGATGCTGCTTTTGTCACAGGGCTGCATCCACCCAATGCAATCCAGAATTCTCTCCTAAGATAGAACCTAGGAGCATGTGTGTGAGCTCGGTAAGTTCTACTGGGGGGGTCTTAAAGTAACCTTTCTTTACCAGGTCCCCTGTAAATTGCAGCACTCTCCCCCAAAGGTGAAAACCCTCTGAGGGCCACAGAGAGAAGAGTACAAGTTGAATTTCCCTGCACCAGCTCATTTTATGGAACCTTAGGGAGATACTTTTGGCATCTCTTATAACTCAATTGTATATAGAAATGTACTCATTTGCATGATAGTCTGATGTCATAGATCATGTGCTGCTATCAAAGGAAGTAATGTAGCAGAGACAACCAATACCTGCTGAGGCAGGAGGGGAGAGGCAGAGTGAGAGCAGCAGCTTCAGCAGATGCTGCTAAGCTTACTCAGTCCATGTGAGCATGCTCAGTACAAGCCAAGCAACAGTTCTGAGGGGCCTCTGATCCTGTGTGCTCCTTCCCATGTGTCACCTCTGCAATGCACTTTGGCTACTATGTTAGTGGACATTGTAATTGTTAAATATTCCTGTGTATTCTTCCATCATTTTAACTATTGTTGGATTAAATCCTGCTTTCCTTATTCATTGGCTCCAGCTTTGTTAGGTTGCATTTGTTTTGTCTCTAATCAGGACTGGAAGCTTTAATAGGGGGGGCGGAGGAAGCAATGAAACACTTGTGTCTCATTTAGTGAACAATCACAGGTCACACAGTGCAACCATTAGTAACCAGGGCTGAGCACACATTCATTTATTTGTCTTTAATGTGGTTTGAGCAAGGCAAATCCTGTCAGGTGCGGAACCATAATGGTCTCTTTATGACAGTTTTACCTTCAACCTTTGTGTTACTATTACCATTCTAGAGAGCGAAAAACTGTCAGGAGGTGTATAAACCCCATACTACCAGCAAAAAGGCTCGGGAGGCAATCTGCTAAGGTAACCCAATCCCTCAGGCCCTGCTAATCATGTACTCTATGGAGGAGGGTTTTAAAAAGAGGAAGCTGGCATATATAAGGTGTAAGGCCTAAGAAGGAATAACTAGAGTGGCTCTGGAAACAACAAGAGAACCCCCCCCCCCACACACACACACACACCCGAACCAAATGCCTGCAAACCTCTGCAAGATGTCCATGGACCCCAAAGCAAGCCAGATAGGGAGGTACTGACTTGGCTACCTACCTGTAAAGACTCAAACAAAACTGCTATTCAGGCATCCTGGAAGTAACATGGGGCCTTGGATTTTTTTAGCCTTTTCTTGACCCGAGTAGAGGCTACATTTGTGCTTACCTGAATTTTTGCTCCCCCACCCTCTAGAGCAAAATGAGTGGAACAGGAAGGCAAGGCTGATACTATGACAAAGAGGGTGGGCCAAACCTGTAGTAGAAGCTGTGTGGTGAGAGGTCCCAGCTTTGGAGGTGTCCCAGAGAGACTCATTATACTGTCTACATGGCATCTTCCTATCTCCACTTTTAAGATAATTTTTTCTTTCTGTGATGATACTGGCGCATTGTGACTGCCTCTTATTTAGATTATAGGCACCATGCTATCTTTAGTATCTCCTTGTAAAGGGCTCTGCCCTTCTTGTGAGCATCCCTCAGTGGCTGGGGGGGGGGGAGTCTTGTTGTCTCTCTGCCTGGCTGTCTGCGGGAGAGGAAGTGTCCAGTATGTAAGCCTTGGACCAGGCTTCTTCTTACCTCCTGTTATGGCTGCTGAGGGTTGGGGGATCTCAGGCCCACCCACTCATCTGGGTCCTGGCCCAGAGTAGCAGTTACCTGCTGAGTCTCAAAGAGCTCAGTTGCTGTCATGTTCCCTGGATCACTTCCCCAGGAAGCTGCTCTGTCCAGCCCTTTCTCTTGTGTTCAAGTCCTCCTTGACAGGGGTTATGCAAAGTGTTGCGGTGGGCTTACCAGCTAGTCTTCAGCCGCTGGACCTGGTTTTGACCAGGTCTGACGTCCAGCTCCCACTTAGAGCTGTCCGGAGTGCTGCTGTTCACCCAGTCAGCTCTTATGTCTGCCTGGGTCAAGCTCCAGCAAGGAACTGGCAGACCCTAGCCCAGCAGCTTCTTTTATATCTGCCTGCTACGCTCTGATTGGCTGCAGCAGAGGTTGCCATTCTATTCTTCTTGGAGGATCTGTCATCTGTTCCTGTCACTGGGTAGGTTGCAGAAAGGCCTCCAGCAGGGATGTCGGGCCTAATCCACCCAATGCCTGCAAACTCCTGTAATATTGTTACAGTACCAATTTGCTAATGGTGGGCTCTTCAGGAGCTAATGAATTTGATGTTTAATATACCAGTTTGCTCCTCTAGTCTTATGTCACATTTCTGGAGATGGTCTCAGGAACTAGATTTTCAGATGTAAACCCTGTTTTTTCTCTGAGAATAGGATTCTTTGTATTGTACATTTGTGACTTAAATCTTATAACACAAGAGCATGGTGACTGGGAGTTTGGGGAAAAGAAAGGACAGAGAAATATACATATGAAAAGTTAACTCCCATTTTCAAGGTCTTAATATTTCCAGTTGGTTGGGGAATTCTCACATTTAGCTCTATTATGGATAAATTAAAAGTTTGTATTATGGAGTTCTCAAATTCCCTCAGCACCTGTTTTAAGGGCACACTGTTTTGCTGATGAACGACCCAAGCCTTAGGTAGTGATTTGTCATTAATCATTATAAGCAATAGGTCTAACTAGTTATAAATTCAAAGTAAGTGTGTTTTACTAGTTCTGTTTTTATTAAAGCTGAAATAGTTTATTAATTTCATTACAAAGGAGCATCTAGAAATATTACTGTTGTGACAGGCCTTTTGTCTAAGAGTCATCTTAGGTCAGGACTATCAGGATGGCTTTATGAAACAACTGTCTACCACTGCAAGAAAACAGGGACAATTATTAAGTTTTTTCAGGTACTTAAATGAGTTTCATCACTGTTTTATCTCAACACCTTAGTCTGTCTCCACGTCGTATATGCTCTAGCACACTAACTACAGCCAAAGCATCTGCCAGTCATTGAAATCTAGTCCTCTCATCCATTCCGTGAATGGAATGGGAAAACTGTTTTGTGTGGTCATTATAGCTTGAAGCACTAGAAGAGCAGGGTAAGCAATCAACATTATTTCCCCAAGAGTCAAGTTGGAGGTGTGTTTCTCAAAAACAACATTATTTTAAAATTTATCTAAGTTACTGCAAGCAAGAAAAATAATTGGCACTGTCCCTTTTCTGAAAGATATGTTTTGTTAAAACTGTATCTTGGTTTTAAAGGAATACATGCTAAGAAAAATCATCCACATGTTTAACTGAAATTCATTTCCTTTCTACAGCATTTTGTCAGGACAACACATAATTGCTTTCTGAGTAGTCCCAATCCTCAAAATTGTATTAGATTTTTATGGTTTTCATATGCTCTTGAGAATCATACTGACTTCATCATACTTCATATATAAATTGATGATAAGTCCACATCTTGAATACTGAGTGCAGATGTGATCACTTTATATCAAAAAAGATATTGTGGCACTGCAAAAAGTTCAGAAAAGGGCAATAAAAATGATTAGGGGTATGGAACAGCTGCCATAGGAGAAGAGAATAATAAGGCTGGGACTTTTGGGCTTGGAAAAAAGATAACTAATTTCTTCTCACAAAAATCCTTGTCAGAGGATGTTGTGAAGACCAGGACTGTAACAGGGTTTTTGAAAAGAAGTAGATACATTCATGGAGGATAGGTCCATCAACGGCTATTAGCTCTGATGGGCAGGGATGGTGTCCCAAGCCTCTGTTTGTCACCTGGGAATGGGTGACAGGGATGGGATCACTTGATGATTACCTGTTCTGTTCATTTCCTCTGGTGCACCTGGCATTGGTCACTGTCAGAAAACTGGATGGACTTTTGGCCTGACCAGGTATGGCCACTCATATGGGTCTCATATGGAATCTACAAGAGGTCTGGATGGACGTCAATCTACATCTGCTGGTTACTCTCCTCCATGTGTGAAGAGTGGAGCCCCAAAAAGGCATCTAGAAAATCTTAGGAAAGTGGAGGTAGTGGCCAATCACTAGAGCTGAATAAGACAGCAGGGACTTGAACCTGAGTCTCCCATATGCATTCCCTTGCCACTGGCCTGTTAGTTCTCAATTTATTTAATGTGTAAGTATTTGGAAATGGATTGCTTAATTATTTGCCTGGGTACTGAAGTTAAGCTGACTGGTTTGTAATTCCCTGGGATGTCCTTCGACAGCTTATATAGACAGACTGCATGGGCATGTGCTCAGAAAGTCAGAAGCTAGAAGCTGTGGTACAAGGCTGTGAGGTTGGGTGAGTTTGAAACTCCAGCTTTTCTAATTTTTCAAGCTATTTTCCTTCCCACATCCAAACAAACCTCACGGAGGGGAGTGGCATGATGACACAATAGCAGGACAGAACCACAGATACATTTCTCCCTCCCCTCCCGTGCACCTTTGAATGTCCAAAGGGGAGGATTTACTGCTTTTGTAATGGGCTGTGCTCAAGAATGAGTTTAGAGGTCCCTTCTATCTATTTATGTTAGTGCACTATATGAATCTATTACCATGGGGTCTATATTCTTCCCAATAAAAGAAAACCATTTTTACCCTTTACTTAGCAGGACTGACATAGGGTCCAGTAGCAGTGGAACAAGTTGACTGCGTGGCATTTTACAAGATAAATTTCTTACCATAGTCTGCTTCTTTTTGCACTGTCGCTTGCAAAGCCTTCAAAGTTACTGTCTCCTCATCTACTGCTGCTGGTACCATTATGCACACTTGCGCTATGGATCAGTGGGTACACTGTGTACCTTTGCATGCCAAGATGAGGAAAATCAATTTCAGTTTTGAAGAGATGGAACTAGTGTTGCAGAAGATCAGTGAATTCTTCCAAATGCCCTAGGGCACTGGAGTCCTGATGGGGATTCAACAAAACATGACATAGATATGGAGCAAGATTCTCTAGTCTAATGCTAGGGGATACTTTAAGAAAACCAAAACACTGTAAAGAAAGAGAAAAACATTTCATTGCTTTAACTGCAGTAAATATTAATGCCCTTATATATTAGTCACAATATTGTATGTTATAATACTAACTGTAAATTATAACTGTTAGATAATAGCACAATAAAAGCTGTACCTAAAAGTAGGTACACTAAGGAAGGAAGAGGTAAAAACAACGGATATGATGCTGTAGGAAACCCAGTATGTGTCTGAGATATTGCTGAGATGTTCACCTATAAGAAATATTTTGGTTGACACTTATCTAAGTGGAGATCATGTAGAGCAAAATATAAATGTATTTTATTGCTTCTTAATTCTTTTTTGCCGCTATAAAAATGAAGTATGTTTACAGAACCTGAAGAAGTAAACAAAAAGAGCGTATTTTGTATTTTTTAAAAACCCTCACTTCATTATATATTGCACATTTAAAATTATGAATAATGACTGTTCTTATCTTTCATGTTTTTGCTGGAGGGCTTTTTGGTGACCTAGAGATGCAGATTTTGCGCTCTCTTACCCATTATTTGAAGGGAGAAGAGTGCTGAATCATTTACAAAGACAGCTTTTCTACCAAGTGCTTGAATTAATAAAACTGTTTAAAACATTAATTATCTGCATAACCCGCCACCCCACTACTACCACCACACACACACACACACACACACACATACACACACAAACACACACACACACACACACACACACACACACAACTTCTCACACAATTCATCAGAATTATTTTACAGGGCTTCTCTGATGTCATAGGCCATTTCTCTAGACAGGCAGTTGGATAAACAGAGAGAAACAGAGAAGAGTTCAATTTCTAAATCAACACGAAGAATGGGGTATGGAAATTTCAAGTTATTTTATTTACCAAATCTAAAAAGACTTTGTATCTGTCAAGCAGCAGACCTTGGGCAGGTCTTTGTGCCTATAAAGATCCCCACTGAAAATAATTCAGACAGAACCCATTGCAGGATCATAGCTTTAACCAAGAAGAGGAAGAGGAAGAAGAAGGACAGACTTGTTCAAGGGGCTTATTTCACTCAGCTATTTAAAGCTCTCAGCAAATTCTATAACGCTTTGTGGGAATTATTTTCTTACCTTTCACATTCTTCATAGAATGAGTATTAGCGAGTTGTAGTGAAACAGACAAAACTTGCTTAGTCATATCAGTTTCTTCTCTGCACTGTTTTGAAAGAAAAAGGCAGCTAAATATCTTGTCACATGCTAAAAACTCTTTTCTGAATATCAGTTTTACTCAGCTGGCTGTAAAAAAAATCAGGTATAAAGAAAAGTGGATGTAAGAAAATCCTAATATAGAAGTAACAAGTCTTTCATAAACCTGACCTTTATGGAATGATGAAAATACATGAGTAGTTTTGAACTGTTTGCTTGTGGGGAAAAAAATAAAAGTTTTGGCTTTTTGTTTTTTTAAAAAATGGTCGTTCAAACTGTTATAGGTTATCCCTAATGCACACCATCATTTATAATTATATATGGACAAAACAAACATTCACTATTTAACCTGTGATGTTGTTTACATAATGAACTACTAATTTAAATAATTAGTCTGCATACATGCGTTTAAATTCTTGGCAGCTAGTGCTTCCAAAGAAGGTCAAACATTTCAAAAGGATTATCATTCAAAATATACAGCAAGAGGACAAATTGAATCTTTTATAATGGAGATAAAACCTCTCACAGTCCCTATAAAGTCTGAATATGAAATGACATCAGGCAGTTAATACCCTTATAAATTTCAGGAGCAGTCTGTACAAATGCCATAGCTTGGCTAGATACTCTGGATCCCACATTCTACCCAATTCTTTATATACTCAGGAATAGATTGTTACTTTTCCGCATCATAATTCCTAGAAGCTGCCTTGCCTCTGATCTTGCAATGAGCTCTGCATGGACAGACCCTGGATGCCTTTCGCTTCAATGTGGCTCCAAGTGGTTATCCGCATCTGCCTTTCAGGATCCAGAACATATTATGAAAGTGGATGTCTCCAGATGAGTTAGAAGGGTTGGTGCTTTGGGGATATCTACAGGGCCAAATTTTTACACCTGCACACCCTTTATGGAAAGCAGAAGTGACACATTTGCTTTTGTATGCTATGAGTAATTCTTTCTGTAGGTAATGCCCTTAGATTTTTAAATTTTACATCCTTTTTTCTTTGGTTCTTCATGAACCAGAGTATCTGTGGCTGAAACCATTTGCTGTCTCTCACTTAGGCCAAGTAAAATGGGGAAGGGATTGTGGAGAAAAGTTAAGCCATGTAGGTTGAAATTATTTAAGATAACTTGCTAATTTGCCATGCTAAATAGAAGAATCTGATTATCCGCTCCTGTGTGGTAAAAGTGATACCTTCCAACAGTTTTTTGGTCAAAGTCAAATTATGGAATATTACTACACAGGCCAATGTGGGTATGTCTATATTGTAAAGACAAACCTCCAGCTGGCTCATGCCAGCTAATTTGAGCTGGCTGCCATGGTTTGAGCTGAGTAGACCTCAAGGTCCAAGAGTCCAGATGCCTTCACAGAGGCTGTTGGCACCCCTGCTTAAGTTGAACTGAGAAAAACTGGCAAAAGAGAAAAAGAGAGAAATAATAGCTGGCTGGCCAGCCTCAGAACCAGGCCAAAATGGGGAAAACATGTAGGGTGAGATTCTGTGGAAAGGGGTCCCAGAGAAGTTATCCCTTTCACTGTCTCCAATCAACTTTTTGCTCCTCTTTTCACTTTTACTATCTAAATTAGTGAGGGGCAACTTAGGCTAGTGAGTGGGGGTATGTCTAGACTACAAGCTTCTTTTGAAAGAGAACATCCTGGAAACTGGATCAAAAAAGCGATCTGCTTTTTCGAAAGAGTGTGTCCAGATGGCATGGACGCTGTCTCTAAAGAAAACCCTGGTTGCTATTCACAGAATGGCTACCAGGGCACCTGTGCTTTTTTCTGTGTCCACACATGCCTTTTTTCGAAAAACTCTTTCAAAAAAGGCATTCTTCCTCATAATTTGAGGTTTACCAATGTCAAAAAAAAAAAAAAACCAAACCTGCATTTTTTCAATTTAATTTCAAAAGAACATGATTGCAGTGTGGATGCAAGTGAAGTTTTTTCAAAAAAAGAGCAGTTTTTTTGAAAAAACAATGTAGTCTAGACATACCCTGGGAGACATGAGTGGTCCTCCTTCCTCTCAGTGCAGTAACCAAGACAGTCTCTTGGGGGATAGAGTAATTTTGCTCACTGCATTTGGGTACATTGGGTAGGTCTACACTGCCTATCTCTCTCCCCTTATTCCAAAATAACACGGCGAGTGTCCACACTATCAAAACCGTTATTTCAAAATAAAGGACTTGTTATTTTGAAATAATAACTCCTGCTTGTGAAGAGGAATCTCTTATTTTGAAATGGCTATTTCAGGAGTTATTATTTCAAAATAATTTATTTCAAAATACCTCCCTAGTGTAGACGTAGCCCATAATTTACGGGTTATGCCGATTAAACCATAGCAGTGCTTTGATTGGATGCAGAGGGAGCTCACAGTTCTCGCAGTTGATGCTGTGTGCAATCAGCATGCACCTCACTTCACATGCCCTTGCTTTAAGTTCATGTCACTTTTGTAATACCGGGGAGGGGACCTATGCATATGAAAACCAACAGAAACTGGCAACCCTGTGCATAGGCAACAGTAAACAAAATGTCTTGTGGGCCACACACAAAAATCCAAATGGGTCACAGGTTGCCCACCAATGATCTAAACAAAAAGATATAAACAACAAATACTACCTTTCTTCTGGGATTCTGATGTCAGGGGCCCTTAACAAAAGAGAAAAAACTAATTACTAAGATGCCTGGCCTAATCTAAATCACAAATTTCTGCACATTGCTCCATGATAGCTCCATTCCCATAACTCTTCATATCAGAATTCTGGGTCCAAATCACAGCCCGTTTCTGTGGCCTGCTTCAAGTAAGCATTTTGGTCAGGGGAGCAGGATACATGTGTAAATTGCTCTTGACTTTCCAGTATTGCAGTGACTAATAATGATAATCTATAAGAACTTTGAAAAGGTGTCTATTGACTGATCTAATTGCTACAGAATCTGTTAGTCAGAGTGACCTTTAGAAGTTGATTAAAATCATTGAATGCAATAAAAGCTGGATCAAATACAGTACATAGCTGACTAATTGGTCTACAGCACTGAATTCAAAATCTTAATCAGAGCCTCTAAGAAATGCTGTGTAAAAAAAGATTGTTAATAAAGTTTGTCATCAGATCCTCCTTATGTTTCTTGAATGAATGCCACTGCAAAAATGCCTTTTCAGACATTGATTACTGGCAAAGGATTTGTGAAGTTTAGTGCCCTCCTTTCTTGTTTTCTGTTCTCTGTAATATATTTTACGTTATTTTTTCTCTTTTGTTCCTATGTGAAAATGCTCTCAGGGACAACATTTTTGTTTTGCCTTCCTTTGGATATGTCTGCTTTGTCAAAGAGAGAGATTTGGCATTATGGTTTTCTGAAAAGGAAAGAAAAGCAGCACATAGCCAGATGCTATAGCTATAACATTTGCAAAGGCATTCTAAACACCAGGTGTACCATATAAATACCCAGTTTCTTTTTGTACCCTGCCACACTAGTATCATATGGTTGAAGCATCTGATCATTCCGACCCATGCTTCACATAGACAGTATTTGTTAAAATCAAGTACACAACATGTCTTATTTATATGCTGTGAGCAGGAATCGCCACAATGGCCTTATTGTGTACGCTAATGGAAGCTATAAACATAGGCATCGCTGTTAACCTACAATTATCTTCACAGCCTAGTCTAATTTCACCAAGTCTTTTTGACTTTCAGTTGCTGAAGAAATGAGCTTTTTATAATCCTTCATGCTGTTGCAGAAAAATAAAGCAACCCCCTCCCCCCCCCCCCCGAAAAAACACCTCAAATCCCTAGACTACAAATGCGATTGCTTCTCATGAAAAGTGAGAGCAAGAAGTGAAGCAACCAAAGTGGAACAGTTTACATTTGTTTCTTATGTGTACATTAAAAATTTTAGAGGATGCCTATCAACTCAAATAAGGGATTTTGTGGTATTCCTAATTCTGTGATACCTGGTATACTGAATCATTCATATTTTCTTACTGTGACTCTGTACTTTAGCCAGCTCGCATCAACCTAATTTTCCAATCAGTGGATGTTACTCATTCAGCCCCTGATCCTGCAAGAGACTGTGTAACAATATCTCTGTGCCTGTACACAGCCCTGTTGAATTCAGTGAGACTATGGGTAGGTGTGGGGTAAATCTGCTCAAGAGTTTCCTCTGGGGTCAGTAACTGAGGCTCAGATTATTGATTTCAAAAGGATTTAGGTGCCTAACTGTCTTTGAGAATCTGGGCCCAAACAAACAGAACATAAGAAAACCATTATTGTCTTCCCGTAAGTGCAAGCCAGTTTCTCCACTTTTTGTTCTTAGCAGATATTTTAATCTGGTTTCTGGCCTAGGAGACCATGGCTTCAAACAAGCTATAAAAGTAAGCATAACACACCCAGCCACCCATCCTTCCTCCATACACATTGGGTGTGTCTAGACTACAGAGTTTTGTCGACAAAAGTGGACTTTTGTCGACAAAACTATACCTGCGTCTACACTACCGCTGGTAAACCTCATTTTACGAGGCATAACGCCTTCTGTTGACAGAGTTCTGCTTGCTTTGTCGACAGAACTGAATGTAGTCTAGACGCTCTTTGTTGACAGGAGCTTTGTCGACAGTATCCGTCGACAAAGCTTCTGTCGACAAAAGCCTGTAGTCTAGACGTACCCATAGAGTGTAACTTCAGAATGATGTCATGTAGAAGAAGTAGGCCAGAGCGCCCATCCTCTTGTCAAGGCAGCTTCTGCTAAGGTTCAAACTTTCTATATATCTGTAAGGACCTGCATCCATCCACTACTTTTCAGGGCAAGGAAATGAAATTCTGAAAAGCAATAGCTTTGTTTCAGAGTCTGAGAGGTTCCCCCTTTTCTCCTCTCCTTTATTAAAAAAGGGATTATCAACAAGCTGTTGGACATACTGACTACAGTATTTGGAAGACATTAAGAAATTTAGGCAATCTAAGAACAAGCTGTGATATGGAGCAGTCTGGCAAATCCAATCACAGAAATCACCAGCATAAATTGGATCACTGAGGTACATGTTTGGAAAAGGCTAGAAAACAACTGGATTTCAGGGTAAAGATGATGAGTAAAGCTTGTCTGGTATTGCCTGTAATTATGTGGGCAGACATTGATAGAATTTGTTTTTTATAGTGTTGTTTTACTCCAGCAACAAGGGTTTTCCAGGGAAGTTTTGGGCTTTGTGTTTAATGAAAAAACCAGAGAAGCTGAGAGAGAGGTTCCTACTCTTTCATTAGGGAAAAACTAACCATAACATTCAAAGGCTATGTTGAACAATTTAAACTTTTGCTGGGAATCCTCACAATTGCTACTTCAAGTGTCAGGCTTCAGAATATATTCATTTGTATTATGTCTGTGGAAATCCACTTGTGTGAGCCCTAGCATGTAATCTCAAACTGTTCTCATGCTGTTCAAGGCATTGTTCTGCATATAGATTGGTTTGTGTGACCATATGTTTAAAAGTTCATTTCACAGGAACAGCTGAATCACTTGATGAGATTGAAGTGTATTCACATTTTCTCCACAGTCTTCATTAAAGGAGAGGGAGGTCAATATACAGTCTGGAGGTTCCCATGTCTAGTGGTTATTTTGAGTGAAGAAGAACTTCGGGGGGATATCTTGTTCCCAATTTATTTTCCATCTTTCTCAATATATTGCAGGTGTAGCCACTATTCTGTTTCTATTCATTAGCATTCTTGAGAATTATATCATAATTGAGGATTTAACTAGTCTCAGTAACTGGGAAGGAAAAATATCCATCTCATACTGGTTCTTTGCTCATTTCTGAGCTCAGCAGATGGCTCACCTGTTCTGTTCCTTTTCATCTTTTAACTTTTTAACATTAGTATACCAAAACAAAAATCTCTGTGTGCTGAATTATAAGAGATTTACATTCAATTTACTATGGAAAGGATAGTAGGATAAACTGCTATAAGTTATATTTTTTTGTTTATGGGGAAGGAAATATAAGAGCTAAGTAAAAAAAAACTCTTGTTTTGCACTGCTAAAGCCGTGCCTCTTTTCACTAATTACCCCTTCTATTAGTGTAGTAAGTGACATCTTTACAAAGGTTATTGAATGCAAACCACAGGTACAAACAAACTATAGACTCATTTATTAGAATAAAAGTGCTTCATTGATTTGAGCTCTCCACTGTTGTTCCATTTGTGATTCTAGTACATCTCATTTTGAAACTGAAAACGAACCCATAAGTGGTTTGTCTTACAGCCCATGTTCAAAAGAACATATAGGGTACGTCTAGACTACATGCCTCTGGCGACAGAGGCATGTAGATTAGACTACCCGGCATAGGAAAATGAAGCAGTTATTTAAATAATCACTGCTTCATTTAAATTTACATGGCTGCCGCGCTGAGCCGATCAGCTGTTTGTCGGCTCAGCGCGGTAGTCTGGACGTTCCGCGGTCGACATCAAAGGCATTTGTTGACCTCCCAGTATGCCTCCCTGAGATGAGGCATACCTTGGGAGGTCGACAAATACCTTTGATGTCGACCGCGGAACGTCCAGACTACCGCACTGAGCCGACAAACAATTGATCGGCTCAGCGTGGAAGCCATGTAAATTTAAATGAAGCGGCAATTATTTAAATCGCTGCTTCATTTTCCTATGCCCGGTAGTCTAATCTACATGCCTCTGTCGCCAGAGGCATGTAGTCTAGACGTACCCATACATAATCTGTCAGTAAGTCTGTCCATCAGTTCTTTCTTCCTTCCTCCCTTACCTTCCTTCCCTAAATCCTGGGATAAATTATTTACCCTCATCTGAACATCGTATGCCACTTACCACTCCACAAATCGATCTTCTGGCATTCCATTTAGCAGGTCTAATCGAGACCCTCTAAATCAAACACTGAGGGCACCTCTGTTTGGTGCCTGTACTCCTGGCAGTTGCAAGGAGTAAGGGAAGCCAATGGGAGCATTTGCTCCCATCTGCCTCCCTCTGTGAAGATGGCACCAAGCTCAACTTAAGGTAAGCCAACTCCAGCTACATAGTTAACCCAACCTTCCAGACCTGGTCTTAGTCCTATAATGTTTTAAAATGTTAACTAAAAAGCCAGTAGTTCATAGGATGTTAAATAATACCATTATATGAACTCAATATTATTTCATTGGAGTTCAGCAGTGTTTGCTAAACTCACTACATTAAATAGAATAAAAATTATTCTTGTTCTTTTTAATGTAAAAAACTTATTTGAGATTGAATCTAAAATCAAATATTTTACCCTCACATGAGATATGTCATGACAAATTGACAAAATTACATTAAAATTATCATTTCTGAAGTAGTCTAATAAAATCAGCCTGATACATAGGCATGAAAACATAGCAGAAAGGTAATCAAAGACATAAATTAATTAATTGAACTTGGAAACCTCTGTTAGACTTCATACAAACACCCAAAGACACCAACAGGGTATATTTTGCTATGGACTTGCTGTTTCTTACTAGTAATCATTTCTTTTTTTCTCTTTCTAGTTCACTGTTTTTATGACATTAAGAAAAACAATAGCGCTAGAGAAAATTCCCTTTCAACTGCAAGTGCCCTGTGTTTTAGTAGCTAGTTAGCAAACAACTGGAGTTTAATCCTTATTCAAATACAATTTCATTTTGGAGAGCTTAGGGCCATCAGTCTGTTATAGAGACAACAAAAGAGTATTACTCTTTTGAGTTGGTATCTTTTTAAGTTGTTGAACTTGAAAGAAGTATGATGAACTAATTAATTTTTAAACTAAGCATATTAGACAACACAACACAGAAAGTCATTCACATTTATTCTGGAGGAGAAAAAGAAGTGTTTTAATGAGGTGTATGTTTTCTGGTTCTATTTTTTCTTTTTCTTTTATCACCTCCTTGCCTTTTCCTTCCTCTTTGTTTTCTAGTGTTCTTGTTTACATGAGACTATTCAGTCCAAAGTTTTGTTCCTGCATAGGGCTCAAGTAGAATGAACAAAATAAATGAAACGCCTGGATGTGACCAAGACAAACATATCACAAACCCTGACATGCTTACAAGACAATTCCAAATCCTCCAATCTAACATTTTGCTAATTCTTTAAAAAAGTATAAACATAGCTTTATACATTTTCACTTTATGTATCCATATTTGAAGTGAACATTTGGACAGAGAACGAGGTTCATACTGGAACATGCAAACCTTCCCATTCTGTCTATCTAAATCTAATTTTATACAATCTTGAAAGTGGTGCAGGGAAAGAGACCAAAGAAAAAATATTGACACAATATTGCAAAATCTGATTTTTTTCCCTACAATTATTGTAAACAACAACCACAAGAAAAAATATCCCTTATTTAACTCTGATCCTCCACTTGTACATAAGATTATGCTGTTCTCCCCTGCTTTTCAGTAGGGCTAATGAACTTTCTTTAGATCCACATACCAAGAAGGACTGGAGTGAGAGCAATCAGGGTTACAAAAATTGTTTATATTAATTATGTTAATCATTTATACATATTAATTAAAGTAGGTGTTGAAGGCTTAGAACTTCTGTATATTGTAGAGATACCTTCTATAACTGATGAAACTGCTACATGTCAACTGTTGTTTGTATAAGTAAGACACACCTAAAGGATGACCAGGAGTATGCTGATGCATTTTGTGGAAGACACCACAATATATAATATAGGCAAGATTTTGCATGCGTGCAGCTCTTTGAGTAGGTTGGCAGATTACAAGAATGACATTTGATCTCTTTGATTATTTGAAACAATATGTTAAGACACACTAACCAGCAGGATGCCAGTAGTTGGGCACCAGTCTTGTAATGCTGATTAATCACCTAAATCTTCATTTAACCATATTCAGCATCCATGGGAGAGTTGTTTCTCCCCTTGATACTTGCAGTGTCAGCCTTTCCCTGAATTTTGAATAGCAAGCACCTCAATGATTAGTGTCCAAAGTATCAAGTCAATGCAACTTTTTTTTTACTGGCACCATTACAGTTCTTTCACTGAGAGGCTATCAAGAGACATTGTCCAGATAGCCATTTAAAGAAAAAAGTCATTTCCAACACAGGGTGAGGACATAGCTTGTGCTGCTTGGCTGCACAGGGGAGTGAGGAAGACTAGGAACTTGTCTTCATTTGAAATGCTAGTGCAGCTGAAGTACTTCATTGTTGACACTACTTACGCCCATGGGGAAGTTTCCCCTTGGAATAGGTAATTCGGTTCTCCAAGAGGCAGTGGCTTGGTTGATGGAAGAGCTCCTCTATTGAACTAGTTCTGTCAACTGGGAGCTAGGTTAGCTTCACTATGCTGCTTAAAAGCGTGGATTTTTCACACCTGTAAGCTACATAGTGAAGACAACTAAAATTTAGCTTGCCCTAGCAAACTCTTCCTCCACCCTTCACTACAGGGTCATATAGAATTTGTCATATAGAATTTAGTGAGCTGAGCTCCTTGCAGTTACCAGGGGCTCCTGGGCATTTAAATTTCATCCTCACCCCACCCACATTCCCTGCGTGCCACCTTCCCATTTCCCTCTATTACAAGGACTGTCTGCAACTTCCACAACCCCTCCTGCATATCAGGGCCTCTGTGTCCCCCATCTTCTCTCTTTTGTTATATGCTAGGGGCTCTATGTGCCCCTTATTCCATAGTGTTGCCCCTACACACAGTGGCAGTGGCTCCCCTAACATGCAACATGCCAGTGGCTCGGCATGTTTGCCACATAAGCATGGGAACTAGAAGTGTCAGGGTGGTGCTGCACCCCTAGTTTAATTGGGGCTCTGCTGACAGCCCCCCATGCAAGAGTGCCTGGTTTGCTGGCTACCACACTCCCATGTCTGGGGTCTCAGCTGCTGTCCCTAAGGTCCTGGCTGCTGGCCCTGGGGCACCATTGCTACTGGCCCTGTGCCCAGTAGGGGTAAGGTGTCTGCCTTTCAACAGCCCAACTATCCTAAGTATTCCCTCACCACTGATTCTCCATGCCTGTCTCCCACTGGCCATCCCTATGCAGGGGGGTCAATGCTCCTCAGTTCCCTTTCCTTCATTCCAGGATCCCCCATTTTTTCCTGCCCACTGGGAATTCTGTGTTGCCTCTTTTTCTCCTTCCATTATTTCTTTTCTTTTTTCTGGGAAAGAAATCATTAACCCCATCTGTAGCCAGACACGAACCCCCTGCCACATCCATCTTGCTTGCCCCTCTAAGATGCCTTAGAGCGCACAGAGAGCAATAAAAGCAGCATAGTCTTTGATGCCTTCACAGAAGGACTGGATGTGCTGGCTCACCGTGACCCTGGACAACTGTAAACATAGATAAGAGGGCCATCAAGCCAGTCATTGACCAAGAGGTTGCAGAAACTGCCCTTGGCTAGCACCGATATTGATACGATCACACAACCGTCCCGGGAGAGGAATCTTCCGCTGAGTAAAGAATGTCCAGTACTCCCAATTTAGTTATTTCTCTCTTACAAGTGTAAATTACATTCACAACTCCCTAGTAAGAACTGGCGTCACAAAGACGAACCAGCACAATTTGGCACCTTAGATAAGAAAGAGAATACATGACCCCACTGCTATAAAGATGGGCCCAGCAGCACACTCACTTTGAGTATCAATCCATCCGCTGCCTGCTGGTCAGGCTAGATGATTGACTCCCGAGGTCCACATGGGGACACCCAGCCTCGTATTCGTCTTTCCGCGGAATTGAGTGACCGATCCTGGCCTGATACGCGGGAATCGAGAGACACAGAAGGGGGGTAAAAATTGTATCTGTATGTGTCCTTTTCTTTTGTCATTGTGCACGTATACCATTAGAGCTCTATGAGGCTAAGTTGCCATTTTGGTACCTTTATTTGGTGTGTTTTGTTTCTCCTCTTTCCTTTGTAACCACTTAAGACCTGTATTTGCTAGCAGCTAAGAAGTAGAGCAATAGCCATTGTAACCGTATGATTATAAGTTTCTCTAATAAACTTGTAACTGTTTAAGCTTTAACCTGACAACTCCTGTTTCTGTAAGAGAACCAGACACAATTAAAAGAATCATAGCTGGTCAGGGTAAACGCAGTAAGAGCTAAGTGTCGAGTCGTGTCGCCTCCACGGGAAAGACTCTTGGGGCGCCCATCAGCCTCCCTGGCTGCCTGTTGCAAAGGGGCTTTCGTCCTAGCAGTCAAAGTCTCAGGTGTATTAGGGCTCACAGACCACTCGCTACCCCGGCCACCGGCTAACATGAAGCTATGCGAATTTGCATATCTTCTTCCAATCGCTTTTTTCTAAAGATGTTTTTTTGAAAAAGCAAGCAGTCTAAAGAAGATATGCAAATTCACATTGAAATTGCATATCTTCTTTTGAAAGAAAAACGTAGTCTAGACATGCCCTTAGTGTCGACTGTATTGGGAGCACAGGCCCAGCTGAGCTGAGAGGACTAGTTGCCATTAAATGAGGGTTCTACAGACAGCTAAGAGGTTATTGAAGCTGGTAGATCTGCTTCCAGGGGCTTAATATATTCTCCGATTTCCCCTTGAAGATTTACAGTTTTCACCAAAATCACTGGAGTACTGCGAATTGATTCGTAGAGTATGAAATATTATGATTGTTGAATGAGGTGGTCAAAAGTTATTGCATTACACAGACAAACAGGCTATGTCTTTACTGCCAAGTTCACCTAGGTATGAAAACTCAGGTTAGCCCAGCTCAGGTATGAGAGCCCACTCTTAAATGACACTTGAGCCCAAATCCTTGCTTTGCCGGGGAACCTGTGATGTGGATAGTCATTTATCTCTGCTATAGATATCTTCTATTGTTATTGAGAGTCTTTATTATAAACCTCTGTTTAAACTTCCAGTTTCTTTTTCTAAAAACTCACATCCCAGTGGATTTGTGCGGCCAAATACTTAATTTAAAAAGCAAAACAAAAAAAGGTCCCACAGGCAGCCTAGTGCAAATATGAAGAAAAGTGCAATGTACAAATAAAAAACAAAACTAATTGGTTTGATATAACAGGTTATGGAATTTCTCATAATATAAGAACTAGGGTCACCAAACAAAATTAATAGGTAGCAGGTTTAAAACAAACAAAAGGAAGTTTTTCTTCATGCAGTACACAGTCAACCTGTGGAACTCCTTGCCAGAGGATGTTATGAAGACTGGGACTTAAACAGGGTTGAGGAAAAAAATAGATACATTCATGGAGATTAGGTCCATCAATACTTATTAGCCAGAATGGGTAGAAATGGTTTCCCTAGCCTCTGTTTATTAGGGGCTGGAAATAGATGACAGGAGAGGGATCACTGGATAATCACCTGTTTCAATCCACTCCCTCTGGGGCATCTGGTATAGGCCACTTTTGAAAGACAAAATACTGAACTAGATGGACATTTGGTCTGACACAGTAGGGCCACTCTTATGTTCACAATGATACTGTACTGTCCTTCCCCTGTGATTATATGGGGGTACATCTTCCTATGCACACTTCCTAGTCAAAACTGTCTGGTTGCTTCCGTTTGTGGCAGCAGGGAATAGAGTTCATTCAAAATTATTGCATGAGGATTACCTGGGAAGGGATAGGGTCCTGCTACCTTCCTGCTTCTTCTGCAGCTCGCAGTCCTGGTTCCTTGTTACAACTCAGCGTAGTCTACCACCATTCTCTCTTCCCTCTCACTGTCCAGTTCCAGCATTTCCCTCTGTGTTTCTAGGTGCTGGACCAACCTGTCAGATTGTTGCTTACCCTTCACCTTTTCCCTGGTTCACAGACCTTATCTCAGGAGGTCTGCATGTTCCCAATGAGGTTGAAGACCGGGCAAAGGCAATAAAAGAGCTTATTGTGTTGTTGTTCAAGGGAGAAAAGGCAAACGTCATCTCTTTCAGCATTCCACGTCACAGCAAGACCACCAGTTGTAATTTTTATTTCCTTGATGTGCCTTAATCCCACCTCTTTATCCAGGGCCAGATTTAAAAACATGTGACCCAGGTGACTGTTGGTGTGCCAGGCCTGGAATATGGTGGGCTCAGAGATTTACAGATTCTTGTGTGTAAAATCATCGGCTTATATGATAGAGACAATGTGCTCGAGTCATTGAAATGGGCCATAAATGCAATAAAAAATAAGTTATTCAGGGAGTGGTTTGGAGGCATACCGAAAACGATCCTCACCTGGGATGTCATTTGGTCGAGGGCCAGCCCTGTCTCTGCCTTTGTCTGCTTAGAAGCTGCTTCATTCTAGGTCATTAGCCCACAAAGGCAGTTATAAATTCTCACATTTAAATTTATTAGAAAATATTTTAATTTTTAGCTTGTGTGCATGCGTAGGGTGAGGTTGCCCATAGACTTTTACCAGTGATTTCCTTAATGTTATAACCAGCCATGGTGGCATAATAAATTGTAAATTTCCCTAAGATGCTAGTTGGAGGATAGAACATTTACATGCCTCTGGTAGTGGGCCATCTCTATATTACAAGGAGATATTTTGTTGCCTGATGGCTCATCAGTAAATGAATGAAGTCTAGTAAGCAGTACCAGGATGGGTGCACAGGAATGGCATGAGATATTACAACTACATTGATCAGAAGCCAGCAACTCCCCAAGCTTATGTGGTAATTTCCTCCTTAACAATTAAAAAAAAAAAGGTATCATCTTACATTGCTTTGGCTTTGATGTTGCCTCCTCCCACAAACAGGAGCATTTCTTCTCCTCTCTCTGGCTATTCAATCTATTCTCCAGCAATGGGGTCTCTTCCAGTCTTTCAGCCCTGATGTGAAAATAAGCCTGTTCAGTCTCAAAAGTCCACTCAGTGTGATACTAGGATCTATGCTTAGGACAGAGCTAAGCACGTACAGGTTGGACATCCCTGGTCCAGCACCCTTGGGACCTGAGTGATCCCAAACAAGGGAATTTACCGGACCAGGGGAGGTTAGGCCTCAGACTGTCCCAGGGCTCCCCTCCTGGCCTGTGCTCTGCTTCGAGACTGCCTGGTGGGCACTGCTGCCCCAGCCCACTGGTGGGGCTCCTCTCCGGGACACCAACTTCCTGCCCTTGGCTTGCGGGTCTCTCTGTCCCTGGCTACTGGCAGGACCACGGATGTTGCTGGACTAGTGTGTCCGGGACCACAGAGGTTCAACCTGTACTCAAATATACTAGGTTCACAGGAAATGTTAACACTTGTTTGGTGTCTTACTCCTTGCAGATCATGGCCTTCCTGGTTTTTTTCCCTATTCCTATGCTAAATTGCCATCCATTTATTCTCATTCTCCACCAGACAGCCTCTGGACATGTTGGTATTGTAGATTCTTATACAACTGATGACGAGCAGTGATAGATTTCCATTGCAGGGTTCTCTCTAAGGTGCGCACCAAAACTTTGCCTCCTGCCCCACACCTCAGAAGAGCCACACAACAGTTGCTCAGCTGCTCTGGGGCAGAGCCGTGTAGCAGGCAGCTGCCCTGCCCCAGGAGCAGCAGGGCAACCACCATGTAGCCCTGGGCCTTAGCTTCAGCCCTTCCCCAGGGCTGGAGCTGCTGTCCACGTGGTGGGCAGTAGGTCTTCCAGCAGCTGTGGCTGGGGCTAGAGTCAGAGCTGCATGTGCAGCCACGTGGCAGGTGGCAGTTGCCTGGTGGCCCTGCCCAGGGCCAGGGCCAGGGCTGCGTCACAGGCGGCTGCTTCTCCAGAGGCTGCGTGGCAGATAGTGGCTGCTCTGGCAGGCGCAGCTGGGGTCGGGGCTGAAACTACCAGGCTAGAGCATCTCTGCCTGTGGCGTGCCAGGCCCCACAGAGCTGAGCAGCCTGTCGGTTGATTGTAAGTAGTAAGCATCACCCAGTAAAGGTGATGTAACCATTCACATCTCTGTCTTGAATAGGAGTTTTAATAGTTGGCCTTTATTGTTTTATATTGATTTTGTGTGTGTGTGTGTATAAAAATATATATATTTTTTTAAAAGTATTTTTTGAAAATTTGAGGTCCCTTGCCATGTTTATTATGAGAGACTAAATATTTTAAACTTTCTTGGCTTTCCTTTTACTAGCTGCAGTTTTGAACTTTTTTATTTTTAAAATAATTTCAGACTTTCAAAGAGCTTTTGGGAGCATGCGTGTAAATTGCAAGTTATGAACAAATAACTCATTTAAGTTGCTTACATTTCTAAACTGCTATTCATTTTTATATTGACACTTTGACCAAGGGTGGTTTTTTTCCACCTGAGATCTCTTTTGGGTTGGGCTTTGATACTTTCTGTATTTTAGCAATGTTTAGCTCCATCTTTTTCTTTCCATGTTTTAGCTATCTGATCTTAACTACATTTTTTATAGTTAAACAATGTAAATAGGATTGTTCTTGTACCTGCTGCAACCAACACAGTTTATTAGTTAGAGGCTTGTGTGTTAGGAAGCATCCATTTCCTTCAGAATGACTGTAAGGCCTTCTGTGTTATGTGTGGTGACAAATCACATAGTGCAGGAGTGGTCAATAAGCAGACTGCAGGACAAATACAGTACATTGGCACTTAGAGTCAGCCATCATGATAAAGCTGTGTGGGTGAATGTGCTAATTTAATGACTCTGTTTATTCTTTGTGACTGGGAAAGGGCTGTTTTAGTATGCATGCATTTTGTGTGTGTGTATATCTGTATATGTGTATGTCTGTGTGCGCAGATATATATGTGAATATATCTGTTAGTAACTGGTGGGTGCAACAGTGACACACATCTGAACAAGCGCACATGACCTCAATATTGGTGCACAAGACAAAACTCATTCCTCTCGTGGCTGGAAAATCTTAGAGGGAACAGTTTTCCATTTTATCTCCTAAAATTATATAGATGTTACTTACCACACAGATGTCCACTAGCACTTTGGTGTGAGCCACTGGCCAGCTAGTAGCATTCTGGGATGAGGATTATCTGGTTGATATCTTTCTTTGAGTGCTGTGTAGAAATGGATCAGACCATGTGGAATGAGGTGTTTAAATATTGACAGATCAGGTGATTTCTGGTGCAGAAGAAGGGAGAAGATAGGAAGAAAAATATAGCCCTCAAGAGACTGTGAGAAATTGCATACTGTAGTCTGGATTAAGAGAAACCAGGTAAGTAAATCTGGGTTGAAAGCATATGTAAATCTGAGGTAAAAGGGATCTTATGTCAGGATTATAGTAAGCCTGGTTTCACTGCAGAGTTAAGACATGCCCCCAAAAAATTTCATTAAGTTGGGAATAAGACCTCACTACAAATCATGTAGCCCAGAGTGAAAAGTGAATTTTGATTTAAGGAAGCAGAACTGGTTTTGAACTCTTTGACTTGCATTCATCTTGAACACATAAACTAGTTAGTTACATTTGTGTTCGATCTCCTTCATTCACTTTCTATACAATGTATTGTGGTTTTGTTTTCCTACACAGTTCAATGACAAAATCTCACTTTACATGGACGTAACATTTTTGGAAGCATGTATATTCATAGGAAGTTGTAAGAACCGTTATCTAAAAATACTCATCTAAACTATGGGATTATCCTTACTTAAATTACCATCCATCCCCTAAAAATCAAATCAATAATGCCTTTCAAACTGTTTTATAACATTCAGGATGATTAGATGAAAAACTTCCATTTGTTAGATGTCTCATTTGACTGTTTATGACTATTTTATTGCTCTGCCCAGACATTGCATGACTAGAATTAAAATGTATCCTCACCCCAGGGCCCTAAAAAAATAGTTCAACATTGCTGGAATTCTTCAGAAATGTTTCATTCTACAGAGTACAGCATGAAAAACTGCATGAATCCTTGAGTTCACGCAATCATTGGCCTCAACAGGGTTAACCAAAATAGCATTACTCCCTGTAATATTAAATACTTTTCAATTTGCCACACAAATAATTAGAAGAAGTCTGGCTGTTTTGCTACTTCAGATCCTTTCTTTACCAGCAAGGGGGGAAAAAAGGATCTTTTTTCTTTACATTTCTGTCAGAAAACAATCAGTGTGTCATGTTGCATTACGTCACAGGGCATTGTGAAATGCAAACTGACATACTTTATCCTTAAGGTATTTGAACATATCATGTTAAATTGGAACAAAGAATGCCTTCTCTCTCTTTCTGGGTAGTAGTTTTGTTTGGGTTTTTTTTTTAATTCTTGTTTTAATTCCTCTGTAATGTCAAAAAGGTAGTAAAGGATAAGCTATCAGCTCTCCTACTTAAACTCAACGTCGGATCTAACCACTATTCTTTTCTTTAAGCAAATTAAGAAAGAAGAGAGCCAGGAGAGCTGGTGAAAACCCACCTGATGAGCAAGGTTATTTTTAAAATAAAATAAAAAAAATCACTAGTAAAGCTTGAATGCCTGAGGAAAAAATAATTTAAGTCAATGGAGAATTTAGAAGTGAGAAAATATAGTGAAACAAGAAATCATAATAAAATCAGTCCCTTGGAAGCCAGAGGGGCCTAATGCCACTCATCATCAATTTGTGGGTAGAAATATATCAAGGATTAAAAATGAAAAGTTTGTTAGAAATTACAAGCCAGATGTCAGCTTTTGTACAAGGAGGAAATCAGGGATCTAAGTCATGCTTTGGTATCATAGCATTCAGGGCCATCCATAGGCATTTTGTTGCCACAGGCAACTTATATTTTGTATACTCTTGCCCTCTGTCCTTCTACCATGTCCACTTTACCTATCTATTGTTTGTTTAACTGAATGCTTTGGCATTTACACTTTCTTTCCAGCAACTTTTTTCCAGCAAAGTTTCTTTCCAGCAACTGTTTTCATCTTTCAAAAAGTTATTTTCCAAAATATTGCTGCCCCCGTGAGCCTGTCATTTTGGGTAGCTTCACATCTAGGAATAAGGTTGACCTTGATAGGTATTAACTTTCAGAGGCTTATAAATCAAAAGATTAATTTAGCTTAGTAATGACAAAAGGCTTCATATTCTTATGGGTTATGAATCCAAAAGCAACATTGCAGTGGCTTGTCTTTGGAAAAGCAACTATAGTGATTGGCAGTAATTAAAATCTTCAACTTGGTGGCCTATATTTCATCATATTTTTGCTATTAGTACATCAATTTCAGAAGAACCGAAATTGACTCACCATTGGGTTCAAAAAATCTCCTCAACTCTATAGCAGAATTAGATTTATGCTCTGCATTATTTTTAATGAGCTACAATTTCCAAGTTACATTTCTTAATCGTCTGGTGAGTAGGTTACTTGACAGATATGAACCCATTTATTCACCCTTTACTGGCATCCTGAGTGATTTCCCCTAGATGTTGCAGTCTGACAGGAGTATCTCATAAACCTGCACTGCTCAGAAGGTTAGTGACCTTGTGTACTCGTGTCTTGCTTTTGTTGGTCTGCCAGCCATTCTAGCATATGTTGGTGTTTTTATTAAACTAGTTGACACTTATCTCTTTGTCCATGTCTAGATTATTTTTCCCTGCAACTTGTGCTAGTGCATGCACATTAGGAAAGCTAGAAAGATAGTTCAATCCTGTCAGTTTTCTTAAAGAAATAGTTTGGGTAACTTGCGCTGGCCGTACTCTGTTCCTGCATAACCTGAAGGTGCCAATGCAGCAACTTTCAGAAGCACTACATTTACTACAAAATGAATATTTATTTTAAAGAAAATCTTTCACTGTGCCCTTCAGCTACCTGTTCTATAGCATTCATAGTATCATGGAAATCATTAGTTCTTTGCCAGTGTTAGATTAGAGAATATTTCCTACTTGTTAACTCAGTCTAATTTGTATCCATTGCCTATTGTTAAAATCCAGACAGAAGACCTTGTGATATGTTTATGAGTTATTTGGCAACCTTGTATGCAAATTACTAAATTGTAATAACATTTGTTAAACATTATAAAATGTGGCTTACAAAACTGTCCCTTTATTGTACTGACGTTGTTACTCACCTGCTTTTCTCCAGCATCTTTTCCTGCTCCTCAAATTCAAAGTTGCTCTGATTATTCTTGGTGGGGCTTGAATTGTCATGGAGATTATTGTTGCTCCTATAAGAGACACTAAATGCACACACTTACAGAGTCTTTTTAGGTTGATTAGGTATTAGAATTACAACCCAGATTTCTCTCTCACTTATTGCCTTCCCAACTTCCTTCATTGCTTGTTTTGACATTTCTTTTGCACATTTTCTCTTGCCTTTTCTTACAGAAGCATAGTACAGCTGAAGCTGTAACAAGTTGTTGCTACTCCCACCATAAACCTTTACTTAACAGAATACTCATTTGTGTTTCACACTAAATGGTTTTGTTTTCACATCCCAGTTACTGCAAGTATGAAATATTCTGCAGGAAAAGGCACACCAGGAAATATGGACTTAGCTATAAACAGCCATATTTGAAATTGTAATCAACAGAGATATTATTGCATTTCAAAAGTGTCTGTGTGTTGCAAACAATGTGTGGAAGTAATATTTAACATTCATCTCATAATGAGATTTTTTTTGGTTTTCTGAAACAATAGAAAGTCTGCTATGCAATGCTTTTAGATCAGTTAGATGAAAATAACTGTCTTTTAAAAATGGCCACACTTTCATTCAGGAACTTGGTTGGTGCAAAGCCATGATTCAATAGTTGTACAACTGACTCATTAAGGGATTTATTCATTCAACATTCCTCTTGACTTGTGGAGACTAGAAGTGGACACAGTGTTGCAGAATTGTCATATCACTGCTAAATATACAGGTAAATAATCTCATTAGTCCTAGTAATTGGCTAGAAAAACCCAAAGGTATCCTACAACTTCCTTCTCATCTGAATAAAATAGGGAGACCAAAACTGTGATCAGAAGAGGAGAACTTGCAGCAGGTGCACTTAGACTAAATGTTATGATGCCATCTGCACTCATCAAATTCTAGGCACATCCTCATAGAGAACCATAGAAAAAGCAGATAGCAGTGAGATCTAAATTGAGAGTATGGGCTCTGCTCAAAAGCACTGATAGGGGATTGGTGATAATGAACCATTTTCTAGCATCAAGTCTGGGCCCCCTACCAAAATCTGGTGCCTCTGGGCCAATAGAAAATGAAAACATCTGCATGCCTGTGACGTACAGCTGTTTATTGTTCGCTGATCCATGCTGCAGAATATGCCACATGCAATAAAGCAATTGCTGGATATGCAAAGCTTAAAAACATGAAACTGGAGTCACCTCAGCTTGATAAATAGAGAGAAGAGAAACTGTCAAACACTCTTTATTTCATTTAAGTACGTTAGTATCCTGAATGAGTCATGTGCTTATTAGGTTCAGAGATACAGCAAGAACTGCACATAATCTGTATAATTTCAGTGTTGTTCCAGAATGTAATGATCATGACAGAACATCAATTAAAGGAAACCTAACACTGCCTGAGAAACTATGACCACTGCTACCTGTTTCTGCATCTTCCAGATCTTGAAGTTTGGTGTTTTAGTCATACTTGTCCAGTTTAATAGTCCCGCTAATGCTACATGACAGCTGCTTAGTTCTGGAAAGCTGTGACCTAAAGTTCTGAGGTTTTTCGGTTTGGGGATTTGTTTTTTTAAATAAAAAGGAAGTGAATTGGAGTATGTCTACACTAGCTTGGTAGTTGGAGCGAGGTAGGCAAATGAGGGCAACCGGAGTTGCAAATGAAGCCCGGGATTTAAATATCCCGGGTTTCATTTGCATCTTCCTGGGTGCCGCCATTTTTAAATCCCCCTTAGTCCATACTCCATGACCGCGGCTACACGCGACACAGAGGTAGTTCGAATTAGATCTCTAATTCGAACTACCATTACTCCTCGTGGAACGAGGAGATATAAAAATGGCGGCACCCGGGAAGATGCAAATGAAGCCCGGGCTATTTAAATCCCGGGCTTCATTTGCAACTCTGGTTGCCCTCATTTGCCTGCCTAGCTAGAACTACCGAGCTAGTGTAGACATACCCTTGCAGATTTTTCCCCTAACCTAAACTGAAAGTTTAAATTGCAATGCAAAGCCATCTTAGCACATTAGCATTTCTATTAGAGAAATGAGCTAGAGAAGTTCTGCAACTCCCATCTTAACTATTAAGAGACAAAAACTTCTTCTGTAAAAATGTTTCAGAGGGGTAGCCGAGTTAGTCTGTAACAGGAAAAACTTAAAAAACAATCAATAGTCTCGCGGCACCTTAAAGACTAATAAAACATGTAGATGGTATCATGAGCTTTGGTGGATGCAACCCACTTCTGCAAGCCCAGATCCAAGTCCAGATCCAAGAAGAAATAATGGAAGGGGAGGGAGGGCGAGGGGCAGGAAAAAGGGAGAGAAAAGGAAAAGAAAAAAAGACAGTGAGTAGATTGTTCAACTACTTACAAGAGGCGGTGCCAACTCTGCCCACACATCTACACAAGCAATTTCATCACTGTACCAAACAACTTCAGCCACTACATCAGGGGCTCATTTAATTGCAAATCCACTAATGTGATCTATGCCATCAAATCCCAGCAATGCCCCACTGCCATGTATATTGGCCAAACTGGACAGTCTCTATGGGAAAGAATTAAAGGACACAAGTCAGATATCTGTAAAGGCAGTGCACAGAAACCTGTTGGAGAACACTTTATTCTGCCTGGACTCTCATTAATGGATTTCCAAGTCACCGTGTTGTTTCAGGCCAATTCCACAAGCCAAATGCAGGGGAAGAGTTGGAACTTAACTTCATTTACAAGTTTAATCCTTATGCAAATGAAATGGGCAGAGACATTGGATGGCTCACACACTACCTTCCACATCCTAATAACTCAACCAAACAAACAATGGAGGTGATAATTGTTCTTATCAGCCTCTTGTAACTACTTGAACAATCTACTCACTGTCTCTTTTTTTCTTTTCCTTTTTTCTCTTTTTATCCTTTCCTTCCCTTATTTATTCTCAGATCTGGACTTCTAATACTCCAGTCAGCTGAAGAAGTGGGTTGTGCCCACGAAAGCTCATGATACCACCAACATGTTTTGTTAGATTTTAAGGTGCTATTAGATTATTTCTTGTTTTTCCTGTAAAAATGTTTATCCGTTAAAATGTAGCAAAAGAAAATATATAAGAATTCTGAGGACTAACCCTCTGGGAGAAAGCAGATCCTTTGTTTGGGTGTCGTAATTGAGGCACCTTTAAATTAAGGCATTTAAGCATTTCTAAAATCCTTGGCCCAAACTTGGATGTGGTGTTAATAATTGACTGGGATTTATTTTCCTAGTCTTCAAAAACACACAATTTCTGAATCCTTTAGAGTACTAACTACCTGCAGCATTTTGAACACTACTTATACTACATTATAGTCCTCCTTTAGGGATAAACTGAACTGGCTTATGCTTAGACAATGAAGCAATGGGACAGGATTTTTTTTATATCTAAAAAAATATCTTTTTCAAATATCTAAAAGGGTGTCACAAGGAGGAAGGAGAAAATTTGTTCCTCTTGGTTACTGAGGACAGGACAAGGAGTAATGGGCTTAAAGTGCAGCAGGGAAGGTTTAGATTGGACATTAGGAAAAAATTCCTAACTGTCAGGGTGGTCAAATATTGGAATAAATTGCCAAGGGAGGTGGTGGAATCTCCCTCTCTGGAGATATTTAAGAACAGATTAGATAGATATCTGTCAGGGATGGTGTAGACGGAGCATGGTCCTGCCTTGAGGGCAGGGGGCTGGACTCGATGACCTCTCGAGGTCCTTTCCAGTCCTATTATTCTATGATTCTATGATTAATATCAGCAAAACATTGTATTTTTATAATTCGTTCTTGGAAACAGCTGAATTGTTTTAGCTAAAAACTTTCTAAGAATATTTCAGCCTAAGGAAGACCCTCACATGGAAATTTCAGCCCACTGTATGAAAGTTTAGCAAAATTATAAATAAATGTAAACAGGAACATATAACAGAAAGTGTTAAGGAACCTTAACAAGCATCATTAGAAAGTAACATTGCAGTGGTATCTAGAGGTCTCTATAAGGAATGTGTTCTCCTTTAATCTAGATATTGTACAAACACAGAGCTGTAGCGATCCAAACCTAAGTCCATCATAGTTAGTTTTATGTTGAGAACTACCAAACAGCTGCAATGCAATTAATGTTGCATTGTGCATTTTGGGCTCCTAACTGCCATACCACAGTGATCTCAGTGTGTTGTTTAACTATTGCTCATTTAGGAAGCCATAACCTAAGCATTAGAGTTATAGTACATGTGAAATCTCTCAGGCAATTGTTGCTGTTGATCTAGTACTACTATGATTTTGCTATTTGGGAGTTGTGTCTGTAATGTGTAAGAGAAGTTTACTCATCTTGCGCAGTAACAGAGCTTCTTCAAGATGGTTGTCCCAGGGGATGCACCACCTAAGGTCTGTGAGGCGCCACTGCACACCTAGTCAGAGATTTACAGTAGCAGCGCCCTCTGGTGGGCCTCATACAAGGAAGGTGGCACATGCGGTGCCACTACCACGCATGCTCAGCCAACTGTCCCTTCAGTTCCTTCTCTACCACGCGTCGGTCAGAACCACAGTTGCTCTCCATTGTCATTGTAGTTTGAAACCATGTTAATAGTTAGTTAGTACAGGCAGTCCCCGGGTTACGTACAAGATAGGGACTGTAGGTTTGTTCTTAAGTTGAATCTGTATGTAAGTCGGAACTGGCGTCCAGATTCAGCCGCTGCTGAAACTGACCGCCAGTTCTGACTTACATACAGAATCAACTTAAGAACCCCAGGCGTCCCCAAGTCAGCTGCTGCTGAAACTGATCAGCAGCTGATTCCAGGAAGCCCGGGGCAGAGCAACTCTGCCTCGGGCTTCCTGTAGTCAGCGCTGGTCAGTTTCAGCAGAAGCTGACTTGGGGACGCCTGGGGCAGAGCAGCTGGGGTGCTGCTGGGTTGCTCCAGTAGCGCCGCTCCTCGGTGCTACTGGACCAACCCAGCAGCACCCCATCTGCTCTGCCCCAGGCGTCCTGATTCAGCCGCTGCTGAAACTGACCAGCAGCGGCTGAATCAGGACCTGGGGCAGAGCAGCTGGGGTGCTGCCGGGTTGGTCCAGTAGTGCCCAGAGCGGCGCTGCAGGACCAATCGGCAGCACCCCAGCTGCTCTGCCCCAGGGTCCAAAACAAAAGCCTGGTCTGCTGGGGGGGGGGCACACTAGCTGCGCCCCCCCCCCCAGCAGACCAGGGACACGGGGAGCAGAGCCGCAGCAGCAGCGGGGTGCCACGCCTCTGAGGCTTTGCTCTGGCAAAGTCTCAGAGGCGCGGGACCCCGCCGTGGCTGCCGCTTCAGTCCCAGTGCCTGTGGTCTGCTGGGGACGGTCCCCAGCAGACCACAGGCACCGGGACTGAAGCGGCAGCCGCGGCGGGTTCCCGCGCTTCTGAGGCTTTGCTCTGGCAAAGCCTCAGAAGCGCGGGAACCCTCCCGGTGCCCCTGGTCTGCTGGAGACGGTCTCCAGCAGTCCAGGGGCACCGGAGCAGCTTACGAACGGGGCTTTCTCGCCCCGGAGCTCGCAGGTAGCAATCCACCACCTCGACCTCCGGGGCGAGAAAGCCCCATTCGTAAGTGTGGATCCGACATAAGTCGGATCCGCGTAAGTTGGGGACTGCCTGTATTACAGTTCTTCTTGTTAGTGTTAAGGTCTCTTTTTGTTTTCAATTGAAAAAAATTTTTTTTTTATCTGTTAGAAGGCTACTACTTGGCCTCCCAGATTTTATATTACCTGGGATGCCTGGTTCCCCAGGATTCAAACATTTTCTGTAGGCTATCTAGCTCTCCCTCGATGGTCATTTCCAGTGTGTGTGCTGTTTGGGTCAGGTATACATCCTGGAACAGAGCCAGCATTAAAAGCAGTTATTTCCCCAAAGAGTTTTGGTCCAGATTTTTAGAAGGTATTTAGGTATTATGACACTCACTGCCTAACTGATTTAGGAGCCTAAATATTTTCAGAATGGATTTAAGCACTTAGAAGTCAAACTCGAATTGATAGTCAACGGGAATTTGCTCGTAAATGTCTACATTTCTTTTTGAAAATGAAATTTCATTTCTTAAATGAGTTGGGTGTTGCAACTCAACACTCAATACCTTTACAAATCTATGCCTTGCAGTCTAAATAGAACAAATGAAGACATAGAGGAGTCAAAGCTGTTGCTCAAAATAATGCAGGAAATCAGTGGTAGACTCAATAATAGGTCCAACTTCCAGTTCAGTACATTACATTAACGTTGCTGTCTTATCCTTGAGCTCCTCAACTCCTAATCATAGACATAATCCCCATAGTGCTGTGGGAGCTAACTTTAATTGAACCTGCTTTGAAGGGCTGAAAAATCAAAAAAATTTTCTTCGTTTCACTGTTTATCTTGTCTCGCTCCACTAACATGTTATAACTAGAACACTATAGAAGAGAATATACTACAGATTTGAACAGTGACAGTAAGCACTATATAAAATGCCCAGAAACAAAAAGAAAGATCCAAGTATTAGCGAGTCTAAAAATTGTCTTGGAGAAAACCATTTTCTTCATAACATATTCGATCAGAACCCCAGAAACACTATCCTGTCTGTGGTCCCAAATTGTGGAGTTTATTTGAGCTATGGGTGCAGTGTAGTTGCACCCAGGGATGGTTTGAGATAGGTGACCTAGGGACAAGCTACAGAAAGATCATTGGGAGCAGTTTGTTTTCTGGGGAGCCAGAGGAAAAAGACAGATTAGAAACAGATTCCAAGGAACAGACTCTGTGAAACAGTGCATTAGCACAGTCTTTGATTTAGGGCAGAGGGCTACCCTACAACTTCAGGTCCTAGGAGTTTTAGTGGCGAGAGGTAAGAACCTAAAATGCCATCTAGATAGGTAGCAATAAATGCTCTGCATCAAGAGACCTAATAAGATTGTTCATCGTGAGGACAAAAATACATTAAATTTGCACTTAGGAGTTTTGAACATGGAGACTTGCACATAATTTCCCTTGTAGCTGGAAGGTTAAACTTTCTCCTGCCTTGAAAAGAAGAGAACTTTGATTTGAAGTGCCAGTTTACGTGGAAAACTGAGAAAGATGACAAGTCTCTGTCCTGGGCGAGGTAGGCACAGCTAAGCTGTTTACCTTTCCTCTCTCCCTCCACTCCATTTGTAGCATCCACAGTTGGATCTCGTCTTACGCTTAAGTTGTGAGTTCTTTGGGGGCATGGACAGTCTGCCTGTAACACAGTTTTATGGTCCCTAGATGCTATGAGAACACAATTAAACTTCCAAAGAACAGGTTTATCACGGTCCTGTCACAGCACTGTAGGGAGACTTACAGTCTTGTCTCACAGCGGTCACTAGTAGATGGGAGAGCACAGGTCAGTTTCCATGCCTGTTCAATCATTGGCTTTTCTGCTGTGATAGCCTGCCAATTAGTGCAAAATTGGTGGATTCCACTTGTGATACCACTGATCACTGACAAGCCTTCGTATATACTGGAACACAGTACAGATGAAAATACTTTTTTTTTTTTTAGTAACTCAGTATTTTGTCATGTCTGTATCAGTATCCCATAGACCTTGTGTCTAACAACCTTTCTCATGCTGAGAAAAATCTATTTGAAAACTGTCTCTATCTTCAAGGATACAAAGAGAGATAAATCTGACTTTTTTCTGTCTAGACTATAATCTGGTCTTCCTGTACTGGCTCTTTGCAACCAATTTCTTCACTGAAACAGCATGTGTCATATCGCTTTTAAAAAGAACAAAAATCAAGAAGGGTTGTGATTAAGAAGGCAACTTTTTAATGGAGCTGTAGAATAGAATACAGTTTGTACTTACCACTGATTAGTATTTAAATAGCTTGTTTATATGTATTCACAGGTATTTTTTTAACCCTAGCCCTTAATTACATGCAACTTTCAGAATTAAAATGGAGGGAGTTTTAGAAATGTATAAACACCCAGTTAGACATTGCTCCTAAACGCACAGTAGATCCCATCTGAACAAAAGTGCAGGAGACTTAACGGAACAACACTTGGTTTCCTTGTTCTCAAAGTGAAAAGTGTCACCTTCACATATAATTTGAAGTAAGCAGAGTTGGAAAGAAAAAAAATCCTGCAAAGACTTAAAGACATGCTTACAACCTGCTAACTGAAGTTAATGCTACTCATTCGACCAAACTTCAAGCTAACGGGGCACATCCTGAGTGTAAATTGTCATAGGCCCATTGATTTCAATGGCTCAATGACAATTTCCTCTACCTAAGGATTTTCCCTTCAGTCTTTGAAGAAGCAAGACTCAGCTTGTCTACACTGTTGATTAGCGTGGCAAGCTGAGGTGTAAATATACTGCCCCCTTGCTTCCTGTGCATTGGCCAATCATGTGGACTCTGCTTACAGTAGCATGCTTTGACTTACTGCTTTTTCAAATTGCATTATATCAAAATGCACTATGGCACTTTTAATGTGCAGTAAGGCTGGACCACCTGGCTGGCTGTTCATTAAGTTTCTGGGAGAGAGGGGAGCCCTGAGAAGTAAGCTCTTTGAAGTAGGGACCTTGTCTTCATACTTGTGTGTGAAGCTCCTGTTTACTCACCATCTTAAGTGACTGCTGATTAGAGTTGGTGAATCTTTCAGTGAAAAAAAAATTAAAATTAAAACTGGTTTTCTGATCATGAAAAATCAAAATATTTTTCTGATGAAAACTGGGTATTTTTGGTTACTTTGGTTTTTGAAAACTAAAAATTCTGCCAAGGCAGTCCTTGAAAAACAAGTGCTCCCCTCCTCCTTGGTTTCTTTTAGTTTTTCAGTGAACTGAACATAGAAAAAATATTTGCAGAAAGTTGAGGCTTTTGCTCCCCTATTCTCCAAATTTGCATTTTTAGCAAACTCTAGTTAGGTCCTGAGTTAAATTTCACTGACCTGACTTTATCCTGATATAACTATTAACTTCCATGGATTTACTGTTATGTCAGTGTAATAGAGCAGAAATAGGCTTGCTGTGTGCCTTGCCAGTTTTATTAGTAGCAATGCAATAAGATTCTTTCTCTGCTTCCTCTCTTGACCTCCCCCCTCGAAAAAAATAATTTTGGAAACAAAGAATATCTTTGTTCAGATTCAATTCATATGTAATCTCCTTTAAAACATTTTAAGTGAAGTTTCTTAAAAGCAGAAATTGGGGTATTAGACAAGGTGACTTAAAACCTGGCCCCCTGTGACCTGAGCCAGGAAGGTACCATCTCCAGATCTAAGAGGCAAAGATATCATCCCACTGTGCCCCAGGTCTCCTCATGTTTCTCACGCACAACTAAGTCCCCACAAGGCTTTTGCATCTGAACTGGGGATGTTAAATTTAGATTAACTAACTAATTGAATAGTTGATGCAATTTCCATCGTCTAGTCGATTAGTCTATAAGAGGGCCTCTGCCTTTGAACTGTAGCAAGAGCCCTGCTGGGATTCCCACTGGCCCTGTGCTACCTGCAAGCACTTCAGCCTTTGAAATGTCCCTCTACCTCCCCTGACCACCGTGGAGACGGTGCTAGGGGCAAACAAGTGTCAGGGGAAGCTTATGCTTATCGGATAGTCAACTAGGCACTTAAATCTGTAATATGAACCTCGGAAGTGTGTTACTCTGAATCGCGATCAACTTATTTTATCTAATGGAAGCCAAAAGAAGCTTTACTCTGTGAACCTTTCTGCAACTCTTTTACCTTCCAGAATTTCAAGATACCATGCTTCACCATCCAGTTATGAAAATAGATATGGGTAGTACTATGTCTGTATTACTAAGGGGATCAGCTTAGGACAGAAAGTTGAATGCCTCTTTCTGAGAAACCTGACTCTAAATGAGAAAAATACTTGATATGCATGCATGCCCATCTTAGTTTGGCACTGTGCTTATTAGTTGGTTGGATCATCTCACTAAGGCTGAGATGCCAAGCACTAACGGCTTTACATAGGCATTCTGCATAATCAGGCGGTGGCAACATTTGCAGCTGGAATGCTCTTCTCAGAGACATACGTGAAGCATTTGTAACTCGTATCTCTAAAGAATAGAGTATGCCTGTTGGAGTTTGTGTGCCAGTACCACCCCGTTCCCCCTCCCCCAACGTTTAATGGTAGATGAAAGGAAGATGTGGAAAACAGTAGTGCTTTTGGCTGCCAAAAAAGGCTGGTTGTGCTGCAGCTGGCAATTTGGACAACTTACAATATATTCAATAGGAAACCTCTGCTTATGCTGTGGCAAAAGAAAAACTAAACCACCCAAGACTGAGGTGGTGCCATTGATTTGAGAAGTTGGCTGCAGTCCATATAAAGTCACAGAGTAGAAGTTGTACAACTTTGTACTTCTCCAGTTGGTTCTATCAAAAGCCAAAGTCACCGTGCCACAGGAATAGTGTGGAAGGACTATCTGCTCCTCCTAAATTAGGGGTTGGCTTTAAGGCAAGCAAGCTATAGAAGCCTGCCAAGAGTCCACAGCCAAAAATGAACTCTTCCCTCTTTTTCTTCCTTCTAGAATAAAATTCTAAAATACTGCAGTAGCAAATTGAATGAGAAAGTATGCAAAATATAAAATAAAGAATGAGAATGCTTGATATACTCAATCTCACATTACCAGAAATTCGATCATTAGTTACTTTGTCTTGAGTAATGAACATTTAAACCCCATTTCACTGTTAATGATTTTGAAAGTACGCAGTCCTTAAGGATAGACACTATGTTCCCAGTGCTGCTCTGATGAGCCTTTCTGCCCAGCTAATTTCACATGTAGCTTGGACGCTTCTAGTTTTTAAAGGGCATTTTTGTCCCAAGTTCCTTTCTACATGCAAACACATGTATATTTAATTTTTTTTAACTTCTAGAAGGAAATTAAATGACATGGGGAATCTGTAAGATAAGAACTGTGACGTTGTAAAGAGATTGTCATTGTTCATATGATGGCTTGTGAGGGCCTTGTGACAGATGAGGTGTGATCAATTGGATCATGTTTTTGTTACCACCAAGTCCCAGATGTGTTGGTGACAAAAGCCCATCAGGATATGACGAAGTGTAAGTCTTAGCACTGGGAGGATATTTATGGCTAGTGCTGTAGGCAAATACTGCCACGTCTAACTAAACTACTTCTTTAGGGAATCCTAGCCTCTGTTTGTCAGAAGCTGGGAATGGATGATAGGGGACGGATAACTCAATGAGTCCCTGTTCGGTTCATTCCCTCTAGGCCACCTGACATTGGCCACTGTCAGAAGAAAGGATACTGGGCTAGATAGACCTTTGGTCTGATCCAGTATGGCCGTTCTTATGCTCTTAGATGAGGGACAATTGTCTTGTGTATTTTCACATATTTCCATTCCAAATAAAGCATACTGGCTGTCAGGGTCAGGCAATGTCATGTTCTGCTATATACTCTCCAGTTATATCAGTTCTTGGAATTCTGAAGAGAGTAAGAAGAATATACTCTAGTTCCGTATGCTTCTACAAGAGAAGCAGTAACTCCTACAGCTGAAACAAACATCCCCTCCCCACAGCCCATCAAGGGCTTTTCCCCTCTACACAATTTGTCCTTCAGAATGAGATCACTCTTCCCTATTCCCCCCTCTGTGGTCTATCTCTTGTATCAACTTGCCCCATTTCATGGAGGCAGTCCTGGGCTCTCTGCTAATAAGATCATAACCATGGCTGCTATTGGTCTTCAAAAGCAGCAAACTCTTGCACCTGGTAGGCAAGATCAAAATCAGTCATGAGCTGAGATGCTGCCAGCAAGGGAGAAAGGGAATGTTGTGACTGGTGCTCAGAAGTCATGATCAAGGCCTCTTCCACAGTAGCTTAAAATTCTCTACGCAACAAGAGTGATCAGTCCTGATTTGGATGGGAGATGGGTCAGCAGAAAATGAAAACAAGAAATGTATATTTTCACCTGTATAGAATTATTTGTGTTCTAACTCAGTAACCTAGCAACAGACTGATTGAATTGGCTGTGCTAGAAATACATGTGTAAAACCTAATCATAGATAATCAATCTCTTTAATCCTGCATAATCACTTGCAATGTAAGTTGTAGAATGTGACATCCCACCTGTTGAGCAAGATTAGCCAAAAAGGTGATTTGATGAATGAGAGTCAAGGCACTGATTTGGATAACTGAAGCGGTACAAAGATTGGATCCTATTTTACCTCAGATTGCCTACTGTGCATCTTCATGTACAGTACTACCTAGGCAACAGAGGAGCCTACTTCCTTCCCCCTTGCTTGGAATTCACTGCTAGTTGTATGGTTTATTGAAAACCAATGTTTACAATAACAAGCTATTTCTTCAAAACCCTACGTGATTCCTGGTTGCAGGATACAAGCAGTTGAGGAAAGTATGCAATCTGCGTCTTTGGTCTGCAAAGAACCAGTCTTCAAAGAGTCAGTCAAGTCAGGTGGGATGAGTAATGCCTCTCTTCATTAGGAAGTAGCCTACTTTGTGTGTTCCTCATTTTGGATCTTGTGTAGTAGTGAGTTCTGTACTCTAAGTGTTATATGCAGTCCTCCAGAAAGATAAACAATACATGCTCTACTTTTTCTGTACAGTATATGCTATGAACATAATTCTAGTTTCTTAATATCTCATCTAACAAAGCCTAGGCTTTACACTGTAGCTTGCTTGCTTATATATATATATTCTTATAGATTTATTAATTCCTTACGGTTTTGATTAATAGGTTACAGCAGATTTATATTAAAGTAGTTTGGCTATAACGCAAGGGGCACGTTCTGCATTTTGAGCTAAGGCAAAGCTAGGAGACCTATGCCTGGGACTTTTCATCGAAATAATGCATATATTTGGGACCTTTCACCTAGATAAAGCAACCTTCAGTGGCATGAGGGCTTCCCAAGAATACCCTCAAACTTAACAGGTACACGACTACTTGGAAAAACCTGAAACAACTGGTTAAGATTAGACCGAATAACCAGGTAAGACAAAAATATCAAATGGGATACATAACCTCCAAAAGGTCATGGTAATGAATTGATGTATATGATAGTAAGTCAAGATCAATGATATATTGACCTATAGGTAAAAGATACTTCTTCATTAGTAAGATAAGGAAATACATGTGAGGAGAAAGGGAAACATCCCCTATCGAATATGTATCCAACATAACAGCTTCAGAGTAAAGTGTTAAAAAAGTGGCATCCCAGCCTAGGAGCAGTCGGAGGAGGAAACCTAGTCCTTGGGAGGTGCCAGAATGATAGCCATCTTCTCACATTCCCCAGTGACCAACATTTCAGATTGTTTTAGAAGGAATAGTGTGTGTGTATGGAAATATAAGCGTACGTTCCCCATCTAAGTTGTGAGGTTGGGGGGGTGTTTGTGACTGTGCTAAAAATATTAATAAACGATATTTGTAAATATATATGAGTGCCTATGGAGTGAGTGTTACACCTGTGCATTTCAGGGTTCCTAACTAGAGAGTAATTCAAATACTGGGTCTGATTCTGGGACAAGGACCTGTCAACCCTCAAGGTGGTAACTGGAAATTCATAAGTAATTTATAGATCGGGCAACAACAGTATGGCGTAAGGCAGTGGATCTCAAACTGTGCGTCAGGACCCCAAAGGGGGTCATAATCCCATTGTAACAGGGTTACCTGGTCTGGTGTTAGACTCGCTAGGGACCTGGGGCCAAAGCCCAAGCCCCAACATACAAAGCTAAAGCTTCAGACTGAGTGCTTCAGCCCTGGGTGCTGTGGCATAAGGTGAGGGTTACATTACTATGTCAACATGAACAAGTTTTACTTATTGTTTTTCATATATGTGTAGATCAACACGTTTTTAAAAATGACAATAGCAGATTGTGTGAGAATGTAACATTTGAGAGGTGTAAGGCTGACAGCTTTGGAAAGCTGAAATCCATTATCCATAAAAATTGCTACAGACTATGAGGTGGTCATTAAAACTTTCCACACGGTTGTGTCAGTTGTGCTACATCACAGTAAAGTGATATCACGGTTTTCCGTTCTCTTCCCTGCTTAAAGAGTAGCCACCGTTGAGTGATTCTGATTACATGCAGAATCTAAACGGAGAGAGTCCTGGAATGCTGGGTTTGGGGGAGGGGAGTTACTTTTCTTTCATGGAGCGTTCCCCCCTTCTCTGTGCTGCTGAATCCTGACATTATTATTATGGATTGATAAATAATTGTATTATTCTGATAAGCTCTGGGCAAAAACCCAAGTTGGTTTACTTCAGCACAAATCTCGAAGGAGTGCTAAAGGAACTCTGCACACATGTGGAGAGAGATGAATGCTGGCATTTTAAAATATTTTTAAGTGTGAGAATTGCCTAGGAAGTTGCCAGGTTCTTGAGCCCTCAACTTTCCTTTCCTCATCCATGGCTCTTGCTGCTATCACACATTCCTATCATATAATGACGTTTCCCCCCTGTCATAGGACTGGCTCTATGAGTGTCACCATGGCCTATTCCATGTTTCCCAACCTATGGTGCACAGAACCCCTACTGGTCTACAATGGTACTTCAGGGGGTCTGTGGAAACTTTAAAAATAAGGATTGAGCCCACTATGGTGGACCGGATCCTTATTTTTCTTTTCTTTTCTTTTTTCTTTCCTTACTTTTCTTCTCCCCCAGGGAAGGGGGAGTCTGTGAAATTTTAATAGATTGAAAAGGGGTCCATATATTTGAAAAAAGTGGGACCCACTGGCCTATTTAATTTGTTGCTTTTCTGTAGACACTGCCAGCTTAGTCATTTTACAGTATTTGAGCACATTTTAATCTTTTGAAACTTGTGCACATTGCTTTTGGTTGATTTCATATTGCTTTCATTCTCAATCAAATCATGTAATCAAGGCAAATAGAGAGGGATAGAAGCAGGGGCTTTAGTATCATCTCAGTTGAGAAAATGTGGCTATGAAACAAACTTCTAGAGACTGGGTGAATCCAGTCTTTCCATCTTTAGGAAAAATTGCATGATTTTCCATATGACCTCTCCTCTCTAGTCAAGCACTTCCTGACTGCAGAATTCTAAATTATGAGTTTCTCAATGTATAAGATGGTTGGGTACTGTAACAAAGCCTTATCATAAAAACATTTTTCACACAAACATCTCCTCCTGTCCCTCACAACAACAGAAATTTAAAATTGTCATTAAAAAAAATAAAACAACCAACCAACCTAAGTTGTAAGTTAGTGGGGCTCTCATCAGCCCAGGAAAGAACCAATGTCATGGCAGTGTATCATCAAGGCTATGCTCAGCATTGGTTATTGTTCAGTTACACAAAAACAGCGAATCTCCTGCAATCTGGTTTGCAATCCCCTGACACTTTGCCACATGCATCTCTGAGATCCTCCTACAAGGGAAAGCCCTTTTTAGGTCCCTAGTGAATCATGGAATAAGTGGGCAGTTCATGATCCTTTCCCAATTGTTTCATCCTTTCACTCAGAGACTTGAGTCTGGAAATGGAAAAAAAAAATGCTAAAGACTTCATGAAGTCCGTTATAGACATCTCTGTTACCACTGATTTTACATGGAAGTCATGCAGATAGCTGTAGGGATAGACAGCCATATAAAACCCCAAGATATATTTTTTCCTATCTCTGATGTATATTTGCAGATTGGATTTTTGCTTTATTTTTAAGCTAATGCATCTAAATGAAAACTTGAATTGAACCAGAAGTTGTGAGTCCCTTTAACTACATACAATCAAGAGAGTGCTTAGAATGTTATCTTCCATGTTTTTGCTAATATCTGTATCAATTAATATCAGGCTTACTGATTTTCTAACACTTCCATGTCAGCTAGCAGATGTTAGAATGACAAGATTAAAGAATTACAATTCTGTAGCATCCATAATCCTATTCTTAAAATGCTTACCCCTCTGTTTGGCTTTACACAGTATTTTAAAATAAATGAATTACTTCATTGTGGTTTCATTTTAACAGTGTCCTTGGAGAGGTCATCTTAATGGTTGACACATGGCAGAAGTATTTTATTTTGACACTGATTTGTACCATTCAGTAAATATCTGTACTCACAATCTATTCTCAACAAATACAGGGTCAACAATTTTTGTTTGGCAGAATGGAATGCACCCAGGCTTAGTTTTTTTTAAAGAAATTAGCGAGTGTTATCAAGAGAATAGTTCTATTGGATTTAAATTACATACTTTTCCTGTATTTCCTCTACTGAAAATACAGCCTGCTATGGTTTCATGAAGTAGAAGATATGTATTATAACTGAAATTTTGATGATGGCTGCAGGAAAAGATCCCTGTTAAGAAGAAATTATTGCAGTGAAGAGGTCTGGCTCATTTATCTTCACATAAACTGATCCATTAAACTATAAACTTTGACTCAGCTAATCCACCCAATTTCATTTTGTCAAGGATTGATACCAACAAATGATTGTTTAGTTTGTGCATTCCCCCCTCACCCTTCCATGGTTGCATATCTTGTTTATGCTGCCATAGGTTCTCCTTGGTGATGAGACGTGAATTGGCTTTGTAGTAAACTGGAAGGTAGACTGAATTTTCTGACTAACAGACGTTGGATGGGTAACAGCTTGGTAAAACTTTCCATTCCACTTCTCTTTTTTTCTTTTGGCACTTATCTCACTGAATTGTAATGGTGTCAAAAACAGGTACTGGAATAATGCAGAGAGGAGAATACGTGAAGTGAAAATGCAAATAGAAGGTTGTGTGCAGAGCTGCCTTATACCCTCCCTTTACAAAAAATTTCTGGCTAGCCTCTGAAAGGGAGAAAAAAGCTAGCTAGCTAGTTTTCTCTCTCTAATGACAACTTGTAATTTTGAGAGAGGAAATGAATTCTTCTAAGATGAAAACTAAAATGTACTGTATTAAAGCAGTTCCACAACAGTGACTCTGATTAATAAATAGTAGGTTTTGTCATATAAATTATGTTTTAAAATGAGATTTAAATAATGTAGTAAGGCTTTAACTTATCCACTGTTTTTTCAGACTTGCTAAGATTTCTGTAAGGTGCAATTTCATCCTGGTTCTTAAGGAACTGAGTATCTAGTGGTTTACAACCACTTAGTTATAAATATTCAATTCTATTTTCTAAAACTTAGTATTCACTTACATTTGACCAGCCTATTTGTGCTTTTAGAGTTTAATTTTTTTTCAGGTGTTTCCAAAAATGTGTCTGATGAAAATTAGTTACTACTATACACACTGAGACATTTATTGATACTGTCAAGATCAACAAAGTGCCCATGAAAGAGAGCATAATTAGTCATTTTAGTATATCCATTTATCTTAATATTTTTTCCAGTCCCAGTAAACAATTGAAATAGCTTTTTCATATTGTCTATAGGAAGATGAGTGGAAGAACTCTGCAGTTTTCTATTAATCTGATTGAAATGTTAATACATTTTAGATAGTTATGCAGCAGTAAAAACAGCATTAAAGTTGACAGCTGATGTGTAGATTTCATACACCAGATAGTATGAAAGTCTTAAAGCTACAGAAGTCCCAGCACACATACTGCTATCTCTGTGGCTGTGTCTACACTGGCATGAATTTCCGGAAATGCTTAAAACAGAATAGTTTTCGTTATAAGTATTTCCGGAAAAAGAGCGTCTACATTGGCAGGCTGCTTTTCCGGAAAAGCCCTTTTTCCAGAAAAGTGTCCGTGGCCAATGTAGACGCGCTTTTCCGGAAAAAAGCCCCGATCGTCACTTTCGCGATCAGGGCTTTTTTGCAGAAAAGACTACTGTGCTGTATACACTGGCCCTTTTTCGGAACAGTTTTCCGGAAAAAGGGCTTTGCCCGAGCGGGAGCAGCATAGTTTTTCCGGAAAAGCAGCTGATTTCTTACAGTAAATCATCACTGCTTTTCCGGAAATTCAAGGGGCCAGTGTAGACAGCTTGCAGCTTATTCCGGAAAAGCGGCTGCTTTTCCAGAATAAGTGGCCCAGTGTCGACACAGCCTTTGTGTCCAATCTCAGGCCTAAATTGGTGGCAGATTAGATATCCAGCATGAGATTCTTTCTCCTGGTCAGTTTTGATTGCATGGACTTGCTGCACTTCTTTTTCCCTTAGCTACCTCAGAGAGCACTAGCATGAGATAACTGACAGGTCCCTCTGTGGAGAAAAAAACAGTTGTGAAAGGGACTGCGCCTGGTTCTCTCCTGCTCTGCCTAACCCTCTGGCAAACCACAATATGTCTCCTAAATAGGTAAGGAAGAATATATCACCCACCCTTGCACAGACTGGATTGTAACTTGGATTTATGTCTGTGACCCCCCCTTCCCCAGCTGAGCTGTAGGGAAAGAGACACGACAGAGAGAGGGCAAAAGGAACCTGCATACTAGAACAAGCATGTTCAGCTGAGAGGAGGCAAGTTTCCATGACAGTTGGAGAGAATAACTGTCGGGAAGGGGAGGGGGGCTTGAGACGGGTGTCAGAGAGAAAGTTCTGTGCTAGCAATGGCTCTGAGAAAACATGGATGCCACTTTTATAGTACACTACACTGATGTTATTATGTATGATGCAGAGTCAGAAGGAGATGTTTCCCTTACTCCCTATTTGTATTTCCTCACTTTACTAATGAAGAAATATTTTTTACTTATAGGTCAGTAGATCATTGATCTCAACTTGTTATCATATTCATCCATTCATTACCATAGCCCTTTTTGTGGTTATGTATCCCAGTTGTTATTTCTGCCCTACCCCGTTATTTGCTCTGGACTTAACCAGTTATTTCATTTTTTTCTCAAGGAGTGGTGTACCTGTTAAGGTTGAGGGTATTCTTGGAAGCCCTGATGCCACTGAAAGTTGCTTTATCTTAGGGTTACCATATTTGAACGTTCAAAAAAGAGGACACTTCTGAGAGGGAGTGTATCTGTCTCAGTATCTACCAACCCACATTGTATTAATGTGTTATATAATATAATAATAATAATATATAACACGTTAATACAATGTGAGTTGGTAGATATTGAGACAGATACACTCCCTCTCAGGGGTGTCCTCTTTTTTGAAAGTTCAGATATGCTACCCCTACTTTATCTAAGGGAAAGGTCCCAAATACATCCATTTTGCTATTTGGGTGAAAGGTCCCAGGTATAGGTCTGCTAGCTTTGCCTTAGCTTAACATACAGGACTGTAAGTCCCTTGCATTACAGCCAAACTACTTTACTATAAACTTATTGTAACCTATTATAATAAACATATAATCAAACCCATCAGAAAATAACACATCTATGAGAATATATATATATCTTGCGATAGGCAAGCAATCAGGTTAGCCCTATAGGCTATGCAGGCATCCCCTCCCAGAAGAAGATGGAAGTCATAGAATCATAGAATACTAGGACTGGAAGGGACCTTGAGAGGACATTGAGTCCAGTCCCCTGCCCTCAAGGCAGGACCGAGTACTGTCTAGGCCATCCCTGATAGACATTTATCTAACCTACTCTTAAATATCTCCAGGGATGGAGATTCCACAACCACCCTGGGCAATTTATTCCAGTGTTTAACTACCCTGAAGTTAGGAACTTTTTCCTAATATCCAACCTAAACCTCCCTTGCTGCAGTTTAAGCTCATTGCTTCTTGTTCTATCCTCAGAGGCCAGGAAGAACAAGTTTTCTCCCTCCTCCTTGTGGCACCCTTTTAGGTATCTGAAAACAGGTATCATGTCCACTCTCAATCTTCTCTTTTCCAAACTAAACAAGCCCAATTCTTTCAGTCTGCCTTCATAGGTCATATTCTCTAGACTTTTAATCATTCTTATTGCTTTTCTCTGAACCTTCTCCAATTTCTCCACATCTTTCTTGAAATGTGGTGCCCAGAACTGGACACAATACTCCAAACTGAGGCCTAATCAGTGCAGAGTAGAGCGAAAGAATGACTTCCCATGTCTTGCTCATAACACACCCATTAATGCATCCCAGAATCATGTTGGCTTTTTTTGCAACAGTGTCACACTGTTGACTCATATTTAGCTTGTGGTCCACTATAACCACTCGATCCCTTTCTGCCATACTCCTTCCTAGACAGTTGCTTCCCATTCTTATGTGTGAGAAAGATAATTGCAATTTTAAGGTTATACTTACATTGCTGTTATGTGGAAATAAACCTAAGCTAGCTTTAATCTCGCTAGCTCAGGAACTAGAGCAGTGCAGCATGGCTTTCCGTGTGGACTGTGCTGAGGGTTCCAGGTGTGTTTGCCTGCCTTGAAACAGGCACTATTGTGACTTCTTGTACTGGAGCTAGATTTGAACTAACTTGCTCAGACTGGTACTTCTTGAACTGCAATCACATTATGTGACTTCTGTACAGACATACGCAAAGAGGCACACTTTCATTCCTGGGGAAGCACAATTTTATGTTGCCTCAAATGCATGAATTGTGACAGTCATTTTATCCCTAAATTATATTCACTTTCTATGAACACTTTCAACACTTTTCTCAAATGTTCCAAAAAAAATCCTAATCAAGGATGTGTTATTCACCAAGTAGGAGATTCAAAAACAAGAACATCTGAAACCAAAAACAGGACTATGTTCTGAACTGTCATTCATGCTCAAATTCTACACTTTACGCTTAGGTTTGAATAAAGACTCTAATTACCTTACCCATTACAAAGATAGCTTCCCCAATTATCACCTCTAATATCATTAGCTCACAGACATTTACCTCCCCCCCTCTTTCTGTTCTGAAATTTGATTTGTCCTTTTCATATGTGTTCATTTTTTAAATTGTATCCTTTGGTATATATGGTTGTGACAATTTTCTTCCACTATTTGATCTGAGGAAGTGGGTCTGGCCCACGAAAGCTCATCACCTAATAAACCATCTTGTTAGTCTTTAAAGTGCTACATAGTCCTGTTTTTTGTTTCATCTACACCAGACTAACACGACTACATTTCTATCACTATAAGAACATCTGAGTTAGACTGCAAACCAGCAATGGAACAACTTTCTCAGGGACATATTTAGTTCCAGTATTACCAATTGTCCACTGATTTTAAATAGGACCATCCTTAATCAGCCATAATTTCACGAGGAATTGACTTGGGTTTTGGTTTGGCATTAGCAAGTGGTGAGAGGAAACAGTTTAGCATCCTTCCCAGTGGGAGTATCTCCTAGGGATGCACACATCTCTGTGCATTAGACAGTGAGAGACTAGATAAAAACTCTCTGCAGAAGATGTCTTACTTTATTCAAAATGGGAAATAAAGTTATAATTGGGGGAGGACGACTGACCAAGGAACTGCCTTCCAGACTAGCAGTGAGTGGCAGAAAAGGCGAGAGTCGCAGTAAATGCTGCCTGTAGGGGAAACTGCTACATTTGCCATAGTGACAGTGCTATAGAACCTGACAAAGAAACAAGTGCTCAGGAATCATCTGTGAGTGACCATGAGAATGAGGGCAGTTCTTGCAGGCCCTGTCTCATGGAAAGAAAACAGGCTGAAGAACTATGAACAAAGAAATGATAAATGGTAATGTATTGAGCTGGAAAGTAGAAGTTGTCCACCCCTTTTTTCATGATAGATCAGGTTGCACCAAGTCTTATTTAACATCTTTATTAATGATCTGGAAGAAGAACAGGTAAACAGCACATTAATTAAATTCACAGGGTTGCAGATACAAAATACATAGAAAAAATAGAAATGATTTAGAAAAATGGGCAGGAAATAGATGCCACCTGGGGAAATACAAGCTAAGATACTGAGGGAGAAAATAATTCTGAACACATACTGCTAATGAGAGCCAGATGGTTAGAAAGGAGTTATGCTGATTCAGACCTGAGGAATAATGGAGAACAAAGTTCTCTAGTGTGGCATGGAAACAGTAGAAAAGGATGTTTTGTGTTGCACAGGCATCATGTCATCAGCTATAGAGTTGATAGGAGTATCTAATACAATGGCAGATTGTATATGGAACATTATCTGCAGCTGAGGGAACCTCCTGAAACATCCATGAATTCAGAGAAGAGAAAAAAACTTGATTGAAGAGTTGAGTTTTGAGAAGATCATTAGTCTTAATGTATGTAGCCTGGTCAAACAAAGGAAGTGAATGTCATTGTTTTAAAGCATCCCCCAAAGGTGTTGGGCTAGGAGTAATAGTGATAGAAATTAAGCACTTAGGGTATGTCTAGACTACAGGCTTTTGTCAACAGAGGCTTTGTCGACAAAGCTTCTGTCGACAAAAAGTGTCTAGACTACATCCAGTTCTGTCGACAAAGCAAGCTGCTTTGTCAACATGAGAGTGTAGATGCAAAGGACAGAGTAGATGCAATAACGCCTTCTGTCAACAAAAGGCGTTATTCCTTGTAGAATGAGGTTTACCGCTGTCGACAAAACTGCCAAGTTCTGTCGACGTTATGTTGACAGAACTCGGCGGTAGTGTAGACACAGATCCACTTTTGTTGACAAAACCCTGTAGACTAGACACACCCATAGATGTATTTTCTCAACAGCAAGTTACTGGAGTGCCGAATAGTTGCTCAAAGGGAAGTAGTGCAAAGCTTAGCCCAGGCAAAATTGTTCACAATGACACCTGTGATTCTACCAAAGAATGTTTTGAAAGTGTCTCTTCTGGGATCAGTTTCAGTCCATGTTAAGCCTGCATATTTTTCACAGATGCTCAGGAGGAAAGCTCAACAGATCTTCCCAATATCCCACTCTTCATCTCTTCTTTTATCTCAATAACATCTGCCTGTGGAGCTGTTCTTCCTGAAAATTGTACTCCGTTCTGAATTGATGCACTCTCATCTCCAGGTCCAGGAATAACTTGGTATGCCTGTCTGCCAATTCCCCCAAGTCCCAGAAAGGTTTTCAGGTAGTTGTGAGCTCTACATATCTCCCATTCTTCAAATTCTCCTGCAACTTTTTGCAAAAGAGCTCTTTTGGAAAAAGGCTTCTTCCTCATAGAAAGAGGACTACCAATGCTGGAAAAACCCTTCTGTTCTTTTAATTTTCTTTTGAAAGAACGTGATTGCAGGTTTTTCAGAAAAAATAGTGTTTTTCCGAAAAAACTTTGTAGTGTAGACATAAGCATCAATAGCTGTGATTTAGGGTATTTGACAAAGAGTATTTGAGCCTTTGAAGGATTTGTTACCCTACAAATCTAATGAATTTACAGTTTACGAAACATATGTAGGCTGCAATCTGAAGTTAAACTACTCTAGTAGGAGTGGAAATGCCATAATTAGAATGGCTTAAAATTAGCGGTACACCAATCAAGTAAGACCAATCCCTCATTGGCAGGGGAATAGCAAAGATCTGTTTCCAGCACTATTTTCAACTATTCTGACTGGATGTAAGAAAGGTGCAGCAGGAAAGTTTCAGAGTTCTGTACTCTAAACGTTATATAGTGGCTTCCCTCTTGGATCCTTTCTTTAAATATTCATAGCTGCCAGTAACTAACACAGTGTTCAACAGTTACTGCATTCTGCTAAAACAATTTAGTGTTTCTTCTGTATCCTTTGCCTTCTCATCTTCCGCAGATATCTAGGCTCCATGCATGAGGTGGTAGGACACTGCCATAAGGTGTTTTTTTTTTTTTTGTGCAAAAGTCACTGTTCAAATCAGTCACACACTTCCATTGTATCTGAAAGTCAGGCAGTTCACTGACAGCACTCTTGATCTGTTCTGGTATTTGTCTGTTCTGGTATTTGTTTCCCCCCTTTATAGAATGTGATAGGTGCCAGTGATAACTCTTCACTCTCAAGAGAGTGAAATCAAGATTTGGGGACTCTCATTAAAAATGGGATTTTTAAAATTAATGAAAGGAATTTAGTGCTGTTGAGAAGTGTTGGTTTGATAACCAACTGTCCTTAGTCTGTTCTTAGATAGCAAAGGAAAGGGAAAGCAGCCCATAGCATTTCCATGTCAGCCTGCCAATGAGTCTCATTTTTTATTTCTAGGTGTGACAGGGCAATTCATTCTCTGTTCCAGTTCATTCCTTGATCTTCTTCTGAACGTGCCATTAGCAATGACAACTCTGCGGAAATGGTTGTGTCCACATCACAAACCTACGACTGAAATCATCAGTTCATTTCACAAAGGGTACAAAGCAGCCATGGGGTAGCCATGACTAACAGCCATAATGGAAGAGGCAGAAGTGAGCCAGTGATCTGTACATAAAAGACGCTGTCACCTACCTCAACCATCACAGTAAGGAGTCATTTAGAACACTGCTGGAAATGCATCATACATAGTCACCGATCAAAGAGTGTTAGTGATTGAAAATGTGGAGCCAGTTATCAAAATAAATTGGTTTGCGTAAACCCTTCTCAAGGCGAGATCCAACGGCCATGAGCGATACTTACAAATGGGATTATATTTATAAATAAACTCAAGTAGCTATTTTCTTAGCATGGGTTCAGTACACTTATTAAGCACTGACTAATTTTTATGGCCCTCATTGAAAAGTGATTTAAGTGGTCGTGCTATGCTTGGCAGAGGCTAATACATGTTGCTAGATTTGGACATGTTTCTTTGGTATGTGAATATTATTAGTTAATACCCCATTATCTATCCGTTACAAAAAGTTCAGCCCTCATAATCAACATTTTTGTCAACAGCAAAGCCTGAAGCAAAATGTCCATACAATAGACCCAGCAGGTCAGAAGAAATGCAAAAATGTATTGTGATAGACCCAGGGCATCTGGCTGCAATAGTTTGATGAAAGGCAAATATGCCGGGAGATGGGTGAATTACTTTTTGTTTCTGGAGTGAATTGCCAGAGACTGCTGTCACATAATCAAGGCAGGCACCTGAGGCTAATTAAGAACTTGCCTGAAACAGCTGGCTAATCAGACAGCTGCAGCCAATTAAGACCTATGGGGCTGCTTTGAAAGATTTCCCCCAGGTAAGGGAGGAGGAAGGAGAAGAGGGTTGGACTGAGAGGAGGAAGTGTGTTGCTGAGAGTTGAGAAAGGAAAGATTCAATCAGGTACCAGGGAGAAGGCCCTCGGGGAGCATTTGGGGAAGTGACCCAGAGAAAAGGCTGCTGTGGTGGAGCTGGGGGGGGGGGGGGGAGAATGGTTGCTGCTGCCTACTGTCCTTGGGCTGGAACAGTGGGGAAATTAAAGGCAAGGGACTCATTTTGCCATTGCTACCTCCCTCCCTTCATTCTATCAGGGTCATCCTCATGATGGGCTGTATGCAGTTTCTCTGGACCCTACCCATACTGCCTGCTTTGTCTATCAAGGAAAGACGGGTCAGTGCTAAGCAGTTCATCCCCCACAGATGCCAGTTGCATTCCTAGGATTCAGCTTGAGACCCAAACTTTAGTCCCTGTTAGAAGTGCAAAATAATGCCTACTTGCTGTAGAGCTGCCTCGCTCCCCCACCCCCACTTTCCCCATGCCTGAAAACCTGAGTGCCAACCTGAGACACGATGTCAAAACAGCATCTCAACACTGTTATTTTCAGCATGCTAGTTTGATCCTTACTAGCATAACCCTCCTGCTCCCTCCCAGATGCAGTGTAGACATATTCTCAAAGACTGTTCTGCAGGAAAATCTGTTGCAATGCTTGAATATACTTCAAAGATGCCAAAGAGGATTCCTTCTGTTGTGTTTAATAACACTGGCATTTTCTTACCGCAGGAACTTTTTTCCTGCCTGAATCAGGTGACATTGGATTAAGCTGCATCTCTCTCATAATGTATTCACTTCAGCACACAACAGTAAGTTATGTTAGAGATGGTGAGAAACAGACCTTTTGTTTCCCCTGCAAGAAGAAGTGTGGTTTCTAGACTATAATTGGATAGTTTGAGATGTTGACATTTTCCCCATTTTGACAGCCAAATCAATATTATTGAAAGCAGTTTGTAGACATCCGTGACAGCCTAAGGATTAATACCTCTAGCCCATCTCAAACTGGGTGCCATTTATAGTATTTATAGATAAAATAGTGATAGTATTTTGGGGTGAATCAGAAATGTTTCAAGTAGGTAGTAAATAATTGCTTCCAATGATTTAGTCATTAAAGGGGAACTAAATACTTGCTTTTAGCAGGATTTGGGAAGGGGATTAATTACGTATCCAGCATCTGATGCTGGAGAGAAGACATCAGAATTGTGTGTATGCTGAACATGGTACAAGAAATCTCACCTAACCTCAGAACTCAAAGGGCAGAAGCAACTTCACGAACTCAGAGTAGTTGAGACGTGTTTAATTCACTAGTGATCAGTGGCTTCACAATTAAGCAACATCAAATAGCTAAATTGAACTATCTGAGCTTCCAAATTTTACAATATTGCATTGAATCTCCCCAAGGCATCTCATAGTATATTTTACAGTTCCGCTTCCAAACATGGGTGTGGAAAGACTCACAAACATAAAATTAATGTGAATTTTATATTGGATAACAATTTCAGTGTAATGTTAGAGTTTAAGACAGAGGCTTTGGGTATGCTGCTGATCTACAAACAATTTTGCCAGTCTCTAGAAACAACCCACCTCATACAGACTTCCCATTTCTCAGTCCGTTCTTCTTAACTGCCTTGGGAAAGGGTTACTGTAGATAGCCATTTGCAAGGCATTTTTGGAGATAGATGCAATACACACCATTATCAGAGGAAGAGTTATGCTTTTGTTTTAAAAATGTCTAGCAACTGGCGATGCCAACTTTCAGGGGAGATCACAGCAGGGGAAAGAGCATGACCAATAGCTTTTAGTTTTGCTACTATTTTCAGTTCTTGGCTTTCGGTTCAGTGCCAGGTGGTCCTAAGCAGTGCTGAAACTGGGAAGCCAAGCTCATCCAGCATTTAACAATGTCTCTAACAATCTGCAATTTTGGAAATAAAAGACTGTGCACAAACAAAACTTGCCTTTTATTTTTCAATATTTGCAACATTTCATGCCTCAGAACTCGGGGTAGAAGAAGCTAAAGTTTTAAGTCCTTTTCCTTTCAGTGAGTGAAAGGAAAGGGAATAACACTGACCTCAAATTACTTTTTTGGATTCTCTGCTTTTCAACAATAGGTCCCTGTGTGAGCGTCAAAGTCTGATAGGTTCCAGCATACTGTGGCTTACTCAGATTTGTGGCAACAGGTTAACCTTGGTCTTGCTTTTTTTTAAATTAGAAAATCTTATGAAACAGCAGCTCAGTGGCCATACATTAAAGCAAGTCCTAAGAGTAAACATAGCCTTTCTTTGTAAGTAATAATTCAATGCTCGGCAGTTGTAGTTCAGTTAGTTTGTTCATGTAGCTAAATCTTTTCAAATACTTTTGCATTTTTGTCAACTCAACTCTATGCCTTTATATCTAATGTATTCCATACTGTCATTGTCAGAAAATCCCCTAAAAGATCTTAAGAATCTAAGCTCGTGACATTAATATAGTCAAAGATGAAAATACGGCTTCATGATCCCTCTTTCCCCCACCCCCTTGCTTTTATCTATGCAAAAATTGGAGGCAGTGTAGCATCCACAACAGGAGAAATGATGTCACTTTATCTCTGGAAAGTGCACAGCTGACTGACTGAATAACCTGCACAGATAATATGCTAATAAAATGGTCTTGGACTGTATAAAATTGGATTGGCTACAATCTAGTTTCTGAAGGGAAAAAGCTTGGTATGCAAGTCTGCTATTGTGAGATTTTTTTCATTTAACAAGTAATTTATTGTAATTAAACAAATGAAATAGCTTTCACCATACTCTCCTTAGAGAGTTTACTAAGGCCTATCTGAAAACTGAGGTAATTTTGTATCCAATAACGTATTTATGCAAATATGTCTACTCTTTCCCAAAGCAGAAAAGGATACATATTTTCATTATATTTTCTAACAGGAAGGAAATCTTTTGTTGTAGAAATGTGTACATAATGAAGAATCTGTGGATTCAGAAAACAAAATAACAGATAAATTATATTGTGATTAACAGCTGGCTTAAAGGTTAAGCAAATTCTTGGCAAGAGGAATCCTTTTGATCATATTTACTCCTCTTCAACATCTGACTCTGAGGTATGCGGTTTGTCCGTGCATTGGCTTTAACCTAATTGCATAAAGCCAAATATTCACATGGTGTCTCCTGGATGAGATCAAGGGAGAATGCTGCCTAGATCTATTTGTATTTCTGTAGTTAGTAGTGTAAGAAAAAAATCTGGTACTTTAAAACGGAGTAAAAGTTTGTACCTCTGATACAAGATGTTTGCAATAACAAAGGAGAAACTAGCAACTGAAGACCAATGAGTAACAGGTCAGTTATGTTAACACCTCATCACTAGCTAATCAGAGACCATCTGTTCCACAATGGCCTATAAAGCATATCTGTACCACACTTCAACACATACTCAAATACAGAGTCTTAGGAAGGCATAGAGCTGGGCAGGAGATGACTTTCCAATCCTGTGAAAACTTTAGAGCTGCGTCTAGACTGGCAAGTTTTTCCACCGTCTACACTGGCTGCTTTGAATTTGCGCAAGAACACTGACGATCTAATGTAAGATTGTCAGTGTTCTTCTGCAAATTCAATGACTCTCCCGTTCGGGGAAAAAGCCCTCTTGAGCAAATGCTTGAGAACCATTTTGCTCAAAAAAGCCCCGATGGCGAAAATGCGCAAAACCGTGTCTAGATTGACACGGCCAGCCAGGTTGGTGCCGGGCAGTGTGGGGCCCTAAGCAAACACTTCTCTCACTTTGCCCAAAGGCCAGGCCTGATCAAGCCTTTCCTAGTCTTAGTAGTTCTTAGTCCTTATCAGTTTTAGTTAATTAGTTAGAACTTAGTTCCTTTCAATTGTAAAGTTACTGGAGTTAGAAGTGGGCAGGTTTGCATCCTTCCTTTCCTGTTGCTAGAGGCCAAGGGAATGCTGGGAAATGTAGTCCTTTCCTTCTCAAGGCAAGAAGCTGATCAAGGAACTACAGCTCCCAGAGTAATACCTTGGGCATTCAGCTCCCATCATGCTCTGCAGGCTCAGTGTGGCAGGGAGGAAATGAGTGACACCAACTCCTACTGAGCTTGGGCCCAGAGCCACAACACTACTGGTGCCATGGTAAATCTGCTGCTGCCATCAGCTGTTCTGCCTCTTAGGAAATGAACAGATGTAATTGTAGACTTCTGGCAACATGGTCCATTCTACCCCCTTTTCTGTAGCTCTAGTCCTCAAACACGCCTTCCTTTTATGGGTTCTCTTGCTGGTTCCTTGAGTCTGTAGTGCTGGAGAAGCATGGCTGGGGCAGCACTTTTCCCCACTCTGCTGATTTGGGTCACAGAGTCCACTTGAGACTGTCACCTGGTGGCTGATCACAGAACTGAGCCCACCTATCTGACCTTTGGGGCACCCCCCCAAACCTATCCTGCTGAGCCAGAAGCTCTGGTCTCCCCAAGCAAAAGGCATAGAGATGGGGATCACAGTCCTCAGCAGAGTAATACAGACACTGAGAACAGCTCAGCTCTGGGGCTTCACACAGCATGCTGGATGCAAAGCCCCAAGTGGGATCCGAACCACAGATAAATCCATCTTACTCTGTATAAAAGTTTTACACAAAAAGCTCATAAAGTTCCCTCTTTGCCAATGAAAGAGAGATGCACGGTTGTTTTTCCTCCTTCCTCCCCCAGGTAACTATTATTTACACTGGGTTTGATAATAAACAAAAGCATTATTATGTATCAGAGGGGTAGCCGTGTTAGTCTGAATCTGCAAAAGCGACGAGGAGTCCTGTGGCACCTTATAGACTAACTGAAGTGTAGGAGCATAAGCTTTCGTGGGCAAAGACCCACTTCGTCAGATGCATCTGACGAAGTGGGTCTTTGCCCACGAAAGCTTATGCTCCTACACTTCAGTTAGTCTATAAGGTGCCACAGGACTCCTCGTCGCAAAAGCATTATTATTAAGCATAAAAAATAAGTTTTAAGTGGTTACAAGTGATAATAGACATATCAAAGAAAGTTACTAAGATCAAATAAATCAGAATGTGCCCGCTAACCTTAATACTCTAAAAAGGTGAACTGAATGACCTTGTCAAGGATTTGGAACTATCCAGGAGTAAGGCAGAGCTGTTGGGCTCCAGACTACAGCAGTGGAATCTCCTGGCAGGTGATGTAAGGGTTTCCATGTTCCGTGACTGTCAAAAGGATCTTGTCCCATTCTTCTTCATGGAAGGTGATCTTGTAGCCTGCAACAACATCGATGGTGTGATGGCAGCCCTCAACATCGTTCACGATCTAGATGAGTGGAGACTGTTCATTGATTCATCGAAGACGAGTCTTAAAGCTGTTTTGCTGCATAATGGCAATGTTTTGCCATCAATTCCAGTTGGTCATGCAGTCCATATGAAGGAAACCTATGATAACATGAAACAACTTTTAAGGTTCATAAACTATGACCAACATCAGTGGCAGCTTTGTGTCAATTTGAAGGTTGTTGCTTTCTTGCTTGGTCTGCAGACTGGATACACAAAGTACTGCTGTTTTCTCTGCGAATGGGATAGTCGTGCAAGAGATTCCCACTACATCAAGATAGATTGGCCACTCCGACAGTCATTGGAGCCTGGGAGGAAAAGTGTTCAGCATCCACCACTTGTTGAATCAAGGAAGATTTTGTTACCACCCTTACACAACAAACTGGGTCTGATGAAGAACTTTGTCAAGGCCATGGACAAAACACAAGCAGCTTTCAAGTACCTCCGTGGAAAATTTCCAAGGTTAAGTGAAGCTAAGATAAAGGAAGGTGTCTTTATTGGTCCTCAGATTCATGAACTTCTTCGAGATGATGCATTTGACCATGCACTGAGTGGCAAGGAAAAGACAGCATGGAAAGCCTTCCAGTTAGTGGCAATACATTTTCTTGGAAACAACAAGGCAGATAACTACAGGTTGTTGGTGGAAAACCTCCTCAAGGCATACAAAAGACTTGGTTGCAACATGTCACTAAAGATACATTTTTTGCACTCTCATCTAATTTTTTTCCACCAAACCGCAGAGCAGTGAGTGACGAGCATGGCAAGCGATTTCACCAGGACATAGCATTTCTCCATTGTTGGAATCAGGGCAAATGGAGCCCCTCAATGCTTGCAGACTATTGCTGGACAGTGACAAGAGATGCTCCATTTAATGAATACAAGAGATAAGCCAAGAAGTGCCGAGTAGACACTGAATAGGACTAAACTATGTACATAATAGTTTTTTGCCTTTTGTTTCATAATACTTTTTTTATATAACCCTTTTGCTGATTTTTAAAGTGTTACATAAACAGGACAGGTGAAATATTATCATGTAAAGCAACCATAAACACATGAAAAGACCTAGGTTTACAATTTATGATTAAAACTCTACTATCTACACAATATACATAGACATAAAATGTAAAATCTTAAATATCTTGGAAACAGTAGCCAATCAGTTGTTTTAATTGTCATTTGAATTCAGCACATCAAAATACATAATAAATAGCACATTTTATCTCTGAAGCAGACGACTTCTAAAAAATTGTAGACCGGTGTAATAGATTAAGCTTCTTATGTGAGAATTTTGTGAGATTTCCAGAACCTCCTGTCTTCTACTTGGCCATCAAACGTGAATAATCTTACTAATGAAACATCGATCTGTCTGATTTTTGACCAAACTAGAGACAGAAGAGGAATAGAAGTAAAAAAGATATTTATAGAGATGTTTATCTTTAATTTTGAATCTCAAACAGGCCTTGCAGTGGTTCAGTTTGAATTCTGAGTGAAGGCTTGAATTAATTTGAATTATGTGCAAATCTCCTTTTCTTAGGGGATTTTTTGGCCTAAAAGTGATTGAAAAAAAAATTGGCGAAGGAAAATAACCGAAGGATGGTATGTAGTCAGATAGCTTGACACACAACTGCACAAAAACAACTCATGTAGTTCTAATGTGGGATTCATAACTCTCAGATTCAAAAGAGGTCACATACCGCATGGCAGATTTCTTGTAGAACAATCTTGATAATTTATTCATCAAGATGGTATTTGTGAGGACATGACAATAGGGAGGTGAAGTAGAGAAGTACAGAGCAGAATGTGGAAAGGTGTAGTAGAATTATAATGTGTTGTACAATACTTAGAGCAGGAAGTACTAGAAAATGTAATTAGGAGACCGACAAAGCTGAAAAACAAGAAGCCAGCGAACCTGTGAAGTAGACCAACAGGAGAAACCAATAGGATAATGCCATCTCTAGCAAAAGACAGTACTGGAGGGGAAGTGTGGAGAGCAAAGGGGGGCACAAAAGGCAGTTTTCTGAAAAAAGTAGGACATTATGATTGAGGGACCATACAGCAATGTAACAAAGGGAGGATGGAAGAGCATAATGAGCAGTTCAGGTAAAAAGCCAGAGGGCAGAAGATTGATACACAAGATGCTAGAGGAGGAAGGACACCGTGACACTGAATTTATATTGTAGTATGAAAATACAAGAAGAGCGGAGTGTTTAATCCCTTTTCAACCCCTCCCCCACCATTTTATTTCTACTTTTGATCAGAACACTCCACTCCTCTTGTATTTTCATACTACGATATAAGTTCACTGTCATAATGTTTGGAGTGGCTCAGAACTGAGATTGGCAACCTCGGAGACAGATATTTCAACTGGTGGTATGTTCTATAATTAGATTTCACCAATCCAGTAATAAATATAAACTAAACTACAATAGCCTTATAAAAAAAACCACAGATAGTCCCCTTAGACATTCCAGTCTAGCAAGGCAAGCTGGATTGTGAGATAAATGACCACTGACACCAAAATCACAAAATATTCAGGTTACCCTGAGTCCCAAGAGACCAGTCACTCATCCAGCTGGATTCCTCCTTCATTCACCAAAGACCATGGCATGTGCATGAGGTGTGCCAGGTGTGCCCAGGCACACTCTAATGTCTCAGACTGGCTAGCGGCTGCTGGAGGAAGAGGGGAATTTGTGACAGGGCTCTGCAGCCCCTCACTTTAAATTCCCCACAGCCATCTACGAGGCACAGTGGTGCAGAGAGCATGCATGTGCAGTGTCCTCAAATGCCTCGCAACAGGTGAGAGGGGAGATGCCCAGGTGTGGTGTGACGTCATGGCCAGGGACTTTAAAACCATGCGGCCCAGCTCCAGAAGCAGCTGGGGCCCAACTACAGATGCCAGCCCGGGTCCCACCATGCCTCACCCCGCCAGCAAAGCACGGTGCCCCTTATGCACCCGGGGGCGCCCCTGCCCATCCTGGCTGCACCCTGCAGCGCTCTGGGGGCACCCCCGCCCATCCTGGCCACACCGTGTGGCACTCCAGAGGTGCCCCCACCCAGCCCGACAGTACCTCACAGTGCCCCGGGGGTGCCCCAGGCTAGGGCCTGTAGCTTGGGCTGGCTTTCACTCCAGCCCCACAAGCTGTAAAGCAGAAGCCAAAGGTAAGAGAGGGAATGGAAAGGGAGAGGATGTGAAGGGGGGAAAAACAAGAGGAAGGGGTGGGAGAGGAAGGGGCTTGTGCTGAGAGGAGGGGGTCAGGTCAGGAGAAGAAAGGGGAAGGAACCAAGGGACAGGGTAGAGGAGACAAATGCCAGGGGGCCAAGTGGAGACAATGAGTAAAAGGGCAGGAGAGGAGCTGTCAGTGGGAGGGGGGACAGGGTGATGCTGGGAGAGGAGACGGTAAGGGCATTGGGGGTTGGAGGGGGAGGTGCTGGGAGAAGGCTTGAAAGAAGGGGTGGGCATGAGGAAGGCGGGGATGGAGCAAGTCATGTGTGAGGGCACAGGGGCATGAGGAGAATGGGGGCAGAAGGTGGTGAGGGGGTGGGTATCAGGGAAAAAGAGAGCAGGGGCAGTGAGGGAAGGGAAGGCACCAGAAGGGTGCAGGGGAGCTGACGGAGCAAGAGGAGGAGATGTGGCAGCAGAGGGAAAAGGTAGAGGTTTATGAGATATTTATTTATAACTTGGGTGCCACAGTGCCACATCCAAACAAGCCACATGAACTCAGTACTGGTGCACAATACAAAATTCATTCTGCGCATGGGAGGAAACTCTTAGTGGGCACGCTTCCCCCAGCCTCTCCGCCCCCGTGTTAATGTCACACACATTGGGTTAATGCAATTGCAGGATAGTTGCATGAGGGGAGGTTGGTGGGGGCCAAACTAATCCCTATTGGGAGGAGGATAGTGGGAAAAGTCCTTAGGAGGGGGTGTCACATGACATCTTTTACTTCTGGTCATGTGTCCATCTTTCCCCAAGAGTGTTACCTTCAGAGATGTGGCTAATGGGGGCCAGGGGCATGGTTAACAGGGGACAGGGGTGTGTCTAACAGAGGTCAAAGTACATTTTTAAAACATTCTTTGGGTGTACACTCTAATGAAATGTGCTATGCACGCCTGTGCCAAAGACAATGCTGGTAGCTCTAGAGTAAATAAACAAGAGGTGAAATGGCTAAGAAAAAGTAACAACTGTTATTGAATGGTTTAAGCAAGTAAAATATATGTACAGGTGAGTCATAGTCTGTAATTTCAAAGGATGCAGAGTGTAATAATGTCAGTTTCCCCCCCAAAATTGTAGGGCTAGCCAAGTAGTTTCCAAGATCTTCATTTTCTTGTTCCATTATTCTGCCCTACTAGGATCCAAACAGTCCATAGATTAAGAAGTTTTGCTTGTGCCCATATTTATAGCTTCTTCTCAAAGAAACCCAGCTGGCCAGACAAGCCTTCATGTTTTCTCTTTCATGATGTGGAGAGAGGAGTGCACTTAGAAACTTTGATCATTGAGCTCATATACAATGACCATTAGCTTTCCATGTGCAGAAATTAGCACTCTCTCATTAAAACACTTCATTCGGATTACACAAGGCTTTTTTCTTGTTTGCTGAGTTACGAAGGGTACGTCTAGACTACCGCGTTTTGTCGACAGAAGTTTTGTCGACAGATACTGTCGACAAAACTTCCGTCGACAAAGAGCGTCCAGACACATTGAGTTCTGTCGACAAAGCAAGCTGCTTTGTCGACAGAACTCCGTAGTCTGGATGCAACGTTACAGGCAATAACACCTTCTGTCGACAGAGTTCTGTCGACAGAAGGTGTTATGACTCGTAAAATGAGGTTTACCAGTGTCGACAAAACTGCTGAGTTCTGTCGACGTTATGTCGACAGAACTCAGCGGTAGTGTAGACGCTGGTATAGTTTTGTCGACAAAAGTCCACTTTTGTCGACAAAACTAGGTAGTCTAGACACACCCGAAGTCATAGAGGTATATCCAGTGCAAATATTTGTATTTCCATCGTATGGGATACAGAAAAGTGAAAGCAACACCTCCAATATCCCACCAGTTTTCCATGGAGCTTAAACACTAAATACATTCTGATACATTTTAACATCTACTTTGATCTACATGAACACATCATGAGCAGGTCGGCTTCCTGCTGTGTGTCTATCAGTTCTTATCCTTTGCCCGCAGCCTTGACCAGAACTGGCACTTGGCTTACCAGCATCACTAACCTGATTACTGCACCTGGTGCTAACAGAAGATGGGCAATGGAATGCTGAGAGGAAAATGAAAGGAGAGGATGAGCTGCAAGATATTGAAGAAGACAGTGTAGGAAGCACAAATGAAGAAAGAGGCACAGAAAATTGTGTGCTACTGTAGAAGCAACATAGGAAATTATCATAAGAGTCGTGTAATGGCATTGGGCCTTTGTGGTACTTTCTTCCATTTGTGTTTGATTTTTACATTGTTCTAAGGATGAGGAAACTCCTTAAAAAGAGGCCCCGAGGGGAGGGGGGAAGGGCATGAGTATAACAGCCAAGGGGTTATCCTGCAGCCCTTATCTGACAGGGACCTGCTCTTCCATTGAAGTCTACAGGGATCTTTCTATTGACTTCAGTAAGAACTGCATTAGGTCATTGTCCTGACTCATCTGAGTCAGATGGGAGCATTGCATGCAGAATGAGGCATCCACAGCTAGATTTTGCCCTATGCCATAACCTGGGACTTATTTGAGAGACAACTTATTTACTCACTCATTCTTGAATCATTTATGGAGTGTAACAACTTCTGTTTGGCAATTAGTTTACAGGATGAGTAATTTTGGCAAATGCTGAAATACAAAACTCTATGGCTTACTTTCTAAGGAAACAGCTATGAAAATAGTGTTAGAAAGTGTGATTATCTCGTGCTCAGATGTTGTGTGAGACTTTTTAAATGAAACTGAAAACACTAGAAATGTGTCTGTTTTTTTTTCATTTTCAAATCCAAATTATTCTGTGTCAAAAATTGTACACAATTCATAAAGTTTTTCCTCAAAAGTGGGCTGTTTTTAAGGAAGAACTATGTGCTTTTAAGCCGGGTGGAAGAAACTTGCTCAGTTTCCACCAGATTTGTAACAAAGTTGCAAAAACGTTTCCTCCTTTGATATTCTCGAGTCCATAGGTAAGAGGATGCATAAGGAAATAAACCAGGGAAGCCCTTAGAAGAAATCCTTATGTCAAGTTAAGCAAGGATAATTTCATTCAACACATCTTGGGACTCTGTGGCCCAACCAGATTACCTCACTGGTGGGAGAAGGACAATGCTGGACTGGACCATGGAGGGTAGAACCTGACACAAGCATAGATATATAAGTGAACTGCAGCAGCCCCTATTTGTGGGGAGAGTATTGTGTCAAGGCTTCAGACTGCAGTGGCCTGGCATTGTTGGAGATAGCAGTAGAATTCAGGTTACTGGTGAAACCAGATTAGGACAGTGACTCTTCTCCAGGCTGATCATACTACACCGGGGAGAGAGCTCTCAACAGAGGGTAACGCCAACTAGTTCTTGCTGCCTGAAGCTGTAGACGTCACGTGTCTCTTCAGTGTACTTTGGTCACACAGAGCAATGTAATTACTTGTGCTTTATGTGCTCTGGAGAAGGAGAGAAAAGCAAGCGTGCTCCTACTTATGCTTCTTGGTGGGGACCGCTCATCTTGAACTAGGAACCCTAACTCCATAGCTCGACAGGACCTACAGGGTTTTCAGCAGCAGTCTGCATAGATGTACGTGACTTTTATATAGGAGCAAGAGAAAAAAACAGTCTTAGGAGTACCGGTAGTTCACACAATTGCATGGCTTCAGGCAGGTATAGGAACAGCCTCGGGTGTTGAATACAGAATGGGAAATCTTATAGTGGGAAGCTAAACAAAATCCAGTGTCATGATAATGGTGTCTAGGGATTGGGGGACATCCCAGGTACTCCCAGAGTTAGGAGGCACTGAGGTACAGGTTAAACTTCCCCATGCTCAGGGCAGGTGGTAACAATCATGTGTCAACTCCCTGACTACACCAGCCACAGACAACTGAAGTAGTCCCCCTCCTGGCCCTCCCAGGCTCCACTCTCCAAAGGCACCACTTGGGAGGGCAGGGAAGGGGGCTATAGCAACACGTACCCAGATGCTGCTTCCCCTTCTTCTCCTTCCCCTGACTATTCACTTTTTTTCTTTTGTCTGTGCTGCTGCTTGATGCATACTTCTGTTGGTTCTCGGTTCGGTAAAATGGCGGGAGTCCCAAAGGCTTAAGGCCAAATACCCAGTGAAAATACCAAATGATGGCAAGACAAGTTTTATCAAAGAAGGAATGATTTATTAAACTGAACAACTTAAAATGAGCAATTACCCAATATTTGCCACAGAACAATTGAACCACAACAATTTTCAAAACCTTACCTAAGTTACAGCTAAGTTAAATATATACACATATCAAAAACTGTTTCTTTAAACACACTGAACACTGACAAATAGTAAAGGTAAAAGTTACAACTAAGCAATATATTTTCTAACCTGTCTCTTTTAAACCACTTAATAAACAATGAGGGTAAACTTACAAAATCAGCAATGACAACAGCACAAAGACATACAAGGAATCTGAGCATGCTCGAGATTTGTACACCCCTTTTTGGATTTGGTGGGTGGGAGGCGGCCTTCAGGTGATCAGTCCTAAGCCAGACTCAGATTCTGTCTTCCAATATTCGGGAATCCTCCTTGAGCTTAGGGCTCAGGGGGTTTTATGTTATTGCCTATTACCATATTTGGTATTGTTTGTGCACGGCGAGTGGCATGGGTGTGGTCTGGGTGTGGTGTGATGCCCACATATGGTGAGTGCTGGACTCTGACAAGCTCCATTTTATTGGTAGATGGTTGCTATCCATGTGACGTGGTAAGGTTGCTGCGGTAGATCTCGATTATGCGCGCGAGGCCTGGCCAAGAGAACCCATACTTGACAACTTCCAAGTGAGGTGTGTCGTTGACTACACCTCAACGTTCATAACTCTGGCGTTCATAATTCTCAGGTACAACTGTACTTTGAAGTTGCAGCCCCGGCCTTCTAGGACCCTGACGCCCGGTCTCTCTCCTTCTGCTCTTGCGCTCATTAACAATCGATATTACACCATAGCTAATGCTATTAAAAACAGCATGTGGGTGTGGGATAGATTCTGGATTTAAATCTATGTCAAACTGTTACAGGAAATGTAAAAGTTATATATATTATCATTCCTTCGCCTCTTCCTAATGGAATCCACCAAAACCATGTAGTGAATTACCGCAAGCTGTTCCTCTGCAGACCTTGCGACTAAAACTCCACAAATCAGGTTTTTTATTATGAATAAACCTAGAGAAGCTTGACTAATTTAAGGGCACCAGCCTTATAGAAATTCAGAGTTGATCAAATCCAGCTTTGGATGTATTGCTGCAGTATTGTCTGCAGTAAATATTTTGGAAAGAAGTCAGTCAGGGCTCCCAGGAAAAACTGTAGGTGAAATCAAGGTTTAGGTCCATCTGGGCTTCAGTGTAGAGGGAGACTTGATATAAAGCTATAGAGTACCATAGCACAAAGGCTGCAAGACTAAATTTCAAGGGATCATCACAGCTCAAACACTGATGCTAAACTAGCAGAGGACATGACTAAGGCAGTTAAAGGGATGTGTTGATTCAATGGATCACTTTAGCAAGCTTCAACATCCACCATGAAGGAAGCTGAAAACTCTGAGAGAAGGGAGGTAACACTGGCTACTTCCCACACGATGAAATCCTTCCTCTCTCCCCTCCCCTACAACCCTGTCAACAATACAAGGGAGACACTGGTACAAGGAAATATAAAATATTCCTCCCTGCACTCCTCCCTATAGTTAAGCATGGGCGTGGAGCTGTAAGCCAGATGTGAAAATGAAGTTTGCAACATTCTAAACAACAGACGGCCACTGAAAAAAATCACACAATCAGAAAAGTTTAAGGCAGATGCACTATGGAGGTGTTTTAGCCATTTAAAAAATATTTTGGTTAGTTTATTTTTAACTAAAAATAACCACTTAGAAGCTAGAATTAAATAGCTCATGACTGAAAATGAAATTTAACAAGCACCTCTTCTGTGGGCACAGAGGGGAAAAAATTAACATTTTAAACATTATATTGACTTGACAAACAACAGATGGTGAATAGAGAAGGTGTCAACATTTTGTACCTATCAATCTCCATCGTATCCATTTTCCTCCAGCTGAGCTGTGCAAGCAATGTCATATTGGTGAGTTCATTATTCTTCATCTCTTCTTAGTTGTGGAAAATATAAAATTCTTCAGACTTTCCATTCAAAGGTTTGGAGATGGCCATACTCAGCTGAATCTGCAAAGGACATCAGTACAATAAAGTGCTGAACCGTCTACAAGTAACTCACAAATGGGCAACAGACAAGCTAATGTGGAAACTTTAAGAGGAGAAATTAGTTCACATACATTTTGTTGGGGAAAATGAGCCTTAAATTGATCCTTCCCTCTCTGTCCCAGAATATAGACCTACTAGAACTTGAGTTCATGATCTTTAGGTCTTTATTTCCAAACAAAACCTATTATGCCTTCAATACTAAATGCCACATTGTTTGATGGTGAAAGTGCAGGAGTTGAGGTAGTTCTCTTTTCTACAATTACTGTTGTTCCTTAGCATATTAAGTCACAAGCTGGAAGATGGAACTTGGAGACATGTATGTGTGGAGACAAAAAACCAAACAAAGGTAAAATGGCACACAGGAAAGGCATACAGCTATCTATAAACTATAATACATGAGGCAATGGTACCAACATGCAAACTCCTCCTAGCCAGGGGATCAGTGAATGAAACTTTACAGGGCACTACTAGAACACACTGCTACAAGCAGCACTGCCTTGCCATAGCAGGATGCCTCCAGTGCTCAATGTTTGATTAGCAACATGGCAATAGCTCCCCACTGCACCAGCTGCCTGCAATAAGGAACAGGAGTAGCTCTGTGTGTACTGCCAGCCATAGAAAAGCAAGAGATGTTTCAACAAAGCAAAAGACATTACAGTAATTAACACAAATGGGAAGAGCTTATCCAGCTTGTCCCTGAGATTTCCTGTGGAAGATAAATTCCCTGTGGCAAAAGGCACATTCTAGAGTTGAACATTTTCTTACTATTTACCCATGTTGTGCACCAAAATCGGAAACAAACCACAGCTGCATTGGTTCAGTATCTGCCTCAAAGCTTGTCCTTAAAGTTTGTGGTGTCAGTAGTTACTTCAGCATCTATTTTCTAAATAGCCCCTCCCATGCTGGCCAATCCTGGGGTATTTTATCCAGTTGAGAACTAGCAGATTTCTCATTATTTGGGAGTGTTTACCAGGCAGAAGGTGAGGACTGACTGAGGAGAAGAGAATGATCAGAACATCCTTATTTAGAGAGAGAGAGACAGCGAGAGAGAGGCCTTCCTCTGAAAACCTTAATCCTGAGTATTTTGAATTTAATTATCATGGATAATAGGATATGATCTAAGGACAACAATTTTGAGGAAAAGCACCAGCAGCTTCCATCATTTAATAGATGGCAAAATTTGACATACTCCGAGTTTTGCTGTTTCCAGCAATGTTAAATGCACAAATGGACTGTGATTGTTTTATGATGAGGCCAGCTGTGGGCAGGTCACTGTTGCCACAGGCGCTCTCACTGCATTGCAAAAGGCAATGGGAGCTGGAGGACACTTGGGACAATTGGTCTGAGATGCCTATGGAGAGGTGAAGTGAGTGCTTCTCAGCAACAGGGAATGGGCTGCTTATTCCAAGTTGCTTACCCACATGGCACTACAGTTGCAAAGACTGTAAGATGCAAATTTGCAGGCAAGATGGGACAGCTTGAAAAGAAAGAAATGCCAGAAAAAAAAGCAGCCTTAAAGTGTCTCCCTGAGAGCGAGCCACAAAATGGAACTTCCTTTTCAAGGGAAATTGTAGATTGTTTTATTTCACTGCAAATTTTGCAGTGACGCTGATTCACTGCAATGCAACAATCTCTTTTGATACCCTCTGGCTGGAGAGCGGAGCAGGCTGCCTGTCCATCAGCTAGATGGACAACTGGGAAGCTGGTCAGCAGCAAGATAGCTGGACAGCTAGGCAGTCAGCTGACCAGGCAGTAAGGTAACTTGCCTGCTAGCCAGCAAGCTGTTCAGGAAGCCAGAAAACTGGCCAGGAAAGAAGAAGGGAAGTGAGCCATCTAGCCTACATGCCTGGTTTCCTACCTGCCTGTCCATCTACAGATGGGCATTCTGACAGTTGAGCTGGCAGAAAATTAGGCAGGCAGGCCCACCTCCCATGATCATGCTGAAAGAATTAGCAGAATCCAAACATTTTTATTGCACCTATGCAATTGTGTCTGCTCAGCATTTTCCAATGGAAAATTGTTCCACTGAAATATTTGTACTAGCTTCAAATGTCACTCCCTTGTTCCACCTGCACACCCTTGATCATGTCATCATTGTAACCTTCAAAGCTATGTATGAACACTCCATGTGAGATTATATCTTGCTCAAAGTTGCAAATATACTTAGCATCCACACAGAGGGTACAAAATGGCTGGAGAGATTTTTCTGGAATGTTGCCAATTTTTTCACCCATGGACTGAGTCCTAACATATGAAATGCCACTAGAAAGGGATTGGTTTACCAAAGTTTCAACCAATTAAAAAAGCAACATTGAAAATAGTGCCTTTGAACGTAACTATAAATCAGTTTCTCCTGCAAAAATATCAGGGACTAGTTTTAAGTTGTATTTAACTACATCTTGCTATTTTGTACTAATTTGTGCAGGACTCTTGACATGAGTTCCATCATTCTCCCAGTAGCTTGGAAAGCTTTTCTTGTAGCTGATTTCTTCCCAAATAGTCTTCTAAATTTGACTTATGCCTGGGATTCTCCATTAATTAGACAGATATCATTGGCAGAATCCTGAACTTGCTTGTTATTTCCTCTACTCGTGATAGGGTCTAACACACTGTTGAAGATAATAATAACAACACTAATAATAATAAAGAAATCAATGCCAGTCATAGGAATGATCAAGTGTCTAGCTTGTAACTTTGTTAAGATGCTGGTCTCTGTTGCGTCTTTAAGCCCAAATTTTTATGCATAGATACAAAACAGTATCTTTTCTATGCAGTAACTCTGTACTAATGACCCCTTTGTGGCTGGCTTAGTGTAAAGAGGTTGATTTTACTCTATCAGTATTAATGCAGGATTCAGCAGATATAGTGATTAGAATTCACTACATGAGACTACAAATAAATGATTGGAGGAGTGGTGATTAAGCTATGGACACCAGCATGTTTGCTACACATTTGGCTGCTCTCTTATAAACCTGACCAATCAGGTTATCTAGCTCCACTCGGTGTTGTTCCGTGATGTAGGTTCTTCAATGCAGCAAAAAAATCCAGCATCTTAACATTCATCAAACTAGGTTTCCAAGCATTTGTCTTTAACAGTTCCTTCTCCATCAAAGCTGATGAACAAAGAAAATTGATCCAAAGATAATTCTTTTGCTATTACACCAGATAGAATTTGTGTCAGCCTATCCACAGGATGGCTGATATTTAGGCTGATATACTCTTTCTTTTTTAGAGCGCAAACACAGACCAAAACTTCAGCTTGTGAGAAATCTACATAATATTTTTCAATTCATATACTCCTTATAGATCAACCAATCTGTGACTTGACACTGCATCTACCAACTTTCTGGTCTATAGGACTCAAAAAATGCAGTTTGCTGTAAGATGGTCAGTGATAGAAATATTGATTTTATGAAAGAATATCTATGTCAGTTGTTTGCTATAAAAATAAAATCCTTTCCTTTCTTTATAAAGAAATGTCTTAGCTTTGCTTGGGAACTTCAGATGCTTTGTGTTGGTGTCCAAGTACACAGTGGAGGACAACAGTTCATGAGCTTATAAAAATCACGAAATAACGCAATAGTTACTAAATATCTAAAGTAAAGAAAAATAACTAGTTGCCTAATAACTAAACTAAACGAACTAGTTACTACATAAATCAAGTTATGTATTTTTCAGGCAATAAGCTTGTTTCCATATTTTACACACACACTTCTTACTCTTGGTATCAAGGTACACAAGCACTAAGCACCCATTGTTAATAGCCTGCAAAGAAACTGTTTCCATTTCTCATTTATGGACGTAAACTTGCTTATTTCAACCAAAATGAATCTGACTGTTTAACTCTTCCACAGTGTCAGCTCACTGATATGATTTTTTTCCCTGGCAAATAATTTTTTCCCATTCCATAAATACTGATTCAATTTTAACGTATTTGACATGCAGCATAAGCATAAGCACCATCAGGATCATAAAATTCCCAAAGCTGTTTTTGCATTTCAGATGTCAAATTATATATGTTTTTCTTAGATTTTCACTTGTTGTTGATAGTGAATATTTTAAACTATAGAGGGTAGTAAAGGCTTAAATTCCAGTTGTGCTCTATATTCCTTTCCTTCCAAATACCTGTCAGTTTTAAAGCATGAGTGAGGGATCTACTTGTCAATATAAAAGCCAGACAAATTCTGATCCTGAGATATAAAAATCTGCAAGCTTCTCTGTGAACCACCCACTTAATGACACCTTATTAGCCCCTGTCAAGTGCACAAGAGGTTAGGCCAAACTGACAGGTCATACAGACTTACGCTAGAATGGGTGTAAATATAAAAAGCAGTTGATCGCTCCTGAAATAATTAAACCACCAGATATTCTGGAAGCAAATTAAACAACGCTGCCCGCTAAAACCATGTCATTCTTGTGAACTGGATAATGGCTATTCCTCACAAAGCCTTTATTGAAGAGGATGCTGTTAGGCTCAGATTATTATTATTTCAGCAATTTTCATGCTCCAACAAAGGACAAAATAGATTTTTAAAAAGCTGGACATTCAGAAAATGGAGAAATGGATAAGTATTAGGGCTGACAAACTCGCATCTTGCCACTTGATGACTTTTCATCAGAAACTGAAAGGATTACAAGGAGCAGCCATTTGCGAGTCTGTCCTCCTTCATTTCACATGCCAGTGAAAATAAAGCAAATCAGGTATTCGGCATTTATTCTCTAGCTTTGCAGTCACTGGCAATGAGGAGAGGTAAAATGGGATTTTCAAAAGTAATCACCATTGGGCTAAGTTTGTTAACTGACCTCAGAGTAGTGTTAAGTCAAAGGTCAGTGGCTTTGGTCACCCCTTTTATATTTTATATATAATTCCTATGGTTCTTCAGTGCAGAAACAGTTATAATTATTGTCCCCACCTAGACTGACACCTAAGGAATCATAATATGTACAACAGCCACATGGAGTTTAATGTGAGTTTTGGTAGTTGAGTAGTTCTCAGGATAAGGTCCTTTTGTGTACTACTTTTAATTTCCATCATGAAAGTGGCAAATATTTAAAAAATGGGAATTTTCCTCCATTACCTTTTTTTTCTCTCATTTCTGAGAACTGCTTTGGCAATACACTCCTCACACTGACAGTTTGATATTGGCTTGCTGTGTTACACATAAAATTTTTGATTTGCAGTACTGCAGGTGAATCTGTTAGCAGCGGAAAGTAAAGCGTCTCTTGATACCATTACCTTTTACACCAGCCTATTCAGTAACAGCATGCTGCTTCTGAAAGTCTAAGTAGTGTTCTTGCTACCCCAGTTCAGGCAGCTTCTTTTGTTCAGGCGCAAAGGATGAAATAAACACAAAACACCCTCTGCTGCATTGCTCCAAACTACTGTAATCAACTAAAAATGTTTCTCCGGTCACTAGAACATGATGGGTCTCTGGTAGCCTTCTAAAATCTCAGCAAGAAACTAAGATTTTTCTAGTAAATGGGATTCTTGTGCCATTAACAACATTCTATAGCAAGTTCTATTTCCACTGCACCCATTGAAGCAGAAGAAAATGAACCATCTCCTTTTCTTTTTTCTCTTCCATAAAACAAAAACTAACTAAAGAGATGTTGTCCATAATAAAGATCTAAGTAAAACGCAATATTTTATCGATTAAGTGAGTGGCACCACAGTAACTAAATTGAAAAGTTTTGTTCATATTCTCTGACTTATCAAATACAAAAACTGATTTAAAAAAAATCAATCACTTATAGTATTTGTACCATCTAATAAAGCAAAAATCATTTCAGTATTACACTCACCTCTATAAAGCCTATTTTTATGGGCTACAATTTATGTGGTTGCACAAACATTGATAAAGTAGGTAATAAATTTGCCATACAAATATAAAAGATTACAAATCTTTAGTTACAGTTTAATAATCTAATTTAATCTGATTTTTTTCTGTAATCTTATTTTAATTAAGGACTTTTTAAGACAGAAAAATTGCTAGCACTTCCCAGAAAACCACCTAAAAGTCACACATCTTATGAAATGAATTGAGGTCTATGTCATCCTTTCTGTCTCTTACCTAAAACCCCTACTCCCCCCAAAAAGTAGAAAATCTGTTATGTTGACCAAGATTCTAGCAGAGGGAGCAACTGTGACTCCCCTCTGACTCCATATGTGTTTTCTACCTTGTAGTTGGTCAAGAAGTGGGAAGAAGTTGGATAAGAGCCACTCTCCACAGTAGCATTTCCTGAATTTCCTCATTAGAGCTGCCACCCACCATGACTTTAAAATGCCCTCTCCATTCTGTAAAAAAAAACCCATCCCTAGAAAAGGGGTATTAGCTCAACCACATTTGGTATAGTCGTGGCTCAAGAGAATGTCCAAAGATATATGTGAAAATATTGTAGAATTTGGAACATCCTTTAAGTTCATAGATTCCAAGGCTGGAAGGGAAAACTAGTATAATTTTGTCTGACCTCTTGTATAAAGCAGGACGTAGAATTTCCCCAAAATAATTCATGTTCAAACGTGAGCATATCTTTTTAGTATCACATCAGTTCTTCATTTTAGAATTGTCAGTTGTGGTGGATTCTCCACAACTGACTGTGATAAATTGTCTCAGTTGTTGATTATCCTCATTGGTAACAATGCACATCTTAGTCTCAGTCTGAAAAGGAAAAGCCTTCCCTGACTGAGCTGGAATTGGAGACTCATGCCCTGTGGCCAGTGGAAAGGCATGTCAACCTCCCTTCTGACAGGAGAATTGAGCAGAAAAGCTATTTTACTCAATCCCTTTTGCAGATTTTTCACAGGCACATATGATTTACTCCCTACTCTCTTTGGCCAGTTGATACTTTGTCTGCAAAAGGAAAAGCAGCATTCCAAAAAGTTCTCCTTGATGACAGAGTTACATATGCAAGTTGTCAGATAACTGTTCTTAACACACCTTCTTTTGAAGAGATTTGATGTTTTCTTCTTGATGTATTTTACTAACTATGCCTTTTAACTTTGCTCACTGAAGAGAAGACACTTAGCTAGTCAAAGAACTTGTGTCAAAAAGTATCTGCTTAGGTACCATTTGTAGGATTATATGGTAATTAGTTTCTATTATTGTTTACCCAACAGACTTGTCAGCTACCAATTCTTCACCTATTTGGAGATTTTTGATTTTAGGAGAAACTGAATTAGGGAATCTTACACATTTTCTGAACATCTTGGAGAAAGGTACGTTCTCGCTGTACTCTCGTCTCTCACAAGGCTTGTGTGCTGTAGATCTTGTAAAATTATGTGTTTAAACACAATATCAGATATGATTTAAAAATTATAAAGTCTAAATGAAATCTGTTGACATGAGAACATTAAAGCAATTTTTTTTTACATTAGTAAAATTAAAAACAACAACATTGAAAGGAATCAAGAAAGTTGAGGCAAATTATTTCAACATCTTCCCATTGAAAATATAGCAAAAAAAAAACCATATTCCTGAAACATTTCAATAAAACTACGTTTTCCCATAGAAAGCAGGTTAATCAAAAAACATTTGACCCAGCTCTGGTTAACAATTTTATAATAAACAATGCCTGATTGTCATCCCAGTGTATACATTATATACTGTATATAAAGTGTTCTTAACCATTTTTCTTGTACATGCTGTATACAGTATACTGTAATGTTTTAGTTTCTTTAAGCCTTTTTTACCCTTTTTGCTCAGTTCAGATGCTGCCGCTGTTACCTTATGACTCATTTTTTGCCGAAGCTCACTCACTAGGCTCTTGCCATTTTGATGCCGGACTATCAGGAGTGCCAGACTATTGGAGTTTTACTGTAGTTTGGAAATCTTATTGGCAAACACTGCTCACCTTCATGCCCCTTTGCAATAATGCTCTTTATTCTTCTGACTCAAACTCTACTTCCACTGGCTTCAGAGGGTACAGGAATAGATTCGTCAATAGAGGACCCATGCATGAAGTTATCATTCAAATTAAATAAACAGTGCATATACGCATTCTGGAAGTAACACATTTAGAAAACACCTTCATGATTGGCATGTATTCCGAACATCGCACTGAATAAGAAATGTGAGTACTGAGAAATAAATACCCAAGTTTTGAAGACTTGAAAATAGCACATTGAGCGTGTCCAAGACCTTAGTCCCTTTCCTCCAGAGACATATGGATGAGTATTTATTTCAACACCTTTCGGTGTGCTTATGTGAAGAACCAGTTATTCAAAAACAGAAGGGATGGGAGAGATGTAGAAATCTTAAAGTCATTTTAAAGTCAATTTTAAACAACCTGAACAGTTCTGACCCTCCATTCCGGAGTCCTGATCCAAAGCCCCATTGACATCATGAGATTTGGAGCAATCCCAGGAGGAGAGTTTGGAGAACGAATAGTAAAATCAATTCAGCTAATGGTACAGCAGAATAAGAGTTCATTGGAATGAGAAAGCTATGAGAGCTGCATGCTATAATTTCAAAGACAAAGACTGGAAGCTTGGAGGAGGAGATCAGTAGTATTTAACTGGCAGGTAAAGCAAATACTTCCTTAGCTCACTAAGTTGCTTTGAAAAATTTTGGATGTAGCTATCAGTCATTGGGTTTCTTTATTAACAGAATTTCTCACAAATAACTCCAATCAATGCTTAGGTACTACATTGCTTTTCTGCATTGCCCTGTTACTATCTGACATTACATCACTGATGTATTCTTGCTGGAATGAGTTTGTGCACTAGATATTATTTATTTTTTATGTAACCTTTATACATTAATAAACTCTTGCATTTGTGGCAAGATGAATGTTAAGGCATTCCATTTAACTTAAAAAAATACTGCTTAACCACATAGGAAACAAAAATAAAGATATCAAGTCCCTGTCTGTAGCTGTAATATCATTCTGTTTCCAAAAGGGGGGTTCAATTACACCTCGCAGTCCCTTGTTTTCAGAATTATTTAATATTTAATAATTTTTCTTTGACTACAAGAAAATAACCTGATCATTTAGGGCAAAAATCAACCTTCCTGAAATGGGAAGTGATACTGTAATTGCACATCATTCTGTCTCTCCTATTTTATTTAGGTTCACTATACCACACTAATAACTATGGCATGTGATATCTTTCAGAGAAAGTGTGTGTGTCTGTGCACACATGTGTGCATGAAGGCAGTCAGGAGAATGATTTTGAATAAATTATAGTGTTTAAAAACCTCACAAATGCACACACACATCAGGACACTGCTGGTTTAAGTTCCCACAATATCTGTATTTCTACCTACTGCATCTAATGAAATCTGGTCTGAAATTAAATAACACATGCATCTATCACACGTGTTAGTCTGTATCTGCACAAACAATGAGGAGTCCTGTGGCAGCTTAAAGAACAGATTTATTTGGGTATAAGCTTTCGTGGGTACCACCCACTTTGTCAGATGCATGGAGTGGCATAAATATACGAGGATATGAAAAGAAAGGAGTTACCTTATCAAGTGGAGACCGGTGTTAATGAGGCCAATTCAGTTAGGATGTATATGGCCGGATCCCAACAGTTGATGAGGAGAAATGAATACCAAGAGAGGGAAATTTCCTTTTGTAGTGAGCAGCAAAGCATAATGCTACATATATACAGTTTCATCATTTCCATAGTGTTGCATACTGCACATGTAACATGGTCTAGGGCTGAAGTTCCTCACCTAGAATGCAACATCCAAGATCATGGCTATAGAGCAGCCCACATATGCAAACTGCAAAAGAAAGAAGATTGCCATTAGCTGTTTCCTTGGAGGGACAGGCTGGGCCCTGCGTTACGCTACCATATCTATTTGACTGTAAGGGAGTAGAGAAAAATCAGAAGGCTAGTTGCTTGCATAAAGACACTATGTCTAGACTGCCATGATTTTCCGCAAATGCTTTTAACAGAAAAGTTTTCCGTTAAAAGCATTTGTGGAAAAGAGCGTCTAAATTGGCACGGATGCTTTTCCACAAAAGCACTTTCTGCGGAAAAGCGTCCGTGCCAATCTAAACGTGCTTTTGCGCAAAAAAGCCCCAATCACCATTTTCGCGATCGGGGCTTTTTTGTGCAAAACAAATCTGAGCTGTCTACACTGGCCCTTTTGCACAAAAGGACTTTTGCCCGAACGGGATCAGCACAGTATATCCGCAAGAAGCACCGATTTTAGACAGTAGAAAGTCAGTGTTCTTGCGGAAATTCAAGCGGCCGGTGTAGACAGCTGGCAAGTTTTTCCATAAAAGCAGTTGCTTTTGCGGAAAAACTTACCAGTCTAGACGCAGCCATTAACATGTTGGAGTCCAGCACACAATTCGTGGCATCCATTAGATGTTCAACCACTTGTATGGAAGGCATGCTCAGAAAATTTAGAGACCATCTTATGGATTTGCAAATATACCCAGTTTCTTGAAATTGTGGGTACTGCCTGATTCTGCTGTCTCTCAAACTCCTAAGTGAACTATCTTCCCAGTCAATCTTGATAGCTAGCCACACACACCAGCTGAGAACTATTATACTTCCAATGTAAATTATACTTCTAGAACCTCTGAACTCTCCTTCTAATTCAGAGACTCTAGAGGTCCTACTTCACAACCTTCATCTTAAAACATTTGCTCACTCTGTTTTTAGGACCTTGCCCTAGAACCCAATTTAGCCCCTTGCAAAATGAAAACTGGTTTGCGTTAATTCACAGCTCTTAATAGCCCGAGTTATTAATGCCTGTAAAGTGCTTTGAGATCCACAGAAAGAAACTGTTATAGAGTTTCCAAAGTGTGTGCAACCATGTTTCTGAAAATCAGTAATTAACTGTATGTGGTCCATGTAGCAAAATTACATTAGTTAGTACAGGCTGTGCCATCTTGGTTTGGCACCCTTGAGATCTAATTGGTCCCAAACCTGGGAATTTGCCCAATCAGGGGAGGTCCCTGCTGGCCCCTTTGCTGCTACTGGCTTCCAGGCTCTGTTCTGGTGGCAGCACAGGAGCCGGCATTAACCAAACAGGGACTAGAGAGTGCTCAGGGGAAGAGGCTGTGGACAGCCAGGGGGCTAGGAGCACAGCCCTGTAGGAACACGCTGAGCCCCATAGCAGTGGAGCTCTGCTCCTAGACCCCACCGCTGGCTGCAGGGCTGTGCTCCTGGCCCCTGGCCATGGGGCTCCATAGCCTCCCTGCCTCTTCCTCCAAGTGTCCCCTCCCAGTCCCCTTTCAGTCAATGTTAGCCCGTTCTGCTGCCGCCAGCTGCGCAGCTCCACTCCAGCAGCAGCAGAGGGGCCGCCTTTGACCGAGCAATGGGGTGGCCACTCGGGGAGTAGAGGAGTGAGAGTGGGTGTGGAGTCCCAGGAGCACAGCCCCATGGGATCACACACACTCCCAGTCCCTGCCACTGACTGCAGGGCTGTACTCCTGGCCCCCGGCCACAGCTGCCTCTTTGCTCCAGCATTCCCCACCCATGCTGCTCCCCCTCTTTCTTCCCTCCCTGAGCTTCTGGTGCTCTGGAAGCTCTGGGAAGGCAGGGAAAGCGTTGCTGAGCAAGGGGACCAACTTTTCCCCATGAGTGCCACAGCATGGGAGCACCCACGGGGATGCTGGACCACAGATGGTGCCAGACTATAGAAGACCAGAACCCACTGGTCAAACCTGTACACAAAAGGACTACTGCTGTATGAATGGTATCTCCGGATAGCCACAGCAGAAAGGAGAAAACTAAATCCATTTCTTTTTACAGATTAAATATTCACAAAATGTTTATAAAAAATATCTAGCAAATAATTAAGATAAATGCATATCCTCATCAAGATGATAGATGAAAAAGGTTGTGAATTTTTAATCGGAAAAATAAAAACATAACATTAATAGGACTTAATGGCATTATTAAATATTTAAATGTGTATTAAAATCTTTCTGTTTAATATTTATACACTTCAGTATCTTTGTTCATAAAACAGCATCAACTACTGAAATTTTAGTTTGCATTAATTAACTTGCTCAAAGTGAACTTTTTTGTACTGTCTTACAGCATGTATTTTCTCTGCAGGTAAATAATACCACAACAGATGCATTCAGAAAAAATGACACAAGTGCCCATTTCAGAGATAAAATTTTAATAATAATATTAAAGTTTTTGCAAGGAGACATAATTATTGATATTTTAATGTATTCAATAAACCTTCATTGCAAACCAGAGTTCACAACTCCATCTATATACCACCACATAGTTGACATTGACTAACATAAACTACAGCGAGTTCAGAAACTTAAGGGATGGGGTGGCCAAGATGCAAATAGTCTTGTTTAGACCCAACAGCTGATCACTGATTGACACACAACACAGGTGTGCAACTGTGCACTAAAGATGCGTCCACACTGCACCATATTTCAAAATAAGATATGCAATTTGAGCTACGCAAATAGGCTACGTCTAGACTGGCATGATTTTCCGGAAATGCTTTTAATGGAAAAGTTTTCTGTTAAAAGCATTTTCGGAAAAGAGCGTCTAGATTGGCACGGACGCTTTTCCGCAAAAGCACTTTTTGCGGAAAAGCTTCCGTGCCAATCTAGACGCGCTTTTCCACAAAAAAGCCCCGATCGCCATTTTCGCGATCAGGGCTTTTTTGCGGAAAACAGAGCTGAGCTGTCTACACTGGACCTTTTGCGCAAAAGTTTTGTGCAAAAGGACTTTTGCCCGAATGGGAGCAGCATAGTATTTCCGCAAAAAGCACTGATTTCTTACAGTAGGAAGTCAGTGCTTTTGTGAAAATTCAAGCGGCCAGTCTAGACAGCTGGCAAGTTTTTCCGGAAAAGTGGCTGATTTTCTGGAAAAACTGGCCAGTCTAGACACAGCCATAGCGTATCTTATTTTGATTTCAGAAACGTCCTTTACACCTTGTGGAATGAGGTTTACAGGGACATTGGAATAGCAAGCCCGAAATAACAGGCTTGCAGTGAAGACACGGGATAGCTATTTTGGGATACTCAAGTATCCTAAAATAGCTTTGCAGTGTAGATGTACCCTAAGCAACTAGCCTATGCACACATGAATTATTGTTATTATTACTTTTCTCCTTCTTTTTCCTCCTATTCTTTATTTGATTATACCTTAAATTAGATAGCAGTCACTTCAGGGGCTTCAACATTGCCTTGCGTATGGTCTTGACCCTGATCCTTAAATATGTATTACAGTTAGAACTAAAAAGCACCAAATGTAACTGCATACCTGGTTGCTTATTGGAGCAGCCATTTTCTGCTACAAGTTGAATCTCTCTAGCCCAGCGCTCTCGGGACCTGACCAGTACCAAAACAGAGAATTTGCCAAACCATAGGTGGTCAATATTGTCTAGCAGCATTACCAACACTTCCACCACTTACTGGGCTCTTAGAAGACATTTAGTGGTAAATTAGAGCGAAATAGCAGCACAGAACACTGAGAGCCAGGACTGGTGGCTATAAACACACTTAACGGGACTGGGGAAATCTTGGCCACACCCATGGTAAGTGGACATCTGACTAACTAACAAGAGCTTTCTGCACTAAATGTGCTTGTCTCTGATTTAGCAGGCTTTGGCAAACTTCAAAGCATTTGTCTTACTTTGCTTGACTAAGATGATGTCCATTCTACCAGATCTTTGCTATTTTATGATCCAGCTAAAAATTTATCTGCAAATAGCTTGAACCCTTTTGTAGCCTCTGAACTCTTGATCAAACCTTAAAGCTCCTTGATTAGTCCAATATGGGGATGTCTATCATACTCCTATTACCTGAGAACGTGTTGGAAAAGGTAAATTCGCTGAAGTTCTCCATAACAAAACGTTCCAGCAGCAAGCAAAGACCTTTGCACCTGTAGCACTTCTCACTGATCATTGCAGAGTGGCCCAGGATGAGCTGCCAAACCTGCCCCAGATAGACTCTGCCTAACACACCCACCCAGAAGATTTCTAACTCTGTCTCACCACCTGCGCTTTATTCTTCCAAGAATTTTATAGGGTCAGGAGCAGTCTTGAGCTTCTGGTTATACAACACCAACCCAACTCTGATGCCTAGTCATGCTAGGTAAGCCATTAGCTGGCCAAAATAACACAAGTGGGAGATTTAGCCATGTCTGATTTTGATGTCCATTCCTTGACTTTTGTAATGGAGTACAGAATCTTTCCCTGTACTGTGTAGCTTAACAACATTAGGCTTCAGAGATAACACTATTGGGAGAGAATGGATCTGTTCACACCTTAGGAATATTGTTTCAAGCTGGCTTTTTCCGTAAATTAAAGGAACTGCTATATTGGGCCACATTCTGAAGAATTTCCTCACACCAGAGGGGCTAGAAACCACACATTTAAGTTTCTGCAGAAGAAAAGGCTTCTAAACAGCTGCAAAAAACTGGTGTTCTGGAATCTGGAGAGAGGATTTTTTGTTGCCTGTTCCAAGTTGTGTATTTTTGTTGCCTCTCACAGTACCTGCTTTTCAATAATGAGAGATCTAATTTCTATAGATAGAGGCCCATATACTCCCTTTCCTTCAAAAGGAATAGTGGAAAGTAGGTTGACAACAATTATATAGAACTGCGCTTCATAGTATGATAGCTAACCTGACTTCTGCATACCTAGCATAAACCCTTCTGTTGAATTCATGCAGCAAGAGGTAGCATGGAGGAGGCGGGGGAGAAGTTGAAAGACAGCTACTCTATGTAATATGTTCTCTGCTGGGTAGCTAATTTTAGTTTATTGCTGCTATTTGGTCTCAATGGAGCTGGTCATGTGCTTTAGGTTAGGCACATAGTTAAATACCTTGTTGAATCAGAGCTGTACTTAGGATGAGTGCGTACATCCATATTTCCAATATGTTTGCAGATAAGGAGTGACAGAAAGCCAGGGTTTGAAATGAGAAATGGCTTTTTTTTCATGTTTACATTCGGAATGCATTGAAAAACAGTAGTCCCAAGACTAAGAAGAACGAACACTTCAGGAAATGGAGTCAGTAATCTTATCATTCTAAATTAAAAATCACCTTTTCAATCTGTCTCTCACTTGTGCTCTGTCACAGAATGGCCAGGCCATATTTATTTTTTCTGTGGACAAGTTAACCTAATAAGCAGTGAGAGCATTTTATATCTGATCTGCCTGAGTTTCATCGTCTGCACTGATTTGATCGGGTTTCTTGTATGACTCTTTTAAAACTCTGCCTGATTTGATTCCCTCTTCAGGGGTCTGTCACTATACAAAAAAAGCTAGCTTTCCAGTGTGTGAGGATGCCGTATCAGACATCAGATTTGCTCCATTTATGATGTTTGTGCTCCAGAAATGATAGCACTTAGTCCCGCAGCAGTAAGTTCGGAGGCTTTATCTTAGTGCCCACTTGTACATGTCTGAAATCCAAATCACACTTTGGAATGAATAGCAATCTCTGCTCAGCAAAGGTCCAGGGCTGGAATAGTCCAGTACTCCCTTCCCTCCTGTCGAATGGCACTGCTCCGTGGTGGGAAATGCTGACGACAGGAGAAAGCTTCTATGCCCTTTGGTGCTGGTGGAAATAGTCATTCTTCAGGTTTTACCTCTGGGGGATGATGACAAGCCCAAAAGAGGAGAGCCTTATTGTTGGCTACATGGAAGCCTTTTTCTTGCAGTGCACACTCTAGAGATGAGGATCACTTCTTTAGATCACTTACCAGATGTAGGATTTAATGCAGTGGACTCTCGCTGTGGACAGAAGCGTTGACAATAGGGATGTGAAGGACTAGTCAACTATCCAATGAGCAAATGCTTATCAGATAGGCGACATGCTAGTCGCTTCCCCCTGCCCTTGCTGTCTCTATCAGAAAAAAGCAGCAAGGCCGGGGGGGGGGAACGGAGGGAGAAGAGGGGGTACTTCAAAGCAGCAGTGCTGCTTGAAGTCTGAGGCCAGACCCCAGGCTCCATATGGCACTGCTGCTTTGAAATGCCACATGCAGCCCTGGGCCAGCTAGGGTATCCCCAGGCTGCATGCAGCATTTCAAAGTGGCAGCACTGTGTGGAGCCCAGGATCATCTGGGGACTCCCCCACTGACTCCGGGCTCCACGCGGCATTTTTGCCTTTGAAGCTTTAAACCCCCAACTTAAACCTGTCCAACACATTATCACTAAACTACAACCTATACTGGAACAGGATACTAAACTCCGAGAGGCTCTGCGAGACAGACCCATAGTCTCCTATAGACAACCACCTAGCCTCAAGATAATTCTTACCACCAACCACAGGACATACCACACTAATACCAACCCTGGAATCTTCCCTTGCAACAAACCCCGTTGCCAGCTTTGTCCACATATTCACTCTGCTGATACCATTATTGGACCTAACCAATTGAGTTATAAGATCAAGAACACATATTCCTGCTCATCTAGAAATATAATTTATGCTATCATGTGCCAAAAGTGTCCATCTGCTATGTACATTGGACAAACGTCTCAAACACTTCGCCAAAGAATCAATGCCCATAAAACAGATATTAGACAGGATCACAAAGAAAAAACAGTTTCTTGTCATTTCAACCAGAAAGACATTGTCTCAATGACTTGATTACCTGCATCCTGCTTCAAAGACCTTTTAACACCAGACTTGAAAGAGAATCCTCTGAACTGTCATTCATGCTTAAATTCAATACTTTACGCCTAGGTCTAAACAAAGACATTGATTATCTTACCCATTACAAAGATAGCTTCCCCAATTATCACCTCTAATACCATTAACTCACAGACATTTACCTCCCTCCCTCATCCCCCTTCTGTTCTGAAATTTGATTTGTCCTTTTCATGTGTGTTCATTTTTTTTATTGTATCCTTTGGTATATATGGTTGTGACAATTTTCTTCCACTGTTTGATCTGAGAAAGTGGGTTTGGCCCACGAAAGCTCATCACCTAATAAACCATCTTGTTAGTCTTTAAAGTGCTACATAGTCCCGTTTTTTGTTTCAAGTGAACCAAAGACCTCAGTTTCTACTATTTTTAATCCCATACTTACAACTTACTTTTAAAAATACACATTCAAGTAGATATAGGGGAGGGAATGTTTGGTCCAGTGTTTATTTCAGATCTGTCTTAATATCCCCTTTCAAAAGGAAGTGGAAAAATGGAACGCTCAGGTTTACAGTGAAATGTGTGTTTACAGTCGTATATGATGCTACTTTAATATGATCAGAATAATTGGGCTATGTGGTGTTAGCATGCGAAATGTGAAATATGTAGCTTTGTTAATTAAAAAATATGAAAATTAGTAATGGCAATATAAATGATAAACAACATTTAAATGGATTTAATTTCTGAGTCTGTTCTCCCAGTATAAGAATTTCTCCCTTTGAACAAGATAGACATCATAGTCAAGGGGGCCTTCAGATTCTTGTCTCTTAATTTGCTGGGATGTTATCTGAGATGGTTAACATTATAGAGTGAAATACACTGTCATTCTAGAAGAAGTTGCATTGGTCCTTTCTCCTGCTGGATAGTTGTAAGAACAGGAAATCTGTACTTCTCAGCCACAATTTAAAGACAAAATCACTGGAATAGAGGGAACACAATAAAATAGAATAAGATCATATAAAACACCTCTCATACTCCAGATACTTTATCTGAAACCCTTTGCACAAAGTAACGAATTAGTACAGTAGAAAGATCATGAGCATAAAGAAAGTGTAGATACTATGATTACTTGGCCAGATCCTGAACTCTACTGCTTAGCACTCAGATTCCCCTATGGTTGAGTTATTTAGGACCACCTTAGCCAGTTCTATGTCAGCCCTGATGGAAGGCTGTACCAGGAAGGAGGCAGATTGAAAGTGCTGCTGTGCTCTGCTTATCTTGGCTGCTCTAATGGCCTTTTGGTGGCTGTTGCAGCCATAAGCAAATTAGAGTAGCATCGATGCTGTTCTAATTTGGGCTAGGGTCGAAGTGGCTCATGCTTCAGAGAAGCGATGCATAATGATATAGTCCAGACACCTCCACTCCAGTCCGGCAGTAGGTACAGTTTGACCTGAACCAGAAAGTGAGCTCACTGTGTCCTCTTGTGTGCTTCAGCGGTTAACGTTCATTTTGAAGCTATGAATTACATTTCTATCCCTTTCCTTTGCAAAGATTATTACTAATGAAAACTAATGTGGTTTCCCCCTCTTTGCCTAATCTTGCAGAAAACTGTGTTTGTCAAAAGCAGGAGCACCAGGAAAAGGGTGAATTCTGCTCTTCACTATCTTAGCAGCTTCAATGTAGCATCAAAAAGCTTCTTGTTATGAGCACTAAAGAGCATTGCTATAAACAACTGTCCTGTGAAATAAAACAAGCAGAGGCAAGGACTTGACAAATAAGTAAGGCTCCTGTCTATTGGCCAGGGACAAGGTGCTAGCACCTTTCCAGCTAGAACCATGTTAAAGATCATCTTGCTGGAAAGGCGCTAGTACTGTTTCTCTGGACAGTGGAGACAGAGCCTGACTTCATCCTTTCATTCTCTCTCTTCCCTCCTGTCAAATTGCTTGGACTTTCTCTAAACTGCTTCAACCTTTCTTGGCAGTTCTCTGCTGTACCAGAGCTTATGGCTTATCTTTAGATAGAAATGCTCATCACTTAGGCCTTGTCCCCACTTCAGAATTTTGAACTGGTGTCATATCACCAAAGTGAAGTAGCAACAATGCTGTGTTTCCATGGAGTCTCGTAACAGTTTCCCCTATATCCACTCTAGCACTGTATTGCATTCTGTGCATGTATTAGAGTCACATTGGGGTACGTCTCCTGGGACAGATCGCAGAGGCAGGGTTTTTTTCTGAAAGATTCTGGGAAGTTGTGGGAGAAGAAATTAAGCCCCTCTGAGCCTCTGTTGCTATTGCCATTTCCTCATACTTGCCTCAGAATGGAGATCAAGATGTATGTTTGGCTCTTGCTTCTTGCTTGGCCAAAAAGGTTCTGTCACTGGCAGGCTGAGCTATGTGGTGGTAGAGAAGTTTCAGAGGGGTAGCGATGTTAGTCTGTAACTGAAAAAGCTTTAAAAATAATGAACAGTCCTGCAGCACCTTAGAGACTAACAAAAAATATAGATGATATCATGGGCTTTCATGGGCACAACCAACTTCTTCAGATGGTGGTAGAGAGTATCCCAGCCATGTTTTCAGAGAGCCATACACAAAGAACAGCAATTAACAGGAGTTTTGCTGGAGTGGTTGTATTCCCCTATGCCCAGTTCAGATCCATGAGGCCTATGCTTATGAGGTACAGCATTGTTGGGAGGTCTAGATCATGACTTCAGATTGGTAAAATCATGCTGTTCTTCAGACCTAGGATAAGCAGCACTTCCGAATAGTCACCGAGACCTATGTTCACCTTCCTGATGAGTGAGCTTAAGCAATGTAATGCCAGAGGACTGGAACGAGAGCACCATCCCCCATGGAAGCAAAAGGGATGACTGCCCTAAGGAAGCTGGCTAACTTAGATAGTTTCTTATCAGTTGGACACTTCAACTGCTTTCAAAAGTTCTTTCGGACTTCAGAAAAACACAGCTTTCAAGCAGAGTTAATTCAGACAATTTCTTTGTATTATAAAGTTATTTGGAATAAAAAGTAAATTTGTTAAGAGCTTTAGCATCTCCTTCCACAAAACAATCTATGGGGGATCCCTGAGTCTCCAGGAAATCAACCTTACCAAGTATATGATAGGGTGGGGAAGAAGTTCAAGAGTTACGGATTGGTTTGGGCATGGAGTTTTCAAACTCCCACATCTATGGGATCTATGGGAAAGCCGGAGTAGGAAACAGCCATTTAGAAGACCAATTGTTTCACGCTTTTCTGTAAGTACACCTGTAAAAAGCCATGCGACTGTGAACAGGGAGACTAACACACCTTTTGGTTGAGTTGCTATTTGTGCCAGTTAATTCAAGTTAGCTACCATAATTGCAAAATCTAGTGTAAACAATCACAGGCTTTGAAAACCAAAGAGAGCTGTCAAGAGTTTTGCTGGACTTTTAAATCTCCCTGAACACATGTCTGAGGACATAGGTAACTGTTGTCTGCAGGAGGAGGAGGTGCAGGGAGGGCCACCCAGTGAGATGGGGAGGAGACATAAGGCACCCCATTTGACAATTAAAATTTTAGTGGAGGCACAGGGGACAGAGCACTTTCCAAGTGCTATCACAAGTCACCTATGCCTGTGGAGCACCCATGCTAGAATTTACAGTTATGCTAGCAGTGGTATTAGCTTGAGTTTCAGCAGGACCAAAAGCTTGAGTGCATTTGTCTGAGAGTTGCTTGCAGAAGCATCAACTCCAGATTTCTGGGCAGATATCTGCAGGGCCAGCCAATGAGGGAAGTGCAGCCATGAAAGCAGCAGCTCCCCTTCCTAATCCTGACCCTCCAGCCATGGTAGAACTTGAACCTTGTAGGGATGCAGTAGCGAGGCCTCTATAGGTTCTGAGGCGGCGAGGGAGGGATGGAATGATGCCACGAAAATGGCATCTTTTGTCCATGCCCACGGAGCCATTCAAGACAGTCTCAATCTCCTGTGCTCTAAGAAGAGAAGGGTGGTTTCTCAACTTGGATCATATTGTTTTGTGCATCATTATTTTCATTTGCTCTTCAACATAGTAGTTTCCAATAAATATTTATAGATTTAACTATGAGTATATTTGTTGTGCTGGAGGTTACTTAGCAATGCTTAATTACCACCAACAAGTAAAATTAAGTAAGCAATTTATTTTTAATTAATGAAAACAAATTAAATATGTATCATTTTTTTCTTATGAGCGATTAACTTTAGAGGAGGCATGACACCCACTTGCTCCTGGTCTTCATTTGACCTGGCATTAGCCAATGGGGCAGCACCTTTAGCTTCCTTCGGGAGAAGTTACTTTGTGTGCCAGTGCATCAGGCAGATAGAGGCCTCTGGATTGTACTGCAGGTGATGAATGGTGATTATCTGCAGTTTTTTATACTGAAGTGAAACATTGTTTCAGAGTTGGGGACTAAATCTCTGTATACTTCAATGACAGCAGATTAGAGAGTGTAACCAAATCCCTCTCTGGTACACTAAACAGGGCAGAGACTTAGAGGTCATGCATTCAATTTGGGGCAATTACTGTCAGTTTAACTTTGAAGATGAAGGAAGATAGTGTATAATTAATCAAGCAGATAGGCATGCATAGCTTTAACACAAAAGATTTAATGGAACAATAGACATGGAACTGGAAAATAGGGAGGGAGCGAAAGACATTTTGGAGGGGACACATTGTAAAGAGCTGTACTCCCATCCCCGCCTGCCGTCCCTCCCTCTCTCCCCATCCCTTTTTCTAAACATGTCATGAAAACCAGAAATCCAGAGGGGCTAAGCAAACAAAGCAAGAATGTTGCTTTCTATTATCCAGTTAGATTTCAGGTTTTATTCTCTTTAGTCTGCAGTGAAAGGTGCCAGGCCAAAAGGCCTGGAGCTTGAGGCCATCCACTGAACCGGGGTAACACTGGAATAAACAATGCAAGCTCCCCCCACGCTGACCCTAACAAGGTATTACAAGCACAACTGAAATCTATTTTAGGAACCGATATGGACCCTGACGCTAGTGTAATTGAATGGCTCAGAATCTTTAAAGGCATTTCTCCTTATAACATCCCTGTGGGATTGGGCAGTTCTCTTGTCCCCATTTTACAGATGGGGTACTGAGGCCTACAGAGACTAAGTAATTTGCTCAAAGTCACAGGGGGACAGAGGAGAGAATTGAACCCAGGGCTCCTGAATTGGCTGGTGCCCTAACTCCTAGATCACACTTGCATGCAGAAAAAGCTTCCTTGGAGCAGAAGCCAATTAAGTACTCGGCTGATTAATGAGCTACAGTAGCACTGAGAATGGTGTTGGACTGAGGCTCCCCATTTTATGTAATCTGCCACTGAAATAGCAATGACCAATCGAGTTAATATGAATCCATGCCCTGGAAATATAAAGGACTCTGTCTCTCTTTTTGCATTATCTCCTGAAATTTCAAAGGGTTAGTCTTCTAATTACTTCTCAAATCTAATTTGCCAAGATAAGTAATAATTTCCCCTCTTCTATGAAATGTAGATGTAAGGAGCATGTCAAACAGCTTGCAGTAACTCAGGAGAACAGTGCTCCCCAGATGCTACATCTGTTTCTCATCTATCATTTTCTTTTTTAACATTTGTGTTTACTCTCCTGCAGCTTATGAATAACTAAGTTTTGTCATCAGGGAAAGTCACCTCTGAATGCTCCTTATTACTTTTTAACATATTGATTTGGACTGAGGTAGGTTTCAGTGAGGCGCCCACTGTGGTGGATGCTGTAGAAATATCTCGGTGCAACAACCCTTGCCATGCAACTTAAAAAGGCCAACAGTTGAAGAGTGGGACTATATGATGCAAAACACAAGCACAGGACCAAGGTTAGTGAGAGTGATGAAGTGGTGGGGAGAGGAACGTGGAGGTAAGAGGAGAATGGGTGAAAGGAGAGACAGGAAGAAAAAAGTGTACATAAATTTGGGATGCAAGGGGCAGAAATTATGAGAGAGGAGTGTGAAAGTGGGGAAACACAACCAAAGTAACACTTGTGCAAATTGTATGTCCAGAAGCTATAAAGGCCTCTCCCAGCTGCTCCTGTTCCTAATGAAGAAAAAGAGGAAGAGACTATTAGGCTCAGTGGCATTTGTTTCTGTGAGGATGGAAGGCTATAACTTCACTCGGGAACCCTCAGCTATAGTTCATGGAGGCTGCTTTGAAGAAGGAGCTCCCACCATTGTTGTTGCTGAAGTACAATAATGGTTTTACATTTATGTATGGCGAAATAATGGGCCTGTTGTCTGTTAGTTTGCAAAAATCTATCCTAGAGATGCTTGAGCCATAAATTCTGGTTCTGGATTCAGACTTACTGCAAAAATCAGTGGGTTTTAGATCTGGTGCTGAGGTTTGGAGTCACCTTCTCCAGAGTGAGTCAAGCCTCACAGGAACAGTATAGATCTGAACTCCTTCAAACATTAAGGGTTTTTGGAGCCAGTGTTCCAGTTCAAAACCATTCCATATCTTCAGTCTCTCATGAATGCAGTGTTCTAGGCACTTGGATCAATCTTAGGCACCTGCTGCATTTGGGAAGTGACTCCAAGAAGCCCTTGTGTTGAAATCCCACGTGAAACTGAGGTAACTCAAGGCAAAATATGAAGCGTTCCAGTGTAGTTTTTCTAAATGTCAAATAATTGTAAGATAAGTCTTAGAAAAATGTCTTACCATCGCCTTTCTATTTCTGAATGCAGTTCTTCACCTTCTGCCACAATGGCTCTGTTTACAAATGCAACACTAGTGGTTAAAATATCTCTTGTCTGCAACATCTGTGTTAAGAACTAGCGGGGGTTTCCGACTGTGAACTGTAAAAGTCTGATAACAAGAGAGCACGTCTGGCCCATTGACCCAAAACAAAGGAAGCAATGGAGGTAAAAGGGTAGAGCTGGGAGGAAGAAGGAAAGTTCAAAATTAACCTGGGATGCTTATTTGTTCTGACAGAATGAAGTAGCTGCTGCACACTACATTGAAAATACACGGCAGCCGGGGTGCGCCAAAACCAGACGTGGACTTTGTTTGCCGTAGATAACGTAACTTCTGCTCTAAAAAATAAGTCAGTGGAGCTGCCAAAGTAAATGTTCAGTCAGCATTGGCTACATATTATGCAAATAGTTAGATAGTCTATTTAATGTGTCAAGATTTAAAGACACCCCCCCCCTTCTGGAAAATTCCAGAGGGCAGAGGTGGGGAACCTAAGGCCCATATGCGTTCACTGGCTTACCTGGATCCGGCCCCCCAGGGCTCAGGCACTCCAGCCAACACTGCTCCCCCACCTGACTGATTTTTCTGTGGGTCAGCAGCCCCCAGCCCAAAAGAGGTTCCCCACCCCTGCCGTGCAGTTTAACAGAAAATCATAAACAATAATCTGTAAATTCTGTAGAATGGGTATCTGCTATAGATTCCTACCGACTGGGTTAAAGGGCTTCCTTCTCTATTATAATTGCAAGATTTTCAGAATAATTTCTTTGTCCCCCCTGTGGGTGCCATCATTGTGGAAATCCACGTAATGACTCCAGGAGGGATCCTTTGAGCTCTTGTGCCTTCAGTTGCCCATCATAGGGAGATACCCTGACACACACGATTAAAGTACCATGTATTAACTAGTTCTGCCAGACCCAGAGCTCCATGTGCTGGGTACAATGTGCTCCAAGGTGTGTACAATGTAGCACCGACAGCTGGAATCAAACCTGGGACCTGTGGAGCTTAGTGCATGTGCCTCTACTACATAAGCTAAAAGCAAACTGGCTCTCAGCTAAGGCTCATTATTCTCTCTGATTTCAGTGCAGCTCACTGGGACAGCACATCACACCTAGCAGGGGTGGGGGTTAGAACAGCATGACCTGATTATGACAAATGGAAAACCTGTCAGGCCAACTGAACAGTGCCCGGGGTGGGGTGAAAGTACAAGGACAATCTGCACCCTTGGGATTGGTCCTAGAGCAGGGAGCTGGACTTGATGACCTTCTAAGATCTCTTCAAGCTCTATGGGGATCTCTCGTCAAGCACTTATAGCCACATGAGCACTTTTCTGATGGAGACTAGGATGAGGGAGGACCATGTTGTGTCCAGCCTTGCTTGATGCAAAAACGAAATACAAACGGATGGTAACACCTAAGCGCTGTTAGGATGCATCTACATTGCACCTGTAGCTCAAAATACACTGTGCAAGTTGAGCTGCGCAAATTGCGTAGCTTATTGCGAGTCAATTTTGAAACAGCTTGTTTTGTCATTTGGCACTCTACACAGCGCTGAACTTTGAAATAACCCGCTATTCCAAAATGTCCCTTACTCCCCGTGGAACGAGGTTTACTGGGACATTGGAATAGCGAGCCCATTATATTTCGAAATAACGGGCGCACTGTTAAGATACGGGATAGCTATTTTAGGTACCACCAGTATACCAAAATAGCTCAGCAGTCTAAACATAGCCTTAGGGTACGTCTAGACTACATGCCTCTGTCGCCAGAGGCATGTAGATTAGACTACCAGGCATAGGAAAATGAAGCGGCGATTTAAATAATCGCCGCTTCATTTAAATTTACATGGCTGCCGCGCTGAGCCGATCAGCTGTTTGTCGGCTCAGCGCGGTAGTCTGGACGCGTGGGGGTCGACATCAAAGGCGTTTGTTGACCTCCCAGGTATGCCTCATCCCAGGAGGTATACCTGGGAGGTCGACAAATGCCTTTGATGTCGACCCCCACGCGTCCAGACTACCGCGCTGAGCCGACAAACAGCTGATCAGCTCAGCGCGGCAGCCATGTAAATTTAAATGAAGCGGCGATTATTTAAATCGCCGCTTCATTTTCCTATGCCTGGTAGTCTAATCTACATGCCTCTGGCGACAGAGGCATGTAGTCTAGACGTACCCTTAGAGTGCCTAGTTTGGTGTCTGGGGCATGTTACAACAAGCTAGTTGGACTGTAGTGTGCTTGGCATGCCAAATATACGTAGTGTAGACAAACTGTTTAAAATAAGTGCAATGCTCAGTTGACCCCATGTCCATCTTAGTAGGGCAATAGTGTTCAAGGCCATTTGAGGAGCCAAACACCACAAAATGTCTAGTAAAGACACAGCCACACTAGCAAACGGAGGACTTGATCATGCATTTTGTTCCATACATGCAGACCACTGAACCGGCACAGAGCCACCTCCCCCCCTTCTTCCCACCCCCAAAATGTGAATAGGACTGCATACAGTGTCTTGTCATGTGGAACAAACTGCAGCATCAGAGCCTTAGTGTCTATTTTTTCCATGCCTAGCGTTAGCAATATTGTAAACCCCATGTAAACTATGCTGAAGAAGATTATGGGGATAAAACTCCTGTGTCCTGTCTACACTATCACTTACACCATTGCTGACTCTCTGTAGTTTAATTAGTGCTGAATACTAGGCACTAAATTTGCTGGCGTTGCTTCAACTCGAGAGAGTGAGAGCGAGTATGTGTTTTCACACTAGTTTGCCGGTTAATTGCTCCAGCCTGCTGCTAGGGTCTGGTCTTTAAGGTTGGATTAATAGGCTAGCAATTCATCTAGAGGACCACCTTCAGCTTGATGTAGTTATTGTTTTCTAATGAAGGAGCGGAAGGCAGTAGAAAGAAAGTAGCCGAAAAATTACAAGGAGAAATTAAACTTGCAGGATTTGTGTTTTCTCCCTGACTTGATTTGCAATTTTCCACTGTCCATGGCAATTAGTTGTGTGTGGTGGTGTTTTTAAATAAAGGGATTTGTTCAAATCAGACAATTAAGGTGGTGAAGAATGTTCATCGTGGAAAAAAGCACTGTGTCTGGTAAGATTTACAAACAGAATGTGTGGCCTTTAAGGTAGTGCTTTCTCGCTCTCTCTCTCAGGTTATGTCTAGACCTCATGGCTCTGTCGACAGAGCCATGTAGATTAGGTTTCTAGACATAGCAAAATGAAGCGGCGTTTTAAATAATTGCTGCTTCATTTACAGCAAAATGGCTGCCCATCAGCTGTTTGGCGGCACAGCGTGGATGTCTGCACGCTCCATGGTCGACAAGGGAAGCCTTTGTCGACTGCCCCATTATGCCTTGGCTTCCCTTGTCGACCGTGGAGCGTCCAGACTACAGTGCTATGCCGCCAAACAGCTGATCGGCACAGCACAGCAGCCATTTTTATGTAAATGAAGCAGCGATTATTTAAATCACCGCTTCATTTTGCTATGTCTAGTAAACTAATCTACATGGCTCCGTCGACAGAACCATGTAATCTAGGCATACACTCAGACGCAAACTTTTGAAAACGAATATTCAACCTTCCAAACCTCTTCTGGTTCTAATTTGAACTGTATCTTCTATAGAGTCTATGTCCCTAGTAATTATTGAAGCTCTAATTTGTAGATCAGCCTGTGTATTTAAGAAAAGATGCATAAAACAACCAAAGGGTCTGATTCTGGGGGCTTAGAACACAGCCACTAAAGGTAAATGAAGGTGCTCAGACCCTTGAAAGATCATGCTCCCACAGAATATGTGATTACTGTATAAACTAAGCTGGGAGAAAATAATGTAACGGGAAATATTTATTCAATGTGCATTACAGCTATCATCTCAAAACTCCCCTAATGTGCTGAAGGCTCCCTTCTAGCTAAAGGGGCCATTCATTACATTACTACCTTAAAAATCTCCTCATTATTTTGAACAGTGGCTGTCAGACTGATGCCCCTGAACGTTTCCTGCTGACTTGGAATTCCACAGAGCCTGTTGGCTTGTTGGAATTCGTCGCTGTGACTTTAGAGGATCCTATCTGAATGAAGTTATAAAAGGTATGGTCCTGATTCCGCTGTCATGTGCACACAAGGAAATCAGGAGTAATTCAATGGTCAATAGAGCTACACTGATTTTAAGTCAATGTGAGAACAGAATCAGCCGTTGGTCATACTGTGATTGACCTCTCCAGCCCAAAAGGAACATTCAATACAAATTACTGACGTCAATGGAATTTCGAGACTGACTTTGCAGCTCATCTTGCACCTTACGCTAGACATGAAGAAATGTTTCTTAGGGGAGTCTAGTGCTCATGGAAGGTGTCACATTGACAGCTGCAGAGACAGAAGTCTATTTATATATAAAACAAGAACAGAACAGGCTGCCTTCTTCACCTCCTATGCAGCCCTGCTAATATGTCTGATCCTTACTCTGGAGGGACCATATCAGATGGTGATACGGCAATTCAGACTTAATGGTCCATTTGATCCTTAAGCTCTCTCATGAAACTGACAACAGGGTAATTGGGTAATTTGGATTGCAGGCCTCTGTCCGCCAGGTCCTGGAATCTGCCCATCCATTCATGACATATAAGGCACCAAAGGTAGATTTGCCTGTTGCTGAACTGCTACATGATTGAGCCAGCCAGCGAAAGATAAAAGCTTGATAAGCCATTTGGGAGCAGATTATGGTTAAATCAGCCACTGTGTATTAGGATCCCCTCCTGCAGCTTCCCATATCAACAGAAAAAAGACTCAGCAGCTCCAACATCCTCTATGGATTGAACCTGCTGACCTAATGCTCCATCTCCCCTATCCCAGCTCTCTAGTAGAGGCAGCAAGTTCAGCACTTAAGCAGACAGACCCATGTAATCAGATGTTGATCTCCCACTGTGGATGATAGATCTTTGGAACTATTTGCTTTGTGCTGACAAGCTTAGAAGCCATTTCTAAATTTAGGAGCTAAGTCCTTAGAGCTCAAGGGATCCTGACTTAATTTGAAAATAATGTTCCACCAATTTTCTGAGCAATCTATTTACCTTGGAAAACAATTTATAATTATACGATAAGAAAGGGCAAAATTCTCTGGGGGAGACTGAGAAGTCATCATCGCCAAAGCTCTTGAAGAGTGAAGCAGTAAAGAGACAATTAAAAGCAGGACCGAGAAGGAGAGAGATTCTTCTCCAATTCACTTGCCTCACTTACTCCATTTCTTGTCATATCAGTGAACGTTAGAAATAAAAAACAACTCTCCACACAAATGTACCTCGGTGGTTTCAGATTAAATTTTTCTATTCAGCTACTGCAATTTAGTCCTCATTACCATCTCAAATTTGGCAATGCACATTTTCAGTCCAAAAGAGATGTTCTGCTTAATGAATTTAAAGGGAAAATCTGCTGTGATGTGTTCCCTCTGGTGTAAATTTTGGACTAGTGGAAGGAGTCAGAAAAACAACCTTGGATAGTGATTTCTTCTTCTCTGTAGAATCATTTCAGCATAGAGAGTAGTAGTGAAAGTTATCGTGTGGTTGTAATTCACTCCCGAGCAAGAGACTTGGCATGAACAGATTGTTCAGTTTGAGGCCTCTTTACGCTACTGCCTTAATATTTAGACTATTTACAAGAGTGTGAACGAGTGTCAATTATGGTGGTAGTTTTGCATTGTTTGCTAAAAACTGGACCAACAATCAAAACAATTGTACATATAACGAATTGCAAAATGATCATCCAAGAGAAATAATTTTCGGTCACTACCATCCTGGAATCAGCAGCTTTGAGATGAAGTTCTCTGCCACTTAAAAGTATTTATCCCACTTGGGAAAAAATAGTCACTGTGACTCTCAAATGTCAGAGAATGTAACCCATTCACATCTTGCTGAATGGAAGGATGTAGTCAGACAGAGAAGGCATGGTTGTGATTATCTAGTCTAATTTCCCAAATAGCACAAATCCTCTAATGATTAGAATACTTGATGGTGAGAAATCTGGGCTCAGTTTCTAACCCTAGTACTGACTCTCAAATTTTGGGTCTGACTTACCCAGAATTACAAAGAGAGATAAATACCCATTTAAGCATTGTAAGACTTTATTCATTAAAACCCAGGAATGCACTGAAATCCTATATCGATATAGAAGTAGAAAGCACTATTTACAGGAGCAGTAATTCTTCCACTGTCCAATTCACTTGTGGTTCAACTGCTTTACACATTTAGGCTATGCCTAGACAGTGGTGCCATTTCAGGATACTGGAAGTATCCCGGAATAGCTATTCCGGGTCTTTAAATGTGCCCATTATTTTGAAGTAACAGGCATGCTATTCTGGTGTCCTTGTAACCCTCGTTCCATGAGAGTTAAAGGACTTGTCGGAATAACTCTTTATTTTGAAATTTGGCACTGTGTATACAGCGCCAAATTTTGAAATAAGATAGGCAATTTGCATAGCTCAAATTGCAGTTCTTATTTTAATCTATGGGTGCAGTATAGATACACCCTTAGTTGCACACATTTTCCTTCAGGCTATGTCCATGCTACGAGTTTTCTCAGCAAAAAATATGCTAATGAGGGACTCATGTGCATGAGTAGCAATCTCATTTGCATATTTTCTGCTGCTCTGTTTTTGTGCAAAAACAAGCAGTATGGACTTTTCCTTTTGCGCAAAAACCACTTTTTCTGCAAGATCCTTTACCAATTTTGCAGAAAAAGGGGGTTTTTCACAAAAAGAAAATGTCCACACTGCTTGTTTTTGTGCAAAAACCCCTAGGCAAAAATGGATTGGCAGAAAATGAGATCATTAGCATATATTTTGCCGAGAAAACTCGTAGTGTAGACGTAGCTTCATTTTATAGTTTCATAGGGAACATTTGCAATTTCATTGGGTTTTCTGCTCCTTGTTTGGGCTTCATTTGTCATTTTGATCAAAACAAGTTTACATCAATATACACTTTTTACATATTTTGGTGCAAAACCCCCTTTGCTTAAATGCTGCTGTGTTTCTTGTGATGTGAGCCTGTTTATGCCCAATTATCCTACATCATCCTAGTGAAAGTTCACATGTGTTACTAACTCAAAAAAACTTTATCCGTTTGGGGACGAAGAACACACTATTAATGTAGGCAATATATTTGTAACAAAATGCAAATGCTGTTTACAATATTCAGCATTTAGCTTTAGCAGTCTACATTCTAAGGATCAGTAAAGAGCTAAAAGTTTTACAGAGAATCTCTTACCAGTCTCTATGCTAGGTTCCAGTACCGTTGTGGTGACAAATATTGACCCTCTTCAGCAAAATAGCTGATGCCAGCATTATATTTAAAAATACCAGTTTTTAAATTAAACAGTGTTTTCAAATACAGCTCACATTGACGCCTTCAGGATGAGGTTTGCTTCCCACTGAGAGAGCTTTCAGTGTAGGGCACGGTGCCAAAGAGGGACATTCTTCTTCTAAGGGAAAAGAAAACCAGATGAATCACTGTTCTAATTCCACTGAAGTTGATGAAGTTGTATCAGCTATTAATTCAGGCCAAAACATTTATTCATATTACACACTATGGATTGGTAGACTTACATTTTGCCTTAGTAAGCAGTGCCTTCTGCAAAATATAAACATGCTGCTCCTTTAACTCTTTCATCATTCTACACCGAGATGCTGCATACATACATATACTGTTCCCTCAAGCCTCTTGTAGCTCTCTCCCTCCCACAAAACAAAGTGAAAGTCTTCTCTGTCTAGCACCCTGTCACCAGAACTCACCATTGAGTTGAGAACCTCATTTTCCCTGACTTCACATGCTGATCCTGCTTGCAAGATGGTTATGGCCTCGTGTTCATTTTCCCAGCTATAGGTTAAAAGGACAGGAAGGGACTCAAGAGGACATCAAGGCCAGTCCCCGGCACTCATGACAGGACCAACCACAATCTAGACCATCTCTATCAGGTATTCGTCTAACCTGCTCATAAAAATCTCCAGTGATGGAGATTCAACAGTCTCCCTGGGGAATTTATTCCAGTGCTTAACCACCCTGATATTTGGGAAGTTTTTCCTAATGTCCAATCCAAACCTCTCCTGCTGCAATTTAAACCTATTGCTCCTAGTCCTAATATCCCACAAGGCCAATACTTTCAATCTTCCTTGGTAGGTCATGGTTTTCAGAACCTTCATCATGCATCTGACGTAAGTGGGTCTTTGCCCACGAAAGCTTATGCTCCAACACTTCAGTTAGTCTATAAGGTGCCACAGGACTCCTCGCCGCTTTTGCAGATTCAGACTAACACGGCTACCCCTCTGATACTTCATCATTTTTGTTGCTCTTCTCAGGACTTTCTCCAGTTTGTCTACATCTTTCCTGAAATGTGGCATCCAAAACTGGCCTAATTGTGTTGAGGCCTAATCAGTATGGAGTAGAGCAGAAAAGTTGTTTCTTGTGCCTGCTTACAATGCTCCTGCTAATTAATCCCATAATGATGTTTGGGTTTTTTGGAAGTGTCACACTGTTGATTCATATTTAGCTTGTGATCCACTATGAGTCCCAGATACCTTTCCATGGTACTCTTTCCTAAGCTATTTTCAATATTTTTGTGTATGCCACTGATTGTTCCTTTCTCAGTGGACTATTTTGAATTTGTCCTTATTAATTATCATTCTACCACTCTCTGAGAATGGTTATTCAATCAGTTAGGTACCCACCTTATAGTGGCTCCATCTAGATTTTAATTCCCTAGTTTGTTAATGAGATCATGTGAGACTGTATCAAATACCTTACTGAAATCTAGATACACCACATCTACTCCTTCCCTCCCAAATCCATAAGACTTGTTACTGTCAAAAAAAGTTATTGGGACATTATTTGTTCTTGACAAATCCCTGCTAATTCTTATCATCTTATTATCTTCTAGATGATGGCAAATTAATTCCTTAATTATTTGCTCCATTATCTTCCCTGGCACAGAAGATGAGCTGCCTGCTCTGTAATTCCGTAGGTTGTCCTTATTTCCCTTTTTATAGATTGGCACAATATGTGTCCTTTTCCACTCTTCTGGATCTTCCCATTTTCCATGACTTTTCAAAGATCGTAGCTAATGACATAGCCAGCTCTGAGTTTTCTAGGATGCATTTCATCAGGACATCTTCTAACTTGTCTAAAGAACGCTTTACTTTTTTTCCTATGATAGCTTCTGATCCTACCCCATTTTCACTGGCTTTTGCTATGTTAGGCATCCAATCACCACCAAACTTCTGGGTGAAAACCGAAACAAAGAAGTCCTTAAGCACCTCTACCATTTCCACATTTTTTGTTATTGTTTTCCCCTTTTCACTGTGTAATGGTCCCATACCTGTTCTTGGTCTTCCTCTTGATTCTAATGTATTTGTAGAATGTTTTCTTGTTACCCTTTATGCCTCTTGTTAGTCTCAATTTTTGCCCTACATGCATGTGTTTATAGAATATTATGGTTGGAAGAGACCTCAGGAGGTCATCCAGTTCAAACACTGATCAAACACTGGAGAGGGATGGCAGGAGAGAGATCGCTTGATAATTACCTATTCGATTCATTCCCTCTGGGACACCTGGCATTGGCCACTGTCTGCAGACAGGCTACTGGGCTGGATGGACCTTTGGTGTGACCTAGTATGGCCATTCTTATGTTCTTAGGTAAAGCAAGGCTAACCCCAACAAACATTTTATTATTTGGCGATATTCATCTTTTGTTAATTTGACCTAGTTTCCACTTTTTATGGGGATTTTTTCTCATTTTTAGATCTTTGAAGATTTCCTAGTTTAGCCAAGGTAATCTCTTGCCACACTTCCTATCCATAGTTTGCTCTTGTGCCCTTAATAGTGTCTTTAAAAAAAACAGCCAATGTTATTTAATTACTTTTTGCTTTTATACTTGCTTCCCATGGGATCTTACCTACTAACTCCATGAGTTTGCTAGTTTGCCTTCTTAAAATCCATTGTCTTCATTTTGCTGTTATCCCTCCTACCATTCCTTAGAATCATGAACTCTTATCACTTTCATGGTCACTTTCACCAAAACTACCTTCCATTTTCAAATTCTCAACCAGTTCCTCATCTGTCAAAAATCAAATCTAGAACAGCCTCTTCTCAGTAGCTTTCTCAACTTTCTGAAATAAAAAATTGTCTCCCACACATTCCAGGAACATGTTGGATAATCTGTGCCCTGCTGTGTTATTTTCTTATCTTGCTAGTTTAAGTCCTCCATCACCACAAAGTCCTTTGCTTTGGACGATTTTGTTAGCTATTTAAACAAAAGCATCCTCCACCTTTTCTTCCTGGTTTGCTGGTCTGTAATAGACCCCTACTCTTTGCTTTTTCACCTTTTCTATCCCGTACCTATAGCTACGTCCTCTCTCTGCCTTGCTGATTCCCAGCATGATAATATGTTTGGGAACTGGGGGAAGGATATGGGACAGGTTGAAGAAGTGTGGAGGCTCTTGGAATTCCCATTATACATATATCTCCCTTACTAAACTCCTCTCCTACTTTCATGTTCCAGTGGCTAATAACCTTCCCTTTACTGGAGACCCAAACTTTGGTATAAGCTGATTTTCAGGTAGACATTACCCTGGTCATTGGCTTGTAGGTCATTGGCTTGTTTCCAAAGAAAGAGAAGAGTGTAAATGAAGTTTAAATGTTCATATTCATCTAGTTGTCTGTCTGGATGAGATCGTGTTTACATCTACCATTATGGATAGCACTTTTCTCATAAGAGTTCGGAGATAATAGCCCCATATTCCTGGGTCATTATACTTTTCTTCCTTAAATTCCTCCATGCTTGCTGTTAGATATTGTAGTAGTCTTTTGTTTCCTAGTCTAAAGTTTCCCTAGTATTGCTCTGCACTGATAAACAGGTTCTGTGTTCCACTGCTTTCAGGGCTGCACATTGATGGTGGTTGAAATTACACTATCATTTTGTATAATGTATTACATTGGTGTTAACCGTGCCACAATTCATTCTGGGTATTTTACAGTGGTCTGAGAATCAGAAAAATTATCACAAATCCAACAAAACATTCCATTGTTTCAGTCAGACAAAGCAGAACTTCCCTGATGGTTTATTCTAATATCTGTCCGGACTTACTCACCTGTATCTACTTCTTGATGTTAGTAAATCAGCCAATGAAAACAACTGAAAGTAGTTCTGAGATGGCCTATCACAATAGCTCAGTTTCTGATAAATCATGTACAGGAATTCATCATCATACTCATACCAATACCTATAGCAGGTCCTAAACCTGCCTGATATGTGTCACCTCTAGGGCAGGGAGGGTGGGTGCTTCCTTGCTTAAGGCATGGATAAAGGGATCCCATTGCTCAGGGTTTGTATCTGTAGCTACATCTCTATTACTTTCCCAAGGAGTGAGTCAGTGCCACAAAGCTGACCACCACCCACCTTTTGCAGCAGTGTTTGGCCTCTTTCCTGTCTCCCCCTGCCCCACCACAAAGCATTGCTCCCTTCCTTTGGCAAACCCAATGTCCCATCTGCACCCCTTGCCCCCGCTCCAGTTGTGGTGCAGTCATTTTTATTTTTGATGCGCTAGCTCAAGCACCATTAGCTCAAATCTTTCTACCTGAGCGGAGGTGCTAATTTCCAGCTGCAATGTTGACATATCCTAGGTGATCTCAGGCCAAACACAAGAGCTAAAAAGAATAGGAAAAGAAGAAAATAGAAAAGGCTTTTATCACAATTTTGGCTGAAAGCCACTGAAATGGGAAGTTTCTCCTTCTGAGTCGTTCTTTTGTTATAGAAGAGGCATTGTACTTCCTCTGATTCGGTATTCCTTTAAGTGGTTGCGGCTGTATAAATAATGCTTTAGAGAAGAGATAATTTAGGCAGAGAGCGTGAGGGCAGACTCAAAGAGGTTGGAAAGTACCTGAATTTTTTGCAGAATCACTTAGCATATCTCTTCTCTGACCCTTTTTGTAACTCGGGTCTACTCAAGTGTATGATTAATATTAGGATTATGATATTTTTGGAAGCATTCCAGTTTAAGAAAGGACTAAGTATTCCAATTAATTTTACCAGCTATCTCATTTCAACATGTACAAGACTACCATGATGTCAGATGCCTGACTTTAATATATGCTAGGGTGGCACAGAGATTTTTTTTCTCCTCTATTTTTTAAAAATGAGATCTTTATTCACAATATTTAAAAAAGGTATTTCCTACTAAATGTATTTAGCATAGTTGTAATGGAATTGGGGAAAAACTCTTTTCTAATCAATCTTCGATGACAATGTGCTCATGGCATACTGATGCTACTGTCTAATGAATGTGACTCCCTCCTTGCAGGCAGATACGGCTTTACATAGCTGAGGGTTAAATTTTGGATAATGAGGTGTCCAGACAGTACGGCTAAAGAAAACTGAAATTGTGGGCTAACCTGACAAGGAATGTGCCAAATCATTCTAGGCACAAACATCTCAATTTGTATGATTAAAATGAAAATTTATTTCAGTTACCTAGGGCCAAATTATGGCTGATTCAGGAAAAGAGGCTTAATACTCACCCTATCTTCTCTTTCTCAAAACTAGCAGATGACATGAAAACAGTATTAATTTCAAGGACAAATGTGCTCATACGTAATAGAACAGGTTGGAAAATGGTTATTTCCCACTGACAATGCCAATAATGGAAAAAATAATACTAAACTGTTGAAATTTTCAGTTAAAAATTGATTTTTTTTATAAAAACTGAAAACCAAAAAGAACATTTAAAATTTTCTGTGGGAAGCACAAACTTTTGGTGAAAAATGTTCAACCTAACACCTATTTTTCACTGAAAAGAGTTACAGATGGAAAATTTCCATGAGCTGCAGTAGAGACATTACTTTGTGTGAAAGGCAGCAATAGATATCTATGCCACCTGTAGTCTTGTCCGATTCCACTCCTTCTCTGTTAGGCATGGAGTACTTTCCTCTTTGCGTTCTGGAAGAATCATAGAAGATTAGGTTTGAAAGAAACTTCAGGAGGTCATCTAGTCTGACCGCAGCGAAAATCATCCCAGCCAGGGCTTTGTCAAGCCGGGACTTACAAAACTCTAGGGTTCGAGATTCTACCACCTCCCTAGGTACCCATTCCAGTGCTTCACCACTCTCCCAGGGAAATAGTTTTTTCCTGATATCCAACTTAAACCTCTCCCACTGCAACCTGAGACCATTGCTCCTTGTTCTGTCATCTCGGAGAAAAGCCTCCCTCCATCCTCTGTAGAACCTTCCTTCAGGTAGTTAAAGGCTGATATATTCCCCCCTCATTCTTCTCTTCTGCAGATTAAAATGAGGAGAGGCTGAGGTTTCCTCAGCCTCTCCTCATATGTCAAGCATCCTAATCCCCTAATATTTTCATTGCCCTCTGATGATTTCTGTAATGGGAGGCCCAAAACAGGATACAAGAAATAAATAAGAAAGATAATCAGGGTTTTTTTTTTTCCACATATGAATCATAACAAAGATGCTGCTGGACTAGCTTCTGCATTTCAACTTGTTTAGTGGATATCCAAGTAGGGTAAATATTCTGTAATGAGGCACTTGTAAAGGAAAATTAACAGCTGAGTCCTACATAAGGGAGCCATATGTTACCAGGAATAAGATCAGCATTATTTTTTTGAAAAGTAACTGTACTGAGCAAACAAATTAAACTTCCGTCATCCCATTTGTTTGTACTTAAATCTCATAGTAAATGGAAATTTGAGAAGATGTATTAGATCATCAAATTATTTTTCCTTTAAGGACTGGGTTGAGTTCTGTGATAGAGTATGGATCAAATATTATTAAAGCTTTACTACACTTGAGCTTAGATACAAAATCCCAGAGAAGGGATATCTAGCTGTATCTGGCCACATTAATCACTAATGAGGTTTAATATTTCATTTAATAAATCCCGTTAAATTCTAGGATTTCATGGACAAAACTTCTGACAGTGATAAAAATGCATCCTATAATTCAAATGTTTTAACAAATAAAAAAAAGCTCCAAGACTGAAATCTAAGAATAATTAGCATTAATATAAAACTTTTAATCTTCAGAGACTGTCCAAACATTGTGTAATTTATAGGGCTAGTCAAAAAAGGATTTTTTCCTTTCAGGAATTTTTTTTTAAAAACCTAAAACCTAAAGATTTTTGTTTGGTTTCTAATGTTGATGCCAAACAAAAAAATTTGCTTGAAAGTTAAACAAATGGTAATTTTGATTTTGATTCCTTTTGTTTAAAAACATACATTTAAAAAAATAAAAATATATATATATATATATATTTTTAGTTTCTTTGGAAAAACCTTTTTTGGTCAAAAATAATTTTCAGTGAGAGAACCTAACTGCTAATTATACTTCTTCACAGTCCTGTGAAATAAGATGGCAATAGTAGCTTTGCTTATTCCAGTTTTTCCCCTCTGAAGATTTTCCACAATTGCAGCAGTTTGGTCAGACCACCAACGTAGAAAAGGCTCTGTAGACAACTTCGCGGTTAAAACACTGATATGCTACTTTAGGGGGAAATAACGAGTTCAGACACAGGCTGTGTCTAGACATTGGTTTTTTTTCGGGAAAAAGGTATGTAATTTGTGTACCTTTTCCCGCGTCTTTTGTTAGAAGAGGCTTTTCCGACATGTGGCCCGTCTACACTGGGCCAAATGTTGGAAAACACCCTTTTTTCTGCAAATCCCTTCTTCCTTGTGAAACGAGATGCCAAAAAAATGCGTCTGCTCTTCTGAAAAAATATTCAGAAGAGTAGATGCATTCCTTGGACACACAGCCACAGAGGTGTAGCCACAGAGATTAAATATCTTCATTAGGACATTACAGTGGGTAGAGCATCCATTAGGACATAAGAATTCCTGATTCCCAGCCCCAGAAGTTATTCTTTTAGCCTTTCAGTTCCCATGCTAGTCGCTTATGTCCACAAACATGACTACATAAATGCAAAGTAATCTGTTGGAAACAACTATTCATAACAAAATTCAGTTGCTTACCAGGGGTGCTCATCTAATAAAGCTGGAATCAGAACTTGCACCTCATGGTACTTTACAGCAGTCTTTTACATCAGTAATATGTAGGCACTAGTTAGGTTTTGTTGCTGTTAAAGAACTTGAATCATACAACAAATGAAGCTCTAACAATGGTTGAATAATAAGCAGTTGAGGCATTATCCAAAGGCCACAGAAGTCCATGGAATTGCTCCCATTGAATTCGTTGCACTATGAATCAGGCACTTAGGAGATATTTAGCTTAAAAACCATTAAAGTTGGACTGTAATCAGGAAAATTTGAATATTCACCTGCTATAAAGCAGCAGCCAAGTGATTGCAGTAAGAATTGATCTTTCGATAAAATATTAGATAATTGCTCCAATAATTCTAAAATCAAGAGCCTTTTAGACGTCCGGCTTGGAATATTAACCAGACACTTAAGACCCAGCTATGAACTAATTAAAGCTTTCCTATAAATTATATATCTATAAGGTGCTGACAAGCAAGGAAATCAAACAGAATTGGTGTGGTTTAGTATCCACAAGTCTTTCAAAGGGCACTTGTTTCTCTTAACATCAGTTCTGTGTTTTGGCCTGAGGTATTGCTAAGACATAAGCAGCTATAAATTACTCTTATTACCTTAATCATCACAAAATTGCTGAATAAGCCTCATTCCATCATGTAGGAATCAGGCCTTTTAAGATTTGCTGCTGCTTATAAGGAATAAGGATCTGAGTCAATCAATATACAAAGCATCATGACCGCATGAAATCATACGAGCAACAAAGACCCTTGAATATAATGAAGGCTGTGATTGTATCTTTGGGGAATTTTCACATCTAAAAAGTGAATTAATACGGTAATGGGATCCTTCAATGTATATTTATTTCAAACAACACATGCAAATCACAGCAAGAAGGCATTTATTTTGTATTTCACATGTATATATATTTCTGTTTCTAGTGTTTCACTCTTCATTTTATTTGAGTGTGTGGAATTATGCTCAAATTGATAGTGATGGAAAACTTGGAATAGTTTTGCAGACTGCCTAACTATGGATTTCTGCCAATATGTTATTCATGGGACTGAAAACAAAAAGACCTTGGACTGCATTAACCAACCAGTCCAAGGAACAGTCTCTTTGCCAACATCTTTGAAACATGGAAACAAGCTGATAATTACTGAGGTTGTAGTTTTCAAGCTGATAGGCAGTTTTAATGTTAGATTAATACTTAATTTTGGTATGTTATACTCACCCCAGGACACTGCTGTCAATTAGTAATTAGACTTATTATAAGCAGCAGTAATATAACTCAGTTAATCATAGCCACACTCTATATAGATGCACATATTTGAAAGTGGAACCCACTGGGATTAACCTGCCACCTCTTTCTAGAAAGCATTCGGATACAATATTAAATGACTCCCAGTTTTAGTTGTACTCTTTTCATTTTTTAAAAGATACAATTATGAGGCATGCATTTTGCCATCAGGTCTGTCACAGGGAGACAGAAAATCCACACAGCAATGCAGCCTTTCAGCTAGAATAGGTGAGAAATACAAATTGTACAGTAATATTGTGGTGCGTGAAGTAGAAATGTTACAGTGAGATCAATATATCGCAGCACACTGGGACCAAATTCTCCAGCAATGATCCTTAAATTGTACAGCAACATTAATCCATTCTGTGACAATTAATATCCCTCACCCCAGACCATCTCAAGAATGCTTCCTAGACACAAATCACAGACTGCTCAGTTCCAACCCCAAGGCCTTGATTCCCACAATGTTGTTCATGAGACCCGGTTTTGAACCACCTTTCTGCAATGTCTGCTAGAAAAAGGAGAGCTTGTAATTGGTCCCAGCAGCTATATCACTTAGCTTTTGCTGCTACATTGTATATTCAGGCAACTCTGCTCATCAGCCTACATCTGGCACCTGCCGTTGCCTAGCACATATGACAACCTGGCCACCTGGAAAGGAAAGTTGGAGAACAAGTGGCAGCTGTAGGCAGGTTCCTATTCAGGCAGGGACTGGGGGTGGGTGGGTGGAAGGCAAGTTTATTCTTCAAGTGATGTGCCGATGGGGACTCCACCATGAGTGCTGGTGCATCCTCATGCCAGTGACCGGAGATTTTTCTAGCAATTCCCCACCGCATGTGCTGTGGTGCCTCCTCGTGCCATTGGTGTCCATTAGGTGTGCGCACGGTGCAGCCCCCTCAGTTCCTTCTCTGCCTCCTCACCGGCAGATGGAGCTCTGTTCTCTTGCCCCTTTTCTGCAACAATAACAAAAACCAGCTAATTCACTTCAGTTTTAATCTCCTTTCAAAGTTTTGAATCTCTCCCAACCCGCTATCTTAAAAAAAAACAAAAAACTTTTTCCTCAAAAAAAACAACAACCCCAAACCCCCAATTTTTCTTCATTGTTCATCCTCAACCTCATTCCCCCAACCCCCCGCCCCAATGCCTAGATACCAAGGCTTTACAAACTGTGAATCCTGCCATGAGGCTATACCCATCTCTGACACAGATTGGGTTTATTTCAAAAAGGGAAATAAGAACTACCCAGAAAACCAGACCAGTCAGTTTAACTTCTATGCCAGGGAAGATAATGGAGCAAGTAACTAAGGAAATCATCTGCAAACATTTGCAAGGTGGCAAGGTGATAGGGAACAGCCAGCATGGACTTATAATGAGCAAATTATGTCAAACCAATCTGATAGCTTTCTTTGACAGGATAACGAGTCTTGTGGATAAGGGAGAAATGGTAGATGTGGTATACCTAGACTTTAGTAAGGCGTTTGATACAGTCTCACATGATATTCTTATCAATAAACTAGGCAAATACAACTTAGATGGGGCTGCTATAAGGTGGGTGCATAACTGGCTGGATAACCATACTCAGAGAGTAGTTATTAATGGTATGGCTTATTAAGTTTGCAGATGATACCAAGCTGGGAGGGGTTGCGACTGTTCTGGAGGATAGGGTCACAATTCAAAACACTTGGAAGGTGGTAAGGTGACAGGGAATAGCCAGCATGGATTTGTAAAGAAAAAATTATGTCAAAACAATCTGATAGCTTTCTTTGATAGGATAACAAGTCTTGTGGATAAGGGAGAAGCAGTGGATGTGATATACCTAGACTTTAGTAAGGCATTTGATATGGTCTCGCATGATATTCTTATCAATAAACTAGGCAAATACAACTTAGATGGGGCTACTATAAGGTGGGAGCCTAACTGGCTGGATAACCCTACTCAGAGAGTAGATATTAATGATTCTCAATCCTGCTGGAAAGGTATTGGACAAATTGGAGAAATGGTCTGAGGTAAACAGGATGAAGTTTAATAAAGACAAATGCAAAGTGCTCCACTTAGGAAGGAACAATCAGTTTCACACATACAGAATGGGAAGCAACTATCTAGGAAGGAGTACAACAGAAAGGGATCTAGTGGTTATAGTGGACCACAAGCTGAATATGAGTCAGCAGTATGATGCTGTTGCAAAAAAAGCAAACATGATTCTGGGATGCATTAACAGGTGTGTTGTGAGCAAGACACAAGAAACCATTCTTCTGCTCAACTCTGCTCTAGTTAGGCCTCAGTTGGAGAATTGTGTCCAGTTCTGGGTACCGCATTTCAAAAAGGACGTGGAGAAATTGGAGAGGGTACAGAGAACAACAACAAGAATGATTAAAAGTCTAGAGAACATGACCTATGAGGGAAGGCTGAAAGAACTGGGTTTGTTTAGTCTGGAAAAGAGAAGATTGAGGGGGGACATGATAGCAGTTTTCAGGTATCTAAAAAGTGTCATAAGGAGGAGGGAGAAAACTTGTTCATCTTGGCCTCTGAGGTTAGAACAAGACAGTTGCCATTACGACTGACGCATCCCTTATGGAATGGGATGCGCATCTTGGACCTCACACTGTACAAGGCAAATGGTCCTTCAGTGAGCAGACTCTCCATATCAATCTGCTACAACTCAGGGCCGTGTGCTATGCATGTCTCCACTTTCTGCACCATATAGCACACAAGACAATCAGTATCATGATGAACAATACAACCTACCTGTACTATATTAACTTGGTCACCCTCCTTTTGAACAGAAGTGCAGAAATTATGGAACTAGAGCTTTGCACACAAATCACCTCCATAGCCACGTACCTTCTGGGGGTACTAAAAAAAATATGGTTGAGGTGTCCACCATAACATTATGACCATCACGAATTGGAGAGAAAAATACAGGACAATGTAGCACTTTAAAGACTAACAAGATGGTTTATTAGATGATGAGCTTTTGTGGGCCAGACCCACTTCCTGAGATCAAATAGTGGAAGAAAATAGTCACAACCATATATACCAAAGAATGGGAGAGAGATTCTCAAACAACTTTTCCTACAATAGGAACAGCTGGATTTAGACCTGTTTTTCAACCAGGGCCAACCACAAATGCCACCTTTATTGCTCAAGAGCAGCTCTAGAGAAGGGTTCTCTAGGGGACACTTTCTTCAGCAAATGGGATGCACCTCTCCTTTATGTGTTCCCACCACTTCTCTTGCTCCACAAGACTACCATCAAGATGATAATGGAACAAGCCCACATCATCCTATCATCCTCATTGCATCAGCACGGTTGAGGCACAGATTGGCAGAAGTGGATCCGTGCAGTTTTCTCTTGAAACACAGTCTTCTCACTCAACATCATGGCAGGATTCTCCATCCCAAGCCAGACAAACTCCACCTCCAGGAATGGCTCCTTCATAGCTCTAAAATGCTGAAAACTCCTGGTCAGAATGAGTGAAACAGATATAAACAGTAGGAGAGAGACCACCAGAAAGACTTGTCTCTACAAGTGGACCAGATTCTCCAAATGGCTCAAACACAACCATCCTGTGCCTCCCGACACCGCTCCATCCCCATTATATTGGACCACCTCCTAGAACTAAGGGAGTCAGACCGGTCTTTCATTATGGTTAAGGTGCATGCAGCAGCAATAGCAGCCTTTCACAGAAATACCGATGACAATTCTTTCTTTTCAGACCCACTCATGAAGCGATTCCTTACAGGTCTCCAGAATACTTTCCCATCGGTACAGCCTCCAGTTCCCATCTGGGACCTGAATCACATCCTCAGGAGTTTAATCAAACTTCCCTTTGAGCCTCTAGCAACTTGTTCTTGCCTACACCTCTCCATGAAAGTAACTCTTCTGGTAGCCATAACTTCCAGCAGGAGAGTGGGGGAGCTAGCAGCATTAATGGCAGACCCCCCCCATACACAGTATTCTCCAAAGACAGAGTGAGTAACACTTTGTCCTCATCCTAAATTTCTACTGAAAGCCCCATCTCCCTTTCCTATTAACAAACTGATAAACTTACCTGCATTCTTCCCCAAGCCACATGCCAATCCATCCCAAGTGGCATGGCTCACCCTGGATGTTTGCAGAGCACTCACATTCAACATAGATAGAACAAAACCATGGAGACCAGACTCTTCCTGTCCTTTGCTGAACCTTCCAAGGGCCAAGCTGTCTCCTCCCAGAAAATCGCTATGTGGATCTTGTCCTGCACTCACACATGCTACACTATTCACAAGCAACCACCAGATACCATCACCACACACTCCACCAGAGCTGTGGCCTCCCTGACGGCTTTCCTCAAATGTGTGTCTCTGGAGAACATTTGCAAGACAGCCACCTGGTTGTCCAACCATATGTTTGCAAAATATACTTTTACCTCTGCCATGGTTCCATCCATGGCTGTCAGACAAGCCGTGCTAACCTCAGTTACCATGGTAGGGCTCCAAACCCCCCTCCACAATACTACTGCTTGTAGTCACCCTGAGTGGAGCACCCATGGGGACATCACTCAAAGGAGAAAAGAGTTACTCAACCAATGCGGTAACAGGGGTTGTTCGAGATGTGTGTCTCTGTGGGTGCTCCACTTCCCTCCCTCCATCTCCAGTTTTGGAGCCTTCTTGGTCCAGTGGCCAGGGTAGAGAAGGAATGGAGGGGGCCACACTGTGCACACACCTAACAGACATCAATGGCACAAGGAGGCACCACAGCATGCGCACGGTACAATAGGGAACTGCTAGAAAAATCTCCGGTCACTGGTGCGAAGATGCACCAGCACCCAGAGTGGAGCACCCACAAGAACACACATCTCAAAGAACTCCCATTATTGTACAGGGTGAGTAACTCTCTTTTCCATGGCTTCCTGAAGAAACAGGAAGGCCAAATTCTGTGGCTGGGGAATCAGAAGGCTCCGACTAATGCATGGGGAATGTCATCCATATGAGCAATTGTTTCAGGCTCTGTAGAGTCAGGGAGGCATCACTAAGAGTTTACTCTCAGCTCAGATTTACATTCTCTCAGCAACCATAAGAGCTAGAGCCATTTAAAAAACCCAAAGATGTTGGACTGATGTTGTGCAGCAAGAGGCAAATTCTGGGACTGTAGAAAATATACACAGTTACAGCACATGACTGGAAGTGGTAATCTGCAGGTTCATACCCTAGTTTGGGTTGTAATTTGGCTTGTGACCTCAGGCCAGTAATTTAAACTTAAAGTAACATTTACTCAGTTTCCCCATTTGCAAAATAAGGATTAATTACCCTAACTCATATTGGGTTGTTAGACTGATGTCATTAATGGCTGTAAAGTGCTTTATGTTCTTTAGATGAAGGGCATTGTGCCTGTCTTCCTTTTGCTAATGATCATCAAAGCATCTGAGCTATGGAATGCAAATTATTTTACTACATTCACCACTTTCAAATGTAGCTAAGCTTCATTTAGTCTTTCACTAATAATTGTTCAGTGCAAATAAAAATATCCTAAATCTGTAGAAACTTGTTTCAGTTTCAGGTAATTTATACAAATTTCATTTTCTCTGATGTATCAAAATTTTGGAAGTATTTCTGCAAGCATGATTTTTGCTCATGCGACATCATCAGAGATTTTCAAAATCCCACGCACAATCCTCATAGGTATAGGGACACCATTAAGTGAATACATTTCATTTACATGCATCACCAATATGTTGTTGGCAGACTTACCTCTCTGTAGGTTTGAATTAGTTTTTGGAATATTCTGTTAAACATAATACAAGGATTCTTTCCAGGTTGACAGTTCTTTTCCATCTTTCTGATGATCTTCCTTCTCCCACTAAAATCAGAGATTAAACTCTCATAGATTTCTATGAGGTCTATATTAGGTCTGTTTATTAAGATAAGAATTCTGCTACTCTTGGGGAAACTGTGCATCATTTAGATCAAAGGACGCCTTTGACTTCACTGGGTACAGGATAACCACAATTAAAATTTTTATTGATCTTATTTGCAATTATTTCCCCCTACTTCATTATTCTCCTTTGGAAATTCTTCTTAGTCCCATGTTGTTCTCATCATTTTCTGGATGCAGAAGATGGAACACAGCTTACTTTAGACCCCACCAACACTGTTCCAGAGTTACTTATGTCAACTCACAGGGCCATGGCCAAAAAGGATTAGGGATTCGCTTCAAATCAGAGTTGATTAGGGATAGTTGTTTTTATTAATCTCACTACGTCACTACTATTACAGGGTTAATACTGCCAAATGGTTGCACAGCCACTGCAAAGTGACACATCAATAAGCACAGGCAGAGCAATGCATAAAAAAGTAACAGGCACTTAGAAATGCTTACGCCCCTTCAGTCTGCGGGGAGTCACGTTTCTGTCACCTGGCATCAGAGCTGCAGTGGATATGGTTCCAGCTGGGGGAATCCAGGGTGCCCTCCGAGGTCTAGGTCTCTGGTGAGACTCACCGGGCAAAGGACTCCCTACACTAATTATACTACAGTTGTTTACCAGGTGTGCGTGTACTGGCTCAATGTCATTCTTGTCACTCTTATGAGCTGAGACCAAGCTCAAACTTGTTTACCGCTTAGTAGTTTCCCAACTCAAGTGCATGGGTTAAAGCTTGCAGAGTCCCAGGCTATGTACTCCAGGAATGGAAATACATTGCCATCCTAGCATGCTAAGCTGTAGACCCACATATTAGTTTTTATGTGACAACTTGGAAACCTGATTAGGGATAGTGGTTATAGGCACATTTGTTCAGTTTTCCATAGTATTTCCTCTTTTCTTTTGTAATACATTGGGCCAAATTCTTCCCTCGTGTAACAATTTTCTAGTCAAACAACTTAGAGCAGAACTATACTTGCCATTTATTTTAAACACAGCCATAATACAAAGCCATTAAAATCTGTGTTTTGGACCTTTCAGCCCATTAGATTTTCCAGATTCCTAGAAACTACATCACATACTAAGAACTATGGTATATATTAATTTCTTTAAACTATTAGGAATCGAGTTTAAGATTACTTATTACTATGAACTATGCATATAAATTATGCCTGAACAGCAGTAAGCATCCGACTTAATGCTATGTATTGATCTAAACATTGATTTAGTGTGCATGAATGGAAATTGTGCTTGTCCATCATTGATTATGGGGATTTACATATTGTGTCAGATGGTGCCATCTTCTGTGCAGCAGAAACTGTACATTTCATTGTAAAATTATGTTGGAATTGTTTTATTTGGGTGTTTTTTCCATTCATTGCACAATCCAGGAATTGGTTGACTAATATTATTTTGTTTTTTATATGGTAGCCACTACTATAAGGGAAGTTTATGTTTAGAGAGTACTACCAAATAGACCTTTGTTTTATATCAGTTCAAACTAGCAATTCTCTTCCCATTTCAATATGGCAATAGTTAAAGAATTTCTGAAACACATTTTATCCAGAATTGTTTATTATAATCTCCTCCAGATAACGTCCACTTCATCAAATTCTTTTGAGTGCAAAGGGGCTGCTTTGAGGAAGAGTGAAAGGAACTATATCAAAGGTTACACAAACTCTATGCACATGGAAACTACTATCTGCGGGGAGGGGCAGAAAAACAAAATTGGTTGTGATGCTATAGTTCTCATAGCTAGCTTTTTAACTGAGTACAGTGGAAAGTAAATGAAGATGAGGAAGACAGTGAGGTGCTGACAGTCTGAGACACCGGCCTCATTCTGAGACAAGCAACAAAATATCTGAGAGTGACTGGAATTTGGATCTGTCTTGTGCTAGGAAACTAAGATCCATCAAGTGCAAAACTGGAACAACCCTAACCCTTAGACTTACAAAAGACAGAGATGTTTTCATTTATTTAATGTGTTAAATCTGTAACCCACTAAACCTGTATAGTTTCTTCTCCTTTATAATTGCACTATAATAAACTAAGCACTTCTAATTTATGCCATCAAATAATCCACGATGTATGTGAAATATCAACAGCACTATCCTATTCATTCTTTCATATTTAGAGAGTCTGCAGCAAGATATTTGAGCAATTCAGGGCTATCTCCCCTCTTTATTCTATTAAGTCATTTCAATATGCCAGGGTGGTACCATTATGTTGCATAATACACAATAGACTACTTTTTAATGTAAAAGTCCTGTCAAACTTCTATTTCAATGCAGCCATTTTTGTGACAGAGATAAGTAAACAACTTGGAAAATACCAGTAATGTCTGTCTAGCTGATTTATAACATACGTATCGTGAAATGTCTCTGGCTGACTCAAGATATATATTTTTTTAATATGGATCCATTTTAATATTGCATTTTATTCAATGATTGCATTTTATTCTTCCTTTTTAACTAAAATGGCATCACCAATAAACAGTATACAATCTTTTTTTAATTACTGTATTTTTAAAGTCATCCATAAAAGAAGGCATTATTCCCCAAAATCCAAACAATTGACACCTCAGAGTAAACCCCCTGCTAAAACAGGAAATAACTTTCATACCCTGTTATATCATGTAATATAGACAGACATTGGTCAATTGGTAATAAACAGGTAAACATTAGGAAATTAACAAAATCATCTTAAACATGTGATTAAATGTATTTCATTAAATACTGGGCTGATTTCACCAAAACATTTTAAAAGATAATATACAAATACATAGTTGGGAATTATTTATTCATTACAAAAATACAAGTGAATAATTTTTCTCTCATTTGTATGATTTTGGATTTTTTTGGCATCTTGAGACATCTTACCCTAAATGTCTGACTCCAAAACGGAAACCACACAGAGTGGTACATGGTATGTATGTGGAGTTAAGGTACATTGTAAAAGACTAGGATCAGATTTTGTGGCATTTGTATAAATCCAAAGCATACTGATGGAAGTTGTATATTGAGGGCTTATCTTATTCCAATGAAGTCTTTCCATTGCATTCAGTGTGGGATTGATTAGCACCCTGAGACACTCTCTCAGTAAAATTTATCAGCAGGCATGCGTAATACTCCCTTCTGAGCGCAGAACGCCGCACATTTTTGAATTCACAAACACACAAAGCATTTGTGGTGGGGTTTGTTTTTTCATCAGTACAGGGAATATGTGGGTAGTAGAAGAGAGGTGGCTCAGGAATACTCATGTGAGTATGTAGCACGCACAAAAGCAATATGGCACATAAAAGGGGATGATGTCTCTACTGCTTCCTTTCTTAAACCGTGATTTGATTTACTAACAGGTGGTAGAACATCTGAGCTTTCAGAAATTTGAACATGGAAAGATGTAAGCATAATTCAAGCAAGTCCTTGTTTAACGTGCAAGATGCAGTGTCAAGTACAGTATTCCTTTCTCAAGAAGAGAATGAATTGCACAACATGTGTAAGTTCTAGCAGACCATGGCTCTTAAAAAGTACACAGATCTACATTTAGTAATTTAGGGTCAGGACAACTTTTGTCCCCATTATAATTACTACATTTTTTTTACTAGCAATATTCTATTGGGGAAATTCTGTAGGGAAAATACTATATCTCAAATTAGCTTGGTCCTCTGCGGTTGAGAGCAGCACAAAACTTCCTTATGAAATTTGCAGCCAAAGCTTAATATAAACCTAAAATTTGGCCAGACTCTCCACAAATTTTGCAATCCTTCTTCAACTATGTGATAAGTTTTAAGTATGCTTGTGCTGAACAGTGGTTTCGGTTGAAAACATGAAAAACTCAGTGGTTTTAGTGGATTTCACTCTGAGGTAGCACATATATTACATACAAAAATATACAGTATGTGCATAATATATCAAGTGTGTGTATGTGCATCAAAGAAGGGAATGTATGGTAAAGTTTGCTTTTTTAAATAACAGGCAATTATGTGTAGATTGCTTCCATATGGGCCAATGATGTCCAAAAGCAGATCAAACTTATGCAACAATATTTTGGGGGATGCTTCTTAATGCCCTAACAGGCATTATGTTTGTTTTGGTTTGAGCACCAGTCAAAGGCATGATTAACATTTAAAACAAGGGTTACTTATGGGCAGGGAAAGGACATTTGCAGAATCAAAGATCAAATACATTACATCGGATGTTGCACTTTTTTCTGAGTTAACAGCATAAAACTTGCATGAATAATACCTAGCGCTTTATATGTCTGACACATTCTGCCAGTAGTTTTAAGCAATATATAGGTGTACATGTATTTTACTTTACCATTACATTCCTATACCAATTTACAAATGTAGCTTCATTCATTTTAAGTTACAAATCATCTCTTAAAACAGACTCTAAGAAATGTTAACAGAATAACATCATAAAATGTTTTTTTCCGTTAGTTACTTTAAAATTTTAAAATGTGAATGCAAACCGATGTGCTGTGATAAGGGTAATGCAATATCTTAAGGGACTTATAATAAAATATAATTAGTAGGAACTTTATATTCCCTTAATTATTTTAATGTGTGCAAAAGCCCTGGTGATTTATTTTCTGGGATTACTCTGAGTGCAAATATAATTTAACTGATTTTTTTTCATTTCTATTTTTTAATATTAGAAAATAAGGCAAGTCCATTTCTGAAAAAGGTGCTGCACTTCTGGGCTAAACATATCTTCTATACCACTAGATAAACATGTGACAACTATGAAAATTATCAATAATAAAAACATTAAAAATAGCTACAATTTCATATAGACTGAAAAGCTATCAAAAGACAAAGTGACCCAGCAGTAATTTCAGAAAATATTTTTCGACTTCATAAATACAAGCAACCTGTATTTACATAAATTATCTTCTAAACTAGTTTTCCTTTGAAACATACTTTTGTTTTTAACAGATATGTCTATTGAATTATATAAATGTTTCAAATGTGATAAAAGGACTGTGTAGTAAAATAGAAATATCAGATGTTACTTTTTGGATTTTTTTTACTAGGATTTGGTTTTTAAATAAAAAGCAGTCAGCTACTACAGAGCTTTTAAAAAACACAATGCCAGGAAATGAAAAACTCTGTACTTGTAATTATTAGTGATACAGTATAAAGACTCCATTGTGGGTTATTAGGTTAAGTTTACATGTGTTCTATTGATTATTTTCAACTTTTCTGCCTTTTAATCCCTGTAAATGGTTTATCTTAATTTTGAACTTCAAGACATTGTTTCAAAATGTATAAAGTAGAATATATAGCTATTCCAGACCTAATTCTTTATATTTTGGCATTTTACATTGAGCACATTTTCACAATGGTGATTTCAAAACTTCAAAATTTTAAAAAATGTAGACATTGCAATACAAAGTCAGCGTTCACTTATGCAAAATGGAATGTAATTCTTACTACCTCTTACTGAAACACTGGGAGACAATGATATTTTATATTGAAACACACACACTTCTCTAGTTTGTTGCCAGAAGGAAACTAGATACAGTAGTATTATTTTATAGCATACATTTCACTAGGTGTGAGTGATGTTTGTGTTGGAAAATGTAATAGTGCGTAAAAAATCCTGCTCCCTTTTAACTCTATGGGAATTTTTCCATTTGACTTCATTACAAGAAAAGGTATGTATGTTCTCATTGAAGTCAATGTAAGAATTTAGCCCATGCCAGTCAGATAATCTTGAAAGTCTTTTACCCAGCAAAGCATAAAGAAGCTAGTGTATAAAGACTTGGGTTCAAACAGTAGTGCAAAGTTATATTGTCTCCAAATGACTGCACCTCTTTTTCTGTTATTAACAACCAGTGAACAGAAAACAGAGTGCCTATCCTACTTTTCCAACACTGTTTATAACATGGAAAAAAGGTGTCCAATATCCTAAGGGAATAATCATTTCCATAACAACACAACCCACAGGGTGGTAAATCTGAATCAATTGTAGAACGAATATCTATTTTTATACCATTTTTTATTTCGTGGAATGTCCACGGTATGCTGACTTCTATTCATGATGACATAGAAACAATAACCTTTGAATCGGAAGGTTGGTAGAGGTTAAAGTGAATCCCCAGCAAAGCTGCATATTTAGGCTCGAGATGGAAAGGTATTTTTACTGTAGTTTCACATTAAGTGGTGAAATGTAAGCAGTGTCAACTATTAAGTTCACCTGAGGTGCTTGAGTGCAGGGGCTCATATTTAAATTGGAATGAAATGAGCTTCCTCGGAAGGTCAGGCTACTATGACTGTGGTCACTGCTGCATAGGGCTGAAGGGTAAAAAAAAAAAACCCACAAAAATTTTGATTTGCTTATTCTCTAGCTCTAAGATTCAACTCTAAAGGAGAAACAGAGGGAAAACTTAGAAAGAGGAAGTCCTGAATAGCGGCATAATGTAGTTTTCTCTAAAGCTCTAAACAAATGCAAAGGAATTTTAGAATAATTACAATATGATAATTCTTTTTCCTTAAAAATATCTGTAAAGTATATATTTTATAAGTGCATAATTAGAAAATACCTCTTTTTAAATATAGTTAAAAACATATTATGCAATTGATATGGTTTAACTTTGGTACAATCCTATGTTTTTTTGTTTTGTTTTTAGCAAAGATAAGTAGCTATATATCAAACCACTGAAACTGTAGATTTATGATAAATTTAAATACACCAAAATAGCTAAAAATGCATGAAGCTTTAACTTGAAATAAAGATTCAAAGTAACTTGATTGGGGCTATACACTGCTTTCCCATGTTTACAAAAAAAGGTCTCCTATGATGTGTGCAATATCAGCTCATATCTGAATTAATTAATATGCAAATTTATGTTCATTTTTCATGTCCAAATTGGAATCACAAATGAATCATGTCTCCCTTCTTTGACCTGATCTTGTTCTTTGTTGCATTTTTCGGCAAGTTCCTGTTTTCTAATTCAGCTCCATATAAAACATTTTTTAAGAAGTCCCATCTCCCTTCAGATAGTTGTCACCTTAAAAATGGCAAGTAACACATTAGATATAGACACAGAACCTTATAGTTTAACACTGTTTACAAATCTTGACAACTGTGTTACTAATGTACAGTAAGCGGATTTTTTTTTTGCAATAGTTCTTAAAAGTACATTAAAAGTACATCTTTTTTATCTTTTGCTTTGAACTTCACTGGAATTCATTTCTATTTCATTTCTGATCATTGTTTGTATTTGTACATTTTTTCAAATGGGTCTCCATTTTAAAATATAATAATTCTCCAATTCTTTGGCTTCAGAGGAATCATATAGCTGTGATAGCTCCATTGTGGCGAGAACGTGACCTTTCCAAATTTACTCGTCTGTTATCTGTAATAAAAAGAGAGAGAAAAGAACACACCATAAGATTTGAAAAATGGATATTGCAATGTCAAGAGGTTTTCAAACAGTCCTGAAAATCATTTCAAATAAATATGTAAATAAGTAACTAGGAAACTGGATCAGAGACATTTTACATTGCAGCTGCCAGGCTGAGTTCAAGAGTTCTGCAATCAGCAATAAATTACTTACTTGATCAGAGAAGCAGGGTGATAAAAGCATTGGAAGAATCCTGAAGCACATTCCCTTTGGAAATAGCAGATGACAAATAAAATGCGGGGGAAAAGTGTTTTTCTACAAAGAATCTACGTACAGTGACTTTGGAGGAAGGTAATTCCAATTTCCACTTGAGCGTTCAGTACAAATGGGGTGAAAATGCACTTCTCGGACAGGACAAGACACACTCAAAATGTAAGAGTTATAAGACTGCTCACTGTAATTGGGCACATACTTTTGTATAAATAGAACAGTTAAACCTGCCACTTCCTAACACTGATTGTGCAGTGTTAACTTTCCATATGCAATATTACAAAGTAATTATTGCAATGAATAATGAATATGTCCACGACACAGGAAGAAATAATCCTGGGCTAAAGCCAAATGCTTTTAAAGTAAGTTTTAAAAGCCAGGAATGTGACAGAAAACATACTTTTCTTTTTTTGAAACAAGAATGGATTTGTCCTGTGGATTTCTGAGCCAGCTAGTCCAACTGTTATACATACAATTCTTGTTTGACAAAGTGTTCTAGTGAACACCTATGTTGTAGACCAGGAAAGCCACAAATTGGCTGACTGCATAGGGGAGGGAAAGAGTATGGTGTAGATCCCTTGTCCAATCCAATGGAAACTCCTTTGCAACCATACATGCTATATATGGTTCTGGCTTCGTACTATTTTTGTAGCTGTTGTTGGTGTTTTTGCTGCCTTCACCTTCCCCACCTCCATCAATGTATGGTTAAGATAATGCATCTAGGCTATCCCCTCTTGTGAGGGAATAAAACTCACCTGCCAATGATAAGGTCAGCAGTTACTGGAAATTACAGCTCAGTACACTGCTGCCTAAGCAGGAAAAGTCCAGGAAGGGGAATATCGACCCAATAATGTGATATGCTTCTAATACAACAGTGAGCAGTAAAGTATTGAGCAAATGTTTAATACTAGTGGGGAAAGGAGCCCAAGTACTGTCTTCTGTGGAGCTAGTTAGTTGATAGATTTTCCATGTTACTAATTCTAAGTCTACAAAAAAAATCAAGATATTTATGACTGATAGCAACTGTTGATTTCTTTTTATTCACTTTATGGTTTTTGACTCGTTAGAGTTCATTTTTCTCCGCAATGAAGGTAGGAAACATTTTTCCCCAAATGAAAGCACAGATTCTCTTATAATTACATGTCTCCAGGAGCACTGAGGAGCCCTAAAAACCTCAAATTCTAACAGATGGAAACATTGGTTTCCTTTCTGAGATGATCTCAAATCAAGCTCATTTAATTTTTAATCATTAGTCATAACCTGAGTTGGTTTCCTAAGTTATTTACAGCTGCTAACAAGTGGTTGACATTTACTAAGCATGGTAAGGACACAGATTGTAAGTTAGCGAGTTAGGTTGTGGGTGGAGAAAGTTCCAGACATCTACGCATGACAGGGCAATGATCCAGTTTCTCTCACTAGGACATGATCTTGGCACTTAAATGAGATTTTTCTGCAGTGCTTTGAAAAGAGAACTTTCTAGCACCTCTTGCTGATGGGAAGGAAGGTAGGCTGCAAATTATACTCTGCTCATATCTTCATGCCACACTACAAAAGGGATGGATTACTGTGCCTGTATTTTGAGACTGCAAAAATGTGTAGTAGTATAGTTATCTGTCCAGCTGTGATCAAAATTTCCATTTGTTTGTAAGTTTTACACAGGAAATGAAGTACTAGTGTAGTCTTTAAGGTGCCACAGGACTCCTTGTTATTTGTATGAGAGTCCACAGCACACTATCGTTGCTGCCAACAAGAATAATCACCAATCAATCCCTGCACATTGATTTCAGAGGCCTATCCAATTTTAGAGTGAAATCTTACTGTGTTTTGACTCTGGGACGGTAGCACATCATTATAGTTTCTGCTTGCCACTTCCAGAATATCTTTTCAGTTCTTCTGGCTATTAATTCTAATCAATGATCTTCTGTCTTCCTTGGATAGTTGAAGAAATTTTTTGGGGGCAAGCCTGATTATTATTTGATTGAGCCATGCTGCCATTGATGGGTGTGTTCCATATAACTCTCTATTCCTTTGGATCTTGACAATTAACTTCTATAGTTCCCATCCTGAGGACATGGTATGAAGCGGAATCGTCTAGTTGTGTGGTTTTCTTCTCTCTAGTGGCCACAGCCTGCCTATTCTTGTCTGTCTCAAGTGTATAGATGCTGTCACGACTGCTTGTTTCTGGTGGTTACAAACTGCCATTCTTTTCCCTGGCTTCCTCTCTCACTGACTCCTTAAGGGCTAGGCTCCTTTATTCCTTGACTGTGGGGTAGCTTCCTGAATCTGGCTATCTAGCTACTCCATAGCTTTTCTAATTCTCAGTAACAGTTCTACTTGGCTCCTCAATCCAGGAATATTTTCTTTCGGCAGTCACCAAATTGTCATTCATATACAACAAACACTTTCTGGCTTCAGGCAGGAAAGCAAACATCACACATTTACTGCAGGTTGTCTTCACTGTTCCACTGCTGGCCATCTTGAAATCACATATGGAGCTGAACCAGGAATGAAAGTCATTCATGCTCACTCTGAAACGTTCCTGCTAGCTGGCTCTGTATGGCTCAATTTATGTAGCAAGTGACTTTGTATACCTAGTCTTTTGCGGCTTAAGTGACTATCATATCTCACCACCTCTCTCTGAGCAATCAACCACGCAGACTTCAAAAGCGGGGCTGATCAATGTTCTAAGAATCAGAGTCATGGGGCCCTTACTATAGCACCAACAAAATCAGGGGCTCATGGCCCAGCTACACAATCCATACAAAAAGAACAAACAAAAAGTCCAACAACCGACCCCCACATTCCTCACCACTAGTTGTAGCCAGACAGGAACCCCCCTTGTAACATCCATTTTTGCTTGCCTGGAGCATACAGGGCACACAGAACAGAAGGCCCAGGCTGCTGTGACCGTGAATGGCTGTAAACAGAGATACGCCAATTGCTGACCAAGAGGCTGCCAAGGAGTGTCCTTGACTTAACCCATATTGATATGAACACACAGCTGTCCGCGGGGGGAGGAATCTCTCGCCCAGTAAAAAAATGTCTAGTACTCACAATTTAGTTATCTCTCTTGCAAGTGTAAATTGCTTATAAGAACTGGCGCCACAAAACGGACCAGTACAATTCGGCATCTTAGATAAGAAAGAGGATACGGGCCCCCAGGGGTATAAAGATGGGTCCAGCAGCACATTTTCTCTGAGTGTCAATTTACCATCTATCTGCTGGTTGGGTTAGGTGTTTGATCTCCCGAGGTTCCAAGGGGACGCCCACCTCGTATTCGTCTTTCTTAGGAATTGAGAGACCGGCCCTGGCCTGACACGCTGGAGTCGAGAGGCACAGAAAGGGGTAAAAATTGTACCTGAATGTGGTCCTTTGCTTAAGTATATATATACATAGTGTTAGAGCTCTTTAAAGATTAAGCTGTCACTTGGTACAATTATTTCTATTTTCTATCTACCTTTTTCCTGTAATCATTTTTAAGACCTATATATATATATTTGCTAGCATTTAAGAAATAGAGCAATAGCCATTGTAACCATATGATTTATAAGCTTCTTTAATAAACCTGTAACTGTTTAAGCTTTAACCTGACTCCTTCAGTTGCTGTAATAGAACCAAGCACAATTTAAAAGAACTTCAGCCGGTCATAAAGGGACAGACATAGGGAGAGCTTGGGCGTTTGGATCTGTGTCACTCCCAGGTGACAAGATCCGTTGGGGCACCTTTTCAGCCTTTCCTAGGCTGCCCGCTGCAAAGGAACCCCTGTGTTCTAGCAGCTAAAATCTAAGGTGTAATAAGCACTTCCTATATAACGGGGCATCTGTTGGCCTGCTGGCCACCCTCTGCGACAGGACCCCGGTCCTAGCAGTAAAGACACGGACGTTAAACCTTTTCTCGGAAATATACACACACACACTGCCCTGACCGTCGGCTGACACTAGTTCTACTGCTTTTGAGCATAGGATACATAATTATGTCCTCCAAAGCTCTCCTATCAGCAGCTCCTGTTTTCAGCTCATGTTGAAATGGTAATGTTAAAGTTAAAGTAATGATCTGCAAACAAAGAAACTTCTAAAGCCAGAAAAACAAATTCTATATGAACCCTAGTAATATTTGGCCTGGAATGGTTTATGAGCTTATCGATCAAGCAAACAATAACCAAAGTCCAATACAAACCCACCATTGACACAAATGCAGGCATTAAGCCACTTAAACGAAGGACATAGAATAGCTATTACTATAGTGTAGAATGAGAATTTACTATAACGATAAACTTTAAATAAAGGTGTTCACTCCACATCCAGTCTGCAGACAAACACATCAAACCTGGTTCAGTGGAGCATAAGCTTGAAGCTTTCCAGCTCATTCAGCATTGACTGACATTGTACTAAAGCAGGAGATTTCACATTGGAGGCTGCAATATGGACCAGATCGATTAAATAAAGTGTGAATAGCTCAAAAACGTCAAGTAATATAATTACCTGAATAAAATAGCTCCATAGGGCTGTATTCTCCCCTTTGCTTTATAGGAGCCATATTGAACTCTAGGAAAACAAGATCTGTGCATGTATGTAAAGCTATTATTGCACGGAAATCTTTTAAATGAAGGACAAATGTCCACAAAAAGCACAAGGAAAAACCCAAAGGCACAAGACTGCAGCCTTAACTCAGTAGCATCCAACACTGCAGCCAAAAGAAATGTCAACAGCAGGCAAAAATGATGGTGAATGATGACATTTCTGTGTCCATTATTTGCCCAACCCAGTCAACATATCTAGCTGATGAACGAGATTTCTTTATACATACAGAGTTTAGGTCTGCAAGTGGTGGTCAGTAATTATACCAAAATATTTATAATATATGGAGAACTATTGTAACAAGTCACCCAGGAAAAGTGACAAGCTGTAATCACTTAGAGTGTGTCTAAACTATACCCCTCTGTCGGCAGAGGGATGTAAATGCACTTTGAAAGTGCAAATGAAGCGGGGATTTAAATATCCCGTGCTTCATTTGCATAATCGCGTCATGGCACTGTTTCGAACAAGCGCCATTTCAAAACTGAAATCGCCGTTTTTCTGACAACGGGGCGCCTTTTCGAAAGATCCAGTACTCCTCATTTTTTGAGGAGAACAGGATCTTTTGAAAAATTGTGCACAACTGACGGGCACTATTGAATGAAAGGCCCACCAACGGCAGGAGTGGGGGAGAAAAAGAGGGACAACTGCCCCAGGACCCGCTGATTCAAAAGAGCATGGGGTCCCTGGCTGTTGCTCCTGGGCTGGAAGTGGAAAGAGGGGGGCAGATCCAGCCCTGTCCCTTCTACCCCAGGTACCACTCCTTCCAGGAGTGAGAAGCTGGGCCTTCCCCCACTTAGCATAGAGATCCAGCAAGCTGGTTGGCTGCCCTGTATACATATGAATTTTAAAACAATCTCAAAGAAACTTACTAGCTGTGGACCCCTTCTAGTAGTCTTTGGTCCCACAGACAAGCTTATTGTGTATCTGCTTGGTAGCTATAAGAATGACCATTAAAAGCAACACACAAGATGTTATTTGTTTGGCTCTATGGAAATAGGTAGGCTTGATATGCTTAATGTTTGCCTCAGGGCTAGATTTAGGGACAGGTGACCCAGGTTTGGGAAATGCTGGGTTCGGGGTGCTGTTTTTGTTGTTAGTGACAAAGGAGAAAACAGAATGTTTGAAACTAAAGTGTTTCAGGAATTTCGTATGTGGATTCACTTTTTACTAGTCTCCTAGAATGTTCTGGACCTTAGAAGAATCTCATGGAACCTTCCAGACTGACTGAGAAATATATTTTCTTTGAATCTCCTAGAGTGCTGTCAGCCAAGCCCTCATGGGTAGAAATGTGGCAGGGCATCATTAGTGAGATAAGATCAAAATGATCCAGCTGCGATATTGTGACTCTTATTTTATTAAATGTGAAAGTGTACTTTATGTTTTAAGACTTGAAGAGTATAAATACCATAAAAACCCAGCACTGGAGCAATGTGATTAAGCATCTGATTTCAATTAATTCTTCCTTGAAAAATAATAATTTGGCTTTCTGAGATACTACTGAACATAACAGTAATATCCTAGGTTGGTAGAGCTCCTTGGGAAATATGACAATGTCATGCATGAACACTTATTTGGCATAGTTTGTAAAAACACTATGGGCTATTACTGCAGCAAAACAATTAAAAATGAATTGAACAACCTTATGGCAAAGAAGGTGCTTGACAACCTTTTGATGCATCTCAGCAAAGTCAAATATCATGCTGTAATAGTGGACGGCACTCCAAAATTTAGTTACAGATAAAAGATGTCATTCACAGTAAGATTTTCTGACAACAAGGATGGCTGTGTCTAAGTATGGAAACACTTTCCAGTCTCTGGATGACTCTATTGGAAAAGGCCTAGCAGAACTGTTTATAACATTTTGAATGAGAATAAAATAAAGCTTCAGAACTGCCAAGGCCAACGCTATGACAACGGCACGAACACGAAAGGAAGAAACAGTGGTGCCAAGGCAGGGATCCTTGTGCTGAATTCCAGAGCTTCCTTTATGCTTCATGACTGTCATTCCATCAACCTGGTTGTGTCAGATGCAGCATCATCTTTAGATTTAGCAACCCCATCTGGACTATTGCAAATAATATATACATCTTGTTTTCAGCATCAGCCAAGAGTTGGCAGATCCTCATGGACAAAGTTACAAATCTGACTGTGAAACCGCTAAGTGATATTCACTCAAAGAGTTGTGTTGACAGTGTGGTACCAACTGACTGAGGTTTACAACACCGTTATGAAACTGGCACAATTGAGTAATGCTGAAGCTGGAATCGGACATGAAGTGCAAAGACTAGCAAACCAGATCACTGTCTTCAAATTTCTGGTCTAATTTGTGGTTTGGCATGATATGCTGTTCTAAGTTAACTTTGTAAGCAAGGCATTATAAACTCAGTCAATACACAGTACAATCACTACTACTTTGAGAAGAAGCTGCCTTGATTTTGTTGTGGCCTACAGAGACAATGCATTTGAAGATGCCATGACTGCTGCTGAAGAAATGGTGGACAACTTAGGAGCTGAACCTTATTCATTTAAAAAAAAAAGGCAAATTGGTTATGAAGGCAGAGCTGAAGAGCTGGGGAAGCTCACTCAGTGACACTACTTGAGTGTCGAAGAAAGGTTCAGAGAAATGAAGCACAACAAAAAGACCTAGAGATTTCTGTATGATTTAGTAAGACTGCTGAAATACTGGAAAACATTCTTGAACAACTGAACAATCGACCTTCACTGGATGACGACACATGGGGACTATTTGGATATCAATGATAACAACCACAATGTTGAACTGGACGACATCCATCACATTTTGCAACAAGGTAAGCATTCCCCACTCTAAATCATTCATGATACAGAACTGAAGGACACTTTTCCTAATGTGTAGACAGCTCTGTGGATTCTGCTCACACTGACATTTATAGTTGTGAATGGTGAGTAAAGCTTTTTTAAGCTCTGACTCAATGAAATATATCTTTGATCAATGATGGCAAGAAGAGACTGAGTTTGCTATTTCATTGCTTGAAAATGCCACTGGCCAGACTTTAGATCTCTGGGAGACAGTGCTATAGCACATGAGAGCAAAGACATGAAGAGTGAACCAGTCCTTTGAACTGAAGGACCATGCTTAACATTCTAAGGCCGTCCATCATTTACTGAAACACTAATTAATGATAAAAAGCTTCCAAGGGGTAGCAGAGTTAGTCGGTATCTGGAAAAACTTAAAAAACAATGAATAGTCTAACAGCACCTTAAAGACTAACAAAACATGTCGATGGTATCATGAGCTTTCGTAGGATTGTGTCCATGAAAGCTCATGAAACCACCTACATGTTTTGTTAGTCTTTAAGGTGCTGCTAGACTATTGGTTGTTATTTAATGTTGGTTCACCCAATGTTGATGTACAGTTCTGCAGTTCTCTCTCCCTGTGTTTTGTGTTGAGTACCAATACCAGTGTAAAACACTTGTCACAAAATGATTTTATAGCATACAACTATTTAAAAATAAACTGGCAAACTTGGGATTCAGGGGAGGAGGGGGTCAATGTTTTTTCTGCCTTTCATAGCTCTTCATAGGAAGCAGACTAAATAAATTTTAAAAAATTCACAGCAGCTTTATACTATGTAATACATTAATGTATGTGTAAAGACCTAACTAGATCATTCCTTCAAATGAAGTGAACCTGCAATTAAGAGTGTAGGCCCAAATAAAATCTTAGATACCCTGGATAAAATCAGAATGTAACCTTTATTGTGTTATCTTGATGCTTCACTTTATTATAAATAGATGAACTTAGTAAATACAAATCAGAAGTGGAAGGCAATTTTCCCTCTAATCTTTTCCATCCACGTGTGGAATAAAATTGTATATGCACCCAGGCACGTGTGAATGTGCACTACCAGCAGAAACCAAAAAAACTAGTGGTGGGCACTCTGCTGATCAGCTAGGTGACATGTGAATCTCTTCTAAGTGGCTGCACATTGCACAATTTACAAGGAACGCTGCTGAAATGGACCTCCAGAGATCATGAAGTCCATTCTCTTGCTCTCAACAATCTTTTAGATACTTGAAAACTTTTATGTCTCCTCTCAGTCTTTTCTTTTTCAGACTAAACAAACACAATTCTTTCAATCTTCCCTTAAAAGGACATGTTTTCTAGAAGTTTAATCATTTTTGTTGCTCTTCTCTGGACTTTCTCCAACGTGTCCACATCTTTCCTGAAATGTGGCATTGAGAAATGGAAACAGTATTCCAGTTGAGGCCTAATCAGTCAGAGTAGAGTGGAAGAATTACTTCTCATGTCCTGCTTACAATACTCCTAATATCACACTATTGACTCATATTTAGTTTCTGGTCCACTATGACCCCTAGATTTCTTTCCCCAATATTTGTTCTTAGGCAGTGAGTTCTCAATTTGTATATGTGCAATTCATTGTTCCTTTCTTTGCCTTTATCTTTATTGAATTTCAACCTATTTACCTTAGGCCATTTCTCCAGTTTGCTCAGATCATTTTGGATTTTCATCCTGCCCTCCAAAACACTTGCAATCCTTCCCAGCTTGGTACCATCAGCAAAATTGATATATTTACTCTCTCTGTCATTATCTATATCAGGGGTAGGCAAAAAGGCCTCCGTAGGCCAGATCTAGCCCGCCAAGCAATCCAGCCCCAAAGAAGCCCTGCTACTCCTCCTGACCCCAGGTCAATCAGGGCTTGGGGGCAGGAGGAGTGCGTGAAGTCTCCTCCCACCCTGCAAGGGGCTTAGCACTTAATGTCAACCACCAGCTGCTGCTCAGCTGGCAGATGACTCTAAGCAGATGACTGGTGCTCCTTGCAGACCCACTAAATCAAATGCCGGAGATTGACCTCTAGAGTGTCAATCTTCCCAGAGTGTAGATGTGCCTTCAAGAATGGTTATCCAATCAGTTATGCACACACCTAATAGTAACTCCACCTAGACTGTATTTCCCTAGTTTGTTAATGATATTATAAATGTTGTTTTAACTATCAACCTTCTTATCTATCATCTCAGGTTAGTTTTGTGATGGAAATAAATAATATATAGTCAACTCTGTCATTGAGACCTACATCTCATTAAATATAATGCAAAATTACCCATGTATAAAGATGAGAAGAGATGTCCAACTGCCTGTCAGTTTAGTGCCATGAGATGAACGGGGAAAAAGTTTTGAATAATTATTTCTCAGGCAACATATTATAATTATATAACATCCTCTCACTGCACAATGCAATTTCTTTATGTATGAGGAATTACAGATCTGGTAGGGAAAAATATCTTTGATAGGTAGTCTCTTCTTTTCTTAGTGCTCAACAGTAGTTATATGTTATTAAAAGAAAACTCTCAATAGTTGCAATGGATTTATTAATTCAGTAGCTTGTTATCAGCATGAAACTCTGCTGTGTTAGAGGAAAAAAACAAATTATATTTTACAGAACTGCACTACTAAGATTAAATCACTTTTCTGTACTTTCCTTTCTTATCCTCCCTGCCAGGTATTAAAAGTCGATGCTCTCTCTCTTATTATGAACCTCATTTTTTTGCAAACTATCATCTCTAGTAGCAATATAGAGGTTACATGATCAAAAAAACTCAATTATAGCAGCTTTGGTAAGACTGAAACACTTGATAACAGAAAAATCCACGGCATAATAACCTATAGCTTCAAGGAACACAAAACTAAATCTGTATTATCCTATAACGGGTACAGAAGTGTTTACTTTGATATGTCTAATATTAAAGCTAGAAGTGTATAAAACTATTCTCTTGGGCTTTTAATGGATAATATTTGCATATTTAATAAGTTGACATTAATAATTTAATAAGTTAATTCACTGCAGTTGAGTTAAATCTTAGTAATCAGTCAAAGTATCATTCAGAAAAACAATTATTCGGCATTATATTTGAACTGCATAGAAACAGCATCAGTGATCTTCTGTGGGCAAAATGTCAAAGCTCATTAAAAAGATTTTTTTGAAAACAGTTATTGGGTTTGCACATTTCAGATTCTGCATAAGGCTTTCATTTGCTAACTGAGCTTCGATCTTATTTATGTTCTACAACAAATATGATATGCATTTACAAAGCTAAAAGCAGATGCTGAGAACCTATGTGAGACTAGACACTAAATTGAAGCATCAATGAAGTCATGAATTTTATACAGTGGTGGCCCTTAAACAACCCAATTTTAATTGACTGAAGATTATTTTAGTAATCCCTTTATGATTTATTCTACTTAACATAGGGGACAACCTCTCTTTCAACAGTTAAGCTACCTACCTCCTATATCATCAGTTAAGGCAATTGACAAGTTAAGGCCCATATATGTGATAGTATTTTATATTACATTCTGTTAAATAATTCTGTTAAAAATAAGGGTAAGGCTCCAAAAGAAAGAACTCAAAAGTTAGGAAATGCCAAAATTATGGTTGTGTAGACAACCTTAGTCAGTTCCTATGTCCATGTGCATTGTGACTGGAGCCAAGAAATTTTTTTTAAACATATTTCAGCAAAAATTGTAGATTTAGATCAACCAAACCATTTTGTAAATTCATGTTCAATTTGCTGAATTGTTAAAGTTGAAAAAAACAAAAATTTAAAAAATGTTCCATTTGATACTCGGAGTGTTATTAGGTTTCAAAACTCCTTTTCATTTAGAAATGTTCTTCAATTTTCTATAAAAATGTTAAAACTAAATGCTTTGTTTGACCAATACTTTTTTTAAAAAAATTGGCTTGCCAAAACTTAAAAAAAAAAATCCCCAACATTGTTTTTATTTCTCAAAACTGCCAGTAAACTGAAAAAATCAATTCTTCACATAGCTCTAACTGTGATTCAGTCTTTAACATGACCATATTTTCCTCCACAGACAGCAGCCACATTGGACAATACTCAGCCAAATGAGCCAACCATTCAATATTTTTAATCCTCCTCACTTTGGCTCCAACCCTTATTTAGTGCCCACCATTGAAAAATGTCACTAATGGTTCATCTGCACTGCACCTTTACTTCGAAATAACAATGCTAGCATCTACACAGCCATTTTGTTATTTCTAAATAATTTTGAAATAATGGACGGCTAATTCCAAAATCTGTAAACCTCATTCTATGAGGAATAATGCCTATTCTGAAATAGCCATTTCGAAATAAGGCATGTGTAGATGCTCTAGTGCTGCTATTATGAAATATCCCCTCATCAGGGCCATTCTAACTTATTCCTCCCCAATGCCTCCTGGGGCTCTAAATCGAGAGAGCTCATCTACATTAGGGAAGCCTGCCTCAGACTATTTTTGTGGCTTCCATGTAGTGTGTATGAGCTATTTCAAAATAAGCTATTTTGCGGAATAACTATTCTGGAATAGCTTATTTTGAAATAAGCGTGCAGTTTAGATGTACCCCTAAATGTGTGAAATCTTATTTCTGCCTGAATTTTTTTGCAGTGCTTATCAGCATAATAACCAAGTACCTCTTTACAACCCCCCTTTGAGTTAGAAAAGCACTGTTCTCTTCATTTTACAGATGGGGAACAGAGGTAGAGAGACAGACTGAGGATAAAATATACCCAAGCGTCCACTAAATTGGATGCTTCAGAGGGTGCGAGAAGGATTGAACTCAGTGACCTCTTAAGTCCCAGTCTAGTGCCTTAACTATAACATTAAATATTCTCTTTCTGCAACCTTAGTGAGGAAGGAATCCTACAGATAAACTCAATGGTTTCACAAACTCTGTTGTTTAAATCACAGGGTATGTCTAGACTACATGCCTCTGTCGCAAGAGGCATATAAATTAGACTACCCGACATAGTCAATGAAGCCGGGATTTAAATATCCCTGGCTTCATTAAAATAAAAATGGCTGCCACGCTGTGCTGGCTCAGCTGATCGTTGGCACAGCGCAGCAGTCAAGACGTGGATCAGTCGACAGCAGAAGCCTGTGTCAACTGCTCCTGGATACCTCGTTCACACAGTCTGACAAATCCACACAGAGGTATCTGTGTTAAACTGCATCTGAAAAACAATGTGCTATCCTGTGGCACCTTAAAGACTAACAAGTTTACTTGGGCATAAACTTTTATGGGTAAAAACCATGTTGCCAAAGGCATCTAACAAATACACCTGTTAATCTTTAAGAAACCATAGGAATCCTCAACTGTTATTTAACACTCATCTTTTCTACACAAATGCCTCTTTGACCTTCATCATGCAAATAGTTTTGAATATGAGCACAAGAGTATTTAATAGCATAGATCAGTGTAGTCTTCAAGTTGTCATTGTCAAGTCCAAGTCGAGTCTCAAGTCCCTAAAGTCACTTTCAAGACAAGTCCAACTCAAGGCTCAAGTCTTAATTTAAAAAATGTCAAGTCACTTTTGTACAAGTCATCAATATCACCATTTTTGGACAATTTTTGGCCCGTATCCGAGATGTTACGGAGGCATTGTCGAGGATTATCCGGCCCTCTGACTACTACCCCATGCTACTCATCCATATGGGCACAAATGATACTGCCAGGTGTGACACTGAGCAGATCAAGTGTGACTACAGGGCTTTGGGAGTACTGGTGAAGGAGTTTGGAGCACAGGTGGTATTCTCTTCTATCCTTCCTGTCAAAGGTAGGGGCCCGGGCAGAGAGAGGTGCATCCTGGAGGTGAATGCCTGGCTGCGACGATGGTGTCACCAGGAGGGATTCGGCTTCCTTGATCACAGGGTGCTCTTCCAGGAAGGACTGCTTGGCGGAGATGGAGTTCACCTTTCTAGGAGCGGGAAGGCCTTGTTTGGACACAGACTGGCTAACCTTGTGAGGAGGGCTTTAAACTAGGTTTGTCGGGGGCAGGTGAGCAAAGCCCACAGGTAAGTGCTGAATGTGCGGGACTGGGAGATGGGTTGGAAATGGGGGGGGACTACGGCCTATAATGGCAAGGAGAAAGGAGGGTCAGGGCACAACAGGGAGGCAAGATCAAATCAGTATCTTAGATGCCTATATACAAATGCGAGAAGTATGGGTAATAAGCAGGAAGAACTGGAATTGCTAACCAATAAATACAACTATGATATCATTGGTATTACAGAAACCTGGTGGGATGGGACGCATGATTGGAATATTGGTATGGAAGGGTACGGCTTGCTCAGGAAGGACAGACAGGGAAAAAAGGGAGGAGGGGTTGCCTTGTATATTAAAAATGTACACACTTGGACTGAAGTGGAGATGAACGTAGGAGATAGCTGTGTAGAGAGTCTCTGGGTTAAGCTAAAAGGGGTAAAAAACGAGGGTGATATCATGCTAGGAGTCTACTACAGGCTACCTAGCCAGGTGGAAGAGGTGGATGAGGCCTTTTTTAAACAATTAACAAAACTATCCAAAGCCCAAGATTTGGTGGTGATGGGGGACTTCAACTATCCAGACATATGTTGGGAAACTAACACAGCAAGGCACAGGCTATCCAATAAGTTTCTGGACTGCATTGGAGACAACTTTCTGTTTCAGAAGGTTGAAAAAGCTACCAGAGGAGAAGCTGTTCTGGATTTGGTTTTAACAAATAGGGAGGAACTAGTTGAGAACTTGAAAGTGGAAGACAGTATAGGGGACAGTGATCACGAAATAATAGAGTTCATGATCTTAAGGAAAGGTAGAAGGGAGACCAGCACAATTGAGGTAATGGATTTCAGGAAGGCAGATTTTGATAAGCTCAGAGAACTTGTAGGTAAGGTCCCATGGGAAGCAAGACTGAAGGGAAAAACAACTGAGGAGAGTTGGAAGTATTTCAAAGGGACGTTGTTAAGGGCCCAAAAGCAAACAATTCCGCTGTGTAGGAAAGATAGAAAATATGGCAAAAGACCAGCTTGGCTTAACAAGGAGATCTTGCATGATCTCAAAATAAAAAAGGAGTCATATAAAAAATGGAAACTAGGACAACTAACAAAGGATGAATATAGGCAAGCAACACGGGAATGCAGGGGCAAGATTAGAAAGGCAAAGGCACAAAATGAGATCAAACTAGCTACAGGCATAAAGGGAAACAAGAAGACCTTTTATAAATACATTAAGAGCAAGAGGAAGACCAAGGACAGGGTAGGCCCACTGCTTAGTGAGGAGGGAGAAGCAGTAACAGGGAACTGGGAAATGGCGGAGATGCTCAATGACTTCTTTGTTTCGGTCTTCACCGAGAAGTCTGGAGGTGTGCCTAACGTAGTGAATACAAGCAGAGAGAGGGTAAGTTTAGAAGATAGGATACACAAAGAACAAGTTAAAAATCACTTAGGAAAGTTAGATGTCAGCAAGTCACCAGGTCCTGATGAAATGCATCCCAGGATACTCAAGGAGCTGATAGAGGAGGTATCTGAGCCTTTAGCTATGATCTTTGAAAAATCATGGCAGACAGGGGAGATTCCAGAAGACTGGAAAAGGGCAAATATTGTGCCCATCTATAAAAAGGGGAATAAGAACAACCCAGGAAACTACAGACCGGTCAGTTTAACGTCTGTCCCAGGGAAGATAATGGAGCAGGTAATTAAGGAAATCATATGCAAACACTTGGAAGGTAATAAAGTGATAGGGAATAGCCAGCATGGGTTTGTGAAGAACAAGTCATGCCAAACTAATCTGATAGCTTTCTTTGATAAGATAACGAGCCTTGTGGATAAGGGAGAAGTGGTGGATGTCATATACCTAGACTTTAGTAAGGCATTTGATACGGTCTCGCATGATATTCTTATTGATAAACTAGGCAAATATAACTTAGATAGGGCCACGATAAGATGGGTGCATAATTGGCTGGATAACCGTAGTCAGAGAGTTGTTGTTAACGGTTCTAAATCCTGCTGGAAAGGGATAACAAGTGGAGTTCCTCAAGGGTCTGTTTTGGGACCCGTACTGTTCAATATCTTCATCAATGATGTAGATATTGGGATAGAGAGTACGCTTATTAAGTTTGCAGATGATACCAAACTGGGTGGGGTTGCGACTTCTTTGGAGGATAGGGACATAATTCAAAATGACCTTAGCAAGTTAGAGAAATGGTCAGAGGTAAACAGGATGAGGTTTAATAAAGAGAAATGCAAAGTGCTCCACTTAGGAAGGAACAATCAGTTCCATACATACAAGATGGGAAGCGACTGTCTAGGAAGGAGCATGGCGGAAAGGGATCTAGGGGTCATAGTGGACCACAAGTTGAACATGAGTCAACAGTGTGATGCTGTTGCAAAAAAAGCAAATATGATTCTAGGTTGTATCAACAGGTGTGTTGTAAGCAAAACTCGTGAAGTCATTCTGCCGCTCTACTCTGCACTAGTTAGGCCTCAGCTGGAGTACTGTGTCCAGTTCAAGGGTGCCACATTTCAGGAAAGATGTGGAGAAATTGGAAAGGGTACAGAGAAGAGCGACAAGAATGATTAAAGGTTTAGAGAACATGACCTATGAAGCCAGGCTTCATGAACTGGGCTTGTTTAGTTTGGAAAAAAGAAGATTAAGGGGGGACATGATAGCGGTTTTCAAATATCTAAAAGGGTGTCACAAGGAGGAAGGAGAAAATTTGTTCCTCTTGGTTTCTGAGGACAGGACAAGGAGTAATGGGCTTAAAGTGCAGCAGGGGAGGTTCAGATTGGACATTAGGAAAAAATTCCTAACTGTCAGGGTGGTCAAATATTGGAATAAATTGCCAAGGGAGGTGGTGGAATCTCCCTCTCTGGAGATATTTAAGAACAGGTTAGATAGACAACTGTCAGGGATGGTGTAGATGGAGCTTGATCCTGCCTTGAGGGCGGGGGGCTGGACTCAATGACCTCTCAAGATCCCTTCCAGTCCTATTATTCTATGATTCTATGAATTTTTTCACCATGTCGATTTAACAAAATTAGCAAGTCTCAAGTCGAGTCTCAAGTCACAAACAATGAACCCGAGTCGAGTCACCTAGATGACTTAAGTCAGACTTGAGTTAACAACTCTGGCATAGATATGGTTGACTTGAGATAACCTAACTTCATCTCTTTCCAAGTTACCTCCAAATGAGAACCCAGTAAAGAAACTGATTTTTAAATCCTAATAGTGATAACTTTGGGTGACAAGGTATAGATTTTATTCAAATATGAAAGCAGCATCGTCCCCTTTCCCCTGTAGCCGAAAGCTTCAGAAAAATCAGCAACCAACCGTGCAGTCAACTATGGTCACTGCACGTGTAATCACTTCCACCATATTCATGCATCATTTGCAACATATTTTTAAAACCTGAGGTTTTTAAGGCTCCAGAGCATACAGCAGCAGATATGACAAATAGAATCTGGAGTTTCATTTTAATTGTAAAATCAAGTTAGAGCTCATTTCTATATTGTGCCAAGATATAAATGGAATGAATATATTAAATCCTATATGCAAATGCAATGTAACTGCCTTCATTCATTTGCAAGATATGTCAGTGACGATTGTTGTATTTCGTATAGTAGCCAACTACCATCAAGACTAAAGGGCTCATCTCAATGTACTGGGTTTTATGCCTGTAAGGGAAAATTACTTACCTTGTAATTATACTACTTTGAAGATATCATTCTTTCTCTTGGGTCTCAGGCCTGCAGCATGAATCTGGATGGAAATCCCAAGCTACAGAGTTTTGCATGGCTAAAGCATCCCCTACATAGAAGCAGTTAGAAATATTCTGACCCACTGCCCTGAGCCTTTTGACTCTTTTTCAGGCAAAAGGGTGAAATATTCACTTAGATGGAGAAGTAAAAGCAAAATACTCGGTTGCCATGGGGAAGTTGGTAGTGGGAGATATCTTCAGAGACGTGACAGTACAAAGGGAATTAATTACTCCCCTCCCCCTTGAAAAGTAATCCTGTGACTATGCTTTCACAACTGAAGAGCAAAAGACTCTCTGAATAAATGTTACTGCAGAGAGGTCACAGTAGTGTGTACTAGAACCAGTGTCACAATGTTGTATCTGCTGGTATGTCAGACAAGGAGCGGCACTGGTGCTAAATCAGCTAAATCACCTTTTTAAGCACAAGATCACTTTTTGAATTTAAGTGCAATCCAGGATCTCTCTCAAGCACACATATCCTTGTCCTGGCTCCTTCCTCACCGCTTCTCTGAGGCCCTGTCCTTTTCTGCTCACTCCACCCCTCTCTCACTTTCTCCAGGTTTGGACTGAAGGGATGACGTGTGGGAGGGGCTCCAGGTGGAGCTTGGGGCAATGGGTTGGGGAGGAGGAAAGGGTTCAGGGAGCGGGCACTCTGAGGGAATCTGGATGCAGGAAGGATTCAAGGCTGGGGCAGATTGGGCTTCAGAAGAGGGTTCAGGGCTGGGGCAGAGGTTCAGGATGCAGGTTCTGTCTGGACATTGCTTACATCCTGTAGCTCCCAGGCAGTGGTGCAATAGGGCTAAGGTAGGCTCATACCTGCCCTGTCCTTGCTCCACTTCTGAAAGTGGTCTGCATGTCCAGCAGCAACTTCTGGGGGGGGGGGGGGGAGCAAGTGGTTCAGCATTCTGTCCCCCCATCCACAAGCACTGCCCCTACACCTCCCATTGGCTGAGTTTCCCCATTCTGCTGGCGAGGGCAGCATGTGAGACCACATAACCTACCCAAGGGACATGCCAGCTGCTTCAAAGAGCAGTGCAGGGCTAGGGAAGTGGGGAGTCAGTTCAGCAGCACAATAGAGCTGAGGCAGTTAGCAGCTAATCTCCCGATTTGGCTGCAGGGGAATGAGCACAATTCCAGGTGACTCCCTGCCAATATCACAAAAGTTTCGAGGGGTAGCTGTGTTAGTTTGTAATTGGAAAAACTTGAAAAACAACAGTGTTTCAACACCTTAGAGAATAACAAAAAATTCAGATGGTTAGTTAAGTCTCTAAGGTGCTGCAAGACTATTTGTAGTTTTGCCAGTATTACAGACATTGATGGAAAAAATTAGAGGGAATGAATTTTGTTATGTGAACCAGTTTCTAAGTAATGTGTGAATGTGCACCACCAATAGAACCCCCTCCCCCCCGATATAATTAATATATATTTAAAAATACCGTAGGCATAATTAGTCCAGCTATGCCAGCTTAGGTATTTTACAACTCACTAATCAAATAATTAAATTTAAGCATAAGAGAGAATTAAAAATTATGAAATGCACAGACCAGTGAAAAACCTGAAATAACACACTCTGAAAAGAAGTAAAAGTAGTAACAAAAACATCACAAGTATGTGTCGGGTCAGTAGGTTGAGTGTATGAAAAAATATTTTAAAATATTTAATATTTATATATTTTAAAGTATATTTGGACATTTAGCATAATAATGCAAATGTTTAAAGTTAGTATGTCTGTTTTTCTAAACTTACCAAAAGTGAAAGAATGATCTTTTCTAGAGCAATCAAAATAAAACAGAAATACTTCATGTTAAAAAAATATCCTGGCTGAGTAAATTTGAAAATGACTACTCAAAAAAGAAACTAAGAGATCGCTTCTAAGAGCAGTGGAAAGAACACAAAAAATTCCATTTTATCAGAGTAATTCTGGCTGAAGCAGCATAGAAGATGGGGAAAATGCACCCCATATGGGCATTTGTAAGGCCTAGGCCTTTGGGATGCAAAGAAAGCATTTGCATCAAATATTTATTCATTCATTCATTTTAAATGTTGCTCCCTGGGAAAGCCTAATGAGATACACATCTCGTTTTTGTAAGAGGCCCAGGGGACAATATTCATACAATTCTAGTATACTTCACTACAACATAAACAATATGAAATAGGAATAATCTGAAATGGCAGACTGGTGAATAGAGACAATTTCATTTAAAATATTTCTTAAAGCCAAATAGTTTGGATGTCTCTTTCTGTGAAAAACAACAACGAAAAAAAAAAGCCTGACAAAAGAAAGTCAACATTTCCTGGCTCTAAATATAAAGGGGAACAGTTTAATGGCAACCACTGTCACCATTTTCAGCTGTTTGGGTCAGCAATTCCCAGGTAGTTTGGTCTCTCGGTACATTACAATCAATATTTGTTAAAACAAAATAAGCCTCTGCCCAGTAAACTACTACACAATCTTCCCTGCTCTGTAAGGAATTAAACACTGAACAGAGCTGAAGAGTTGCAAAGTGGTGTAATCTTTTCAACCTCTAGACTACAATAAGTATTTCAAGTGATTGCACTAAAAATTAGAGAGAAGGCCACCACAGTGACTGCAATGAAGAACTAGCCCTTTACTACAATACTTTAGTATTCCAATGAGCCAGCTGTGCAATTTGGGATTGGGAAGGAATTTTCCTCCAGAGTAGACTGGCAGAGACCCTGGAGGTTTTTTGCCTTCCTCTGTAGCATGGGGCACAGATCACAGCTGGAGGATTCTCTGCATCTTGGGACCTTCAAAGTATTTGAAGGCTTCAATATCTGAGACATAGGTGAGAGGATTATTCTAAGAGGGGTGGGTGAGATTCTGTGGCCTGCACTGTGCAGGGGGTCAGACTAGATGATCATAATGGTCCCTTCTGACCTTAAAGTCTATGAGTCTATGAACTGTGATGTTCATGTTAAGACTGAACATACGAATTGCAGTTCCAGTAACTACTTAGATTCTGATCAATTTGCTACATCCTGCACAGTTTCTGTCTGTTATGTTACCATGTCTTCAAGAGACTGCATTAGATCCCATGGGTAGGAAACATTAAAGCAAAGTTTCAGTGCAGTCTGGTGTACCACAGCATATTGCCAGTGTCTGTGAACAGCAAGTAGGGTTGCCTATTAATAAAGCCCTGCAAATCCACAGATATCCGTGGCTTATTTTTGCAGATATGGACATGGATACAAATTTTATATCTATTGCAGTTTTCCATTATGTATCCGTGGCCGCGGATGAGGATATCTGCAGATCAATTTTGCAGATGCAGATATCAATTTTGCATTCATGCAAGGCTCTATCAACCCATCTTAACCCCACTGTTGTTAGGACTCTGTGTTGAAGGAAACAACTTAATCTTTCAAGGTGCATGTACATGGAAAAGCACAGCAAAGTGAGGATGTAGGTGTCTACAGTGAGATTGAATACTAACAAAATGGGATGTTCATTACCTGGTACTAGGGTAGAATTGATCTGAAATAAAGATCTTTTAGGAGATGATACCAACTACAGATACATAAAGCAAGCTCATGAAACACAGATAGGGATCTGTCATACCTAACAGGTTTCATTATTCCATCTACAAGTTTCTGATAACCACTGGTATTTAGTTGTATTTTCAGTGCTTCATAAATTAATCATCCCAAACTCTTTGTTCTGTCAATGTTTTTCTTGACTTTTTTCTCACTTGTATTTCAAAAACAAGGCAAGAGTAAAAAAAAGACTTTCTGAACATCTTTTTTATTTTATCAACAAATATACTTTAAAATCTCACCTCCTATTTCAGCTTTTCAAATAACTATTAATGAAGAAAGTCAGCAACAGATACATCTCTAAACTGGGGTCTAGTCATTGGATTGATTGGCTAGCTTTAATACAATCCAGCTGTAAACTGAGCTCAAAGTACTTGTGGACCCTTAAACATTTTCAAATAGAGGTGCATACCCTGTTGGAAATCGTGGACATAGTTTGTGGATGCCAGGGGGGAGAGAGGGTACACAGGCCACACATTGAAAACCACTGCTTTAGGAGAAATAATCCACACTCCATCATTCAGACTAGCTACCACTTTTCTCAATATTCCCCCTGATATAGCAGACTAATACAACAGAACCAATAGTACCCGGCTGAGCTATTAAATTTCTCACATCCTATGACTGAAAACAGATTTTTGAATTCAGTTACCTTCTGTGTTATTGGAGGCTGAGTAGTTGGCATGTTTTATTTTGGTTAATTAATATTTCAAACTCCCAACTATTACTTTTTAAAATAGGCATCTTTAGAATGCTTGATGAAATAAATTTGAACTTGACCTTTCACAACTGACTTCAGGTGACATTTTAAATACCTTGGTATTAGTCTTTTTTGTAACCTGATACCAGAAAAGATCAAATCATACAGTGTCCCTGTGTTCAGTTTGGTACTAAACCTCTGTGTCACTCAGCAAATCTGACAGTTAAATGGCTATACTGTGAGCTATTTCTCAGAGAAGTAGCTGAGTTATTCTGTAACATTAAAAACAACGAGAAGTCCTGTTGCACCTTAGAGACTAACACAAAATATATAGTATCATGAGCTTGAGCTCATCTAGAGAGCTGGGTTTTGCCCACGAAAGTTCATGACACTATATATATTTCTGTTAGTCTCTAAGGCAGTATTTCTTAAACTGTGTTCCATGGCACACTGATGTGCCGTGGAGAACAACAGAGTTCAAAATGGCCACCCTTAAAGGGACAGGTGACTTTTTTCCTCCCCTCGACACTATTTTTCTTTTTGCTGAATAACTTTTCCCAGGCTTCTTTTTTGTTTTTTTCCCCTCAACAAAAAGTTCCTGGTGTTCCTCATAAAAAATGATTGTTTGGTGTTTCTCTGTCTTACAAAGTTTAAGAAACACTGCTCTAAGGTGCCAGAGGACTACTCGTTATGATTTATTTCAACGCTTTAGTAAAAGTTGGAGTTTTCAAGTAATTGATGCAGCAGTACATTCGAAAGTTATGTTTGGGGAAGTCAAATTCTTATTTGACTGATTTAGTTCAAAATCTGGACTCCTGTGCATAAATTGCTTTAGGCCCAGCACTTTATAGAAGACATATGGTATGTGGAGCAGAGAAGGAAGAGAGAAAGAATCCTTTCTCCAGACTGCAGAACTACTGAAGAGGAGAAAATGGCTAGTACATATGAATAATCCTGAAACTCTCAGCTCAATCTTTTCCTGGGGGTTGAAGCTCAGGGATCACCTATGGGACAGATCCCTACTAAGCACAAGACAGAGACTGTTTGGGCGGTGTCCCTCTTCTTTATTCTGCAACTAGGTTCTGAGTTAAGGGTCATGTGTTCTGTACAGCGGAAGACAGAGGAGCACAATTTGGCCCACAGGAGGCACTGATCATAGAAAACCTTGGAAAAACCCATTATCAAATATCGGCTAAGTAAATGAATCCTTCTGTAATTACTGAATTGCCAAGTATCTCGAAGTATGTATCTTTTATAGGGCACACTTTTTAGTTTAGACAGGTGCTGAGACTGTCTCTTAGATACTTGTGACTGTCTGCACCCGTTTGTTCACTTTTTTTACCAGACTAAAATGGATTTTGTACAAAGTATGCCTTGTAAGGTGTCATTTGAAAACTCAATTTGCTAATCATTACTGTCCTGGTAAAATATGTGTGGCAACACTGCATGTAGAGTCATAAGGTTGTACTCCATAATGTCACTGAGGCATGCTCCTTTTTTAGAAAAGCAGGTGAAAACAAGTTCCTTGGAGATAAAAGGCAAACGGGTGCTTCAGCCAGGTGTCAACAAAATCAAGTCAACTATCACCTGGTTAAGCATCCACTTTTTGGCAGGAAAAAAATGTGAGAGCAAGAAATCTACATTTTGGCAAAGGAACCACTGAAGTTTACAGTCCCCACAGACCTTTTTTCGTCCCCAGCTGGATATGATTTTCAAAGAAAAAAAAGAAAATGATAAGAAAATGGGAACAGATGCCCCCATATACTCCTCTCTATCTGCTCCCCACCTCAACAACACACAAAAGTCAAAGAAGTAGTAACAGTGAACTGAGGGGAAAGGGTCTAGGCTGAAATAAATCCTGGCAGATTGCTCCAAGTATGTGGTGAGAGAAACCTTTGCTTTGCAGTAATTTAGCTTGTTAAGTTAGTGCATTTTACTTTTCATTCTTTGTTTCCAATGCTGACTTTTATGCTTTGTTACTTGTAATCACTTTAAAATACATTTAACAACTACAGAAACATTTTTTTCTGTTATCTAAACTAGCGTTCTTGGATTGAAATGTTTGGGATAACATCTGAGATAACAAGATTTGTGCATATTATGTTCTATTAATTAAATGACATCTTTTTTTAAAATGAGCTAAGATCATCCAGGAACATGCAGAGTTGTACAAGATGCACATTTCTAGGGGAAAATTTGAGAGTGAGAGTTTGCTGGTGTCAGGCGAAAATGTAATCCATGGGTGGCTAACAATAACTGAAAGCGGTGTGCAAGCAAACCAGGAGTGATTGCTCTAACAGAATTGAGAGGGACACAGATGTCCATCTGTCCAGATTGTACCTTAAGTAATGTCCCAATGCTGTAACACCATAACAGAATTGGGTACATTGCTCTGCATCTCTTGACAGTTATACAAAGGCTGAACTCCATAAACAGTGTTCCTGTTAATTGCTCCAATTCATGTACTTTCTGTTCCCATCCCTTTTATAGTTTGTTAAGTGATGGATTTGGAGATGTTCTGCAATGTTGTAGGATACTCTATGTTGACCTGGCTATTTGGTAAGTTTACTGTACAACCACGCTGGTTTAGTTTAACAGGGTCTGTCAAGAAAAACAAATAGGAAGGGGGAAAAAATGGCTCAAGATGAGCTACTTCTCAGCAATCACTCAAGAGCTGTTATGAAAAAATGTCAGGACAGGGAAAGGCGTGTGAACCTAGAAAAGCAAAAGAACTGTGGCAGATTTCAAAATAAATACTCTCTCAAGAGTCAGTCGTGGTTGGATGGGGGAACCAGAGTAGGAAACAGGCACACACCAGATGTTTGAAGACTTCAAGTTGCCATCAGAGTTTTCAGGTAAGATAGATATGCGAGTAGATTATTGGTTTTAAATCCTTGTTCCCTATAAGCTTTGTTCTTGCTGCTAGAATAAACAATTTATTGTTTTTAAGAAGGCTGACTCTATCACTATCTAACACTGATCACACACTCCCAAAAGGAAGAATCCACTTGAATTTGATGGGTAACAATGGTTGTTACACGGGACAGTGCAGGGCCTAATCTAAGAGTGGGAATTCCACCCTTGTGATAGGCAGACACACCGAGATCTAAACACTGAGTGAAGAAGGAGGCACTCAGAAAGACCAAAAGGGGGGACAGAGACGCAACTGAACATGATGTTATATGTTCAGTTAATTGCAAACCATGTCTGATTCATGTAAACATTTGGCTCATATTGACTATAAACCGTTTGTTTGTGCTCTGTGTCTTATACATAAAAATGCTTTAAAAATGTGCATGATAGAATGCATAGTGGTATGTGGGATGACATTTACTAGCCCTGTGCAATCCAGCTGTGACCATACTTGCTCATGAGGGAAGCACAAGAAACAGATTGTTTTTGTCACCAAAATCGGAGAGTCTATTTGTATCATGATCCCAATTGGGTTAAAAATATTTTTCCTATTCTGAGCTCATCAAATCCAATGAACTAAACATCACATAATGTCAATTCAGAAAAAAAGAGGATGCTCAAGCCTTACGCTCAATTTATTTAAGATAGCTAGCGAGTCCACTGATGAATACTGCCTCTATCTCTGTAAAAGCCAAGTGCCCATCAAGCTAAAATTCCTTTAACTTTTGAAATTTCTATTCAATATTTAAATTCCATTTTGCTTCCTGTGGTAACTCCAGCACCAGGGGAACATTTCACCAAAAGAACTGAAAGATCCTCCATGACTGGTGACTACAAAAAGCCTTATTTTGAAATGAGAACACATGCCTGCCTCCAGGGTTACATGACAAATCAATCTATTTTCTTCTTCCCCCCAAATGTAATTAGCCTTAAAAAAATGCCCAAAGAAATAGGCCTCCATGCCAGTGCATGCAGTCATATACATCCATTCTGTTTCATTTGGAGATTGAATTCCAAACTGAGGATAGTGAAAAGAATATAAGAAGAGTGAGGAAGAATTACTGCATCAAACTGGAAAAATAAGCACTGTGAGCATTATGTAGACATGCAATTTAATAAAATTGATCTCCATTAGCTTTTCAATTCATGCCAGTGGGAAGGAGGAAGCAAGCAATGAGGGGCAAAGGATGTGTGTGTGAATGAGAGAGAACAAGAATCAATAATGTTATAACATGGCAGGGGTAAACTTTCACCCCATGAAGACCCTGGTAGTTTTGTGACTGCCTTCAGTGTTAGCGGGTTCAGAAGCCAGCGGCCTAACTGAAAGCTCACTAATCTATTCTGACTCCTTACTAATCCATCCTTTAAAAACAAGTAGTCCTGTAGCACCTTAGAGACTAACAAAAACAAAGTTTTTTTTTAAAGATGGTACAGGGACTACTCATTGTTTTTAAAGCTTCAGATACGGCTACCCCTCTGAGACTTTTAATCCATCCTTGGGCAGTTTCCTCTTCCAAACAGCAGTTGTGCCAGTGGGTGAGTTATCTCCCCTCCTTCTACCAGGTCGTCTAAAATAGAGACAAACTGCTTCCCAGTGTTACATTTGAGTACAGTAATCTCTGCTACTCATCACTCTACTGCTTTGGGCCAAAACAAGTGGTCTCCCGAAAGCGATATTAATTCTTTTTTAAGATCTTTATTTGGTCTGATGTGGAGTTATTTCTAGCAACAAAGTCATCAATGAAAATATTTCCAAGCCTACACATGAAGGCTGCATATTCAGCTAAAATACAACTAGACATACCAAGAAAATTGCTGAAAAAAGAACACAGTGCTGTCTTTTTAAAAACAGCATCAAGTCCCTGTGGAACATAGTATTGAAACTGTTCTACTAAACCTTTAATGTGAATTTGCTCAATGGGACTGTGTATACAGGTGTAGAGCAATTATTAGATTTGATATCTGAATGAATTCAGGTTCCCATTAGAGCTTGAATGCTTCAATGACCCCATTATTTTCCTTCCACTGCTCCCAGACCTGATCAACTTAATTATTCTGACTAGTGAAACATTTAGGACATGAATTTCTGATTTGTTTTAAACCAAATGGGACAACTGAAAGTGCTTCATTAAAAAAAATTACACAAAAGAAGGATGAATTCTATTATGCGTCAGGGCTTAGAAGCAGGTCAGAGCCAGGATATACACTGTATGGTATCATACAGATTCCAAACTATGCTGTATTTATATCCTCTTCTGCTTATACTGAAACTTACTCCCAGGCAAACCCCTGACATGCAGCTTTTCTGATGGAGCAATGGGACTGATCTGTAGAGCTACCATTACTGTTACTAGAAATCCCTTGGCTGAAGCCCATGCATTGTGCTAAACATTTCGAGCTATGTCTTCAGTTTCTTAACATGTCAAATATTCAAAAGTGCAAAAAGCATTTCAAAGAGCAAACAAATTACATGTCTACTTTTGCAATGAAATCCCCCCTCAACGGCATAGGGACAGAGCTGTCTAGTAAGCATCTTACCTTGCCCCTTCACGGCTAAGATGCAAAGCGCATACTCCTTTAGCTGCTGTCCTAAAGTAAAATTATATTCACTAATAAAAAAAGGCATCTTATGTCAGCTAGAACAAATTTACTGATATAAAAATGCGTTTCACTAGCTTATCTGGCACCTAATCTTATTATTAAGGAAATAGTACAGCACGTGGTGAAAAAGACAGAATGTGCACATTTTGAACAGACTTCATCTGATGCTAATAAACTACACTATTCATAAACAATATAACTTAAAATGGCCTCACATTTTTATTACTATTCCCAGTCTCCCATTCCCTCTATTACTCCTTCAATTTGCATTAGCACTGAAAGCAAGCTTTACGTGAAGGCTACAAAATAAGGGGGAGAAAAAGGCAATAATGGGGTCTGAACTTTTAAGTAAACAAGCAGCCATAAAGTTAGTATCTTCTCATCTGAATGGATTTGTCCTTAAAAAGAATAAAACTGACATCCAAGTGGTCCCCTTGCCCCCTTTCACTAATGATATGTAAAGGCTGCTGAGCCTGCAATAAACGTGTTTATGTCCAGTCAGATTGCCATCATTTTACAATCCAATCTGATTCTTTAAAAAAAGGAAGTCGCAGGAGACCAGCACCAGCTCACGCTTTGAGGCATTTCCTGACATCAGCCTTCACTTCGCACTTCAACTGAAAGCACTAGATTTGACAAAACACACAGAAAGTCAGGAGAGAAGGCGCTTCACCTCCTCTCCAAAACTGCCTGACAGGAGTCAATAGTGATTCCTTCACAAGGCTACAATCAAAACCTGCCAGATGAAAGTCCAAGGGGAAGCTTTCTAGCTATTCCGTACAATATTTTATTAAAGAGGGGTGTAAGAATGCATTTGCCTCAGCAGGACTTTTCTTCTCTCTTTTGGTTCATCTCAATCAGTTTTAGCAGTTGGCAGTTTAAATACCAGAAGTTACAGTCTCCCATGCACAGATGCTTTATTCTTTGCATACACTATGAAAGCAACGAATTCAAAGATGGAAAAGAAAGCAGAAAGCTCTCTCTTTTCTGAAAAAGAATTTCTTTTATAATGGGAGCTGGATTACACTTTTTGAGCATTGAGACTTTCCTAGTGTTTCTTATAAACCGGGGTACCAGAGTTTTCTTCGTAGCCCACAATTACTGAAATCCCCAGTCAAAGGCAAACCACTTTCCTCCACATCCTGCAGTTGTCCTCCGCCTGTATTTTTAATGCAGCAGCAACAAATTCTCTTTAGAAAAAAAATACTGACAATTCTGCAATAGCTTGTAGTCCACATGTAAAATGAAATATTTTAAATAATACAATAAAGGCAATCTATCCATAATAATTATTTTAGATTAAATAAAATATCAACATTTTTTATTTATGCCTATGTTAACATTTGCCATTCAGCAGTTTGCAATATTTAAATGGAATTGAATATGCTATGAGAAAACTTAAAACTGCATCTTTCCTGTCTGAGTGGCTGGTGCAAGCAGTAATCATTAATGCCTGTCCATTGCCTTCATTATATAGCATTAAAGAAAAGCTGCTGTTCGAGCTTGGCAAGATGATCTCATTATTACCTGTTACTTCTCTAGGCCCACCAACTGTGAATTACTAAATATTGTATGTGTCTTTAACTATAAATTATTTGGAAAAAGGCATGTACAGGTTATGAAATGTGAAGCTACTCCTTATTAAAAGGATTTATACAAAAACCAATTTAGAACGCAAGACAAACACATTTCATGCTGTGAGATGAAATATGAAAACAACCCTTATAGCTACATTTCTCTCCTGGATGAGCATACAGAGCTTCCATTGAATTCGTAGGAGAACAAGTGCCTATGCAAAGGCAGAAATTGGCCCTTAATGCTGGTTTCTTTAATGTGTTGTAGATATGTCTGCTGATGCACCCAACCGCAGAAAGTCTGTTGTGTAAATGATACAGAATATCTTTGCCAATAAAATTCTCTACAGATTTATAAAGCATCTGAGTTTGTTCCTACTGAAATCAATGAGAATTCTGACAACAACTTCAGTGGGAGCAGGATCAAATCCATATGGCTTAGTGCAAATTGCAGTTTTTAATAGCAAAAATACAAATTTAAAACTCAATGTGGCCTTTAAAAATGATAAGAACAGTTAATGTACTGAAGATAGTTGGTGTCCTAGTGTATGTGTGAGTTCAAAACAGCTACTTTTTAAAGGTATTTGCACCATAATGACACCCATCCTTGAAGTCTGCTGTGATACTCTTATGTGGATGATGCAGTACCAACAAGGAAATGTACTGGGTTATTTGGAAAACAAATTTAGCAGATAAGTAGCCAATAATTTACTTCTGCCATGTCAAAAATGTAGTGTAGGTCCAGATCTTCCATTCTTCCGTTGAAATGTAGGGTAAACGTGACTCCTAAGCCAGGGTTTTCACTTTCCCTATTTTCCATGCTGGAGAGGGCCTGCCTGACTCCCAGAATATAAATATCCAGTTGCAGCAGCCCTTCTCACTCTTTCTTATGATAAAGGGGGGAAAGAGGAAGAGGAGAGCAGCTCTGTGTCAGCTGAGGAATTCCTCTTAGGAGGGAGTATCAATTTGTGGCTGGTTCTATTGGCTATACAGCATCTTTGCACCACCAGAGTGGCGTAAAGGAGCAGGGACAGAGGAGATAAGGAGGATAACAATATTTAAATAAACCATGGGATTTTTTAAACTAAACATTTTTGAGATACAGGAAGTCCCCGAGTTACGCGGATCCAACTTATGTCGGATCCGCACTTACGAACGGGGCTTTCTCGCCCCGGAGCTCGCAGGCAGCGGGACCGCCCAGAGCGCAGCGGTCCCGCCACTTGGACCTGTGGGGCGAGAAAAGCTGCTCCGGGTGCCCCATGTCTGCTGGGGACCGTCTCCAGCAGACCAGGGACACCCGGAGCAAAGCCGGGGAGGCGGCGGGGTCCCGCTGTGGCTTTGCTCCTGGTGCCTCTGGTCTGCTGGGGACCGTCTCCAGCAGACCAGGGACATCCGGAGCAAAGCCGGTGAGGCGGCGTGGCACCCCGCCGCCACTGCGGCTTTGCTCCCCGTGTCCCTGGTCTGCTGGAGGGAGGGGGCACAGCTAGTGAGCCCCCCCCACCCCAGCAGACCAGGCTTTTGTTGTGGACCTTGGGGTAGAGCAGCTGGGGTGCTGCCGGGTTGGTCCTGCAGGGACCTACCTGGCAGCCCAGCTGTTCTGTCCCAGGCTCGAGATTCAGCCGCTGTTGAAACTGATCAGTGGCTGATTCCAGAAAGCTGGGGGCAGAGCAATTCTGCCTCCAGCTTCCTGTAGTCAGCCCCTGGTCAGTTTCAGCAGCAGCGGCTGAATCTGGAGCCAGTTCCGACTTACATACAAATTCAACTTAAGAACAAACCTATAGTCCCTATCTTGTACGTAACCCGGGGACTGCCTGTACTTCACTAGTGATTTCCTCTTCTGCATACCAGTACCCACATACACGAGTTCCAAATGAGCAAGTATAAGGTTTTGGGTGAATTATATGCATTTCTAACATTTTAATATACCTATTTAGCCAACAACTGCTCCAGTTGCTCTAGAAACCTTTTTAAAAGTTCTGTTTGCGTTATATACTATAATGCACTCTCTTCTGGGTCAGCCTTTTCTAAATTTCTCAAATGAATATTAAAACAACGAACCCTTATTGCTCTAATCTATGTAATGTGCTGTGAATGTTGGGGGCTTATGTTCTCCATTAGTAAAATAACTTATTTTTCAAATTTATCATGTATACTAGCCTGCCCCTCACCTCCAAGAACAGATTTTGATAGTAAAGGGATGTCATACAGATGTGTTGGTTGGCAGAATGACGAGGAAGTGGGTCTGGTCCACAAAAGCTCATCATCTAATAAACCATCTTGTTAGTCTTTAAAGTGCTACATTGTCCTGCACTTTGCTTCAGCTACCCCAGACTAACACGGCTACATTTCTATCACTATTCTATGTAGGCATAGAGTCTGTCATAATAATCTCACAGGCTTCAATGAAGGATTCTTTTTCGCATTTGAAGCAAAAACAACTTACAGTTAAATAACAGAAAATAAATTACTTCCCAACTCCCTATATCTAAATACAGCTATGAGTCACACAAAGTCATAGAGCTAGGACACACTGTCCTTTGCCTGTTCCATGGTTCCTACCAAAGATATTCCTGGGGTCTTTATCTAATTCTTGTATTACAAGACATAAGTGTTGCAATGCCTAGGCAAAATTAGATGAACGGAGAACTGAGTGGCACCCTTAAGCCCCTTGATATGACAACTCCAGATTTCTGACACCATAAACTCTTATAAAACACATTACCTCTAATGGAAGGAGCAACAGTGCCAAGGTTAACTTTGACTGTCATTGCCTTTGTCAGTTTATGTCACAACCTCAACGTTATTTAAACATACTTTATTTTTTAATATTTTAGTGGATGCTTATGATTTTTCCCCATCAACCTTGAATTTTAATTGAAGTTGATTTACAATACAATATAATTCACAGCCAGCTGACAGATGAGTGAGTTAAATGAGAACTATCTTTCCCAAATTCAAATGTTCATTTATTCTTTGACTCCAAACGAACCTTGTATGCATGTCAACAGAGGAATTCAGAACACGAATAAAAAATACCTTCACCATCTGCATGCTAATAGGACTTAATATTGGATATTTGCTAACTATGCCACTCCACCTTAATTTCAGTCCATGATGGCTTTGCTTTCTGAATTATGCAGTCTCCCAGTTTATTAGCATCTGTGTACTCCTTAAGATTTCATGTCTCAGAGATCTCTACTCTTTTTACTCCCTGTGCTAAACGGACTAGTTTATCTAGCTAATCTCACTTTATGAATCTGATTTATACCTACAAAAACCTAACCTACTCTCTCCACTGCATAGTGTATAATGTAAGCAAATGCAAAAAGATTTTTGTTATATTTTTGTTATAGTGCAGATATGCACAAAGTATTGAAAATGTGTTCTTAATAATACTGCATAAATTGTAGAAACCACATAACAGTATACACCACAGACCTTTCTATACAGTCCTTAAGATTACTGTCTTTTTTGTGTGTAGCTACATTATGTTACTATTCTCATTCCCGTGCCTGTTTCTTTGCCTACATTTTACACTATTATATTTTTTAAATAGATTTCTTGGTTAATTTTTGGTCCTAGGTTCATTATTGGGCACATCCGTCTCTGCATTAAACAGCATGAATAGTTGAGAACTTACATTTTATCCAATGCAAAGTAAAATGAAGACTAGATAGATGGAGTTTTCTTGAGCTTTCTATTGAACAACCCAGCCAAAACTGAACCAAATCCAAAACACATACGCACATAGGGTTGCCAGGTGTCCGGCATTTTACCGGACAGTCCGGTATTTTACCAGACAGTCCGGTATTTGCGCTCTCTGTATGGCAAAAAAATCAGAAAATACCGGACACGTGCAATGTCTGGTATTTTCTGATTTTTCCGGCTGTGCACCGGACAGAAGCCTGGTGTGGGCGGGGGGAGCAGCTGGAAGGCGGGGCCATGATCGGTACTAGGAGCCTGTGATTGCACAGAAGCCTGGCCTGGGCAGCGGGGTGGGGTGCCAGGCTTCTGCGAAATCACAGGCTCTCAGCGCTAATCGCAGCCCCGCCTCCCAGCCTGGGAGTCCCAGCTGGCAGGCGGGGCTGTGATCGCCGTTCTGGGCGCGTCAGATGCCTAGTGGGAGCAGGGGGAGTGGCTGGGAGGCGGGGTGCAATCGGCGCTGGGAGTTCATTACAATCATTTCAGCTGCAGGATAAAAAAAAAAAGTTCTTCTATATTCTTCTATAGCCTTAGCTTTAGAGGAATAGAAAACAACGAAAATAGCATGCACATTTGCACAATTACTTCTAAGCCTCTTTACATAGAGATGGTGTAGGATGAAGACTGTTTATAATCAAGTTAAGTATTAAACATAGCATGTGTGTTTGTGGCAATGTTTTTCTTTTTTGCTTGACAAATTTTTAGCCCGTGTATCTGGTATTTTTTGGGAGACCACCTCGCAATCCTATACACACATGACCACACAAACTACAATAAAAATAGTAGAAACTAATCAGTCATAATGGTAACACAAACTAACAAGCAAGTTTGTGCAAGAAGCTTCATAGTTAAAACTGAAAATAAGGGCTGAACCATTTTTCTAATATGGACGCTCCTCAAAATCTAGTGGAGTGGGCAAGAGTTTCAGAATGCTTACCCCACTGAGCTCAAGGATCTCTGAGGAAAACAAGCCCTACTTCCATGAATTTATGGCATCTTTATGGAGTGCTTCACTTTCTGTGTTGATGACTACATTATGTTCATTTGCCAGGAGAGCTAGTCATGCAATACAGTTGCTCCATAACTTCACTCCCAGGACCCATGGAACTTAAAACCCTACTGTGCTTTTAAAGGACCTTCCATAAGCTTCAGTGAGAACCTGTTCCTCCCACCCTCCCAGTACTTTCACCCTTTTTTTTACCCTCATGTGTTTGTTTCCACACTGCAGGGAGAAGAGCACTGCATTATTGTTCCCAAGTACTGCAGTAGTTCACAACTGCTGTGCTCCCTGGCTCCTGGGCCAGTTTTTAATTTCTTTAATAACTAGTAGTCTTCCCTCACACACTAACCCTATTTCAGAATTTTTCATTATAAAATTATCCCCTCAGGTCACAACTGAGATATTGTGCTCTAGGTCCTCTACTGACATCCACAGAAGATCTGCATGTATACCGAATAATATGATCCACACTGTGGATTTGGGAAGAGAAAATTTTCTCTAATATTGTGAATGCTCACATAAACGAGAGATTACCACATTGGTTAGTAGGGGTAACCAATGAGAAGCTTACATTTATAAAACAGATATTTGTACTAGTTGGCAAGTTGGATAGCCAAATATCAGCCAACATTGCCCAACACTATCCCTGGATATGTAAACTTTACAAGTGATATTGCAGTCCTGACCCTCAGGTTCTTCTGAACACAGTTATCTTGATATGGTAATGTGATTCTCATAGAATAGCTCAAGACCATTTCACTCAACAAAAATTCAGCCTAGAACTTGAAGGTCTAAGACCTTGATGTTATCCACACACCCTTGCTAGCTCCCATAACATGGTTTCTATCTTGTAACATCAATTTGTTATGTGCCACAGCACACGACAAAAAATTGATCGAGATAATATAGATAAATGCCAGCTGTTCACTCTAGTCTAATTCTAATGTTGTTGTTCTAGTTGTTTGAAAAATATCAATCAGACTATTCATCAGTTGACTTCAGTGTTTTCCCATTACCATGGTGGAGATTAGGTTCTTGAAGGTCTGTAGCTTCCTGCAGTTTTTCTTTGATTGTGTTTAAATCTGTGAACTATACTAGTCACCCTCTAAAACTGTGCTACTCCATCAGGTATCATCTTTTCCAAAGCTGCCTACTTTCCTTTGGAATTTGAGGGTGTGGTTAATTTCATACTCCTGTTTTGTCAACTTCAAATATTTTTAACTGCGTGATCCCTTAATCTTCTTATGGGGAACATATATATAACAAATTTTGTCTTTTCGTGTATTAGATCATAGCAACTAACAGTCTGTGCCTGTTTGAGATAGTCATAAGAGAGGTTAGTTTTACTCTGCTGATGTGTTGTTGCAATAGTATGATATGAACTGCGGATTAAGACTTTTGGCTGAGGAGCTAGTGGGATGAAGCTACAGTGTGTGGGATTATGACTGAATGCCTCTCAGTCAAAATCCCCTCTAAGCATAATGTTGTGGTGAACTCTCAATTTGTCCTTCAGATGCTCCATGACCCTTAAACCACCATCCATGAATGCATTGGGCCATTCTGACAAACAGATAAAGAAAGACACCATGCTTTGAACTCTTTTTGATAAGACTGCTGCCATAGAGTTTTCTGTTGATGAACTTAAATCTCAGAACACAGCTAATATCTTGCTTTCCCACTGTCCACTAGAATGGTGTGTCAGGCTTAAGAACACACAATGCAAGGATTTTTTATTGAGTCACGCTTATGACTGAAAGAGAGCCTATTTTTGTTTCTAGTCTGGTTAATTAGATTTTTAAAGCCAGAAGTTTTCATTGCAGTTAGTGCCGATTTGCTGAATATTGTAAATAATACTTGGTCAGTGCTTAGGTACTTCATTACATTCACCAGGTAATCTAGTAGATAAGCAAATAAATAAATATACTCAAGAATGCACATTTAATTTTCTTCACTAGCATTGTGGTAAAACAGTTTCTATATCTCTTCATCATTATTACAAAGAACATATAAACTGGGTTGCCACCTTCTACTTATTTAAAACACATCCCTGTAAGGGACTAATCAGCCCATAGTCAATTGTGATCACTTGGGGTGGGAAACCGTTTTTGGGCTGGGGGGGCCACTGACCCACAGAAAAATCAGTTGGGAGCCACACACAAGTGAGAAGCACAAAAAACGCATCCCTCACTGTTATGGCCCCTGACTCAGAAGGAGAAAGACACTCCCCACATCACTCCCCAGTGCTGGGGAGGCCCTGAGCCTCAGGGGCCAGATCCAGGCCAGCTGGGGGCTGCATCCAGCCCCCAGGCCTGAGGTTTCCCCACCTCTGAAGAATAATTCCCTTTAGATCAGCTAACCTGTACATATGCTAAATTCCCACAGTATCGTATTTTGGCTTCCGTATGAGGAGAGATTAACAAGACTTGAACTTGTCAGCTTGGAGAAGAGACAGCTAAGGGAGGATATGATTGAGTTCTATAAAAATATGAATGGTGTAGAGAAAGTTGATAAGGCTTATTTACCCCTTCTTATAACATCAGAACTAGGAGCTACCAAATGAAAATTAATAGGCCAGAGATGTAAAGCAAACAAAAGAAGTTTTTCTTCACACAACACAGTGAACCCGAGGAATTATTTGCCAGAGGATGCTGTGAAGACCAAGACTATACCAGCATTCCCAAATGAGCTAGATAAATTCATAGAGGATAGATCCATCAATAGCTATTAGCCAGGATGGGCAGGGATGATGTGCCTAGCCTCTATTTTTCAGGAGCTGGGAACAAGAGACAAGGAATGGGATCACTTGATGGTTATCTGTTCTGTTCATTTATTCTGGGGCACCTGGCATTGGCCACTGCGGGAAGACAGGATATTGGGCTAGATGAACCTTTGGTCTGACCCAGTATAGCCATTCTTATATTCTTTGCTTGTTTCCTGCATGTTAAATAATGTTAAAGTAAAAAAATAGAAAGTGCTTATAAATATTAGCTGCTGTCTTCCATTAACTTTAATATTTTTTTATTTTTATTTGCAAGATAAATAAAATAGCTCATTCTTTCAGAGGCATTTCAATTATTTTGGGGGCTGCTTATCATGCATTAAAATCAATTAGCAGAATTCCCATTTTCCTCTGACCTAGTATTTTAAAAGAAACCAACAACAAAAAAAACCCGTTCACTGTATTATCTGTGGAGAGGATGGATTTTGTCATGATATAATCGATATTTGCAACTGTCAAATATCTTGCTTTGACTTAAGTATGTTGCTTCTAAATGTAATATTTTTTATTGTCTGATTTTCGAGTATACTACTTTCGCACATCAGACTCAGTGAAAGCACAATAGTAAACTGCAGCTAAAGAATGGTCAAAAGCTGTTATACAGGCTCTGTTAAAGAACTTCTCTCATAAATTATGTAAATGACATCAGTTATATTCTATGTAGTCCACTGACTGTACAGTCCAAAAAATGCTTTAAATTACAATTTTGGACAAATGGGTTTATTTCTTAGAAACGCAGTGTTGTAAAGTATTTGTAATAGCATTTGCAGCATTAGTAAAAAAAGAGGAAAAGGCACACTTTAAAACCTCAAAAGCATTCTTCAATCTTTTATCATTTATTACAATAAGAATATATTTAATATTTCCCTTATTTGCCACACACAGTACTAACAAAGGGTCAAAGTGCTAATTCTGATTTGATTCCTTTTGTTTGGCTTGAATTTTTCTATAAAAATAAGTCTCATGTACTTTAAATCCAACTTATCAAATGACACCATCATAATTCAGAAATGCCTGGAAACTCCAATGGGGAGTCTTAGCAAATGTCATAGTACCTTTGAGGCATAGCAAATCCTTAAGACAGATAATGATTCAAGAGTTTAGTACCAAAGGTACAGCAGGGTGCTTTGGAGAAAGCCTGCATGAGGCTGAAGGTCAACTAACTTAAGTTTAATGATGAGCAAAGTAAAAGGTCACTTAGCATTGTGATCAGTTTACGTTCAGTTGCAGCTGTTTGACGCAATGATACAATCATCTAATAATTCAGCAAAAGAAATATTAAAATAGACTCTTTGAGCCATCCGCTGTTTCTCAAAAACAAATCTCCCTTTCATTCTTTTTATACAAATATAAATATCTCTATCTTCTCCCTGTCTCTGTAGACTGCATACATGCACACAACAATTGGAAATAATTACACTTACCGACTGAGTTTATAGCACAAATCCTCTAAAGATCAACGTTAAAAATAAGAAGGCATACAGATTTAAAATAAAAAGAATATGTTGATTAGGGATGTAAGTGACTGTTTGACTAGTCGAGTCTCTACTTGACTAGCTGCTTCTCCCCCCCACCTTGCCTGGGTAAGAGGCAGCAAGGCGGGGTGGTAGGAGTCAGTGCTGGTGGGGAGGGTAAGGGAGAGGGAGAGCCGGCTTAAAAGCTGGTTCCCCCCCAGCACCATCTCCCCGGGGAAGCAAGGTAGGCAGAAGTGTAGTGGGGGAAATAGCACCAGCGGGGACTGAAACAAATCCCCACTCATGCTAGGTCCCGATTGCTGCACCTCTGTCTTTTAAATGTAGCATTTAAAAGGCAGAGGTACAACAGGGAACCAGGGCGAACTGGGACTCAAGCAATCCCCAGGATTTCCGCATGCCTCTGCCTTTTAAATATAGTAAGAGATGAAGGGCTCTTAATACATTTAAGAGGCAGAGTTGCAGCAGTTGGGACCTGTTGCGAACAGGGACTGCCTGAGTCCTCAATTGTCCTGGGCTCCCTGCTGCATCTCTGCCTTTTAAATGTATTAAGAGCTCATCTCTTACTACATTTAAAAGGCAGAGGCACAGCTGAGATAGCGAGAGCCCCACTTCCCATCGACTAATTGACTAGTCGATGGAAATTCCATCAACTACTCGATTAGCTGATTAATTGAAATTTAAGACCCTAATATTGATAGCCATGAAGGCTACTCTATCACTTAGTAGTGACAATCAATAACAATGGGTCTATACCCCATTTGGTTCTAGATATATGGCAAAAGGAATATCGTGAAGGGTAAAGTATGAGACACAATAATTCAGAAACTCTATGAATATCATAGTGACTGCCAGAAGAAAGGGGATAAAATTAAGCATATCTAACAGGAAACGGCCTGCAAAATAGACCACTCACTAACCACTGAAATGCAGCTACCACTGGGGTGAAATTTAAGTGCAATGCATAGTCAACAGTTCAGGAGTCTACTTTTACCCCAATTGCAGTCATAGGAAATCTTTCTTTCCATTGACTTCAGATTCCCTAATGCAGAAAGAGACACATCCCAACTAACATAACAAGGAGAATTTTAGGTAGATGTAATTTCTTGAGCTAGAAATATGGCCAAGGCTCAGGAATTCTTATGCAAAGTACCATGAGAAGGAATTTTCTAGAGGTTAGATTAGACGAGCGCTCTCCAACCTTTTTAAACATAAGATCACTTTTGCAATTTAAGTGCAATGTAAGATCTACCTCAAACCCAAATACCCTTCCACCACTTCCTTCCCACTCCTTCTTTGAGGCCCTGCCCCTGCTCCACCCCTTCTATGAGGCCTCACCCTGCTCACTCAATCCCTCTTTCTCCGCCATCCTCACTCACTTTCACTAGGCTGGGGTAGGGGGTCGGTGTGCAGGCTCTGGTCTTGAGCGTGGGAGGGGCTCTGGGCTTCGCCTGGGGTGGGGATTGAGGTCCAGGATAGGTTTCAGGGTGAAAGCTCTGGGAAGGAGTTTGGGTGCAGGGGACTCACGTTGGGGAGAGAAGGTTGGGTGTAGGAGGAGGTTCAGGGCAGGGACAGTCAAAATCCAAAAATAACACATTTTGCAAGCAGTAAAAGAAGTAACATCCACCCCCCACATATATGTTGGGTTGGGAGATGAGAGTGTAGGATAGTGTGTGTTCGTGAGAATGATAGAGACAGTGTTTAAGAGTGATAGACATGTGCATTGCCAAGCTCCCTCCATCCCCTTCTCTCTGTGTGGAGATAGGGTACAGAAGTGAAGGGAGGAGGGACAGCCTGACATCAGCACCCCTCCTCTTCACCTTCCCACATCCTGCACAGTAAGCAGGAGGCTCCCAGGGGAGCAGCTCCAAGGCAGAAGGCAGGAGAAGCATAACAGTGGGTGGAGGAACAACTCAAGTGCCAGTACTTGATAGCTTCCTGGCCAAACCAGTCAGGATCACCTGTCAGAGGCTCCAAGATCTACCACCCAATCTATTGGTTGGTGATCACTGGACTAGATTTTGAGTCTCAGGAATCCTGAACTGAATTTTCAATACTGATACTTAGTTATTTGTATGAGCTCTAGAAATTCATTTACTTTTCTATGCCTCCGTGTATCTCTCTATGAAATGGGTATTATTATTCTTATCACATCTAACAGATTTCACAAGTGATGCTGTAGGGAAAAATTAATTTTTATAAAAAAAACCCTAAGTTCCGCAGAAGAAAGATTTAAGTACAAATTATTATTGAACGGAATTATTATTATTATATTTTATGCCTTCTCTGAAAGATGAAATCACCATCAGTGTTTGTCCTCTGCAACAGCATATCAGGGCCTGGTTCAATAGTAAAGCTTGATGGGAAATGGTTTCCCCATCCTATGGGAATCTGAGATTTAAAAGAACAAACCAAAAACAGTTGTTCTGAATTGGGGCAAAAAGTGAAAATCCCAATTTTTCACAAACTGAATTTTTTGGGGGGTTAACCTAAATGTTTGGTAATTTTGAAATATTTCATTTTTGCTGAAACTGGATCTTTCCTGCAAAAAGTTTTAGTTTTTATTTATTAGAATTGTCTGACAAAAATGGTAAAAAATATTAGTTGGAAAATTCTCAACCAGCTCCATTTAGTAGTAATTCTTTCACTTCAGATGTAAAACTATTAATGAATCACTGATGTCAGTGACTCATTAACACTTTTTCTACCTCTGAAATGAGAGAACTTTTGAATAGTTATTAACTATTCCTTGGATATCTTTCACCTCTAGAACTGACTTTGTTAGATCTGACGCAATCATAGTATACGTTGCAGTAGAAGAAGGGTTTTGAATGGGGTTTTGTTTCCATTTGTCTTTGCAAGATCTCTCCTATACTTTTACAAGTGGTTACTAGCATTCTGTAATATTATATAAATGCAGACAAAATTCTACCCAGCCACCCTTGATCTTTCATTATACTACTAGTTTCACTCCTAGGGTCGCCTGTGATCAAATTATTATATTTTCATTTTTTGATTATGATACAATTATGACTACTTAGATATTAAATATCCAAATGGTTATATCTACTCATAAGCTATAAATCTCTCCCTTTTTTTTCCTAAAGCTGAACAATAAGATGAGATTTGAAGCTTTAGAAATTTTACATAAGCAAAAACGTAATGACAGTTACCACCAGGGGGTTCTCTGCTTATCTTTCTTGTGGATGGGGAAAGTTGATTGGATTTCAGCCCACAATTTTGCCAAAGGCCAAGTGATGAGGCTCTAGATAAAGCTAAGCCTCAAAGAGACTTTTGCATAACAAATTGTGTTATGCAAGAAACTCAGATCTTATTACTTGGTAAGAATCCAATTCTCTGAGGTCAGGGTACACTGCAAATTTTCGTTAGTTGGCAACATTTTCAGTTCGGTCATTCAAATTATATATGCAGTGGCATGACAATTTTTTTCAGAATGGTTGCTCTATATAGACACAAAATTTACTATAAAGAAATATATTCAGCATTGTATATCATATGAAACTAACTTCTCTAACACCAGAGTAAGTTTCACCAAAATGTAACTTTTTGAATCGGACACAAATACATGAAAGCACTGTACTTTTTATAAATAAAGCTTTAATTTGTTTCTGCACTCTAGATTTCTAGCTATATCAATATGATCTGTCCATTCCAAACAGGGAAGGCAAACAGATATTAGTTCATGTAAAAAATGGACCTGGATTTTATTCCTGATTTTTCCACTATTTCAGATTGTGTTTATGGAGAAATCACCTTTGGTCTAATTTTCAAGGTTATACCAAGCACTTGCAACTCCCATTGAAATCAAGAGCAACTGCTGGTGCCAAGTAATATTTCAAAAATCAAACCATCATCTCTGCACCTTAGTTCTCTCCTCAAATGAACAGAGCTCTCTAGAACCTGAACAGTGTGAAATATTGTAATCCACTATCTTAGGCAACAAAACAGATCCAGAATATTTTCTCAACAGCAAGAATTGCTAACACCACCAAACTATGCAAAAAGACATAAGATGACAATGTGTGATCAGAAGTCATGAAAAGATACATCTTTACTGATAATTTTGGTGAAAGGTGATAAATTTCTTTAAAAAAAAAAAGTGGCATAGGAAGGAACATCAAATGGTAAGGTGGTTCCTGAGCAGAAAGAGAAGGAGCAACAGTCAGCAGGAAAGTCAGGAAAAGCATGTGTGGGGAGTGATCTACAGAGTGGTTCAAAAGCAATAATCTGGTAAGAATAATAGTGGGGCACAGACAGAAGGAAACAGCCTGGAATACAAAGCAAAAAAGGTAGCAATAGGTGTGGCACACGTTACTAGGGTTTGGAAGAGTACGCTACATATTTTGGGGAAAGAGTATTTGTTTTATATCAGTCTGATTCTCTGTACCCAGCACTACAACTTCATGAGAAGAACGCAAGATAGACAACAGCAGCAGGTAGATTAAGAAACTGACGCGGCATACAAACATGGGATTCCCAAATGGAGTTCCATTTATGTGGCACCTGCAACCCTAATTGTCAAGGGATTAAAAATACGTAATAGGCTGAAAACGTGAACAAAGAGACCCTTGCTGTAAAAATGCCCAGCTTTAACCTTGGAGGTGTATCTGCCATATTCACTTGTTTTAGTGTGATTCATGCACCAAGCAAATATAAAGAGTACCTGGTAAATTTGGGGCAATATTCTACCTTCTACATAATGCTGTAAATTATAGTGGCAGAAGCAACTTCAAATGGTTGCTCAGGAGATATCTTGGCAAGATTATTTATGTCCTCCAGCGTGATTGACAAATTGTACTATGATTTCATGGCTTATCTGGAGTCTTTTATATAAATACAGGCAGACCCCGGGTTACGTACAAGATAGGGACTATAGGTTTGTTCTTAAGTTGAATTTGTATGTAAGTCGGAACTGGCTCCAGATTCAGCTGCTGCCACTGAAACTGACCAGGGGCTGACTACAGGAAGCCGGAGGCAGAGTTGCTCTGCCCCCAGCTTCCTGGAATCAGCCTGATCAGTTTCAACAGCTGCTGAATCTGGAGCCTGGGACAGAACAGCTGAGGCGCTGCCCTGTAGGTTCCCACAGGACCAACCCGGCAGCACCCCAGCTGCTCTACCCGAGGCGTCCTGCAACAAAAGCCTGGTCTGCTGGGGGGGGGGGGGGAGCGGGGCGCACTAGCTGCGCCCCTCCCCCCCAGCAGACCAGGGAGACCCGAGCAAAGCCGCACAGGCGGAGGGACCCCGCTGCCCGTGCGGCTTTGCTCCTGTCTCCCTGGGGTCCTGGGGGAGTCCCCCCCAGCACCCCAGGGAGACCCAAGCAAAGCCGCACAGGCGGAGGGACCCCGCCGCCCGTGTGGCTTTGCTCCTGTCTCCCTGGTCTGCTGGGGGGGGTCCAGCAAAGCCGCTGGACCCCCCCAGCAGACCAGGGACACCCGAGCAAAGCCGCCGCCTGGGCGGCTTTGCTCGTAAAGCCGCCCAGGCAGCCGCTTTGCTCGGGTGTCCCTGGTCTGCTGGGGGAGTCTAGCGGCTTTGCTGGACCCCCCCCAGCAGACCAGGGAGACCGGGAGAAGCTTTTCTCACCCCGGAGGACACGGGTGGCGACCCGCCGCCCGTGCGTTCCGGGGCGAGAAAAGCCCCATTCGTAAGTGCGGCTCCGACATAAGTCGGATCCGCGTAAGTCGGGGACTGCCTCTATGCACAAATGGGATACTATTGCTGAGGGGTTTTTTTTCCATGGGAATTTTTTGCTCGTTTCTTCATTGTTTTCCTAATTCTTATCTTTATAACAGAGATCTCTCCCCCAAACTCTTCTGCTCTCAAATGTCTTCATCTTTATTCAACTTTCCTTGTTTACCATTGCATCCCATTAGACAAGTGACTTGAACAATGTCTTTCTTCTAAAACATCCCAATTCTCACCTTACAATCCAATTGTATCTCTCTCTCTCTCTCTCTCTCTCTCTCTCTCTCCTTGTCTTCATTTAAAAACTATAAAGACAAAAAACCTTTGAAAAGAAGGAAGACTGTTTATTAAAAAAAAAAAAAGGTTGCCATGACAGCTCCTTTTCTGATGAATGCAGCTCTCATTTGTAGCCAATGCACATGTGACTGTTTCTTTGTTGATCTCCACAGAGAAGCAATAGCATTCAGTTTCAACTGTTCTCTGTCTTTCCTATGGTGACAGGTTTGGGTCCAAAATTACAGAGATGAGGAATGACAGTTTAGATCCAAAGAGGAGAGATGAGATAAGACGAAGGCAAGAAAGTGGGTGCATGGATTTGGCATAGGGAAAAGACTTGATCAATCATTTCTCTCCAGCCTGCTATGTAGGTCATTTCATTTAACTTATGTATGACAAGAACAAAAAGAGTGATGACATTAAAACCACATATGTCTTGACTTAAATAGCATTTAAAGGATACACAATTGCAAAGCATTTATTATTAGGCTTTGTCTACATTTCCAAATTTCTCATCTCTTTTTTCAGAAGCACGCAGGTAGTTCATTACTGTGTGATCCTTATTTCTTAGTTGATATTAAAACTTTAAATTTCAAGACAAGAATATCAGGGAAAGTTTGCTTAAATATCACAATCTGCTAACTTCTTTCGAAATGATGGCAAATTCTATACATCAGCAGGCAGATACTCCAAACCCTTATTTTACATTTAATAATATGGTAAAAGTAATATATTAATGTGAAATTTCTCTATAATAAACAAAAACATAAACATTATATGGTAGATCTAATTTGCCAGACTGGTAACATTATTGGAAGTCACCATATGGTGCTATTAGCAATGTTCCCTCTAAACTGCAGGGCAGCCCAGCTTCATAGGTGATTAATCAGCCCCACCCAGAGGCTCAGGACTCCATGCAAAGAGCTGACTGACTGGGTGGGGCTGATTAATCACCTGTGAAGCTGTGCTGCCACATAGCTTAGAGGAACATTGGTTATTAGTATTACACATTTTTTTATCTGAATGAATAGAAAATAGATCTTGGAAAATACTTATAGCATGCTGTGATTTTCAGAGGACGCCTATATAACCAGCATAAAACCCTCTATACTGACTTAGTGAGTCTCTGATTGAATTAGTTTTCTTAGATGAGGGCTTCTTCCTGCAAGTTATGTACATACAAGCAAAATCAAGTTCTGGCCTCAGTTACAGTAATGCAAATGTAGCCAAGGTGATTGCATATAAGCCTGACTATAGAATTTGACTCAATAGTCTGGGTTTTTTTTTAAACAACAATAGGACCTTGATTCATGATTAGGGCTCCTGGGTGCTTATTGCAATACAAATAATAAATCCTTATGTTAGTAAAATTATTTTGTGCAAAATTAATAATAAAAACTTCAAAGCTAAAAGCAATAATATGTGTACTTGAGGTGCATAAAAATCCTGATAGATTTGTGTATGGTAAAAATCCCTGGCTTACTGGATGATATGATATTTGAACAACATTACAGATTCTTTGATGCTTAACAATTAATAAAATTCTTATCTCTAAATTCTTATAACGCTGTGAAACAGTTGTGAATACTTAATTATCTTAATTAAAATGTATTGTGAGGAAACACATTCCATATTCTTAATGCATTTTCATAAGCTCTCTCATGCTTCTTTTAGGCAGCCATAAAACTTGGCTTTCTTTCAATCCACTCATTATGATGTATGAAACCACCACAATACAGCAAACAAAGATCTGTTAATACTATTTCTGATCATCTAGCAGGTAGATGCATAAATAGGGCAACAAGAAATTAATCCCCAATCCCCATGACAAACATGAAGGAGCTAACGAGGGGACTGCATCTAGAATTTGAACCCGGTATTTCTACTTAGCTGGATGTATTTCTACGCAATTGTACTACCTAAATATATATACAAACTTGATTACAGCATTATTTTACTTTGACAATGCAGACTTTTCTGTGATTTTATTTTCTTTGCACCTTTATACACATATTATAAAAGGAGAAAAAAGCCCACAATCCTGATATCTTATAGATATATGGAAGGTCTGATCAGCTGAAGCATAAGAGCCATGCAAGTATTACTTAGAATCACCTATTGTGTGACTATATTTATTAAAAGGAAACCTACATCTCACATATAGATATTTTATATAAAATTTTCAAGGAAGTGGATCACATTGATTTCCCTAAAGTCAAACTCAAGCACTTTAAATGTAAATAATCTTAATAATATTTCATATTATTCATTATGTAGTCATAAATAGTTTGAATGCAGAGATATGCCACACAAATAGCCATCAAGAGTTTTTCTTCTAATTACTCCCTCCACCACTATCCAGCATACAACCACACGCCTACAACACCTAAAACAAACAAAAGCAGCTAGGGGACATTTGACCCTGGTAGCCCTAGGAATCAGGGAAAACACAAAAAGGGTATGATATGAGTTATATCAACTTTATTAGTAATTAACATTCTAACAGAGGAAGGATCAAAGATTTCCATGCAGTTTCAATCACAAGCCACTAAAGAACAACAGAAGAGCTGTAGAATTGCTGAGACGAAAGGTCTAAACCACTTAATTAGAACATAAAAATCCATCAAACACTATAGTTAAAATAAAATACTAGTCTTCCAAACTTGTGAAATCGGTACAGAAATTCATTTTGGTTACATGCCTTTTTCAAAACATGGCTAACAATGTTTGATTAATCATCCCATATATCTTAAGTAACTTCTAGTTTTAGATAGCTGAAACCGGTCAATTGAATATCTTAAAAATGGTGAAATACATTGTTGGAAAACATTTAAAGAAAACACACTACATGGTTTATATTTTGTGGGCCTCATTTTCTAACAGTAGTTAGAAAATGATGAGACTCTCACATGCTGGTACATAAATGCACCCACTTTTGTGTATCCATATGAAAATATCCATGGAAATCGTCTCTTGACTTTTATTTATGCATGCACTTGACTGCATAGATATCTTTGTAGGTATTTGCATGTGCAAAACTGGAGCTGTGGTATTCAAATGTGAATATGGACTGTGACTCTCTCCTATTTGAAATTGAATCCTGTTAAATTTTAAGTTACGCTTTACAGTGAACCCTCGTTTATCGCGGTAGATAGGTTCCAAACCCGACCGCGATAGTTGAAAATCCGCGAAGTAGGGACACCATATTTAACATGTATACAGCGAGCCCTCGCTACTTCGCGGTTCGACCATCGCGGATTCACGTATATACATAATGTAATGAAAAAAGTCCGCGAAGTCGTGAATCCGCAATGGTCGAACCGCGAAGTAGCGAGGGCTCACTGTATACAAAAGCATACCAATAACAGGAATGTAAATAATAGAATAAGAAAAACCTTAGTTTATAGTATTAGGGACAATTTTGGGGTTACTCTGAAACAGATTCAACTATGTACACATATATCATGAGTGATGTAACACTTCACATTTTCATCTTGGATAATGAAACATATGACTATACTACATTTCACCTCGCACCCAGTCATATTACAGATTTTTAATACTTTATCTCAACATTCTTACTGCAGGCAGGATGGAGTTTTACAAGGCAGGGATAACAAAACAAAGCTGCATCACTACATTGAACCATGAAATGCAGAGAAAGCCTAAACTACATCTGACTGCCATAGATTGTTGGCAGGATGATAAAAATGTTCATATTTATATAAATATAGCTAAGAAAGTACACTAGCATGAAAAAGCCATTGCAGAATTGTACGTGTAAAGCAACTGGAGAGAAAGAATGAGACAAATTTAAAAAGCTTCTTTTTCATTACAGTATAAGTATTGGTTTTAGTTCTGGAATTAGCAAAATAGTGATATAAATCATTGTAACAATCCAATATAAAAAGGTCTTTTAAAACCAGGTCAAGTACATCAAATCTTCCTGCATAATCTTTCTCTGTTTAAATATTGCTACAGAGGAAAAATACAATATTGCCATTATTTATGATATCACAGGTTTCCATGTGCACCTGTTGAATTAGGCTTTTAAAAAGTGTTGCTTTAGAGTGGAAATAAAAGAGGCTGCAAAATTATTTTTATTCATCCTTTCCTTTTTAGTTAAAGGCCTCCAAATCCTCACGTCATAAGTTTCCCCTATCTTCAACAAGGTGTGACTGAAGGCTTGCCAGATGGGATCTTGAAGATTCCCAACCATCTTTCTAGCTGTAACTACTTGTCTGGGTTTCTCTCAGCTTCTAGTTCTCCCATCTCCTTTTCCAAAGGCTACAAACCTGGGCATACATGAATATCAAGAGTAAGTTTGCTCCTTAAAATGAAAGCATTTGCCAATTTTGCATATCTAAATAATGTGAAATTATTGCAAGTTATACAACTTTATAACCTGTACAATGGGGGGTAAATTCACCATGAAACAGATGTAACTGATGCCACTACTAGCACTGAAATCAATGGACACTAATCAACTAACTGCTTCTGAAAATCTCTGTCAAAATTTTTAAGCTTCTTTAAGCACCAAAATATCTTAAAAAAATCCAGCGGTAAGTGAACCTGTCCAAGGACAGAAAGGAAGCTTGCAGCAGAGTCAGGAATCATCCTGTAAGCCCTAGTATAGCACCATTACCTCAGAAGCATCTTTTCTTATTTTGTTCTGATACTGACTTCATAATTTTGTATTCGCATCTGCATCTGCAAAAATGAGCCACGGATATCTGAACCCACATCCCTGGATGCAAATACCAGCAGATATAAAGTAGATATCCGCAAATCTGCAGGGTTCTAGATACATTTGTAACCACAACCATAAAAATGAGCCACTTTTCCCCAACCGTATCCACGGATTTGCAGGGCTCTATTCATAGTCAAGTCATAATTAAGTCAGTTTTCATCTATAAGTATCTCAATCTACTTGCTAACTGATGCAACTAAAATCATGGTGAATGCCCTACTGAATTTATAGTCATAACCTACTTTTGCTAGTCTTTACCATACTCAAATTACACCATATTTAAAATTGTTCAGCACATTTTAGACCCATACTTTATTTTCATTCAAATTTTCATGAAAATGTAATTCTTGCACAAACCCCACAAAATCTGCCCTATCATATGCCTTCTATACCGTAACCATATCTATTTCTGACCAAAACCAAACTCCCTCTGCTGTGTTCCCTAATGGGCCTTTTAGACTATACGCTATTGGGGTAGGCCCTATTCTTAATTTCTGTCTTGTACAGTGGAAAATATATTGTCAATGCTTTACAATGACTTTTGAGTTTGTCGTTACTGTCTGCATTTATACCGTGTGTGGTTCTAAATACTGGAATTTTTGGTCATGGCCTTCTGTGGTAGGATTTTTTAGCTTGCAAGATTTCTATTGTTGAGTCCTATTCTATTCACAGCTTAAAACTTAATTCTGTAGTTACTTTGTTTCTGTAAGCCAGTGAAGATAAATTACCATTTATTTTTAACAAATAAGTTCTTCAGCTATTTATAATCATGCAACTTAACTCTGAAAGATTTATTAGAATAAAACAACAAAGGCAGTTTAGTTTCATTGCTGCTACTGTGGATCTACATCATTATCAGAGAACCCAATGGCAGCAGAAATGTGTTAGAGCTAGGATTTCAACAGTGCATTGAAACTGGGCTCCTTACCCATAAAATACCAGTAAAGATAGGGAACAAAGTACCTGTAAAATGTTAATGTTCACATATTACAAACATAAATCTGCTTCAAACCATAGGACAGGCACTTAGGAGATGCTGCTATGGATATTGTGCAGGTACAATACATTAATGCAGTTTTGAACAGCCTTGTAGGTAAAGAACAAACCCATTGGCTGATCTGAAAGTAATGTTCACAAACTCTAAATTATGTTATCTTGCCCTCTTTACCTATCAGGCAGATGTGGAACCTCAGAGGAAGGGAGAGAATGGGAAGCCAAGGGAAAAAGGAAGAAAGTAGAAAACCAATATGGGTCATTTCTAAGTGCTCTATTGTCTATGCCAAGACTAGAGCTAAGTTACATTTTTCAGACTAATTTTTTCCCTAAAAATGCACATTTTCAGTAAAAACAAATCAATTTTCAAATAGGTGCTGGCTTTGCCAAAATGTTTTTTCTGTAAAAAAAACCAGAACAAAAACAACAAAAAGCCCATTACCATAAAAAGTTTTGAAAATAACAGTGCTTTGTTTCAACATTTCAAAATGAAGAATTATTTGGATATCTGTTTTAAAACAATTTGTTTCAATATTCCCCCTTTAACTTCATTTAAAAAGTAAAATAGTTTGTTGGAATTAAAACAAAAGGTTATGATTTGTCAAAATGAAATATTTTGCTCTACCCAGATGGATTTTTTTTTCAACTTTTTAATGCACCAAGAATTTCAAATAATTTCAACTTTGGTTAGTCCTGAAAGAATTTTAATTTTTTTAAATTTTTGGAATTGCTAGCAAGCAGAAAGATCCATTATTGGCACATCTCTAGCCAGCACACCTGAAAGGACAATATCAAAAAAGGCCTAAGAGTTGATTGACAGGTTTTGCTGCAGATGGTAAAGAATTAAACTAAGTTAAGAGGAGAAAACAAACATACAAAAATAGCTTTGGTTGCCTCAGAGGATTAAGGAGAAAATTAGACTTTTTGGAAGTACATCTTCATATAGGGCATTATAAAACCTCGGTGGACACAAACAAACAAACAAACAAACAAACAAACAAACAAACAAACAAACAAACAGATACCCAAGGCAGTATGCACTGAGTTCATGTAACATGTGGAAAACTTCAGCTTTATTTATTAGGGTACGTAAGTGATGACCATGTCAAAAACAATGAGGAGTCCTGTGGCTCCTTACAGACTAACAGATTTATTAGGGCATATGCTTTCCTGGGTAAAACCCACTTCTTCAGATGAATACCCACAAAATCTGTATAAAACTATGATACGCCCACATCTTGAATACTGTGTACAGATGTGGTCTGCTCACCTCAAAAAAGATATTTTGGCCTTGGAAAGGGTTCAGAAAAGGGCCACTAAAATGATTAGGGGTTTGGAACGGGTCCCATATGAGGAGAGGTTAAAGCGACTGGGACTTTTCAGTTTAGAAAAGAGGAGACTGAGGGGGGATATGATAGAGGCATATAAAATCATGAGTGGTGTGGAGAGGGCGGATAAAGAAAAGTTATTTATTAGTTTCCATAAAAGAAGAACTAGAGGACACCAAACGAAATTAATGGGTTGCAGGTTTAAAACTAATAAAAGAAAGTTCTTCTTCACAAAGCGTGTAGTCAACCTGTGGAACTCTTTGCCAGAGGAGGCTGTGAAGGCTAGGACTAAAACAGAGTTTAAAGAGAAGCTGGATACTTTCATGGAGGTTAGGTCCATAAAAGGCTATTAGCCAGGGAATAGAATTGGTGTCCCTGGCCTCTGTTTGTCAGAGGCTGGAGAAGGATGGCAGGAGACAAATCGCTTCGTCATTGTCTTTGGTCCATCCTCTCTGGGGCACCTGGTTTTGGTCACTGTCGGCAGACAGGCTACTGGGCTAGATGGACCTTTGGTCTGACCCAGTATGGCCATTCTTATGTTCTTGTCTTATGTCCTAATAAATCCATTAGTCTCTAAGGTACCACAGGACTCCTTGTTGTTTTTGCAGATACAAACTCTGAGACATGTAAAAGACAACAGACTGATTTGGAAGAGCTTTACAGAAGGATCATAAAGTAAGTATCTACTTTAACAAACCTGCAATGGTCTTTTATAGCTTTGGTGCCACATAGAATTGTGGTGTAACCATTAGTACTAGCTGCAGAATGTACTTTTGCAAGGAAACAAATCTAATCTAAATCCCTTTGATAAAGGAAGAGAGTGTACTTAAATAGTGTTCATAGAAGGTGGGAGATTTTTCCAAGTGAGCGGGATGCAAGGCATCTCCAGACATTCTTGCACATTTCAAACTAGAGGAAGTGGCTAGAAGTTGTTTGTAAATCTTTCAAGCAATGGGCCTGCATTGGTTACATTTATTGAGTTTTTACACATCCAAACCTGGCCACTGGTAAAACAAACAGACATTGCAAAGGTGGCAGAAGGAATATTATGGTCAATCTGTGTATAATCATACAAATTAAACCTTAAATCATGGTGGCAAATCAAATTAACTGAAGCATGCGTGGAATAAAAGGAAAGGTTTAAATTAACAGTGCAGTGGGAGAGCTGACACAACCTATTCAGCGGAGCAACCAATGGACAGGGCATAAAGAGCTTCCAAGCGGACAGACTGGAGCAAAAAAGAGTTTTACTCAATTTAACAAACAGGACTTAGGAACTGAGGTTTAGCTAAAATCAATAGCGCCAAAAACAGTTCTGATGCACAGTCCTAGCACAAATGCAATACACAGATTTGTGTAATCATATTCGTATACGCATACTTCTGAAGTTAAACAAGAAAATAGCTTGGTCTGCTGGTTTAATGTCCTGGCTTTACAAAGGTGGTGCTATTAGTCACAATGAAATAGTAAATATCAGCAAGTGGGAGTGGTTATTGGAAAATTCATGGCCTCTTATTTAACAGAAACCATATGAGACAGATGAGCTTTTCATGATGCATCTGTTTTTCATCTGATAAATGCTCTTTCTAGAATAGAAAATTAAACAATTCTCCTTAGTTCTTTTCTAAATAAAGCAACGAATATGAAATATATAAAAGATTAATCATGCAATTGCAAATGCTTTTTAAGTATTTTTAATGGCTTGGTATCAGTTGTATTTCAGGGGGCATGTTTTTATGCCCCACAAAAAACAATTCAAGAGGAAGCAAATATCAGCCTGTGCTTTTGGGCAGAAAAAGATGGACGTTGCTCTTGCATGCACCATAAAGCTTGTGAGATGGAGCCATCTCCATCTGCTTGGTTTTGCTAGTGATAAGTACTAAATCATAAGTTTTATCACTGAAAGATTATCCATGTGTCTTGCAAAATTAAATAATGGAACTGATTTTGAATTAGTTTTACAATGCAGTTAGGAATGTGTTGCTATGCAAAAATGCAGTGTATGAAGGGATAAAGCATGAGGTTCCAGCTGACCGGCAACAGCTTCCAGGACCTAAGAAAATTCTTAGACTTGTAAATAAAAATGAAACCATTACATTTGTTATTTTAATTTGAATTTGGGATTTGCTATCCTAGAATGCATATAAAACATATTAAAATGGGGGAAATTGCTGTAATACAAGAAAAATATACTGTAATGAGCAACTTTTAGCCATAAAACTATCCTATATCATCCTTAAGATCTTTCCCCTACTACTCAGTATGTTCCTTATTTGTCTTTATATGTAGTCAAAAGGAAGTGAATATGAACACACTTTGAATTTTAAGCACTAATAAAAGCCTAAAAACATACAGCTTCCTTCACAAAAATCTGCTACTTTTGCCTGTGTTTTGCCAACTTAATATTCACAATTCTGTAGTTGACACCACTTGGGATGGCCTGCACCGTTCAGAAATGGTGAAAACCCGGAAACAGGGCATTCCCCTTCAACTGCATTCAGGGTTTTTTTTTTTAATTTCCCCCAGAGTTGGCTAACATGGAAAGCATTGCTATTCTACAGGGAAGACCCTGCTGAAAAGACCAATGTTTCTTGGAGCATTTTCAAATTCCCGTGGTCTGCCTGCCGAGATGGCACAGCTTGTGTTGAATTCTATGAAATCTTGTGAAAGTTTTGTATTCTTACAGAATCCTAATACCTGTAGATTATTATTCTTCAAGTGAAGGAAAGTCAGAGCTTGCCCTGAATCGCTTTGGGTGGAGAAAGACAGCATTGCTAATGGATGCAAAGTAGATATGCACCTAGGCTGCTGCAGAGGTTAGGAGGGCTTCACGTTGAAGTAAAATGTCCTGACACATACCTTATTGTACTCTCTGATTTTACAAGCCGCACATTTGGCCACTCTACTCCAATATTAAGCCTTTCTAACCTTCACCACGGCCTGATTCATTTACTTGGAAGAGCCCAGTTGTGAAGGAAAGAGAATGGAAGTATTGCTGCCTCCACATTATTGTGCTTTGACCTCAATGAATCACCTGAAGAAGTCTGGTGTATGTGATGAAGGAGAATTGTTCTCTTACTATTCTCAAGATTTATGAAAAAAACATGCTGAGTTTATCATGCTACACATTGCCACATGCCACATTGTGGAACCCTGCCTTGTAGTAGGGCCTGGGTCCAAGTGCAGCTGAAGAAGGCAGAGTGCCAACAAGGCTCGAAAAAGCCTGGGTAAAGGTAGCATTGCACCTCCACAAATCTTGAGTTTTAAGAGACAGAACCTCCACTGATTGGTTCCACTGGATATGGGACAAACCCTGTGTCTCTGATGGAGGAATTCCAGGGATGCTTCCCAAGTGGAAACTTGCTGAACTTTCCAGCCTTCACACAGGAGTAGCCTGCCTATTGGGAAAATCTGTTACAGTACAAAATAAAGTAAAAGGACAAACCTCAAGGTTAAAAAAACAGTTACCACAAAAAGCACTTCCCAAAAGGGCAAAAAAGCCTGGCACTGTCAAGAGGAAAGCAAACAAGCAATCAGATACATAAAGTAATTACTATAATAGGAAAAAATGTAACGGTTTAAGTCCCCGACTGGATGCTATACAGTAACTCTGTACTTCTTCTTGAAAAAGATAATCCCCTACATCATCCATTGTCATTAGTTCTAGAATTTAAAGCATTTATTCCAACTTAACTGCAATACTTTTTGCCTGAAGCATACTGCTCTGCCTCAGAAATGAAAAAGTGATTTAGATTGCTTGAGCTCTGGGCCACTGAGGGCTGGATATTGTCCCCAAAGCTCAGCCTACCCACTGAAGGGCAAGATAAATGCCAACAAAATACAGACAAGTAATTTTATTTATTTATGTATTAAGAGACAGAAGGGATGGCATATGGGTTCAAATGACTGTAGAACCTGCATGTCTAAAGTATCAAAATTAGAACATTTGAACTTGGAAGAGGATGGGGAAACTGTGTCAATATACATAGGACTTGGGAAATACGGTCAGAAATCTGTTACACATAGAACAGGAGGAAATGAAGTTAAATAATGAGGTCTTTCAGAGCATTACAGCTCAGGATAATGTAATATTTGCACAACTTCAGATTGATCATTATATGGCAGCACATGTAAACAAGGGAATAAAGAGAGGGGGAAATAAGCTCCATCACCCACATTTTGTTCCAAATGTGCAGGAGAATGTAAATGTAATGCCACCCTACATGGTAGATGAGCATACTGTGTCAACAAGAGCAGCTTGGCCTGTCACTGTTTTGACAGCACAAGGTGTAGAGACAGGATGGCTCTATCTTGGCTGATAAAACACAGATTAGAAAAAGATAGATAGTGTGAAACAGACTGTAAACATCTTCCAAATCCTTAGCTGTTTTAATTGATTTTCTATCAAAGAACATGATAACTGAGACGGGCAAATTAAAATGATCAAACTAATAAAAATATAGCCATTAAAAGTAATAAATAAAGCAATAACAGGTAATGACTTTAGAGTTTGTGTTCCTAGATATGTAAGTGGCAGTTTGCAGCAAAACAGTATTGGAAAACAAATTGTTTATTAGCTTGGTTTTAGAAGAAAGGTGACCTACTGTCCTACAAATCAATGTTTGTGGTATTCTGTCGAACTTGCTTTGATTTTCTAAAAATCCCATTATATACAATGGAGGCTTATAATTGATCATTATTAGCTCTTATTCATGACATGCTCTAAACAACAAAATTTTTTTTTTTTTTTGTAAATTACAGAAAAGCTATTGTGCTTTAACACAGTTATGGAGAAAGGCAAATATTACAAAAGGAGATATGGATATATTATTTCTCATCCAACAGGTAAAACTAAGTTGAAAATTGGATAACCAATTTAATACTAAGATGGCATTCAAATATTTGAGCTCAATCCTGTATTGCTTCCAAATTCACTCAAAAAACAACATTATTAATTCCTCTTGACAGAAAATCAAGATTTAATGAACATCTGACAGCCCTTAGGAATTACAAAGTAAATTTAGATGACAGCTCAGACAAAATAAAGTGCTTTTACATATAGAAGAAAAACACGATGAAGAATAATGAATGAATAGCAAATGTTAGTTTAGACATTTCCTTTGGGACAAGTGACTAATTTTTTATCTGTAAATGCTGATGAAATGCAGGACAAAATGTGAATGTTTTCAACACTGTAGCAAGAGGTCATAAACATAAAAGGGTTTATACTAATATTTGATGAATCTTCTCCCCATTTCAGCAAAAACAAAATACCAAAACTAAAAAACACAAACAAGGTGCTTCAGTAAGAAGAAAATATGAACATAATTATTTTAACTCAAAGAATCAGAGTACAGGTTATAGAACATCACTATTCAAGATCAAGCAGTCTGTTCAGCAAGGTGCCGTTGAACCAAAACAGTTAAAATAACGTCTTTTTGTACATTTTATAGGTAAACTGACTTCTAGTCAGTAAAAAGTGACATGGACTAAGTGATTTTTATATAAGTTTTCAGATAGTCTCCATTGGGAAATAACATCAAAAGTAAAACTGGTGTGGAAAAATGAAGATGCAGAAACTGTATAACTTGTGCACTGATTTATTTTCCTCTACCATTCTCTCTACTTGAGAAATATTTTACAACAAACTAAGAGCAAGCCAGCAGCCATCCATTTATATATTAAATTGCTCATTTTGTTGCTTATAATACTGTGTAATTTTAATCCTGGTTATTCTATAAAACAGTTAGGAATAAGCCTAAAAAGCATATTTACAGCTGATTTTCTGTTTGTTGCAAATAATATAAAACACAGTGATATTAGGAGAAGAAATATTTCTCTGATTTCCCCTCTATTTCCCACCACCGTCTTGCACTTAGAATAGGAAATAAGTTTGATACTTCAGACACTGGGAAAAGTTGATTTTTGCAATGAAAACTACTATATGAGATATTAATGTTGCTAGTTTGACAGAACATAGCCTAGATATAACCAGCACAAATCAGAGTATTTTTAAAACCCCCACGTCAAAGACCCTCCACTCGTATAATCAGTTAAATTAAGTTTGACATTCCCATGAGGAATCATGTTTCTGTCCTTCTCCAAACTCCCAAGGCCTGTTCTTGGTAGTGTGAAGAAGACGGGAGTGAAAGCTGCCTTTAAGTACTCTTTTCTTACTTCATCTCCTGTTCTCATGTAAGTGAGCAGTTTGATACCAACATTGGCAAAGGCCTACCCATATGTTACTAAATCATCACTTCTATCACCTTATTTTCTATTCAGTACAGAGTTTATTTTAGAAAAAAGGCTGTTTTTCCGAAAAAAACGTCATTTACGTCCTCACTGCAATCGTGTTCTTTTGAAAAAAAATCGAAAGAACAGAGGGATTTTTCTGACATTGGTAAACCTCTTTCTACAAGGAAGAAGCCTTTTTCCGAAAGAGTTCTTTTGGAAAAAGGCCTGTTGGGATGGGGAAGAGGGAGTTCTTTCGAAAGAAGAGGAAAGAGGAAAAAGCACAAGTGCCCTGGTGGTTACTCCATCCACAGTAAGCACATCTTAAATGCAAGACTGTGTCTATTCAGTGTGGATGCTATCTTTCAAAAAAGCAGATTGCCTTTTTGATGCGCTTTGGCAGCATGGACACTCTCTTTTGGAAGACGTTTTTTCAGAAGATTTCTTCCAGAAAAGCTTCTTCCAAAAGAAGCCTGCATCTAGATGTAGCCACATAGTTTACTGCTGCCTTTTAATTTCCCCTTGTAGTTCGCAGTTGGTATGTGTTTCTGGTCTTAAGTGGATTATGAAAGTTGAACTGAAAGGGTTAAAGTACCTCCATCAGAGCATGAGCTGTTAGCCTTCCCCCCAGCTTTGTAAATGACTTCTCTGTGTCCTCATCATGATCCCACTATCGTCTATAAAACCTGTTTAGATCACAATTTTAAATGTGCTAAATTTAAATGCCATGATGAAAAGTGTTGAGTATTCTAGGAAGTATATAAACAGATTGGTACCCTTGTGGAAATTAATTAACACTCTTCCTTTTCTCTTGCCTGGATTCAGTACTTTTTCTTCTCTTTCCCCTGTTTCGAATGCAACATTACACATTTGGTAGAGAATACCTGTCCTGAAAGGACACAGACAATTAGGGAGTTGCATTAATAATAGTTAATTATTAATCATATAATTTTACTTTTGTATAAGTGAGAAAATGTGTGCTTTATTTTTTCTCATTTGTTACCTATCATTTCTTCAGAAACATTGTGAGCTTGATCATTAAAAAGAAACATTCACAGACATATTAACATAAGGTTAAAGTAATTATATGATCAGTTGGAAGGATTTGTAAAAAAGGAAAAGAAATGTTAAAAAACCGAACTAGACATTTAAAGGGTCTATAGTTGATGAATACCAAAGGCACTATGAAGGACACAGCCACCATTTCTAGAGGCATCTCCCAGTAAGGCTGTTAAAATCCATTGCCTTGCTTATAGGCTGCCTTTATAGCTAACTATTATTAGTTAAGTACTTGCCTTCTGAGATGCTATTCTCAACTTTCACGTTCTGTAATATGTGCAGTTTGAGACATGGAGACATTGGTATTTTGCCCTCTCTCACAAGCTGTGTAATGGGGAATATTCCTACAATTACATACATCTTGCTGGTACTAAGTAGGTAAGAAGCATCTTCATTTTGTTTTTGATGTTCTTAAATGTAATATTTAATTTTCTTTTTATTTTAAAGAAAATACAACTGAAATGAGATAAATAAGTGGACTAAAACCATGATAAAAGCAACTGCTACCTCAATTAAAGTCAGCAAGGTGGTAATTATCAGGGAATGTAACTGAAGGTACCGCAAATCAATACTAGGTAAATGAAGAATACACAATTAAGAACCATTAGGCATTTTCCCAGAACCATTAAGGATAAAAGTTGTAAGATAAAGGATGTAGTTTTCTTGTCTCGCTGACTTGGGATTGGGAAGGGATTCTACTCCTGAATATTCCAACTTTGGTAGGAGAGAGGGCAAAAATTAAATGGTCTTAAGAAGCAAATAAAAAACCAATTCTTCTGAGATACTCTTAGTAATGACTCAAAGGTGGAAATCAGTCACACACTGGACAGTCAACCCCAAATTTATAAATTAAGGAATGACACTGAAAATCCCAAACATGTGTCTGATGTTCAAGGAGGCTTGTGAGATATGTAATTTGAACATGGTTGACCAAAATATCATTTATTTTAAGATTTTTTTTTAAAAAAGGGGGAGGGTCTCCCAAATAAAAATATGCAGTTTCTCAATGAATTATTTAGTATTATCTTGTTGGACAAAAACAGTCTCTAAATTAAAGCTGCAAAAGGTGGCTATGTAATCCAGAGTTATAGAGTGAGTAGTAGTAACACATTTATTGAAATTTCTTGCTTTTTAAACAGGTAAAAGTGGCTAAACAGATGGCTCATCCTCTCTGGACCTTCACGAAGAATATGTGACCTGAAGTTCACTTGGCAAAATCCTAACCATGCAATTCCATTGATGATAGTTTTCATACAAGCTGCAGATTATACCACCCCAAGAGGAAGAAAACTGCTGCTCTGGCAGCAATTTCCAGCAAGAGAAACTGAGGTTAAAGGCAACACAAGAGTAGAATAACAGCCACAATCTAATAAAGAGGCAGTTGGGAGCTTTGAAGTGCACAAAGTAACAGTACAAAACTTTACACTGAATACATGAATATCAAATTAAACTCCAAGAAAATATCTGAGGCAAGATCTGCTAAAAAGATCAAACAGTAACCTAGTTTAGCCAAAGACACACGTTATGTAAGAGTACATATGTCCTACACAGGTTATGCTCAATTATTCTGAATTAAGGCCCAATGCAAGGGCATGTATAGCTGGAATTATAGTAGCAGTAGAAGGGGTGTGTACATATTATGGTAAAAGCCCTTCTTTATGGGGGGAGGCACAGACTACAGATCTGCTAAAGACAGGATCAGAAGAGCAAAAGAGTCACATGGATTGTAAGCTTTCTGGGACAAGGATTTTGTCTGTGTCAAGACCACCAAATCATTTTGGAATCACACACTATATATGTAAATACAATGAACCTTTCCTGCATCAGCTCTACAGACCTAGGCATGGATGCAGCCCATCTACTGTATCAAGACACTGAGATAAGCATTTGGCCCTAAGAGAAATTAATGTTTCATTTAACAGGATGGAAGATTAAAGAATAATAATAAAAAAAGGAACAAAGTAAGGGAGCTCGGTTCCAAAAGACAAAACAGCCAACAGACTATGCCTGAATAACTAACCTTCTCCTAATGATGTCTTATAGAGCATTTCTTTCCTTAAGGTTCATTTTGGTTTCTGACTACTTTGTGACTTTTTTGCAGAAACCCAAACTGGTATATAACTTTTTATCAGAGTTGTCATTAATTGAGAACAGCACTTACATAATTTACTCTGATTAAACAACTGAATATTATCAAGTTTAATGGATTTTAAATGCTGATCCAAAACAATCTGGACAGAGTAAGGAACATTTATTCTCTGTGAAATATGAACTTTAGCCTTTTTTAATACAGATGAAATATCTCACTTGCTGGTGACATTCATAATGAAACACTATTGCCCTCTCTGATGTAAAAATTCTAATGAAATTCTATATGATCTAATGTTTTTGTTTCTATAGAAAATTGTAGAAAGTGTTCCATATTTTAATATTTAAATTATATTTATATTTGTGCAGTATTGTTAGTCCCAAGATATTGGAGAAAAAATATGGTTTTCATAGCATAGCAAGGCAAGAGGTGAGAAAGAGTAGCTTACAAGCTTACACAGACCTGAAGTGGACTTGAAGAAGAGCTCTGTGTTCCAATATTACCTCATCTCCTTGCCATACTATGGAAAGGGTACTTGTATGGTATTACCAAGAGTATTTTGAAAAGTACCTCTCTCCATGGCGCTCTGGGCACTGCTAAATATCATTCAACTGTGTGTCGAGAGAGTTTAAAAAAAGTCATAAAATCCTCCACATATCCATTATTTTCAAGGATAAATAACGAAAAAGAATGGAGGGAAGGACGGGGAGGAGAAAAATACATACCTACGACACTAACATCTATACATTTTAGAACTGAGAATGATCATGTTTCACTTCTAATATAACTGCAATTCAAAACCTTGCAATAGCAGCACTTTTTTTTTTATACGTTTGCTAAGTTACACTGCAGTGATATGTGGGTTTAAATGAGAGAACAACATTAAAGAATGGCTGATTAAATGCAGCTTTTACAAACAATGAGCAGACTTCAGGTGTTTATCAAGCAAATGTCAATGGAGGTTCAGGACCAGTTTTCAAAACCAAGAGTGGGAAGCTTGCTTAAATGCTGGTTTATAGAAATGCAACGAGATACAAATCAAACCACAAAAGGAAATTCAATTGTATTTATCTTTACATTTGATTTTATATGAGAAAGGACTTTTGGTTACTAGTGGTGTTCTCTATTTGTCTCTGTTTAATGTGCAGCAGAGACACTTGATTAATGAACTGATTAGCAAGTTCTTTAATTATTTTTCAGTAGTTTTGTTCATTATTGCAGACACAATGAGTCCTTAAGGTAGTCAATCTCAACTCTGCATCTTAGGAAGAAGAGACATGTTATGGCATTGATCTCTGCATTGAAGGGCTTAGATATTTAAAATAAAAATCTGAAACAACGCCACATCTTCCAGCTCTGCCTTTGGTAACTTGATAAATATTCCCTGGTATCAAGTCTACTCATGAATCCTGAGGTGGCATTATCTAGTTATGAAAGCAAAAAAATATAAAAAACCAACAACCCAGTTTATGAGCAACCACAGTAACTACTAAAAAGAGCCAATAACCAAAAAAGTTAAGTTTTTAAACTATAAATATCCATCAAAACGCCCCCCACCAACATGATTCCTCTTTGTATCCACTGATGCAAAATAGCAGTGAACTTATTTTCCCTTTAGGAAGCACTAGAAACCACCATTTGTCAAAGTGTTTTTAATGTTTTAAATGGTGTGGAAATAACAACTGGGAAAGGTTCATTCACTGGGGATGCCAAAATAATGGTGTCTATTTCTAAAAATTCTTTCCTAAGTATTCGATATAATCACCGAGCACCAGAGTTTTCCTTTGAGAAACCCTGAAAAATGGAGAATGGCATTTCATGGGATTCTGAAGAAAGAGGGACTCATCCAAGGATACACGTGACCTTTTAAGAAATAAACTAGGGAAATGAAACCTAGACTCCATAGTCGGATAACCACTCCTAGCCCTGGTGTATACTAGGTAGTTATTTTGAAATAACCCTCCTTATTTTGAAATAATAAACAGAGTGTCCACACTACTAAGGCTGTTATTTCGAAGTAACAAGCTGGTTATTTCAAAATCTGTACTCCTGCTTTCCTCAGGGAATAATACTTATATCAAAATAGTTATTTTGAAATAGCTTTAGCGGGGCTGCTCTACTGCTCCTATTTTGAAATAATTACTTTCCAGTGCTTCCTGGGGCTCTCAGTCGAAATAGTGCATCCACAATAACGGATGTCTGCCTCAAACTAATTTTGAGGCTGCCCTGGAGTGGGGAACACACCATTTTAGTTCTGTTAGTTTGGGAGCTATTATTTCAAATTTAGTTAATTTCAAATAATTTCCTAGTGTAGACATGCCCCCAGAGAGTAGTTATCAATGGCTCACAGTGATGCAGGAAGGACATAATATGTGGAGTTCCCCAGGAATAAATTCTGGGATTGGATCTGTTCAATATTTTTGTCAACGATTATGATAATGGCATAGAGAGCAGAATTAGAAAGTTTCAGATGATACCAAGTTTTGGGAGGAGGTTGCAAGTGTTTTGGAGGATAGGATTATAATTCAAAACTAGAGAAATGGTCTGAGTTAAACAGGATGAAATTCAATAAGGACAAATGCAAAGTACTCCTGCAAGGAAGGAACAATCAGTCACACACATACAAAATAGGAAATGACTATCTAGGAAGGAGTATGAGAGAAAGGGATCTAAAGGTCATAGTGGACCACAAGCTAATTATACGTCAACAGAGTGACAGTGTTACATAAAAAGCAAACATCAGTCGGGGGTGTATTAGCAGGAGTATTGTGAGCAAGACACAAGACGTATTTCTTCTACTCTATTCTGATTAGGCCTCAGTTGGAGGATTGTGTACAGTTCTGGGCACATTTTAGGAAAGATGTGGACAAATTGGACAAGGTCCAGAGAAGAGCAATAAAAATGATTAAAGGTCTAGAAAACATGAACTGTGAGGGAAGATTCAAAAAATTGGGTCTGTTTACTATGGAAAAGAGAAGACTGAGAGCGGATATGATTACAGCTTTCAAGTACCTAAAAGGTTGTTACAGGGGAGAGGGAGAAAAATAATTCTCCTTAACTTTGGATGACAGGATAAGAAGCAATGGACTTAAATTGCAAAGTTTAGGTTAGACATTAGAAAAAATTCTCTCACTGTCAGGGTGGCTAAGAACTGGAATAAATTAGTGAGGGTGCTTTTGGAATCGCCATCACTGGAGATTTTTAAGAGCAGGTTTAGACAAACACCTGTCAGGGATACTCTACATCGGGATGGGGAACCTATGGCCTGTGGCTTCCCTTGATCCAGACTGCAAGGTTCGGGGATCCCCTCTCCCCAGACTACAGGAGGAGGTGGAGCCTGCAAGCCAAGGCAGGGTGGCGCTGAGCCACCTGCAACCTGCTCCCCTCCCGCCAACCTGCACTGGGGAAGGTGCTTGACCCCTGCTGTGACCCAAGTCCCCTGCCCTCTTTGTTTTGACCTTGTCCCCACCTTATGCTGACCCCGCCCTGGAAAGGAAGGGGAGGAGCTGATTGGTGAAGCCTCTGGCAGATGGGAGGTGCTGGTGTGGAGGAGGAACCGATTGGGGTCAGATGCCAGCCCCCACTATTTTCTTTTTACCAATGAAGAGTACCAATGGAACTGGCAACTATGCCTGGGGCTTATACATAAGAGACAGCCCAAACACAAGTGAAAGTTCAGAATTTAGAAGCCAGAAAGGGAGAGTTCAGAGGAAACAGCTTTCAGCTCGGGAGAAGAGCAGAGCTGGGCTGAGAGCTTCCACGAGGGGAGCTCCTGAAGGAGGAAGCAGTGAAACTTCTCTAGCTGGCAGCAAAACCAGATCAGGCTGGTGAAAGCAGAAGGCAGAAAGGCAACCAGGGCTCCTTTCCCAGTCTAAACAGTCCTGGCAAAATAGGTCCAAAGAAGGATAGAAGCAGAGAGTGATACCCTCTGCTCTCTGGGCTGGAGAATTGAAGCCAAAGGGCTAGAAAAGGAGGAGGAATGATAGCAGGGTGAGCCTGCTGATGTTTCCAAGTGATAGCTAGAACCAGACTTGGGAATGAAACAGGACAGAGAAGCATCCCAGCTGGAGGGGCTAGAATGTGCAGTGAGAAATGCTGAAACTGCATCAGAGAACTGGGATGTGGAGAGAGACACTGGAGTGTTCTTGGTGAGGTGATGAACTGCTGGGATGTGAAAGTTCGGACAATTTGGACTATGCTGGGGAACTCTAGATTTGGAACAAACAGGGAAATTGAGGCAGTGCCTTAGGAGGGATTTCCAGGCACTCACAGTATAAACACAGAGAGATGAATTTTCTCTGAGTCCTGTCTGCAATTCTATACCACTGAGATGATTGTTTTCAAGGCTTTTTTCCACAAACACACACTTTTGATGGACAATGCTGACAAGTAAGGATAGAGACAGCTGCTAATGTGAATTGTCTAATAAAAATAGATTTAATGAGCTCGTGTGGAAATAGTTTAACAATTCAACATCTTGACATCTTTTTCTTGGGAATATTAACTGGTCAAGTGGTAGCTCTGAACACTCACAAAGGAGGACTAAATGTGTGACGGGAACAGGAACTCAATATGAGTGGGAAAAGAATGAGCAAACTACAAATGAATATGCTGAAATGAAGGAAAGAACAGAGTAGAAAAAGAGAGTCAGCAAGTGAGAAATGGTGGGGAAAGGATGAGAAAATATATAGGACAGCAGGAGTAAAAATGATGGGATAGAAAAATGTTACATGTTGCAGTAAGATGATGAAACATACTTGGTGATTCTATGGCAATGCTCAGGCATCACTTCCGTGCATTAAGGACTCAAAATTCAACCTTCAGCTATGGAACCAGAATTCTAATATTCCTCATTCAATGATAGCAGGACTTACTTCTCCTATCTCGGATTAGAGAGTCAAACTCTAATTTAAATCCATCTTGAAGCATCAATGCTTCACTTTCAACCACTTTTTAAGTAAATATGACTGGACAGACTGTTTAAGTGGATGTTTCTTTACAAAGTTTCTTTACAATGGGAAGCAGCACTGGGTAATTTGTTAATTAACTGATGTCAAATGTGTTTTCACTCTGTGTAAATAAAACTATTCTATTTAAAAATTATGTCATCTACCATATTCAGTTGTTAAATGATTCATTATACAAAGCATTTACTTTCAAGTTACTGTAGGTGAACCATGACTTACTGTTAGGGTTTTAAACACAGCAGGTGATCTTTAGATGATCTGGTAGTCTCCTCTGGCTTTAAACTTTATGACAACAATCCTTGTCTATGCTGAGTGCTAACATGTTTAGTTTGATAATACTGAACATATGACATTGTGTTATAACATTTTGTAGTATAAAAAAGCCCGTATTGGTGAGTTCACATTCAAAGCTGAATTAGAAAAAGAAGTTCACTAGTTTGAGATGAAAATATGCAGCTTTGTCTTATAAAAAAGCAACTTTGACCTAACTATATTTATGAAAATGAACACAATTTATGTGCACTGCTCCCATTCTTCACTGATACCATTAAATTCTGATTGGCTAGGTATATAATTAGCTTAAAAAAAACCAAAACAAAACCATAGGATGCACTGGTTGAAGAGAAGATAAACCAAAGTTTTTTTAAAGTTTCATTGTCAATAGAAAAAAAGTATGTTCTTCACTCAAGCTAATTATCTCAAATTAACTAATGGAAGGTAAAATCCCAATGAAGGCATGGCAGTTCGTAGCTTACATGTAGGTTAAAGTAAAAAGTTAGGGTTCTGCAAGTGTTTACCTTAATCTACTAAGTCATGAAACAAGGCCTATGAAGCCAAAGTGTAATTTAGTATGAGGACAGCTTATTCTATTTCAATTTCTAATAATAATCTCATCTTTACACAAGGTATTTTCTGTTTATTCATTTTACCATTCCAAATAAAAACTCATGGTTCCACACTAAATAGAGAGTAAAGTGTCTGAAAAATGAATGGTCAACCAGCAAAAACAGATCAATTTACCAAATTTTTACAAAAGCAAAATTAATGCAATTTGAGGAAACCCCCCCAGACAAATGGGTTTTATGTATAAAGAAGTGCAATTTGCATATCTGGGCCTTTAGCTCAGTATAGCTTTTCCAATGTGCCACACAGACATGCTGTACTAAAACTGTTGGCTCTCATTAGCCTGTGGTATTTGACTTAGTATATTTTTTTATTTCTTAAAATGATTGTACAAATAATTAAACTGAGTACAGTGGAAATAGTTAAGTAACATTGATAAAACATCTCTATTTACTCATGAAACCACATAACATTTGTCAAATTCATGTGCGCTTCTCAGAAAAAAATACTTTGTCCATTGTGAGATCAAGTTTCTGTAGTAAATAATGATCTTTATTTCTCCCTCACATTCTTTAATATGTTTTTCCTCACAACACATTTGTGGAGTAGGGGATTATGGTTATCCTCATTTTGGAAATGAGTGATTAAGGGACAGACCACACTATGGTACCAAAGTTGCACAAGAAGTCTGTGGCAAGGCAAGGAATGGAACTCAGCTATCTATATCCCAGGGTAGTACCCTAATCACTGAACTACAAGTCTCAAACAGTAACAGATTTATAGTTCAAAGTATGGAAATGACCATGTAAGGCAATTTACACATAGTATTCCTTTGTCTCATTGCTCCTATGTTCACAGACTTACAAGATAAGGATGCAAAATTTTGCTTGAAATGTCCCCCCCCAAAAAAATTTTGTTTACTATGATCCGAAAGATCGTGATATTTATGTTGAAAGACAAATGACTAAACTTTTCTTTAAAGTGCCTGCATACAGTGTAATTACCATAACAATCAACTTTTCAGCTAATGATTGTTCTTGTTCACAAACTGCCTATTTTAAAAATGTGCAATAGTATACCCTATTTAAAATATAAATATGCTTCAAATATTGATATTATAAAACTTCATGTGGATAAAATGAATGTCAGTGCATAAAGTGCTCTGTTTACAGACTTACATGCTCTGGAAGGAAATTGGATAGAAAACTTTATGTGAAAAAGCCTAACATTTTCTATGATTTTTGATGTTGAGCACAAGTCTTTATGCACTGTAACTTTTCCGTAGTGCCAAGTGGCAAGCATTTCATATTCAGCCTTTTAGAAAGTGAGCAAACTCTTTTTCTCTTTCAATTTTAAGAGCCAGAGTTATCACAAAGAAAATGACAAACATTGGCATTTGCTGGCTTCCATGAAGCTAGATACAGGCACACTAATAACACTGGTTTTATTTTTTTTTACAGAACAATGTATATGCATGAGATTTTCTTTAGCTCTACATCTACATACACTTTTTACATCAGATGGGTAAAAAAAAACCAACCAAACAAACAAAACCCCAACACCACATCTGAGTGGTCAAGCCAACAATTGTATCCACCACCATCCTTCCAAACAACCCATAAGATACTAGTGCTGGGAAATTTTATTTAAAATGCTTAACTCCTTGCAACTCCTAAACTATTTTAATGATTTACTTCTAACTTTCTAGCAATTAAATCTGTACCTCAAAAGTAAATGCTATGACTGATTACCAAAACATATCTGTGTTCCTCTCTACTAAAAATATTTCTTTTTTGGGTTAACTAATCATGGGAAAACATAGGCTGGCCCATGGATCTTCTGATGAATTGCAGCTCTCATTGGGAGTCCACAGGTTTGATCCTTTATGTTACTTAAAGTCTTTTCCCTGACCTCCTGCTCTGTATTAACCTTGCATAGTTCCTAGGGTTCATACTGGTCCTCTCCTAGGCTTTCAGTGACCTTTGTTCAGCTGTTTACCATTACAAAGCTAATTGTACATGCTCTCATGCACATACAAACATCCCAAACTGTCAAATATCACAGCAAAAATCTCAATGTCAAAAGTCATTAATATTTAATAAATATTAAAATTACAGAATCTAATATTTCTCTGACAGCTGTGAGAAAACTTCAGCCTTAGGTACTGTTTATTCTCTCTATTTACAGCAATGTAAATACGCATGTATAAAATTACATTTCACATTCTGCCAAACATGATCTAATTGGGTAGAAAGCTGATTTTATGTATATATCAATATTAAAGGATGCTGAGCTGGCTTTTCCCCTCAGACTACAGCCATACACTTCATGTTTCCACTGGCAAATTATATTTGACATTTAATTTAAAAACTAAGTTACCCTAATCTAAAGCTCTAGTACAACAAGAGTGATAAAGCAATGAAGCTTTCTATGGGACAAAATGATTTTTTTTAGTTCAAGGTAATTTTAGTTACAAGTAATTGAAAATGCAATTTAGAATTCATTACTTTGGATGGTTAATTACATCAGAACAGCCACAGTTCCAATGATGATGAACCAACAAAATGTAATAATTTCCCCTCTAATAATTGTATTAGAATAAATAGAATGAAAAAATAGTGCAAGTGTATATATTTGAACTACACTGAAAAGAACAAATGTGCATCAGCATGTGATTCCCTCTCCACCTAAGCTTTATATTTATGTGTATGTTCTACCATTTCATAAATGATTGAACTCACCGAGGTACTGGAATTAAGATTTATGAAAGTTATAATAAGGCAGCTGCTATATGACAAATATGTTTTCATTCTTTATAATCTGTCATGCTGGAGCAACAGGCTTTCATTTAACTCTCACTGCACAATTGGTCCATAACTCTTACTATTATACAAAGGGAAATGCAGTATTATGGGCAAAATTCTTCCTCCTTTGAGATCCTCATGATTAATTCCACTGTGTCCTGCCTCCAAACAGTATGAAATATATGGAAGTCATGTATGTTGTATATATTAAGAATGTTCCCAGTGAGGTTTATACTGGTATAACTATGTTAGTTTTCCCATGCTGCTATAACTGGCAAAAGCAGAAAGAGTTCTGTGTGCCAGGTTCACTACCTCTAACCACAAACAAGTACTTGTTTTAGGCTACAGTGTTGCAAACAGACACCTCCCACACCACATTCCTACCTAATCTCGATTGTAATATTGCACACCAAGGGTTTCAGCATGTATTAGTGAAGGATCAGACACTTCTGAGCTTTTTGGCTATATGTGGTGAATCACCTACATCAGGGGTGGGCAATAATTTTTGATGGGAAGGGCCACTCCAAGATTTTGGTAAAGTGATCAAGGGCTGTACTTTTCTCTAGAGAGAGTGTGGGGTCTGGCACAGAGGTCGGGTGCAGAAGGGAGCTCAGGAGAGGAGCCTGGGATGCAACAGAGGATGTGGTGAAGGAAGGGGGTTGTGATCTGGGGCAGGGAATTGGGGTGCAGGAGAGGATTCTGGCCTGGGGGAGGGCTATTGGAGGAGGTTCAGGGTCTGGAAGGGAGTGGCGATCTCGGGGAGGAGAAGGGGGAGATGATGAGGCAGGGAGCGGGGGGGGGGCAAAAGAGACAGGGGTGCCATAGGCTGTGGGTAGGAGGTGCTTACCTAGGTGTTCTCAAGCCACCAACCCTGCAGGACCACGTGGCAGGCTCCCTGCCTGCTGCAGCCTCAGGCTGCTCAAAATGGCTGGTTGCTCCCTGTGGCTCTCTGCTCTGAGTGGTGGGGGGAGAGGGAGGCTTCACACACTGCCCCCGTCCCCAGCAAAAAAACTCTACTCCCACTGGCTGGTATTGGTGAAGTCTCCCCTCCCTCTGATGCATGGAGCAGAGAGCCAGAGGGAGTAGCCAGCCACTTAAAGCAGCATGGGGCTGCTTGGAAGCAGCTGGCTGCTCTCTGCTTGAGGCTGCTGGCAGAGTGGCCCATGGGCCAGATTGGGCGGGCTGCATCACATCTTGCCTGCCCTAATTTCCCCCCTTCGAGTTTACTCCAAGTAGCAGCCTAATTTCTGCATACTGTAATCCCATACCACATTCTGTAATTGGAATTTCCGTTCCACTAGGCAAGGGTTTCAGCACGTATCAGTGAAGATTCAGAAACATATATGCTTTCTGGTTGTATATGTTAAATCACCTACATTCTACCACAACCCTACTACAGTAGTTTACTAAAAGTAGCAGTTGCTAAATCGCAAGACCCCGGCAAAAAAATCTTGCACATAACATGTCTAATTTCCACCCACATGTTACCCAAAACACTCCACATTCTATAATCCCTTACCACAATCTGTAATTGGCATTTCCATTCCATTAGGCACACAACCATGTTCTTTAAAGGAACCACAAGAAAAATGTAACAATTTTGTTCATCCCATGAATCTGACAACAGTGATAAAATTAAATGAAATTAGAAGTCAAGTCCATCTTAATTTAGTCATACTTAGAGGTACTTTTTAAAGTTCTTAAGCAGGTAAAGTAAGAAAAATGCTATCTGAACATTTTTGTTATTAGCAATGGAAATATTTTTCTCTGTTTTGGTGTGCACAGTGAAATCAACATTTATTGTTTACTGATCAAAATCAAATCCTACCAAACCCTAATTATAATCAGAGAACTCCATAATCATACATTTACAGATTTAGAAGAGTGCAGAAATCCTCTTTTTATCACTTTTTTGGCTAGACCATACCCTTTCTGGGATGCTCATAAAACAAATGTTGTTAATGGGCTTATCTGGAAAGCCCTCCCATCTTTTAAGGAAGCCTTAGATCAGTAATGCCTGGATTTCCTCTACTGTCAAGTTTTTAAATGAAAGATTAATCACAAGTTATGGTATTTCTTTAAATGTATTGCTTCTGCATATTCATGCTTGTGTGATGGGTATTCCTGGCACAGCTGAACTTTTTAGAAAGCAGCAATCAATATGTACTGCATCAGCTCTCTTTTACAGCTCTGAATAGCAGGAAGTGAGATTATTTAAAAAAAAAAAAAAAGCTATGTTTTCCTCCTAAACATCTCAGTTTCTTCTTGTGATCCCTAGAATTCTAAATATAGAATGCAAAGTATGTAGTACTCTATGTATTTTCTGTTTGTAGGAGTTGAGTAAGAATCACAATTCCCATGTAAGGGAGAGGAGCAATTAGGATTAAACATGGTTTGCAAGATAGCCTCCGCAAAGAGAGCATTAGATCTAGATGTTAAGGTCAAGAGACGAGTGTGTGTGAGAGAGTAAATGAAGGACTCTAGATAGCCGCCACAAAGATTTCTAAACTGGCCACAATATGCTGGCAAGCTATAAAAAGTGCCTTACTGCCTGTTAGTGATTTTAGATGGACAGTGGGTGGGAGAAGATAGTCTCCTTAAAAGAGCTACACAAATTCTGCAGCTAAGACTACATTTAATAGTTCTGCTAACATCACAGTGTTGGTTAGCAGTGTGGGAGTGGAAAAAAACAGTTATGCCACCACAGTGCCTGTGCAGCTTATTTTGTTCAAAGAACAAGAATCTGCTATATTGTCAAAAATACTCCACTAGAAGCGTTGCAGATATAGCTTTACCATATACTTATCAAAGCTCTGGGGATGGACGAGTGTACGTCAGCCTGTTAATAAATACCTCCTATCCCTCGGCTTAGGTGGAGGAGCCACTAGACCCAGGCATCAACTGAGCACTGGGAACAACGAAAAAACAGGGACAAAGTGAAGGGCATAGGTATAAAATCAGGGATCTAAGAGTGCTCTCAGGCAGCACCCACTGTTCAAAGGTGTCTGGGGAGTCAGTGGACACAGCCCAGAGGAACTTTACACAGAGGCTTGGGTTCAGGTCAGATCAGAAATAGGCCCCACTGTCACAGAGCACTACCTCCGTCCAGTTTCATCCTCCGTACATAAGCCTTTCTTGTGTAGATAAAGCCTGAGTAATTTCCTAAACTTTTTCAATTTATGTTGTTATAAATTCTGGGCATTATGGCATCTAGGATATGGAATCTCTCTACTTCTGGAATAAGGTTTCTGCAAAGCCACAATGATACATTCTGTCCAAAAGCTGAGGTCTGGACATTAACTATTACATTAATATAATATGCCAGTAAAAGTTTATTAGTGATTTTGCTATTAATAACAAGTTAATATATTTGAATAATTCATCAGCAAAATTTTGTGGAAATAAAACACTGAGGAAAAAGTATAAATAAAAATATTAAAATACTGCAGGCTATTTTAATTGAATACTCAGACACTTCAGGTACTTAGAGAAAATTTGGTTTGCCATAAAAAAAAAAAATCGATGAGCTGCACAGATACATGTTGCATATTGGCAACTCTTGGTACAGGTTGGACCTCCCTGGTCCGGCATTCTTGGAACCTGACCAGTCCTGGACAAAGGAGTTTGCTAGACCAGTGAAGGTCTGGGAGGGAGGACACCAGGTTCTCCGATGGGCTCCTTTCTCCAGACATCTAACGTGCTAACACTGGCCCCGCAAGCTCTACGAGCCCTGCAGGCTTCCCTGCCCTACCAGCTATGGGCTCTGCTGCCCCCGCTGGCCATCTCTGCTCCCAGCTGCTGGCAACCTCTGCCACTGGGGCTCTCTAGTTCAGTGACATCCATAGTCCAGCATTCTGGACTGCAGAGGTTCAACCTATATCTTATCTCTTGCCAATAAATGCACTGGAGCAGAAACTAAATTTTAAAATGTTCTTCCATCCTTCATCATGAAAAGTTCTACAGAAATCTAAAATATTAGTATTAAACATCTTTCTAAAGTTAAAGATGTACAAAATGGAAACAAAATGATTTCCAAATATTATGAGAGCAATTTCTTATTTTAAAAGTGTAATTTTATCTCACAAATGTAAAAAATAAACTTGTTCCTATGTATATTTACTGACTTATTACCAATCCTGGTGGTGTGACAAAGACTTAAGGTTGTAAAAAGAAAACAGGAAGGGGAATGAACAATTGATATTAACTCACAGGGTGAAAGGCAAAGAAGTCTGCTCACCTTGAGGATGTTCCTTCAGCACATCCACACCCAATTAGAGCAAATGTCTAATCCTCATTTATCACTTAGTACTTCACAAGAAAATTCAATCCTATCAACTGAAGTACAGCCAACAGCAATCACTCATTATTATTGTTTTACCAAGCTGACCTCAGAACATGGAGTAGAAGAGAGTGGAAGACTCTGAGCCACTGCAGTTTTCATTTAGCATCTGAATTGTTGTACAGACCAGTTCAGTTATGATTAGACAATATTGATTATGGACTGCAGATAGATACAGACACTTGAGACTGTGTTAGTGCTTGCCCATCCCCCTTCAAACAGCAGTGAGAATAAAGGTAAATTTACACTCCAAAAATACGTCAATGCCATAGTGACTTAAAGCCATTATATTAATTACTGCATTACTGATGTTTACACTACCCACTTTCTCTTGGTCGGTGACCATGCTGACCAGGAGCACTTCCACCAAATTATGAAGGATAGTGTGTAGGGGGGCTGAGAGTCAGGGTTCTCAGCCTCATGCAGCTCCTTGAGGACTTCTTACCTCTGTACCCCCGAAGAGAGTGGGGAGAGCCATGTTCTCTGTAAGCTGAGTGCTTGAGCAGCCATTAAGAAGAGATTCAAATGCCACCCAGCTGATTAGCAGAGTGCCCGTGGCTAGCAACATATTTTTCTACTTGTGGTGCACATTTGCACATGCCCTGATGCAGATACAAAATTATTCCATACGTGGATGGAAAAAAATAGAGAGAACATTCATGGGGAGAAAGATGGCCAGGGCTCCTGACCTTCATGCTTTTTGCTGGGAGTTGGTGGGAAGCCACCTGAGGCCTCTCACCTTTGGCTGAAAGATCCACGCCCAGAGGGATTGTGCTGGGGATGGGGAGCAGCACGTGAAGGCTCACAGCTGTTCAAACAGAACCCAGCAGCAGTTTCTTTCAGCAGCATGTGGGAGGCAGGCAGGGAATCTGCCTGAGACTCCCCGCTGCATCCATGGGCCAGATCTAGTGGCTTGGTGGGCCACATCTGGCTCATGGAGGGTATTTTGCCCAGGCCTGGTCTACACTGTGCCCCCTGTTGAGGTGGTTTAATTATGCTGGCATAGCAGGGAGTTACATTGGCAGGAGGCACATTTCAGTGTGTATACCTACACTCTGTAATGTAGACAAGGCCTATATAACAATACTTTTGCTCTGTACCAGAGTCAAAGGACAAAAATGGCTGAATCCAAATGCTTGTTGTCTAGAGATTCTGGTCATATTTTTTTCTACCATCCTGGAGAAAGGCCTCTTAATCAATGTATTGTGGCTATCATACATTTGATCATTTTTGACATTTAAGATTACAGATTTGTTACCCTTTGTCAAGCACTCAGAGTGCACACAGGGACTAGTGTATTTTGTGTGCCTGTAAACTGAGCAAAAAAAGTCTCTCAATATGTGAACTTTCAAAGTACTGCACTGAATAAAAAGCACACAGCTGTCTTAACCACTTGAGTGCTAAGAATGCCTACTCAACCCAGAACCATTTGAATTAGGATGGGCATATTTATTTATTTTTTTTAAAGGAAAAGGAAAAGAAATAAGATGTGAAGTATGCATCCTCAGGCTATATGAAATGCCACTTCACTGAGAATACACTGTAGGGGTCATTCAGAGAGTAAAAACATATTGCTTCTTTGATGATTTTAGAAGCAGGCTGCACACCATCAAGAACTCAGTATTTGAAAACACTTTAAAGTAACATCTAACTATGTTTTGATACCCCATCGCATGCTTAACTTAGAGAGTGTGGCACATTTGATACATATTTATTAGAGAGACTCTGGAGCACAAGAAACTACTAATACCCAAATAAAATTCAAAATAAGAGAAATTCTGCATTTAAAACGAAAACTGTGGACCAAGATTATGACAATGAACAATTTAAGTAAAAAAAAAAAATACAATTAAACATGGAAAGAACAGTGTATATGACATCTAAAATGGGCCATGGAGAAAGCTGCTGAGGAGAAAGGGAAGTAACTGGGCTGCAGAGGAAATCTATTGTAATTCACCATCTAACAGATTGGGTCCCTTGGGACAAAATTTTACTGCAATGATCCAACTAAGGATTATACAGGCAGTCCCTGACTTACGAGGATCCGACTTACGTCGGATCCGCACTTACGAACGGGGCTTCTCGCCCCGGAGGTCGAGGTAGCGGATTGCTACCTGCGAGCTCCGGGGCGAGAAAGCCCCGTTCGTAAGCTGCTCCGGTGCCCCTGGTCTGCTGGAGACCGTCTCCAGCAGTCCAGGGGCACTGGGCGGGTTCCCGCGCTTCTGAGGCTTTGCTTTGGCAAAGCCTCAGAAGCGCGGGGAACCGCCGCTGCTGCCGCTTCAGTCCCCTGCCTGTGGTCTGCTGGGGACCGTCCCCAGCAGACCACAAGCACCGGGACTGAAGCCGCAGCCGTGGGGGGTCCCGCGCCTCTGAGGCTTTGCCAGAGCAAAGCCTCAGAGGCGCGGCACCCCGCTGCCGCTGCGGCTCTGCTCCCGTATCCCTGGTCTGCTGGGGGTGGGGGACGCGGCTAGTGCCCCCCCCCCCAGCAGACCAGGCTTTTGTTTTGGACCCTGGAGCAGAGCAGCTGGGGTGCTGCCAATTGGTCCTGCAGCGCCTTCTGGGCACTACTGGACCAACCCGGCCGCACCCCAGCTGCTCTGCCCCAGGTGCTGATTCAGCCGCTGCTGGGTCAGTTTCAGCAGTGGCTGAATCAGGACCCCAGCTGCTCTGCCCCAGGCGTCCCCAAGTCAGCCGCTGCTGAAACTGACCAGCGCTGACTACAGGAAGCCCGAGGCAGAGTTGCTCTGCCCCAGGCTTCCTGGAATCAGCTGCTGATCAGTTTCAGCAGCAGCTGACTTGGGGAAGCTTGGGGTTCTTAAATTGAATCTGTATGTAAGTCAGAACTGGCGGTCAGTTTCAGCAGTGGCTGAATCTGGATGCCAGTTCCGACTTACATACAGATTCAACTTAAGAACAAACCTACAGTCCCTATCTTGTACGTAACCCGGGGACTGCCTGTAGTAGCAGTGTTGCAAAATCATGAAAACAGTGAGTTTATAGGGGAAATGTTGACAAAAACTATATTAGAGTATAGTAAACTCAGACCTGTAAATACCTCTGGGGGACTTCAGCACAGCAGATGAAATATTTGGAGCCATTTGAACCAATGGGAGTTTTACCATTCACTTTAATGGACCAAAATTTCACCCTTTATCATCAAGGTATCACTAACTTGGACAGTGCAAGAAAGAAAGCAAGGAAAGACAGAAGCTTGGGGAAAGACGCACATAAATAAAATGTCCTTGAAAATGCAACATTTGAGAAACACTTTGATGCTGTAAAACTTTTACAGTTTCTGTTTTTTTCAAGCCTCCAGATACATCAAAAATCCTTTTTATCTCAATGGCAAGGCTTTATATTTCTAATTCTTTTTTTAAAAGTCCAAGAATAGCAGAGATTAAAGTTATAAATTACATCATACTGTTTTGACCAATTTCCACAGGTGGTGGGAGAGTGAAAGTTTCCGATTTAATCAACAGAATATGAACTAGCATAAACTAGATTTTTCTAAACATTATAAAATTTGAAAAATCCTGTTTAAATTAAAACTGGAAGACAGAGACCAACAATTACTATAATCAACAAAGAACTACCACTTTTTATTAAATCTTTCTAAAATGTTTAAGTATTGCAGATCATATAGGGTGTTCCTTCTACAGTTCCTGCAATATCCATGCAGAATTGAATGAGTTACATCTGAAACACCAAGCTTAACAGTGAATTATTTTACTCTTGTTAGTTTGCATCCATATCTTGACAGTACACACATATTTTTGGTGATACTTTGCCAGTTTTCTTCAAATGTTGATAATGGTTGTATGTCCATGGTGCCATACAGGTACATACTGCTTTGCTAGATGTTCACTAAAGAAGTATGGTCACGTCTACACAGCAGGGCTAAAGCCGAAATAAACTATGCAACTTGAGCTATGTCAACAGAGTAGCATCAGTTAAAAAAGCTTATTTCGGCTTTTGGAACTGTCTACACCAGTGTTTCTTAAACTGTGGTGTGCAGTAGAGAACAGAGTTCAAAATGGCCACCCTTAAAGGGGCAGACAACTTTTTTTTTTTGCTCAAAAAAAATCTTTGGTGTTTCGCTACACAGCAGGAAGTATGAGAATGAATACTCTTCCTCCAACTTCCCTTACTCCTCATAAAATGAGTGTTACAGGAATCGGAGTAAGAAGTCTTCAAGCTCGTAGTGTAGACGCGGACTCTGTTATTTCGGAATAACGTTAGTTATTCCAAAATAACATTGCTGTGTAGACGTACCGTTAAGTGAGCAGCGAACAGAAAAGCAGCAAACAGAAGGAGTTTGCCTGGGAGTTCGCCTTGGGGGATCTCCACAGAGATTGGCTTTTTTCTCTCTTCTCTTCAGGCTCCAGGGTGTGATAAATACAACATCTGAGGAGTCTCTCAGAAGGGAGACAGTATAGATAGTGAGAAATCAGCTGTTGTGACCTGTGCAGGATATGTCATGTTTGTCTTGCTCCCAGAGGACAGAAGAGACTTTGTATGAAGTGCAAGCTGATCTCCATATTGGAAGAGAAGGATAAAAGGACTAGACACCCAAATATCTACCCTGCATTCCATCAGAGAAAATGAAGACTTAAGTCAGCATTCAGTACTGCAGGCATAGCATGACTAAGAACCAGAGATGACAATGCAGAACAGGGAAGAAAATTAGCAGTATGTGACTTCCAGGAGAAGTTAGACAGCTCAGGTATCTCCAACCAGATAGAGGTAAGTAACGGTTTTCATGCTCTCTGCACAGGTACTACAGTGGAGAATGCTTTGAAAGAGACCGCTGAGGGAAGGGATCAGGAGACTGCATTGACCAGAAGGCATGGGATGCATAGTCCTAGCGATGGGGTTTCCACAACCATCACTCACAAGAGAAGGAGATGAGTGGTGGGTGGTTGGGGACTCCCTGCATCTGCTGTCCAGACCAGGAAATTTGTTGCCTGGAGCTAGAATACAGGATCTGACCAAGAATCTTCCGAGACTGATCAAGGCAAATGCACTGCCTACTTCCAAAAAAGGGAAGAAAGAGAATCCAGGAAACTATAGACCAGTAAGCTTCACCAAATCCTTGGAAAAATCATAGGCAGGATCCTCAAGGAATCCATTTTGAAGCACTTGAAAGAAAGGAAAGTGATCAGAAAGAGCCAACATGGATTCACCAAGGACAAGTCCTGTCTTACCAACCTGAAGCAAAATGCAGGACAATGTAGCACTTTAAAGACTAACAAGATGGTTTATTAGATGATGAGCTTTCGTGGGCCAGATCCACTTCCTCAGATCAAATAGTGGAAGAAAATAGTCACAACCATATATACCAAAGGATACAATTAAAAAAAATGAACACATATGAAAAGGACAAATCACATTTCAGAACAGGAGGAATTAGCATTAGCAACAGAGGACGGTGGGAAGGAAAAGTTCTGCATGGTGCCCCACTGAGACGGACAATAAATTAAAAGTAGACAGATGATGTGAGTTATGCAGAGCATTTTACTTGTGCTTACTCATTTATTTATGCTCTTATTAAATATGGAATAGAGCACAGAGCTGAAACTCTGTTTTAGCATTAGTACTGAATATAGACACAAGTCAGTCTGAGCTGTTTTCTGCAACAGAGGAAGAGAATGACACTGATGTACCTCCTATCCCTAGCTGGAGTGAAATCCACTCTGTTAGTTTTAGAGAGAATTTACTGGGGAATAAAACCCCCATTGTAGGTTAAAGAATCACTTTTTAAAACACTATTGTGGAAAAAATATCTCAATGTCTCCTGAAAAAACACCTTTTTGGTAATGACAGCCTGGTGTTACAGCAGGTACTACAGATTGTATAGAAAAAAAAGTTACAGTCTCACTTTCCTCTTGGTGGCTGCCTGACAAATATATCACTATCAAAAGGAATGCAAGATGAATGAATGAACCAAGCCTTAAAAGAAAAAAACAATTTGCAAAATAAATTGATGTTTACTACATTTCATAAAAAAACAACAAGGCACTGTGTGTGCAGCAATTAAAGCAATCTGGGCAAAACAAATTGTACCAATGCTTGGAATTAAGAAAATAATGATTCTGCAATTTAAACATTATTTGCCTCAAAACGTTAGAAAATGAAAGATAAATAGGTACTCAAACTCAAAATTGTAACAAAAATGAGGATCGTAACAGAAGAGAAAGGACACTGGCAAACCAGATCTATTGCAAGTCAAAATTGCTTATCAGCATTTTCATAAAATAATTTGACGTTTGCAATATGTTGGTACAGGTGTAAAGTCAGCTTTAAACTACTGTTGGCTCAAGATTCAGCAGATGTATTAAGTATAACATTTTGCAACTTCTTGAATATATATGTTTGAATATTCTGGGATAGAGCAGTTTAAAAATACCTCATTTGCTGCATTATGCTTCAGTGATCATGATAGCAGAATTGACCTTTCTTTATTAAGTCCTGCATATGCTCATTCTTTTCATGACATCCAAAGGTATTCAGAGGCATTCGATTCTTTATTGTAAAACTCAGGATGTTCCTGATAGAAAAGTGGTTACTCCAGAATTTTTAGGCACACTAAGCTTTTAAAATAGTTAAGCTTAGAGGTTGGAAAAAATATATGTTCCTAAATATTTGTGATTCTGGTCATAGACTATCCTGCACACAGGTTTCTTTGCTAAGTTGATTTATATGGTTTGAGATTCTTTTTTGAATTCTGCATTACTGATGTTCATTTGCTGCTTCCTGTGGAAAGCATCCTGGCACAATATGACTAGTGTCATTCTTCCCCATATGATGTTGATTCTGAAGTAGATGCAACATAGAAAGAAAAAACAGCAGTAGCTCCTGAATAATACAACTGTATTACTATGCACCCACCCCGAACATTCATTTCACAGTAATATTAGTATTTTCTTTTGCACTACTCTAGCATTGTGCAATGCAAACAGCTGAGCTGAACTGTTTGCAGGTTTCGGGTTTATACTTGCCAATGCAGATTTCTCAGTTTGTATTCAAAGTACATTAAAAATAATTTCCCAAAGATCTTCAGCACATCTATGACTTCTGCACAGAAATACTGATGTATATTGAGCATATTGATATGATTTATATAGGCATAGTTGAGATAGTACTGGATAGTTTTCAGAGTGGGTGAATATACTGAACTTTTCATCTTTGAAGACTCATGTTCAAGTGCAAATGTGCTCACAAGAGAAAACAGATTTAATGATCACAACTACAATAAACCCACACATCCAGACAACTGATTTGTAATACCAAAACAAAGCTTTTATCCACTTTGTCACTACTGTGATGTATATGTATTTTATGAGACAGTTTTATAATCCATTGCTAGGATTACAGTTTTCAAGGCTTCGGTCTAATAAAGATCGCCAACTATCTGCTGTTTTTAGGAATGGCGTCTCTTACTGTTATCTAGTGCGGCATGTACAAAATTTCAGCATTAATGCGACAGCACCTATTTTTAGAATGAGAAAGTATGTACTGATTCATAAGGAAATAAAGCATTAAATAATTTACCAGACACAAATGCTAAAATCTTATATACCACCTCATGACTATGGCCTTGCGCTTGCAGTGCTGTAATACAGGTTGAGAAATCCTGACTCTTAGTACCAACAGGTGAAATTGTATGGCAATGTTTTTTGGAAACTTCAGGTTTGGAAAATCAACTGCAAGGAAAAATGATATTTACTCTATATTTCCAAAAATCTCCTATTGAAATGTACTTAAATAATATGGTCCCTTCTGACCTTAAAGTCTATGAGTATGAGTCTATGAGTAAGATGAATGCACCCATGTCCTCCAGAAGTGATTTGTAAGGATTATGGTCAGAATTTTTACACTCAGAATTTTTACGTATATTAAGAGTGAACCCCTCAAGGATCATAGATGGACTATGTTGTATGAGGAAGGACTGTTTTAGGCTTGAGTGGAAATGCCATCCATCTTTATGGAATTTCAGCACTGCTTTCCTGAAGGTTCAGAAGTCAACGGGATAACTGAGCAACCACTGTTCCTTGACTATAACTAATTCAGGGATTTCCAGTCAAAAGCGCAGTACAAGTACTCCTTCAGGCCCATGTTTGGAATTGTTATGGAGACAGCTCTCCCAGAACACAGTATGAAGCCTTCCAACTTTGCCTATAGCTTGTTTTGAAAAGGGAAGTATAGGGATTTTGTGGCACAGAGGACCTAACCTGTGTATTCTGCAATAGGTGAATTTCATCCTATAGGCAAAAAAATGTTTAAGACGCATTATAAATGGTGTATTTTAAATTAAATTATGTTGGTTTATTTCACTATTTAGAAAAATGCATTGTATATATTTCATATTTAAAGATGATGAATTGTAAGAGACATATGTAAAATAATAATGCAACTAACTGATGTATTTGTTATTCATGTAAAACAACATAATAGTTGCAGAGTTCATCAATATATTATTCTACTAAAGAGAATATTTGAAGGTCCCACTTGAGTTTTAAACATGACAGGAAGTCTTTATTTAAAGCATGACTTGCTCTGTGTGCTAGTCTCAATTATTTTTCAGCAACAAGAAATATTAGGTTTGCTATATTCTTGTATTCCCAGGTGGGTCTACATTAAAGCAACTGAATGGATTCTTTTATTTGTATACAAAGCTAAAATCTGTTGTAAGTTATTTTTAAAACAGGTATTTAAACAACATGCTAAGAGAAAACAAACCCAATTTTTTGAAGTGGAAAATTGTAATTAAAAAGTGTTACAAAGTTCAAGTTTTTAAAAGGTAGCAAAAGGAAATAAAACATCACTTATTCTCTCTAATGTGTACAAATCGAAAATGAAAACTGTGACATAGTACCCCATGGTGCTACCCAACAATTTCAGCTTTCAAACTCTGACTAAATCAACTGGTCTACTGCAATGAAGACAAAAGGACAACTCACATGCGTGAGTTTCTGCAGGATTGTGCTCTAAGAGTCAATTTATATATCTGGCATGAGTTCACATATGTACACTATAACAAATTCTGTCTCAATTCTTGGCTTTAGAAATTCCATGGACTTCCAATCAGTTTACTTGTAAAAAATTTGGTTCTCTGTTTTCATGTATAATATGTTTAGACCTTACTCTCTAATTCAGATTAATTTATGCTGTAAACTCTTTGGAGCACGGGCTGAATTTTGTTCTAGATCTTTTTGAAGGACTGAACACACGCTTGAAAATAAATAGTAACTAAAAAAGAAGAGGTTCTCCCCCCCCACACACTTCTAATTGCTTTCAGTGGGAAAAAATGCACTATTTCCTAAACTTTGCCCACCTTGCAATGCCTACTGAGAGAAAACGTATTCTTCTGCTGTGTCTATACTCAACGTTAGTCAGACCTCAAGATGCATATAAAAGCTGGAGACAATGAATATACGTGCTTTACATCTTTTTCATTATTTAAGTGATGGGCTCCCAGTTTCAGTAGTTGCAATTTACTTTTATTTAAAGTTTTATTTCATAGCAAACTTATAAAAATATCTAGATGCAACTTTAAGTGGACAGATTTCATGCTTGCTTTGCAGTATCAGTTTTTTTTTCTTGGAGACCAATCTAATGTGCAGTTATATTAGAAAAGAAAACCCAGTCTGAAACCAGTAATATTAATTTACATTTATCTATTTTAAATAACATCCAGGCACTGATCAATGTTTGGTTTGAAATAGAAATGCTGGTCTTTAATAGTATTATTATATTATCCAGGTCCATGAAGAAATGCAGATTTTTAAAACTATATACTGTAGTTGCATCTTTTAAACTTTTATTGGTGTTGTAATTTTCAACAGTTCTAAACGATAATCTATACAATCAAAATGCTTTCTAATAAACCCCGACTATACTATAAAACATCAATAAATCTTTAGGAAGACAAAAATATCATCAGTATTGAAAGATAATGTTTGCTGATTTATGTTTTTAGGTAGAAGGAATTAGAAGGGCTCAGAAGAACAATTCTGTCTGAATTCAAATGATCTATAAAAAGTTTTGGCTTAATTTATGCTGCATGAAAGCCTTGAACTAGTTTTCAGTAACTTTATCATTCAAAAGCATTCCTAATATTCAAAAAGACCCGCCTAATTAACTACTAACACTACCTCAAGTCCAACTTGCTTCTCCTAGCTCTTAGAAAAGTTTTAATTACTCAGATCAGGCATCTGAATACCAGCTGTCACCTTCCAATATCTTTCTTGCTTTTAAAGTGAGACGCTTTTGTGCTGCTTTCTCTCTTAGGCTTTGAGAAAGGCTTTGTTTGTAACAATTTGGCATCTCTATAATACAGTGGGTTTTCCCTTGCTTTTTATTAAAGAATAAGGTAGCAGTGAAAAATGAAATGTTACACCTTTGAAACTCTGCGTAAAATGTTTCATTCTTTCCTAGAATATTAGGAAGAATTTTCTCACATCTGACCATCATAATGGTTTTACTAACATAGGTACCAAGAAAAAATTGTGAGAGTGTGAATGAGTCTTTGAATGAAGTTTCTACATCATGCATTTCCAACACAGTTAGAGTTATCAATTTTGGCTGGATGCATTCTTGAAAGTTTCATCACATGACATTATCTTTAACTGAAGATTAATAATTAATTCCTGGAGTCTCTAGGACAATCCAGGAGGGCTGGAAACTCTAACACTGTTCACTCCCTTTTATATTATCAATTGGAAGATAGCTCCTAGCCTGCTGAGATAAATTTTCAAATGGTTGCCTGGAATTTATTGACGCAATTCCAATTAACTTTAATGATAGTTGTATGAATAAATCCTGGGCAATGTAGAGGAAAGAATTAATTCTTCTTATTTTCACTTTTTTTAGGTGAAGGGGGAAGCTACATTTTGGGAAGCTGGCAGGAAACTTTAAAATCTGGTAATCAAGAGAACTGAGTAGTACATCAAAACTATTGCTACTGTATATGTTTACATTAAAAAGTCCAAAACTATGCAAGAAAACATGCATTTAACACTGTGAGCAGAAACCACACTATCAGAGCTACTTAAAATATGGAAAGGGGCTATACATAAGCTTAGGAGTGAGTATGTCAACATTGTGTCAATAGTTATTTATCTTATTTTTTAAATTCTATAGTACACTACTGTTACATCTTAAATCAGTTTCAGGTAACTGTACCATCCATTTCAAGTATAGTATAAGAAATGGTGAAGATAAGATGTGTATAGGTCATTGGCTTAGAAACCATGGCAAATAAGAAAGCCTGGTTAAAATGAAAACCAGAACTTTCATTAGCTATGACATAACACAAGTAGGGGGAGAATATCTGGGAAGCTGCGCCCCAGACCAATTACCCAATAGGAGGTCTAATGTGGTTCATAAACAACCCCCTGGAAAGGCTGGGCAGTCATTAAGAGAAAGTCATCATCAGCCCTTTTCCTATGAAATTCACCTGGATCAGAAAAAATAAGGCCTCAGACTTCCCTTATATTGGGCACTGACCATAACCCAGAGCAGCAGAACCAAACCAAACCAAACCAAACCAAGCCAAAAACCTAAGGAAAGGGTGGGATGGAAAAGAAGTCCAAAAGGTTCCGTATAAGCTGACTCCTTCCCCCACTTGTGGGGGGTCCTATCACACAAAAGAAGTCCTCATGCATGGACCAGTCAAGACACAGAGACTAAAGGCCCTAAGGATCTAAGGGCCCTAACCCAGCTTCTTCTAGCTAAGCTTTGCTCATACACAAGGCTGTCAAGTAGAAGGGGGCAATCTATCCAGGAACTTTGGGGTGACTTTTCCCTGCCAGTCCAACCAAATTCCACCTTTACCAGTCCCTCAAGGAACTGGAGTAGCACTACTGATTTGATTTCATGTACAAATATGCTGAAGCCCACTGATTAAAGTTCAATGCTTAAGTGTTTGGGGGGGGGGGGCGGTACGTGCTGGTTGCCTGAAAGATGCTGTGTGATGAGCTTGTGTTTGTCTGCTTGTTTGGAGGTCCTCATGCTGAGCTGTTTGTTTGAAGGACCGAGTGCTGAGGCTGATAGTTGGAAGTTGTGGGCTTCTTAATGTGGCTTCATTCATCAAGCCTTAACCAAGGAGAGGGGCTATCAGGAAGGCTAGGGCTATATAAAGCCCACTAGTAAGCCATCAGGGAGCTTAGTGAACAGGAACAGCTAATGGGGTGTTTTGAGAGAGAGTTCTACAGGGGGCGTTTGAAAGGGGCTAGATACACTTGGCATTCTTTAAAACTTTTAAACTAAACTAAAACCAAAATTACCTGATTTAAATAAAAATCCTATCAAGAATCTAATTATCTGTAGGGAAAAAAGCAGGGAGAAGCCTAGCAACAGAGTGGGGTTTATCCTGTTTATTGCACCCAGTGTAACATGTATGATTACCTGCCCTATTGTCAGGTGGTGTAGGTGTGCATTCAGTACAAGGAGTCCTGGCCCTCAGAGACCACGTATGGGCTATGGAGATCAGTGTGGTTGAATTGGAGGAGCTGAGGGAGGCAAAGAGATAGGTAGATGAGGCTTTAATTGATAAAGGGGGAAACTGCAGAGCCTTGGTTCCTGGCTCTGGGAGCTAATCCCGCAGCTGCTCTGCCTTTTAAATGGAGTAAGAATAACTACGTGACTAGTCACTTACATCCCTAGTAAACAGTGAGGTGGCAAAATTTGCAGATGATATTAAACTGCTCAAGATAGTTAAGACCAAAGCAGACTGTGAAGACCTTCAAAAGGATCTCACAAAACTAGGTTATTGGGCAACAAAATGGCAAATGAATGTTAATGTTGATAAATGCAAAGAAATGCATATTGGAAAAATAATCCCAACTATACATACAAAATGATGAGGATTAATTTACCTGTAACTACTCAAGAGAGAGATCTTGGACACTGCGGCTAGTTCCCTGAAAATATCCACTCAATGTGCAGCAGAAGTCAAAAAAGCTAACAGGATGTCAGGAATAATTTTAAAAGGGATAGAAAATAAGATAAAGAATATTTTATTGCCTCTGTATAAATCCATGGTATGCCTACATCTTGAATACTGAATACACATTGGTCTCCTCATCTCAAAAAAAGATATATTAGTATTGGAAAAGGGCAACAAAAATTAGGAGTTTGGAATGGGTGCCATATGATGAGAGATTAAAAAGACTTGGACTTTTCAACTTAGAAAAGAGAAGACTATGGGGAATATGATAGAGGTCTATAAAATTATGACTGGTGTGAAGAAAGTGAAGAAGAAAAAGTATTTACTTGTTCCCATAAGAACTAGGAGGGTCACCAAGTGAAATGAATAGGTAGCAGGTTTAAAACAAACAAAAGAAAGTTTTTCTTCACGCAGAGCAGCGTCAACCTGTGGAACCCCTTGCCAGAGGATGTTGTGAAGACCAGGACTTTAACAGGGTCTTTAAAAAGAACTAGATAAATTCATGGAGGATAGGTCCATCAATGGCTATTAGCCAGGATTGGTAGGAATGGTGCCCCTAGCCTCTTTTTGTCAGATGCTGGAAATGGATGACAGGAGAGGGATCACTTGATGATTCCCTGTTCTGTTCACTCTCTCTAGGGCATCTGGCATTGGCCACTGTCAGAAGACAGGATACTGGTCTAGATGGACCTTTGGTCTGACCCATGTTTGTTAAGGCTTTGATCAGGGGATTCCCGATCCAAAGCTGAAAGTTATTTGACAAGTGAGATAATATACTGGGCTGCATATAATCAGTAAAGGTCCAGGAAGGGAGTAATTATCTCAAAACAGAAATGCATCAGAGGAAGTGGGTCTGGCCCACGAAAGCTCATCATCTAATAAACCATCTTGTTAGTCTTTAAAGTGCTACATTGTCCTGCATTTTGCATCAGGTATACATCACTCGTTTTCATTATGATCTCCCTGGAAATAACAAAAAACCTAAAAGTAATATTTGAAAAGGAATTTAGTTAACACGTGCCAGAATATACAGAATGCATTTTCCATGAAATGGCTACATATTGTACAGGATACATGATAACTTAAATGTAAATCTTCATGAATACAACAGAGAAGTCATGAGTGGTTATATGACTGTTGAGTTATCAACAGTTCTCAGCAGTGAAGATAATGTCATTTTGAACTTAACTCATCATATCTAATATACTATGCGTACACCACACATTCTTCTTTTGAGTGTATCTAGTGCATTTTCTCTCTTAATCCAAAAAAATAATTAACTGAAATTACATATTCTCCAAGGAATGTTGTAGAATAGCAACTTAAAAAATCTAAACTGTCAAGTTTTCTTCATTCATTGAACAGACCAACATGAAAATAGGATTTTTTTTATGTTACAATTGTTTGCATTTGGTAAAAACCAGTGAAGGAAAACATTTATTTATGCAAAAAGAATTCTCATTACAATTTTTCTTGAGGCCATGGAATCAGATTTGTGTGCGCGATGCACAAGGCATCCCTATCTTAAGCCACAGAAATCAGGTATGAGTAATATGCCCCTCTCCCCTATCATTTTAGGCAATATCTATGTAATAAATTACACATGCATGTGGTAATTAAATATAGCACATCCCTATGGCTGCATCAGTGTCTCTATACTCACTAATCTATACCATCAGACCCACTCTAGCATTTCAAAATCCTGAGCAACTTCAAATAGCCACCATTTTATTTTAAAATCAGCTTCCTTGGGAAAGGTTTCCATCTCCTCTCCCCAAATGTGGAACATTTTCCCTCCTAATTTCCCTCAGCATGAAGCTCAAGAGAGAGGAGATTCAGCTCTTCATTAGTAACAGTTTTCTAGACACAAAAATATCATGGCTTTGAAGCCTAATATGTTGCAATCTTTCAAACTAGAAATGGGAGCTAATGCTACTGGGGAAAGGAGTATCACAGATTCCCTTTATAATCCTCAGCATGTGCTGATCTCCTGGAAAGATCCATAAATATTAAGCTTTTAAATTGGCACTTTTCTGGTTTAGAAATGCTATTTTAGACCATTTTAGAAGGATATTACATAAATTAGTTTGGCCTTTTTTTCTTTTCTTCACAATCCTGCATAGTTGCGCTAATGGTAACTCTAAACTAAACCAGGTGACAGCTCATGCCAAAGACTCATGTCTCTCCTACCTAGAACTAGTCTGGCTCACCCCATGTGTTAATATTGTTAAAACAGATATTGGAATAATAATAATGGGCTTATGGAATGTTTGAGAGTTGCTAAATATATTAATTTCACTTTCCCCTAAGGTAACATTTGAGCATTTGCATTGTAAGCTTCCATGACTGTGTGAAACACCATACAAGAGACAGACATTAATTAGTGCTGGTCTCCATGGGTGCATCTACACAGCAGGGCTTAACTTGAAATAAACTATGCAAATTGAGCTACATCAATTGCATAGCTTATTTCGAAACTGGGAGTGTCTACACAGCACTTATTTCAAAATAGAGCACTCTTCCTCCAACTTCCCTTACTCCTCATATAATGAGGGTTACAGGAGTTGGAGTAAGAAGTCCTCCAGCTTGATAGTATTTCAACATTATTTCTAAATAACTGCCTGCTGTGTAGATGTGGACTAAGTTATTTCAAAATAACATTGCTGTATAGATGTACCTCAACGGAAAGTGTTACATCCTGGCCAACAAGTAAAGACCATCAATCCCCAGACAGAGTACTGGGAATATTAAAGTGGAATATTAAAGATGACAAAATATTTTGCTGCTCCGATCTTCCTCTCCATTAAGTTGAGTCATGCAAGTGTGGACACTTCCCATCAACTGAGTTAGTAGCCCTTAGCACACAGGAGGAAGGAAAACCCCCTAATAAGAAGGAAGTGAATCTCTATGCTGCTTAGAATCTGGGGGGAGATGTCTAGGCAAAAGCAAGGGATCCCCAGCTATTTAGCTTGTGTCAGACCCTGAAGGACATAAAAAGTTTGCTTGTCATAGAAGCTTCTATTACCTTTTGAAATTTAAGATGGTAACATCTACTAGTGCATGTATGTTTACTTTCTTAATACCTTGTAAATAACTTTTCCTTTTTCCTGTTTAATAAATCTTAGCTATTTTGTCTCAGGGGGTAGCTATGTTAGTTTGTAACTTTAAAAACAATGAGCAGTCCGGTGGCACCTTAGAGAATAATAAATATATCATGAGCTTTTGTGAGTAAAACTGCCTTCATCAGATGAGTACTGCTCATGAGACTATTCATCTGATAAAGTGGGTTTTACCCACGAACACTCATGATATATTTGTTAGTCTCTAAGGTGCCACAGGTCTGCTCTTAGGTAGTTTATTTTAGGATTGAGTACAAACATTTTTTAGGTGTGACCTAAGTGCAAATGACCTGGGGTAAGTCCTTTTGGACTGGGAATAGCCTGAATAATACTGTGATTCTTTGTATATCTGTTATAAAGGCAGACTAAGTACAGAACTCATAACTAGTTTGTGACCTGGTTCTTAACAGTCTACCCTGAGGCAGGTAAGACAGGACAGCTTCCTTAAGACAGGTATCTGAGACACCTGGCTTTACAGAGGCAAAAATATTAGAAATAACTCAACATTATTAAAGCATCTTGAACTTACTCCTAAAATAATTCCTCTGTAACTTTAATGATATATACAAAATATGTGACCGAGAGGGGAGGTGTATATATTTTATTAGTAAGAATGAAAGGATATTTTATTCAACCCACTCCTTGCTTTGCCTTACAAGTCATGTGCCTAACTTAAACTTATGTTTATATAGTCTTTATGGACACACCAAACCAACACATTCTGTATGTGTTATTATGCATGAATGTACACCCCAAGACTTTCTGAGGATTCTTCTCCAAAACTATATCAGTACGTAAGGCAGTGGAATGTACCCATACTCTATTTAAGAAACTAATTTAAGAGTGAAAACCACCATGGTATCTCTGTAACATATTTAATCTCTTTAAAAAGAGCCAGCAATTTAATATAAAAGAACATATAATGTCATTAACAGACAACTTATTAAAATGTATACATGATATAATTGGAACCAAAACCTTCTCTTATTTAAATGAATGGGACTTTGGTAATTTGTTTAAATTGGAGTGGAACCAAATACTGAAGGTCCCGGACAATGCCGGGTAAGTCTTCTAGTAACATTATATAATGGGTATGCTTTTACTCTACAGTTAACCCAGGCTCTTACATAGCTCCTAGCCCAACTATCCCATTGTGCAAACAAAAGCCTTTGGAGAAAGTCACAATTATGGGTGGAGAGGTATAGTTAGAATCTGGATTCCACTTTAAATTTGCAGTGAAGATGCAGGCAAAACTCACTTAAGTGCTGATAGTTCTTCAATGCCTTCTAGCTCTGCTCCAAAGAATAGCCAAATTCCCCATATTTGCAGGGAAAGAATTCTCAAGCATCTCTCAGCAACAGGAACCACAAGACATGCTCACATGAGACATGTGTACAAGTGAGGACATAGTAGTGTGGGTAGAGCTATGATTGCGGGGTGGGGGGCGTTGGGAGGAGGAAGGATGACACTTACACCTCAGCTAGGCCAACTCAGGTGCTCAGAATCAGAATAAAAAATGAGGGGTTTGGTGTGTGGGAGGGGAAGCCAGGAAGAAGATTTGGGGTGGTGGAGGAGTGCAGGAGTGAAGCGGGGGTGCGTAGTCTGGGTAGGAAGGAATGCAGGAGTCAAATGGAGATTAGAGGTGGGAGGTCTAGGAGGAAGGAAGGGTGCAGGCGTGTGCTAGGGTTGAAGGGTATGGGCAATAGGAGAGTGCAGGAGTGGGTGGTGGGCAGAATTTGGGTGATGGTGGTGCAAGGTCTCCAATGCTGGGGTGAAGCCCTGAGACTTGGGGGGGGGGGCGCGGAGGGCCTGAATCCACACAAGCTGGGGGCTGGATCTAGCCCCAAGGCTTTAGGTTCCCCACCCATGTCCTAACTGAATTCCCTTGTAACTTTGCTGCCCCCCTCTGCCATCTTTTCCTCAGTGGGGACAACGTTTGAAATGACAAACAGAGCACGGACAACCCTGGGACTCCTCAGAGGAGGGGAGGAAAGCTTGGCTACTCTAAGGCCTCCTCTCCTCTCAAAATGCATGTGGATGTTATTTCAGTCTGGGGGCATTGATATGTCAGTGGCCAGAATGTGAGGGACTGTAACGGAGAAATTTGATCGTCAGGATTTAGCAGGAATGTGCGTTGGATTACTTGGCTCTGGCTGACACCAAATGTGGTTTGGTCTGAAATATTTGGAGAAATGTCAAATGTGCTGACGTGGCTTAGGGATGAAGAAGTATGGACTGAAAGACAACCAGAGTCTTTTTGGACATTGGTGAAACAAGAACACCAGGAATAGTGTTCTGAGACTTTACGGGGAAAAGGAGGTTGGGAGGACCCAAGATACTATTGGGAGGCAGATACCAAGCAGTCAGGTGGACGCTGCAGCTAAGCTATTTGCTAGTACCCCGTGACCAGTGCTCCTGAGCTGCTCAAAAGAATCAGCTCAGAGAAAAACAAGAGTCCTGAGAGATAACAGGTGGCCCCTTATAGCCTGGAGGAAGAAGTCTTAAATCTTTATAGACGGATGTATCCTTCACAGGTATTCTTATCCCTCTTCACAGAGGGGGACAAGAAGTGGAGATTCAGAGAAATGCTGAGTACTTGGGGGTTAGGCTGAAGGGGGACATCTATGAATACTGTATATTTGACATGGAGGAGACTTAACAGGAATGAAATAAATGGATAGAGCCTCCCCCAAATAAAGATAAAAATGTAAAACTAATAAAGTTGTAGCTCTTTGCAATTCAAGCCTGCATCTGTGTTGCATTTTCCTGAGTGTCCTGATCAGATGTTAAACATTTTTTCACTTCCTCTTCTAATTTTTTGTATTATATTTACTACATGGCTAGTGATGATAAGAGAAAGGGTTTCCTTTTTATAATCCTAGCTAGTGCTTTGATACTTGCAAAAAGGTGTCATATACCTTAGTAAAGATAATAAAGGGATGTAATATGTGAAAGGCTCTGGTTATCCCACATTTGGATGTTTAATGCATTATTTTAAACTGTAAGTCTGTGCTTCTAACACACAAAAAGGAGCATTAAAATTACAATGGATAAAAAGAAAAATACAAAGTGTTTCCCTAAGCAGTTAATACACTTGTCTTTTACAGGCCCTCTTTTGTATAGCTGGCTTATTTTGCGCTTTCAATCCCTATTATCTTGCTGAAGCTGGGAAAATACCGATACAAAACTGAAAATCAGGGGTACCGGTATTTACATTTGAACTGGGGTAGCATATTTATAAACTTATTTCTGTCTAGTCCTTCAGTTCTGTCTCTCCCCCCAACATCCCAGAGACTTTTTAAAGCTCTCCGCTGTCAAAAGGAGCCATGCCTGCTTTCTTTATAGCTACACTTCCCCCCAAAATCCAGACTATGAATACAAACAGTTCAGCAAAGTTAAAGTATCACATGGCTTCTGCAAGTAAATAAGTACCTTTCTCTCAGAAGACAAACAGGTTCTGATTAAAATTTGTGTTTTGACAGCTCATGTCTTTTATCTGGTTTTGTTTGGTTCTTTAAATTGATGACAGGGCATACAGTTGAGCTGGGAGTTGTGATTAAGAGGTCAGACACTGAATTGAGTACCTTTTTATCTCTTTTTCTCAACTGGCACTTTAGTTTCCTAAGTTATTCATATCAGCAGGAGGCTATGGGTGAACACCACCTTCCAGTCACAAATATAGAGACAAGCTTCATTATCACTTATTGGTTGAAGTAAATAAACTCAATAGGAGTTCAGATAATCCAGGCATATATATTGCCTTTCAAACTCAATTACTGTTTTCGTTTTCTTTTTTCGAACCATCAATTCCACTTTCAAAAGCTTAAAAAAATTTAAAAGACTTTTTAGAAAGGGAACCACTTTTGTCCTCATACAAAAGAGCAGCAAAAAAGGTACTCCCACGGACAGAGTCCGTTAAAAATCAGATTATTTCCACAGTGCTCTCCTATTATTCACCTGCCAGTAAAATATGTACTCTCATTGTCTCTGTCTGAATGCCTATTTTTAATCTGACTCAGGCTATATGGTCATTTTTGTATTTATTACTGAGTTCTTAAGGTTTTTTTTTTCTAAAGCATGTTTTTCTGTTCTCAAAAACTGGGCCACATGCCTCTGAGGAGAAAGTAGTGCATTATTTCATTCCCACCTTTTCTTCTTTTTTGGCATCTCTGAGGCCTGCTATGCCCAGAAGTGCTTCCACTCAAGCTGGACCATCAAATCAATTATCACAGCAGTCTGCTTCCTAAATATGAATGGCAATGAATGACAACAGGCAAGGCGAACTTTCAGCTTTGATTTGTCATTGGTAATGTAAATTTTGTTTTGTTTTATAGATGTTTGTTAGAGGCTGGCAATTTGGCCAAACTCTCCCCCTGCTGTCTGCAGCTGCATTGTGTCAGATCCTCTGATAAAAAGCTTTGCCTTTGCTGAGCCAAAGATGCAAGAGAAAAACACCATTATTGCTATAAAATCTCTTCCTATTGACCTCGTATACCAATCGTTATTATATCTGAAGAAGCACTGCAGCACAGCAAACATTAATTTGCACTACTTAAAATTCTTAACTGCTTCAGTATCAGTAGCCTCAATTTTTCTGGGCTTATATGTTGATCTTTTCACATCAAGTTACCAGTTATGTGAAATAGATTAATTTTAAAAATGTTGTTATATCCTTGGTACTTGAATCACAGTGAACAACATAAAATATATTTGCTTTGGGCAAACTGTATCTAGCTTTCATAATGCTATTTATGTGCACTAATCAGTCTATTATGTGTGAGAACTACACAAATACTAGCTTAACAAAATCACAAGGAGTTACTCAAACCACTATTAATGCTGTCCTGGGGGATTATTATCTGTATGCACTTTATTGATAGAGATACAGAACTTTAATTGCTCAGTAATAATTATTGGGGAAAGGGTACAAAATGTGCCTAGCCACAGAGTTCTCTGAACATGTTTTTCTACAGAGAGATTACTTTAGCTCTTTACATTTTTTGTGTGCCGAGTTCTAGTCATGTAAATTCAGTTGGAACAGCAAATGAGAACTGTCATGTTGGTTCCCACATTCTGCAAAAACTGAACTAAGTGGCAGGGCTGTGGACCTACATCATTCCTAATTGCTGCCTGTAGCACATAGGAGGTACTGTTACACTACAGTGCTTTCTCAGTCATCTCTCAATCGATGTTTCTCTTTAAAAAATAATTTTACAACACATGTATATAAAATAGAATACATAAGATGAACCTGAGTATAATTTTATCTTCTATTTTTTTTTACATTTCATTTTCAGTTGCATATCAGACCATATCCTTTATCCAGGCAAAATTCCAAATAAAAGTGAAAAAGACCATTTTGCTTAAGTAAGGAAAACAGGACATGGTCTATTGTGTTTAACAATATTTAAAAAAGCAAACTGCCTTATTTGTACTAAGAGGTTTTACATTTACGTAAATAAGGATAGACTGATGCCAGTTTTTAAAGTCACCGTCTGAAATAAAGTGCACCATGGTGTAGGACAATTTTTTTTAAAAAGAAAGATCTGAAACTTCCAGTCTCATGGGTGTAAGAGAAGATACATTTAAAAAGAGAGAGTCGTGAGTAAATCTAGTAATACTTTGGAGAATTAACTTCTCATCAGAAATCTCTCAGCAAATCGTGAGAAATAGTATCAAACTGAAGACAGCAGATTTCTTCATTCTGGCATAGTGAAAATATGCATATTAATTTAAAGAGAATAAAATGGCTAATGTTATGACAAACCACTACTCTGAAAGGCTGCTACTTTTGGCTGCATCTGGAAATTAACTATGTTTCTACTCATTTATGCAATATTTTATTCAAAATACTCTTAACATAATTACATTTCTTACTTCATAAATCTAAGAACTACAATTTCAAATTAGGTGATTTTAAGCATACCTATATGTCTGGGTATAAATTAACAGAAGCTTTAGTGTCAGATTGAAAAAAGGAAAGAAACCTAATGTTAGGTAACGTATCACAGATTAACATAAATAAATTTACATAATCACACATTCAAAGACATAGTGCAGTCTGTCATGTTTTATTTGCCTCTCTTTAAAAATGATACAGTTTGACAAACAGCGTTTGGACTTAATATAGTAAATGTACATGAACTGCTGGTTTAAAATATCAAAAGTGGGCCAAAGCAAGCCACATTGTAAACTGAATATATTAAAATTAATGTGTTACATATTTCAGTTGACAGTAGAATTTGAATTGTGACAATGCAAAAAAAGATTAATTCTAGTTAAAAGTACGCATGTATGAGAGTTAAAATGCAAGACAATGTAGGCAAATCTGATAACTGAGCCAACTAAAATCAGTAAGTGATCTTGTCACTTTCCAATCTGCCACCAAGTTGTGCTGAAATAAAAAATGTGTCCACCAAAGACATACATACTGATTATGATAATCTTAGAGTGCTGGTTTAACAATAACATTTAAAATAGGAAAATTCTCTTTTTAAAATATCTTTTCATGATCTCCTTATTACTTTGATTAAAAAACATGTTAAAATCGTAGTGCATATTATGAGGCTGAATTTTTATTTTCAGAACTACTTTTTGGAGAATAAATCATATAATATATCAATATGAATGGAAGTGTGTCCAAATAATCAACAATGAGACACATTCTGAAAACTCTGGAGTTAATTGACTTCATCAAATTCTGTTCTATGATTGACGCCAAAGTATGTAATCTGGTGTCCACGCAGAAAAGGCGGGGCTGCACTGAAATAATTCTAACTCTACAGCTAGTAATTTATTTCTGTGGGCATGGCTGAGAATACAAATTCTTTATTTCCTTTCAATGCTCTTGCATTGCAGGTAAATTTTAGTGATCCTGCACAAGAGACTATTGGTAACATCTAGAGCTAGGCATATTCTTGCCAGCAAGATAAGGAAGTATGGATTGGATAAATGGATTGTAAGAAAGCTGGCTAGACTGTCGGGCTCAATGGGTAGTAATTATCAGCTCGATGTCAGGTCCATAGTCGGTTTCTAATGGAGTGCCCCAAGGGCTGGTTCTAGGGCCGGTTTTGTCCAACATCTTTATTAGTGACTTGGATATGGGATGGATTGCACCCTCAGCAAATCTGCAGATGACACTAAGCCAGGGGAAGAGGTAGATATGTTGGAGGGCAGGGATAGGGTCCAGAGTAACCTGGCCAGATTAGAGGCTTGGGCCAAAAGAAATCTGATGAGGTTCAACAAGGACAAGTGTAGAGACCTGCACTTGGACGGAAGAATCCCAAGCACTATTACAGGCTAGGGACCAAATGGCTATGTAGCAGTTCGGCAGAAAAGGACCTGGAGATCACAGTGGATGAGAAGCTGGATATGAGTCCTTGTAACCAAGAAGGCAAATGGAATATTAGGTTGCATTAGGAGGAGCATTGTCAGCAGATCCAGAGAAGTGATTACTCCCCCTTATTCGGCTCTGGTGAGGCCACATCTGGAATATCGCGTCCAGTTCTGGGGCCCCCACTATACAAAGGATGTGGACGCATTGGAGAGGGTCCAGCAGAGGGCAACCAAATGATTAAGGGGCTGGAGCACATGACCTGTGAGGAGAGACTGAGGGAGTTGGGTCTGCAGAAGAGAAGAGTGAGGAGGGATTTGATAGCAGCCTTCAACTTCCTGAAAGGAGGTTCCAAAGAGGATGGAGAGAGTCTGTTCTTAGTAGTGATGGATGGCAGAACAAGGAGCAATGGTCTCAAGTTACAGTGGGAGAGGTCTAAGTTGGATATTAGGAAAAACTATTTCCCTAGGAGGGTGGTGAAGCACTGGAATAGGTTACCTAGGGAAGTGGTGGAATCTCCATCCCTAGATGTTTTTAAGTCTCAGCTTGACAAAGCTCTGGCTGGGATGATTTAGTTGGGATTTGTCCTGTTTTGAGCAGGGAGCTGGATTTGATGACCTCTTGAGGTCTCTTCCAGCCCTATGATTCTATAACATAGGAAACACTGTGCAAGCTGTCCCCATACAGTTGATAATGACTGCTTTAATCCTGATTTACTATTTTGGCGTCATCTCTCCACGGACTAGAGACTTCCAGTCATGTTCATACTGAATAGTATCGTAATATTTTTATGTAAAGACAGATGATCTCAGGTACTGCAACAGGTAATGCTGTATGTAAAGAAAGTTTTCACACATCATCGCTGACACTCAGGGGCCTGCCTAGCACAAGTAGGGGAGAGCAGGGGTTCTGAACATCATAGAATAAGCAACTGAAACAACAAGGTTGCTATTGTACATAAAATATGTCAAATAGGGTATTTTATAAAAGTGTGTACGGTTCTGAATATTATGTCCATGATGAAATAAGTATGCAGATTGCGGTAAAAATTGTATGTATTTGTGTAAATTTAAAATGTGCTCACAATTTGTGCTGCAAAATTCAGCTCCACCTTGCAACAGGACAGCAAGGAAGAGTGGGGCTGTGTCACCAAGCAGATAAGATCAGCTCCGAACACCTTGCATTGCACCAATCAGGAAAATGGGCACAGGAATTAATGGAAAACCATTATCCTTGGAAAGAGGTAGAGTACAGTTCTCAAGAACCACTTCTTTTGGACCTATACCAGGAAGCCTCCTGGATTATTTATTTAGTTTGATAGGATGGTACATTAACTACTCTGGCAAGAGAGTTGGTATGTCCTATCTGATTTTCTACTGTTTGATGGTTGACCCAACTGGGCAAGCCCATAACTTATGTTAGCACCTTGTCTGTTCAGTCAGCTGTGGCATGAAGTGCAGTTAGGCATCAGCAATAAGGCAATGTTCCTGCCTTTCCATTAGAGGTAACATTTAACATATATTGTATGAATAAGAGAAATTGGCCTCTCAGCAAGAAATGTCTCCTGTTTAACAGTTATTGAAACTAGCCTCAAAACAAAACACAATAATCAAATTTCAAGCCCATCAAGTTGGTAACTTTTCACTAGACTCAAGCCCATACCTGAAATTTAGTACTGTACTGGTTTCCTTCTCATGATATTCAAGTATGTGACTGTGGAAAATAGAAGCCAAGAGATGAAGGATGGAACTCTTGCCAGTTCATTTAGTAATGAGTCAAAGCCTATTTTGTGTTGTAAAACAAATATTTGACAATATTCCTCATGAACTTCCTTCCCAAGCAAAAAACCTACAGATAATTTCTGATCTCTGCGTGTAAGAGCTTAGATGAGTGGGTCATGTCATTATTCACACATGGGACCATTAGGAAGGCTATGGAACCTCTAGAGAGTATTGAAACTGCACTTTGCACCAAGCTTACTGGAAGCAAGTTTGGGACAGATTTTACAAAGATTAGGACAAGACCTCTCTGCATGAGAAATCACCTAAAGAAGGCCAGAGAGTGGGAATTTTCCAGGTAGGAAGTGGACGGTCTGCAGGTTTAGATGCTCTTGTAATACATGGTCTCATGAATGAATAGTGAAGTAGATTCTCAGTGATGCAGCATCCACTGCCCCTAAGAAATAACTATTCAGTTGACGATATCCAGCAGAACATTATACGGATACATGTCTGGAAAAGCTGAAGTAGTCTGAAGGCAGATTTAAACTACAACATTTGGCTGGCTTTGCTATGTTGGTCAGGGATGTCATTTGTGACTGAAATAACTTTGTCAGAAAAACCTCTTACTGCGGATGCAATTGTATCAGTAAAACTGGACCTTTTGTTGGTATCATTTGTTTCACAGTGGAGGCTGGAATTAATTATGCCAGCAAAAGCGCAGTTGTACTTTCAGATACTTTGCAAGAGTTTTCATAGCTGATTTTTTTGCCAGCAGACGGAGTTCAGCAATGCAAATGTTGACTCTTTCATACAGGAAAACAATCCAGGATGCAAACAGAACGTGGAACTAAGAAAGTATCACAGTACTGTGGAATGGAGGACTTTCCTCTGTGGCTAACTAATGCAAGCATCAAGTGAAAAAAAATCACTCAGGAGGGAAAGTTAATCTCCATTTATATGGCTCTCCAGTTGCTGTCTTGGTGTGCTCCTCTGTCCATGTGGTATTATTTAGAGAGTAAGATTATAATTCAATGAACACATAGGCTACGTCTACACTGGCATGAATTTCCGGAAATGCTTAAAACGGAATACTATTCCGTTTTCAGTTTTTCCGCAAAAGGAGCGTCTACATTGGCCGTGGAGTTTTCGTGATAACGATGCGGTTTTCCGGAAAAGCGCGTCTACATTGGCGGTGCGCTTTTCCGGAAAAGCAAAAGCCAGGAACCATTTTGAAGAGGGCAAAGGCCACCAGACCTTTCCGGGGGCGGGGCCGGAGCTCAGTCCAGACGCGTGGTTAAAGGGGTCTCACCGGGCAGCCATTGGTCTCGTGCTCCCGTGCCTTGGGGCCACAAGTCCAGGAGGGTCTCCAGCTCCCTGGGGGTCCAGGATGGGGCCCTGCGTTTGCGGCCCCTAGGGGCTTCCTCCTCTGCCCCGGGTGACGGTGGCTGACCACCCGGAGCTGCCATGCCTGCGCTGTGAGGTGGCTGGGCAGCACAGTTGGCACGTGGCAGAGCTGGGAAGGGTGGTCTCCTGCGGGCTCCTGCCACATGCGGCCAGTAGCGTCCGCGCACTTTAAGACCTCGGCTTACCCGGAAGTCCGCGGCTTCTACGGGGTCTCCCGCCGTCCAAACCACTTTTTTCCGTTTCTTCTGCTTTTCCGGAAAAGCTGTCTACACTGGCCCTTTTCCGGAAAAGCTTTTCCGGAAAAAGGACTTTTGCCCGAGCGGGAGCAGCGTAGCGTTTCCGGAAAAGCGGCTGATTTTGTACAATACAACGTCGATGCTTTTCCGGAAATTCAAGCGGCCAGTGTAGACAGCTCGCAGCTTATTCCGGAAAAGCGGCTGCTTTTCCGGAATAAGTGGCCCAGTGTAGACACACCCCATACTGAGACTTTATTCTCTAACTTTGAAATTAACATCTACTGGGCCCTAGAATTGGACCAAGCTCACTTTCTATTCTGGTGTTTCTGTTAAACCACTGTTTTACCTTACCATTACGTGTATTTATTAAAAATGCAACTCCTCATTTCTACACAGAATTTTAACATTGTTGTTGGTGGCCTCCGTCGGTCAGTTGACCATGGATGACGTATCCTAGTTCTCGTCTTGGTTCGTGTCGGATTGTCTGGGACAGCTTCGGGGACAGCGTCGTTGGTGGCTAAAAAAGGCCAATCCGGGACAGGCATTCTTTGCCGCAGAAGTCGCAGCTGTAGGTGGTTCCCTGGCTGCTGTTGTTGCGTAACTTCCTGCGGGCTCGCTTTTCTTCTGATGCACGCATCATGTTCGTTTCGCCTGACTTGAGCTGTGTGGTCAGGGTGCCCCTCCACTTCGGGCGGTCTGCTGCGAGGTCTTCCCAGGACTGATGTACGGGATGGCTTTCATGTCCCTCTTCACGACATCTTTAAATCGCAGGTTCGGGCGCCCTGTGGTTCTCTTCCCAGATGCCAGTTCCCCGTAGAGGATGTCCTTTGGGATCCTCCCGTCCTCCATGCGGCGTACATGGCCAAGCCAACGCAGGCGACGTTGTCGGAGCATGGTGTACATGCTGGGGAGGCCGGCTCGAGTCAGAACTTCGAGGTTGGAGACTTTGTCTTGCCAGGTAATGCCCAGGATGCAGCACAGACCTCGTAGATGGAAGGCGTTCAGTCTCCACTCTTGTCTCGCGTATGTGGTCCATGTCTCGCTCCCGTACAGCAGGGTGCTGATGACGCAGGCGTTGTACACTGCCATCTTTGTTGCGGTTGTCAGCCTGGGATTGGTCCACACTTGGGTTGTCAGGCGGGCTAAAGTAGAGGCTGCCTTCCCGATCCTCTTGTCGAGCTCAGCGTCAAGGGAGAGATTATCGGTGATGGTGGAGCCCAAGTACGTGAACTGGTGGACGACGTCAAGCTGGTAGTCGTCTACTGTGATGGCTGGTAGAGTGACAGTGTCCTGGCTTAGGACGTTTGTTTTTTTCAAACTGATAGTCAGCCCAAAGTCTTTGCAGGCCATGGAAAAACAGCTCATCAGCGACTGTAGTTCTTCCTGGGTATGTGTGACGACTGCTGCGTCGTCGGCAAATATCATGTCCCTGATCAGCGTCTCGCGTATCTTCATCTTGGCTTTGAGGCAAGAGAGATTGAATAGCTTGCCGTCCGATCTGGTGCGGAGGTAGATTCCTTCCGTTGCTGAGCCGAAGGCATGCTTGAGGAGCAGGGCAAAGAAGATCCCAAACAATGTGGGGGCAAGAACGCAGCCTTGCTTGACGCCGCTGCTGATGCTGAAAGGCTCGGAGCAACTGCCGTTAAACTGCACTGTTCCCTTCATGTCTGTGTGGAAGGATTCAATCAAGCTCTGCAGTTTTGGTGGGCAGCCGATCTTATGAAGGATTTTGAAGAGTCCGTCTCTGCTGACCAGGTCAAAGGCTTTGGTGAGATCAATGAAGGAGACGTACAGGGGCATCTGCTGTTCTCTACACTTCTCCTGGAGTTGTCGTAGGGAGAAAATCATGTCTACGGTTGACCGTTCTGCGCGGAAACCACACTGTGACTCCGGGTAGACACGTTCAGCCAGCTTATGCAGTCGGGTCAAGATGACCTTAGCAAATACTTTGCCTACGATGCTAAGAAGGGAGATGCCTCTGTAGTTGTTGCAATCACTTCTCTCGCCCTTATTCTTGTAGAGGGTGATGATCTTAGCATCCCGCATATCCTGCGGTACGGCTCCTTCTTTCCAGCACTGACAGAGCACTTTGTGAAGAGGGTACAGTAGGGAACACTTGCACTGTTTCAGCAGGTCTGGAGGAATCCCGTCGCTGCCGGGGGCTTTTCTTGAGGCCAGTTTATCAACAGCCTTGCTGAGCTCTTCTACTGTTGGCTCTGCATCAAGTTCTTCCATGGTTGGCAGGCATTCAATGGCATCTAATGCTGCGGAGGTCACCGTATTCCGTCTGGAGTAGTGTTCCACCCATCTCCCCAGCTGTTGTTACTTGTCGGAGATTATTTCTCCAGTAGATGACTTGAGGGGTGCTGTTTTGCTCTGGGTAGGGCCCAGCGCTTTCTTGATGCCGTCGTACATACCTCTTGTGTTCCCTGATATGGCTGCTTTCTGGATGTCGTTGCTGAGCTGCTGCCAATATTCGTTCGCACAGTGTCTGGCAACCTGTTGAGCCTTGCTCCTAGTAGCCCTGAGAATTTGTAGGTTCCTCTGGCTTGGTGACCACTTGTATTCTGCCAGGGTGGCGCGCTTGGCTTCTATGACTGGAATCATCACAGAGGACTTTGCTTCCAACCAGTCGTGCGTCTTTGTGGTCCTCTTTCCAAAGGTTGCCAGGGCAGTGCGGTGCATTATGTTCCGCAGTGTTTCCCACTTTTCCATGGCAGAGTCTCCTGTCTGTGTGGCGTCAAGTTCCTTCTCAAGCGCTTCTGCGAATTTCTGCGTCAGGTCAGGCTGCGACATCTTGCTGACGTCGATGCGAGGATTTCCTTGTTTCCTTGAACGATGAAACCTCTTCGGGTTCAGCCTGATCTTGCAGCACACTAAGGAGTGGTCTGTGTCGCAGTCAGCGCTGTGATAAGAGCGTACGTGCCGGACGCAATTGATAGCTGAGCGGCGAACTAGTATAAGGTCCAACTGGTGCCAGTGTTTCGAGCGCGGATGTCGCCAGGAGACCTTATGCTGGGGCTTGGTCTGGAAGTATGAGTTGGCAATGCACAGGTTGTAGAAAGCGCAGAGCTCGAGCAGGCGTTGGCCGTTCTCGTTCATTTTGCCGACGCCAAATTTTCCGAGGCACGAAGGCCATGAGTCATTGTCCGCACCTACTCTGGCATTGAAGTCACCCAGAAGGATGAGTTGTTCCTTGTCGGGGATGCTGTTGATGACAGATGTTAGGTTCTCATAGAACCGATCTTTAGTTTCCAATGTTGCGTTCAGAGTTGGGGCGTATACGCTGACGAGGGTGATAGGGCCTGTGGTGGTGTTGAGACGAAGGATGAGGAGTCGTTCTGAGCCATTACTGCCTGGTTCTACCATACTCAGTAGGCTATTTTTCACCACGAAAGCTACGCCATGCTGTCTGGGCTCGTCTGGGGCCTTTCCCTGCCAGTAGAAGGTGTAGTCTTTTTCTTTCAGAATGCCCGAGTCTGCCAGTCATGTTTCCTGTAGGGCAGCGATGTCTACGTTCAGCCTCAGAAGTTCATTGTTGATGACTGCTGTCTTTCGTAGGTCGTCAATGTCCCGTACGTCTTCGGAGAGTTCCAAGGTTGTCATAGCCAGGGGTGGTAGTGGGAATAAGCTCCCACTGTCTATAAAGTACCCCTATACGGCGTGCGTCTCCAATAGCCTCTGACAACCAAGTCCAGCTCCTGGCCTTCACGTGCGGTTTAGCTTATAAACCCGGCGGAACTGTTTTAACTGACAGGAGAAGGGGCGCAGGCGGGTCACTGGCGCCTTATAACCAGTTGCTTCGGGGAGATGATACTCGTCAGCCTAGGAAGGCAGTTCATCTAGGGGAAGGAAAACCCTGATTTTAAACCTCCGCTGCCTTGCGGCTATATTCTTCCATGGAAAAGGCTTCAGGAGTAAACCTCGAGGAAAAATCCGGAGTCGGAGTCCCTAAGGCAGTTCGACGCTGCTTGCAGCCTCGCTCTGGCAACTCCTGCGACGGCGCCGATGCCAAACTGTAGCAGCCCTGCTGTTCCTTTGGATCCATCGACGACGTGGAGAGGGGGGACCCGCTACGTGGGCAATAGCCTGTTCCTCCATATTACATTGCCCTGGCTAGTGTCCGACTACCAACATATCTCGCAACCCTGGAGAGGACACTCCAGCCTCGCTAGCGCTACTAGCGTGGAAACAACACGGGGAGCAACAGTTTACCGGTTATAAGCCACAGCTCAATTGGCGTAGAGCATGGCGCCAGGGGTTGTTCCTGACGGTGGGAGGGATCTTCGGGTCTCATTGGGCAGTTACCGCCCGCCTCAAGCTGGGCAGCCCCCAGACAGTCAGGTACTGCCCCGCCACAGTCTGCTTTCCTCACTGGGTGCATGGGGATTAGGAACATTCCGAACGGCAGGCTGCAACCATCGCACCAGGCAACAAAACACTGAGAAAGAGACCACCTCTTAAACTGGGATGTTGGAATTTTAACATTAATCTTCTGTCTATCCATAGTGCCATGTAAATCCACAAATACTCACTTTGTTGGCATGGACCATTTTTGAGGATCAGATATGGATATAAATATTGTACCCATGCAGGATACTATCTATCCAAAGTGCCATTCAATACAATCAATTACAGTACTAATTATTTATGCTGTCCATTTTTCCTCTGTGAATGATAAGTAATACCACTCTTAGGCTAAGAATACTATCAAGGCTGAGAGGAAGAATGTCCTCAAACAGGGCACCTTGATGTCTCTCTTGGAGACAGAATTTCACCTGAGCAAGCGTGCTTCCCCTGTCAGCTCAGTGACTGAAGAGTGCAAATCCTGGTTTCAGCTCCTAACATCCATCAACTGGCACTGATACTAAGACAGTCTTTTTGTAAACAACTGATTGATTTAAACTCATTCTTTTGCATGCCTGGAGCAACACCACACATTTAGAAGCAACTCATCCCCTTCTTTTCAAATAAAACAATATCCACATATGCCCTGGATTAAATCGAAATAAAAGAAAATGTATTCAGCTAAAAAGTGTAAATTCTTGTCTTATGAAGGCAGTTTCTAAGACTGTCCGTTGCATTATGCAGTTTTATGAAAAGCACTATGTTATGTAGCAAGGCTTATTTGTCAGAGAAGCTACTAGCAGAGTTTCTTTTTATGGAGCAAGGTTAAATTTACATATTCTTGAATATACAGCCAGAAGAGACATAATTTACATTAATTAAATTTGTTATGTTTGGGTGCTCTTTTGCTATGAAAATAAACCACACAGGAAGATGCAGGTTGCAGCAGTGTTTATATTTCACTGACAATTTCTTATTAAATGAACGACGGAAACATAGAAAAATAAAGGAAACCTTTTGGAATGTTTTCTTCAAGCCATCCCACTTTCGTCATGCCAGTTGTGAATTATGCTTCATAAGATAAATAACTAGTCATGAGTGAAAAGATGTGATGCTCCAGAGCACATCTTCAGGCCTGATGGGCTGACTACCTGTCAGATAATGTTGAAACTAGGATGGTGCCTGGAAAACCTGACAAACCACTGGATTTGTATCTCTAAATCAAACCTACTATGTTTAGCTAAACTCAGTCAACTATAATTAATTAGTCCACAATTAAAATAACTTATTGAATTATTTTTAATATATTGAATTAGTATATATTAAATATCCTAACTTGAAACTTTACAGATACAGATATTTGAAATAATAAAGGCAAGCTGCCAATTTATTTTAAGGTGTCCCCGCCCCAGCATGAAATCAACAGTGCATCGCTTGATATATTGTATTGATTTAAAAAGAAAAATAGAGTTATTTCATTTTTAGACATATTTTCAATTTAAAATAGTGGGCTTCTTCATTTAGATCATTACGTAGTGCCAGATACTCCCTCTCTTATTGATGCTAACAGGTAATGTGTGTGAGAAACAACTGTCACAAAATGTTCCTTACTGACACCGTAAGAAGAAAAGATGGTCATGTTCTCTTTTTCTGTCTCAAATACTGTTAAAAAGGGAATATGCATTTTCTTTTTCTTTGCTAAAACAGAGGGATAATTGTCTCTTTTCTCCTCTCACGAGCTTCCCCCAAAACTCTCCTCTCTTTTCCTGGTTTGTGAAAGAAGCACTCATCTGACAGAAGGGGGGTGTCTAAACTACATCCCTCTGTCAGCAGAGGGATCTAAATTAGACACATAGAAAGTGTGAATGAAGCTGGGATTTAAATATCCCGTACTTCATTTGCATAATGGCAGCCACCACTTTTTTTTTCGAAACAGGGCTTTTCAAAAAAACACGGCAGTTTAGACATTTTTTGAGGAGTACAGGATCTTTCGAAAAAGTGTTTTATTTTCAAAAGAGTCCTGTCTAAACTGCTGGAAGTTTTTTTCCCCCAGAAAAGCCCCGTTTTGAAAAAAAGCAGTGGCCGCCATTATGCAAATGAAGCATGGGAAATTCAAATCCCGGCTTCATTTGCAATATTGACGTGCCTAATTTGCATCTCTTTCTCGAAAAAGGGATGTAGTCTAGACATACCCAAGAATATGAAGTCAGAGCAGCAGAAGCTACTTCTGACTGAGCAGATGAAGCTCCAAATCCCTTTCTGCCAATAGACTGAGCACACAGAAAGCATGATAGGAGAAAAACTATGGTCTTCTCCAGAAGTCTCCTCTCTGATTCCTTTCCTCTACAGGAAGATTCCCCCCCCCCCCCCCCCGCCCCCGCCCTTCTTTCATTGAGGACATGGAGAGAATGAGAAAGAGCCTGCTGCCTCCAGCTTCCCTACCCTTCACAAGAAAAGGGAGTCCCTGCTATAGCCAAGGGGAAATAGAATGGCTTTCAGTTCCTTCTCTATTCTCCGGACACTCCATAAGTTTGTGTGTGACAGTGAAGTGGGAATGGGGGAGGTGGCAGGGAGCACGGGATTTATTCCACTACAGAGCATCACATTCTGCTTACTTACAGACATCTTTGGTTCCTTGTCCCCATTTTCTTCCTTTGCCATGTATCATCATTTTCAACAATGCTATGTCAGTTTACCACATCATATCAGTATCCTCCGTAACGTGTATTCACTAAAACTGAGTTCATTTTGTTTGGACTTAATTAATCTTGTGGTCTCAGTATTTCAGTTTCTGATGTCATCTTTGTAGGACACTAGCTGTTCATTTTACTTACAGCTAAGGAGACTCTAATTTTCTTAAAATAGAACTTCCACTGTTTGGCCTCATCTCAAAAGCAATGTGAGTTCTATAATTATTTCACGTTTAATCTCAGCTATTTCAAATCACTTCCAGGAATTAAAAATCAAGATACTGACAACATATTTGTGATATGGAGTTTTTAATCTGTGTATTTTAAGATTTTTCCTTTCCAGGCACAGACTCTCCAGAGCATCACTAAATTGCCTTTGAGGCAAAGCCACAACCATCAGCAAAGGTCTGGAGTTTCAACAACAAATTTCCAGAGCATTTACATCATCTTGTTATTTTATTGAATAGGATGGTGGAACCCAGAAAACATTTCTGAAGCTTTAGTTGTCTTTCTAAATAACAGCTAACTTCAGTCTTTGGATGCTGGCGTGGAGCTCGAAGTGAAATTGATGAGAGCGGTACACAAGCATCTAAGGATAGAATATGACTTAAGTCTATTGCTCTTTAATAGACAGGTTGTGTAAATTCCTGATTAGAACTATGAAACCTGCTCTTCACATTGTTTAATGGAGAACTATTTCTTTTAGTAAAAAAAATCTGTTTCTCTCAAGCCTGGTTTATAATCTGTATCTCCTTCTGCCCACCATACTCTTTTTGAACTTCAATTCTTCACGTTTGGCAAGCAGATTTTAGGAATGTTTTAAGGAAACATAACAATGAGCTTTGTAGACTATGTCATTCATGTCAGTGAGCGATAAAAAGGCTTTGTTTAAAAAGTGGAAGTTAAATTCTAATGAGGAAAATAGAAAGGAACATTAACTCTGTCCAATAATGTGTAAAAATATAATTATGTGCACCCTGTCTGCAGGTGCACCCTGTTTGCAGGTGGCTGTGTGTAATTTAAACTTTCATAGTTCTATATTGATATACTTACAGTTTTACACAAAGTTGCAAATTTCTGCCAAGGCAAGATGGTTGTTGTCACAGTAGCAATACCTTCTCTACCAGCATTCTGCAGAAACATACTTTTCCACAAGAGTAAATTCTGCATTGCATTGATAATAATTTGATTGCATCCATGTTATACTTCCCTCAACTGTTATTTGCAGCTCTTTTGTGCACCTGCTGCATAGAATAATTTTTCTGGTCTAAGTCAGCAATAGCGTGTACTATCAATAATATAGCACTAAATAGTTGGTTGCAGTTTGGATATAGTCAAGTTTGCATTTCTTTATTTACAGACATTTCTAGAGTAAGTTCTCCATAACTTAGGTGCGCCTCTGAAGGTTACTCTAATTTTTAGCACACAGACACAGGAAAAACCTATCACAGGTATTTTAGGCCTGCGTCCAAATCAAAGGTACAGTGAAAGGCTATGTAATACAACATTTTCCTAAAACAGGGTCTCAGTGCAAAAAACCCACCAATAAACAAAAGATTCCTACAAGATCTCTAAGCATTAAAAAATGTGGGTACATTCAAAAGTAACTAGGTGAGAGTCAGAGCAAAGCCAAAAAAACCATATATAGTCCTTTGGAGAACAAGTAGGCTGCTACAGGAAATGAATTATAAAGTAAAGCTGCTCATAGTAGCCTTAACTTACCAGCCTAAAATCTCCACACACACATCATTCCATCCCCATATGGCAAAAGATAAATGTTTCAGTGTATATTTAAACACACAGGTGCCATCTGTAAATGTGTGGCCTTAATATCAGATGACAAGGTTGGCTGCATATTCCCATAGGCCTCTTACTACAGATTCAGCCATGTGTGTGGCTGCAGTGTACCACATGATCACTGCATATATATATTTTTTAAATCACTTTCCTCCAATAGGTGTTTCAATCCGTGACCAGCGGTATTTGCCATACTACATTTTTTTTCCTCATGAAGGGATGCATTCTGCTTTAGGCAGCTTAATATTGTAGCAACTTTTGCAGATGTTTATCTGTTGAATATCTGTCTGATTTGGGAAAATTTCTATGCAGGGCCTGCACTCACTATAATGCTCTGTCTTTGAATTTTCTATCCTTTCAGCTTCCTTTTTCACAATAACAGTGTATAATAGTTATAATACATATTACTAAAATTGCTTTTTAGCAACAACAGTTTAAGATAAAAATATTTTACCTATTAGCACTAAAAACTGTTTCCCTTTCCTGAAGAAAAATTTTCAACTAGACTAATGATTTTTTTATTCTCAGAGTAAGTTTAAAACAAAGGTTGTTTTCCTTAATTTATTTAATATCTGTCTATTAGGTAGATATATTACCTGTGCTGCAGTGAAGAAGACACTGATTTGTTTAACTTGTTTGGAAGAGAACAAAACTGAGAAACTGTTTCATTTTCTAATACCTGCTTGTGCACCATACTACTAGAGTGTATATGTCTCACCATTAAAGAATGTATGTTTGGCTTCCTACTCAAACCAGCATAAAACTCACTACACTTCGGGATGTTAAATAGTGGTTAGGAAGCTAATCGAGCAGTCGATGGAATTTCCATTGACTACTCGATTAATAGATAAGAGGTGTTGCTGCGGCTCTGCTTTTTACATGTAGTAAGAGCCACCAAGCTATTGCTAGATTTAAAAAGCAGAGATGCAGCATCTGGGACCCAGTGCAATCTGGGACTGCTCAGTCCCGGCTTGCATCGTTTCCCTTGCTGCACCTCTGCCTACCTTACTCCCCCATGGAGATGGTGCTGGGGGAAACCAACTTTTAAGCTTCCAGGGAGTCAAACAGTGAATCGACTATCCGATAAGCTTAAGCTTAACAGATAGTTTACTAGTGGCTTACATCCCTATTATAAATAAAAATCTAAATAATGTAGTTATGATTAAATCCTATATCCAATTCTACTTGACCAATTATTCATAATTATTGCAGAATGTAAAGATGTATAACTTGATCGTATAGGAGCTGTGATTGTAGGATTGAATGGTTTAGATCCTGAAGTTGGATTATTTCTTGTTCTTCTTCCTTAGTATAAAAAAAATCCTGTCTGTTTAGGCTGCCTGACAGCTCTTGTAGGCTGACCTAATGAACCTTTCAGCCTGAAAGCCTTCACACATCTCCTCATAAGCAATGAACTGAAATTTTACCCTGGGCATTATCTTGCAACCCCCTAATGATATGACCATAGTGCCAAGGTTTCAAAAAACCACTGTAAGCATTTGATGAAGGCCAATCCCCGCAGGAATGCTGTCGAGTTGATTTTTTTGCCAATGAGTTCCTTTTGAAAATTGTTCAAACAATAGTTTTTTTAAATATGCAGCAAATTTAACATACTAATCTGATATTTTACTCTAGTTCAGTTGTGAAGTGCCTTTTCCTTACCTCTTCCAATATTACTTTGTAGGAAAAAAATCGAACGCTCGGTAATCCATTCATTCATCAAGTTACAAGCACACAGCCACATCTATACAATTTTATGTTCATAATTTACAATTGCTTTAATCAAAAGGGCAATTACTTACCTAGAAGCAGATTTCTCTAAAAGCACAATAGTGCTATAGAATGGAGACACACTCCTGAACATGGGGCTTCTCTAGTGCATGGCATTCAAAGACATATTCAAAGACAGTTCATTTTTTAAGGCACGCAGTAAATGTTATATTGCATATCTGTTTTAAATACAGCAATCTAAAATGATGATATAAAACTTCCTGGAGGAGATGGGAGAGAATGGGATAGTGTGGATATTTATTAAACTAGTCTCACAGAATCTATCTATAGTAGATCTCTCACTAAAATATACTGTCTATGAATATTGGAAAAACCTGGGAGAGAGAGCTCTTTATACACATTAATATAAATATAACAAAACAAACCAGAGAACATCCTTCACAGCTTAATCGAAAAAGCACTATGTTTAATCTAAGCCTCTCAGAACACAGACCTTATCTTCTTGTATTTCTTGTTAAATGCCATTAAAAACTATGCACTGCAGAAAAAATATAGAATATCATGCTGCAATTAGAACTGCTACTATTAACAACAAATATATCAACATCTTACCTCGATCAGGATTGTAAAGAAAACTCATTCTATCTGGGAAGACATAGGATTCTTTTAATTACATTTTTGCGACAGAGTGTATATGTTTTAACAGCTTAACATCCAAAGTTGGTGGGAAAAAATGTGAACTCATTTTGGGGAAAATTTCAGAAAGGGACCCAATACAAACTTTGAGGATCTCAGGGTATGTCTAGACTGCAGAGTTTTTCCAGGATACCTTTTTTCCAAGGCATGTATCTGCTTTTCTGGAAAGAAAAATTTCAGCATTCCTGTAAACCTCTTTCTACGAGGAAGAAGGGATGTTCTGAAAGAGGCTTTTTTTCTGACATTTGGCCTGGTGTAGATGGGCCAATTGTTAGAAAAGCCTCTTTCGGAAGAAAAATGGAAAGAGATATGCAAATTGTGAACCGCAATTTGCGTATCTTTTTCTGATAGAACTCTGTAATCTAGACACAGCCTCAGTGGCACTATGTCGAGATAGTAACACAAGTAAATATGAGAACTCTGTTTCAGCTTTGCAAATGTCATGGAGACACCAATATGGTTTTACACTACTAAAGCTCTGATGACAGGGTCTTGTCATGTCCCTTTCAAAGTTCAACTATCCTAGTACAGAACAGTGAAGGGCACAGACGAAGATTATCATGCAAGTTCAGTCCAGTGTTTTTCAGATACAGTACACTTATCTGATGGATAATAACAGATGCTTAGAGGAAGGTGCAAACCTCCCAATGATAGAAAATTATGCAATAATCTGCTAGTAGGCAAAATTTCTGCCTAACCAAAGCCCTCTCTTATGCCTTGAAGTATGCCGATTTTTGTCCCTTATACTTATCCTGTAGTAGAAGGCATCCTTCAGTTTTGAAAACGCTCTGCTCCCCAGAGTGGTAAAGCTATGCTCCCCATAGTGGTAAAGAATTTACGTATGTTTATGGCAGCCATGCCCATGGTTGTAGAGATCCACTTAAGAGAGAACATCTCTGCAGCATCTGTCACATTTAAACATGATGTTTCAACCCTTTGGGCTTTGCCTCCTGCAAACTGTTTTCTCATCTAGCTGGATTGCTTCCTCTAACTCTGAAAACTTTTGTTGCCAAGGGCTGTGGTCTTGAGTGTGATCTTCTCATTTGTTCATATCTGTGTCGATTTCTTTAAGGTCTCATCTTGGAAATGCAAATTTGGGCATCCTCAGGGTCTCCCTCGAGATGTCAATTCATCACGGAAAATATCCTTTGGGATGCACCCATCATTCATGCAGCACACATGCCCAAGTCACCCGATTGTTTCCACACTGGGTTCCCTGGCCCATTTGAGCACCTCATTGCTGGTGACTGCCCTTCCAGGGGATTGCAAAGATCTGACAAATGTAAGTGTGCTGGAATCACACTGTAAATCCCATATATAATGCTTCACGCCAGAGGGTGCTGCAGCACCCTCCGCACTCTGAGTTCTAGCACCTATGGACCAAGGCAATGAATATGACAGCTGTTGAACAAGCCGCTGAGAGAAATTTTGGGCCCCAGGACAGAAAAATTGATGGGTACCAGTTCCCTCCATTGGCCGGAACCACAAGTTCCCCACCTTGAGTAGTGGATGCCTTGGTTGGTTACAGCCAAGTCCTCTACCTGCTGCAGCTGCAGCCAAGCCTTCCCCAGACCCAACCTAGCCGGTCTGCTACTCAGCCACCCCAAACCAGCATAGGGCATAACAAAAAGCATCTTGGAAGAGACACTTTTCCCAGAGCTCCTTTTGGGATGGCAGCAACTGGCCCAGGACTCCTCTGGTGTGTGGGGGGGTCATTGGGGTCTCTCCATGTGGGCAGGGGGTGGCAGTTCTTCGTTCCCAAGATTCTTCACGTGTATCCTCTTAGGGAGGGAGACAATTTCAAAAGACAACTCAAGGAAAAGGCCTGATTATTTTCCTTTTCCTTAAACAGACTTTTCCTAAGGGCCCATGCCTATAGAAAAGTACCCGATTCAAGATGGATTACAGTAGCAGGTGGCATGATTACAGTACGTGTATTTCTAGAACCAACTACAGTATAGGCTCAGAGAAAAAATAAAATCATTCACAGGTCCTTGGTTTGAATACTGAGCCACTAAGTTCCTACTGATGGCTGTCATTAGCACATTTAGAATTTCAACCAGATTCACACTTTGTATTTCTAACTTCATATACAAGAATGATACATGCACAAAAATAGGACATACAGATTCAGCAGATTGTAACTTTAAAAATGATATGCTACATGACCTTTTTGCATAAAGTATCTTTGAATAATGCATATTCATAGGCCAACTTTCAGGAAGCCTGGGGGCTGTCATGGGACACAATATCCATATTAAATCATTTCAGATCGACATTGATCACAGCAGTTTTATGTGCACTGTTGATCTCGTTGAAGGTTCTCAGTCAGTCAATCTAGCTGTCATGGTACAAATGTTCCCACACTCTGTCTTTAAGGATTTTTTTTCTTTCACTTGATTTGCCTGTATGTGATTACAGTCCACTTTTCAAGTTATAAAACTTTAAGCTCCAAACATCCACTGAAGCAGGCAGACAGTAACAGAACACCACCTGATCATTTGGAGGCTGCCTAATTTTATGGTGGGTGGTGGCTGTCCATTGAGATACAACGATCTCTCCAACTATCTGAGATCGCTTCTGGCACTCAAATTTATGCCAATAAAGAGCTTAGAACCGATGACTGATGCCTCCGTGTTGTGTCAATGCTGTAGGTGAGGCTGGAGTTCCTCTCTAGGCTGCAAGCCTTGGCAGATGATATGGAGGTCCGGAGTTAGCCAAGCATCGCTCTCAGACCCTACACTCCCTCTCAGCATCACTGGGAAAATCCAGGATAGGAAAAACCAGTACATCTGGTACCCAATCTGCTGCAGGAGTTGCCAGAAAGATACTAAAATGTTAGTACCTGAATGCCTTTGGGGCTCCACTCCAGATTTTCTATCTGAGTTTACTCTCAAAGCCTTGCATTCTGCCAAATTCACCTGCAAGGCAGTAGGGCTTTTTTATCATGATTGCATCCTTAGCTTTACACTCTCTAAGCCTACCCACAAGGCAGTGGGTTTGCTGAGCTGCAGGTAGTACTGTCTACTCTCATTACGGTAGTAGGCACAGCTTGACATGAAATAACCCTGTCAGGTCAGGTTATGTATAACCTGTGCATGTGTATGCTTTTACTCTGTGTAAGGCCCTAATTCAGGAGAGTACTTAAGCACGTTAATTCTAATTAACTTCAATGGGTGTGAAGTACATAAGTAAGTGCCTCTCTGGAATAAGCACATATTACTGAATTGGGAGCTAATATAATTGTGAATGTGACTGCAACCTGTGTAACTGAGGATTTTATTTACATATGTAAATGTCTAACTTTTTAAAAATCACGCTCTGCTCTTTGCTTCAATGATACTTTATGGCAGTGAGTTCCAAAAGTTAATTATAAATTGTGTAAAATATTGACATTACTGTTAGTTCCTTTCAATTTAATGTCAACTTGTTTTTATATCCTAAGAAAGGGTAAAGACATCCTTAGTCCTAATCTATACTAGAAAATGCATACCCTCTTAGTGTAAATGCAACTTGTATAACAGGCAAAAGAATATTTTTTTCTGGCATAGTTTATACAGTTCCCCAAAATAAAGTAACTTAAGCTGGGGAAAACACTTGATGGCTGGAAAAATTGCATCAGGACTAGGGCTTTGTTTCTATAGATAAGTCCTAAAAAACATAAAAGCAGACACCTAACCAAGAATACCATACTAACATTTGCACTGTATACCTGACCTTATTTTATTTGTACTAATTTTGTACCACTTTATTAAGGCCTGCTCTTATTTGTTCCCTCTCTAAAACAATCCTCATCTTCCTCACCTTTTCATATGAAAACTTTCCAGGCTTTCAATAATTTTGCTTGTTTAGTGCTGAAATTCACCTATGGCTGCTATAAATATGTTTTTTAAATGTAGTGACCAGTATTTTATTCAATTCTTTACACATCCCAACACATTGTTTATTTTTCGACAGCCACTGCCCATCAAGCACAGACTATCAATTAGCTCTCTACGATAATATGATTTGTCCTGCATGTTAAAAGTTAATTTAGAGCCCTGTAATATATGTAGGTAGATCAAAGTATTCCTTTTAACATGCATTACTTTCCATTTGTCAGAAGTGAATTTCATCTGAAGCATATTGCCAATTTATCTAGTTTTGTGAGGGTACTCAGATGTTAACTACAGTCTTCTGTAGACTCACTTAAATAATTCTGAATTATCTGAACATTTATCATGATCAGGTTCTCTCATTGTACAGATATATAATAAATATATATTAAAGTAGGTAAGAAATTGCAGGGAATTCCCTGTGATACCATTACCCATGATGAAAATGGACCATTTACTCCTACCCTTTGCTTGTAGATTCAATGCCAGTTTTGAAAGCATTTCAATGCTTTACTTTTGGCCCATAACTACTTAGTGTCCTTGAAAGTCTGTAGTGATGGTCCATATAAATTATATCATTTGGTTCTCTTTTATCTTCTACTTTGGTGACACATTCAACAAATTCAAGTACAGGTTGCACCTCTATAAACTGGGACTCTCTGGTCTGGCAACATTTGTGGTGATGCATGGGTGTGAGGGAGAGCTAGGAAGCCTGGCATGCAACCTACTTGGGGGAGCCAAGAAGCCCTGGATGCCCAGTGGAGTGGCAGGGTAGTGGGTGGGGCCGGCTGAAGGCGGACAGAAATGACCGGTCAGGTCCCAACAGTGCTGGACCAGGGAGGTCCAACATGTAGATTAGAGAAGCACACCTTTTCTATACAGAAACCCTGTTGTGTTTGTCCCACCATATCATGTTAACCTAGATATTATATAATTATGGTTTTGAATGAATTTAAAGCAACATATTCGCATGATATTCTTATTGATAAACTAGGCAAATATAACTTAGATAGAGCCACAATAAGGTGGGTGCATAATTGGCTGGATAACAGTAGTCAGAGAGTTGTTGTTAATGGTGCTAAATCCTGCTGGAAAGGGATAACAAGTAGCGTTCTGCAAAGGTCTGTTTTGGGACCCGTACTGTTCAATATCTTCATCAATGATGTAGATATTGGGATAGAGAGTACGCTTATTAAGTTTGCAGATGATACCAAACTGGGTGGGGTTGCAACTTCTTTGGAGGATAGGGACATAATTCAAAATGACCTTAGCAAGTTAGAGAAATGGTCAGAGGTAAACAGAATGAAGTTTAATAAAGAGAAATGCAAAGTGCTCCACTTAGGAAGGAACAATCAGTTCCATACATACAAGATGGGAAGCGACTGTCTAGGAAGGAGCATGGCGGAAAGGGATCTAGGGGTCATAGTGGACCACAAGTTGAATATGAGTCAACAGTGTGATGCTGTTGCAAAAAAAGCAAATATGATTCTAGGTTGTATCAACAGGTGTGTTGTAAGCAAAACTCGTGAAGTCATTCTGCCGCTCTACTCTGCACTAGTTAGGCCTCAGCTGGAGTACTGTGTCCAGTTCTGGGCACCACATTTCAAGAAAGATGTGGAGAAATTGGAAAGGGTACAGAGAAGAGCGACAAGAATGATTAAAGGTTTAGAGAACATGACCTATGAAGCCAGGCTTCATGAACTGGGCTTGTTTAGTTTGGAAAAAAGAAGAATAAGGGGGGACATGATAGCGGTTTTCAAATATCTAAAAGGGTGTCACAAGGAGGAAGGAGAAAATTTGTTCCTCTTGGTTTCTGAGGACAGGACAAGGAGTAATGGGCTTAAAGTGCAGCAAGGGAGGTTTAGATTGGACATTAGGAAAAAATTCCTAACTGTCAGGGTGGTCAAATATTGGAATAAATTGCCAAAGGAGGTGGTGGAGTCTCCCTCTCTGGAGATATTTAAGAACAGGTTAGATAGACATCTGTCAGGGATGGTGTAGACGGAGGTTGGTCCTGCCTTGAGGGCGGGGGGCTGGACTCGATGACCTCTCGAGGTCCCTTCCAGTCCTATGATTTCTTAGTGTGAAGAGTAAGGACAGGTTCCTTGCCTGTCAACCCCCATGTAAGGCCTGTCACAGGCATGCCTCATCATTGTGGCACCTTCAGCTGGCTACTCTAGGGAAGTTCCATCTAGTAGCTCTTGAGGGCAGGGCAACATGGCCCTATGGCAAGAATCTATATAGAAGCTCTTGGGTGCAGGGCAGCATGGCCCAAGGGCTAAAGACTAAGTCGTCGCCCAAATGTCACAGGGCAGCACAGCCCAATAGCCAAAATCTCGGCAGTCCTGGAGCTCTTGTAGCAAGTCTTGTAGCACGTCAGACGGAGCTGTCCCAGCACTCTGAGCATGCCCAGTATGGCTTCCTCCACCCACAGGGCATTAACCCCTTCTGGACCAGAGTGAGTTATGCACATCTCCTTACAAGGCAGTATTTGAAACCCCAGGGGTGGGCGGGCATCAACCCACCCACTTCTAAAAGCCCTTCCCCCAGCCTTGTGAGAGGGATGACTAGCGCTAGGAATCAACTTATTCAAATAATGAAAATCAGGGTCAAGGGGTTAAACCACAGGCCTCACTGTACAATACTGCCCCTAAAGAGTGTGGGCTTTTTATTTTGTTTTCCATGATGGGTGATTTGCTCTTAAATATAAATAAATGAGCAAGATATTTGTTATATGGGTTGATGTTCAGTCCAGAATAAAGCCACAATAGCACTGGTAAACTCATTTCATATTAGAATACAGACAAGACTTCAGATGAGTCTCAGGAACTAAGCACTCAGATTTGTACCATCTATTCTTTGACTCCTTTTAAGATAAATATTATTCCAGTTTGATAAAATGCTAATTCACTACAGCAGGCTGAAATTGTTAAAAATTGCAACCTGAGCACAGAAAGTGTAACAGATGCATTAAACTTTCACATTATGAGCAATGTCACATGATTTGCAGCCAAAAAATTCCACACACTATTGTTAACGTATCAATATAAAGTCTTTTGCAATATTTAAATTAAATGATAATTACAAAGCACATTGAATAGAATGAGAACTTAGATAGTCAAACAAAAGCTCTCAACGGCTCTATTAATATGAACCACAGAGCTCAGCTGAAAACTGATTCACTATTCTAAACCACCAGCTTCATCTTCTTCCCAGCCATCATACCTGAATATGGTCTCCCACAATAATTGTTTAGCAGGGGGATGGGGTTGGAGAGAAAGCTACTTTAGGAGAGTAGTCTCAGATACAACTACTCTGTGGAAATAAAAAATGGAACATAATACAGTTCAAACATAAATGGAACATAATACAGTTCAAACATCCCCTGTTTGCACTCTGCAGTTCATGATACCCCTACGGGTTTGATATTTCCATGTATATCACCTTTTTAAAGGTTCAGTTATAATTATAATATTTATGTCCTAATAACACAATACCTCTGTTAAAAATACAATTTCAAAACCCTAGAAGCCAATAGTATAATTACAATTAAAATGTAGCAACATTTACACAAACATTTGGAACAGCAAGATGTTGTGTGTGTACAATAAAGAATATATTAGCTATATTGGGAAAAACATGTAGGGAAAAGGCAATAGCCTAGGCTGTAAAAAACAGCCCTCTAAGCTTATTAGATGGGTATAGGAGACAGTAATAGGATTATGAGTTTTGGTTTAGACTGTCCATCATTCCAAAATCCCCATAACTAAAGGGAATATCTTCATAGGGGTCTGAGTTTAACACTGAAGCTGCTTTATTTAATTCTTCCTATTATATAATGTTGAGTGCTAATTAGTTCCATCCACTTTCTTCAGGCATGTCAATAAGGTAGCTTTGAAGCCAACCTTCTCTGAATTATGAATTAGCCAGTTTGTAACAGCATAATTCATGCTAGCCACTTAGCCAACTTAACTCAGTTGCCTATACAGTACAGCTGCAGAGTTATTGTGGCATGGCTAAAAGGAATTTGCTTTCTGTAAATTTGTGTCATCTACTTAAAACTAGAAAAAATGCATTATTGCTGTATTGTTATGATCCATTTCTTGTTCTGAAAGGACTAATGACAACTATTGAGATGAACGATGCTGCCACAGATCTCACAATTATTTTTACTCTTTTATATACTTTGAATGAGGTGCCAGATATACACACAAACCTCTTAGGACAGTCTAAGAGAGGCCACAAACACAAAAATAAAAAAGTACCCTGGTCGGTATTCATAACAAAGTTTTCCTGATGCCACCCAATCCCAGATATTTTCTCTCACCCATAAAAACATTCAAATAAGTATAATGGCATTAGTAGTGTCATCTGAAGGGACGAGCAAAGCAACATTTATAATCGGTGCCCCCCACAAAAACACATTCCAAGTGCAGTGAGACTTTTCTGCCTTAGAGCTTTTTATTTTTCAAAGACCATTATTATTCTTTTGGCTGCTACCGTAATAGCAAGTACTATCAGTTTTAACAGCTCTAGAGGAGCTTGTGTTTATGGATTGCTTGTCTGAGTCACTACTTCATCAGTCTTTTAACCATCTCTAAATATTCCCATCTTTTAGCTACAGTCTAAGGCTGTGTTTAGACTACATGGCTCCGTCGACAGAGCCATGTAGATGAGTTTACTAGACATAGCAAAATGAAGTGATGATTTAAACGAGGCTTACAGATCTGACAACAAAGGGCTCTGGGGTTGGCTGATCCCCGTCTAGACTACCGCGCTGTATCGACTGATTGGCACAACTGGCAGCCATTTTTATGTAAATGAAGCAGTCATTAGTTAAATCGCCGCTTCATTTTGCTATGTCTAGTAAACTCATCTACATGGCTCCATCAACGGAGCCATGTAGTCTAGAGACACCCTAAAAGTGGTGATATAAGGTATGATGCTACAACACTTACATACAAGCAGCAGTGCCAATAGCCTTCCTGGGCCCTTATGCAGGGTGGAGGGGGGAGAGGGTCTCTGCTTTGCACCCCTGGAAAGTGCAGGGGACCAGGTAGAAGGGACAGGATTGGGTGTAGGATACCCAGAGAGTGCCACACCTCTGGCAGCAATTTAAGGGCCTGGTGCTCTTATCTATCTCTGTGCCCTAGGGTAGTTCCCTTTGTCCCGCTCTCCTATCAATGATCCTGAATAAAAGGATTATTAGTTGCATGAAAATATTTGTGTCCTGCAGGACCAGGTCCAAAGTATCCATCAAACAACTGATACAGTATTTGCAGCACAGAATTATCTGTTCTCCCTCAGAGTTATTAAAAAAGATTCATTGGTAGGAATGATAGCTATATTGACCATGCATTGTCAAAATCCATTCGAAGTCATCTCCCCACCACCAGCTCTGACAAAAAGGAAAAAAAAGTCTTTTTTTAATCCAGAATGTTTGAGTAATATTGAAAGCTACTAGCACAAGAATAAAAGCCACCACTAAGATAGGTGTAAACATACAGAAAAAATAATTGCACATCACTACTTTCTTCCTGTCCATGGGATGGAAGTATATATGCAATATCACTCTGAAGAATCAGGGACTAATATAGGGAAGAACTCGACAGAATGAAGGGCAAGGTTCTTTCACTGACACTGTTGCTGACATATGCTGGCAACAGTAGAACTGCACGTGCAATCTGGACAAGTCAAAGATGAAAGTAAAGTACTACAGAGCAGTAAGGAGAAAGGAAATTGAAGAACACTTGAGATCCATTTGTCTGTACACTGCCCAGATCTTTCAAAAGTGTAATCAGGAACCTGAACTTACTGCAAGGGCTAAAAAGGTATTTGTATTTTGTGCATTGGTAGACTACTAGTTTAAAAATGTAAACCTCCTTTTTTGGTTTCTCAGCCTTTAACCGCAATATTAGTACCAGTAAAATGTCATAACATGATCCTTAATATTTCTGTCATAAGGCATGTTTACCCTGTCACCCTTTGGATGTTTTGGCACTGTGGGCAAGTCCAAACAACTACACCTCTTCCCAGGGCAGTATAACCTAGTGGTCTGAGTCTGGAAATGGGGGACGAGAGGGGGGGAGAGGGTGGCTGCTTTTAGATTCAGGGCAGCCTGGCCAAATGGTATAAATCGGTGAGGGTAGCCCTACTGTTCAGGGCTATATGGCACAATGGCCAGTGTCAGTGACCTATCCTCAAAGTCTGAGTAGCATGGCCTAGCAGGAAATCTGAGCAGTATGGCCTTCAATGAAGGCTTTGTGGTAAGAGTCAATGGAGCTGCCCTTCTGCACAGGGCAGTGTAGCCTAGTGGTTGGAGTCAATAGATTTGCCTTTCTTCACAGGGCAGCATGACCTAGCAGCCAGAGTTGGCAGGACTGCCCTTCAGAATGTGGCAGTACTCCCTAATGGCCAGAACCAATAGGACTGTCCTTTTGTGCCAGATAGTGTGTCCTATTGGCCAAAGAGGGAGTTAGCCATCAACCAGAGTGGGCTGACAGCTGAGTAAGACAACCTGACTCCTCCCTACTCCACTGGGTCCCAGTCTAGGACCCTATCAGTCAGTGGCAAGCGTATCCGCCGATGCGTCAGTGGGGATCCCTCTGAAACACTAGTTCCACTCCTGGTTTCACAACCTGACCGATATCAGGCTTCCCAGGATGTCTCCTTATCTTTGTGCTCCATAGTTTGCCGGCCCTCCAGTTTTCAGGGGTGGTCGGTAACTGAAGTTTCCAGCAACTCATGCACAAACAGCTGCTTATTGTCCTGGGTCTCTGTGTACCTGTCTTCTACAGTTTGAGGCTCAGATAAGCTCCCAGGTGGCAGAAGGCAATATGCTACTCTCTTCTATACTGTAGTTCCAGTTGGAACATACCTACAATGGGTAAGAGGGTATGGCTTTCTCAGTCCATGTTATGGGGTTATCCTCTTACTGTCCAGTATGGGGAAGCAGGTAGGCCCTGCTATGACCTGAGTGGAAATCTCTAATATAAATATCAAAACACATAACTATTACAAACAGAAGCAAAGTACTATATTTCACAATTTCATCAAAGTTTGAAACTAGTGAAAACCTCAAAATCTTCATAATTAACTTTCTTCTGCAGCTTTTACTTCACGGAAATTGAACTTATAGCAAATAGTTAACACTACTGTCTGCAGGTAAAGGAAAACTGAACTCTTGTGTGAAAATGGTATTTATACAGAACAATATTGGAAACACCCTCACTTAAAAATCAGCATGTAACATTCATCTGAAATTATTTCTATTTTTCTAAAAAAAGTATACAAATGTCAGTATTTCCTATACATGCCAAAATTAACATTAATATGTTTCCTTGTGAATTTAAATGACTGTAGGCAATGGTTATGATGTTTCTTTTGATGCACTGCAAAACAGATATTATAGTATCTGAAAAGCTGCAAACTTGGCTTCCATTCTAGTACTTGTCTAAAGTCTGTGGTTTTCAGAGAGCAAAATGGCAAATTTCAAGTGATAACAATAAATGTACGTATCGCACTGCTGGAGTGTGTATGATTATTGTCAACCAACCATGCTCTCTGCTAAGGTGCTAGAAGTTTTTACACCTCTCTCAAGAATGTAAAGATTTTCCATTCACGTTTCTGATAATTAAAATTTTTCCAGATAAGGACGTAGCTTATGGATAACTGGTTCAAAAAAATCACACTTCAGTAAAATAAATTGCCACAAAAGTTCTGGAACAGTGACTATAGTGACTAACTTCCTCAGATGAGTTAACACTGTGGTAACATGCAAAGTCTCTTGTTTAATGCTCCTGTGTTTATAATTTAATAGTATAATATTACATAGAAAGAATCTTCAGCACTTCCACCAAAGAAAACCAACTGCAATATATATTATATCTGAAAGATACCTTGCACTAGTCACCCAAAATAGAACGATGTTACTGTTTTCAATCTATCAATTTCAGTTTATTTAAGTTCGGGCACACTGGCTTTTACCCTAAAGCTCGGGTGGGAAACTTTTTTTGGTCTGGTGCCCACAGAAAAATCAGTTGGGGGGCTGCACACAAGTGAGAAGAAAAAAAACATCCCAAAAATCAAACAAACCCCTGATGTGGTCCCTGACTGAGGAGACACTCTCCACATTTCCCTCAAACACCAGACCCTAGGAGGGCCCAACGTACTAGATTTTGTGTGCTCCAGCCCTGTGGTGGGGTGGCAGTAGGGCTTCCGAGCACTTTTCTGGAGGGAAGAGGGAACTTTAACTCAGTTCCTCCATCAGATGTGGTCATGAATGGAAGTCGTTTTATAAAATACTGACTCTGCTATTCTAGCATTTCTGCTAGTTGCTGGACACATGGACCAAAATACAGTTATTGGTCTATAATTTCACTGAAAAACAGACAGATCAAATGGATGCATCTTTCCATATCATAATCATTCAAATGACTGGCACCTGATGCATAGAATCCACCTTTTATTTCTCACATAGATCATCTAGAAAGTAAGGATTGAGTGCTTCATTCAAAACACAAGAAGTGATGGCCTGAGCACAGGCATAACTATTGAGCTGGACACAATTAAAGAAACAATTTTGTAGCACTGGACTCTGTTGATCAACCACAAAGATTCTGTTCTATTAACACACTAATCATGTTCACTTTAGTTTGTCCCACTCAATTACTGTGAAGAACGCAGAAGTTAAGTGCAGGGTAGTGGCTCCCAAATGAGTCAGGATCCCAAAGAAAGTCACAATTGTTTTAACTGTCTCATCAGGGCTGTCATTGGACTTGATGGGGCCCCGGGCCAAAGGCAAAGCCTGAGCCCCACCAGTTGGGGTCGCAGGGTTTAGGCTTTGGTCACCCACCCCTGCCCCAGATCATTTTTGCTATCAGAAGGGAATCATGGTGCAATGAAGTTTGAGAACCTCTGGTGTAGGGTGTTTGGGTTCTTGCTTTTTCCCTATTGGATGCAGTTCACATAGGAAATATTTTTTGTCCTTGAAATGCACAGCTGATATATTTGCAGTACAAAGTACACGTGAAGCACCTTTACTTTCTCCAGCTCAGTCTTATGGAAACCTACTCTTCTGTCAAATCTGGGATTTTACTTTGCACAAACTTTTACAGTACCAGCCTTTGACTCTTATGAGTTGACGCAAATGATAGTGGACTGCCCCAGAATTTCTTGTTTCATTAAAAAATATTGCTGGCCACAGCAAGAAAAGTTAACACCTTTGGTCATCAATTAACAATGATGGGCAACATGACTTCATCTAGGTTCTCATCCCAGCCACCTACTGGCTATATCTCAGTTCTCATCCCAGCCACCTACTCTGTGAGACCTGCTCCCCTCATCTTTGCTGTGATAACCAACCTTAGTCACCCACTCCTTTATTTTATTTCATTCATCAACCTAACCACTCATTCAAAGTCCTACACAATTATGTAAGGGTCTGAGAGGATATGGGTTCAACAGGAGTACTGAGTTAGAGGTTTGCTGAGATCTGCTATTCCTGTTCTAGATTGCCCAGCCTATGTCCTGTGTGCAGGTTGATTTCCTTCTTATCAAGGAGAAAGGAATATCCCTCCTAAAGATACAGGCACATCAGAAAGATCAATGTTCTTTAGAAAAAGGGTTGAGGCAAAGGGTTAGCAACAGACATGATAAAATGTTTAAGATTCAACGTTTTCTGCTGGAAACAAAACTCCAATTTTGGTAGGTGTTTTGTATTACTCTCAATTTTCTCTACTCTACCATCATAATTATAATAGGCAATGTAGACCAGATCAGATGTTATGTAGAGAAGTCCCAGAACATTGCTTGGGCTTATGAAATGTTTGTTGCACATCAGTGAGTTTAATCCTCAAAAAGTCATCAGCCAAAGCTGTGGTTCTGGGACTAAAATGTCTCAGCAGTTCCAAGAATGCTACCCTTTAGTGAGCAACACAAATCTAGTTTACATTCAGTTGATTGGGAGTGAGGGGTGGAGAAGGTAGTGGCATAGTAGAAAAGATGATACTTTAGATGTGATCTAGGTTCTACCATCTGCTGCGGTGCCAAATATTTATACAGAATTAGTGATTTATAGACTGGTACGTGCTTCCAAATAGTTTACCATTTAACTGATGGGAACTTTTGCCATACTGATAGAAAGAGCAGTGCTCTGCCAGGCATCCAATGTCAATCAGTTTGGCAATCATATTTGAGAAACTCATGTAATGGTCTGTGCCATCAGCATTGGGATCAGAAAAATGTCTTCCAGTTTCGGTGGGTAGGATTTGCACATAAGATCCTCTGCAGTAGTAGATGGCTAATGAATGTGAGGAGGAAAAAGAGAAAACTGTCACAGGAGAAAGCTAACATCATAATGCCAAGAATAATTATGGCAAATCATTGTCACTTCAGTCATCATCAAACCCAGGGCTAACTATTATTATAACCATAACACAAAAATGATGAGAATAAATATAGCAAAGAAAAATCTATAATCTGACTTTCTATATTTACACCATCATAAATGATAAATGTTGACTTTACTACTATACTATGTAGCAGCACTTCAGATGTCACAAAGAAGAAAAAACTTTCAAGTGAATTGAGCCAGATTCTAGGCAATCATCACACTGAATATATCTTCTTTTGTATCTTTTCTGCTCTCATTTTACAGTTTTATTTTTTTTTAAATCACATAGGTGTACCAATCTGAATAAGAATCCATCTAAAATCAGTTGTCATCATGACCAGAACTTCAACTGATCTACGCAAGAAAGCACAGAATCACTCTTTTAAAGTATTTTGAGAATTTGTCAATTCCAGACAGCTACAGGACACTGATAGCTTGTGATTATACGTTTCATGAAAGCAAATGGAAACTAAAATATTAATTTCATGTTGCTGCTCCTGACAGGGCTGAGATAGCTGTGGACACTCCAATCTTATGACTCCCAATACTATTTGTCATCAGTAATGGACACTTGCATCACAATAACAACATAAAAATCACTATGGAAATAGCATTACTGCCTAGAAACACACTTGCCTATATACAGAATTAGTTTACATTTTAACGAAAGAGATACTACTTTTTCAGTCCACTTATGACAATGATATTTGAAGCTTCAATCTGTCAAAAATATAATGTTACTGCTGTGATTTTATCCCAGGGTCTGCTTACATGTAGAAAAGTGACTGTTTGAAGCTCCTGAACCTGAAAACATCCTCAGCCAAAAGGAATGTCATCATTCTCATTATTTACTGTAGTAGTAACGCATAGGTATAAATCAAATACTAAGTCTTTTTTTTCATTCTTATTTGCTGCCTCAGGGTTGTACTGAAAACCAGAAGAGAACCCAAGGGAAAATTTCTATTCTGAAATACTCGCTGTGTAATCCAAATGAACTGATCTTGGAAGTGATATGTACTTTCACAATGAAAACATACAAAGAGGACACTTGACTGAGTGTATTGCAAGGGGTGAAAATCTTTGCAGCATTAACCCCACTGACAGTAATACTGTCAAGGTTTGCATCCAGGCCTTGGCAGTAAGGTCACGTCCACACAGCAGAGCTGACTGGAAATAAGCTATGCAACTTGAGCTATGCTAATAGCTTATTTCGACTTTTGCCTGTCTACACAGCAGTTATTTCAAGATAGAGCACTCTTCCCCCGACTTCCCTTACTCTTCGTACAATGAGGGTTACAGAAGTCAGAGTAAGCAGTCCTCCAGCTCAACATTATTTCAACATTATGTTGAGATAACTGCTTGAGAGTAGACACGGACTATGGTACTTCAGAATAACGTCAGTTATTCCGAAAAAATGCTGGTGTGTAGACATAGCCCAAATGACCTTTTTATAAGCTAGTTTGATTGCAAAGGGGCATGAATGAAAGAGACTTCTTCCATAAAAAACTTAGAAAGTATCTCAGCACTATTTGATTGTTTTCGTTTAAGCATATTATGGTGCAGGTGCTGAGCATTATGTAAACTATTTTCCACTACATTGCAGTACTGGATCTCTACATGCAAAACACATTTACCCTGACCGGGGGACCAAAAAAAGAAGACCACTACCACAAACACCAAGAAGATTGGCAAATCTTGTAAATCTTGTTAGAAAAGGAAAGTGAACTGATCTTGGAAGTGATATGTACTTTCACAATGAAAACATCTCATCTAAAAATCCTCGTTCTTAAGATTGTTAATCATACTGTTGTTATAGTGCTTCTTCACCAAGTTTTTTTTTACACTGGGGAAAAAAATGCATTGAGTTGAACTCACACATGGACTACTTCTAACACCTGCTGCAATGCTCTCTTCATAAATCCTAAGATGGAAGCATGATGTGAATGCATTGTTAAGTACAGAAAAGTACCAGACACACACAAAATAATCATCATTCATAAAGCAGATTAGAATATTTGCCACATATGCTGTATATAGCAGCTTTAATAATTTCATTTAATATCTTAGTATTACCTCCACAGAGACTGATATAAGTAATAAGCACTGGCTGTAAATATGTTCACTGCTTCCATAAGAGCAGCACTTCATGATTAAAAAAGAAAATAAAAGATTTCACTTTTGTTTGAGAGACTAATTTCTTTGAAAAAAGTAATTGTGGAGCCTTTTATTTTAGAAAGGTTTGGCCATACCATTATGCCATTAGATGCCATTAGGATGCATTAGCTGTAGGTTTTGAACATTATTTATAAACATCTCCCCGTATTTGGGCTTGCCTTTAAAAGAAATTGAGCACAAATTTCTTTTACTTTATTTCGTGAACACATTGCTACTCTGTATATTCTGCAGAGAAAATGAAGAAAGAACAGCATAGTTCAACCAAAGCAAACAAACAAAAGGAACACGAAGAGATGATGTTCTCATGCCGGGCAAGGAGCCATAAAAACTGAACACCAAGAGACAGAAAAGGCAGCAGAGTTAAATTGTGCAGTGCATATGTGCTCACAGAGCTCCTGCATTACATCCATGGTTCTTGCCATTAGAGACGTCAAAAAGGGATGACTTCAAGACTCATGTCTCCCCGAAGTCCTACCTGGCTATGAGCCACATGAGACGAGAGAGAGAAAATGGTCCAGCCTAAAAATTATCCTTGATTGACTTCTCTGAAATAGGCCATTCAGTTAGCTATTGCAGTAGGGTGTACCAGCCTGTCTCCCCTTTGGCCACTGCACAGGTATCATGAGGTTGAAGCAGAAACCAACCACATCCAACTATATAAGAAGAAATATGAGAAACAAAATATTTAAAGGAAGCCACTACTTGATTTCTGTTTTGTAGTTATGCTACAACAACTATTTCTGCCTCAAAGACAGACCAAAAAAAAAAAAGGTTTCATGAAGGACTGGTAAGAGAGGTGGAAGCTTATTTACCTCAGTAAGCTCTAACATGTTTCAGAACCGATAGGCCTATCACAAAGCTTCATAAATAGAAGTGTTTCACATGCACATTATTATCACCTAACCTCCTACGCTCATGCATTGTTTGAGTAAGCCAAATTAATTAGCTCACTTTTCCCTATGGTGAACAGTAATGGTATCTGATTTTGTAAGTTAAAAACATAAGCTGAAGCACCACTGAGAGGCCCCTTGTAAACTTGTTCTTTTGAACATTGTATTGACAGTTAAAGTGATGCCATACTTAAGAACACTGGTGCTGCATAGTCAACTTTTTTTCAGAATCAGAAGAGACCCTGTACTTTCCCCATGGAAATGTTGGTGGAACTATCACTAGTCTGAATGTATCCCTTGGTAACAGAAAATGACAATACTATCATGTCTCAGTTTCAAAAAATTCTCTTTTCAGATATTTTTTACCTACAAATACAGTTTAAATTAATCTAAGAGCACTATAGATACATATCCTAAGCTATGATGCTTTCATCGTACCTCAATCCTCTCCAAGCATAAAAAGGGATATTAACCTGCAGATACCATTCAGTATTCTTTAAAAATCTCACAGTAGCTGCCTGCAACTCAACCAGAATACAATTACAGCAATCTACCCCAGGAAAACTTCTAGGAACAGCTGTTGTGTCCTATCTTGAGTGAATTAACCCACAGTATTTACTGTCTGGTGGATTCAGCACAGCTCTGGGGAAGTAAGACAATTTGGCTCTCCTCCTCACTCTGCCACTGATTCACTGAGTAATTGTGTGACTCTGGGTAGATCACAAAGCACTTGGATTTCCAGATAGGCTGAGAACATGCAGTTCCTTTTGATTTCAAAGGGAGCTGTAAGGTACTAAGCTCTTCTGAAACTCAGTTTCTTTACCTGAAAAATGAAAGAGGAATACAAATTTTTGAGCACTTTGCACTCTGTGCATGAAGAGATGCTGCTGCAAACAAACTTCTGGAATTTGATTTAGCGAGTCTAGTCAAGATTCACTAAATCAAATTCAGAGGGTGCCCCCACTGGTGGCTGATACTCCTGCTCTTGTGAGGAGTAAGGGAAGCCAATGGGAGCGTTTGCGCCCATCGGCCTCCTGCTGTGGGGATGTCACCAAGCTCGGCTTAAAGTAAGCCAACTCCAGCTATGTATTTTACTAACTGGAGCTGCATACCTTAAGCTGAGCTTCTGGGTCTAGTGTAGACCTGCCCTAGTTTATACTTAGAATGCTGATGTGACACAATTGTGGTGCTGTAGCTATGCTGATATAGCACTTCAGTGTAGACAGGTAGGGCTCACCCATCACAGTAGTTTATCCACTTCACCGAGAGATGGTCGCTAGATCGACAGAAGAATTCTTCTGTTGATCTAGCACTGTCTATACCAGGTGGTTAAGCCAACAACTACGCCTCTCAAGAGTGTGGATTTTTCACATTTGTATGACACTTAGCTAAGTGATGTAAAACTGATGTAAGTTTTCATGTAGACTGGCTCATAAAAACAAACTAATAGCATCTTCCCCCTTGCCCAGTCAACCAGCTCCATCAGTCTTCACAAGATTTTCAGCTTTTTACTTTAAACTGCTGTCGTCAACAAAGCTTGTGAGAGCCACAATATTCCCTCACAAGAAAGATTTAAAATCCATAGGATCTACTGTAAAAAAATGGGAACTGGGAGAAGGTAGGGTACTTAGGCAAAGATTCTCCAAAAAAAGGGGTATAAAGTATATGGACTCAGATACTGTGAAAAGCAGTTGTAAGAAAGACTACAAATGATTTCAAGACAGATTTATTTTGAAATATTGAAGATTTTAAGAATAATGGAGAAAGAAATAAAAAAGGATTGTAAAAGATGAATGTTTAATACTTTTATAGTGTTTACAGCCTCAACTTTTCTATTTTTAACAGAGGCACCACATAATCTTTTCCCCTTTCCAGTGAGATATGCTTCATGCGCCTTCTTGCTTTTGGACACCTTGAGCCAGATGCTCAACTTGCCTAAATTGTCATAGATCAACTGAATTCAATAGAGCTCTGAGAATTTCAACTCATGCTATTAAGGATCTGGCACCTCATGTGATGACACAGAGCAATCACATATGCAGCTGGCACAATATACACTATAGTCCTTTGATTCATATGCTGAACTCTTTACCACTGCCCATTCCTTGCAGATCCTTTGTTTCTATTAAGGCTAACCTTGCGTTGGTGAAAAATCCTCCTCATTTCATGTTTCTGATAACACATCTACAAAAGTATTTATTCATGTCTTACTTTCATCAGCTTTTGCAAATCCTCCTTTCTGATCTTCCTAAATCTCTTCTATGGGTACGTCTAGACTACATGCTTTTGTCGACAGAAGTTTTGTCGACAGATACTGTTGACAAAGCTTCTGTCGACAAAGAGCGTCTAGACTACATTCAGTTCTGTCGACAAAGCAAGTTGCTTTGTTGACAAAACCCTGTAGTCTAGACACAACCCTAGATGCAATAACACCTTCTGTCGATAGAACTCTGTCGACAAAAGGCGTTATGCCTCGTAAAATGAGGTTTACCAGCGTCGACAAAACTGCTGAGTTCTGTTGACGTTATGTCAACAGAACTCAGTGGTAGTGTAGACGCAGGTTTAGTTTTGTCGACAAAAGTCCACTTTTGTCGACAAAACCCTGTAGTCTAGACACACCCTGGCTGTGTCTACACTGGGCCACTTATTCCGGAAAATCAGCCGCTTTTCCGGAATAAGCTGCGAGCTGTCTACACTGGCCCTTGAATTTCCGGAAAAGCAACGATGCTCTAATGTACAAAATCAGCAGCTATTCCGGAAAATCTACGCTGCTCCCGCTCGGGCATAAGTCCTTATTCCGGAACACTGTTCCGGAAAAGGGCCAGTGTAGACAACCCAATACTCTTTTCCGGAAAAAAACCCTGATCGCGAAAATGACGATCGGGGCTCTTTTCCGGAAAAGCGCGTCTACATTGGCCACAGATGCTTTTCCGGAAAAAGGGCTTTTCCGGAAAAGCATCTGTGGCCAATGTAGACGCTCTTTTCCGGAAATACTTATAACGAAAACTATTCTGTTTTAAGCATTTCTGGAAATTCATGCCAGTGTAGACAAAGCCCCTAAGTCTCAGGTCAGTCAAGACATTGTGCCCACACTACTCATTAGATCCAGAAAGTAGAACCAGAATACTTTTCTATAACCTTTACTGACTTTCTATCAAGCTATGTATCTAATTCAAAAAATTGTGGTGTTGGTTTTTGAAACTTGGTTTTTAGAAATTCTTGTTCTACTCTTACTCTCTTAAAATCCATTGCCATACCCAACTCACATACTCTGGCTTCTGGACTCCTTTCACTGTATTGATATTAGAATTGTTTCCTCTCTTGAACTGCCTCTCATTCATTTCTAGTATTCCTTTACTCAAATCAAATGAGTAATCATCTTCTCATATATTATTGCATCCTCACATCTCACTTCATTGTAGCCTCTGTAGTCTGTAATAATATTTGCATTTTTCCCATTATTAAATTTCATGTTTTTGGCTCTAGTCCACCTTCCTCATGGTTTTTCCTTTTCTACTCGCACGATAATGACTGCCTAGGATCCATGTTTGAAGACCCTTCTCTGTCTGTTTTTTGCCTCTTCTATGATGTGTTTTAGGGATACTTCATAAGAAGAATTTCATATAAAGATGTGATATACTAGTCATCCTGCAAAAAATATTTTTTCAAGTCATGTATCATTGGTGGAAGTAGTGAATCAGCCATTTATGTAGGTAATATAAAAGCAATAATAAACTTAACATTCCTCAAATTAGTACCACTCACATTTATAATTATAATCAAACTCAATAGACATTTGTCCAGCTGATTACTAAACGTTTAGTATGACATTTATTATCTTTACGCAATAGGTTTAAATCTCACAGGATGACATTTGAAGAGTGTGAACCAATTATATTTTATGGCTGTTGTTTTTTCCTATGATTTAAAAATCTTTATTCTACCAATAATTTACTTGGAAGAAAATGAAAGAGAATTGTAACATACTGTTGCCCACTGAAATGGGAATGCAAGAGTTCTGAGCCCTATTTTCTGAAATTGACCATCAGGCCAAGAATCTTTTATTAAAAAACAAACACTAACGCTGACGTGCTAGGAGTGGCAAGGTGACTAGCTGGACCTGGTTTGCCAGAGGTTTTTCTGTATGGATGTCAGAAAAAACTTCCCTCTCCTGACCTATCATGATCTGGCTTTCTGTTGAGTTGGGCCAATGGTCATTCCCTTTAGCTTTAAGGAGCCATCTTATGGAGCCGCTCCCTGCTGTGGCTGAGCTGGGAAAGAGTAATGGATCATTCAGATTCTTCAGTGGGAGCAAGGATTTTCCATCTGCTCACCCATGCCACTGGGGTGTGGTTTAGGGCTATTATCCTCAGGGTATCATACTGGCATACACCTGCTGAATGTTGGCAGTATCTTATTCAGGTTTCCATATATCAGAATGCTATATCAAAACTGTGTGGGTAGACATCTTAGCAGGGAATAAACGCATTTGGATGCTTCAGATGATGCAACAGGTATGTATAGCTAAAAATTGAGAGTCAGTCTGTAGTTGGGGCAGACGTACTTACAGGCACAGACTGCCTGGAAGCTCTTTTAGTGGTGACCTAACTGTTTCAGGGGTAAAGGGGAGATTGTGGTTTGTGGTCCAATGTGCATGTGTAGGCCACAAACAGTATGATGTCTTTACAGGGGTTCTGGTCTCAGGATCTGCAACTCAGTCTGCACAGACTATATTCATCTTTCTTCATTACATAACATTCTTTATGTTTATTTAAAAGGTGATGGCCATTGTGCCATAAAACAGGTACTTTACTTATGCACAATCTTTTGTGGGATTTCTGGATGCCACTGTAGAAAAGTAAAAATATTGCAGAAAGGGAACTTTTCAAGTAGCAAGTTTGATGGTGGCAGTAGTGGTGATTTAAACCCATTTCAAGATAACTCAGATTTTGAATATTAACTAGAATATGTAAGTTTCAAAACAGGATTTGATATCTATGGTAACCCTGTATATATCCTTCATTTGTGCATACAAAAAATCAGTATCTAAATGCATTTCTGCGTATGTAAGTCTGTTTTCTGTTAACTCAGTGAATGTACATGCTAACTTTGCATGCACAATTTAAACTCCAAACTTTCGCCACTCATATACTACTCCACCTAACCCGTACCTAGTATTTAGATTACTCTTTGTGAGTGACAGGTTGCCGCATCTGCTTCTGAGTCTCATAAAAGCTTAGTTTTCAGTTCTAAAAGCCTATTTCACTGCACCTGACATTTAAATCAGCTGTTGGAATGGAAAACAATGCTTTAGGAGCTTCAGAATTGGCTGTATCAATGCAGCAAAGAGTGAATCCATGATAACAGCCAGACTCTGTGGTTTTCCTAGTGTAAGCAGGGTCAGGATAAGCCCTACTCTGACATCTGGGGGTGAACTGTGGCAAGTGATGCAAAAAGACTTCAGGGGCTGATTCATTTGCATAGGCACACCCACCCTGCCTAGTATGTGCTCTCAGCAGCCAAATTGTCACTTTGGCCACTGTGGGATCTCAAGTATCTCTGTTTTTGAGGCAGGGGGGATAAAGTGTTGTTACCCTGATTATGTGAATCAAATAGTGGAACTGTTTCGCCATAAACTAAGTAGCACTCACTAGACAAGGGGCATGGTTTCCAAACCCAGTCAGATGGAGAGAGTTTGGAGACTGGTCTTTGTACCTGGTGATGGGGGCCCTGTCTGAGGGCCTAAAACACACCAATTACACCTCCTTCTCTCTTGCTGGTTTCACTGTGGGCCAATGGTGTACTTGTACTGAGGATCTTCTACTACAAGCTGAAATCACTGTGTATTGAGGGGAGCCTGGTGCCATATTGCTGAAGAGCTGAAAACTACTGTGAGCTGAAATCACCGTTGCTGAGTTACTAGCAAAGCAGATCGTGGGACAGCTAGCAGAGCAGTTTGCGGGGGCGACTGGTAGACGCAGGCGAGTGGCTGGCGGGGATGACCGACGGGCGGCCGGTGCAGCAGCTGCGGGATCTACCAGCTGGTGGCTGAGGAGTGTGGACTGAAGTGGGCTGGCGGAGCAGACACTGCTCCGTGAAACAGCTGGAGCAGCTCACAGGACAGCAGGTGGAGTGTGGCGGAGTGATTTGTGCCAACGGCGGCAGCAGAAACCTACGCAGAGGTGGAGTTGCCGGTGGACTGTGTAAGGTATATCAACCTCTGCCCACTCCATTGCACCCAGGTTGGGATGGTAAAACCTTGCGAGGTGAACTTTTGAACCCTGGGGCGGCACTGACCTTGGGCAGAGACTTTTGGGGTGTTGGACTTTGGGTGATTTTTGGGTTGCTGGACTCGAGAGACTTTTGGGGACCTTGGGTGATTTGTGGCTGAGGGGTCGGTCTTTGCTCATGTCTGGTTTATGAATCTGAGTTGTGGTGTTTTCCCACTTCAATGCTGATGTCAGTTACCTTGTGTTAATAAAGATTTGCTGCTATACCAAGGTTCTGTGCTTGCGAGAGGGGAAGAATTGCCTCTTTGAGGCAACCAGGGGTGTATGTAAGATTTCCCAGGTCACTGGGTGGGGGCTCGAGCCGGCGTTGTATTATATTGTTGGGAGGAGACCCCTAGATATTGAACCTGGCCCTTGCTGCAATTAAGGTGTCCTGGCAGAAGGGTTACACTAGGGACTTGCAAAATTCTTACACTAAGTTCCAAAGAACCTCCAAAAATAAAGGGCACAACAGTCACATTTGCAACATGAAGTAATTTGCATGGTACTCTGGACATACCCTATATGTACAAAGCACTGTAGGCAATTATGCTACAAAAATGTTTCACAGATACCATGGTACCATACAGTTCTTTCATTACTTCAGTGCCATGTTTATCATCATGTAGGTATGTCAAAAAGACACACTAGCATCTCTGTAGGATACAACAGGAGAACTTATACTTTTGGGTCTTAAGGAAATACAAGAATTAATATTGCACAGATATTTAAACTGTCTCAATATGCTTATAAATATATTAAGATATTTACAGTAAAAATTCCAGATAATATTTTGCAGGCTTAATTTTCTTATCATTGATACTAATAAAGGCAGGTAGCTCTTTTTCACGATTTATAAATCTGGCAATTAATACTTGAACTTTGGGTTAACTACGTAAACTTAGAAGTAATTTCAAATAAACATTTATCCTTAGCACCATATTTTTGAATGCCATTATTCAGAAAGGATCTCAATCTCCACTGCACATTTTCATTTATTAATATTCAAGGATTACCCTTTAGCCTTCATTATGAATAGGAAGGAAATTAACACAAATTTAATTTAAAGCTGTATTACCCCGAAGGCATTCTGTGCCAAAAAAATTTAAAAAATTGTTCCAGAAAGTTAAAAATTCTGCTCACAACATTTTAAAGTTTTACAAATTGTGTGTGCCAAATAAATATGGTGGCTCCAGCACAGCAGTGGGGAGCTCAGGACACAGGCTGCCTCAACCCTGACACAGTGCAAGGACTGGGCCTTCCCCAGAAACATTCTATGGCCCTGACCCTCCATGCTAGGTGCAGGCAGGCAGGCAGGCTTAGCAATACAGGATCCTAGTGTTGAGGGTTTTGTGTCAGGAAATCTGGGTGCGGGTGGCTCTGTAGGGGATCCTGGTGCAGGCAGGAGGATCTGGGTACAACAGTAATGGTACTCTGCAAGGGGGGGGGGGTTAGGTAAGGGTGTCAGGGTTCAGCAGGGAGGGGCTGGAACATGGAGGGATGGAGCTTGGGTGGAGGGTTTGGGTGTGAGAAGCACAGTGGAAGGGTCCACATGATGGGGAGTGGGGCTGGGGGGGGGAGAAATCAGTGTCCCCTGTAAGCTGTATACTTGTGCAGCCACTCAGGAGAGATTCAAATGCCACCCAGCTGATTAGCAGAGCACCTGCGGCCAGGTTGCGGCCATAATTCTTCAATGAAAGAGGATAAATATAGTTATCGAGACCCAGGTAAGGACACTGTGATTACTCTAATTCATACACCTCAGCTTTTTTTCCTTTTGCTTATGTTCATATTCCCAAATTCTCCATGTTGTGAAAGGTTTCATAGCAATGTAACTCCCTCAGATAATATTGAAAACTCAGGGCAGTCTAGTTTAGGAAGTTTAGAGGTTAACATCGCTTTTGGTTTTTTGTTCTTTTAATAACGGTCTCCTTGTGAGTGACATTCATACAATATGCAAAGTAACACATCTACATTCCGTGACCGTTGTTTACATGCTAGTCAACTAGGATATATTACTTAGTTTTATTACTTTAATTACCACAATCATAAAATAAAATGCATATGCAGTAAAAACAGATTATACAACAAATACCTGTTTTTGAATTGCCTTGGGACTGTTTATGGAGCTTTCTGTATTAAGGCAATTACTAAAACTAGATCTGAATACCATTATAAATTGGTTTTCTTATATAACCCATATTTATATTTATCAATAAAAGCAGACTTAAAGCTTGCAATAATGCCTTGCTGCAGAAAGTAGGACACATTTATTATCTGTGATCCCTTCTTTATCTTTTGCTGTTACATTTGAGATAACTCTGAAGTACTTAAATGATATAAATAAGTCTCATTAGTCCATGACTCTTCTATTATAAGCAAAAATCATCCATTTAAAAAGGAGAGATGAAAAAATGCTTCTATATATTGTGGCGCTCAGAAAAAAATAAGCAAAATAAGCAAATTAAAGAGATATGTCATTGGAATATAACAAAATAAAAGGGTACTAATTTACCAAGTATAGTATCTCTAAATTGAAGACCAGATATTTGTTGAAAGGGACATTGTGATGTTTATTTTTAAAGCATGGAAGACATTTAATTGTAAACTGTCCATTGCAAGATATTTTTGGTCATGTATGCAAAGCACATGTGATACTCTGATTAACAAGGCAGTGAAGTGACTTTAGATCACTTTCCTTTGTGAGCTGTAAAAAAAAAATCTAGCATACTTTAAGAGCAATATAAATAATGATAAACATTCACACTACATAGGATAACAAATATGAATATCAGAAATGAATTTACTCACAAACATACCATTTGTAATGCATTCTTCTAAATGGATTGGTTTCTGGCTGTCTGAAGTCTTATTTTAATGTGTCTTAACAAATAAGAGCAGCAATTGAGAAACCTAACGGCCTAATATGATTTTATTTCGAACAACAGAAGAATAAATATGAAACTTGTATGTTAATTTCAACTTTCAGAACGTGCATACTCAAAAGTTTCCAATTACTGTTCTAATATAATTTCTGTTCTTTTCTGGGTTGCAGAATTCTGATGGATTCACACATAATAGACAGATTTGTGTAATTTTTTAAAAGTGTGCACTGAATTTATTCTTTTAATTAAAAAGTGTCTTTATGTAATCAGAAAATTATCTAAAGCCATTCAAAAGCAGTAATATTCCACCGCCTCAGTTTTTCATTTTATCCCATTGAAGTTTAACTAGTGGTGGCAGCTTTCCAGATAGCTTGCATAAAAGATTCAAATTAGGTGTCAAAGTTGAATAAGGCAGGTTTGTTTTAATTTTTTCTCCCTCATACACACTGCTAAAATGGAAATGGTAATGACAATATAACAAGTTTCCTCAAATAAATCAAGTTCACAAGACAATTCTTAAATTATGCCTAGTGCGCATCTCATTGATGTGCTGCAAGCTGACATGATATTGATGTATGGTATTCAAAAATGATTCAAAAGTTGCATTTCAGCACAGACTGCAGTACATATTCTATTAATATATTCCACACTCAGATCTAAAGCACAAAGAGCATACATGTACCTTTGAGCTGTAACTCCCTGCAGTGAGAAGGTGGAAAAGTGATGGCACACAATGCCATTGCAGCTGTTAATATTTCTGAACTAGGACATTCAGAAAAGGGCACTAACTATTAATGTTTCTGGAAACAAAGTTTAATTCTATAGCAAAAATTTAGCAGCTTAGCGGTAAGAAAAAACCTCAGACGGAACAGTTACATCTGCAAAGAAATTTTCTTAAACAAATATTAGAGAACTCTCATTCTGAAATAGTTTCCCTCTAATAATCTCATGCCCCAAGGTTATTCCCCTTTTTCAGTTTCTGCATGTCAGGATATTGGTAAAGTTGTGAAAGATCAAGAATATTTTTCTAAAAGGAACCAATGCTACTTGGAAAATAAGCAATTTTTAATGTTTAGAATATAGCCTCCTTAGACAAGAAATCTAGTGAAAGTACAAGGGCTGCAGTTAAATCCTGTAGTCATGTACAATAATAGAACAAGCTTAAGAAGACAGAATAGTCTGTGTGTCAATTATTGTGCATTTGAAAAAAAATTATCAATAAATGTGTAGGAAAGCAAAGAAAAACAGATTTTTAATCTCACTAGTGAGGAAAATATTTTCTTGAAACAGCATTTCAATTAAAATATATTCTATTAAGATGTAGCTATTCATTTGCAAGGATTGCAAAACAGGAAACAGGGAAAAAGACTCGTTTCATAAACAAAACAAAATGTACTTTCCCAACCCCATAATTTATTTGCCGGTAGATTTCATCCATACGCATTTATCTGAGTGTATATAAATGCACAGAAAGAGATAAATATTTCTATATCAAATACAACTTCACTCAGGGTTGCCTTCATAGAAGAAATAATGTTATTTTCAGCTTTTAAAACAAAGGTTTCTACTGTGAATTTCTTTCACAACAGAATAAAATTAAGTATTTTTAGGCTGCACACACTACTGGTTAAAAGTATCACTGAGAAAATCATTCTGGCTACGTCTACACTGGCCCCATAAAACGGAATAGTCATGCAAAGCAGGTAAGTCAGAATAGGGAAATCCGCGGGGGATTTAAATATCCCCCGGGGATGTAAATAAACATGTCCGCCGCTTTTTTTCCGGCTTGGGGAAAAGCCGGAAAAAAGCGTCTAGACTGGCGCGATCCTCCGGAATAAAGCCCTTTTCCGGAGGATCTCTTATTCCTACTTTCAAGTATGACTTTCAAGTAGGAATAAGAGATCCTCTGGAAAAGGCCTTTATTCCGGAGGATCGCGGCAGTCTAGACGCTTTTTTCCGGCTTTTCCCCAAGCCGGAAAAAAAGCGGCGGACATGTTTATTTAAATCCGTGGGGGATATTTAAATCCCCCACAGATTTCCCTATTCCCTATTTCCTCTCATTCTGGGATAAATTATGAAGTCTTCATTCAGGCAAAACTCCAACATGAGATTTGGTTGTAGTCAAAACTACTGGCAACAGCCTTGTTAAAAAACAACCTTTCATCCCAAAGTAAAGTACAAAACAAACCAAACAAAACAAAAAAAAAAAGCAGCCTTGGAGTTTTTCACTATGGCCATCTGAATGGGCAAAAGTCTAAATTATCTCAATGAAAGGTGCTATGTCTTTTTCTGTCACTTTTGAACAATTACTGTGCTGTTTTCTAATAGGCACCATGTACAAGGTTTTAAACCACCACCAAACCCAGTCAACAGTCCTGGACTGCCATACTTTCCATTTGTTAAAAAAACATTCCTCCCATCCTATGGATTAAAAATACCATCAGGCAAAGAAAAAAATTTATCTGTCTAGTGGAAAATATGCAATATCTTACAACTGTACTCCACAGGCCTTTGGGTCCAAGAAAAAGTGAAATTAAAAACTTAATTAACAGTGATAGAAATGTAGCCATGTTAGTCTGGGGTAGTTGAAGCAAAATGCAGGACAATGTAGCACTTTAAAGACTAACAAGATGGTTTATTAGATGATGAGCTTTCGTGGGCCAGACCCACTTCCTCAGATCAAATAGTGGAAGAAAGTAGTCACAACCATATATACCAAAGGATACAATTAAAAAAATGAACAAATATGAAAAGGACAAATCACATTGCAGAACAGAAGGGGGATGCGGGGGGGGGGGGGGAGGGGGAGGAAGGAAGGTAAGTGTCTGTGAATTGCTGGTATTAAAGGTAGGGAGAGTGGGATGTTTGTGAGTTAATGGTATTACAGGTGATAATTGGGGAAACTGTCTTGGTAATGGGTGAGATAGTTCAAATTCTTGTTAAGTCTTTGTTGGCAAGTGTCGAATTTTAACATGAATGACAGTTCAGAGGAATCCTCACCCATACCAGCAATTCACAGACACTTACCTTCCTTCCTCCCCCTCCCCCCACCCCCCCGCATCCTCCTTCTGTTCTGCAATGTGATTTGTCCTTTTCATATTTGTTCATTTTTTTAATTGTATCCTTTGGTATATATGGTTGTGACTACTTTCTTCCACTATTTGATCTGAGGAAGTGGGTCTGGCCCACGAAAGCTCATCATCTAATAAACCATCTTGTTAGTCTTTAAAGTGCTACATTGTCCTGCATCTTAATTAACAGTGTCTTTCAAAGGCAAGATTCCCTATCCGTAGAATCCTGTAGTACTGAACACTTGTAAGAAGTCTTTAACTCACCTGACTCAAACTAAAATGCAGTCTGGAGCCACAAAAGCTACAGAAACAACTTAATGTATTTTCTGTCTTCCACAAGAAAACCTAAAGATCAAAATCCATCCAAGAAGGAAGGATACTTCCTTCCTTCTTAGTACCCATATCTAGGAATGGATATCTAAGGTGTCTGGGTCCTTGTTATTCATTCATAGCATTAATGAAAAATCCTCTGTTTATCCATAACAGTCATAATAACTATCATAACGGATATTACAAACTCCAAATGTAAAGTCTGTGTAGCCCTCTCTTAAAATGCTCTATTTTCCTTACTAAAGAAAATTATTCTATCATTCAAAACAAGTACACAGGGTCTTGTATTGTATCCTAAGTTTCCTCCTCCTCTAATAAAAGCAAATTTCCTGATTCTTGAAAGCAAACACATTCATACTCATCGTGTAAAATGTTCATATCAAAATTATACATTACAATTTGTATTTGTATAACATACAAATCTGTAATTTGAAAACATACATGATTGGGCTACATTTTCTAGAGCTTCCGTAATTGCACCACCATTATTTGCATATGTAAATCCCTTCCTTGGCATGATCAAGAAGGATATCTTCTTTCTCTTTCCCTCTCTTCCTCGATGCTGCATTTGTGGAGTGTATCATATGCTTATGATAATTCTATCTGTTGCACAAATGCTGATGCAGTACACTTTTCTGCATTCCAAAATATTAGCATAGCACACACAATAAGAGCCCTTTTCTATAAACCAGAAAGAAACACTGTAAAAAACACTGAACAAACATTATAAGCGTACTTTTAAAACTGAAGCGCACACGCTTTCCTCTTTTATGAGCACTTAAAACTTTCATGATCAGCATCTCCAATTCCAAGTTGTACAACTTGGATTTAAGGTCAGATACTAACTAGACAAGATATGGTTCCTGCAATGTGGAAAGGCAGTACAAAGAGCCTTTTCTTTTGCCCTGTTCCTATACTCCCCCCAAGCACAAGGGCTAGCATACCTGTGAATGGGAAAGAGGAAGGGATATATCCTCTTCTTCAACCTCAGCCTAATCCAGTGAACTCAAATAAACCAAGGACCATAGGAGGCACTGTATCTTCATGGAACATACTGCTTTGTAGGAGTATCCTGAAACTGGGTGAGTCCACATTGGACTTTGTGTCTTAAGTGCTTTTGAAATTTACAGTACACTTTAGTACTCAGTTCTGCCTCCAGGAAAGCTGCTGTTATTATTTAGACATATTTCCCCATTCCTGTTATAATAGTCCTTTGTTTTAGTTCAGGAGCCCATCTTGGTTCTTTCATAGTTCTTTCAAAGACAAAAGAAGAAAATATTGCCATTGATGGTGCTTAATAGTATAACTGCTAGCCACCATCACTGATAATTTGTCCCCTTGGAAGCTGTTTTTTGTTAAATGATATTTATCAATAATTTATAACTTTAGTATTACTCACTTAAGGTTTGCAACTAACTTAGATCTTCTTGATAAAATCATTTGAAGCAAATACAACAAAAGCAAGATCCACTTTTTATGTGTAGACTTGCAGTTACAGCTCCTATCTTTCTTTTTCAGTTATTTTCATTCCCATTATGCATTGGTTTGGACAACAGACTTATGATATGAGACTTCACTGAGATAGAGAACACATGCATGAAAAAGAAAATGTGTGAAATGACCATATTGCTGGGATATTTTTAACTTGTTGTTGAGACTGCTTGTTATCATATACTTAAGGAAAATAGACCACAACTACCATTGTAACAGCCTACAAAATACCTCTCTTCTATTTGTTTTTTTTGCTGAAGAATTGTGTTATTTGCAATCACAACAGCTCCAGGTGCAGTAGTGAAAGGAAACCTATGCCCAATGTGCCAGAGAACAAAAATAACTGTAACATATATGTTTCTCTCTCTTATTTTGCTTTTGATTAAGGATGGATGACTGCTACCAAGACCACTTGGAGATGGAATTCTTGTCCTACAAGTTTAATTTGCAAAACAGCAGCAAACATATATTTTCCTTTCTTCTTTTCTTTGTGCTAAGGATAGATGCTGACTTTCTGGAACCACTGCAGCAAGTTGTGAATAATGTATGAAATGAAAAAATCCTGCTTACTACACAGAGATAGTACAAACAGTTAGCTATGTGCTACATGCTACCCAAACACAACCAAACAGCCCAGATAGCCAAGGAATCCCAAGGCCCACCCTACTTCTCCCACCGGAAATTAAAACAAAATATACTTTTTTTGTTTCCTCCTGCTGAAACCCCAGAGGCTCTCACTAAGCTGTAGTATAAAGAACATCCTCACACATGAAAACTTCAAGCCCCCAATATCAAAATCCATCCAGAATACTAAAAAGGAAACTAAACATTCTCTTTAGAGGTTTTTAGTGAGTTTTAAAAGTTTGTAAAATTTCTCTCTCTAGCCCCCATCTAGATAGCTGTTGAAAGTCGCAGTCACATCTACAAACTTCTTCCAGCTGTGTGAATATAGAGCTGTGGCGTCCAACCAGTTCTGAAGCAGCGAACTATAGCCACACTCAACTGGCCAAATAGCCTCATGTGGCTTGTGGCTAGCACTCTGGACACTAGGGGTTCTAGATAGACAGTGACTTCCAAGGCAAACCAGAGGATGTTTTAATTAAGTACATAAATATTAGGTGGTGGCTAGACGTTGCCATCTACGATTTGAACTACTTTTTAAGAGGTTGTCCATACTTTGACATGACTATTTTACTTGTTATTTGTTCAAACATATTTGTAGTTTGATTGCATTTGTGCTACATGATGATGGTGCAATGCAAGGATATTGTAACACAATATGTTTGTTTTTATATTTGTCTAGTAAAAAGTGCTTACTCTTAAACTGTTGCAATAATGGCAAATGTCTCATTGTGCTATGGCAGGGGTGGGCAATTAGTTTTGATGGAGAGCAGAAATGAGCTCATGGTAGGGGATAGGGTACAGGAGAGGACTAAAGTCTGAGAATGTGTTTGAGTGAAGGAGGAGATTGTGATCTGGGGCAGTGGATTGGGGTGTAGAGTCGAAGGATGGATATGGGTGCAGAAGAGGATTCCGGCCTTGGAGAGAGATTTAGAATCAGGTTCAGGTTGTGGGAGGAAGTTGAAACCAGCCAATGGGAGCTGAGCTTTACTACCCCCTTCCCTAGCAAAATCTCTCAGCTCCCATTGGCTGATTTCTGGCCAATAGGAGCTGAGAGATTTTGCTGATGGCAGGGGCAGCGCGTGAAGCCTCCCCTCCTCCCTGCCCCGCAGTATATAGATCCATAGGGAACAGATAGCTGCTTTGAGCAGCGCTGCTCCCAGACACAGGGGTGGGCAGATGGGCTGGATTAAAAGGCTTGGCAGGCCAGATTCAACCTGCAGACCCTATCTTGCCCGCTTCATACTAGAGGCTGTTCCAAATAACTCACAAGGAACTAATCTGTGCTGAAGCACAGTCTGTGAATCTCAATGGCCTTAATAGTATCTTGTCATTGACATCGTCAAGACTAATATAGTTCTGCTTTTTGCTGACTACACTTGACAGACATGTTCCTTCTCAAATGGACAACTAGATCTAAATGTTGAAATGTAACTTATTTATGAAGGGTGCCTTCATTTTTGGATACCAATTTTACATACTTCCATGCAACCTGGTTTTTAAAGAGTCTAGTGCTCAGCACTTCCTGAGAAACCATCCTTCTTTTGGGATCCTTGAAATAAGTATGACCCCCCCTGCCCTAGATGGGCAGACAAACCAACTAATGTTCTAAGAATGCCAGTCACATGTGGTTATTCATCATGTTTCTACTTTTGAGCTGTAGATTTCTCAAAGGGGAAATACAGACTTGTTGTCAAATAGTATGTCTGCATTTCAATCATGAGAACAGGCTTTCCTTGTGCTAATCATTACACCATTTCCTATATCAAATACCATACTGCTAAATTCATGCTCTCACAACAGTCAAATGGAATTGACCCTAGATCTCGCTGTCCTGCAGAGATCATTGCTGACAAAATGTGCACCAGAGCTGATTATGCTCTGCTGGAGAAGAGACAAGCAGAAGTGATTGAAATTTCTGTAGAGAACAGCATCAGTTCTTGCTTAGAACAATTTTGCATATAAATAGGGCATAAAACGGTCTGTACGCAATTTGTTCTCCACTTGTTGACAAAAAATGTCCATCAACACCACTGTATATTGCACTGATAAACGTCTATCTTCTTGTAATGCAAGCCGAGATCTGATTAATCAATCAGTGAATCATTGTGCTTATATAGAGCCACCCAAAATGAGAATCTCATTGACCTTACTAAATGAAATAAGAAAGCAAATTAAAAATCAGTATCAAGCAAATAAGTTTTGAGATTAGTTTTGAAAAGGTCCAGGTCCTAATATAGAAATAGGAAGGCAGTTCTTAGAGAAGCTGCAAAATGAGTCACAGACCAAGGACCATAGGCACTAGTCCTGACGTGAAAAACTATTAATATCTAGGAAGTAATCCACACAGATGCAGAAAACAGAATTTATAATGAAATTCTTTTCATTTATAAGTGGGTAAAATCTCTAGTTCAATGTGCTGCAGCTGAACAATACTTAAAATTATTTCAATCTATGTTCAAGTACAATCTATCACATGCTTTGAAAATCAGAAGGAAACGAAGGGTGCAATAAAGAAGTGATCTGGAGGTCAAAGAGTTGATCTGGTGTGAGTTTGAGAATAGTGAAACAAATTCATGCACTGTATCAGGGCAACACTGGAAACTAAACATTTTATTTTGCCTTAGAAATCTCTCAAAGTGAGCACTGAATGGCCAATATAATTATGTATGAAAATAAATTATTCTGTATCGTTATTATCTGCTATTCATTCTTTTATACACCATATTGGATTTTAATTCAGGAACCTAATGCTTTTAGGTTAATTTAATCCTATGCTTTCTTCCTCCCCCCCCTTCCTTTTTCTAGAAGTGAATTTTTGTGCTCATGAAAGGACTTAGCTTAACTTTAGAAAACCAAGTCCTGCCTTTATCAATAGAGGTAGCATAGTCCTGACAGTTCCAATGCATGCACCGTCATTCTGCTCTGCTGCTGTGCCTGAAAACCGTTGTGGAAAGACTTACTCCAAAGAAAATGAGTACTCTGGTCCTTGGTCTTTCTGCACAAAGCAAAAAGGGTGCCAAACAGTCAGTTGGTTTTATGATATAACGTTTATTAGGGTCTAAATTAAGACTACCTTGCCCTTTGACATAGGTGATAACTGTTTTAGATGGCAACCAACTTATTCAGAGTTGCAGCAGTACTTTATGGGTAGTTTGAGCTAACCATTTTCCTTAATTCAGGAAAATTGAAAGTAGATGCCAGAAAAGAAGACTTAATCCATTCAGCTGCATTCTTTGCATTCTGCTGGACTGCTTGAGACATCATTCCCACTAACATTTTTCTTAATCTATTCTTGAATAGTGTTTAATTGACAAGTTGCTCGAAAATTTTTTCCCACTTTTCTTCCCCGTCATTGCTCAATGACCTACAAACATTTGTGTCTTCAGAGGGTAGCTGAGTTAGTCTGTACAGAAAAAAAACAACCAATGGTCTGGTAACACTTTATACACTAACAAAACATGTAGATGGTATCATGAGCTTTAAAGTGCTACCAGACCATTGGTTGTTTTTTTCAACTAGAGTGTATGAATAATTCCCTTCCTTCACTTATAATCTTTGAAGTTGGTCACAAGTATTTCCATATCTTTTTTTTAAAAACTATATATATGTAGCTCCATTTGTTTCTTCTTACATTTATTCCATACTAGTTGGACTTACCCGGTGTTGCCTGAGAAACCGGAGGAACAACATTTGAAAAAACAAGCTGGTCCTGACAGCCTCCAGCCACACTGCAGGTGCCAGTGCCTGACATCTGGCCATTATGGCAGACCCCCATGTTTTTCTACTGCTGCATAAATCAAAATCTCTGACTCAAAAAAGAGGCATTGCAAAGTTGAGAATCAGAGTTATTTGACTTGGCAAACTTTGATACAAAAGTCACAATAGAAACTATGTCTCTGTTTTCTTCCCATGTCATGAGTCTTGGAGCCATTAAAAGCACAGTGGAAGGAGAACCCCCAAATCACCATGGCTTGTTTCTCCACCATTGCTGGAAGCATATGGAGGCCCCTCTTCAATAGTGCAATGTTTTGCTTCCTATCAGATGGTATTTTTGCTAATTATCCTTGTAGAAGCTCATGTTTTTTTGGTAGGGAAGTAGGGGATAGGCATGCTGGGTCTGCAAATTATCATCCAAGGGCTGAGTATAGGGATGTCTCAATCAATGGGGCTGGCCCTACTGAATCTGACAGATTTCAAGGTGACATCTCAAACTCTTCTCCCAACTTTTTTGATGAAACTATGAGTCAAGTACCTGAGCCTGCTGGCACCTCTATAGTCCCTCCTCCAGCACCACCCCCTTGACCAGCTGCCCCTCCCATGGACTGCATCTCTCACTCACCCAGGATCATCCAGAATCAAACCCAGGACCAGTGCTCAGATTTGAGGGATCTTCCACTGCCTTGGATTAATTTCTCACCCACCCAGCATCATCCAGTGCTGCCCCTTGGGCCAGTGCCCCTCAAAGGAGAACCCCTCACCCCGCCATGGGCTTCATTTCTCACTCACTCCCTGAAGGATTGTCCAGCCCCACTTCCCTAATCCCCCTAAAATCCTGTCCTCCCCCCCACTCATCCCCAACAGTCCAGCCCCCCTGCACCACAATCCTGCCCTCCCCCCACTCACTCCCAATGGTCCAGCCCTCCCGAACGATCCAGCCCACCCAATTCTGCCCTCCCCCCACTCACTGAGCACCCCGCCCCCCGCTCTCACATCCAGGTTCCCGATAACCCTCTTTTTGAACATTTTTTCCAAGTGGCAACTGAGCGGTAACACCAGCTCCGCCCCCTCTGCCTAGAGCCAGCCCCAGCAGCAACCTGCCCACCCACTGGTAGGCGGCCAGGTAGCCAATCACAGTATTGAAGAGGGGCCTCCATATGCTTCCAGCAATGGTGGGGAAGCCACTTCTCCTCGCACTGCCAAGCTCCGTGCAGCCCCGTGGAGAAGCCTCGGTCTCTCATCTCTTCCCTCCCACAGTACCATAAAACCTTCTCCTGGAGGAAAGGTTATCCCATGGAAAGTTTGGCTGCGGAAGGTCTTATAGTGTCCAAGTTATTAGAGCACAAACATATAAACATTCTCCTTTGCATACTAGATTTGGTTCCCTTCTTTGTATTTTCCCTAGTTTTTCTATTGCCCACAATATTACAGTCATAGTGGCACTATAGCTATATAATGATTAACAGACAAGATCAGAGCTGGCCCTAGGCATAAGCAGACTAAGCGATTGCTTATGGCCCTAAGCAGCTCAAAGAGGTCCCCCACTCAGTTTTTATGATGACTTTGTGTTGGGGAGGAATATTCCTTCTTAGGGCCTCCAATTACCTAGCAGAACCTCAAGGATTATGTTTACTGGTGGTGTGAGGTCTAAAGGAAGTGAGCTGGATAAATGCTGCTCTTTCTGTACCGGTGCCGCTTCCTTCTCTCATACCGATCCATAACGCAGTCTCTATATCTCTCTAGCTTTCACCTTGCTCCTACACTCAAATAGGGCTCCCCATCTTGGTAAGGCAAGTTTTTGCTGCCCTAGAATACCAAATTATAGTCAGAGTCGCATATGTGTCTCCAGGAAGAATGGTCAAACCTTCATCTACTTATGCATGGCAGAGGATATGGGCTAACAGTAGGACAGAGCAGGACAGTGTGTGAAGAGAAGAAGCGTGATTGATTGAAAAACCGGCTGAAACAATTTTGTGCAAACTGTCCACTGTCTCCCCAGGTAGATCATGAAATTCTCACACTCCTTGCCCTATGCATCAACCATGATTTGCAGATCTCACATATCCACATTATCCAGACCCTGAAATTTTGTTTATTCTGGGGCAAAGAGAGCAATAAGAAGAAGTTACTCACCTTCGTGCAGTAACGATGGTTCTTTGAGGTGTGTCCCCGTGGGTGCTCCACGTCTGGTGTCAGGCTTGTTCCGGCGCCGCAAATCGGAACTTTCCAGAGCTGTATTCAGCCGGACCGCGAGTGCGGATTTGCACCTTTCATCTGCCGTGCGTGGTCCAGCGCCCGCCAGTTCCTCTCACCGCCTATCTGCAAGACAGAAAAGACGATATTCCAAAGCGGGGAGGAGGGCGGGTCGTGGAGCACCCACTGGGACACACCTCGAAGAACCATCGTTACTGCACGAAGGTGAGTAACTTCTTCTTCGGGCAGTCCCCGTGGGTGCTCCACGTCTCGTGACTCAGAAGCAGTAATCCCAATTAGACATGGGCTTCGGAATCACGATTCTGATGACCAGGCAGTACTGCTAGAGCTACCGCCGAATCAGAGGCGAGATGCTGCACGATTGCGTAATGCTTTGAAAAGGTGGTGCTAGAAAACCAGGTCCGGCAAATGTCACGTAAAGGGACTCCTTTCACAAAGGCCACTGACGCAGCAACTGCTCATGTCAAATGAGCCCTAAGGAGAGATAAGAGCGGCTTTTTACGAATAGTATAACAAGTCGTGATACAAGAGACAACGAGTTTGGAAATACGTTGGGCCAATAGGGGTTGACCCTTGGAAGGCCCTGATGTGGAAACAATGAGGCGATCCGTCTTGCGAAGAGTGCGGGTTCTATCTATATAGAATGCCAAGGCTCGACGGACATCCAGAGTATGTAGGAGGGCATCACGGTGCGAAGCATGAGGTTTTGGATAGAAACATGGTAAAACGATTGGCTAATTTATATGAAATTCTGTGCAGACTTTAGGCAAAAAGGCTGGATGGGATCTTAATATTACAGATTCCTTATTAAAGACTGTATAGGGGAGCGTAGACATCAATGCAGCTAACTCGCTCACCCTAAGTGCCGATGTTACTGCAAGGAGGAAGAGTACTTTCATTGTAAGCATTGGCATAGGTACCGTAGCCAGTGGTTCAAACGGTGGCCTAGTTAGGACATCCAGAACCAGGTCAAGACTCCATGTAGGTGGCGGAGGCCTACGTGGTGGGTTAAGGTTAGCCAGGCCTTTAAGAAATCTAGTCATCATGGAATGGGAGAAAACCGACCAGCCTTCGACAGGGTAGTGAAAAGCAGTAATCGCTGCCACATGGACTTTAAGTGATGACATGGAGAGTCCAGTCACCTGTAGATGGAGTACATTGTCCAGTAAAATATGTAGTGGTGAAATAACGGGATTTAGGTGCTTAGGAGCGCACCATCGAGCGAATCTGGACCACTTGGACAGGTTTTTCTGGTGGAGTCCTTTCTGCTGTGTAGCAGGACGCGCTTCACCTGGTCTGAGTAAAGATTCTCGGATGTGCTGAACCATCTATCATCCACGCTGTTAGGTGCAGAGTGTCCAGCTTTGGATGAATAAGGGAGCCTTTCTGTTGTGTCAGCAAGTCTGGCAGGTAAGGAAATCAGTACGGTGCTTGGACAGAAAACTGTAGGAGAGTTGAGTACCATGGCTGTCTGGGCCACGCTGGGGCTATGAGTATCACTCATGCCTTGTCCATCACCATCTTCTCGAGTACTCTGGGAATGAGCACAACAGGGGGAAACGCATACAGAAGTGATGTCCCCCAGTGGAGGAGAAATGCATTTCCTCTGCTACCTCCAAAATAGCATCATCTATTGGGAGGGCAATCCTTTGCTGCTGTTTAGGGTGTAAGTTCTTGAACAGCTTATGTTGTTTCACCTGGTCCTCGATAAGTTGTACCTCGTGAGATTGCGTGACTCGTTTAAAGAGATCTTGAAATTCCTTCAGGTCATCGGGAGGTGTCGTCTCCACCAGAGTTACCGGTTCATCCCTGGCCAGCACAGATGAGCGGGCATCAGGAGAAAAGTCGGGGTCCATTTCTGAGAGTTGCCCTTCCTCAAGGTCTGACATTTGAGATCTATGGAGCGGAGAACGTGGAGGTAGCGTATCCCGGAGCGGAGACTGCTTCCGAAGCTCGGAATGTACGGAGTGTGGGCTGAACGACTGACAGGAGGTAAGGCGATCTGTGGTGAGATCGAGAGTGCCTGTGATGAGATGATTCAGCGTAATAAAGTCCATGATAGTGCAAATAACGTCGGTCAGAGCCTGCAGGTGATGGCTGTCTGGGAGACCTAACACTGCTATGCTTGTCATAATAAGCGCCCCGCGGTGAACGGATTGGTGAGTGCGAACGTCTTGACGGAGAACGAGATCTAGAGCATCTGTGGAGTGAGCAGCTGCGGTCCCTATAATAATGATGGCGAGATGACACGCTTCGTCCATGGTATTCCTTCTGAGCCCTTGTATGGTATGTGGACATAGAAGGGTGAGGGGACGGTTCAGGAGAAAAAACCGGGGAGGGAGAAAGAGAGACCTCCTGGATATTTGATATAGGTGCTGCTGAACGCTGCTCTGAGCATGCAGAGTGATCTGCTGCCTGCAATGAAGGAGGCACCTGGGCAGCAGCATGTTCCTCTGGTGCCGGTGCTGCGGACAGCTCCTTGTGAGGAGGAGTGACTGCAGGGATCCCCCAGGCGGATGTGGAAGTCCTCGGTGCTGTTGTAACTGGCCCTTTAAGAGGCTCTGCTGAAAGCATCGGTGCCGAGGGCTGTCGGCACCGGGAGGAGCCGGCCGGCTTTTTTGAAGTAGGTGCACGGGTCAATCTGGAGCCCGAGGTGCCCGGCTTATCACCTGCTCTGACCTGCGATTGTGGAGCCATTGGCAGGGAACGAGCAGGAGAAGCTCTCTTCCTTTCAGGGGACATCACAGCTGGGGAAGGAGCTCTCCGTTTTTCTGGCGTGGGGTCCGAGGCAGACGAGCCTGTTACGTTTGCAGGCATGAGCCTTATTAAAGAGGATCTCTTTCAGACGTCGCTCCCGCTCCTTGCGGGCTCTCGTCGTCAGGCTGGCACAGTGTGTGCACTTTGGGGGATATGAGCCTCCCCCAGGCAGCGTACACAAGCAGCGTGCCCGTCAGAGACTGGCATTGGCTCCCCACACGTAGAACATTTTTTAAACCCAGGGGAGCCCGGCATTTTAGCACCGCAGAGGAGTGTGCGTTCGTGGCTCCTATGTGCTGCCGCTTGAATCTGCCTTTTTTTTGTTTTTTTTTTAACTTACTAAGTTAAACCGCAACAGTAATGAAACAAAACAGTGTAAACTCAAACTGAGAGGAAACGTCTCTCTTCCCTCCGTCTGTTAGATGTTTCAGGTTCTCTCTATTTTTTTTTTAAACGAAGAGCCCACGACTAAGGGCTAAACAAGAAACGGGATAATCAAAGAAATAATAATTAAAGGGTTCTAAACTTCCCCTCAGGTAGCTGCCTGAGGAGACAGGAGGAGCTCCGTGTGCGACCCAAGGCGGATGAGAGGAAACTGACGGGCGCTGGACTGCACGCGGCAGATGAAAGGTGTGAAACCGGCTCGTGCGCGCGGTCCAGCTGAATACAGCTCTGGAAAACTCCGATTTGCGGCGCCGGGACCAGCCTGACACCAGACGTGGAGCACCCATGGGGACTACCCAAAGAACCACCCACAGCCACATAGCCTCCTCGAAGCAAAGCATTATTTATCTGGAACAAAAGTGTTTCAGAGAAAACAACTTCAAAGCAATAGCAGCTGACATGCATATCTAGCTTTTCCTTCAGGTTTACTATTCCATGGCTCTGGGATAACCCAAATTATTAGACACTCTCCATACAGTTTCTCTTTGTTTCAGAGAGATACCTGTCTGAGTCTGTAATAGAAAAAACTTAAAAAAACAACAAATAGTCTAACAGCACCTTATGAGCTTTTGTAGGGACAACCCTCTACTTCTTTGTGTCCCTGAAAGCTCACGATACCATCTACATTTGTTGTTAGTCTCTAAGGTACTGCAGGACTATTCCTTTTCTTTTTAAATATCTCTTTGTGTTAGCCTATCTCCCTAGGCAGTTTCTGACAAGTGACCTCCCCACCCCACTCCACTCCTTCCACCTCTGAGAAGGCTTTTAACACTTGAGCATTCTTTCCATTTCCAGATGCCTAGCTTTGCCAAAATCACTCTTGTAATTTATTAGAGTGAAGACAGCATTGCTGAAGCTAATAATTTTTATGATTCTATAAGCATATTCTTCAATATTCTTATCTGAAAAGCTATTTTGTCACCTTATACACACAACCAATTGAATTCAGTCAATATACGTATCAAATAAACATTCTACTATTCCCAATATTCAGCAGCTTGACCTTATTGACCAGGTTACAGACCACACTCATGAAACGATTACATAGCACAATTCATAACATTATTATATGTTTGCTCCATATCTGACACACAGACTTTCTAGGAAAGAAAGAACAATGAAGCAACATGAATTTCAGCCACAGGCAAACATTTTGGGGGAAGTTCTGAGATACTGATCAAAGGAATTTGGAATGGATCCTCAACTTAACTTAAAGCACCCACTACTGTGCCATTAGAAAATTATGTAGCCAGGCTGAGAGACAGAGGATTCAATAAAAGGTAAAATGAATGATCCACTGGTTGTTCAACAACTTTAGTTAGTGGGAGGATTTAATATATTAATTTTCACCAGTGACACAAGAATAATACAATATTTCTACATCTACTTCTTACACCTATCACAGATGAAAGAAAAGCCAACATTAGCAAACAAACAAAATAAATAAATAATCTGGCAGACATTAAGATTGCCTACTCTGACCAAGTTTACTGCAGACTTGCACTACATTGTATTTATAAGCTTTCAGAGCACAGACAACAGAAAACAACAAATTAATTACTCAGGCATGCTCATATTATTTCTTTTAACTGAGAGACCAGAAATATTACTCAGATGGAAGGACAATTTTGAAAATGTAGCACAGATTGGAAACAACATGTACACCAAATATTTCACACTTTTTTTTAGATCCGGTATATGACAAATGATATACAATAATACATCAAAATTATATTCCATCACTTTTACTACTACTGGATAGGAGAGAGTGGCACAGTGTGCCTTATTAACTCAGCTGCACGGAGACTACGCTGAGAATAAAATGACAATGAAAGGTTTTGCATAGATAGTTCAGAGTGGAATTGGACAGGGAAGATTAGAGGTGTTTGAAGTCTACAGGAAAAATCCTGCCCTATGTGGCAGCCAAGGACAGGATGTGAAAAAAATGGCAATATTTCTGGCTACTTCTTCCTTTGAGATAAAATGCATTTTTGCACTCACATAGTCCCAAGAGTTATATATTGCATATGGATGTAAACTTAAGTCCCAAGATGTTTATCTTCATGGATCTAACTACAGGAACACACATAATTGGAGGACTAGATGATAGGCTCACTTTGCTCTTTTACAGCGTGGTAAGATGTGCTACCCACCAAAACCACTCTTCCAAACCCTCTGCATGGATCTGACTCATAAGAGCTCAGTTTTGCCTTGTGTGTAAAGAAGTAATTTTAAACAATCTGATTTATTAAAATACCCCTTTTGCTTTAAAACTGGAAAATTACAAAAAAGCAATACAGGTTGCCATACACTTTAGTAAGAGATAGATTCAAAGTAGGATCAATTTATATATTTCATCTGGTTGAAAAAATTGTGTGTGTAATAGTATGTGTATTTATTCCACTCTTCCTTGAGTCACTTCAAAGCCAATACCTGTAGGGACAACAATCATTAGGGCCTTCCCTGCAGAATTTTAGTAAATCAACCAAATTAAACTGTTTTAATAATAAATTGAATTTTACTCTCCAAAAGAGTTAGAGCTTCTAGTCCAATGAGCATGAACCCAAACATGGCCCTTCTAGCAGCCATATTCACTAGTCCACTAGTATAAGAAGTTACCATGACTTTAAGGTCAATTACAACAAATAATTTAATGATACCAATGGGAACAGTGAGAACTCTTTTTCTTGTTTTTCTGCAGTCTACAATTATCTGAAGATAGTTACCACGTTTAAAATTGTCATACACGGATATGACTGCTGAGATGTCACACCAGAATTGGAAGACCAACTTTCCATAAAAGCTCTTGAAAGCCTTTGCAAAACTCTTTTCTCCTCCTTAGTTTGAACTCTAGGATTCTGCCCCCCCATATCTACTAGAAAATGTCATACTAACCCTGATTTCTTGGTGTTCGTTTCCTGCGATCCCTGAAGGCTTCCCCTGACTGTAGGGCCTCAAGCAGATTATCCATCACTCCTGTCTCATCACCCTCTGTGAATAGGAGAAAAAGTACAATTAATCTCAGCACAATTAAAGTGAGACTGCAGGAGAAAAAAAGCAAAACTGATCTCAGATTTCTATAAAATCTTTACATTAAATACATACAGTAGACTTCTGATAATCCGGAACCTATGGGACCTAGGTGGTGCCGGATTATCAGATATGCCGGACCATCAGGAGGTACTATTAGCTGGTTATATATATATATATATATATATATATAAAAAAAAGTTTTTTTAAGCCTTTTTTTACCCTTTTTGCTCAGTTCAGCTGCTGCCGCTGTTACCGTGTGACTCATTTTTTGCTGAAGCTCACTCACTAGGATCTTGCCATTTTGAAGCCGGACTATCGGGATTGCCGGACTATTGGATGCCGGACTATTGGAGTTTTACTGTATAAAGTTTAACATAATGAATGCTATCATTTTCATACAGACCTGACAAGTTTGTTTATTATAAGTATTACTTATAATAACCCCACTATTCTTTCAATTCAAAGACCTTGTCTTGTGTATTATTGATAACATGTTCAGTATGCAAATATAAAACTGCTGATCGGTGACTGCGACTTTACAGTTAAGCAACTTATAAGATATTCCCGAGCAAGAATCTAGTACTCTATTTAATGCAATAAATGCACACGGAGAGGTTTGATAAAATACCTTGGGGTTAAATACCAATTGTGTTAATATTGTGAAGATTGAAAATGATCTGCTTCTCAGAGATCTATAGAGCAAACACATTTCTTCCCCATTTATTTATTTATTTTTGTTCAGTTTATGTTGAATGTGCCCACTGATTTCACATGAGTTCTACTTGCTCTTTGAAGCAGATAGCTTTGAAAACAAATTTTAAAAAATGCCTTTATTGCTAGACATATATCTGAACTCAGTACGCGTAATCTTTCTTGCTCCCCCATTTGTTCGTATTCAGGGAGGCTAGCCATTAGGCCTTAAATTGCCTGGCTCCCTGGAGCATTTTGGGAGGTTGGTTAAATATTATTAAATTCTTTTTTCTATTATTCATTTGGGTGTTTAACTTTCTTCATGTTTCAATTTGTTCTGTTATTAAGGGCTCACGGTGGCATGTAATAATACAAGAAATACAGGTCAAGGATTGCCATAAGTTGTAACTGCATCAATGAACCAGTCTTTGTTCTGTTCATGTGTATATGTTAAGATCTAAAACTCAAAAGCTGACTAGATTCAGTGAACAGGTAGAGTAATGCGATGTTGAATTTTTATGAGCATCTATGGGACTTTTTGCTGTCAACTGAATATTAAGTATCTCACTGGACTGTAGGAAGACAATTAGTTTACATGAAAGATTTGTCTTTGTAAATATTTCTAGTTGTGAACCATGTAGAAATTACAGGATGCTGAAAGACAGTCAGAAATACATTCAGGTCTGTTACCCCCACTCCTCATTCATGTTATAGCACTCTTTCACAACATATAATTCTGCACTTGAGTTCACTACTACATGAAGATTAATTGGGCCACATTTAGACATGAAGTGAGAACATGCCAATCCGAAAACACTCCTTTGTTCATATATTTGTAGGTGACAAACAGTTTAAGTTAAATGGTAAATTGAAATTGTAAATCAATATAACAGAAAACATTTAACAATCAGAAGGTGTGTTATGTGCGGCAGGAAGCAGAGGACAGTATGACCAGAAAAGCAACCAACAACAGAAGCCTCTAAAATAGCAGGCAAGATTCTGATCTCATTTTACCCTTGTGAATCTTTACCTCTTGTTGTCAGTGGAACTACTCCTTGTGCCATGTAGGTCAGAATCTCATTGCAAGTATTCGTGGAGAGGAAGTGGTGGTTTTTGATTTCATGATTTTGTTAGTTGTTTTTCCTATATTGGAATCTCTCCTGGATGGAATCTCTCCTAGGAGCTCAGTTTACAGGGAACACTATCACTCATAAATCTGGTCCAATAGATACATTGAGTTAGTTTCCCAAGGCTGAAATCTGTGTCTTCTGGTTGGCAGAGCAAGTAAGTTTGGGTTTCTGAATGATCACATCAGTATTGCAAGTAGGAACTTATTACTCAATCAATAATATGCAATTAAAAGTTATCAAATGCACAGCTTTACGTACTGTTCTGACAAAGACAGGTAGGCGATATGATAGAAGTACACACCTAGGTCATGATGACTCATCATTTAACCTATATATGAAACATGGCATCAATTATTACAATGAAATAAATTCTGAATTCGCAGGTATTGCTTGGTATTAGCAGAATGAATTATTTGGAGCTTTCAGAAACTCAGCTCAATGGTCCAACAGCCAAATCACCAGAGCTGCTGAACTACTACTTATTGATTTACTTGCCAAATGAAGAATATTGTAGCCTTAAAATCAGTGGAGTTAAGTAATACTAACAGACAAGTCCATTTTCTCTGAAAAAGAAGTCTGTAGAAAAGATTATGACAGCCATCCATAGAGAGATGAAGAGAGATCTCTGTAACCATGAAGGAAGAAAGTGTTTTGGAATGAGTCTTCATTGATTTGGTCCTATCCTTCCAATCAAATAAATAAGATAGCTATAGATATAGTTTTGAATGTGGAATACATTATTAGATTAATATGAACAGTGTAAATTACAGGAATCCAAAGAGTAACCCTTAGTGTCCATATATATTCATGAAGCCCAGATTTATTTTTGACAAGTACAGGCCCTGATTCAGGAAATTACCTAAGTAGATCACTAACTTTAAGGTCATGAGTGAACCCATTCTTTTCAACATGTGGAAAATAAGGCATATGTGTAAACAACTTCCTGTATCATGTTCATTAAAATTTCACAGCATATTACAGAAGCAAGCACATATATAGATGGAAGAACTGCAAAGCAACCAAGCCACAGTTTGAGAGGATATTGAATACTGGAGCAAAGATATTGTGGAAGCACATAACCTATGACCAGAATGAAAAAGAAAGAATGAGGTTGGACAGGAGTGTGACGGAGAACAGAGACAGTAGGAATAAAAGAGATTCATCCAATTGACTCAACCACACAACTGATATCACAAAGAGTTTTTAAGCAGTCCAACACAAAACTGGTAAAAAATCTATTGTGAATGTAGGCTATGCTCAAGAAAACGGCAGTTTTTATCTGAATAGCTAAACTTGCCTCATAAGAACTGTTCCAGAGGGTAGAACTAACCCAAACATTCAGGAAGGTTTGATATTTGTGCATGATAAAAGGATTGGGTGGGAGAAGACACCAATGAGTTAGCAAACCAATTGCTCTCACCAATTTATGGTGTAGCATACATTATAGAAAGCAGAGGGTGCATTCTTGAACTTTTCCACTGAGTCTTTTTCTAATGCTATCTTCAACAAATGTGAACATACAACAGTAATACACCTTCTTAAATAGGGGGCATAGCTGCTTGATCATTTGCAATCAACAAATCATATATATTTAAGAAATAGATGGTGTGTGTGAGGGGTGATCTTATATTTTCTTGATATAACTGAATCTGAAACATTACAATGAATACATTAAACTGTTGTCCAACTAACTAGCAACCTACAGCTACAGTTAATATAATTTGTATGTCAGAGAGTAGCACATCAGATGAAAACAAAATTAAAAGGAAGCATGTCTTCCTCTGGGGCTATGTCAACATTGGAGGCTACTTGTGCAAGAACATCTTGTGCAAGGGTTCTTGGGCAAGAAGTCTTGCGCAAGAAAACGTCCACACTGCCAACTGCGCACTGTGCTTTTGCACAAGCTCTGATGATCATTTTAGCCATAGGGCTTTCTTGCGCAAGAAATCCCTGCCGAGCGTCCACACTGCCCTTTTGCGCAAGAGCACCTGCGAACGAGGGCTTACACCTGATAAAAAAGAGCGTAACTCTTGTGCAAGGAGCCCTCTCTTACCACGCCGCACTGTAAATTTCCTTGCGTAAGAGCGGATGGGCAGTGTGGACGCTCTGCAGATTCTTGCACAAGAACAGCCATACTTGTGCAAGAAGCCACGAGTGTAGACATAGCTGAATGTTTAAATATAGAGAGTAATCTTTAGCACCCTAATGCCAGATAATCTGTCCTCACACTTAGAATTTTGTTCCTTATATTTTGCTCCTTAACAATGGTAGCTGGAAATGAAAGGACAACACCGTGGTATGTTTTGTAATGTTTAAATTCAAAATTTAATGTCTTTTTAATTGTGCTTTTATATTGATTAAATCAACAATGAACAGATTGCTCTACATATAACTACATAAAGCTTTCTTTTTTAAATGTTAAAATCAAGAGAAATACAATTTAAGAACTAAATGTTTTAAACTCTTATATAAACGTTTTGTTACCAATAGGGGGTTCTCCTCCTTGGTATGTGTAACAACCAAACTACTGTTTGAATATTTTAAATATATTCCTAATGTGGCATTTTCCAAGTCCACAGCTATGTAACACAGCAGGTGTAAAGATGCACAACATTCTGTTCCGTCACATGCACGATAGTCGTTTGTAAGTTATCACAGTTTGGATAAAAACAGCACAAGAAATTAATGTAGATGAGAAGTTGTACTCATCAAGCACACCAGGATTCTAAACTAACATGAATAACAATATGAATTTGACATTTAAGCCAGCTCTGAGACAGAGCAAAGGGATTAAAGTATTTTCTTTTTTTCTAACAATTTATTGAAACAGGTGGCACTTGTATAATATTGTGGATATTTCTGAAGTATTTGTAGAAGCTAGGATTCTACAGTTTAGAAAAGCAATATATTTTAGCATAGCCCATATACTGCTAAATTAACCTAGATGAATATGTTGTACAGGTGGAAATCACAAGCCTTATAAAGTTGAGGAAGATAAAGGATATGTTTATTTAGCACATTTTCCACACAGCAACCATAATCCTTCACACATTTGTGAATCTATTCCCTCTCTTTTCAATGGAAATCTATCTTATCAAATATTGATTTCCAGTTCTCATCAAAAAGTGAGGAAACATGGAGATGAAGAATAAGATGTTTTCTTGATTTTACTCTCAGTGTGGTACCAGGTGTTCTTCAGCTAAGATTTAGCACCCACAGTATTATTTATCACTTCCCTGACAAATCTCATATGCTAAACCTTAAATAAGCTCACCTATATTTAACAGAGAGGTATTTGCTTTCCCATGTATAGCTCATATCATCAGGATGCAGATTACAGTTGACAAATGAACATAAGAAAAATGCTCCCTTCATTGAGTATAGCAGTGACCACTGAGGGTGAGACTGCTTTCTGTTTTCATTATTACCTTGCTTTCTGTTGTTCCTCCACTCATTATAGAATGAGAAATGTCCGTTTTGTTTGCCAGGGAAGCAAATCTCTATTTCAATAATTCAGTCAAATCTATGTCTTTCCTAAATATTTCCAGCATACAATCATTAACCAGAAGCTTAATTTTGTATCCTGGGCAAATTCCATTTTGCATAATTACACTCCATTAGCCATCATTCCTCATGCACTTGAAAACTGCTAAACTTTTCCGTTATACTTCTTGTCTTATGCTGCTGTGGGCTGCTAATAGCTGCCACATTCCAATATTGCATTGCAAAAGTGTAAGGATAAAAGAATTTCACAGCTTTTGCAAATTTGTGTGATCTTAGTAGTTGTATATACAGACTGTTCACTTGTACAAATGGGCTTAGTATAGTAAACTAATATGCTATATAGTATAGAAAACTAATAATTACTATATAATATTTGTTCACAGTATATTACTTGTATGATGGTGACTTTTTTCTTGCAAGTATTATATTTTTCTTGTGTTGCTAGAACTTGCTTTCAATTTTTATTGTCTAAATTCATTTTGCATACAGAGTAAATGCTTTGAGAACCACTTTTCCTCAGCATTTTGTGTCAGACTATAATTTTGTGAATATTACCAGCTTTTAATTAAAGGGAGAGCAGGTTAGGCCACTGTGAATGATAAGTGAACCCGTATCTGATCAGTCTTCAAAACAAGGCAAGGCCTTGCATACATACTATGTAAACTCATTGTAATAGCTTTACATAACCTGAGATCAGTTTAATAAAATGACAAAGCTATGCTTGGTTGTACTGGTAAGCTATAAAACGATTTCTAGAAATACCTATTTTCTATTTTCAGAAAATATCACACTAGTCAAGGTCTATTTTAACGGGAATGTATTCAACTGAAATACATCAGCATTGTCCCAAGGGCCTTATTCTCAATGTATTTATGGCCTTTGCAAGGTTAATTTTCAGGAAACTTAGAAAAATAAGATGAACGTGGAATGCTCACTAACAAATAGGCACAAATAGGCACATGGAAGCCACATAACTCCAAAAGTGACATAAAATAAGTCAATACGAGAGGCATTGTACACAATATACATTTTTCAATAATATACAACTCCTATTACCTTCTAAAGGTTATGTTTACAAGTAACCTGAACAACTTCAGAGTTCTGTGATTGGCACCTGTGTATGAACAGCATATAATTCAAGGTCTTGAATCCTTTAAGCATTAATGGAGTTATCTTCTTTTAAAGGTTTTCATAACTCACATTGGGCTTTCACGTTTCTTTTTTGCATATATGACCCACATATTTTTGTGTGGCTCAAGACGGGAAATTCTTACCCTCTTCACATGCATGAAGATGCCTCTTACAATTTTGCAATGTACTGACAGAATACATAATTGTGTTCCATACAATTGTGTCTTTCATTATGACATTCTTCTTTGAGACTCCAGCACCACGGCAGAAGAGCGTTCAAGTGTTCTTCACTAATTATTGTATCTTTTGTGCTGTGGGATTCATTTTTTTCTCATCTTGCTTTCTGCTAGCTGTGATGGAGCGCTAGCTGGCCCTTTCCTGCATCACTCAGGAGTGCACAAAGATAGCAGAAGTTTAAAACTACCAAATTTGGCAGCCTGAATGAACAGACTATGTTATACCAGTTCTCTCCTTATAAAACTGAACCCTAATGTCTCAAACACAGACTGTCTGAAATCCAGGCTATTCTAAATTTAATTGTCCTCTGTTGTCAAGATTAAAACAGAGATTGAAATCTATTTATCTGAATGGTAGATTTTGCTAAAGTCTTTGGAAAATGGGGAGGAGTTAAAAAGGTAGATGTCTACCATCGTTATGAAACGATTAGCCTTTTTTTCCTCTTTACAATAATGAACATTAGGCAAAATTTTGACAGCTAACTAATCTTAACCACACAATAATGGTTTTTATCTGCGCCTTTGGTTTTACTGTCATAGATATGTACTGAATTATGAATATTGTAGGGCACGCATAAATGGTGAAATTTTAAAGTTATGATTTCTCTTGGGGGTGCGGGAGAACCCAGGCATGCTCATATCTGTCAAGGTCACAGAATTATCTGGATTCTAAAAGCACATAGCATTACTGATAGAGCAGATACTGACTGTCCCTGTGAGAGAGACAGTGACCCAGGTCAAAGCTTATCTGCCAGCCTCTCAGCATCTTACATCCCCAAAGGTGTTAGCAACTAATATGTGAGCCTGGAGCAGCATTACATTGCTTACAAATCACTGTTCACCATATGTGCTGCTAATATCTCATCACTGTAGTTATCTAGGCCAGTCTAAGAATTCATTTACAATGTACTAGAAGACTTTCCTGGTGTTGCTCGGGTCCTTAATTCAATTTTTTTTAAATAAAAAAAAGCATATGTTTCATTTAAATCCTTGCCCTGGATTGGGGCTTAGGGTTGAGCAGCTCAGTATATAGGCTGCCCTGGGGAGAGAGATCTACACCAGCTCTGTCATCTCAGTAGCTTGGGGCCAGGTGAGAAGAACCTCTCTGTGGCCGCTGCAGCCAGGGGAAGGATGCATGTCCGCCAGCTGGGGGCTACGGTTGCCAGATGGTTTCAAAAAGATACCGGACACACTTGACATTACATCACAATCTACATTACATCTTATTTAGAAAATACCGGACATTTATATTTTCTCAATTTGTTTCCCAAACAGAAAGCTCAAATACTGAACTGTCCGGTTCAAACCGGACACCTGGAAACCCTACTGGGGGCAGGTCCAGGCTCAGCTGGCCTGTGCGCTCTCCAGGCAGTGAGGAATGCAGCAAACTCTGCACTTTGCCCTTGCTCCCTGATTAAATGGAATAGCCAGCAATGTCCATATATGAATCAGGTGGAGGGGAAGCTTCAGCCCTCCCCTCCCCTGTCTATCGGGTGCCTGGGGAGTAGGAAGCTCAAGGATGGGGCAGGGTTGCATGCCCCTGACAACCCCTTTCATCTGCCTGATGATACTGTCTCTTTTCTGTATGGTTTTATGAGAAGCAATCCCATTCCAGGCACATCCCATTTTTCTTACCCAACCAAACCCTTACCTTGCTTTAAGTTATGATAAGAGGAAGATGTATACAGAATTTGGTGGTCCTAGCTCTTGCCATTTAGGAGAAAATCTTGAACAAACAGGCAAATATATAGAGTAGATTGTGGAAAAAACTGTCCTTCCTGGGCCTTTGGGACTTACTAATATCACAGTGCAGCTTTGCCAAAGACTGGTGTCAGTTTCTGGACAGCATGGGAGAAAAATGTCTGGGATGGCATTTGTGTTGAACTGCCATATTTCTACACAGAGCAGACTGACGTGGGAGAAAAGAACAACTGCAACAAGTGTTGTTATGGGACTAGACCAGAGGATTAACAGCACCCAGGCTTGATTAATTTGCATTGCTACCGCCACACAGGTGAGCTGCCAGCCCAGGCAGAAGTAAAACCCATTTGGGACTGTTAGTAAGGGCTTAAAGCACCTTCAAACCTGGGTTAGGAGCCTTCTGTTCCACAGCAAGGACAGTTGAGGACAACAGCCATGTTAACATTGCAATGCAGAAATACCCAGAAATGCTAAAACCGTGTTTTTGCAACAGACTGAGAGCTTCACTAGTTTGCATCCTTCCACCTAGAAGAAATGATGAGCAGGCTATCCAAGAGTGAGAGAAAATACTTAGAAATGGCTCTAAGCGATTCCATTTTTAAGACTGGCCAGAGATTGTGGGGAGACTGACACATGTACACCACTATTCAAGGTCAGCCTAGTATTAGATTTAAACTATAAGATAAACAGACCGGTGGCACACTGTGCTAAATATAACTTGGCTTTCAACACATGCTTGGAAAACACTACATCCTATATTCATCACAGAAATACTGTTATAATAGGACTGTCATAACTAAGATGTTTTATGCAAGATGGGTCATGTAAGAGATCACTGATTTACTGAATATGATTATCCTGTTTCTATGCATGTATAATTTCTCTATCTGAATTTAGGAATATTAACTATGCAATAATTACAACTGTGTTTGCACTTGGGGAACACCACATCAGGTGGCACTCCTAAAGAGGAGGATGACCCATCACAACTTGATCACCATGAAGAGAAACAGTGATCCCAGAATTCATTGCTGAACTGGCATTTTTAGCATGGCAGAATCAACAGGATGGATATTTCAAAGAACATCATATTTACAAAAAAAAAAAATTAGAAACATTTTGCTTGTGTTGTTTCTGTAAAAACAAGGATAAGTTACAACTTTAGCAAATAAAGAATAATTAGGGAGCTGTACCCCTGATTGCTGCTGTCACCAACTCCCCTCTTGCGGGGAGTAGACCATCCCAGCTCCGCCCTCCCCAACCATTGGGGAGAGCCAGGCTGTGGCTGTGCCATTCCGGGCTCCTTCTCCCTCCAGGCCAGGCCCTGACCCCACTTCTCCCTCCTACCTGTCACCCCAAACCCCAAGCCCCCCATCTCCCTCTCTTCCCCCTCCCCCGCTGCACCAGCCCAGGCTCCTAGTCTTCCTCCTCCCCTGCACTCCCCCAGTCTGGACCCTTTCTCCCTCCCTCCCCCCCCAACTCTCCCAGCTGCGGCATGCAGTCAGGTCTGGGCTTCTCTTCTCCAGGCCGCTGGGCAGTGCTGGGCCAAAGCCATGGGCAGCCAGACCCGGCCCTCTCCCCCTGGCCTCTGATATGGGGTATGGAAAAGGGGGTAGGCAACAGGCTGCATGGCTCCCCTGAGCTCTGGGGAGGATGGAGGCAGGGCTGAGGGCAGCGGGTGGTGTTGTGGGATGCAGAGTGATGCATGACGTCACTCTGTTGTACATCAGGAAAAGTTTTCTTTAATGTATAGTAAGGATAATTTTCCAGCATCTTCCACATGTATCATATCACCATTTAGCTATCGAGAGATATGATACTCCATACAACTTACAGTACACAGCTGAATGTTGATTATACTGTGAAGAAACGAATAGTGGGGAAATAAGGTTGAAAATATATTAGAATATGGAATGTTAGCATTCAAAATTAAACCAAATTCATTGATGTATTTCTTTTCGATATATGTATAAATCAAAGCTGATCACACATATATTTGTATTCCATAACCCAGTAGCTGCGGAATGTCTGATTGAGCTATGTAAGATTGAATGAATGAGCAACAAACCGAGGGAATGCTAAGGTGGAGAATAGAAGACTTCCCACATTCAACTACTTATTATAAAGAAATATCAAATTGAATTTTTCAATGAAAACTGTGCATTTGAAACCCAAAGCTACATCTTCAGAGACCATTTTAATTAGACGAAACTTGCACATTTGCTTTAAGGCCTTTTCTCTTGTGGTCTGAGCTCTGATATTACTCAGAAAGGTTCTCACTTCTTAGCAAAAATAGCTAACCAACCAAGAAGAAGGTTTTCATTTTACTGACATAAGGGCAACGCAAAAATCTAGTTTTGAAGCTAAAAATATACAAGCAGAAATGTCCTTTTAACATTTACTGCACAAGATGAAGTACAATTCTTTCCCAAATATTTGATTTGTGATATTACCTCACTGGAAATACAAAATTAAATTTTTACACCTTGGAAAGTAAGCAGCGTTTGTGTCTGCAGCTTGCTTTGTCCTTATAAAATTATAAACACAGAGGATTTATTGCTAAAGCTCGAGGCTTACTCGGTCTCATTTCTGATGTCATTGCCACTTGAATTTTATTCTCCAAGTGACGTATTTAAGCTTATTGCTTGAAATGGCCCTAAAGATAGAACCTATGAATGGCCTAATAGCTACATTTACTGAGTTCTGAGAATATTGGAAATACAGTGTCCCTAAATTGAGCCAAAAAACTTTCCTTTAGAAGAAACACCAGATTGGGAAAAAAAATCCTCAAAGTCTAATGTATAAATATTAATTTCCTATCTACCTCCGCTATCGCCAGCTTAACTGTGGGTAGTCCTCAGACAAGAAATGGAAATTAAAGAGACCATTTAAAGGCTTCTGTTTATTTTACATGGATATGTGAGCTACAATTCTTTTTCTTTACCACAGCGAGTCTTTGTTAAGTGTACTAGAAGGGGAAGTCTGTTTTCTTTTCCAATTTAAATATACTGTCGTGATAATTAGTTAACAAAATTTGCTCTGACACAACCACCTTTGCATTATCAATTGTATTCAAATATTATTATTAATAAATACTAATAACAAACAGAAACTGAGATAGCCACCTTTCAAAAAAGATTTAAACTCATGTTCATGACCTAAGTCTAATAAGGGTAGGCAAACTCTCTCTCCTGTTGCATTTCAAAAGGGCCCAATGAGTAAGTAAGAAAGCAAGGAAATAGATATATACACAAACATTTAAAAAAATGAAGGATTTCTGACAAAACACTAACAAAAGTAATTATTCATATACACTTTGGTGAAATGAAAATTGTAACCCCTCTGGAAAACTGCAGCGTACAAACAGGTGAGTCTGAATTCTGTTCTCCCTGACGTTTATTAGTTCCCCTTGAGAAAGCTGACTGGGACAATCAGGTTGGCCAGCAGACTGTTCTAAGGAGTCAATTACACCACCAGTGCAAGGCTGATAAAGGAGCAGGAAGGAAGTGCCAAAGGAGCTGGGGGACCAACGCTAGCTGAGCTCAGTAACATGAGGCTTTGAGGGAGAGAAACCTCTTTTCCCCTGATGTCCTTGTCAGATGGTAAAAAGTGCTATTGGCACTGACGGCTATTCTTACCTACATGCCTCTAGCTTCCATCCAGGACATATTCAATGATCCATTGTCTACAGCAAAGCCCTAAGATACAACCATATTTGCTCCAATTCCTTATACTGAGACAAACACCTACAGCAGGGCTACTCAAAACGTGGCCTGAGGACCACATGCGGCCCATGACCCATTTGTTTGCGGCCTGCGGGTGGGAGCTAAAACAAAAAAGTAGTCAATATAATGGTCTTCTCTTGATATGCATTTTAGTAGTGAAATTATTGGAACTGTCACTGCTCAAAGTGGACCTGTGTGTTGTGTAGTCTTGCCTTAACTTTTGTATTCATGCCCATCAGTGTGAAAGAAGCTATTTGCATATATATTTGCACGTATATACAACCACACTTAAATTGCAGCCCTTTGCATGTGCTGAGAGTATCATTGTGGCCCCTGGGGCTTCCAATGTTGAGTAGCCCTGACCTACAGGATCTTTGTCAAGCACTCTTAAAACTTAAATACCCACCTGGGGAAGTGAAGAAATATACAGAGAGAGCTAGGTGAATATCCTAAGTCACCTGTTTTAGGACAGGCCCAACAAGGTAAATCACAGAATAACACTGAATATCACCTAGAGCCCCCAGCTAAAACCCTTCCAGCACATCACTGACAATGTACAATTAATCCTGGAAAACGATCCCTCACTCTCTTAGACCTTGGGAAATAGGCCAGTCCTTGCTTACAGCCTGCCCCGCCAACCTGAAGCAAATATTCACCAGCAGCCACACAACACACCATAGAAATACTTACCGACACATCGCTGCAACAAACCCTATTGCCAACTCTGACCACATATCTACACAGGTGACACCATTACAGGACCTATCACATAAGCCACTGGGGATGTGCATGTTTAACCATAGGCAAGGGGATGTTCCAGCCCTGCGGGTTAAGGGCTGTTCTGGTGAAGGCTGGTTAAGCTCCTGCATGCAGAGGGCCCAGGGGCCCTGTGGGCAGGGGCTGCATTGCCCTGGCTGGAGCAGCCCCTGCTTGCAGAGGCTGCTCCGTCTGGGACAATATGTTTAACCAGGTAACCAATTAAATGGGATTTTACATCCCTATAAGCCACACCTACAAGCTCATACCCCTTCCACTAACATGATGCCATCAAGTGCCAGCAATGCTCCTCTGCTATGTATACTGGCCAAACCAGAAAGTCTCTATGCCAAAGGATAAATGGACACAAATCAGATACCAGGAATGGTAACACACATTAACCTGTAGGGGAACACTTTAACCTCCCTGGACATTCAGTAAAGGATTTGAAAGTAGCCATCCTTCTACAAAAGAATTTTAAAAACCTGTTACAAAAGGAAATAACTGACCTAGAATTTATTTGCAAATTCAATACTATCAATTTAGGAATGAATAAGGATTTCAACTGGTTAACACATTACCTCTCTGACTAGTCACATCTCCAGATCAAATGTATGAATGACCCACTTCTACCCTGATTTGATTAGCTTCATTAACATAAGCAACTTATCCTGTATACGTACTCCTGTAACTTCCACTCCAATTCATCTGATGAAGTGGGTTTTACCCATGAAAGCTTATGCCCTAAGAAATCTGATCATTTCTAAATTGTCACAGGACTCCTTGTTTTTGCAGACTAACATGGCTACCCCTGCAAGATTGTAAACAAATGGTTGCATAGGGACTGTTGGTAGACCTAGTGGAGGGAACTCAAAATAAAAGAATATAGTGAAGCACAAACACTAGAGTATGTGCAGTTTTTGCAGGGAGACTATCAGAGAGGAACTATGCCCTGTGATGCACACATTTTGCTCTAATCTTAAAATACGGGGGGGGAGGGGAATGGGAGTCCACAGACACCAAGGGAAACAGAATGGAGTCATACTAACAAAAATAGCTGCATTCCAAAACAAGTGTGTGTGCGCGTGTATGTGTGTACACACCAACATACTTTCACTGCAGAGTGTGTAAGAGAAAAAAAGTATCACTCCCCTAGTTCGATGAATTTGTGCTATTTGCTCCTACACAGAGGCTAAATAGAGTGGACATTATTTATTCAGGCATCCAACATTAGATTGCAATGGTGCCCGGGTTTCTAACTCCTTTGGTTTCAATTGAAAATCATAGCATGGATCATCTGAAGGAATCTGAATCTGCTTTATGCAAGATTGCATGTTGACATCTGAGTATATTCCCCAACTATGTCCAGATCTTCCTTCCGATTCTAGTAGAAACAAACTGCTAGTTGGTACTCTCTCATATCTTGTCACTGGTAATACACCATTGCCTAGAATCTTCTGCAGGCACTTCACTTTGAAGGTACCTAGTTTTCTACTTTTTAGTATATCTCCATCTCTCATTAACAGACACCATGTTTGCATTTAAAATCTTCAGTTTTGTTCTAATAGTGCTGTGTATCTGATTTCCATATGCTGTTGAGCTTGGTAAATGCTGTGGATGCTTTTCCTTATCATTAATGTCACTTCCTTCTTGAGATTTCAGTTATTATAGTGCTGCCCAGCTAAGTGAAATGAGGTTTATTCTTAATATTAGCTTGTTACATGAAGCTCGATGTCTGCTTTGAAAGCAGTTTTGTTATAGCATTGCTAAACTAAACCCTGTTGGTTTACTATTTTTGCAAGACTGCCTGTTCTTGATTGCAACTTTTCAGGGGCATTGCTCAGTAGTACAAACCAGTAGTCTAAGAATTCCAGGCATCTGACATCTACCTACGCCCATGGTCACCAACCCGTAGATCGCGATCGACAGGTCGATCGCGAGGCCTCGACCAGTTGATCGCGAGGCGTTCAGGCAACCCCATTCCCCATTTTCCCCCCTCCCCTGAGAAACCCCACTACCTACCTCTAGGCTTCCCGCAGGGTGGACGGAAGTCCTGTCTGAAGCCTGCGTCACTTCCGGGAGTTCCAGAAGTATGCGGGCTGCTCCCCTCCCACAGCTCTGTTGCGTGCTGGGGGAGGTGGAGTCGGCCCCGGAGGAGGAGTGCGGAGGCTTCCCTGCGCCGCCAGTGCTGGAGGGGTGAGTTGAGCGTAGGGGTTTCCCTGTGCCGTGGAAGTGGGGGTCGGCCCCGGGGTTTGGCTGGGCTGGGCCGGGCCGCGGGAGGGGGGTTTGGCCCCGGGGCAGGCGCCCGTGGGGGTTGGCCGCGCTGCGGCAGGAGAGGGCGGGGGTTGGCTGGGGGGGGAGGGGTTGGCTGGGCTGGGCCGGGCTGTGAAAGGGGGGTTTGGCCCTGGGGCAGGCGCCCGCGGGGGTTTGGCCTTGCCGCGGGAGCTGGAGGGGTTGGCCCTAGGGCAGGCTCCCGCGGGGGTTTGGCCCCGCCATGGGAGGGGGGGGGTTGGCCCCGGGACAGGCACATGGGGGGTTTCCCTGCGCCGCGAAGGGGAAGGGAGAGTCGGGCCCGGAGGAGGCATGTGCTGGCTTCCCTCTGGGGGCGGGGGGAGAATCCTGGGAGGAGGCAGATGCAGGGGACTCTCTGCTGCCACTGGCACCCTGTCCCCACTCCCCAGACCCTACTCCCCTGTCCCCAGCTACAGAACTCTGTCCCCATTCCCTGAACTCTGTCCCCACTGGCAACCTGTCCCTTGCTATATAACCCTGTCCTCTGCCCTCCCAGCACCCTGTTCCCTCTCCCCTGCCCCCAGCCGCAAAACTCTGACCCCACAAAATGTATAATTATAAATGCTTCATTTTAGATTTAAATAGCATGAATAAAAAATAGACCATTTATTTCATAACTATAAACACGTGATTTTAATTTTATATATTGCATAATTTAAAAATAAACCATTTATCAGAGTGTGTAAGTAAGGGTTGGGGATAGCAAGTGATGGACAGGAGAAGAATAGAGAGGGCAGGGCTTCAAGGAAGGGGTGGGGCGGTAGATCTTCACCTGTTCTGAGATTTAAAAAGTGATCTTCGGTGTAAAAAGGTTGTAGACCACTGACCTACCCTATACTAGCATTTGTGTTATCTGGTAGTCTATGGCAATGCCAAGCAAAAGCAGAGATAAAATGCAGTCTAGTTTCCTGTCCATATTCATAGTGAATCCCTCTGTTGTCTGGCTGTTCACACTTTGAGAGCATTTAGTATCTTCTGTATGTGGCCTTGGTGATGTTGTCAGATTTATTTAGCTGGGAGTCCATAGAACTGAAGACTCTCTCACAATACATGTCTGTGAATGCTGTCAAATGTCTTTTGAAAAAAAAATCAATGAAATGGATGATGGGGGATTTGGAGGACCTTGCTAATCTATATATTCTGTGATGCTATCCAATATGAATATCTGATGTTCAGAGGATCTATTGGGTCTGATTCAACGCAGTCTCTATCTAAGATGAGTTTTTCATCCTATACTGTATCACATTGCAGAAGGATCATGCTACAACTGAAAGTAGTTCAACCCCTCTACATTTATTAGTAAGAATGGGCACATTTATGCTACACAGTTATTTCAAAATAATGGGAGTTATTTAGAAATAACCAGGTGACCATTTACACAGCAAGCCCATTATTCCAAAATTAGTTTGAAATAATGGTCTTGTTATTTCGAAATAATAACCCCTTAATCTAGAAGGAACAATGCTTATTTCAAAGTTGCTATTTTGAAATAGGGTTAGTGTGGACACTCAGCTGCTGTTATTTAGAAATAACTACTCCCCAGAGTCATTCAGAGTAATTACTCCCAGTGCTTCCTGGGGCTCTAAGTCAAGATAGCGTGTCCACATTAAGGGAGCCTGCCTTGGACTAATTTTGAGGTTACCCTGTAGTGTGGACATGTTATTTTCAGAATAATCCAGTAGTGTAGCCATAGCCTAAGATAATCCTTTTTGGGGTATTCTGGCAATGACAGCATGCTTCCATGGGTTAGGAGGGATCTCTTTTCCCCAAACCTCATTGAAACTAGTAAAAATGTTCAAGTGCTTTTAGCATTTCTCTTGTAGTTTGATCATTTTCTGCCATTCTGTTAGAAGTATAAACTTCTATTAAAAAGCTAACATCTCTACTGGGCCAACGTTAAACATCAAGTTGATAAGGGTCACATTTCAGCAAAATCTGGTATGGAAGTGAGTCTGGGACTGTTGAGAACTTTGAAACACTCTGTTCATTTTTCTGTGAGAGCATTTTTCCATCTCGCTTTTTATCCACCCATTTCCTGTTTTGAGATTTCTACACAGGATTTTAGTCACTTGGTAAATGACTCCGTGGGTTCCCATTATAGCACAAACTTCAGCAGTTTGGTTTTCAACTTATCTTCTTTATCTTTCCTTGCTTTGCTTCTCATGGTTTTGTTTGCTTTCTTGTACCCTTCCTCCCCCCCCCCCCCATTTCTTCCCGATATTTGCTTGGTGTGAGCATTCAGGAATTTTGCTTTCAGTATTTTTCTGTTCTCACTGAGATCTCCTATCTTTTAGTTTAGCCTTTTCTTGCTCTATGTTGATATCCAACTGCGACTGTTATGCCTGAATCACGTTGTCTTGAGTCCTGCCTGTGTTTCTTCAGGGCCAGTCTGTTTCTCTTTCTCTGCCACCAGTAGTCCCTCAAATCTGTTCCTTAGTCCAACATGGAATTTCTTCAAGTACTCTTTTGAATTCAATTTTTGTTCTGTGTTTTAATTTTCTTTACCACTTTCTGCTCAAAAGTGACCCCTCTCAATTCTAATTTCAGTTTAGCAATTCAAAAATTGTGGTTGCTGTGGTCATTAGTCCACTGTTCATTTATTTTATATCAAAAGTTGTTAAGGCCTCTTTTTTTTTTGGACAGAAAAGCTTCTTATACGAGAGTTAAACACCTAGAGTTATTTAATGGAAATGGCATGAGGTTTTAATGCCCAATATGTAATGTGTCATCACGATGCTTTATTACATGCTGACAGACCATTATCAAATGGGTGATACAAGAATAATCTGCTGTTGAACACAGAGACTTAAGTTCTCTGTTCTCAGTCAAATATAGCACGGGAACGTGGACATACCATGTGGGTTTATCAGATCTATTAATCTGGTTAGTCTTTGTTTGGGCTGAGAGTTTTCAGTTGATATTATGAATGTGTTAACAATAACTATGTGGCTTGAATATAAATACACTTGACTTAGAACATAGTTAATTTAATTGCTATATTGGTGTGTAGCAGCTGTTCACTTGACACTTTGGATATTGATATTGAATATTGAAATATTAAGCTAAAACAAGTTTCTCGTTAATGATTGGGTTGCACAATGGTGTTATTACAACACTTCCTTTAGTACAGAGTTATTTAGATTATTTTCAGCCTTTATCTTATCTCTGAGAATGATTGTCTGCAAATAAAGTTAAAGCAGAAGAATTTTATAGTACTGTGTACGTAGCTGCCCTGTACTACACCTTGCTGGCAGAGTGTGGTGCAGCTGGCAATCTTTGCCTCAGTTTCTCTTTCTGAAGTTGGTTTCCTTTGCTTTCCAGACACTAGACTGTGCTGGAGATGTGGCTTTCTCCTCCAGACACATCACAAACAAATTTTGACCCCTAGTACTGTACTGTATAGCAAAAGTCCGATTAAATATTCCTCCCCAAATAAAAAGGCTTTTCTATCTTTTGGGGACTATTCATCAGTCTGCCCTATTCCAGATCCTTTTTCCAGTCCCTTCCTGCATTACTCTTGAGAGTCTCAAGGATAGAAAACCTCAAACCCTAGACCAGTTCTCCTGTTCTCTGTTCCTTGAATCCTTTCCTGCTCCGTGCCCTGAAAGCTGATTCTCTGGACTCACCACCTTCCAGTCCAGCCTAACCTGCAGTTCACCCCAGATTGATATCTCTCAGGCCTTTCATAAGGCCCAGGTGTCCAAGTGAGCTATTCCCTCAGCCTGGGAAGCAACTAATTTATTATGGCACAAGTCTGATGTATCCCATCTCTCCTTGAAAAATAATGCACACTATGACAGGCAGTAAGCATGTACTGTACACAGAATACAAATTTGTAGCTGCCAGTGATATTATCATCCACCTTATCTTTCTAGTTTTACTGTCTTTAGCAATGATCATGTCTTGCTGAATGCAACTCAGTGAATAATGCCATGGTAATTTTTAAATCTGGGTTCCTTGATTTCGACACTAAAAGTTCTCAGGTGATTCACACATCAGATTATTATCCATCTTCTCATTTTTAAAAATGTATTTCTAATTTCAAATAAATTCACTTTTAGCTACTATGTGTAGGTAACAAAACTCATCTTTTGTTTCTACTTAATTTAAAAAGATGAGGCATCACATATTCAACATTAAACACAGTGTTGGTTTATAGATTTTTTTTAAATCACTTTCTTCCCCCAACAAGGTTATGTATCTCACCAAATGACCTGCAATTTGAAGTTGAATATTTGATTACTAGAATCTGATGTTCACAAAGCTCCACTAAAATCAATGAAAGAAAGGTTCAGTTCTTCTAATTAGAAGTCTGAATATATGGGAGGTGGGGGGAGGAAGAAGACAGGTAGACTTCTGACATTGAACAAGGAGTCTTTGTTATACCTAGTGGACTTATTCTCATGAAGAAAAGTGCTGTATGCAGTGTCTAATCATCACAGTTTGCTCTTAAATTTAATATAATGAATAAATGTTTTTAACAACCAAGTGCAATGTGTAGGAGTGAAGTATTAGACTAATATTTAAAAGAACCTTCTAACACTTAGTAAGTCAGCATGTTTCAGTGGAAACAATATTAAAAACTAAGGTATTTTGTGGCATTATGGTATTTGCTGATGGAGAATGAATGTTAATTGATTCAAATCACTTTTAATTAAGATAGTTTTGAAAAGTTTCAGTAGTATATTTCTTCAGAGCTGTTTAACACCATGGTACAGTAGATACAAGACTTATCAACAAGATTAATTTGTCTCTATCTCGGCATACTGTGGCAGAAAGCCCCTTGGGAGAAAAACATCTCAACAGACGTGTGAAGCTATATGCTGCAGCTACAATAAACAACATTCCACTGATGCCAAATTTAACAAGCAGCCCATTCTTCCTCCCACCCTTCAGTTGCATAGAGATAAACTTCCATTTTATGATAGATATATATTTAAAGTGCAAATTTCCTTTCTGTGCTTTGACTGCTGACTAACCCTTCAGTTAGGAGGCTGATCAACTAAATTATTTATTTCCGAAATTCTTATTACTATTCATCTAACACCCATCAAGTACAGTATGTGTAAGTATCATTTTACTGAACAATTACACTGAAAAGTATGGCCACTTCTGGGATGCAGCACAGCTGTCATATTCAAGAACACCACTACTACATAACAGTTTGGATAAAAATAATTTGTCCAAGTGACGTGACAGGATGTGGGAATTATATAGGCAATTATCTTGGAACTTGGTTCGTAAAGCCAACAGTTTGGTAATGCTCCTACTTTAGCGAGAAGTGCCATGGGTATTTCATAGTACGTACTGATAACTCAGATTTTACAAAACACTTTTATATTTAACTATTTTATTTTCTCCAGGAAATCTCTTTCTAAATTATAAATTAACTTTGTTTACCCCCTATATTAAGATTATTCATATTGCTTCCAGGTTGCCATACTAAAGACTCATATTATATAAACTCTAACATTTATCATATCATTTGCAAATGGTGCTAGGCTGTATTCTCAATGAGTAACAGATAAAAATCAAAGCAAACTCTTGCACTAATATACAAAGACAATTTGTCTCAGATCATTGTTTGCTGCTATTTCCTCCAATAATAATATTTTAATGACTTCTGTACAGAAGTTCCCTAAGGACTGACATACAAAAATAAATTAGCAATAAATAAAGAAATTGTAATATAAATAAATGCATAATCTCAGCACTCCACGATCAGATAAAGTCTAAGTTAGAACCGTTTACATTTTCATTATTCTATATTTTTAAAAAATAATTTCCCACTCCATTTTCATTCTGTATGTTCACATTTTTCATGACATGTACTGACTTTCCCACTAACTTTTAATAATCTTTCATGAATTTATTGACCCTCAAGATAATCCTCACTGGATGTATTTATTGTCACCCTTTTATAGCTTACCCAGCTAGCTACCAGAAAAGCCCAATTCACAAGAAAACCAGGGCTGCCAGAAGCAGTGGCTTAACTTTCAGCATGGGAACTTTCCCTGTAGTTTGGATTCTAAGAGTACATCTGACAATGGAGCTATTTAGGGATAGTGGAAGTATCCTGAAATAGCTACCCCTGTCTTTTAAACATGCCCTTTATTTCAAAATATTTTTTGAAACAACAGGCACGCTATTTCGGCATCCCTGTAACTGGGCGAGGGATATGTCAAAATAGCACGTTATTTCGAAATACAATAGAAATAAGATACGCAATTTGAGTAGCACAAATTGTATATCTTATTTCAAGTTTAGGGTGCTGTGTAGCTGCATCCTAACAGAAATATGGGAGCCTTATAAGGAAAGTTTGTACAGGGGAAGCTGGGATCCAGGGGAAAGGAAGACAAGTGGAACAGAGAACGAGGAATTAAAACAGAAGGCGGAAACAATAGTGGAAATCTCTAGTGTTGCCAGGGTAAAAGACATTTCAAGCTTATGTCCAAGATGGAGCCTCTTTAGATTCCATCTTGTTTTCCTTCTTCTCCCTGTGTTACCCTTTTCCCGCCAAAACCTAAGTGCACACGGTCATCTGCTCGGTGCACCCCGCACTATAGTTTGCACTCAGTCCAAAACTGTGCACTGGGCACTAAAATGAGCTGCACACCGCTCAGAAACTGTGCACCCCTCCCTAATGGAGTGTTGCACATGGCACCATTTGCTGCATGGCACCATTTGCTGGACACCACCCTTACCACCCTTTTCCCGCCTTGAAGGGCTTATAAGCCCTAATCAAGGAAGGGTTCGGGTTCGCCATCGTCCATCCATATCGTAGCCTGTCAGTCACTGTCTGCTGTTAGTGTCTGTTCGTCTCCCGTGGTGATCCATTTTAGTTTGTGGGTTCTGGTATAAGGATTTGTTTGAGTGTGGGAGAGAGAGCCTCGCGAGTGTGGAAACACCCCACTTAAGGATTATTGGCTTCTGTCACATGGACTTGAACTCATTTACCATCATCCTTACCCACTGGATTGGACTAGAAGTCGAAGGGCTACCAAGCACCAATCCCAGAGGGAATCTACCCGACCCACTGGAGGTAGAGATCCACCTGCAGGAGGGCCGTTCGACTGGATTACCTTTCCCTGTCAGCGAGGGACTCCCTGCTGTCCTCCCCTAAGGCTTTACACTAGCCACAGGGTAGAAGGTTGCAGGCATCAATCGCCATCTGCCTCTGATTTGTAAAGTATATTCCCCTTTGTTGTATCCGGGACTTATCTATCTTTTTTTCTTCTGGGATAGGGTGGGTTCACGCTGTTGTTGTTGATATATGTTACACTGTTCAAAAATATATGGTTTGGCCCTAAACATTGGTTTAGCCTGATTTGTGGTTACCCAATCCAACGGTGATCAGATACGTAACACCAGGCCGAATCTGGCTTCTGGGAGGGGGGACACCCGGCTTTAGGCCGTGGGCTCAGTCATTGCCATTAGCTTTAGCTCCCACAACAATTGCTTACCTCAGTTCCCCAGGTAACACTAGAGACCAAAAGATGTGCTCCTTGAGTAGTAGTGGGGGAAACAGAAACCCAGAGAAGACTAAGGGTCATCAATGGTGCCTGGGGAAGCAGAAACTGAAAAGAGAAGTGGGCTTGGTGATTGTAGAGGATGGACACCATGAGAGGGGCAAAGCAGAGATCTACAAGGAAATGATGAGGTGAGGAGTGGAAGTGATAAGGAAAGAGGGGAACCAGGAAGAGGAAACTGGGGAAACCATGGAAGCAGGAACCTAGAAAGGGGGGAGTAGAGATGGAGAGGGAAAAGTTGACTCAGGAACAGAAGTGGAGACCCAGGACTGGGGAGAAGCAGGGATTCAGAGATATACGAGTAGTGAACATACAGATATAGGTGGAGACAACAGGGACCTTGAAAGTGTGAACAGAGATGGAGAATGGAATGTCTGCAACAAGGAGACTCTGCCAGGGGTGGTAAAAAAGTAAACAGAGATCCTCACATGGGTAAGACAATGTTGGACCAGCTATGGGGGGGGGGGGGAGGGGGAAGGAGAGAATGGGGACCACAAAGAGCCCCTGACATGGGGAGAAGCCAGCTAAGCTTGGACACACAGAGCTCCTGGCATAAGAGAGGAGAGAGGAACTGCACTAGTCCCTGAAATAGAGGGGCATGAAAGGGTGGCACAAAGGGAGCTTGAGGGCAGAATGAACCCAAGTAACCGCTGACAGGTACATGTTCCTTTTGACTTACAGACACTATGAAGCTGCGACCCCCTAAAGAGTAAATATACGCAAATAAATATGAAATAAGGAAAAAAAAACATGATATAATGAAATGTGCTTCAGTGGAAGGAGCAGGGTGTTTATTAAGCTTAATTCATGCATACTTGTAAAGTATTTGACTATTATTGTCAATATTCTCAGATGAAAGTTCACTAGTATAAGTTGCACCGATGTAGTATCTTTCCAAGGATCTCATGAAACTTTACAAAGACATATAAGCATTATCCGTATTTTACAGATAGGCCACTGAAGCAGAAAGATACTAATCATTACTACAGTGAGAAATGGAATCCAGGTTTCATTATTCCAAGTATCTTGCTCTAACCACTGCCTGACACTATCAGGCCTTGTCTTCGCTTACCCGGAGATTGGCGCTCAGAGGATTCAACCTCGGGGGTCGATTTAGCAGGTCTAGTAAAGACTTGCTAAATTGACTTCTGACTGACTTCTGTACTCCACTGGAGAAAGAAGAGTAAAAGGGAGTTAAACAGGAGAGTTTCTCTCATCAACCCACACACAGTGGAGCTGCCATGGTAACTAGAACTATTCACATAGCTGTAGATGTGTACCTTAGTTTAACATTGCTCAGTAGCATAGACCAGGCCTCATTTAGCACAAAATGGTGTTACATGAATGCCAATGCAGAAGTATGGGGTCACAAACTGATATCTTTCTCTTATTCTTTTTAGGGTTCGTTTTTTTGTTTTGTTTTGTTTTTGAAATTTTGCATGCTTATCTTGATGGACACAGAATATGTACATAAAATTAGGATAGTGCTATGACATTAGATACTACAGCTGAAAATGAACTTTCTACCCTGGACCCTGATTACGTCAATGTCAATGAAATAGTATTGTGAAATGCAGATATTATTACCAATGCAGGTCTGAACATTGAGTAGATTCATTTTTAATAAGTGACTTATAATTCAATATTTGGATGTCAATATGTTTTAAGAATTAGAATACCTAGACATCCCAGATAGTCATCAACCACTACTGAAGAACTCTATTTCCATTATCTCCATCTGTGCTAGTGAAAAACCTTAATGTACCTTCAAAACAATTAATTAAATACTAATTGTGGCTTAGGCAGCTCATTCCACCCTTTATCTTCACATTGGTAGTTAAAAGGTGATTTTAATTGCCATGCTAACAAGATATAACGAAGAGTAAAACTTCTTCTGATTAAATAATATTTGCATGAGAACTGCTGTTGTGGGTTTTTCCGTTCCTGGGAGGTTGTCTGTCTTTGGTGCTTTTTTCTTCTCTATTTTCATGTGTTTTGCAAGAAAAATGTTTTACATGTTAAATTAAACACACAAAAATAACGAAGTGCAAAGGAGCTGCAATAGTAGCACATATAGGGTATGGCTATACTTCATTCCTCTCTCTCAAGAGGAATGTAAGTGCAGATACCCGAAATTGCAAATGAAGCGGGGATTTAAATATCCTCAAAAAATGAGGAATAAGGGTTATTTTAAGGGAAGGGTTTTATCTTGAAATAACCCTGTTTTTTCTCTCCAAATAGCGCTATTTTGAAATAGCACCATAGCGCGATTATGCAAATGAAACGCGGGATATTTAAATCCCCACTTCATTTGCAATTTTGGGTGTCTGCAAATGAAGAGAGAGGAATGAAGTGTAGACATACCCATACAGACTATCACAGTAGCCTTCAGAAAGTCAGAAATACTGCAGAACTGTAAAAAACATGACTCCAATTTTGCATAACTACTGAGCGTCAGAGGAAATGAAATACTTTTTCAAATAATCTTCTGCAAAATTCTTTAGTGCCTTTAATGGGGAGGAAGAATGTTTCAATGTTTAGAATGCTAGCTTGGAATCTGGGAGACCTCCATTTTCAGCTTCAGCACAGTTCCTATGTGACCTGGGGTAGGTCACCTATTATCTTTGTGCCTCTGTTCACCTTTTGTAAAATGGGGAAAGCAGTACACTGTTCCCCAGGCCTGGACAAAGTATGGCCTATGACCCACATCTGGCCCATGAAGCCGCCAGATCCAGCACACGGAGACAACGGGGAGCCCCAGGAAGCTCCCCTGCTTGCCCCCCATGCTGCACAGAATTGCGGCTGCAGGGCACTTTCTCTTTATGAGTCTGGAGGGGAGGGCGGAAGATTCAGATGCTGCTCCCGCCCCCAACATAAGCCCATTGGCTGGTTTCTGGCCAGAAACTAGCCAGTGGGAGCTGTCTGTTTGAACAACAGGCAGCCACAAAGCACAACCCTCCTAGTCAGTTACTCACTCAACCACATGGTAGGTAGAAACATTTTAAGCTCTGCAAGCCATTAGATCTGCAGGTAGGCAGGTTTGGCTGGTAAGTCTCTGGCCAGAGCTTGCCTCTGGCACCCCAGACCCTCCCTTCCCCAACGCTCTGCCCCTTACTCCTGCCCCACCATTCCACATGCACTGATATCCCCTCCCAGATCAGGCACCCCAATCTCATGACTAAGACCACAATCCCCTACTATCCCAGGTCACATTCCAAAACCCTGCACCCCAGTTCCCTGCCCTAGATCACAACTGCCTCCTTCATCCAAACTCACTCCCAGATTTCATTCTCCCTCCTGTACCCCAATCCCTTACCCCAAACTCCTTTCTGCACCTAACCTCAATCCCACATCCTGCACCTCCTCCATTAATACCATGGAAGAATGCAGCCTTTGATCACTTTCCAACATCTTGGAGTAGTCCCCCATTGAAAATTATTGCCCACCCCTGCTCTTACCTCTCACAAGTGTTATAAGCATAAATATACTCAATACTGTGAGGCATTCAGATACTACTGTGATGGGGGATAATGAGCATCTAAGATAAATATGAAAGCTTTTTGACTTTTACAGATAGGTCTCATATTAGTTTCGCATTATGATCTTATACCAGCTCTTTATACATTTATTCTTTCCTTCATAACATTGGAAAATAATCTTTTTGGAAAAAACTATCACGGTCAAAAACACAATGCATAGCACTTAAAGTCACCTCCTATAGCCAAACTTCAGCAATTCCAAATGTCTGGGTGCCAGAATTTTTTTTTTTTAAGTTGCAATTACAATATAGTCTTGAAATACATGATTACAAACAGGTACTAATATTTTCTGCAGGACTCCTGCATCATGCAGTGTGCTTATTTGGGAATCCTCATCTAGTAAGGGAGCAAGCAGTTCATCATTTATTTTCAGCCCATTATTCAGAGCAAGAGTCCTAACATTATTCAGGCTCACCATCCAAATTACGTATTAAATAAGGCAAGAGAAGACCCTTTCTTTCTGTCTTTTCTGCCACTGTGTTTCTAATTACATTGGTATACATTAAAAATCCACTAACTTAAATAGATTTATTTCTTGGGCAACTGCTAATAAAGTTTGGCAAGTCAGAGGCCCTTCAGTGTCATTCAACATTATTTTATTTATAGTGAGATTTCCAGACACAGGGAGAAAAAACACAGAACCTGGTCCTATAATTAAAAAGCTTCATAAATCAGACAAAAGGAAGACAGTGTATCATCTTGGATAAGTTTACTGGTGGAAATATAATTTTGCAACCTTATTCTGGGCTGGATTATGTGATACACTAGCTATTCAAATCCCCCTGCCTTTGTTCTCATATGAAAATATTTTACTTTTGTTACTATGTATTAATTTTAATATTTTAACTGCAACTATTAGGGTTAGCTGAGATGTTGTTCACTGCATCCTTGGCTTGACCACTGGAGTAGAGGAGAAAGAGGATCCCTAAAACATTTCTCCTACTAACCCAGGAAACAGGATTTATTACTACAGTTGGCATTTATATAATGACTAAAATACCCTAGTCTCTTTATAAAACTTGAAAAAAAATCCCATCCCTAGATTCAGCCCTTAAAATGCAGGTTGGCAGTAAGATTACTTTAGATATGTAATCTAAGAAGATGAAAAACAGAAGGCACTTGTTTGATCCTCAATTAGGAAAACATTAGAATTGTATATTCTAAGATATAGTTAGAAAACGAGTGAAACAACTGTGTTAGGTTAAAATATCCCTGGGTAAAAAGAGTCACCTTGTCAAAATGACAGCTTTAGGGGACATATGCACCCTTCCACTATGACCTGTATGTCATGTTGGCTTAGAAAAAATTTGCAAGCCATTTTCATAAGCAGCAATGATCCCGCAGAGAAGAAGGTACCAAGGGAAAAATGTCACTTGACAAAGTAAGATATACTTACTCAGTGAGAATGCTCTGGTTTCTATTTCTCCTTTTCATTAGAAGCACATCATGTGGAATGGATATTATAGTATACAGTGGTTTTATTATAGACAAGAACACATACTTCAGCAATGAGGACAAGTAGATAGTTATTTTTGCCATCAGGGCCATGGTTAAGATTTAAACATGGTCAGTGAGGATACTTAGTGGTAGTTCAGTAGCATACATGGTGGTTCCAGCACATTTTACAGTGTATAGTCAACCACACATTGGCATTTTCCACACAGATCAAAGACCAAATTACAGAGAATCATCAGTTAAAATCTACTTTGAGTAATTTTCATTCTTCATGAGGAAGACATATGATCAAGGCAGTTTGAGGCATCATGTATCAAGACTACCCAGAATATCCCCCTCTCTAAATACATACTAAATCAAATTTCCAGAACTGTCAGCTGATCCTTAAAAAGAAATAAAGGAAGACTAATGATTGGTCAAGTGTTGGCTAGACTAGAACACGCTTCCTTACATTTTATCTAGTAAAATGGAAGATTATTCTTTCAGGAAGGACTTTCTATTTAAACTGAAATTAACTTGAAAAAAACTTCATATGTGAATTGAATGGGTTTGCCACCTACGCACCTCATCAAAAGCTCATCTAAACAAATCTATGGCTTACTATGTTTTTTTTAAATGTTAGAATATAAGTTTTCAGAGCAAACACTGAAAAAGTCACTTCAAACCAACCAACCAGCAGGTTGGAGGTTCCGTGACAAAATCATGTGCATTAGGTTCTTCAAAAATATTAAGTAAAACATATTTATAAGATTACCACAAAAACAAATTCTGGGTGTAAGTCACAGTGATAGAGTGCAAGTTTATATAACTACATAACAAATAAAAACACAAAAGAATCAGGAAAACACAATTTATCACTGTCAACAAATATAGCAAGTTACCTAATAAATATGTTCTCTTAAAATAATTAGCTGCACATCTAAAATAAATACCACAGACCAAGATTAAATTTTACTTTTAAAGGAAAAGTGTCCTAATTTGAATCATGGCAAAATTCTGAATATTTACAGGGAGCTAGCCAATCTCACCAAATATAAATTATAAAAGGGGTTTTCTTATGCAAATGTTGCACTGATTTAATTACATATTAATAAAGTTAAAATGGTATAACTCTTTTAGTATATATGCAATATAATGGTATAGCAATTCTCACATGGGAAGAGGCATAAGATAGATTGTTATAAGGTAATATAAAGTCATCAATTCACATCGCTATAACTGCATCCACAGTAGGAGATAAACTAGCACAATTATTTTTTTGTTTGGGAAAAAGTTAAATAAACAAAGAAAATCACACCTTTAATTGACATGGCTCTGATGATGCAAAAACAGTGTGAAGACCAGGATATAGGTTTGTGACTGCAGTTATGTCATCACCCAGTTCGATATAAGTTCCACTCTGTACATAAAATGTTCAAAGTGAGGATGTGCAGAGGCATAGTACACAGATCCTACAGGAAACTGGCTGCAGGTGGGAAGCATGATTATAGGTGCTGGCAATCTATAATAAAGCCCTGGGTTTTACAAAATTTGCATAATGATCATCCAACCAACATCAGCACACAGTGCTGTGCCTTTCAGAGTTTTTACTGGCATTTCCAGCCTTTGCTCTGCTTGCATTACTTTTCTGTGTCCTCTAGAAGAGTGTGCCTTCGGGCCATAGTGCCCAAAATAATCTGAACTTTCACTGGGTGATGACATAACTGCAGTTACAAACCTGCATGTTTTCAAGCCTTCATCTCAACTAACCCAAAAGCCCGTAAGCCCCTTCACAAGAAGAAACTGCACGTGCCAGGCCTGGCAGAGTTTCTGAGTTTGATCTAGCCCCTGTTGAAATCAATGGGAGTATTTCACCAACTTCAACAGTAGCTGGATCAAGCTCTCTCTGCTTTTTTCCAATTCCAATTTGTTTTGATTAGAGGCGAGAACTGTACTAGTCTATCAATCATAAATGGAATTATCCAAAGAAAAATGTGTAGTCAAATTCTTCTTTGAGTTTTTAAACCTATTCTACAAACAGATGTTACTTTTGTTTTTCAGTCTCTTTTATAGAACTGGAGATGCTGAAGTCTTATTTCAGCTGGTTGACACAGTCAACGGTCTGGCTTCTATACTGTTCTTTAGTTACAACAGTGAGAATACATTAATTTTCCCACATATGCTTTTATGGCTTTTGTTACATATACAATAATATTTTGTTGAATCTGCATGAGATGACTTCACATATTCAAGAACAGGTCACTGTAACAACATGTTCTGAAAAAAAACTAGCAAGCAGTCTACTTGTTCATGTTCAGAAAGTAGGTTACCCTATTTTTTTCCTGATTTTTACATGCCATTATTTAAGAATTAAAATTCCTAGTTTTCTTCCTGATTTTTAAATGCTATTAGTTAAGAAGAACTAATTTCTTTCCCCCAATCCCTGAAAAAAGGGTCTAAATAAAAAGGAAAACACCTTTAAACAAGTCATCTAATCCAGCCCCCTACACATATGACAGGACAAAAAGTATTAACTAGACCATCCTTGATGGGTGTTTATCTCATCTGCTCTTAAAAATCTCCAATGGTTATCCAACTAGTTATGCTGCAATTTAAGCCTATTTCTTCTCCTAACATCAGAGGTTAAGGAGAACAGTTTTTCTACCTGCTCCTTCTAACAACCTTTATGTAGTTGAAAACTATTATTTCTCTCCTCAACCTTCTGCTCTGTAGAGTAAAATAAATAAATAAATAAATAAATCATTTTTTCAATCTTCCTTTATAGCTCATGTTTTCTAGACCTTTAATCATTTTTGTTGCTCTTCTCTGGAATTTCTCCAGTTTAGTCACCTTTCCTGAAATGTGGTGCCCAGAACTGGACACAGTAATCCAGTTGAAGACTAATCCAGTGGTTCCCACAGTGGGCTGTGGCTCTCTGGCTGCTGGGTTACGGAGGCTCTGAGGGCCAGGCTTGGGGTATATCACTCTTGCTACGGCTGTTGGGAGAATTGTGTCCTGCCCTGCCTCTCAGCCAACCAGCATGGGGCAAGGTCCTCCACAGCCAGAGGAGACCCCGCCCCTACCTGGTGCTGGTTTGCTGAGAGGTGGTGCAAAACACGCTTCTTCCAATAGCCGCAGTGGGAGAGAAGTTGCTGGGCAGTGTACTCCAGTCTCGACCACTAGCCGCCACGATGCAGGCAGCAGCACAGGGCTAAGTGAGGGAGATGGGGCTGGTACTGGGTGGAGGTTCTGGGGGCAGAGGGTACACTGTGGCTCTGAAAACAGGAGGCTGGTACTGGAGGGTCTGGTGGTGGGGGGCTCTACGGAAACGGGTTTTGATACACAGGCATTAGGGATGGGGGACTGGCACTGGAGAGGGGGTTGGGTGCAGAGGAATCTGGGGTCAGTGGCTGATGCTGGGAAGTGGAGGGATGGGGGGCTCTAAAGTTTAGGGCTGGCACTGGGGGCTCAGCTTTTGGCAGACCAGTAATGTTTTATTCATATATTTGCATATTCATCAATCACAGAATGAATATGCAAATAAAATGTTGCGGTCCTCCAAAAGTTTGTGAATGGGTTTGCCGATCCCCGGTACCAAAAAGGTAGGGAACTACTTACAACACTCCTACTAATGCATGCTAGAATGATGCTTGCTTTTTTTCATAATATTACACTTTTGACTGATATTTAGCTTGTGGTCCACTGTGACCCTTCGATCTCTTTCCTAAACATTCCTTCCTAGACATTTATTTCCCATTTTGTATGTGTGCAACTGATTCTTCCTTCCTAATTGGAGTACTCTGCATTTTGTACTTATTGAATTTCAACCTATTTACTTCACACAATTTCTCCAGGCCATTTTGAATTTTAATCCTACCCTCCAAAGCACTTGCAATCCATCACAGCTTGGCAACTGTGTGCAAATTTTGTAAGTACTTTCTCTTTACCATTATAAAAATCACTGATGAAGAAACCGAGCTGAAACCAGACCTAAAACTGATGTTTTCAGGATGCCACATGATATGCCCTTTCAGCCTGACTGAACTACTGATAACTTCTCTCTGGGAATGGTTATCCAACTAGTTATGTGCTCACCTTATACTACAAGTGGGATGCTCTGTTTGTTATTTCAAAATAACTCCCCAGTGTTAGCAGGGCTAACTTACAAAGAACAGCAAATTAGAAAAAAAAAATATTGTAGCATCTTGTTGCCATCATTTTCAAAAATCCTAGTAATATGGAGTTCCTCAATTTTCTAGGTGCTCACTCTGAGGTTCTCTCAGTTTGGTCCACCAAAAATTGAGGAGTCCGAAGTCACTAGTCACTTTTGAAAATCTTAGCCAGTCATGTTCCCCTCCCTCCCACACCCTCCCACACACCAAGTTTGCTATATTGTAGAAGTACATGGTTAAACTCCCTCGGAGATGTCTTAATCAAACTGTGTTAAAAGTTCACTGGCCAAGCAGTTTTAATAGAAAATAAAAACCAGTTACTAAGGGAACTCTGTATTTTAGGCTATGGTGGACTTAATTCGAAAACTGAGGAGCACTCAGAAGTCACTGTGGTTCAATGAGTGCTGTAGGTGCTCAACATATTCGCAAGAGAGGTCAAATGCCTCTATCTGGACACACACAAATAGAAGCTCAGAACATTTTTGATAACATTTGAAAATGTCTTAATATTTCTAAAGTGAAAGGTGTCCTTGAATAAACCACCTTTCAATACAAAGACTATATATACTCACTTAAAACATAATATTTTTATTTCAAACCTTTCCTCCTAATTGATTGATCTCCAACTTAGTGCTACCTCAATTCACTCTAATTATAAGGTTTATTATAACATCATTTTGGTACAAATCTTATACACCTAGGCACCTTACGTAAGGTTTGTCAAAGAAAAAATATCTATTATTTTGCTAGAAGTGAATCTGTCAGATTTGTTCACTGGGTTGAAAAGAGAAGTTGTAGTCACACACTAAGCATTTTTATGTTTTATGATTGAGGAGGATTAGTTCAGTCACACAACAGCACAAAAATGATCAGAGAAGGAGAACAGCAACTGAAGTATAAACTAATCTCTTGTCCAATCTAATTCATATTTGTATCTTCTCCCCTCTCTTCTGGGGTCCAAAGGGATGGAAAGTAAAGCCTGCATTTTGCAGTCTTCTGGAACTTTAGAAAGCATAGATATTAGGAGCCAATTGATTCCTCTTTCCCCACCCTCTAGGGCTCTCTCATAGAATGCCCTCGTGAACTACATAATGTCATTCTAGCTAACCAGTAAGCTCAACACATTACTTTTTATCATGCTGAAATGACACACTGTGTTTAGGCTCACAGCTGAACCAGATTTTTCAGCTCATAATAGTAGTGTTGGGAGAACATCCATTTATAATATGGAGCCTCCAAGCTCAAAAAGAAAGATGTTAATTGCCAAAGTATCTTGATTATAGAGATGTTTACAGAATAAAATTAAAAAACACAACAAGAAAGAAAGTTTTTCTTGGGAGTAAATCCATATAAAAAGAAATCAATTAACTGCAACAAATGAAAACAAGCCAATAATTCACCACAAAATGCCTTAGAAGAGACATCGCCTATATGAATGACAGATGCAGAATAGCATGAACATCAAGTATGCAAAACCAAGGTTGAAAATTGACACCAGAAACATTAACTTGGTTTTTCTGTATTTTCAACATAACAATTAAGTTATTTTCATACTAACCCGGAAGACTTTAAACTAGAGCATCTTTTGTTTAGTTTACAAATTCCTCTTCTGAAAACACTGCCTTACCTTTGTTCATGTCAATCAGCTGCTTCTTCTTTTGCTGCCGCTCCAGTTTCTCTCGTTCAGCTTTCTCTTTGGCCAGCTTGGCTCTCTTGGTCTTCTCCTCCAATTCTCTTCTCTTGTTGTTTTCCTTCAGTGCCTCCTGCATTAGAAATGTTGAAAATAGGAGTATTCCATTATTTATGCACTGTAAATTAGGAAGCTGGTAATTTAATACACACAAATTTATGTGTCTGAGTAGACTTTGCTCATAATGGGGTGCCACTTGTTTCCTGAAAAGAGATTCATGTGCTTTTGATAACATTGAGTGAACAACTTTATTCAGTCAAAAAACTCCTGATTCTTTTTTTTGCTATAAGAAAAAATCAGGTATAAACGAAGTCAGAATATTACAGTTTGGGGAGGTGGGAAATTCAAGAATCATCTGTTGTAAAGAATTACTCAAGGACGATATTTTGCACAAGTGAAGCAGATTTCTACCTAGATTAGATACACTTAAAAGTGTGGTTTTGAAATACATAGTGCATACTAGACCAGTAATGAAATGAGGTGTTAATCTACTCTTTTATCATGTATCCAATAAGGGGGAAGAAAAAAAGTTAGTACCTAATGATCCCGAACACATAGCAATCTATACAACCCTTAGAGAGAGAGCAACATGAAATACTAATAGGTTTGAGAGAGACACAGAGAGAGAGAAAGATGATTAGAAATACTGAAATAGTTCTTCACAACTAAAACAGCAGGTAATGGCGATGGGGAGATGAAAATGCATGAAATTATTCTATAGCAACCCCCAGGGCTTATGTAGGCAAGATAATGGACCTACATCAGACATCTCAGGCAGAAACTTGAGGATGGCAAGTGGCACGCTGGCAGAAAGGCAAGTCCTCAGTGTGAAGGCACTTTAAATACAAGTTACTACAGTTCTGTTGGTTTCTACTGCAATTTAATTTACACTTTCTAAAATGTTCTGGCTGAGATTTTCAAAGGAGTCGACATGATTTAGATTTATAATGTGCATTGCCACTAAGGGAAGCTATCTGTCTGAATTTCTTAAATTCTAAAAACCCCAGCCTCTGTAAGCACAAATCATGCAAATGACAGACAAAACCTACAAATAAGAAGGAACATTTTAAAGTTTAAAAAAAAGCCCAGCATGATCTCTCTGCATATCTACCCAAATCAACTTCTGGGTTCTTTGAATGTTGGCAACATTGTTCCCATTTGTCAGCTGCTCACTCAAAAATCTCAGTACCTTCTCCCTTGCTGCCCAAACACCCTTATTTTCTGCACATTTAAGGGTATTGTGGAGACATGGCTTTATCATGATTAAATGTGAGCTAAATATTTTTGGCGAATAGTTTTTCCAGCCAGAAATTATACTTTGGCAAAATGATTTATGGATTTATGTTGAATTGGCTATATAATTTCAATTGCGCACAAAAATCAAAACATTTTGAAAAAACAAGTCAAATCAAAATATTTTTTGAAACATTCTGGTATTTTGGGTCGGAGTCACTAATAGTCCTTGATGAGGGTGGTCATGATGATGAGGTTGGTCTTCTTATAACTCTTATACGGTGTAGACGCTTGGGCTCAGGGTCGAGCCAGGACTCTGGGTCAATTCTGAGCCCATATGTTTGCACAGAAACTTTTAGTCCTGCAGCCAGAGCCCTGTAAGCCCAAGTCAGCTGACCCAGGCTAGCCACAGCTGTGTACCAGGGCTTTTATCTCTGTGTAGAAGTACCCTGAAATATCCCACCATACATGGCACCCTATTTAGTAGCTAATAACTTGATTTTTCCCCCAAAGGTGCTAAGTACCCATAGCTCTCGCTGATGTCAATGAAATAGAAGGTTCAGAGCTCCTCTGCAACATTAATTTTAAAAAATGGTATTTACAGAACCACTATATCACCGGACACTTAAAAGCAACAGTATTTTGACAGAAAGGGGAAACAAAGAAGAAATCAATATTTTATCCTTTTGGTTTTTGGACAGTTATGTCTCTGCACATTTGATCACAACTGGCAAAGACTTCATTTCATTGCAACTTCACAAACTGCAATGAAAGCAAATCCCCACAACCGTAAGGAAAATAAAAACAAATAAGAAATGTCACAGATTAACAAATGAGTAGCTCAGTAGCCACTGACATACTGTGGGTACACTAAGGAACACTCCATAATGTTTTACAGTAGAAAGGAATAACCTGGAAAGCAACTTGAAAAAAATGCATCTGAAAACAGGAAAAGCATCTGAAAATTTACATTTGGCCTTCAGACAAAAATCGTAACTGAAGTGAAAAAGAATTCTGCATGATCAGGCCCATTATCTGATAAAATTATGGCTACTCAGAACGGCCTTTGTTGAAAACTGAGTGGACAAGATGAGGGTCACTGATGCTAGACCATGAGTATTTAAAGGGAACCCTACCACCTCTAACAGAATTGATATCAAACCCAAATATATATATCTAAGGATGATCAAATGGAACATGTCAATAATCAAAGTGACTCCACCTAGTTTCTAATATCTGAAGTTTCCAATATTTTATTTTGTTTCAATACTTCCACTTTTTTTGAATGTGTTCATTTGTTACTGGTGCCCTTGAGAGCTTGGTCTACAAAATTACCTTTTATATAAAGCAGTTTCTCCTGGAAACATTAAAGTTCCTGATTTTCTCTTAGCCTCATTGTCCTCTTGTTATCCTCTCAGATAATTATGTGACATCTACCTCAGAATTTTAGAATTATTGATTATTTTTCCTGATTAGGTCTTTAAGGTGAATACTGTAAGCAGAACTGCATTTAAACTATTTAAAATACAACATTTATTTATCAAGTTTAATTTTTTTGACTAAATTAATATTTGAGATTATTTAATCAGTGTTTTATGCAAATGTATCACATGCTCTCCAAATATGATTCACAAGTTTATATGATATCTATCTAATAACATGCTCAGTCTCCATTAGATAACTAATTTTATGGGAATGAGGCAGTCTGAAGCAGATCACTTGTGGCATGCATGTTTATAAGAATATATTTATAATTATTTTCATGACACTTTTGAGTGTGAACAACTGCACACATGCATATTCATCTGAGATTTTGAAACATCCCCTCTTTCCGTTAGTATTCCTGATGCATATTCCCATAAACACAAAACTGACTATGCATGTGTCTGTGAATATGCACCGAGGCCACTATATTCAAAAGCTTTGTCTACACTTGCAATTGATTGACAAAACTTTTATCATTCACAGTTGCTTAAGACACCTCCCCTCACCCCGAATTACAAAAGTTTTGCAGTGACAAGCGCACATATGAATGTTGCTTTGTCAGCAGGAGCGCTCTCCTGCTGATAAAGCAAAAGCCACTCAGGGCAGCTAGAAGTATTTGGTTGGCAAAAGTGTGGACAAACAGCATTCACACACACAGACTTTAGTGACACAGTTTTATCACCATCGCCTTGTTACTAAAAGCTGCGTAATGTAGACATCACCTCAGGGGACAAAAGTTAGGTCTCTAATTCACATCTGAACATCCAAAATTGGTGAGAGTTGCACATGTTCAGAACTTCTGAAAAATCAACCAGAGCATTTAGGTACCTACATTCAGTTTAGGAATGAAATCCTGCTTCCTTGAAATCAGTGGTAGAACTCCCATAGACTTTGATGGGGCCAAAATTTCATTGCAAGTATCTTCCTCCAGGACTTAGATTTAAAAACTTTGGTAGGAGTGTATTCAGTTCCTTCCACATGTGAAACTTGCTTGTTATAAATGAGTAAAAGCAACAGGTTGGTTGAGTTTTTGATGGTGTGCTCATTTGTACTTTTATAATGGTATGTAACAAAATGGGGATCTGAAGGTCCCCACACCACTGGCAGTAGGGTAGCCGCATCACAGCTAGGAGGTCCAGGGCTTTCTGCTACCCATAGCTGGGAACTGTGGATGCTCCTGCTATATGCAGCAGGTGGGAGCGGAAGGGTACCCCATTTCTTGTGGCAGCCATGAGCTGCTGAGTTTCCTATTGCCTACAGCTTTGGAGGTCCACATCCCCTGTATTGGAGGGAGTCATAGGACATCCTAGGAGCCTATGGTGGCTGAGAACTGCACAAAGGTCACTGGAAGTCATGGCTTTCATGACTTATGTAACCTATGACTAAATCGCAGCCTTACCTATTGCAATTTGTCCTGCACAGGAACTTTCCAGATAGCAGGAGTTCATTGTTTTTTATTTACAAAATGGACTTACTACAGTAATCCTCTAACTTACTGTACTACACAAGCGGCATTAACTGCTTAACTTCATACTTTTGTCATTAGAAAGTATGTTTTTTATGATGTCAAAGCTTACTACCAAAACTATTGCACTGAACAATAACCTCCCTCAGTAACCTTTTCATTTTAGTTTTCTACATTATTCCCTTATACCTAATACATGTTATGTGATTTGGTAAGTACTTTCTCTACTTTTTCCATAAGTTCTTCTAGTTTATGCAAATGATATAACACAGACATCTATGTTACCAATCTTGCTGGTTCAACACCGGTAATATTTTGTACTTAAAAATTGCTTTTTAAAAAGTATGTGTGACTACAATGTAGCTCAACAATAACTCAAATTATATATCACCAATTGCAGATGTACTACAAAACTATGCATTGCTCTGAAAACGCTACATATTAAGTTAACAGTTACATGTCATTTCAGTGTTGCAAAACAAAAGCAAATCCAGAGAATAAAACAGTGCAGTGGACAATTGCAGCACATGTAAATATATGAATATATTCCATCTCAAAATATGAGTAAGTATATATAAAATCTCACAGCAATATGCTACATGAATTGTACAATTATTCAAAAAGACACATTTTGGTCTTTAATGAAAAGGTTCAGAATTATTTGTTCTACAAGGAGGTTTTGTCATCCACTTTTCTTTGTAAAAATGATCACTGTAATACAAAGAAAGATAAGGATTACATTTTAAAGAGGAAAGTGGTAGGTATAAGAAAGAGGCTGAGCGATCACGTTTGATGTGGCAGTTGTCGTCTTAGGGATTATGTTAAAAGTGGATTTGATTAAAGTGTATGAAAATCTTCAAATGAAGTTTCCACTTTTTACCCAGGATGCTAAGACAAAGGGGTATAAGAGAAAATCAAAGGAAAAAAAAACTTTTTAGCAGATGTTAGGAAATGCTTTTTCATGTAGAAAGAATCAAATTCATTCAGTGGTTTACTATGCAATGTTGTTTGGGCTAAAATATTTGGCTACCATTTAGGCTACATCTACACTACACATTTAGGCTACGTCTACACTGCACATTTATTTCGGAAAAAGCTATTCCGGAATAGTTATTCTGAAATAGCTTATTTCAAAATAGCAAGTCTAAACTGCAGGGAAGCCTCAAAATTAGTCAGAGGCAGGCTTCCCTAATGTAGACATGCTATTTCAATTTAGAGCCCCAGGAGGCACTGGGGAGGAATAAATTAGAATGGCCCTGCTAAGGGGCTATTTCGAAATAGCAGAAGTAGAGCATCTACACAGCCCCTACTTCGAAACAGGCATTATTCTTCGAAAAATGAGGTTTACAGAAGTCAGAATAAGCCTCCTGTTCTTTCGAAATTATTTCAAAATAATGCTATTGTTGTGTAGACGCTCACATTGTTATTTTGGAAGAACAGTCATTATTCCGAAATAACTTTGCTGTGGAGACACACCCTTAGAAAACAATAAGATTCTACCATAGCAGGGAATAAAGGCTTAAAAAAAAAGAAACAAAATCAGAGGACAAATCATGTTGCTTTCTTATGTAAAGTGCTCAAAAAGAATGCAGTACTTATTTCCTCAGGCATATTAATTCTGTGTCTTCGTTAGATCAGACACTATGAAACTGTCTAGTTAATGATTAGGATTAATATGACATTAAAATATGGAAGACATATGTAATTCTGTAAGTAAATTTAATTCTCTATAATCTGGTAAAATATTTGAGGAAGGAAGAGTCCAGGTTGGAACAATTATTTTGTTAATTATGAACTACTTTGGGGTCTAAATAGAACACACAAACATAATCTTAAGTATATTTGTTGGTATAGGGCACCAGACAGCTTTCAGGATAATATTTTTTTTCCTCATCATCACATTACGATCAAATGAAAAGTTCATTTGAGCTTATTTGTACAAATGACTCCCTCTCCTGACACAGAAATAGATTCATTGAGGAAAATTATCTGTTGTTTAGGGAGCTAGCTGAAGCAAAACATGAGTACATGTTCCCCCTTGTGTTTATTAGAATTCACTGAAGTAAGCCTCTTGTTTTCGGCACAGCCAGTTTACTGCTTAGCTTCCTTAAGAAGCAAATAAAAAATTAATGCATCTCTTACATGCTGTACATATTTTGAAGTTTGATGGACAAACAGATCTTTGCACACTAACACAGTTGTGACTAGAATCTCAAAGGTAAATTATTAAAACAAGAAAGAAAGAAACAGACGGTAGTGTGCAAATCTCTTTGGATATTAAGAATGCAGTTAGTTACAAAGCAGTCATGCACTGATAATGAAAGCTGGCTATGATCCCTAAGGCCTTCCTTTAGATTTGCCTTACAACCACAAAAAACACAATCCGAAGTTGTAAGGAAAAACTGCCTCTCTCGTCACAGCTCATTAGAATTATGAACTCTGATTAACTGGAAGTTAATCTATAAACTATAGGAAAGATTTTTTTTTAAGCCCCGCAGGTTGTCCATTTAAATGCTGCCATATAAAATAAGACAACGAACATGTTTTGTATCTGAGTATTTCATTACCTCTTTGGTATGAATGACAAATTCAAATAAAATGTTAGCTGAGTGATAAAGAAAAGAAAGGAACCCAGAAATACAATGAAACACAGTACAGTAAAAATTGTGTTATCCAGCACTTTACCAACTAGAAAGCTCTAGTAACCAACATTTCTGATATCTCCCTGTACAAATCTTCAATCTAGTAAAGATTACTATATTGCCCAGGACAAGTTATAAAACTGCATATTCTGCACTCTTATTTTAGACTGAGCAAGCTAATATCAGGGATGTATTAAAAACAAAATAAACAAAATAAGCAAAAAAAAGAAAAAAAATGCAGCTGCCAGGGTATGGTCATTACATATTCAGCCCAATCTCCTATCCCATTCACAATGACAACTGATGTTAATAATGATAACCCTGAAACACTGCAAGATCCTGAAGTACCTTCTGACTCATCAAAGAAAGATTAAATTATGTTCAGTACAGTTTTAGGGTTAAGTGTATTTTTAGTGATGTGGTTGCATGCCCTGCACTGCGCACAGTGATATGCAATGTCATAAGATAACCTATTGTATAAGTGTAGACAGGTAACATTTTCTAAGTGCTTCAAGAAACCAACCATTCTGCAGGACAGTACTACTGGATTGCTGTGTACCTGTATACCATTTTATACTTCATTCTATTTACTGTATTCTAATGATCTGAAAATAGGTATTTCATAGGTGAGTATAACTTTCACTTAACTTGAACTTTTCAGTTACCATATTTCCCAAGATGCTGGATAACAAAACTTTTACTGTTGTATTAGATGTAGTAGGCAAACCATGTGTTTCCCAGGAGATGAATATCAAACAATAAGAAGGGTAAAAATCATGCTCGCACAAATGTGATTCAACCTTAGATTTATGCATCAAAGGCATCATGCCTGACATGGAACTTCTGAAGGATGTCATTAGGCATAATAACTCCTGACTAAGGCTATGTCTACACTACAGAGGGTGTGTGTGTGTGTGTGTGTAAATGGCTGTTTTTCTGGGGGAAAAAACAAACAAACCTTCATTTACATCTACACTGCAATTGCATTGTTTTGAAAAAAAAATTGAAAGAACAGAGGGTTTTTTCCAATATTGGGAAACCTATTTCTAAGAGGAAGAAGCCTTTTTCCGAAAGAGCTCTTTTAGAAAAAGACGTGTGTGGACGGGAGAGAGGGAGTTCTTTTGAAAGAAGAGTAAAGAGGTAAAAGTACAAGTGCCTTGGTGGCCACTCTGTCCATAGCAATCACAGCTTACATGCAAGAGAGCATCCATTCAGAGTGGATGCTATCTTTCGAAAAAGCAGATTGCTTCTTCGATGCGCTTTTGCTGTGTAGACACTCTCTTTCCAAAGAAATTTTTTGGAAGATCTCTTCCGGAAAAGCTTCTTACATAAGAAGCTGGCAGTCTAGACGTAGCCTAACACAGCTACTGTGGTGTTTTCAGTAGGAAGATGAGCTTTGCTAAACAGCTTATTAACAACATCCCAGAAGTACTGAAGATGACAATTTAGGAGAGTAATGCAACAGTGGTCTGCAATGAGATCAGAGTGAATAAAGATCAAGTACATGCTATATGTCCTTTAACTCTGCATAATACATTTATGTGCTGTACATTTAAAGGAAAACTACCTTTATTAAAATAGAGTTTAGGAGAACAGATTTTGGATGACAGCCTTAAAGGCTACTTCCATCTAAATATTTTAAATTAAAATCTTGAGATCATAAATGACATAAAAACCCTAATTAAGATAATTAACAGAAGATTTGAAATGAGAACTTACACTTCAATAAATATACCTTTCTCATTAAAAACAAAATGACAGCAAACTTGCTTCACAGAGATTTTTAGTTCTTTTTCACTTGAAGTTAAAGAAATGAAATCTTCATGCAATTTTTAAATTAGCCACTAGTTGTTATAAGTTCAATTAGGTAACTGTCACAATAGAACACAGCCACAATGATCAAGTCAGGTGAATAAAATAAAATAAAAAAGGGAGAAAAATAAAGGAATACAAAGCCATTTAAATCTGGCTTATGAATTCAGTGGCCACAAGTAGCTGTTGTTAATGAAATGACTAGGTGGTCTTAGTCCAGTGTCTACTGAATAGAGCACGGTAGCATAACAGTCATTGATCTTGTCAATATCAGCACAGACCAAATGAACTATGCAACTGAACTATTCTCCAAAAGTGGTCCTTCTGGGTCAGGGTGGAGGCTCATTGGTAAATCATTGTTTCATGTCTGATCTGTGTGCTCAGAGAGGACTCAGTTTGCCAGCACTGTATTCCTTTAAAATCAAGGTGAAATAATACTGTAAGATCGCTGTCTAGAGCACAGCTCGAGTGTAAGGCCTCAGAAACGATGCCACATTCTCACCTTGATATTGGAAATTAAAAATAATTCTCAGGAGGAAAGTTATCTGTTGAAAAACCTTCAGGAGAGTTAATGGAGAAAGTGAGGACTGCTAAGAGTGGCACAGAACCTGAGAACAGGCGTCATGTAAGTTAATTAATGCCTGTATAAAGCTGTAGAGAGTAAAAGGGAAAGGCGGCTACAGCAGCTTCATTCATAAGGCAATGGATGGGAAATCTGAAGGAATTGGTGTGGAGACCACTGTGCAATGTTTCTGTTTATCATTTCATTAGGATTTTTAAATGAACATTGTTCAGATTAATTTTTCATTGTATCTCAGTTTTGATCAGTGGTTTTAAAATCTTTTATCAGTTTTTATCTCCATGTTCTTTTAGTACTTCTTATACTTGAGTTTAAAAAGGATCTATGTACTCAGCACTTCAAATATGAACATGAAGCTTCAATCCTTCTTAGCCTAAATCATAAACATATGGCTCCTGCCTTAACAATACACTGCATATGTGGCTTGTGGTGGGGATGAGGACAGACTTCTGGCAGCGATTTAAAGGGCCTGCAATTCTAGCTACTGACACTGCCAAGATAGTGACCATATTGGCTGAAATCTCCAGGCCTTTTTAAAATCTGCAGGCACTGGAGCAGCTGCCCTATTTCCACCTCCTTTCAGCAGTCCTGGCCTCAGGGAAGGAATCACCACATCATTAAGGTCTCTCCTTTGGAGAAAAGCCATCTACCTTGTGATTTTATCCTGAAGATGACCCAGTTTTGGTCCCCACCTCCCCAACTCTATTAATAGTTTACTGTCCCTGAACTTCCCTTCCCTCAAGTATTATTTCTTTACTTACAAAGAAGTTGTCTGGCTTCCTTCTAATTCCTCAATTTAAGATGGTCATTGGGAGATTTTAATTTTCATTTTGACAAGTTAGACAAGACAGCAAGGGGATTTAAGGCACTTACCAAACACTTGAGTTTTTGCTGCACACTATTTTCCAATAATCAGAGTAATGTTTCTGATTTAATTTTTTGCACTGGAAAATGTTGGTGAAAAACTTTTTCATGTTCCTGATTCATCTGCCATTTATTTTTCCATAGCTGCTATCCTTACACTGGTAGTATCTCCATGGACCTGCTACTAACTATCCTGAATATGGATATTTAACCATAACATTGTAAGCTGGTGAGATAGCTACGTCTCCGTTTATTTATTCAATTTGCCAGACTCTCAAGACATGTAGTAACTCTTCAACTTGGTCACGTTTGTTTATTAGGGCTGACAAGTGACTTGAGAACATTTTGTAAGTACCTACATGCAGAATCAAGATAGACTCTTCAATCTAGCAAGCACAGGTATGACGAAATGTGGTCGCTGGGTTCTGAAACTCAATAAATCTGACTGGAAATAACGTTAATTAATGAGGTGAATTAATCACTGGAACAATTTACCAAAGGTGGTGGTAGCCTTTCCATCACTGACAATTTGAGATTTAGATTGGATGTTTTTATTAAAGACAAACAAACAAATTAACAAAACCCAGCAATGCGCCGTTTAAGCCAGAATAATTTCATGGAAGTTCTGTGGTCTGTATTGTGCAGGAAGTCACACAAGATGATCATGTGATCCTTTCATTCTTTACGATCTTTGAATCTATTAGCAGTGGTCATATAACCATGGCACCTAGGATCCCCGGTCCTGCATCAGGATTTCATTGTGCTTGCCACTGTACAAACATAAACCATTGTTTATTATTGTTATTAAGAATCCACCATTCTATGAATAATGGTCTCTGGGCTGAGCACTTTCATTTTAAGCAATGAATAGAAAGCAAACAAACAACTGGAAGGAAGGAATGACAAGGTTAACTGAAATGGCATTTGTGCTAACACACACTGAAAACTAACAGTGAAAAACATTTTTTTCTTTTGATAGAATTTTAACAAATGTTCATTTCCCTCCATTTTCAAGTGAGAAGAGACAACTTAGCTCTATGAAATGTGCGAACACTTGGAATACTTATGAACTAATGCTGGCTGTCAATTCATTAACAGTAAGTCATGCTTTACATTGTTCTTGGGCACAAAGAACAACTTTTTTACCACTGAGTAACCTTAAAGTGCATTCTCCTTAGATGCTGACTGACTGACTGACATTGTTGATACAAAACTACAGCTGAGTTTAGTTTCGCTCTTTTACAGGTACCCATCTGTCTACAATGCCAGTTGATAAACTGCCTATATCTGTTGAAATGTTTACTCATTTTGGACTACAAACTAGGGTTTCCAGATGGTTGAAACAAAAATACGGAACACCCTTCCCCCCCCAGAAAAAACTGGGAAAAAATTCTGTTGAAGGGGAAAAAAAAGGGGGGGGGGAGACCAAAGTTATAAAACTGCATATTCTGCACTCTTATTTTAGACTGAGCAAGCTAATATCAGGGATGTATTAAAAACAAAATAAACAAAATAAGCAAAAAAAAGAAAAAAAATGCAGCTGCCAGGGTATGGTCATTACATATTCAGCCCAATCTCCTATCCCATTCACAATGACAACTGATGTTAATAATGATAACCCTGAAACACTGCAAGATCCTGAAGTACCTTCTGACTCATCAAAGAAAGATTAAATTATGTTCAGTACAGTTTTAGGGTTAAGTGTATTTTTAGTGATGTGGTTGCATGCCCTGCACTGCGCACAGTGATATGCAATGTCATAAGATAACCTATTGTATAAGTGTAGACAGGTAACATTTTCTAAGTGCTTCAAGAAACCAACCATTCTGCAGGACAGTACTACTGGATTGCTGTGTACCTGTATACCATTTTATACTTCATTCTATTTACTGTATTCTAATGATCTGAAAATAGGTATTTCATAGGTGAGTATAACTTTCACTTAACTTGAACTTTTCAGTTACCATATTTCCCAAGATGCTGGATAACAAAACTTTTACTGTTGTATTAGATGTAGTAGGCAAACCATGTGTTTCCCAGGAGATGAATATCAAACAATAAGAAGGGTAAAAATCATGCTCGCACAAATGTGATTCAACCTTAGATTTATGCATCAAAGGCATCATGCCTGACATGGAACTTCTGAAGGATGTCATTAGGCATAATAACTCCTGACTAAGGCTATGTCTACACTACAGAGGGTGTGTGTGTGTGTGTGTGTAAATGGCTGTTTTTCTGGGGGAAAAAACAAACAAACCTTCATTTACATCTACACTGCAATTGCATTGTTTTGAAAAAAAAATTGAAAGAACAGAGGGTTTTTTCCAATATTGGGAAACCTATTTCTAAGAGGAAGAAGCCTTTTTCCGAAAGAGCTCTTTTAGAAAAAGACGTGTGTGGACGGGAGAGAGGGAGTTCTTTTGAAAGAAGAGTAAAGAGGTAAAAGTACAAGTGCCTTGGTGGCCACTCTGTCCATAGCAATCACAGCTTACATGCAAGAGAGCATCCATTCAGAGTGGATGCTATCTTTCGAAAAAGCAGATTGCTTCTTCGATGCGCTTTTGCTGTGTAGACACTCTCTTTCCAAAGATAGAATTTTTGATAGAATTTTAACAAATGTTCATTTCCCTCCATTTTCAAGTGAGAAGAGACAACTTAGCTCTATGAAATGTGCGAACACTTGGAATACTTATGAACTAATGCTGGCTGTCAATTCATTAACAGTAAGTCATGCTTTACATTGTTCTTGGGCACAAAGAACAACTTTTTTACCACTGAGTAACCTTAAAGTGCATTCTCCTTAGATGCTGACTGACTGACTGACATTGTTGATACAAAACTACAGCTGAGTTTAGTTTCGCTCTTTTACAGGTACCCATCTGTCTACAATGCCAGTTGATAAACTGCCTATATCTGTTGAAATGTTTACTCATTTTGGACTACAAACTAGGGTTTCCAGATGGTTGAAACAAAAATACGGAACACCCTTCCCCCCCCAGAAAAAACTGGGAAAAAATTCTGTTGAAGGGGAAAAAAAAGGGGGGGGGGAGACCAAAGTTGCTGAGCAAAAAAAAAAAAAGGACTCCAATTAAGCCAAAAAAAATTAAAATAAAACATCATTAAAACAGCATGTCCCCTTTAAGAGTTAGTGCATAGGGATAGGAACAGGGGAGCGGTTGAGCACTAAGACCCAGGGGAAAGCATTACTTCCCCTAGGTCTTTTGGCAGGCAGCCGTTTTGTGCCGGCAGCCTTGGGGAACCAGGTAAGCATGGGGGCTGGGGCGTTGGGAGCCAGGTAGGGGGTCGGGGGGGGGCAAGGAGCCCAGGTGCTGAGTGTTTGTAGGGGTTGCTAGGTGCCCGGCATCTTCGCCTCCTGGCTGGGGAAAAATTCAAAAATACCAGAGATTTTAGGTGTCCAGTATTCTCTGAATTTTTTACCAGACAGGATCCGAAAATATCACACACCTGGCAACCCTATTGGCAACCCGACCACACTCAGCAACCGGGCCCAGCCCCTGCCCTCCCCTACCAGCCCCTCCCTCCTCAGCCCCCCTTCTCCCTCCGAGCTCTCCCTCTTACCAGTTTTGCAGGGGAACTCTCTTCCCGCACAGAGTAAGAAAACACGAGGGCCACCAGGAAAACAAAACAAAGAAACAAACAAACCCAAAGGCCTTAAAGGAGCGATGCTGGGTTGTTTTTTATTTTTGCTTAATATCTGTTGGGGTCTTTTTTTTAGGGGGGGAAAGAACTCAACAACTTTGGTCTCCCCCCCTTTTTTCCCCTCAACAGTATAGGGTATTTTTTGGGGGTGAGGAAGAGGTGTTCGGTATTTTTGGTTAAGCCATCTGGCAACCCTATCAATATGTGCTTATAAATGTATCTTCAAAAAGTTATGAGCCACCCTTCTTATTTTGGGAGTCATTCTCTAAATGCCTAGGTAACTGAGATATAATACAGTTTTGTAGTGGTGGGGTCTGAAGGTATACTTGAAGGGTATAATTTGATTGAAAACAGACATTAAATTTATAAGAAAAGAGTTTTGCTAAACGAATGCACTGGAATCCTTCAAGGAACTGTTAGCAAAACAAAGTTAAAACACAGAGAATGTAGGTAATTAGAATGCAATTTATGTGACCCGAGGTGTGACTTTGTCTGAAATAATGAAAAATGGCTGTGGTTTTAACTGCCCTCTCCCTTTCTCAGGAATTGAGAGGAGGTGGCAGGAAGCAGAGGTAGTCATAAGCTGAATGTGTGGTGAAAGGAGGTGCAGATACGGCTTTTGTAATCAAAATGATAGACAGTTCTCTATTTCTGGCATCTCTAAATGGAGCCATAACAGCTCAATGGTACCATCACGACCTATGAGGAACATTTGACTAGATTACTGGACAGGATTACTGTCAATTGTATTTGACTATTTGTAGTCATATGGTTGACAGGCTTCCAGATTTAAAGCTATCCCTTGATGACTGACGACTAGCTATACAATGTATTTTCTTACTGTTATAATCATGACATGACAATACCAAAATAACACCACTTTTCCTGCACAAGGCTTATCATGTGGTAGTAAAAAAGATTTAAGAGAAACAATTAGACATTTTAATGGCAGCTTAGTATGTGGAGGAGGACAAGTGATACAAGAAAAGTTACACATCTGGACAAAAACAAAAAAGTCAGGGTTGTTTGGCTAAGTGCCCTTATCCAGAGCACCAAGTATTTCTGCCTTAGAGTACAGAAAATATATTGATAGTAATCTATATCTGTAGCTGCTCACAAACAACTGAGAAAGATCAGCATCCTACATTGCTTCCATTATGACTTCCTTTCTTCCAGATGCTAAGGGATAATACAATTATTTATGAATAGGGAACATTTTGCTGAAAAATCATATGTGAAGAGAAACTGCAAAGGGAATTTTCTCTGATTTCCAGTCGCTGATATGCTTCGATCAGGCCAATGAGAGATAGCGTTTGGCCTAACACTGACTGTTTTGGACTTTAAAAAAACTTTAATATCTTGTCATTTATCATAATAACGTGTGAAAACCTAGAATAGATTTCATTTTTACATTAGACAAAAAAAGCAAGATCCCTAAAATGATGTTAAAAGATCAATTTATCTATTTAGGCCCTTTTAAAATTTGCTGTGTAAGCATGTATATCTTTTGTACATTAATTGAGACATATGTCTGAAAACTAATTTTATTCTAAATTCATTTTATTAAAGATTATTTTTCTGTTATCTGCAATATGTTTAACTTTTGATGACCATAACAATTAGAGAAGAAAAACACAGATCTGCTTCTGATCCAAAGTAGCCATAATCTGCTTCAAATAGCAAACAAGGATTGATGACTATTTTTCACTCAAAAATGAGCAATCTAATGATTCTGTTTTAAATACTCATTGAAATCATTCACTCTGCACATCTCTGAAAAAACAACAACGTGAGTTTACCGATAAGATTAAATATCTTAGTAACATTAACGTGACTTGACCTCAGTGGCTTTAGTCTTGTGTAAATTGAAATCTCTCCCAGAAGTTTCAGAGGAGGCATTCACAGCTTATTTCTGAGTTAATTTATTTTTCACTTTTCTTTTCAATCTATCTTTAAGAACCTAAATACAGTAACATACATCTGGCTGTACCAAAGATCAGAAGTCTATTTACTTTAGTATCCTGTCTCTGATAGAGAAAGATGTAGCAGAAAGGGAGGGGGGAAAAACAGTAGGTGAACAATTATGTAAAAACTTGAACATGGGGAATTTTATTTCCTACCCTATCAGTTGTTTTGCTTATGCCCTAAAGCATGAGGGGTTATACTCATTCCAGTAAATCTGTGAATAGTTTCATTATGTACATAAATACAGAATTATGTTTTGAACTGTACTCAATTCTTGCCTTCAGGTATGTCTTGTGGCAGTGAGGTCCAAACAATATACATCATCACAGCTTTAATTAGTTCAAAAACATTTGCCTTTGTTTTACCAAATATCCTCTTGCAAGTGGGAGTAAGAAGAGGTGCTCAGAGAGGGGGGCTTGAGGGATGGGGAGAGTGGCGGTATAGTCTGAGACAGAGCTACGGGTTGAGAATTAGAAAGTTGTCTCTGCTCCAATGGATACTTTAGTGAAGAAATTCTCAAGTGGACTGAACATTTATTGGTGCTGTGAAGTACCTAAACTGGTGAGCTGAGAGAGTAAGCAAAAAAACAAAAACAAAAAACAAACAAAAAAACGAAGAGGTGCCCAACCAGTTCTGAACTAGCCACACTCATCAGCAAATAGCCACGCTCAATGGGCCAAATAGACACATGTAGTTAGTGTGTTGGACACCACAGCACTATACAAATTACAGGTTTACCTTGTAACAGAATAATTAATATTTAATTCAGCATATGTCTTGTGAAAGGACCATACTCATTTTCTACTTCAGTTATTTTAAAGAACAGAATTAAAAGATAAGAAACTCTAGACAAACTAAGTAGTGTAAAGACTTCAGATTGGGTAATGGAATTTTACACACTATTTACATCTGTTATTAGACCAATCTATAGTTTACACCAATATTTTTAGAGACTGTAATGATGCTATTTCATTAGTTATATATTTCAAAAATACAGGAGAAATTCTTAGGACATTGTTCTCCTCTGTTTGCAGTCTGACTTTGATTTCTACCCAGGTACTATTTTAGGTAACAGCTGCATAGCATTTTATAGAACTTCAGCTTTAACGTGCTCAGTTTTCCACTGTCTTATACAAGCTAACAGTGCATATCATAGGTGGGATGTGGAAAAAATATTACATCCTGTCATGAACTCACACAGCTGGAATCAGCATTTCCCCCTCCCTCTGTACATCTCTGCAGACCTCCTTATAGGTGGTCATGGTTGGGAAGGGGGTGGGGTGGGGGAAACTGTGGCAATTAATCACAACATTCACTGACTTAGTAATATAAGGAGGCTGCTAATAAAAAAAAAGGTTGAAACTGATACACAGAGGGAGCATATAGCAATGTGAACATGACAAGGAATATGCCTTAGCACTGAGCATAGACATGGGGCACCATTTCCAGAGCACCCATTTCTCTTCTCCAGCTTTGGCCCAAGATTGATCTTTATGTTTAGAAGAAATTGTACCCCAACTAGTGTGTGCATGCGAACATGTGCGCTAGAGAGAGAGAGAGAGAGAGAGTGATAACCCAGCTGGGCCTATAGGCAGTATTAGGGATCATGAGAACTTACTTGCTGCATAACAAGTTAATTGAGATGTTGGAAGAAGAATGAGCAAAGTGGCATGTAATAAAGAAATGGTTTATTCCTCTTTTCTAATCCAGCTCATCAAGGTATTTCCATAGCCTTATCCTTTAGCCAAATTACTTAACTTTACAGTGAAAGAAAATGCTGCAGTCTGAAGTTTATAAATTGCGGAAAAGTCTGGGGAAAAGTTTGATTTAAAATAAATTCTCAACTCACTGCTACCCTCCTCACCCCCACTGGATTGCAGCAAAATCTACATCGATAGAGTGCTTATGAACAGATATCAATATCCCTGTATTAAATCAACAGAGAACAGTAGAGGGACATGTCAGAGTCATGACTATCTAATTTGGTGCCTGAGGCAAGACCATCCTTGGCATGGGCAGGGGCACTGACGTGGTGTGAGGCATGAGAGAAGACAACGTAGTAGCAAGTGCCTCACTTGCCTCGCTCTTGTTATGGCCCTGGGACATGTCATGCAATATGTCTACAAATTGTACTGCTTTGCAGAATACTTCTCCCTTTTCTGAAATATTCATGCAGCAACTTATCTTCTCCCTCCTCCTACAATGTATGGTCTTGAGGAAAGAAGAGTGAGCCAGAAATTTGAGTTGGCAGGTACAGATGGAGAAGCAGTTTAGGCAGGGGGTGTCTGACACTGAAGATGACGACATCAGACTGCTGCATACCATTTCAGCAAGTGTTGTCTGACACTGATGATATCATGAGAGCACTTTGTACAATTCTGACCCTGACTATTCTTACAACAAGTTGAATAAAGGCGAGGACAGTACACTTCACAAAACTGGCAGAGGACACTAAGCTGGGAGAGGTTACAAGCACTTTGGAGGACTGGATTACAATTCAAAATGTTTAAAGAACTGGTCAGAAATCAAGATGATGAAATTCAATAAAGGCCTCTGACAAACAACTGCACTTAGGAAGGAAAAATCAAATGCACAACTACAAACTGGGGAAATAACTGAGTAGGCAGCACTACTGCAGAATAATACCAACACACTAGAGTAGATCACAAATTGAATACAAGTCAATAACATGATGCTCTGTCAAGAAAAGAATAAATGTAATTGTGGGATATATTAACAGGCATGCCATATGTAAGGGACAAGACTTTCTCAACTTCATAGTGGAGAGAGCTCAGATGAGAGTCTGTGTTCAGTTTCAGACACTTTACTTTAAGAAAGACAAATAACCTGTTTGGCAGAAAATATCCTGAGGAAAACAAGAACAACAATGAAAGTGGGTTAGAAAGCATAGGTCTTCAGGCTTAGGCATGTGCACACGGAACCTCCTGATTTTCAGGACACAGGAATCAGGTCATAGTCTTAAAAAGGTAATTTTATTAACAAAACAAAGACGACATACTTGGTAAAGCATACATGGTTGTTGGGTGTTACATAGCTACTAAACTATTTAAAGCACAGAGCATTGTTTTCCTGGGATTCACTTTCAGTTACTGTATACAGAGGGAGGGAAAATTAAATCAGCACAGAGAAGTCCCACAAACCAAGTAATAAAGAAAATAACCTGATCAGATCTAACTACATGTTCCCTGTCCACTCACATCTGTTGTTCCAAGGTTCTCCTTCTAGACATGGATATTGCTGAAAATTCCATGTCTGGCTACCAAGGCTTACTTCAGCTCTCCCTCCCAGAACTCACACAAAAAGGAGACTGAAAGAGGCAAAACCAGTTTCATTTCAATTTTTTCATTCTTTTCCCATTGGCTCTTGAGGCTTCTTGCCAATGCTTCCTGTGCTGGGTTTAACCCTTTACAGGCAACCCAACTGAATGCTGGGATGTCTAGAAATCCACCACAGAGATGGATAATAGTTTGCACAGACAGACTGAACATCTTTATTCAGACTGAGCTACCTATTTTAGAGTCTCAAAATGAAGCTACACAGGTTAATGTGCTAACTTTAAATATTTTGTGTGATGGTGGGAATAGTGCAGATTGAGCCTTGCCACAGAAACCTGTATGAGTAACCTTCAGACTGAAAAATACATTTATCCTTAGTACAAAATATATAAAAATTACTGTGCCTCCATTAACAGCACATACATGTATACCTCACCTGATATGATTATCTCAGACTCAGACAGCATATTTAATATGTAAGTATAAAGATGTGAGTAACTGAGATGAATTTATAAATGTTAAATTAAAATGTGCACTTTTCATATAACTTATTAAACATCTATGGGCTATATACTCAGCTAATATAAGCTGGCATAAACCACGTGAATCAGTTAAGCTATGCTGACATACATCAAGTGAAGGTCTAGCCAATCTGGAGAAAGCAGATGTGAATGAGAGGGAGGTGAATCCTGTCACCTTTGTTCATATGCATGTGTCTTCATTAAGGTAGTCAAAAGTAAAACAAAAACTTCTTGTAAGCTAAGTAGTATTGGTAAATCAAGTTAATTTGATTATTCCCTGGAGGCACAGTGTGATATTTACCCCTCTTTTCCCTACCTACTTCCCTACCTACACCCTCTTTAGGAAAAAAAAAATTATTCTTAAAAAAAACAAAAACAAGCCAGACACACGGACTGGCTAGGAATAATAGCATTTAGGACCCAAATGCTAATCAGAGATACAAAGCTTATTTTCAGACTTTCTAGGTTCTTGCATGCTAAACTGCAATGTTCTTCCAAAAAGTCTTGTCCCTCAATTTCAGAACAATGCAAATATTGGAGTCAAAATGACATCCATGCAGGTTTTTATTTTATCATTTTTCAAAGATGGATCTGACTTTCCATGTAGAGCACGTGTGTGTGAGAGAGACACAACATTTAATATGCATACCTAAACAACAATCAAATCCAAATATGCTTCTGTAAGAATTATGAACTAAAAGATTGGCTCAGGGGACTGCAAATCAATAGCTCTAGGATGAGAAAATTTAATCTGTTTCTAAACTGTAAACTTACCTGCCATTTTCTGTTATAGGATCAAAACAGACAGTCTATTAGATCAATGAACACTCAGGGAAAAGAAAAACATCACTGAGAAAGTTCCATGCAAAACCTGATAATGTTGAATCATTGTTTTATCAGTGTTTACTTACCAAGAACATATTTCGGAAGTTGCTTAGATCACCAAAAAATTCTTCTATAGATATTGCTTTGGGATCAAAGGTAAAGTACTCTCCCAAATTCTCATATAACTTGGTCATGTTATTGTGCATGTTGGACAACTTTTCATACTGGTCTCGGGCACTCTGAGCAAAGCTGTAAGCTTGTGTTAAGGAATATCATGGAAATATAACCATGTCAGTGTTAAAACAAACAATAACACAAAAATTAAAATGCTAATTTAGTGGATATTACTCCATAATTTAACCTAATTGTTACTGATTTTTCCAGGGGAAGGGAATTACTAATACTCAGGAATATTCCATCACTGGTTTGCAAACTTCTCCTTGTTCTGGTCCCACATTAATGGTGAAGATCCTTCTGCTTAGTTACCTGAAAAAAAATACTCAACAGTATTAGAGACAAAATTAAACAATTCTGCCATAATGCAATAACCGCTGAGCTCCATTTTGCCTCTATAACATCTATGTGCTCTCCATCAGTGAAGGATTTTATGTCTATTTCTACTGTATTGCTTTTCATTTTCCCATAGCCACCTACTGAATAGATCTCTCACTTTGCAGCTTGGTTATGTGCTTTTGTGTGCATCTTGTAGCTACAATTTTGAACACTACTGAACTTAAACCAAATACCAAAGTAGCAATTTAGGGTGCTGAGAGGTGGGGATTTTAAAATTATTTTTCTTTTAAAGATTAGTTGATCTGAAAAAAAATTCTAAGACTTCTGGACTAGCAGAAAGCATCAAGGCAAGTGCTACTTGGCGAAGGAAGTCTAGATACTTCACAACTGTGACTAAAGTGGTTTGCTGGACTATATTTGAGAATCAATACTTTAAATGTGTAACATTTAACACAATGAACATAAAAATAGCAAGTGCAAATAGATACTTTAACCCTTAAGATGTCAATAAGGCAGCCTCATCAATTTCAAGACAGAGGTGCTTCCCTGTCTCCTGTATCTGGATGTGACTGGAAACATGAGTGATATGAACATTAAAAATTGAACATCAATAGTAAATTGTCAATCTTCAACAACAGATTGGGAATGAAATGGTAGGGATGTTTATAGGACTCAAGTATGCACAGTGTCTATCCATACTGTTACTGTCTGAAACAAGTACTTATAATGCCCTCAATTTAATGAGGGAAAAAACATTGTTTAAAATGTCACAAGTCTGTTGTATGCTGAAGTATATGGCACATTTATATTAGTAACTGAAGAGGAACTAGAAATCAAGTAGAGATTCACTTGACCTTCACAATAGCTTTCATTAGAAATTGGGTATAATTATCATGTCAAATGAAAGGAAGCCATTTTATGTAAAAACAACATTTATCCTATTTTCAAAACAGCACATTGGAGAATATTTAACAGTTAACATGCATTATTGAAAGAAGAACTAAAAAAGAGTTTCTCATTATTTCCCTTAAAGGTTAAGAACAGCTTCAATACACTGTTCTCTTTCGCTGTTTAAGATCAAGCACACGTTATCTTTAAAACTGGTAGCCTTTCGTTAAACAAGTTCTTCTGACCCAGAACTGCAGTTGATGAAATTGCTCTGCTGTACATAAAATGATAATATCCAACTGAGAAACAAAACAATCCAACAGAGAAGTAATCAAGTTGTGACACCCATGAATCTAGGTTGAAACTCTATTCTTAACATTTCCATTATGCTTAGGTATTGGTCATGCCTCAAAAGATTATGGAATATTAGAAGCTAAATGCAATGCAATACCAAAGTGAAAAAAAAGTTCTATAAAAATAGATCTAATATTTTGCTTGAATTTTCCTTGTTTGGGTCTAAGTGATGGTGTCAAATCTCTCTCTGAAATACAATGGAGAACATGGAGAAGTTTGTGCAAAGGAGTCTACTTCTTTCTAGGTAATCTGTCATTCCAAATAATTTCAAATGTATCAATTCTGTTTAATCATTTTTAGAAGACTTTCAGTAGCTTTTAAGACAAATTTTACTGTAATTTATATGCACATATTTTTGAAGTAATGGGAAATGACCAAATTTGGTTTATTTCATACAAACCTTGAAGATATGTTGTATTGCCCTATGTATGTTATTGTTACAACTTAATGAGTTACTCTCAGATTTGAAATAAGAACTGTACTTACTCCTAAACTGTGTCCCCAACTTGCAGCACCTCCACTTCTTTATTTAATCCTGCAATTCCTTACATTTTAAAATTTCAAAATCCTGCGTGCTATGCAGTATGTAAATTATTACTGAAGAAACGAATTCCATGGATGTACAAAGAGAAACATAACCTCTTTTTCTCCATCACTGACAAGATTCTTTAGGAATAGTAGGGAGCTGCACCCTCAGCTCGTGGTGCTTCAGTGCTTGCCTGCCCCCCTCTGTCTGGACACTTTGCTTCACTGAGAGAGCCTGTTGGCATTGATGATGCTGATGACATCATTCTGTCTCCTGGAAGGAACATTCTATCATCCAGAAGGAACAACACACACACACACACACACACACACACACATAGAGAGAGAGAGAGAGAAGTACAGTATGCCTAAATGCTCGACTACACATTTCCTTATCAAAACAAAATCACAATTATCTGCAAATCAAAACAAAGCAAAAAAGAAAAGGGAAATTGGTTAGATTACAAGATGGATGAGATATAACCACAAAGTCTGTTCACAACAGAAACCTGCACAGTATAGACACTCCACTGAAAAAGCAAATGGGACATGTGGTGAGTCGTTTGCTTCTCTTGCTTATAGAATCATAGAATCATAGGACTGGAAGGGAGCTTGAGAGGTCATCGAGTCCAGCCCCCCGCCCTCAAGGCAGGACCAAGCTCCGTCTACACCATTCCTGACAGATGTCTGTCTAACCTGTTCTTAAATATCTCCAGAGAGGAAGATTCCACCACCTCCCTTGGCAATTTATTCCAATATTTGACCACCCTGACAGTTAGGAATTTTTTCCTGATGTCCAATCTAAACCTCCCCTGCTGCACTTTAAGCCCATTACTCCTTGTCCTGTCCTCAGAAACCAAGAGGAACAATTTTTCTCTTTCCTCCTTGTGACACCCTTTTAGATATTTGAAAACCGCTATCATGTCCCCCCTTAATCTTCTTTTTTCCAAACTAAACAAGCCCACTTCATGAAGCCTGGCTTCATAGGTCATGTTCTCTAGACCTTTAATCATTCCTGTTGCTCTTCTCTGTACCCTTTCCAATTTCTCCACATCTTTCTTGAAATGTGGCACCCAGAACGGGACACAGTACTCCAGCTGAGGCCTAACTAGTGCAGAGTAGAGCGGCAGAATGACTTCACGAGTTTTGCTTACAACACACCTATTGATACAACCTAGAATCATATTTGCTTTTTTTGCAACAGCATCACACTGTTGACTCATATTCAACTTGTGGTCCACTATGACCCCTAGATCCCTTTCCGCCATGCTCCTTCCTAGACAGTCGCTTCCCATCTTGTATGTATGGAACTGATTGTTCCTTCCTAAGTGGAGCACTTTGCATTTCTCTTTATTAAACTTCATCCTGTTTACCTCTGACCATTTCTCTAACTTGCTAAGGTCATTTTGAATTATGTCCCTATCCTCCAAAGAAGTTGCAACCCCACCCAGTTTGGTATCATCTGCAAACTTAATAAGCGCACTCTCTATCCCAATATGTTCCATTGTGCTCAAGCAATAAGTGACGGGAATTTTATTTGCTAGTGTATCTGCTTGTCTGTACCAGAAATTCTTATGGCTGGTGCCTTGATCCACTCTATGTCACTTTCCACAGTAGAACACTGACTGAGGTCCTTCTTTCTGAGAGTATGACTGAGTATTAAGCATAACGTTTCTATAGCAAGACAGGGATGGAAACTTGAGTTACTGCTCAGTTGTAGAGGACTGTTATAGGTTTTATATTTCTGTCTCCCTAAGCGTGAAGATGAGAATGGCAATGAGTTTACTATTTTGTCTGGTTCCAGTAAGGATGTTAAACACACCTACCTGCAACTGCAATGCTATGTTTAGTATGTCAGAAACTGACATACCTAGCTACCTGTAAACATCTGGGCCAAAGAATTTTACAGCCCTAAGAAAACTGTAAAATAACTAATTCTGACTGCTACATACTCTACATACTGTGAATGTTTTGCCATCTTTGCTGCTTTGTGGCTATTAGCCTTGATTTTATTAGGTTTCAAGACAAATTTGATATAAAATTAGGATTATGATTTCTATTTGGGGGCATGTTTGGAAATGAAGGGATTTGTTTCACTTGCTGTTTTATTCTTTCGGCTAGAAAATACTCCACCAAGTTAATAAAACAACTGTATCTAATAATCATCTATGTAACATTCCATACATTATCCACAGCAAAGCTTTGAAATTTGTATTTTATTGGTTCTCAGATTAAGAGGTTAGTGTATGCATTTTATATGCTTTTCAGTGTACTTCCTTCTCTCATTTTAATTTTAATCTTACTGCAGATGGCAACTGCTTTTAAATCAGTTTGAGAATTTTGGAGTACCAAATTAGAATGTATGAAGTGGCATTATTTTAGTTTAGAATAATAACAACAACAATAAAAGAGATGATTTAAAAAGCCATCTGTTTCTTTCTAATTTTCAACTTCACTTAACCTTCAGACAGAACATAAAATAAAAGGTTCAGTAATTGAAATAAAAAAAGAATTTTATTAGATAATATAGTATCACTCATTGCATGACTTCTTCCCAAATAACTCTGAAGTAACCTGAAATATAAACATTTGGTTAAACAAGCCAGATAAGAAGAATGTTCTCTCTCGAAGCACTAAGATGCAGGCTAGTGGAGCTTCCATTAACAGAATTATTCAGCTGACTAGGATCTTACCCTTTAAAATGTCATGTGTCAGCTACATTAGTGTTTTCCCTCAGGAGAAACTGCACATTTTTAATCAGTTGAGTTGCCATATTAAAACTGCTGTCTGATTCTCTTGTTACTCTGACATGGTAGACCAACAGGTAGGCAAACAAGTGTTGAGACACAGAAAGATGAATACATAATTGCGAGAAGCTAATTTAAATTTAAGAGTATGTGTTGGAGAGTGTGGTAGGGAATCCAAAGTATTAAGAATATGCTACTATCATTCTATAAAACTAGTCACATTTGGAGAAAATAAACTTTCCATCCATTCGTTAATGACCGCAAGACTTAGAAACCTACAAAATAATTATAATTTACCGGCATTGTACCAAAGGCCTGAAGACACTTACTAAATTAAGCAAACAATGGATATACATGTCATTACTGCATACTGTCAAATGTAAGAAAATAGTTATTATCCAGTGACCACAGTGTGTCATTTTGAATTGCTATATGTCTCAGATGGAAAAATCACCTCTACTACTTTGGGGGGGGGGGTATTCTCAGTGTACCAAAAATGGCACACTGCCGTTGAACATTCAAAATCTCAGATAATGAAGTTTGACTATAGCAGACTATCAAAGCTTCCATAATAAAGTCAAAGCTTTTCAATGCAATTGTAGAAATCTGCTTTGTGCTGAATTAGGAATACACAATGTTTATTGGGGAGCAATTTTTGTAATTTACATCAGTGTAAGGTCTGATTCCAGAAGTTCTGCAACCCATCTCTCTCACTGACTTCAACAAGAGCTGTGGATGTTTGGCTCTTCTGAAAAATCACAATCAGAAACAAAAAGGCAAGCAAAAAGATAATTACTTTTTTTGCGATAACATTACAAAAGTTTCAGAAGTGCCACTTCATGGGTACGTCTAGACTACATGCCTCTGTCGCCAGAGGCATGTAGATTAGGCTACCAGACATAGTAAAATGAAGCGGCGATTTAAATAATCGCCACTTCATTTAAATTTACATGGCTCAGCGCGACAGTCTGGACGCGTGGGTGTCAACATCAAAGGTATTTGTCGACCACCCAGGTAAGCCTCCTGGGATGAGGTTTACCTGGGTGGTTGACACCCGTGCGTCTAGACTATCGCGCTGAGCCGACAAACAGCTGATCAGCTGTTTGTCGGCTCAGCGCGGCAGCCATGTAAATTTAAATCAAGCGGTGATTATTTAAATCGCCGCTTCATTTTACTATGTCTGGTAGCCAAATCTACATGCCTCTGGCGAGAGAGGCATGTAGTCTAGACGTACCCTATGACAGGGTACAAAGCAGTACATCTGAGAAAATCTTAGATTAGAGTTTCAGCCTGGACTCCTACTAGCTTTGCTCAGATTGTTTATATTGCTCCTTGGCAATTATTTAAATATTTCTGTGGTTTCACAGTTTTTCTTTTAAATATTTTGCATGAATTTGGTGAATTATTTTCAGATGACTAATGTGAACTCCAACATGAAAACACAATAAATAATGACAATAAAACAGAAATAGCACAACTAATGAACTACAAACATTTTGGAGAGGAATGGATATCACTGAAAATCAATTGCTGTTCAAAGCCCCTTTTGTGCTTCATATAATTTTAAACATGTCTAGCAATGATTTTCCTATTGAAATCTTTAAGACTTCTCTTCCTCCTTCCCACCCTCCCGGCAAATGTATTGGTCTAACATGTCCATTAAATATTACCATCAATAATACCAGTTTATTAAAATCTGAACTCAGCATGGAATTTTCATATTTAATTATACGACAAAGTTTATGCTTCAAAAATATAGTAGTTGTATCCCTAGGTGTAGAAAAAAAAACTGTTCATAGAAAGCTTTGTTCTTCAGCATAACAAAAGGATTGTATCTAAACTGTGACATAACTGCAGGTCCCAATATAAACAATTTTTTTTCATAAGAACGGCCATACTGGGTGAGACCAAATGTCCATTTAGCACAGTACCCCGTCTTCCGACAGTAGCCAATGCCAGATGCCCCAGAGGGAATGAAAAGAACAAGGAATCCTAAAGCAACCCGTCTCCCGTCACCCATTCCCAGCCTCTGAAGAGGCTAGGGAGGACACCATTCTTACCCTTCCTGGCTAACAGCCACTGATAGATCTAAACTCCATGAATTTATCTAGTTCTTTCATGAACCCTGTTAAACTCCTGGTTTTCACAACCTTCTATGGCAAAGAGTTCCACAGGTTGTGCACTCAGGTTGTGTGAAGAAAAAGCTTCCTTTTGTTTAAAACCTGCTATCTATTAATTTCATTTGGTGACCCCTAGTTCTTATGTTGTGGGAACAAGTAAATAACTTTTCCTTATTCATTTTTCCACACCAGGATTATATTTTCCAATGTGCATTACTTTACATTACATTTCATTTGACATTGAGTTGACCAATCACTTAGTTTTGTTATCTCTTTTTGAATCTCTTCACAGTCTACTTTGGTCTTAACTATCTTGAGCAGTTTAGTATCTGCAAATTTTGTCACCTCATTGTTTACCCCTTTCTCCAGATCGTTTATAAATAGGTTGAATAGGATTGGTCCCAGTACAGACCTTTGGGGGACCCCACTAGTTACCTCTCTCCATTCTGAAAACTGACGGTTTATATTCCTGCCCTTTGTTTCCTGTCTTTTAATCAGTTATCAGTCCATGAGAGGACCTTTCCTCTTATTCCATGACAACTTACTTTACTAAAGAGCCTTTGGTGAGGGACCTTGTCAAAGGCTTTCTGGAAATCTAAGTACACTGGATCTACTCGATCCCCCTTGTCTGCATGTTTGTTGACTCTCCCCTTAAAGAACTCTAGTAGGTTTGTTTAAATAGATCTACCACTTTGAACACCTTGAAGTTAAAATGCCATGTCTGTCCTATATTTTGGCTTAAACAAGCTGTCAATAACAGTTTATCCATTCAATTAATGAGATTACTTTTGCATTGTATATATACCAGAGAACAAAATCACCTTTAGTGCACACTCCAATTTAATGCACAAAAAGGAGATTGCCACTCCAAAATGTAAAAGAAGCTCAGTTTGAGCCCTGTTCTCAAAGTCTGAGTGAAGTGCTCTGCACACAAAGCTCAATTGAGAAAACTAGCCCACTGCCTCAAGAGAAATTCTCAACTATTCTTTTTAGAAGAGCAAGGTTGCACTCATCCTGTGCAGTAAGTGTTATTCTTCAAGGTATGTCCTGCATGGGTTCTCACTCCACTTCGGGTGTCCATGTACCCCATGTGCCTTCAAAAAGATATTTTCATTAGCAGTGTGTATCTAGCCCATACATGCACTGCCAATATGCTCATCTCCTGTTCTGCGGCTACCTCAGGCTATGCGGGCAAAGTACCTCCAGTTTCTCCCTCATTGCCAAGTCTCCAGAGGAAACTCCAAAGAAGAGAATCAGGTAGTAGAGCACCATAAGGGAACACATCTCATAAAACTTCTGGTATTGGACAGAGTTCAATTAGCATAGTGGCCAACCAATGGTTAGCCCCGCCAGCTGCTTGCATTCCCTTGCAGCAATGCCTCTACCATCACTCCAAAACAACAGCATCCGCTTCATGACTCAGCTCTCTAGCCAGGGCACCATCTGTGTTTTCCCTTGCAGGGGTAAGATTCATTGTTCTCTAATCATGCCACTTCCCCAGTGCTGAAAGTTTCCTCAGGTATACACCTAATTACAGTCTTAACAAGCAGTGTGGCTCTAGCAGTCATAAAAAGTGACATACACACCACAAAGTAGCGATGCGAAAGACAGCTCATCAAGGTCACTATTAAGCAGAAATGGGAAGGAACCTATGTAGATTGCATTTCAAACAATTTTTTTCCTATTAACTTCCTGTGGCTGTTCTAAAATCCAAGTTAAAGAGACATTATTACTCTACTCATTAGACTCTAACCATTAAAAATCAATGTCATGTTTTTAAACAAAGAGCTCATTTTAGGATACAAATGTTCCTGATTTTCACTGCGCTAAGATGTTGTGCATTAAAATTCCTAAAGGAACTATATTTCATAATGCTTGATTCTTCTCAAATCTATTTTATGGAAATAACCTACATTTGATGGCTTTTCTGCTTAAAAATCTGTTTGAATGAGTCCAGCATGCAAATGAATGAAAAGGAAAGAAGTTTGAGCTTGGGAAAAATCTGGAACAGTCTTGCTGCAGTGAAACCAACTGAAATTACAAGATGATGATTGTGGGAAAAATTTGTGCTCTTATAAACAAGCAAAGATGCATGCAGACTCACTCAACAGTTGGAAAGTAATAGAAATGTAGCCGTGTTAGTCTGGTGTAGCTGAAGTAAAATGCAGGACTATGTAGCACTTTAAAGACTAACAAGATGGTTTATTAGATGATGAGCTTTCGTGGGCCAGACCCACTTCCTCAGATCAGTCGGCATCTCCTGAACGTAAATCCACAAACTGTAGAAAGCATTTGTAAACCTGCACATTGATTCACAATACTGCACATAAATGGTCAATAATCAGAAAACCGGAAAATTCATGGGGGAAGATCAATATCCTCCTCAACCATAAACTATGTTTATAAACGCAGTATGAAAAAAATGTTCAAACAAACAAAGCATTTCTAACTAGGTGGCCTGAATGTAGCCAAATCCTATTTTATTAGTGCAGAAGAGCACAGAAAAATGTCAGAGACCAGAGAAAATTTTTTAAAAGTGGTACTTTAGGACCATATTCAGAGACATTCACATATGCACATTCCTACATGTTGTATGTTGTTCTTCACTGTACATCATGGTATGTGGGGAAAAAAGAGAATCAGCTATGACCCATGCAGCTCCACGGGACACACAAGGCATCCTATATTAGTTTGTACTGGGCATGAATCAGTTATAAAGGACATCTATTCCTTTGTTCTTGTCTATGTCACAGGCACAGAAAAAGTGTAGTCTGAGACATGGTAAACTTCCCATATACTGACCCTGCTTGTTTCAGCATGAATTCTGCTGTGGGAATATGCCTGGTAGAACTAATACTGTCAGTACTGTGGGATAGGAGTTCCAGGGGTATGTCTCCACTGCAGCTGGGAGTGAGGCTCCCAGCCCAAACTGACTTGTGCTAGAAGAGCTTGAACTACAATGCTAAACTCTGCTGTGTAGATGCATCAGGAAGAAACATACTACATTAAAGTGAGGGCACAAACTCACTGCTTTTCTTATCAGTATTTTAAAAGTTTTGGAGAAAATATTCTTTCATTCTTTATCTTCTGTATGATGGCTAGAGCCCTGCATGGATATAAAATTGGTATTCTTATCTGAATCTACACAAGTGATCTGCAGCTATCCACATCCATATCTGCAGATATAAAATGGATATCCATAATTTGCAGAGTTCTAGATACAAAATTTGTAGCTACATTGGTATCCGTACCCATAAAAATGAGCTGAAAATATCCTCATTTACATCCACAGATGTGGATATCCATGGAAATGAAGGGGATATCTGTGGATTTGCAGGGCTCTACTAATGAATTATCATGTGGTTGGCTACGGACAACTAGAGAATTGTGTTTACAGTTACAGCTTTATTAGTGCAGAGGTGACAGGATATTTTAAACACCTTTAGCTTTACATAAGATGAAGGGAAAGAAATCACAATCACAGGCAACTAAATTATTTATGAAGACCTCCACTTTAATCTGATTTATTCACATTGATCCACATTTCACTTATTACATTGTAATTAAGTGACATATGGAAAAAGCTATGTTACTGAGTACATCCACCTAAATATCTGCAGTGGGACTGAATGGAATCTGCCGGTAAGTGAATGGAAATGGCTGTATAATAATTCTGGATAAGTATTATCTCAAAACTTGTCCTGTACCATAAGGGATGCCATTAGCATATCAATGAGTAGTCCTGTGACATCTTAGAGAAAAAGCCACTTTTTCAAATGAGATGAAGTGGGTTTTGCCCATGAAAGTTCATGATATTATATATATTTTTGTTAGTCTCTAAGGTGTCACAGGACTACTTGTTGTTTTTAAAGGTACACACTTACACAACCACTCCTCTAAGATTTATTGGCATATCAATGAATTATGCAGGATATTTTAACTGTTTGCTGCACTATATACATTTCATAGCGATGTTTGCATTATAGCACTTTCCATCATTGTGTGTGTGTATACATTAACTGCATATCACAATAAACAGAAAAATCATTCAAGTTTCTTATTGCTCTTCCTTATTAAGAAAAAAACTCCATGAAAAAGTTCTGTACACTCTTAGCACACTATTTATTGCTGGTATTGAGATAACTACATTGATTTCATTAACTATTTTGACCATGTAATATAATCAGTTACAGCAAAACTCCAATTGCCCAGGATCCAGTTGTCCAGAACTCCAAATAGTCCGGCATCAACTGGAACCTAGAAGTGCTCCAATCAACTTCTCTCATGGCTGGGCCGCTGTGAGCCGCATGTGCGGAGTGGTGGAGTGGCACTATATGTGGAAGATAACGTAGAATCAAATGAAATAAAAATCTTAAATGAATCAACACGTTCAATAGAATCACTATGGATAGTAATTCCATGCTCCAATAATAAGAATATAGCAGTAGGGATATATTATCGACCACCTGACCAGGACAGTGATAGTGACACTGAAATGCTAAGGGAGATTAGATAGGCTACCAAAATAAAAAACTCTATAATAATGGGGGATTTTAATTATCCCCGTATTGACTGGGTACATGTTACCTCAGGAAGAGAAGCAAAGAGAAAATTTCTCAATGGCTTAAATGACTGCTTCTTGGAGCAGCTGGTACAGGAACCCACAAGAGGAGAGGCAATGCTCGATTTAGTCCTGAGTGGAGCACAGGATCAGATCTAGGAGGTAACTATTACGCTTGGGAATAGTGACCATAATATAATAACATGTAACATTCCTGTGGTGGGAAAAACACCTCAGCAGTCCAGCACTCTGGCATTTAATTTCAAAAAGGAGAATTACACAAAAATGAAGAGGTAAGTTAAACAGAAATTAAAAGGCAAAGTGATGAGAGCCAAATCCCTGCAAGCTGCATGGAAACTTTTTAAAGACACCATAATAGAGGACCAACTTAAATGTATACCCCAAATTAAAAAACATAGTGAGAGGCCTAAAAAAGTGTCACCATGGCTTAACCACCATGTAAAAGAATCAAGGAGGGACAAAAAAGCATCTTTCAAGAAATGGAATTCCAATCCCAGTGAGATACATAGAAAGGAACATAAAGACTGTCAAATTAAGTGTAAAAATGTGAGAAGAAAAGCAAAAGAAAAGATTTTGAGGGACAGGTAGCCAAAAACTCAAAAAAAATAGCAAAATGTTTTTTAAGTACATTGAAAGCAGGAAGTCTGCTAAAAAAACAGTGGGTCCATTAGACAATCAAGATACAAAAGGAGCAATCAAGGATGATAAAGCCATTGCGGAGAAGCTAAATGATTTCTTTGCATCAGTCTTCACGGCTGAGGATGTTGGGGAGATTCCCAAACCTGCACCGTCCTTTGTGGGAGATGAATCTGAGGAACTGTCCTGGATTGAAGTGTTAACAAATCACCGGGACCGGATGGCATTCATCCAAGGGTTCTAAAAGAACTCAAATGGGAAATTGCAGAACTGTTAACTGTGGTTTGTAATCTATCCTATAAATTGGCTTCCGTACCTACTGACTGGAAGATAGCTAATGTGACACCAATATTTAAAAAGGGCTCTAGAGGTGACACTGGCAATTACAGACCGGTAAGTCTAATGCCAGTACCGGGCAAATTAGTCGAAACAATAGTAAAGAATAAAATTGTTAGGCATGTAGAAGAACATAATTTGTTGGGAAAAAGTCAACGTGGTTTCTGTAAAGAAAATCATGTTTTACTAATCTATTAGAGTTCTTCGAAGGGGTTAACAAACATGCAGACAAGAGGGATCCAGTAGATATAGTATACTTAGATTTTCAGAAAGCCTTTGACAAGGTCCCTCACCAAAGGCTCTTACATGGCCATGGGATAAGAGGGAAGGTCCTTTCTTGGATTGAGAACTGGTTAGTAAACAGGAAACAAAGGGTAGGAATAAATGGTAAATGTACAGAATGGAGAGGGGTAACTAGTGGTGTTCCCCAAGGGTCAGTCCGGGGACCAATCCTATTCAACTTCTTCATAAATGATCTAGAAAAAGTGGCAAACAGTGAGGTAGTAAAGTTTGTGGATGATACTAAACTGTTCAAGATAGTGAAGACAGAAGCAGACAGTGAAGAACTTCAAAAATCTCACAAAACGAAGTGATTGGGCAACAAAATGGCAAATGAAGTTTCATGTGGATAATTGTAAAGTAATGCACATTGGAAAAAATAACCCCAACTATACATATAGTACGATGGGGGCTAATTTGGCTACCACAAATCAGGAAAGATATCTTGGAGTTATCGTGGATAGTTCTCTGAAAACGTCCACAGAGTGTGCTGCGGCGGTCAAAAAGGCAAATAGAATGTTAGGAATTATTAAGAAAGGGATAGAGAATAAGACACAGAATATCTTCCTGCCCCTTTATAAAACTTTGGTACTCCCACATCTTGAGTACTGTGTACAGTTGTGGTCTCCTCACCTCAAAAAAGATATTTGGCCTTGGAAAGGGTACAGAAAAGGGCAACTAAAATGATTAGGGGTTTGGAACAGGTTCCATATGAAGAGAGGCTAAAGCGACTGGGACTTTTCAGTTTGGAAAAGAGTAGACCATATAAAATCATGAGTGGTGTGGAGAGGGTGAATAAAAAAAGTTATTAATTAGTTCCCATTATATAAGGACTAGAGGACACCAAATGAAACTAATGGGTAGCAGGTTTAAAACTAATAAGTGAAAGTTCTTCTTCACACAGTGCATACTCAACCTGTGGAACTCCTTGCCAGAGGAGGCTGTGAAGGCTAGAACTATAATAGAGTTTAAAGAGAAGCTTGATAAATTCATGGAGGTTAGGTCCATAAAAGGCTATTAGCCTGGGGGTAGGAATGGTGTCCCTGGCCTCTGTCTGTCAGAGGCTGGAGATGGATGGCATGAGACAATTGCTTGATCATTGTCTTCGGTCCACCCCTTCTGGGACACTTGGTGCTGGCCACTGTCGGCAGACAGGCTACTGGGCTAGATGGACCTTTGGTCTGACCCAGTACGGCCGTTCTTATGTTCTTATGCTCATGGTCCCCAGCGCACACAGCATCCAGCCTGCACTTGCTAGCAGCCAGCTGCTGAGCACAGGCAGCTGCCTTGGGACCCGGACATAAGGTTGGGGGAGAAGGGGGACTGGGTTACAGCAGGGAGGGGAGATGTTTGGCTCCGGCGAAGGGCGGGGGGAGAGTAAGGAAGGGGAATTGGGTTGGGAGTATGCCCCCTTATAGTACCTTCCGGTACTCTTGCATACCCGATAATCCAGCACCGCCTAGGTCCCAAAGGTGCCGGATTATCAGAAGTCTACTGTATATTGCTCCCTACTCCTCACTACATTTAAATTTATTATGAACATGATATTTTGTACTTCATTCCTTTTCTTTGCTGCATGCATGTCTGAATCTGCATATATTCTCAATAGATAAGATCTATGCCATAACTCAAGTGTGGAAAATCTAAAGAAAACCATACACTAATTTGTAAATCTTTTCCCAATATGACTGGCAGTATAATGGCGCAATGTGCTTGTGCTCGCTTTCTCCATACACTAAATTTCTCCATACACAAAATGACACTTCTGAAAAGATAGCATCAGTTTTGATTGTGTAACAACATTTTGTATTACAAAAGAAGCAGCTACCATAAGCTTTAATAATAGTGACAGCATGATTGCACTGTCAACGCGCACATCAAAAATCAAACCCAATTCTGTGAAATGAGCAGAATTTTTGGAGATGTCTATAATAAGTATTCTCCCTTATGGGATTTTCTGGTGCTGCATTTTATGTCCAGAAATCTGGATAACTATTTTCTCTGAGTATCTTTTTCAAAACATGCATGGGGACCACTTAACATTCTGTTTCCAGGAATTCTCATAATTACAGCTGAGTTTTGCATCTTCATTTATATTTTTTTTCTTTTTTTCTTCGTGGCCATCTCAAACTGTGGTAAATGCCCACTGAAATCTTCAGCATTTTTCAAAGAAATTAATTATAATGCACTGTATGTTTATGTATCCAGAACCTGAAGTTGATTAACAATAATCTGTTTTCTATTCATACATACCCTAGAAGATATTATCTGACTGGACAATAGCTAAAAAGGTGTATTCCACTCCAAGATTGCTGCTGTTAAAGCTAAGCTGCTTGGAAAGGGAGTTCTAAGAGTTGCTTAAAGTTTAATCTATATATAATCAACCAAATATATATAGAAATGTATTTGCTCCCTCGTCATTGTACATTAACAACTTCAGATCCTGGATAGAAGGCCTTCAGATAGATGTCTAGTGAAGTGACCACTCTCTTGAAGAGACCCTGACATTGTCTAAAATCATCTACTAGAGTGCGAGGCAGGGGCCGCTGTGTCATGCAGTTAGGATGATGAGAAACAAATATAAACTGAGTCCACAAATTTCTCTTGTTCTTCAGCCCCATGATAAGAAGTGCCAGGCAGTGCCTGTAAAAGTAGTTGGTGTACAGCAGCGATGGACAGACTTTTAGATACACTCTGCTGCTGTGGGTACGTGGCCCATGGTTGCCAGAAAGGACACTGTGGTTGAAAGGGCACTGTGAGCATCCAAGATTAGCTATACCAGGCCTAGGTTGGGAAGTGTTCAGGGAAACCCACGCTTTGAGGGGTGTGTGTGGCAGAAGCAGCCACTGGAAAGGAATGTTGTGCAGCATGTCCAACATAGAATCATCAAGTTCTCCCTCTTTCTCCTTACTAGAGAATTGTGCTGAGAGGTGTGGGGAGCAGGGTGGGCTGAGTACTGCTGATAGGGAGGTATTACCGGTGCTGAGGAGAGGCGACTGCAGTATTGATGAAACAGATAGATCTGTGTGGCAGAGGCATCATTGTTGTGTACTGTTGGAGTCATAGGGAGTGATATTGTTTGCTGGTCAGTAGTCGTAAGTGCCAGGATATGGGTGGACTGCATAAGACTAGGTGGCAGCATTAGTGGTGGAAGTGTCAGTATACCTGATACCAACTAATTGGCTGCCATTGACAGTACCATGGCATGAGGTTTCAGTTTTCCTTTAGCACCTGTGGTGGAGCTTGAACTAGAAGCTCGCAGTTCCTTGGTACCAACAGTGCTGGAAAGACCTGCTGTGTCATCCACTGACATGGTTAACCATTCGCATCCCTTCTGCATGCAACTGTGATGAGCACAGTGAGCTATCCCTATTGCTACATCACATTTATGGAGGGAAGTACATTTCGTTCTCAGGGCACACAATATCTACTTGCATAAAATGGAATATACAGAGACATGCCCATTATGATAGCTTCCTAAATCAATATCAGGTTACACTTTATGTGCACCATAGCACTATTTCAATAAAGGTACTATAAAATTAAATAGAAAGAAGATTGAATGGCACATTGAAGACTGCATTTAGAACTTTAGAACACGTGTGTTGGTGTGTGTGTGTGTGTGTGTGTGTGTGTGTGTGTGTGTGTGTTTACAAAACATGTATTTAAAGAGTTTAAAGAGAAGCTAGATAATTTCATGGAGGTTAGATCCATAAAAGGCTATTAGCCAGGGGATAGAAATGGTGTCCCTGGCCTCTGTTTGTCAGATGCTGGAGAAGGATGGCAGGAGACAAATCGCTTGATCATTGTCTTCGGTCCACCCTCTCTGGGGCACCTGATGCTGGCCACTCTTGGCAGACAGGCTACTGGACTAGATGGACCTTTGATCAGACCCAGTATGGCAATTCTTATGTTCTTATTTAAAAGACATGACTGAGGTCCGGTGGATCGGGATGCCATCTGCTCGGTAATGTGGGATGGCACCTGTTCAAGATAGGGTTACTCTCCCCCTGAAAGAACAGGTACACAGTTTGGGAGTCCTCCTGGACCCTTTTTTTAACATTTGAAAATCAGATTTCTTCGGTGGCCAGGAGTGCCTTTGGGCAACTTTGTTTGATCCGCCAGCTGTAACCCTTACTAAACAAGCATGACTTGGCCACAGGGATGCATGCTCTTGTTACATCCCAACTGGATTACTGTAATGCACTTTATGTGGGGCTGCCTCTAAACAGCCTTCGGAAACTTCAACTGGTCCAGAATGCGGCTGCTCGAGTTTTAACGAACACTAGTTATACGGAACACATTATGCCAGTGCTTCGGCAGCTACACTGGCTTCCGGTATGTTTCCCGGCACAATTTAAGGTTTTAGTTATGCCCTATAAAGCTTTAAATGAGTTGGGTCCAGGGTATCTGAAGGACCATCTTCTCCTATATGAACCTGCCCGGGGATTGAGGTCAGCTGGGGAGTCTTTGCTTCGTGTTTCCCCACTTGTGGAGATAAGATTAACATCTACACGAAACAGGGAATACTCAGCTTTTGGTCCCAGGCTGTGGAATTCTCTTCCTCGGGATAGTCGCATGGCACCAACGCTAACGTTGTTTCAGCGTCAGGCTGAAGCCACCCTTTTAATTCGTGCTTTTATTCATGTTTGAGTTTGTATGTGTGTGTTCCTCTCCTCTATATGTTTTTAGCTGGTTATGTCCCTCTGGGGTCTCATATTTTAATTTTTTATATGTATCTGTATTGTTTTTTGTAAGTCACCTTGAATATTTTAAATAGAAAGGCAGGGTAAAAGTATTTAAATAAATAAATAAATACACACACAAACATAAAGTCTCTCACTTATGCACACCACTTATTCTCAACTTTTGTATCCTAACTTTAATATTTTCTAATATATCAATATATCTAATCCATTTACTGCATGCACCTCTACATCTAGATAGACAGACTCATAGACTTTCAAGTCAGAAGGGACCATCATGATCCTCTGATTTGACCAACTGCACATTGCAGGCCACAAAATCTCACCCACCCACTTCTGAAATAGACTGACTGAGTTACTGAAGTACTGAAATTACAGTTTAAAGACTTCAAGTTGAAGAGAATTCACCATTTACACTACTTTAAACCTGCAAATGACCCATGTCCTATTCTGCAGCGGACCGTGAACCTCCCTCCCCCTTTCCACACTGTGTCGCTACCAATCGGACAAAGGAGAAAATTCCTTCCTGACTCCAAATATGGCAGATGCATGCATCCGGGCAAACCTCACCAGGAAAATACTGGGAAAATAATTATCTATAGTATATCTATAGTATATAGTAATTATCAGAGCCATCCCCATTTAGTGCTTTGTCTCCAGTCATGGCAGATTTATGATACTAATAGTATCGATGGGCCATATGCTATCATAGGAAATCCCATAATATCCTCACCTCCGTACACTTATATTAAACTCAGTCTTGAAGCCAGTTAGGTTTTTTTGAAGGTGGATTCAGAACTTCACTCCTTTAGTACACTTTTAAGTTCAATATTTACAACAAAGTTTACCATAGTAAAACATATAAGAATATCTGTTCAAGTTTTCTTGACTTATAAAATAAATACATACACTACAGAATATATTTTAGTTAAAAGGCCCATATACTGAACAATACAATTGAAAAATACATTGTAATTCAGTTTGCAATGACTGAGTACACACATAGACTAAACTCTTCTATGCTTTTTTGGACTTGTCGTAAAGAAAGAACAAAATTAGTCTGAATGCTCGATAACATTTACTTTTGAATAGAATATTGGATTCAGTTATTCCTGCCTTGTGGAGAAACACAGTATAATTTTTAAGAGTGCATTGCAACAAATTTAGGTACACACCATTTGCATTCTGTCACTTCAGAATTTCTGAACACGTTTCTGGCGCAAACTTCAATATCAGGAATTGCATAGAAAGGGCTAACAAAAGTGATATAAAAATACTATTCCACTTCAGTACTATATGGCCTTCTAGCTTCCATTATAAAATTTATGTCCATTCATACCCAAATGTGTAACAAACCAAAATTAGAGTAGCAAGCAAAAAATTACTAGCTGAAAGGAATAATTCAAATGTAATCAACTCTCAAATATATTAATACCCTGGATGACCCTAGTTCTTACTGTTTAGGAGGAGAACTAGAACAAACAGACTCACAGATGGATGGACAGACACAGAAATACAGATGCACAAACTCTCTCAAATATATAGTAGATTAGGTTCCATCATGAACTGAGAATGCAGACGAAGAAAACTTGGATATAGAACAGAATTAATCTCCTTTTAGGTCCTGGGACCCTCTTATTTCCTCTAGCACCTTATATCGCAAAAAGGGTTCTCAGGTTAAAAGTTGTCTGACCAGTTTAAATCACCTCCCTCTTCATGTTCCTGAAAACATATACATGAGATCATTGTACTACAAGTCTGAAAAAAAATTAAAAACATTGGAGGAAGAGCAAAAAGCACCCCCAATATATTTTACCCTACACAGCTATGTTTACTTAATTATCAATTAGTCTGGGGCAGAAATGGACTACCTATCAAACTATTCTTCTTAACTTGTGAGGTTGGCACACATATTACTCTTTGAAGACACTGCAAACTTTTTGCTCCTGTGGGAACCATGAAAGCCCCCTTCAGACCAGCCTTACAGCTGCTAATGATGATTTGTGCTATTTTAGGAGCAATACTTACAATTACTTGAAAAAGTTAACAAAGTTCCATTTTCTGTTAAAAATTGAGAATTGTAAGTTTTCAACTGGACATCTGTAATAGAAAACAAATCTTCAGAAAAGGTCTGTTGAGACATTCTTCTTCGGAAGGAGTAATTCAAAACCCCTTATTTCTCCACTCTGTTTAAAGACTCTGAACATAACAATATCAAGCACTGAACTGCATTTTTTGATCAACAGATGCGCAAGTCAGAAAGACAGCACTGGAGTTATACAGATGCACAGTTCTATTGCTGGGATAACAGACAAGTTTGTATTTACATATGGAGAAAGGACCTTGCAGATTGTCTTCAGTAATGATTTCATAATTTCCTTTAAAATGTTACCTCATGAAAATGATAGATTAATATAATTGCCTTGAGCCAGGAATTTTGTGCATAGACACCAAACATTTCCCCAACTCTTAAGTCTCTTTTTCCATCTCTTCTTATTTCCTATGAGTAGCATAAAGTATGTGTGGTGTTTTGTCTTATCTTTTAATATGCCTCACTAGAAGATTTACCCAGTGTTGGTTGGGTCTTTCAGGGCAGGGAGCGTGGGGGGCTACTGGAATCAGGGCAGGGGCTTGGGAATGTACAGGACTCAGTTTCTGCAGTGTGGAAGTTTGAATCATTATGAAACATTTTAATTTAAAAGGCTGGTGTAACCTTCCTGCTATTATCTCAGGAAAGTCAGAGAATAAAAGATCAATTTTAGAATATGGATTTAATTTATTTCTGGAATATTTTTTCAACCTGCACTTATTGTTGGCACCATTTCTACATGAAAGATGTTGCTGAATTCAAGAATGTTATAGATTTCATGGAATAATGTGTTTAATTTTGACAGGTATGAGATTTAAGCAAGTTCTGCTCCCACATGATTTAATGCAATATACTGCAAATAAGAAAATAAATAATAATATATTTAGAGGTATGGAATATATTTAAATTTCCAAAGGAAAATATTGTAGCATCATCCTTATGGCATTTTAAATCCTGTTGGTATGAGGATTTGACATCTTCCTGTCTCTAAATTCTTACACATCACATTCAAGTTTGAATGCAACTTTAGGTGCCTTTCTCTGATGCTATTCAAATTTTCTATCCTCTTCAACATATCAGAAAAGGAACCTCATTTTTAGAAAATGTGCGTATGCTAGTCTTGACATCTTAAAATATGTCAAAATCTTCAAAGACTTTGCTTAATTATAAGAAATATGCTTAAAATAATCTTTGGGAGGAAATATATATTAAGCCATGTTAATAAAAAATGTAAAGACTGTTTGCAGCTTTCCTTTTCAACTTGTCATTATGCTGCTTTTACTGCTGATCTTAAATTATTTTCCTACACTACTTACATACTTATAAAATGCAAAAGCTCTGCTCTCATGTCTGTCTACGCCAGTTTTTCATATTCAACCAGAGTCAAATGTTTCAAGATCAGAAGACAATTAACTATATTTTTACCTATGATTTTTATATAAATGTTTATTTGTTACAAAGGATACCCATCTTGTTTTATGCTAATTCATATTTAAAATGACTTCCATTTAGATTGTTTAACACAATACTTAAAAGAAAACTGGTTTATGTAGCTCTGAAATTAAAATTTCACTCACGTTTAGTGGTGGCCACAATTAACAGTATCACTATTCATACACAAAGTAGGAAACAACATGAAAGTCATGATAGTCGAGAATAAAAACAGAAAATATTATAAGAGTAATGAATTTCTAGTGTACCTTCCCTGGAGAGTAATTAAGAAATATTTGTTTAGATGAATAAAGAAAAGTTAAAAACACAACTGAAACTCAGGTATTACAAACAAATCAAATATTTATGTTATGGTTTTGTAAAACTCATTTTGCATATTATTTTCATATTAATTAAACATGACTATTTCAAATAACTAAAAGCACTGTAATAAGATGTGCTATCAACAATTAAAAAAAAAAAGAGTGATATGTTTTAAGGTTGCCACTGCTGGACAAGATATGTTAGCTGGAAATGTAATGTTGCTTATCACATTAACAACTTTGCCCTCAATCTTTCATATACATTGCAACCATTTTAGTTCTCCTTTTGATCATGCAGTCTCCCTGCTTCGTTTGGATTTAATTAGCTGGGGTTTATCAGAGTTGTCAGGTGTACCCTGCTTTAACAAGCTGAATGAGAAGGCCTGATAGACACTTCCACTAGAGAAGTACATTTCTAGGGTTCACTACTAATCCCTTTCCAAGGTTCTTTAAAAAGCAGCAACATTAGCAAGTTGGGGAAGCAGGCTTAAAAGCTGGAGCTCCCCAGCACCTCTCCCCCTCCCCTGCTGCCGCCTCTGGATAGAGGGTGAAGCTGCCATGAAGAAGCCTTTGTCCGTGGCAGGCTCAGGCCCCCAGCCACCACGGCCAGGGGCTGCTGCTGGAGAAGCCTTTGTTTGCATCCAGCCCGGGCTGCCACGGCCAGGGGCTGCTTCGCAGCAGCCCACCCACACACAGGGGCTGCTGGACCCAGTGTAACTGGCTTGGCTGGGTCTGAGAACAACCCCCACTGTGGCTCTGCGTTTTCAATGTACTAAGAGCTGGGCTGCCTGTGTACCCGGCTCCTACTATATTTAAACTGCAGAGCCACATGGGGGTAGATCCTAGACCTGAGGACAGAGACTTCCCTTACTGACTAATCATGTAGTCGATATAATTTGTGTGGCTACACAATTAGCCAATTACCTGCTTCTTAACATCCTTAATCTGCATATTATGACAACATATAACATTAAAAGTGTTACATGTGAAAAGATGATCTAAGAGGGAAATCAGTGTTACCTAAGGATATTTATTTTAAAAGGTATGTACAACAGTAAAAAGTGACACATTATGATAAAATGAAAATATTATATCATACATTATTTTTTGTCTTTTAATATTAAATCCAAGTACACCTGTAAAATGGCCAGTGCTCAGTTTGAATTAGTAATAACTTTAAAGTTCTGGTCTTTATTTTATTCAGCATCTCTCTTCTTTGGAGATGAGGGGAAATAAAAGAAGCAGATTGAATATTTATGAAGCCCTTGGGATGTTAACTGGCTTCCAATTGCTTGTTTGTTGCAATCTTCTTATCAAACTATTAAAAGAAGCAAAATGTACTCTCTATCATGTTAACTGTGTAGAATCTGTTAATTACATCCAAAGGAGCTGAATGCAGGAATGAGGAATGTTGCAGTTCATCAGTTTTGTACTTGTATAGGCAGTAAGAGGAGACAGAACAAGTGAAGTTACAAAGAGAATGTGGCATTAGACCTGTAATATTCCCTAATAATTTCTTAACACACAAAAGGAAACACTCAGCTTGGCTTTATGCGAGTCTACCAATGGAGCTGCCACTATTTCCCTTAGGGAAATATTCCATATTCCAGTGGTCCTTCTATTTAGCCAAATATTTCTCCCATTAAATTTAATGTGCTATTCCTATGTTTATCTCTCCCTTTAGAAAATCCTAAACATTTTCCACCATTTTCCAAAGCACGTTATATCTCCATCATTATTTAGCCAAAATATACCTAGCTAGTTTTTACTGTTCACTAATAAGTTAATTTCTTCAGCGCCAATATTTTTCCTCCTATGATTTTTTTTTTACAATTTGCCTGTATCTTTCTTGAACAGAAATATCAGAAATCAAGCATTTTCTAGACATAATCTCTCTATTACAGAACAGAAAGGGGCTCCCTCATGTGGTAAATGAACATAGTCTTTCAAAACTAAATCAAACTAAACCACCCCCCCAAAAAAACCCAAAACAAAACAAAAAAAAAAACACCCAATATACACTCACATCTTCCATAAAAAAGAGAAATGTCAAAAGTATGTGTCAATGGACACTAGTTAAAACAATAAAACCTTGATATTTGCTTTGCAAAATTTCTACCCCTTACTCTTAAATCCAAATATTAGAAAATATGGAAATAAATATTTTAAGTCTCTGGCAATTTCCCATAAAATATATTTTTGAAAACTATCACCACCACCTAATTTATACCACTCACTCACTCACTCACCCACCCTTCTCTTTGGGCTCTCATTTCGTTCACTGTGGAATGTACATTTCTGTGTAGTTTATTAAATGTGCAGTATTTAAATGCATACAGAACAAATACAATTCCATTAAACATTACATCCATGAAAGGTCTTGGGGTAGAAATTTATTAACAGGATTAACGCAAAAACTCTTATCCTTGTTAAACAGTAAGCCTTACGATATTGTATAAATAGGAGATATTAAATTTTAATCTAGATAAACAAGTTCCTCTCCCCTATCACTCATCCCTGAATGCCCTACACCCATCTTCCAGCCCTTCCCCATACCATCTCTCCCTATTGCTTACTTCATCTCCTCCTGCATAGGCCAGATGTTTTCCTGTCTTCCCCAAAGCCTCTTCCCAATCCCCATCCCTGCCTCCTTGCTAGACCCCTATTCCCGTATTCCACCTCTACCTCCCTATTAAACCCTGTACTCCCTTCCATGCCAATCCTCATACTACTCTTCTCCACATAAGCCTCACATTCAGATCTTCCTGTGTTTCCTTCTACCCTTCATCCCTCTGCAGGCACTACAAAGACTTTCTGGAAATATCTAATACATTTCCCCTCCAAGCCCTGCCAGTTTGTGGTCGCTCTTCCTCTGTGCACCAACTCCCACTTCTCCCAGAACCCTCTGTTCCAGCACAGACATACTCAAATTCATATTCCATATCCCCAGGTCACTGTGGATTCACCATATGTCCATCCATATTCCCTGCCAACTCCATCTTTATCCCTTCCTCTGGCAGATGAAGATGCCATTCCACAGCCTGCAGTCAATAAGAGGTGAATTTTCGTTTACATTTTTCAACAACTGCAAATATCCTTCTGACAGTATATATAGAAACAAATCAGTAAGAGTGTGACTTTAGGTAGCAGACATTCTGTTCTGTACCTAAGTACGAAAACAACTCTGTCAAGGATGATCTAGCTGGTGCTTGGTTCTGAAATGAATGAAGGAGACAGAAGGTTCTCATGAGGTTCCCTACAGTCCTAGTAGTCTCTAATGCTATGATGTGGATGACAATCATGGAGTAACAGAAAAGAAACAAACTCTCTGTGGCTGGGAAAACAGTTCTTTTCATCTTGGCCCAGCAGAGTTTTCCTCCACCCTGTTTTGTATCCATGGAAAATGAAGCTCTATTTAACTTATCTGCCTATTTTGGGAATGATAACACTGCAAAGTTTCCTCAGGATAGTTATGCCACTCAGGGTTGTTAAAAAACATCACCCCCGGACAACATAGCTATATTGGAAAAAAATCCAGTGTAGATACAGGTAAACCAAAAGAAGGGTGCTCCTGATAGCATAGCTAATGGCATTTGGGGAGGCAAGTTTTACCATACTGACATACATTTCTTTTGTTAGTATAAAACTGTCTTTATCACTAGAGCTAAATTGTCAAAGCATTTGTACTGTGTGTGTGGTATATGCATTATTTCACAAGCTGTTTATAGTTTCTTTCTTTCTTTCTTTTTCTTTCTTTCTTTCTTTCTTTCTTTCTTTCTTTCTTTCTTTCTTCTGTCCATACAAAGCAAACAAGCACTTTCCAAACAAGACCAACAAAACCATTTTTGAATTAGTAAGTCAAACCATTTTGAAGATAAGTTTTATTTACCTTTTCATTTTGTTGCCATAAACCAGAATGAACTTGCATGCAATTCGCTGTCCTCAATCAGCAACTTATCTTCCCAGTAACCACATGTATTCTGTTTTATTTTCCCCAGATGTATTAGTATGCACTTGCATAGGCTTAATCTCATTTTATTATTTCCTGCTCATATTTCCACTCTCCCTGGCTCCCTTTGTATTATGTCTTTGTCCTCACTGGTGTTTGCATTATCTACCAATTTATTATCTGGGAATTTAATTGATGTGCTGTTTATCTCATCCTCCAGATCATTCATAAAGCTGTTAAACAAATCTGGACCTAACACCAACCCCTGAAGCTCCCTGCTAAACACATTACCCTGCTAAATGTAGTCCTATTTATCACTTTCTTTTGTTTATGCCCTTAAGGTAGTTTGTCGTCCATAAGGCAGTCCTCATAGCCAAGCAAATTTAAATTTTTCATATTCTTCTTGAAGCAGAGCATTAGTGCCTTACTAATGAAACTCTCAGTAGGTGTACATCTATTGCATTCCATTCATAAAGGATTCCCTTCCTTTAATAAAGGAACATGAACTCAAGCAATGAACAGATATAGGGAAATAAATATAGGGGTAGTAACAAAGAGATGAATGAAAAGAAAAGTGGGATGTTAACAAGAAACAAAACAAGAACACTGTTGGCTATTTAAAATTCAAATTAGAGGAACATCTGAAATTTCAAACGCCTGAGTTCGTCCATTACCAAGTTACCTTGGTACCATGGTTTCACTGAAAACCATGTGGAATATAACAAATTGAACAGCTAACATCTCACTACTGCTATAAAATACTTGTTATTTGATGATGAACAGTCATGGCAGATGCTCACTCTTGGTTCCATTCTTTCTGCATCGAAGAGGGACAATGGTAAGAATTTTATTCATTTTATATGGGGGGGAGGGAGGAGAAATCACAGAGGCCAGGAATCTCCATGAGCTCCAGCTTGCCACTTTATTGGGGAGGATGCAGTCCATTCATACAACTCAACATACTAGATAGGGAGATGAGAGCTAAGCACAGACGGGGTTCTGAGAGTCACAGCATCTCTCATAGCTTTGATACCTGCCAAAGACAGGGACATCAATGCAGAGGCATTGATGCGGAACTTAACAGCCTCCATGCTCTGCTCCTAAGGGCCATTCATCCCTAAACAATCGAATCAGGAGTGATGTACAGGACAGACTGACCATCTAAAGCTATGTTCCCAGCACACCCAGTATGGAAAACACAACCTGAAAAAATTAAGGCATTCCCATTCTTGTCCTATCCTTGATGGTTATGGAGAACAATTTATCATCCTTTTTTTTGTAAAAGCTATTTACATGCTACAATTCTTATATTGTACAATCCCTGCCCCTGTCTTGTCCAGGCTAAACTACATTTTTGTCAATGTTTTTTTTCTAGGTCACGTTTTCTAGACTTTATAATAATTTGTTGCTCTCCTGCAGACTTTCTCCAAGTTGTTTATCTTTCCCAAAGCATGGTACTCAACACTGGATAAAATCCTCCACTTGTGACCTTATCAGTGCTGAATGGAGTAGAAAACTCACTTATGTCTTGCTTATAAGAAAGAGGTTTGCGTTTATTACAATAATATTATGCTGTTTATTCAGATTTAGATTGTGATACAGTGTAATCCCTCAGAAAGACCTCTTTCTTCAGTATCCCTTCTGAGGCAGTCATTTTCCATTTTGTATTTATGTAATTGAATATTCCTTCCTAAGCACAGTACTTTGCACAGTACTCCTTATTGACAAATTATTCATCCTATTTATTTCAGACCATTTCTCTGGTGGGTCCAGATAATTTAGAATTCTAATTCTGTCCTCCAAAGCTCATGGAACACCTTCAACTTGGTATTCATCTGCTATTATAAATTTACCTTCTATGTCCTTATCTAAATAATTTATGAAGCTATTGAACAGAACTGAACACAGGACAGATCCCTGCAAGACCACACTCAAGCCCTTCTAGCTTGATTGTGAAACATTAATACCTACTCTCTGAGTATGGTTCTCCAACTTTTTTGCACCATCTTATAGTAGAGTGGCATCTTAGAAACTAACGAAAAATAGATAGGATTATGAGCTTTCGTGGATAAAATCTATTTAGCTGATAAAGTGGGTTATACCAACAAAAGTTCATGATCCTATATATTAGGTTAGTCTCTAAGGTGCCACAGGACTATTTTTTTTTCAAGTTACAGATGCACAAGGCAACCTCTTTAAGACTTTTCATCTTATAGTACTCCCAGAGGGGTAGCTGTTGACCAGAGTGGGGGAAACAGGTGTGTTTTTTCCCCACTCTGCTCACCCGAAGAAGTGAGGTTTGCCCATGAAAGACTACTCACCTTATAGTAGATTTATACTATACACCTTATAGCAGTATAGTAGGTTTGTTTAAGGTGAATTTCCATTGTTTATGAGATATCGAATCAGCTACATCTACAGTAGACCTGGAAAGTCAAGTTAAGGTACACAGTTTCAGCTATATAAAATTCATAGTTGGAATAGGTTTATCTTAACCTGAGATTAACAACATCTTCACAGAGGGAGGCAAACACTTCTGTTGGCTTCCCTTATTCCTTCTGAATTAACTAGACCCGCTAAATCGAACACTAGAAGAGTGATTTCTGGTATTACGAGTGAAGACGTGTCCTTAAGTAAAGGTGAGATATATGACATCTACTGCTTCCCTGCTGTCAACAAAGCTTGATACACTTTGAAAAAAGTATAGTGACATGATTTGTTCCTTACAAACCCATGCTGTTACTTATCACCTGATATTTTACAATATTGATTGATTTAAGTATCCATTATCTTTCTGGATATTGGAGTTAAGCTGACTGGTCTATAATTCCTGAGTTGTTCTTATGCTCCTTTTTTACAGAAAGGTACTATATTTTCCCTTTTCCAGTCCATGGGTATCTCTTTTCCAAGATAACTGCTAATGGCTCAGAGATATCTTCTGCCAGAGCCTTATGTATTCTAATATGCATATCATCATGTCCTGCCAACCAGCAGACTTCTAACTTGTCTAAGTAATTCTTAACTTTATTCCTTTTTTCATATTTTAGCCACAGAACCTACTGCTCCATCACTATTAATATTTTGGTAAAAGCAGAATTATTTCAGCCATTGATATGCTCTGATATTATATGGGTCTACTATGTTCTTGGTCCTCCTCTTGCTTTGCATGTATTTTTAAAATGTTTACCTGCTTTCCTTTATTTCCCTAGGTAGTTTACTCTTATTTGTTTGGCTTGGCCTTTCTAGTTTTATCCTTACATGCTTACATGTTTTTTCATATCCATTCTTTGTAATTTGACCCATTTCTACTTTTTGTATCTTTTTTGAGTTTTAGGTCACTGAACATCTCTTGGTTATGCAGGTCTTCTTTTATTATACTTTTCTCCTTTCATATAGCATTGGAATAGTTTGCTCTTGTGCCCTTAATAATGTTTCTTTAAAAAACTGTCAACTCTCCTGAACTCCATTTTCCCTCAGATTTGCTTCCCCATGGAGCTTACTTCCTAATTCACTGAGTCTGCAAAAGCCTGCCTTCTTCAAAGTCCATTGTCTTTATTCTGTTGTAACAGTAAGCTCCACATCTTTTTGGGGGTAACAAGACTGCACCCAATTAATTATGGTTGCACAATTATACCATTTTAAAAAACAATTAAAAATAATCAAATCCTACAATAAAAAAATTAAAACTAGTATATTAAAAAGTTTAAACTGTGCTTAAATACATGTTCTACTTTTAAAACATATTAAAGTTCTGGTTACATACTTGCTAGAATATTTTTTCTTCAAACAAAAATCACTGAAATGTATTTTAAGATAATTAAGGATGGTAACAACAACAAAATAAAAATGGAAGAGAAAGCAAGGAATATGACCTTGAAGTTCATTTTAAGGTGCTGTTTACACTACACTGAAATACCTTCAAGTCTGGTGTTATGTTCAAAGTTGTATCAATATAACCTACAAAGGTGTTTATGTCCACGTGCATTGTCACACAAGCTAAATTGATACCCATACACAAAGTTACGCTACTGTACCTACTTCAAATTAAACCAGTGCAAATTTGTGTGCAAATTAGCTCTTACAAGTCCTTTGCCAATATTACATAAAAAGTGCACAAAACATATTAACCCTTTCCTATTACACCTAAACTTAGCTTTCAGAAACAATTCTTGAGAGTCCAAAATTAAGTATTTACAGGCAGTCCCCGGGTTACGCACAAGATAGGGACTGTAGGTTTGTTCTTAAGTTGAATCTGTATGTAAGTCGGAACTGGCGTCCAGATTCAGCTGCTGCTGAAACTGATCAGTTTCAACAGCAGCTGAATCTGGATGCCAGTTCTGACTTACATACAGATTCAACTTAAGAACCCAAGGCATCCCCAAGTCAGCTGCTGCTGAAACTGACCAGTGGCTGATTCCAGGAAGCCCAGGGCAGGGGCTTCCTGTAGTCAGCCACTGGTCAGTTTCAGCAGCGGCTGACTTGGGGATGCCTGGGGCAGAGCAGCTAGGGTGCTGCTGGGTTGGTCCAGTAGCACCGCCGCTCCTCGGCGCTACTGGACCAACCCAGCAGCACCCAAGCTGCTCTGCCCCAGGCGTCCTAATTCAGCCACTGCTGAAACTGACCAGCAGTGGCTGAATCAGGACGCCTGAGGCAGAGCAGCTGGGGTGCTGCCGGGTTGGTCCAGTAGCGCCCAGAGCGACGCTACAGGAACAACCAGCAGCACCCCAGCTGTTGTACCACAGGCGTCTGGAGCAAAGCCGCGGAGCACGGGGGCAGCGGGACAGCCCAGACGCCCCGTGGGTGTCCTGCTGCCCTCGGACTCCGTGGCTTTGCTCTGCTTTGCTCCCCGTCTCCCTGGTCTGCAGACCAGAAGGACGGGGAGCAAAGCGGCGGAACACGCGGGCCGCAGACAGCCCAGACGCGCATCTGATCTGTCTGCTGCCCGCGTGTTCCGCCGCTTTGTTCCCCATCCTTCTGGTCTGCAGACCAGGGGGACGGGGAGCAAAGCAGAGCAAAGCGGTGGAACACGCGGGCAGCGGACAGCCCAGACGCGTCTGGGCTGTCCGCTGCTCGCGTGCTCCGCCGCTTTGCTTCCTCTCCCTGGTCTGCTGGAGACCAGGGAGAGGGCCCCGTTCGTAACTGCGGATCCGACATAAGTTGGATCCGCGTAACTCGGGGACTGCCTGTATATGCGTTAAAGAAATGTACTGCTCATAACAGAGTGAAGACCGTGTCCTTTTGTCTTTGGACCGTCATTACTCTTAATGAGAGAAAGATATAAAATGAAAGGGATCTGGTGTTACTGCAGGGATCTGGTGTTCATGTGCAGATTTTAAGTACTCCATAAATAGGTTAATAAAAACAAACACTTTACTGGATTAAAATGTTACGCAGAAGGCATACATAGCAGATGGCACAGCTGAACAACATTTGCTGCAAGTTCTAACTAGGACCCAGCTGATGAACCCATTAAAATCCCTGGACAGTACATGTTTCCAACAACACTGAAATCTTTTCAGATTCTTAAGGCATACCAAGTCAAACTGAACAGCCTAATAGCAGTGTAAAAGGATAACTGAGTAGTTAACTTATGTTACAGCTCAAGTCTAGGTACAGTCTAATTGTCAGCTTCCTATGTAGCATAGTCCATTCTTTTACATGTGTGTTTTTCATAAGAACTTAACTGCCAAGCTGGGTGAGAGTTACCAAATGTACAAATTAGGACTCTCTTGATATTTAACCCTAAGGTGTGATCGGGATGCCTTTTTTCCCTGATCATTAGATAGGGTGGTGAGCAGTGGGCAGAGGAGTGATGAAGGGGCAAGCAGTGAGGCAAATTGTTAGGTGGAGGGTCTGGCAGGGGAGCGAAGAGGCAAGTGGGGAGCCAGAAGCAGGGTGCAGTGGTGGGTGGAGAGGGGCTGTCTTGCTGCAGGTGGGAGGCCTGATGAGGAAGTGAAGAGGTGAGCGGCAGTTAGGGGAAGGAGAGGTGTGAGGAGGCAAGTGGTGAGCCAGCAGTGAGCTTGTACAGGGTGCTAGGTTTTGCGGCAGGCGGGGTAGTGAGGAGGTGAGAGTGCATGGGGGACTAAACAGGGATGCAGCAAGCCAGTGGTGGGATGAGGAGCGACGGAATGGCTGATGGTGTGTGAGAGACGGCAGTGGGGGATGAGGGGGGTGAGCTGTGTACATGAAGGGCAGAGACTTCTGTTTATTCATGAACTATTCTCTTCTTTCTCTAATTTCCCCATTATTTCTTCATTTATACACCTCTAAAATGACAATGTGCAATCCAGCAATTACACAACGTATAACAGATGAAGACTACTCAATGTCCAATGACCAATGGGGAACTCAATTTTTTAAACACAGAAGGCATACTCAGTTATTTTAAAAAAATCCAATCCACTATCAGTCTTACACTCACAAGAGCAAGAAAAATCAGTGTTAAACAAAAAACTAGGCTCATACCACACAAACTGTTCTTATACTTAATACCTATTACCTGATGAAAAACAGTAAAAGTGACCTTAAGGAAAATGAAAAGGTGTTTATGTGTATGAGTGGATAAAGAACAAAAATGTATTTTTAATACCTTCATTCCCCAAATAAAACACATTAGATACATCAATTATAGAATTATTTTTTTTCCTGCTGGAGGAAATATAACATCACAAAAAAACAAGGAACCTTGACAGAAGCAAGAACATATGAACAACAAATGTTTGTTAAAAAACAAAAATGGATCTTTAGCACCATAGATGCTAACAAAAACATATAAATAGTATCATGAGCTTTGCATGTACAACCCATTTTTTCAATGTTTCTGTTCTTTTGGGTTTTTGTTGTTGTTGTTAGTGTTTAAATTTTGTTTTTGCTGATTTATGTTGACACTTATTTAATTCAAATTCAGGCAAACACTTGAGAGAAAAAGATCTATGAAATATTTGAACACCTATGGCCTTTCTACTGAAAGCAAATAAACAGTCCACTCCAATTCTCAAAAGAATTCTCCAGCAAAATTAGGGAAAATGTTAGTATTTCTGAGGAACTAGGAAAGGATTACCACCCCCTACCTCTCAAATAACACATATTTCATGCCTCATGCCTCATTTTAAATCAGAAAGTAGTAAAATGTAAGTCACATTTTCTTTATTAATTAATCTTCTAGATAGGAAATAATTACCATTATCCCTATTATATAGATAGAAATCTGCAGAGGAGAGATGAAGAGACTTGGCCAGTGTTAATACTAAACAAGTAACAAAGCTAGAATTAGAAAAAATAGTATTTGCCGATTAGCTTATTCTTGGAACAAACTACCAGGGATAGTTATCCAACATTAGAGAGAACACAAATATATTACATTAGTTGAGAAATAGCACAGAGGTTTACAATTAAACAAGCTCTCTCAATGTGCACATATGTACAAATAAAATTGTATATTCCTATTAGTAAAAATATGGAGAAAATTCATTCAGTTTAGCATCAGTCTCAGACACAACTTTCTTATTTCATGGCTTGGATGCTTAATTGTTGAAGTTTAAAAGAGACTTTAGATGCAACATACATTTCAAGGCACGAAGAGAAAAAAGCAATACAAATCAAGACAATTATAATGATTTTAGAAACCTGTAAATCAGTGGAATCAATATACAATAAAAAGTACATAATCTGTTTAAATCTATTAATATCTAAAATGCATGCAGGCTACAGGATTCATTCCAAAACAGAACCAGTCGGGGCTTCATTTAATTTTGATTTGAAAAGCTTGACCCAGCATTTTTATACCTTTTCATTAAAAAAGTTTGTTTAAAAAGGTAAATGTGTGACATGGAAGTGGAGACCTACAAAAACAAGTGTTAGGTAGAAAACAAAGTTTTGGAGATTTGGTCTGAAAAAGAACCCAAAATTTGTTTTGCTGGAAAAACTCACAAGACACAATTCTCACAAGTTAGTCAGTAGTTACTATTTTTGGTCAGGCTACATCTAGACTACATCCCTCTGTCGGCAGAGGGATGTAGGGGTACATCTAGACTACAGAGGTTTTTTTTTTTTTTTAAAAGTGGACTTTTTTGAAAACAACTTCCCCTGCGTCTAGACTGCTGACACTTTCTTTTGAAAGTAAATCGAAAGAACGAAGCAGTTTTTTCGACGGTGGAAAACCTTGTTTTATGAGGAATAATGTCTTTTTTTGAAAGTGCTCTTTTGAAACCAAGCGCTATGTAATGCAAACTGTGCTTTTTCGAAAGAGAGCATCCAGACTGCCTGGGTGCTCTCTTTTGAAAAAGCAGCTTGCTTTTCTAAAGTACTGGTTATAGTCTAGATGCTCTTTTTCAAAAGAGGCTTGCAGTCTAGACATAGCCTAGATGAAGCACTTCGAAAGTGCAAATGAAACCGGGATTTAAACATCCTGTGCTTAATTTGCATAATCATGTAAAGGTGCTCTTTTGAAAAAGCGCTAATCTGAAATTGAAACCTCAGTCTAGATGTGATTCTTTTGAAAATGGGGCACTTTTTCGAAAGATCCTGTAAACCTCAAAAAAAAAGGTTTATAGGATCTTTCGAAAAAGGGCCCCGTTTTCAAAAAAAAGCCTCTAGAATGCGGTTTCAATTTTGAAATAGCGCTTTTTTGAAAGCGCCATTACGTGATTATGAAAATGAAATGTGGGATGTTTAAATCCCAGCTTCATATGCACTTTCGAAGTGCTTCATTTACATCCCTCTGCTGACAGAAGGATATAGTCTAGATGTAGCTCTAGTCATTGCACAATACCACCTTTTTTTAGGGCTCTCAAGAGATTAAAAACATTTATTTAAATAGTATTTATTTAAATATTGTGGATGTTTTCCACATTTTCAAATATAATGATTTAACTTAAAACACAGAATGCAAAGTGTCACTTTACCTTAATTTTTATTACAAATATTTGCATGGAACAAAAACAACAACAAAAATCAAGTCACCTAACACAACAACTGTAGTGCAATCTCTTTATCATGAAAGTTGAACTTACAATATAGAATTATGTACAAAAAAAACCTGCATTCAAAAATAAAACTAGAGCTTATAAATCTACTCAGTTCTACTTTCTGTTCAGCCAACAGAACTAATCATTAGCATAGAAGCGAGTCATCTGCAATAGTGGCCGAAGCATGAAGGGACATGTGAATGTTTAGCATAGCGGGCATGTAAGTACTGTACTTTGAAATGCCAACTACGAAAGGACCATGAGTATGCCTATTATAACTATCGGGAGACACGTAAATAACAAGTAGGCAGCATTATCTCCCTTGATGATTTGCTAAACAAGAAGGCACCTGAGTGAACTTATAGGTAATAAAAACAAAACAACGTAAAACTAAGTGCAGTTAGGTTAAAAAAAAAATCTACATTTGTAGGTTGCATTCTCATGAGAGATTGCACTATAGTACTTGTATGAGCTGAACTGAAAATCATTATTTCTTTTATCATTTCTACAATGAAAATATTTGTAACAAAATGACAATATAAGGAGAACACGGTATACTTTGCATTCTGTGTTGCAACTGAAATCAATATATTTGAAAATGTAGGAAACATCCATAAAGATTTAACAAATTTCAACTGGTATTCTATTGTTTAACAGTACAATTAATATTGCAATCAATCACATTTTAAATAAATTGCTAAGAAGTACAAAACAATAGTGTTCTATTTTTAAAAATTGCAAGTTATGATAGATGACACATTTAAGTTGCTTACATTTTCAAATTGCCATTTTAATTTTATATCAAACCTTTCAATAAGTGCTTTCAAGGCAAGATGAAGATTTTGGTCAGGGCTCTAATATTGGTATTTTAGCAAAGTTTTGTTTTAATGGCTGCTTTCACTCCCTTGTGATTTTGAGTCTTACTTATTTGAGGCTAGTAAACTGATTCTTAAATTCATTTTTGATGGGACAAACAGTATTTCTTTTTCAACTTGGTAGGTGGTATTTTCTCAAACCCCACCTCACTTTTCACAGTTTGTAGTATTAGCTATTCTTCTACACAACTATACACATGTTACATCCCCACTAGCATACCTGGAAGTAGCTAAACCATACAGAAATCCCTGTTTTCTTTTTAGTGATTTTGACTACATTATTCATAGTACAGCAGTAATTCAAATCAGACTGTTACTCTGCCTTCAGCAACCAGCACAATTGATCTCGTATAGTCGCATACATTGGGTAGGGCCCATTTCCTTCAAAATGACTGTAAAGGCTTGGGGAAGGGGGGCGGACGTAGTGGTGGTAAGATGTAACCACTTGACTTCCCCTTTGCTTTTTTTTTACCCTAAGGATTTCACAGGTGTGACTGCATTGAGCTATGTTGCCATAACTGCATTTCATTATCAAAGCAAGCATTGTCTTTTTTGGTGACAAGTATCAGGGGGTAGCCGTGTTAGTCTGAATCCTCATAAACAACGAGAAGTCATGTGGCACCTTATAGATTAATAGATTTATTGGAGCATAAGCTTTTGTGGGCAAAGACCATTTGATGAGGTGGGTTTTTGCTCACGAAAGCTTATGCTCCAATAAATCTGTTAGTCTATAAGGTATCACAGGACTTCTCGATGTTTTTTGTCTTCTTTGACATTTTAACATACTTTTTAACACTTTCACTTTTTAACATCTCCATAGTCCCCTACTTCTAATTCCCTGGGAACTCTGCAGTGTTAATTTGTTCACGAGCAGATTTTAACTCCCTGCTTTTTCCCCCCTCCTTCTTAAATTGCTTACTTATTTTCCAAAGTGGTATATTTTTCAGCTGAATGATTTCAGAAGTGTAAGTTATTTTTTCATGGTTTTTTTTTTGCACCTATTTCTTAATAGAATATACTACAAAGCAATACTTGCCAAATACAGTCATTGACAGATGGCTGCTTTTTACTTTGAATAGACAGAATCACAGAATACTAGAACTGGAAGGGACCTCGAGAAATCATCTAGTCCAGTCCCCTATCCTCATGGCAGGATCAAGCACCATCTATACTAGATAATCACTGATAGATGTTTATACAACCTGCTCTTAAATATCTCTAGTGATGGAGATTCCACAACCTAGGACTTAAACAGGGTTCAAAAAAGAGCTACTGAGAATCATGGAGGTTAGATCCATCCATCAATGGTGTCCCTAGTCTCTGTTTCTCTGGAAATGGATGACAGGAGAGAGATGACATAATTACTTCATGTGTTCCCTCCCGCTGAGGCATCTGGCATTGCCCGCTGTCCGCAGACAAGATTTAGGCTAGATGGACATTTGATCTGACCAAGTATGGCCATTCTTATGTTCCCTAAGCAATTTATTCCAGTGCTTAACCATCCTGACAGTTGGGAAGTTTTTCATAATGTCCAGCCTACACCACTCTGCTGTAACTGAAGTCTATTCCTTTTTGTCCCGTCATCAGAGGCTAAGGCAAACATAGTTGTATCCATAGTCTTTTCCCAGTCTTTTTAATCTCTCCTCCATAGAGAAGCTATTCTATACCTCTAGTCATTTTTGTTGCCATTCTCTGTACCTTTTCCAATTCTATATCTTTTTTGAGATGGGTTGACTAGAAAGGAGCACAGTATTCAAGGTGTGAGAACACTATAGACTTCAACAGAAGTATTATGAGATTTTTCTGTTTTATCTATTCCTTTCCTAAATGACTTTTAACACGGTTACCTTTTTGACTGCTACTGTATGCTGAGCAGATGTTTTCAAAGAGCTATCCACCAAGACTTCTCGATATTTCTCTTTCCTCCTTGTAACACCCTTTTAGATACTTGAGAACTGCTATAATTCCTCCCCCACTCCCAACTTTTCTTTTCCGAACGAAATAAGCCCAATTCTTTCAGTGTTCCCTCAGAGGTCATGTTTTCCAGACCTTTAATCATTTTTGTTCATCTTCTCTGGACCTTCTTCAATTTCTCCATATCTTTCTTGAAAAGTGGTACCCAGAACTAGACACACTACTCCAACTGAGACCTAATCAGTGCAGAGTAAACAGGAAGAATGACTTCTTGTGTCTTGCTCATAACACTCCTGTTAATAAATCCTAAAATCATGTGTGCTTTTTTTTGCAACAGTGCCACACTGCTAACTTATATGTAGCTTGTGTTCCACTATGACTCCTAAATCCCTTTCTGCAGCACCCCTTCCCAAACAGTTGCTTCCCATTCTGTATGTGCAAAACAGATTGTCCCTTCCTAAGTGGAGCACTTTGCATGTGTCCTTATTAAACTTCATCCTATCTACCTCAAACTATTTCTCTAGTTTGTCCAGATAATTTTGAATTATGACCCTATCCTCCAAAACAGCTGCAACCTCTCCCAGTGTCATATCATCTGCAAATTTAATAAGCGTACTCTCTATGCCATAATCTACATTTTTGATGAAGATATTGAACAAAACCGATTCCAAGACAGACCCCTGCAGAATCCCACTTGTTATGAGTTTCCAGCATGATTGTGAACCCTTAATAAGTACTCTCTGAGGACAGTTATCCAGCCAGTTATTTAACCACCTTATAGTAGCCTAATCTAGGTTGTATTTCCCTAGTTTGTTGATAAGGTTGTGTGACAATATAATCAAATGCTTTACTAAAGTCTAGGTATACTACATTTACTGCTTCTACCTTATCCACAAGAGTTATTATCCTATCGAAGAAAGCTAAGCTATCAGATTGGTTTGACGTGATTTGTTCTTTACAAATCCACGCTGGCTGTTATCTATCACCTTATTATCTTTTAGATGTTTGCAGATGGATTCCTTAATTACTTGCTCCATTATCTTCCCTGGAACAGAAGTTAAACTGACTGGTCGGTACTTTCCTGGGTTGTTGTTCTTTCCCTTTTTATAGATGGGCACTATATTTGCCCTTTTTCAGTCTTCTGGAAATCTCTCGTGACTTCCATGACTTTTCAAAGATGATAGCTAAAGGTACCTCCTCTATCAGCTCCTTGAGTATTCTAGGATGCATTTCAACAGGTCCTGGTGACTTGAAGACATCTAACTTTTCTAAGTAATTTTTAATTTTTTTTATTTTATCTTCTAACCCTACCCCATTTCCACTAGCATTCAAAGAAGTAATTTCCTCTGCTATTTCCAAGTTTTCTGTTATTGTTTCTACTTCTTCACTGAGTAATGGGTCTATCCTGTCCTTAGTGTTTCTCTTGCTTTAATATATTTGTAGACTTTCTTCTTGTTACCATAGCTAGCTTGAGCACATTTTATGCTCTTCTAAACAAACATTAGTTTGCGTCTCAAGTTTCAGGATTTTTTCCCATTTAGTTTATTTCCTCCTCTACAACTTTTATTTGCTTTTTATTATTTTTTATATTCACCCTGTTGGAATTGAAAGTTTTATTCTTTTTATATTTGTATTTTAGGATTAATAATGTAGCAAACGTAAGGTAACATATTAACACATTTAATATTTTATTAAACTAAGCCCTTTAAGATATATATTTCTTTGTTTTAAAACTTAATGAATTTAGTCAGTAAAGGGACAGAGTTTTGATATTGTGTCTATGTTAATGAGATTAGAAGAATGCTGAAGGTTTAAGTTTTAATTGCTTGATTTACAATGTCTTTTCCTTTGCCCAATATGGGACATGCTTTTCTTTGAAGGATTCTGTGAAAGACTGTTTGTGTGAATGAGATAACGTGTGAAGGTCATCGTTAGAGCCAGATGGTCAAGAGAGAAGGGGGGCAATGCGGGTGAAGACAAACTGTAAAAGACAGACTGTGAAGAGACATATCGGCGCCAGAGGAACCATCAGTGCGTACCCATGGTCAAGAATGGATCAGATTGGCAGATTGAAGGCTCTAAAGGTGAAGGCATCCCTAAAAACAATGGATTAACAATCCAGGACAGGATGAGCCTCTTGGAGATATTTTGGGACTGTCAACATCAAAAGATAACAGTAACTGGTCACGGACTGACACAGCGAAATCCATAGACTTCAACAGGGAAAGTAGATTATAAAAACCCTTGCTATGGGATTTGTGTTCGTCTTGCCACTAATTCTAGGAGCGTGACCGACAGAGCCCAGCTCCCCCTCTGGGATCGACCTGGCCGGCCACTAGATTGATCCAGACTCTGGACTGGTAACTATAACATTGTCTGGCAGGACTGTGTGTGTATGGTGTCTGTGTGTGAGTGACTGAAAAGCATATACTACTGTCGTATTCTCAATAAATGCGGCGTACTGCCTTTTCCCCTATAAAAGATTGTGTGCTTCATTTAAGCATAACAGCCTCTCAAGGTGCACATTAGGTACATTATGTTTGCAATGTTCTAGCCATCAAAATCCTTGTGAAACTGCTCCTTTGACTTTAGCTTTCTGTGATGGGGAGGTTGCAAGTGTGGGGGTGGAGGAGGAGAAAATCAACAACTTTACAACTTTGTCCAGGGAGGTCAATGGGTTCTAATGGGTCCTCCAAGCAATCTACTCCCCGTCCCCCATTCAAACCCCAACAACACTCCCTGAGTTCCTTTTTCTCCTGGTCCCAGTCTCCCCCTAATGTGTCTGAGGAGTCCATAGGGTCCACCTTTAGATTTAACCTATTTCTCCAGCATAGTAGTAATTTCTTCCCATTTAAATCCTTAAATACTTATGGTGCCAGTTCTCTTAATGCTATATTGTGAGCTTCACATTCAGCATTCCCTCTAAACTGTGCAACAGCACAGCCCTGCAGCTGCTTAATCAGCACCGCCCAGTGAGGCATCTCCCTACATGGAACCTTGAGCCCCTGAATGGGCGGGTCTGATTCAACACCAGCAGGGCTATGCTGCCGCACAGCTTGGAGGAAACACTGCTCACATTAAGGGGAATATATGTTATCTTCTCCAGATAAGCAGATCCAAGTCATGGAACGAGTATGCTGGTATATCTTGTCCACTCATCAGTCTACTCGGGCGGCTCTGGAGGGCTCAGTCAGTCTCCAAGACTTTATTCACTTTGCTTCTAAGTAGTCAGCTCGACTCCTAATGTGTCTGTGTGGCTTCTTTAATGGCATACAATTAAATAACAACGGAATTGATTATGATTAAATGCAGGGAATTGATAGAATGCATACTACACAAGGTTACACAGGAAACCTCTTCCTTTGTAGCCATGTAGGCAAAATGTATCCTTAGGTAATTTAATGTCCCTCAGTGTACCTTGGCAGCCATCCTTTCTGTGTAGCAGAAAGGAATGGTTTAGTGTTGTTTGTAGAAGTGAATTAAGTAGGTTGTTTATGTCTGTTATTCATGTGAACCCCAAAAGAGTCCATCTGTCATTATTGTTACCCTTTTACTATTAGGATTATTTTCTTCTTTAAGAATATACTTTGTTTAATTATGGAAAAATTACATAGTAGTTAACAAGTCTCAGAAGGGTAGCCATTTAGTTAACTTAAAAAAAATGTCCTCTAGCACCTCAGAGAGTACCAAAATATGTTAAAAAATGTTTTTAAAAAGAGATTAGTTTGAAGGCCAGAATAGCATGTAGATAGTCAGAGGAGAGGCTGGAGATTTGGGGGCACTCATGGAACCAACAAATGTGCCTGTAGCATTTAGTGATGGATGAAGGACAGATTAACAACTCTAAAAGATAAGGTAAGCACCTATCAAGGGACATGATACCTGTGATATGAGAAAAAACAACTTAAGAAAAAAGCACGCAAAGAGCAACAGATTATAGCATGACAGTGCAAATGAAGGAAAGGAAGGAAAACTACTTCCCAACGAAGGAAAACTACTATAAAAAGGGGCTGCTTTGTTATGGGTTCCATCTTGTCAAGATCCTGGAGCATTAATCTGGACTAAGAGAGCCCTACTCCTCCCTTGCACTCAGCTCTGGGAAGGCTCAATGAAAGGAACTTGACACAGCACCGAAGTGTACAGCCCCAATGGGACCAGAGCCCTAGTTAATCCCACTTAGCCTGTATAAAACTTTATGCAGAGTAAGCTCATAAGTTGTTTGCTCCCTTTATCAATGAACGAGAGATATGGATGGTGTCACGTGCATCTAGCCATCTGGCTAAAGAAGGAAAGGCAAGTTCTGTCTGACATCTAGGGTCTAGACTTGGTTCATGACCTGACGCCTTTAAAGAGGTAGCTATGCTGTTCCTAAAGTTAACTCTAGTATCACCCCATGAAATGTATGCACCTTGTGGGGGTCCATAAGGATTTTTTTATTATAGACAATACTGATCCAGAGTGGACTGGAAGAGTTCCCATGATTCCAATATCGCCAATATGATGGATCCACTGACAAAGGGAAACACCATGACATAGGGTGCCACCTGTGCATTGTCTCTAGTTGGAGGTTGGAATTCCCGACTTTCTAGAGCTTCTGCATGGGGTAACTTCCCTTCCCCCAGCCCATGCTGTAGTATCCTGAAGAGCCTCCTGCTCATCAAAAGAGAAGGCTGCAATTTGAGGTAGGTGGATGGAATTTGGGAACAACTTTGATTCTCCATGACAGACTCCTCCTCTGGTGATTCAACTTCCCAGAAAGTAGATAGAGCCAATAATAGTAGTGAACACATACGCAGGAGAGCAAAATTATCTACTGGGGAGACACACATCTCAGACATTCCCAACGTACAAGGAAACTCCATTGGTATCACAATGGTTACTGCCCTGGTTCCCAAAGTGGATGTAAGCACTAGCAGCTGTCTCTCTCATGTCTTTACCACTGGAGCTGGTATTGGAATCATCAGATCTATGCCTATATGAGAACATTTAATCGGGCCTAAGACCTTATTACTCATGTGTGCTTGTTCTTCCCTTCATTGTGTAAGTGCCATACTCTTAATTTGCTTTTTGTCTATGAGAATGCCCATTACTGCCATGTGGAGCCTTTTTTTAGGCTTAATAGACTTAGCCTCTGTTGCCAAGCTTGCATTTGGAGGAGTGCTGCCCGCTTTTCATGTCTGATGTATGGGGTGGGAGTGGGGATGATTCCTGGCCCAAAACTGATTGGGGCTTCATTGTCTTCTTCAAGAGATGTTTCTGAGTTTCAGTTCTTGACCTTCATGAGTTCTGGGGAGGATGTTGCATTGGACAGAAATGGGGCCCTCATCCAGACCATTTTGATGGTCATTTATCTTTTCATGATACATTTGGTCAGAAAAGGAGCAAGGGCAAGAAACACAGTTTTTAAATGCAGGGACCCTAGGCATTTTCCAGGCTTCTCAGGAACAAAAAATATCTTAGGTGGTGGTAAAAAAATGTTATCTAATGATTTATGGTGCACTATGATATAAAAACTACTAAAAACCTCATTATATACAATTCTTACAGGAATAATGCCGTCAAAAGGAGTTGAGGACATGAAAGAGTCTGAGACAGATCACAGAATCATAGAATAATAGAATTGGATATACGAAGCAGCTGGAGAGGCAATTGCCCTCTGCTGAAAGTGTGTAGACAGCTATGGTGTGCATGTCAGCCATGGCATGCATGTGTATAGATGTGAAACACATAAAAGGACTTCACTCAAAGAAAAATTTTTATGATGAGTATCTTTCAGTATAGTCTTTTATTACATATTTTGTCATGTTACCTATCAGTTCTGTAACTGTTCCTACCCATCCTGCTGCCCTGGCCATACCAGATTATTGAAAAACTATAGAAAGACATGGAAAATAGAGAAAGACAATATCAAAATACATTGGGGAGGATACTAAAGTCTTGTTCTTGTCTCGGTTGCCCCTCAACCCACCTAATATGCTCTTGCCCACACCACACTGTCTAATCTCTTCCTAATCACATCTGTGCCACTGCAAATCTGTGGATATCTGTTTCATATTTATGGGTATCCACGGCTCAGTTTTTCAGATGTGGATAATTTTTTATTTAGAATCCAGCAAATTATATTATTCTTTATTATTATATCTGCTTTATATCTTTAGGTATTCATATCCAGGACTGTGGTTGCAGATATCCATGAATTATTTTTTTTGTGTGGCTGAAGATACATTTTGTATCCATGTAGGGCTCTCTGGCATTTCTTTGGCATTTCTAACTTCTTTTGTCCATAGTGTTTTCTGTATTCTGTTTTGAGTTTGTTTTTTTCCCCATGTAACACACATTTCCCTCTCCTGCCCCTTTCCCTATTTCTACTGTCTTGTTTGGTTTATGCATTCTCTTTCATTCATATTTTAACTTTGTTTTGCTTTCTTCAATCTCCTCCTGTTCCCTGTCTGATTCCCTCCCTTTGTCCTCACCACAACTGCTCCTCCTCACCCAGATACAGTCAGATCTCCTGGCTGCTGCGTTTTCCAATCTGCCCACAGATGATTTCCTGCCTACCTCCTCTTTTGTTACTCCTGCCACCTACTTAGCTGCGCAGAACAACTAAATTAATCTAACCAGAGGTGATGCATGATAGCAGCAAAAACTTCAGAGCTAATATCGTTCATCTCCAATCTCTACCAGCTCTGCTCCTTCCTTATAGGATTAGGATAATGAAATTAAATAACTAGCCTTAGGAGATATGGCCAAGAAATATGCTGGGACATCCTAATAGTAATGCCATAATTTTGTTGCTGTTGCTATTCAATGTTTTCTCTCCCCATTATTTGTTTGGTGGAAGATGTCAACAAAGAACTACAATCATAGACAATTACTCATTTTGGTAATACTATTTGCTGTATGTTCCTCTTCTTCCATCCTGTGAAACAGACAAATCTTCATCTATCAGGAGGCAAAGAGGCTAAGGAGCTGTGAACAAGACTCCCTTTCCATAAATCTGGTCAGCTTCCTCTCCCTGCAGTTAGAAACTTCAAAAGCAGGTTAAACATGAGGAAAAAATAAACACAGAAATACTATCTTATAAAATTAATGTCTGCATTATATTGCAAGCTTCTCCCTAGCAGTGAAATGCTACTGCATACTTAAGTTTCAGAAGCATATGAAGGCTGACTTTTCTATATCCTAAAGCTTCAGGACATAGCCAAGTTACTCTGTAACAGGAAAAACTTAAAAAACAACAAATAGTCTAGCAGCAGCTAAAAGACTAACAAAACATGTAGATGGTATCATGAGCTTTTGCGGGCAAAGCCACTGAAGAAGTGGGTTTTTTCCACAAAAACTCATGATACCATCTACATGTTATGTTAGTCTTTAAGGTACTACTAGACTATTTGTTGTTTTTTAAGTTTTTCTATATTCTGTATTTGCCTGTTGATCTTAGTTAAAAGGGGTAGATATCATTTCAAACTCAGACACATACTTCAAAAAATTGGAAAACAAGGTAACTACTTTCTATTTACCAGTTTTTTATGCAAGTTATTCTCAAGAGGTATCCAAACTAAATAGAACATTTTATTCAGTAGCGATAAAGGAACTCAAACTATTCTAAAAATATGTAATATAAATGTTTTTCAATTGCTTAGCCCAGAAACACAGCATCAAAAAGAACATACTCGTTATGTGTTGCACTACCAATATTCCTAAGAAATACCAATTACATAGCAGTGACAGTCTTAATAATTTCTTCATGGTGGTTTCAACAACTTCAAAATGTTTTCCAAAGGTGGTATTCTTTATGCTGGACCGAATGATGCCATCTCTTAACTCCTATAAAAGTCTACTGAAATCAAGGCATCACAGGAACCATTGACTTCAGTAGAGTTGCATGGGGCTTCACAGAGGGCAGAATTTGGCCCACAATTTCCCACCATTAGGAAAAATGGCAATTTTTAACCTCAGTTGATGCTACTTCCTTTTATTTTCTACAAAATATTGACACTACATGACATTAGTAGCATTATATGTTTAGTTTTCCATGTATTGGTCAGAAAGTCCTACTGTTCATTGTGACTAATAGCAAAAACAAACAAACAAACAAACCAACCTTAACAGCATAGTTCGACTAATTCATTATTTAATTATCAATTTCTTAAGTTAAGTCTTGTTGGATAGCTCATTTTGCGATCTTTTAGGCTAAATATAAAATGCATCAATCCTGTACTTTCTTTCCATGTACTGGAAAATCTCTCTGAACAAGACTTTATTCTCTGATGTAATAGATTCTAATGTATATGCTTCTTAGAGGCTGTTTCTTTGCTTTCTAGATATAAGAAGAATTTGTCAGGAGAAAGGTCTCAATACTCACATTTTAAATCAAAGGCTAACACTAACGGAATAACATATGAAAAATAGAGTGACAAGCTCTATCTTTCTCTCTCTCTCAAACAAAACAAAACACAAACAAAAACCCAACAGGATTTATTCCAGAACAACAAACCAGTAGTGGTAGGCCTATAAATCACTCTTTTCTGCTCAAATGTTAATCACCATAGAACTTTGAAGTGTACATGGTAACAGCAAATAGATCTTTTAAATTCCTGTTAGACTTTTTCTCCCTTCTTAAGGGAATTCTGAAGCTATTTTCATTTTTTTAATAGACAGAACTAGGTTTTAGACAAATAGGTCTGAAAAAAATCTGTAATTATTAAGATATTCATCCTTCCCACTAAAGATCTGTTGCAGGGTACTGTTCAGTTTTGCTCACAAGCAATTAGACTCACATAATCCATATGAACATCAGTAAGAAATTCTCTTTTCCTTGGGCATTAGATAGAAAATATTCCTTTCTGGGTAAATAGCAGTGATTTTTCCAAACACACATTTTGGGTTAGAATTGTGCTTTTCAATTAACATTTTAAAATATCACCCTTGTGGCTTGTTACCAGAAAGATCTTTGGAGAAATACTATAAACTGAAAGCTTATTTATAATAATCCTTTTGTCCTTAACTTATAATACCTAAGATTGAGCGCATCTACCCCATAGGTATTAACGGGAGCCTCCATACAGAAAGGCAAATTTAAATATGCAAGGAACTCAACTTCAGAGATGAGAGTCATAGAAGCATCTGAACTGGCCCCCTCTTGCTTATTTTGGAAATGACTTTGTTCAGAACAGGATCAGATTTTAATACAAATAATCATGAAGCAACACAAACCCCATATTTCAATCTGCCTGCAAAAGAGAATGTGCTGTTCTGAAATGACCTGTCTTTAAGTGAATTATTTTTCCATGAAAAGCTAGGAGGTGATCCCAGGTGCTACGAGATGCCAGAATGTTAATGCCATTAAAAATCTGTCAGCATTCCTTTTCAATGTGTTAATGATGCTCCACTGCTCAGTCACTTTATACCCTCATAATGGAGAAAAGGTTTAGCAGGCCAGACAATCAGGAGACTGAGTTTTGCCTCCCAGAACATGGTTATCTTCAAGGCTAAGGTGGATGATTATATGAAACAGGATGACTCCTATCAAAGAGTGTGGAATTTAAAGCAGAGTGGACATTTCCCATATTGCTAAAACACATTTAAAGTAGGCAACATAGCCTTTCCCAAATGGATCTCATTACACAAGAAGCATTATGCAAGGAACTGATAAACTCATGTTTGAGCAAGTGACTATAGATGTTCTCACCACACAATAAAGCAGCGGTTCACAATGCTGGCCACTGCACATTGCCAGGCCATGCCCCCAGCTGTTATTTAGCCCTCCTTCTGGGGTTCCCCAGGGAATTCTCTTCCCAGCCACTTTCTCATGCAGCAACAGAGTGAATGGAGGTGGTAAGTAGCTGGGTATGCTGCAGCTGGAGCCAAGACTGCAGTGAACCTGTCCTTACTGGGGCAGCCTCACTATGTCCCTGTTTCTAGCTCTGGTGGCTGCTACATGGCTGGGCCAGTGGGCCCTCGGGGAGCATGGCCACCTCAGGAGGCGAGGCCAAGTGGAGTGTGGGTGGCTCAGCTGGCATGGTCAATCATTGTATGGAGTGTAATTGTCCCTACTGATCAAGTGCCATGTGGAGAGTGGCTGCTCTGGCCGGCGGGGCCAAGCACCACGTGGAGAGTGGCTGCCCCAGCCAGCAGGGCCAAGTGCCGCATGGAGCGACGGGCCAAGATCACAAAACATGGGAGGAAAGATAACGCTCAGTGAAAATACCAAGGAAGTTCTCAGATGGGGAGACAAGTCTTCCCATGTTGGAATTTGGCCCGGGAAACCTAAGTTCATACCATGATCCTTTACACAGAACGCGGCAAAAGCCACAAAAACACTTCAGCCTCCTTTCATACACTCAGCTCATGGCACCTTAGTTTCACCTGTTATATGAGTCAGATCTCATTTATTTTTAATACTGTAAAAGTATGATCCATCTTTACCCACATTTTGTGTAAGCTATCAGTTCCAAACACAGGAAAAGAAACCCCAAGTGCTAAAGGTGATGATGTAAGGCTGAGTTCCCCTAGGTCCTGACTGTCTCCAAATCTTATAAATCATTCCATGGAACACTCTTGCAAGAGACACTGCAGAATATTTACAGCTGAGATGGAAACAAGACAGAACGGCAAAAAACAGATAGTGGGAGGTGTTATAATCCAGATACCTTATTTTTAAGTAAATGAGGAAATGCATAATTAAATGTACAAAATAGACTAATTTGTTTCAATAACATTTCCATATTTCAGGACCTTCAGCCTTAAGAAGTATGGTTTGGCAAATCAATTGAAGTGCTCTTGTTATCACATTTTTGGATTTATGACAATAAACATTAATGGCTGTTTTCCAAATATTTGACTTCATGATACAAAACTATAATAATTCCCTCAGTTAAGATACAGTGATGCAGCAAATTATATGCATGTCTGGAAATAAATGTTAATATTTGTTTAAGAACATGTTCATTTTGTACACCTATAATTTATTGAATTAGTAATTTGTCCTGCATTATTACTAATTACTAAGTGATGCAGGTATTTTAACAGCTCTCATACTCTTAACTCCAAGTCAGACAACACTCATTCTCTTTCTTAAGCTTGTAAGATAACTGAAAAATTAATCCTGTGCCAGAAGGAATCTGAATACTCAGTACAAACTGTAACAATATATCTATAACATTCAAAGTACCTTTCCCAGACTTGAAGAGATATCTGTGTTGCTTGAAAGGCTATCTCTCTCTTCAACCAAAGTTGGTCCTATAAATTACAGTCACTAAAGAAGATTTTTTCCCTCACTGAGGCTCACATAGGCTTTTCAAGGATTATTCATGTCTGTATCTGTCTCTCTCACACACACAGAATTTCTTTCAGATAGTTCCTGTTGAGTCTGCTCACTGAACTAAATATTCTAGTTCATCATCTGATGAAGTGAGTCTTGCCCATGAAAGCTCCTGATATTATCTACTTTTCTTGGTCTCTAAGGTGCCACAGGACTACTTGTCGTTTTTAAAGTTACAGACTAACACAGCTCCCCGCCGCGATTTTTCTAAATATTCCACTACTCCTTTTGAAATGAACTGCCTTACATTTTGTTCTGTCTTCTAATTTTTGTTTAACAAAATGCAAAGTTACAACCCCTTACATTTTAATATAATTCTCATTCTCCATGTGGACAGTCATTTCTTCAATGTCACTAAAATGAAAAATAGCCATCCATTAGTAACCTTCAGATACAGAATGCAGAGTTTTCTCATTTTAAAATGCCCTAATTACTTGTATAAAGAGAGAATAAAAATAAGGTGTCAAAGGGTATGTCTACACTACAACGTTAATTCGAACTAACTTAGTTCGAATTAGTTAATTCGAACTAAGCTAATTCGAACTAACGGATCCAGACTAAAAAACTAGTTCGAATTAGCGTTTTGCTAATTCGAACTAGCATGTCCACATTAAGTGGACCCTGAACCGGGCTTAAGGATGGCCGGAAGCAGTGCCAGCAGGGCATCAGAGGAGGACTTAGAGCGTGGAGATGCTGTCTCAGGCTAGCCGAGGGCTGTGCTTAAAGGGTCTCGACCCCCACCCCGGACAGACAGTTCTCAGGGGTGCCCCGCTTGCAAAGCAGTCCTGGCTTGGAGTGCCCGGACTACCCACACTGGGCACATCACAGCACTCGGCCATCAGACCGGCTGCACTTGCTGCAGGCTGCCATCTGGGGAGAGGGGGAAATTGGGGGGCTGCAGGAGAGCTTCCACCCCCAGAAGCCCACAGAGCCAGCCCAGTCCTCCCCATCGGGGGCACGTACCCCATTCCTCCCTCACCTCCTTCCACTTATCCTTCTCTAGCCCCTCCTCTTGATGTACAAAATAAAGGACAATTGTGTTCAAAAATGGAATCTGTCTTTATTGAACAAAAAAGGGAGTTACTCACCTCGTGCAGTAACGAGTGTTCTTCGAGATGTGTGTCCCCGTGGGTGCTCCACTCTAGGTGAAGGATCGCCCTGAGCCGCAGATCGGAGCTTTGCAAAGCAGTTTCCCCTCTGTTGAGCCACGCATGCTCAGAAGGCGTCTCGAGCCCTTCCCTTCTGTAGCGCGCGGCTCAACCCCCTCCCTTTCAGTTCCTCAACCCCCTCCCTTTCAGTCTCCACCTGAGTAATTTAGACTCCGCGCAGAGGGGAGGAAGGGAAGGTCGTGGAGCACCCACGGGGACACACATCTCGAAGAACACTCGTTACTGCACTAGGTGAGTAACTCCCTTTTCTTCTTCGAGTAGTGTCCCCGTGGGTGCTCCACTCTAGGTGACTACAAAGCAGTATTCAATATATGGCTGGAGGGAGCCGGAGTCAACGTTTAGCGGTGGTAGAGAGCACTGCCGTAGCAACTGCTGAGTCATGTTTAAGTTGTGGTAGGATAGCATAATGTCTGGCAAAGGTATGGTCTGAAGACCACGTTGCTGCTCGGTAAATATCCCTTAAGGGGACATTGTTCAAAAAGGCTGTAGATGCAGCCGTGGCTCGAGTGGAATGTGCTCGTGCTGGGCCCTGTAATGGCTTATTGCCCAAGGTGTGGCACTTGATTATGCATGACGAAATCCATCATGAGATTCGTTGTGATGATACAGGTGTTCCTTTGGAACGCTCAGCGATGGATATAAAAAGCCTTTCGGATTTACGAAATGGTTTTGTTCTCTCCAGGAAGAAGGCGAGAGCCCTTTGAATATCCAGAGTATGCAGGGTGGCGTCCTTCTGTGAGGCATGCGGTTTTGGGAAAAAGGTAGGTAGTACAATTGGTTCGTTGACATGGAATTCCGTACAGACCTTTGGCAGGAATGTTGGGTGAGGTCTAAGTATGAACCTGTCCTTTGTAAAAACAGTGTAGGGGGGTTCTGACATTAGTGCCCCAAGTTCACTCACCCGTCAGACAGACGTAATAGCTAATAAGAAGCAGACTTTCATAAAGAGAAAGGGGAGTGGTACTGTAGCCAGAGGCTCGAAAGGAGGCCTGGTGAGGTGGTGGAGAACAAGATTTAGGACCCACAAGGGAGGTGGGGCCTTGTAGGGCGGGTATACGTAGTGGAGCCCTTTAAGGAATCTTTTAGTGATAGGATGGGCAAAGATGGAGAAGCCGTCAATCAAGGTATGGAACACTGCTATTGTGGAAAGATGGACTCTTAAGGAAGAGATTGACAGTCCTGATACTTTAAGGTCTAGAATGTAGTCCAGGATCGTATTCAGTGGGGCGACCCGGGGCTCTACTTTGGTTCGCTGGCACCAGCGAGAGAATCGTGTCCATTTTTGCAGGTAAGTTTTTCGAGTGGACTGTCTCCTACTGTGGAGGAGGATGTCCTTCACTTGCTGGGAACAGTGATTCTCTATCTCCGAGAACCAGAGAGCAGCCAAGCCTGAAGGTGTAGGGTATGGAGCTGTGGGTGTAGTATTGTGCCATTGCTCTGAGATATCAGGTCTACACGGTTTGGTAGTCGATAAGGAGGGAGAACTGCTAGCTTGTGCAGGTACGGATACCAGGTTTGTCAGGGCCACGATGGAGCTATCAGAATGACTAGGGCTCCGTCTCTGCAGATCTTGCGTAGGATTCTTGGGATGAGTGGTATGGGGGGGAAGGCATAGTGTAGGGGGGCCGTCCATTTGATTAGAAAGGCATCCCCCAGGGAACATCTGCCAAGTCCTGCGCGTGAGCAGAACTGGGGGCATTTGGCGTTCTGGGTAGACGCAAAAAGGTCTATAGATGGCCATCCCCATTGGTGGAAGATTGAGTTTGCGACCTCCGTGTGTAACTCCCACTCGTGATCTGAGGTGAAGTTGCGACTGAGTGAATCTGCTCTGGTGTTGTTCACCCTGGGCAGGTAGGATGCTATGAGGGTGACATGGTTGCGAATGCAGGAGTTCCACAGGCGGATAGCTTCTGCGCAGAGGGAGCAGGAGCGGGCTCCGCCCTGCCTGTTTATGTAGAACATTGTGCAGATGTTGTCCGTTAGGATACGGACTGATTGGCAACGTTGGGGGCGAAGTGTGCACAGGCATTCCTTACTGCCCGCAGTTCGAGGAGGTTGATGTGTAGTCGTGCCTCGGATGGGGACCACCTTCCCTGAATCCCCTGATCGTTCATATGTGCTCCCCAGCCAAGGAGGGAAGCATCCGTGGTAATCTGTATAGTGGGTTCGATTTGTTGGAATGGAACACCTGTCAGGAGGTTGTTCGGTACCGTCCACCATTGTAAGGATGCAAGAACGTTTGGTGGAATAGTCACTGTCTTGTTGAGAGAGTGTTGTGAAGGTATGTACACAGTTGCTATCCAGAGTTGGAAGCATCGAAAATGCAGACGAGCATGACGGACTATGTACGTGGTGGAAGCCATGTGTCCGATTAGTCAGAGACAAGTAAGTACTGTAGTGGTAGGAGTTGTAAACATCGCACTTATAATCTCTTGTATAGTTCTGAAACGTTGTCTAGGTAGGTATGCTCGAGCTGTGATTGAATCCAGGCGTGCCCCGATGAATTCTACATCTTGAACTGGGTGAAGCGTTGATTTGCTTTCGTTGACTAGAAGACCTAGGCGATTGAGGAGGGATGTGGTCGTATCTATCATGGAGGCGGTTTCCTCCTGTGTCGAGCCCTTTAAAAGGCAGTCGTCTAGGTAGGGGAATATAATGACCTTTTGTCTTCTGAGGTACGCAGCGACGACTGCTAGTACCTTTGAAAATACTCTCGGCGCTGACGAGAGGCCAAAGGGGAGAACATTGTACTGAAAATGATCTGGGCCGAGCGTAAAGCGTAGATAGCATCTGTGGGCAGGATGGATAGTTACATGGAAGTACGCATCTTGCAGGTCGAGGGCTGCGAACCAGTCCCCTTGATCTAGCGCAGGAATGATTGTTGTAAGTGTGACCATTTTGAAACGTTGTTTCCTGAGAAACTTGTTCAGTTTGCGGAGGTCTAATATGGGAATCCAGCCCCCCGTTTTTTTATCTATCAGAAAATAGTTTGAGTAAAAACCTTTCCCGTGAAACTCTACTGGTACTCTTTCTATGGTTCCGATTAAGAGGAGTCGATCGATCTCTTGTCTTAGTAGAGTTTCGTGAGGGGGTCCCTGAAAAGGGACGGGGTAGGGGGAAGGGTATGTGGGGTAGTGGTAAATGGGACGGTGTAGCCGACTCGGATTATGTCTAGAACCCATTGGTCCGATGTTATAGATTCCCATTGTGGGAGGAACGGCCATAAACGGTGGGTAAAAAGATGGCCCTGTTGAGTTGTTGCTAGATCGTGAGGGAGGTATTGCAGACCCTCGACCACATCTTCAAATTTGTTGCTTAGAGGACTGAGCAGGCGGTGGGCGGCCCTGATTAGGGCGCCTCCTCTGAGGTCGTTGTCTTGGCCTAGTGTCTTCATACGGTCTCTGTGGTCGGCTGTATTGTCCATACCTGTAGCGATTGTATGTGTTATATGGGGTGTATCGCCTGCGTTTGAAAGGCGGTGTATACATGCCTAATGTACGAAGAGTGGTTTTCGAATTCTTACTGTTGTGTAGCATTTCGTCTGTAGAAGCTGCAAATAATTTTTGCTTATCGAATGGTAAATCTTCTACTTTGGGCTGAAGATCTCGGGGAACTCCAGATGACTGTAGCCAGGAAGTTCTGCGCATGACTACCGCCATAGCTGTAGTCCTGGCTGCGGTGTCAGCGACGTCCATTGAGGTTTGGAGAGCGGTGCAAGCGATCGTATGGCCTTCATGGACTATCGCTTTCAAGATAGATCTTTTGGATTCAGGGAGATGTGGTATCAGTTCTCCCAACTTCGAATAATTATCGAAGTCATGATTCGCTAAGAGGGCAGAATAATTTGATATTCTTAGTTGTAGTGTAGAAGAGGAGTATATCTTCTTGCCAAAGATGTCTAGCTTTTTATGGTCCTTGTCCATATTGCCATTTTTGTATTGTGGCAACTTCGCTCTTTGCTGTGCTGATTCAACAACTAAGGAGTTGGCTTGTGGATGTGTAAACCGGAAATCATTGTCTTTTGGTGGAACGAAATATTTTCTGTCAATCTTTTTATTAGTCGGCTGTATGGATACGGGTGTCTTCCACAGATCCTCAGATGTTTCCATGACTGCCTCGTCAATTGGCAGGGTAATCTTACTGTGCAATGTAGGGTGCAGGTTCTTTAACAAGTGATGTTGTTTCCTTTGCACTTCTTGGAGGGAGACATGCTGACTTGTCGCTACTCGTTTAAATAATTCTTGAAACTGTTTGAGGTCGTCAATCGCTACTGTATCTGATGGTATAACTGCCTCGTCTTGTTGGACATCCAGGTCATCAAGGTGTGTGATGTTTATTGATTGGATATCGGATTCATTGTCCAAATTTCATTCCTCCTCCTCCTCCTCCTCTGCGTGTGTTGCCGGAGGTAGGGGCTGTAGATGAGGCAGGTTCCTTCGAGATGGTGAGGAGTGGGCTGAGGACCGACGTCTGTATGGGTCCCAATGATCCCAGGGCCCCCATTGGAGTGGGTAGGGTGGGGGTGGGTATGACCAGTAAGGATGCCATGGGGCTTGTTGTGGTCCAGCCCTATGATTGTATGAGCGAGACCCCCTTGGCGACGTGTGTCGTGAAGAATATGTCGTATGTCGGTCATCATCCTGTAAGGGAGCGTCTTGCAAGGACACTGGAGACATAGATCTGGGAGGGGAATGCCCTGTCAAGGATCTCCCAGGTGAGCAGTCAGTGGGAGGCAGGCATGAATGCTGCTGCCTGCTGTGAGTGTCAGACGCTGTCTTAGAGTGTTCTGTAGCAGACTCTCGAGGATGCCTCTCACTGTCTGATGCCGGCACCGGTGTAGAGGTCTGATTTACAGATGCAGCCGGTGCTGGCTTTGTATGTGTTTTCTTTTGGTGAGGTGCGGACAGTTTGAGCGGCACCGTCCCTTTTAGCTGAGCCGGGGTTTTTTGCGGTGCCGGGGTTTGAAGCGGCGCCGGGGCTTGCAGCGGCACCCCTGTTTGAAGCTTTTCTTTATGCCCCGGGTGGTCAGCGCGTTCTCGGGACGGCTCGGAGGCAGCGCGCTCCGGTCCCGGTGCCGAACGGGAGGATCTTCCCTCTGCTTTGCTAGCAGGGGTCCTCAGACTTCCTTGCCCCTTTCCCTGTGTCTTTGGGGAGGAAGAAGGCGGGAGAGAGCGCGACAGTGAAGCTCTCTGCTTTGTACTTTTTGATGGTGGGGAGGGTTTCATGTTGCGGTTCCCCCTGCTCTGTAGGCTGCAGAGCCTTTTCAAAAAGAATCATCCTCAGGCGGAGCTCTCTATCCTTTCTAGCTCTCGCCGTGAGGGAAGCACAATGTATGCAGCTGTGGGGTGAGTGAGTTTCCCCCAAGCATCTAATACATTTTGTGTGGCCGTCAGAAGCCGGCATAGGCTCGCGGCACTGCTCACATTTTTTAAAGCCTGAGGAGGCTGACATAGTTTGGGAGATTCTTATTTTCTTGCACTGTTGAAGTTTTCAGAGTTTTGTTTGTTTGTTATAGTCCTTTCCTTCTTTTTATGTGATTTATTTGTTTTTCCAGTTGAAAAGCCGAGGAGAGAGAGTCCCGGTTCACCGGGGCTCCGGTCTGAGGAGAGTTTCAGTCCCCGAAGGGAGATATTGTCAGTTTCGTTCTTTTATAAGAAAATTTTTTGTTGTTGTTATTATTTTAAAAAGAAGACAAGGAAAGAAACTAATTTGGAATATAAGAGGGGAAAAGTGTGGTAAGCTAACTAATAGAAATGCAGTCTGAAAGACTGAGAGGGAGCTCCTACTCGCTCCGTCCGCTGACGAGGGCGGTTGAAGAGGAACTGAAAGGGAGGGGGTTGAGCCGCGTGCTACAGAAGGCGGGAAGGGCTCAAGACGCCTTCTGAGCATGCGTGGCTCAACAGGGGGGAAACTGCTTTGCAAAGCTCCGATCTGCGGCTCAGGGCGATCCTTCACCTAGAGTGGAGCACCCACGGGGACACTACTCGAAGAAGAACTGGGGGTGACTGGGAAAAGGAGGTGGGAGAGGGGAGAGAGAGGGTGGGAGAGGGGAGGGCAACTACAATGATCAGGGGTTGGGAACAGGTCCCATATGAAGAGAGGCTAAAGAGACTGGGACTTTTCAGCTTAGAAAAGAGGAGACGGAGGGGGGACAGGATAGAGGTCTCTAAAAGCAGGAGTTGGGTGGAGAGGGTGCATACAGAAAAGTTCTTCATTAGTTCCCATAAAGAAGAACTAGAGGACACCAAAGGAAAGGAATGGGTAGCAGGCTTCAAACTAGTAACAGAAAGTTGTTCTTCACAAAGCAAAGAGTCAACCTGTGGAACTCCTTGCTGCAGGAGGCTGTGAAGGCTACAACTAGAACAGAGTTTAAAGGGAAGTGAGATCAAGTCATGGAGGTTGGGTCCATGGAGTGCTATTAGACAGGGGGTAGGAGTGGTGTCCCTGCCCAAGGTTTGTGGAAGGCTGGAGAGGGATGGCACGAGACAAATGGCTTGGTCACTGTCTTTGGTCCATCCCCTCCAGGGTTCCTAGGGTTGGCCGCTGTCGGCAGACAGGCTACTGGACTAGATGGACCTTTGGTCTGACCCAGTACGGCCATTGTAAGCTCAGGGTCGGGGGGGTCTCAGTGGACCACCTTGATTTTCATGCACACCTGCTCCTGGGTGGCCAGGCTGGCAGCTCTCCTGCCCTAGCCGGCCACTTTCCTGTGCCTAGTGCGGAGGTCGTGGACGAGGTCCACGATGTCTGCACTAGCCCAGGCGGGTGCCCGCCTCTTGCGGTCCCGGGCAAGCTCCCGGGAGCCGCCAGCCTGGTCCCGGGAAGAGGGGGAGAGCTGGGGGGCATCCGGTGGGTGGCTCAATCCGTGCCAGGTGCAGGGTCTGCTGGCTGGGTGCTGGCAGGCTTGCACCTGGCACGGGCACCGTAGCCAGACCGTGCCCCTTTAAGGGGTCTGGGGCCGGGAGGGGGGCAGACAAGTTTCCCTGGTGTTGGCCAGAGTGGCCACCAGGGAAACCTGGGGAGGGCTAGCCTCCCACTAGTTCGAATTAAGGGGCTACACACCGCTTAATTCATACTAGCTAGTTCGAACTAGGCTTAGTCCTCGTAAAATGAGGTTTTCCTAGTTCAAGCTAAGCGCTCCGCTAGTTCGAATTAAGTTCGAACTAGCGAAGCGCTAGTGTAGCGCCTATTAAAGTTAGTTCGAACTAACATCCGTTAGTTCGAACTAACTTTGTAGTGTAGACATACCCAAAGCCAAGTTTACAAGGGTCTGAAATTACTTTTAGCCTTCCGAAATTATCAAGCTTTGCTCTCCAGTGTTTCATGCATCTAGGACAACTGTAGATAGTGTTTCTTTCTACCTTTAGAGAAAATGCCCCTCTACCTCCACCACCACCACTAAGATCAGGTGGTAAATTGAAACTGAAATTCTAGCCTTGGACAGTGGTCTAATTACATAAGTCCTATGATTCAGGAATGAAATCAGATGCAAAATTCATGGTGAGAATCACACATCAAAGAACAGTCATTAAATGAAACATCAGTTTTCAGGAACCATTTTCATCCTCCCCTCGGGAGTAGACACGTGACCCATAGAAACTAATCCTTCTGCTTCTTGATATCTGTATAAGCAACATCAATGCTGGATACCTGTAGTTTATGCTAATTTATTACATGGGCAAGATTTTCAGAGACACATAGCGCCTGAAGATTTCACTGGTTTCAGTAGAGCGCTGAATATACCATACCAAATCAGGTCCCAGGTGACAATTTGGATAGTGGACCAATAACTTGGATTCACCAAGGGCAAATCATGCTTGACCAACCTAATTGCCTTCTATGACAAGGTAACTGGCTCTGTGGACATGGGGAAGGAGGTGGATGTGATATACCTTGACATTAGAAAAGCTTTTGATACCATCTCCTACAGTATTCTTGCCAGCAAGTTAAAGTAATATGGATTGGATAAATGGAGTGTAAAGTGGATGGAAAGCTGGCTAGATCATTGGGCTCAACAGGTAGTGATCAATGGCTCAATGTCTGGTTGGTGGTCAGTGTCAAGCAGAGTGCCCCACAGTTTGGTTCTGGGGCCAATTTTGTTCAACATCTTTATTAATGACCTGGATGGATTGCTCCCTCAGCAAGTTTGCAGATAACATTACGGGTAGATGAGAGGTAGATATGCTAGAGCATAAAGATAAGGTCCAAAGTGACCTAGACAAATAATAGGATTGGGCCAAGAAAAATCTGATGAGATTCAACAAGTGTAGAGTCCTCCACTTGGGATGGAAGAATCCCAAGCACTGATACAGGCTGGGAACCGAATAGTTAAGAAGCAGTTCTACAGAACAGAGCCTGGGGATTACAGTAGATGAGAAACTGGATATGATTACAGTGTGCTCTTGTAAACAAGGCTAAGGGGTGCATTAGTAGGAACACTGCCAGCTGATCTAAGGAAGTGATTATTGCTCTTTACTTAGCACTGGCGAGGCCACATCTAGAGTGCTGCTTCAAATTCTATTCCCTTCCCCCAATACAGAAAAGATGTGGACACACTGGAGAAAGTCTAGCAGAGGGCAACAAAAATGATTAGGGGGCTGGAACACATGACTTACAAGGAGAGGCTGAGGAATTTGCACTTATTTAGTCCACAGAAGAGAATAGTGAGGGGGGGATTTTATAGCAGCCTTCAATGAGCTGAAGGGGAGTTCCAGAGAAGATGGAGAGAAGCTGGTCTCAGTGGTGACAGATGACAGAACAAGGAGCAATGGTCTCAAGTTGCAGTTGGGGAGGTCTAGGTTCAATAGTAGGAAAATTTATTTCTCTAGGAGACTGGTGAAGTACTGGAATGGGTTACCTCAGGAGGTGGTGGAATCTCTATTCCTTTATGTTTTTAATTCTGGAGTTGACAATACCCTGGCTGGGATCATTCAGTTGTGACTGGTTTTGCTTTTAGCAGGGGTTAGAATTGATGATCTCCTAAGGTCTCTTTCAACCCTATGATTCTATAGCTTCTTACCATAAATACATACATACAAAATTCTTCTCTGAAATATAAAAATGCAGATAAACTAAAACTGTATGTAAACAGTATTAATAACTAAATTCATGTTTTATTGCATGTTAATTACTGTTTTTAAAAATAAACCTTTAAACTGAACTACAGATCCCCCCGTAGTCCATGCATTTTTATACATAGCTGTATCTTATTGAAATAAACAAATGAACCCACAAACATCTTATGCTCCTTGAGTTCAAAGCCAGCTTCACAGCTAAGGATGGTGCTAGGAGATTCTGGCCACAAACAACAGTCCCTTTTCATACTGATCAGCTTCTCAGCAGCATTTCACACCATTGATCAGGTAGTGGCAATGACTCTCATCAACATTTTACCTGATACTGAAGTCTGGCCTACAGGACTGTAATTGCCAGGATCATCTTTGGAGCCCTTTTTTAAAAATCAGCAATATATTAGCTATCCTTCAGTCATCTGATAGAGAAGCTGATGTAAATAATAGAGATGTTAAAATGCGTGTATTGGTGTAAATGTGTAACCACTGATTTTTTTCAGTGGTTAAATGTTTACATGCAGGGGAGGAGAGGTGGGAGCCAATGCTTGTAGGGAGCTGGCTTTTAAACTGGCTCCCTGCAAGCACCAGCTCCTCTTTCTTGTCTCCTCCACACACGCACACACCCCAGCACTTGTGGGAGGCAGCAGCAGTGGGGAGAGAGGCAGGTGGCTCCACAGGAGCCGGTACGTACAGGGAGCCAGCTTGAAAACTGGCTTCCTGGGTGTACCAGCTTCCACCTGCCTCCTCTTCCCCTCGTTGTCAGTTTTTAAGCTAAGGCTCATCGATTATCCGTGAACTCGGACACACATTCAAATCCCTAGTAAATAATCAGTTACATACCACAATTAGTAGTTCCCGATTGATATTTGAGTTTTTTCAGAATCCATTGGATGAATACCATCTAGTCTCTGTGACTTACTACTGTCTGATTTTGTTTTTTTCCACAAATTATACCATGAACAATAGCCTACAGCAGCCATATTTTGGAAAGGCATTAGGAATTCTGGCATCTGGATGACTGACTCAGGTTTACATAATGCAGCATAGATGCTAGAGCCTCAGGGTGGTATGCATAGTTCAACAAATCCTAGCCTGAGATTACAGATGAGTGTAAACAAAAGATCTAGCTTAAACTCGGGGTCTGCTAGCTCAAATTCTAGTAACTCTTTGCTTACGTTGCAATTTAGACCCCTTTTCTCCCTGGAAAATGCAGAACATGGGATGAGCTATCTTGTCCATCTGTTACTTCTTGTTCTCCCAAGGCTACTTCCTTTACTCTGTAATGGTTCAGAAATTCCTTTCTTAGGCTATAGCACTAAGATTGTGTAGCCAAATCCCACTTCCTCCATATGCTACTTTACCCAGCTATCTACCTTGGCTTCTTTTCAGGCCCTTCGGCTTGAGAAGCTTAACCACAGATCTTACTCCTTTCAAATTTCCCACGCTGGAAAAAAATTAAAGTTCTTATATACATATTCTCTTCGATTATTCCTTTTTATCATGCCTACAGCTCCAAAGAGCCTCAACAGCCACTAGCAGTAGAATTCTCCCATTCTAGACTGAAATTGTAACAGGGCAGAGAGGGAACTGGACCTCTCTTAAAAGCTGACCCATTTTTTTTGAAGGTAAAGGACTCAGAAAAAGAGAAGATTATCATCATAGAGAAATAAAAAATAGGCAACTATCACTGTATCAACCTTCAGAGTGTATCTAAACATTAAGAAAGCACCACCTGCAGGAATCCTTTCAAGACTCATTTCTTTGTAATATAATTTCCACAATTACACGTATCCTCCGGCAATATTAATAAAACAATAGATCTGTAATCGCTTGTAGACAGGCTGAAGACAAATGAAAAGCAACACCAAATTTTGTGATTTGTGTCTACGAGAAAATTTTTTGTTTGCTGTCTAGTTAATACTGTGACAGATGCAGTAACAGTGACTAGATATATAGAAACCGCCCACAGATAAAACAAGAAAGGCTTCATTTATTTAAAAATAAGTAAATTAAAAGAGAGCTGCATTCTGGATACATCTCATTAGGTTAATTCCTTACAGCACAGCTAGATTTCAAGAAATAAACATCTCTTGTCATTGTTACTTACTCAATCACCAGATACAATTCTTCAAAAATATTAAAATGTGACATCAAAGGTTAAATGTATGAACCTTTCAACTCAAATCCTAGGTTGTTAATGCAAATAAGGTTGGTTATTTCAGTCCAGTCCTCATTTGTGTATATCACAAAACAATCACACAGTATCAAAATTGACAGTCTCTGCTCATAGCTGAAGTAACTTAGTTGGTAGGACAAAGGTGCAGTAACATAGCTATGTGGGGAATCTAACCCACAAAATCATAATGATCAGTTTCTTCTATAGTTGTTAAACTGATATTGGTAGCCTTCCTTCCCTAATGTGACTCCTTTTTTCTACGTATCTAGTCCAGTTTCTCTCCTTCCTGATTAAAAAACAAAAACACCTGGCACTAAGCTTCCCTGCCAGTAACGGCAGTAATTATTTATTGACATTTTCTGAATGTCGGTAGAGAGGCAACAAACTTAAAGATAACCAAAGGAAACATTTTCTCCCCATTAATTTGCACATGTTATGTAAGCATATATCCCATTATGTAAGCATAGTGACGTCACTTAATATTTAAACACTTTGCTAGCAGATAAGAGAAAAGATGACACTTAAAAAATTCTATGAAGAATATCTACATAAATTAGGATAAGAAATTAATAGTGGGTTTTCTTTCACTACAGTGTGTGTAGGAGAGGGGGGAGAAATGAAACACTACAAGTGGAAGCAGTAAAGCAGTAAAGTTCATGACTTGAAATTGAGGGTTCAACTTTGACAACCCATTTACTGCGTTGAGAGAGACAAGGGCGAGTAAATAGCTTTTGTTGGACTAACTTCTGTTGAAACAAAAAACAGGACTATGTAGCACTTTAAAGACTAACAAGATGGTTTATTAGGTGATGAGCTTTCATGGGCCAGACCCACTTCCTCAGATCAAATAGTGGAAGGAAATTGGCACGACCATATATACCAAAGGATACAATAAAAAAAAAGAACACATATGAAAATGACAAATCAAATTTCAGAACAGAAGGGGGATAAGGGAGGGAGGTAAATGTCTGTGAGCTAATGATATGAGAGGTGATAATTGGGGAAGTTATCTTTGTAATGGGTAAGATAATTAGCGTCCTTGTTAAGACCTAGGTGTAAAGTGCCAAATTTAAGCATGAAGGACAGTTCAGAGGATTCTCTTTCAAGTCTGGTGTTAAAAGGTCTTTGAAGCAGGATGCAGGTAATCAAGTACTTGAGACAATGTCCTTTCTGGTTGAAATGGCAAGAAACTGTTTTTTCTTTGTGATCCTGTCTAATATCTGTTTTGTGTGCATTGATTCTTTGGTAAAGTGTCTGAGACGTCTGTCCAATGTACATAGCAGACGGACACTGTCGGCACATGATAGCATAAATTATATTTCTGGATGCGCAGGAATATGTGTTCTTGATCTTATAACTCACTTGGTTAGGTCCAATAATGATATCATCAGAATGAATAGGTGGACAAAGCTGGCAAGGGAAAGTTCCGGGGTTGGTATTAGTGTGGTATGTCCTGTGGTTGTTGGTAAGAATCATCTTGAGGTTAGGTGGTTGTCTGTAGGAGACTATGGGTCTGTCTCCCAGAGCCTCTCGGAGTTTAGTATCCTGTTCCAGTATAGGTTGTAGTTTATTGATAATGTGTTGGACGGGTTTAAGTTGGGGGCTCCAGGTGATGACAAGTGTTGTTCTATTGTTGGTTTTCTTCGGTCTGCCTTGAAGTAGATGGTTTCTGGGTATTTGTCTGGCTCTTTCAATTTGTTTTTTTATTTCTCTGGGTGGATAGTTGAGGTATACCTCCTCTGATCCCACCTTGGAATACCAAAAGAAACTCCACTGTCTCCTTAAAGACCTCCCTACATCTACTCGGGACCCAACATTTTCTCTTTTTATTAGAGGAAAAAATAAGGTGTCAAAGGGGGATTTAATGCAATATAAAAAGGCGAGTAAACCAAGAATCACTTAGAAATAGCTGTTCTGGTTATACTCTCAGTTTCTTGCATCCAGTGTCTGATACTTTTCAACTATATCTTGTTTCTCTCTTTGGACAAATGAGCACATCTCCTTTGCTGACATCTGGTGGATTTATCCCTAAAGATCAGGAAATTCTTAGTGCAAACTACAAGCATTGTGAACTAGCAAACCCTTTGGTTGAAAGTATTCCAATATGGTATCAGATGGTGTCTTTACACCAGTCCCAAATCCTCCCAGGTATAATAGAAACTGTAGTTTGTGATAGTAGATCCTTGATTGGGTGAATTAGTCAACAAAGTCCTTAGGGAGAAGAGATTTGGCCATTCACTAGCACAATGTACAAGAAAGATTTTGTGAAAGTTTCACTGAAATAAATTCCAATCCTCTGAAACAAAAGCAACTTCACACTGCTTGAAGATAAGGAAAAGGTACTGAAAATGACAGATTGTGCTTTTCAGGGGAGAGATGACAGCATGTAACTTCAAATTTTTGCTGCATTGTACAATAAATTGCATTTGCTTTCAACATACCCACACCCCTCACATCAATTAATATAAACTTCTCAAGCCTAAGACTATCTCTACGCTACAGCAACTAGACCAGTGTAGACATGTCAGCATAACTCTGGGATGCAGAAGCAGCCTATTACAGACAAAAGGGGGTTTTTGGTTGTTTTATTATTACCTGCCCGAACAAAGTTAGCTTTTTCAACAGAAGCATTCTTCCACTGATATAGCTGCATGTATACTGGAGGGTTCAGTTTAGCATAGCTCTGGCATCAGAGCTATGTTTCTCTCATACCTGTGACAGACATAGCTAAATGTTAAGTATAGGTTGTATTTAACTCGGACTATTCAGAAGCTAGTAAGCATGAAAAAATACGTTAATAAAACAAGATAGTAGATACTGGAATAACCTGGGTTTGGTTGGCTCTTAAAATGTTAGCATGATTAACCACCCAAAAGGAAGACAACCAGAAGTATTATGTAGTGGATTCAGCCTTCGCACCATTTCACTGTTGCATGAGGAGCTATACAGTAGCTACACTTATATGTAAGGGGACTGTATCTTGCAAAACAATGAAACTAAAAAGTATTTAGGGTTATGGCAGCCAACTGAATATAATGATGATAGGACTTGAAAAATAACATTTAAATATTGAAAAGGTTCAAAAAAGAGTTACAAAAATAATTCAAGATATAGAAAACGGAGTACAGACTAAAGGATGTTAACCTATTTAGTTTATCCAAAAGAAGGTTAGGAGGAGTCTACAGGTATCCAAATGGGGAAGACATTTCTGACAGCATACAGGTCTTTAATCTAGCAGAAAAAAGGCATAATGAGATCTTATAGTCAGAAGCTGAAATTCAGACTAGAGAGAAGATTTAATTTTTAACAGTAAAGGTAGTTAATTCATGGCACAAATTACCTAAGGACATGATGGATTCTCCATGATTGACACCTTTAAATCAAGATCACATGCCTTTCTGAAAGATATTCTGCTGCTCAAAGAAAAATTATGGGATTTGATGCTGAACTGATTGGTTGATATTCTTTGGAATGTGCTATGCAGGAAAACAGACCAGATGTTCATAATAGCCCCTTTCTGGCCTTAAAATTTAGAAAGTAAACTGCTCAAGGTGAGGTCATAATAGCCCAAGTTTGTGTGCTTCTACAAAGCATCAAACTCTTTGTAACCCTGATAGCTCCAACTCAGACCTCATTATTCCTAGTAATACTGTCTGCTATGCATATTAAGGCAAGGAATCAATGATTATCCAACTGAGAAAGGCAATATTTTCCTAAGTGTATACTCCTGAAGATGGGGCTGCATTAATATTTCTTCGACAATCAAACTGAAACCAAGTTTTTGCAGGGTTCTAAAGCAAATTTAAAATAAAACTAAATGCACATCTGCTGTCAAAGGCTGTCTTTCCTTTAGTTTCAGCAAGTTCTCCACTAAATCCGTTATTCAGAAAAATGTGATCCCGTAATTCCTCACATTTTCATCAATACAATGTATAATAAATTATAAACGGACATTTTATCAAGTTAAAGATTACAGACAAAATAACTATATACATTAAATTTTTTTAAAAAAGCTTTGAATTAAGTTTTAATCAGCCTACCATGTTACCATGAATAAAATTTCACAGGAATATTTTTGCTTTTAATAGTTTGTGGAATACTGTATTACTACTCTCTTCTTCTTTGACTACCTTTGCATAAACAAGAATGCAGTTTCATGAGATAATCACTCTGATAGTTACAAATTACAGCACATGAAATACTACTATGAAGTCATAAAATACAGAGACAGAGAGAAACTGGCTTTATGAAATTATGAATTGCATTGCTTAAAAGAGAACAAGAAAAGCAAGAGTAGATATTTCAATTTTGTAACTCAGGTTTACAGTCATTCTTCATCACTACAAGCCTAATCAATACCTAGACCTGTTTCTTTCTTCTCTCCTCTTTTTTTAAACACATACACGATAACTGGGTCAATTTTTTTCTCATCCTAGCATTTGTTTCACTGTTGGGAATAGGGTGCTCTATTAACTGACCTCTTATCTAAGTATGGCACCATGTAATATTTATTTAGTATTCACTAAAGACAGCTCCAGCTACAATTGATAGTGAGTAACCTCTATTTACTGCTGTACAGGGGAAAGGGAAACAATACCTTTAATTACGATATATGCATGGAAGTGCATCCCAGAGCTCCCTCTGCTGAGAATGATTAATGTTCTGACATTTTTGTCGCCCTTTTTCTGAAACACGCAAGCAGTTATAGAGCATGTTGAGCTCACTCTCCCTGAAACTCCACAACTTTCTAATCTCACTGTGTGCTATCAGCAACCAAACAATTCTACATTGGAATGACAGAAATAGAAGAAACACACAAGGGAGGCAGACAGATCTTTTTTTCTCTCAAAGAAGCAGACTGTTTCTCCTCAGTCTACAAAAAAAATATTTGAGTGTAAAATAAAAGGGTTATTCAATGGTGATAAGCAATAGTAAATTTGATCATGTACTTCAATATAATTCACTGGAACTGCCTTTCTAAAAAAGATCAACTGTTTATCACATCATCTATTTATTACAAAAACAAAAATTCTTAGACAGAAGCAGGTTATTTCTCACAGCCTTATCTATTTTGTCAAGTCATCACATTTGTTGAGTGTTACATTATGATAAAGTTTCCAAGCAACTGTTGTTTAACATACCTCTTAATTACCAGGAACTGTGGATGGCATTTTACTGTGATGTCAGAAGTGTCATGATTTGTGACAAAGTGTACCAGTTTCGTTAGTTGAGTTTCACAGCCCTGATTTCCACAGAAAACTGGTGAAGCCCCGGAATTTTGGGCAGCACAAAAATATTGGCAGCAATGTTAAAATGAAATTTTCTTACCTAATTCTTGATTTCAGTCTGGTTCTACCAATGCAGTCAGGTGAAGGAGTCCCATTTCTTGAAGAAAATCAGAAAGAAAATTCAGGGTTTTTTTTTTTTTTTTTTTTTAGTATTTCCCTATTATCCAGACACCAACTCCTTCCATTCTCACTCATCCTTACTCTAAGTCAGCTTTTTCAAAGATTTCACTAAGTGATCCACACTGTGAATATATAGCATAGAATGAGAGCATCAACATTTGCTCAGAGAGTTGAAGTGCATGTTTCGGCAATGTTTCAACTCTGCTCTATAAATGGAATTACGAGGTAAGAAATTATGCTTTTTGCAGTCTAAGTCTCACTATTGCAGATGAATGAGCTCCAACCGGCTATCCTAACATTGAACTTGAGTATAGTGAAGCAAAGGGCTATCATTAGACAAACTTCTTCACGTAAAGAAAGCACCAAAAACTGAGAAAACGATCCCAAATAAAAAAGTGAAGACATAAATAACTACTAATGGGGATCTGACAGGTAGTTAAATTTGCTAGGAAAGGGAAAAGTAAGAGACTACAATTTAAATTAAACCTCTGATTAAGTGCAGCTACAGCTGTAACCTGCACCTTGAGAAACCTGGGGTGAGCCCTTAATCCAAATCCTTTAGAACAGCACTTAAAACACCAGAAGCAACTCTCTATAATTGACAGAGAAAGTATTCCTCCCTCCCCACCACGTATTAACAAAACTAAATGTAGGTCTAGTATCTGAAGGAAGAGAGAGTTACTCACTTTGTGCAGCAACAGTGGTCCTTTGAGATGTGTCTGCCCAGGGGTGCTCTACTCTGGGTGCTGGTGCATCCTCGTGTCGGTGACCAGAGATTTTTCTAGTAGTGTCCATCATGCAAGCGCTGTGACAACCTCTTGTGCCGTTAGTGTCCATTAGGTGCACGCACAGCACAGTGTAGCCTCTCCGTTCCTTTTCTACCCATGTTAGTAGAGCATTGGATCCAAAGCAGGGGAAGGAGAGAGAGTAGTGGAGCACCCATCTCAAGAGTAACTCTTGTTCTTTGAGTAGTGTCCCTGTGGGTGCTCCACTCTAGGTAACTATAAACAGGGCTCGCTGAACTGCGGCGAGCCCCGCTCACCAGCCATGCTCTTCCGGGTTACAATGTACTCGGCACGGGCGAGTAGATTGTATTATTTGTCCAGCCCTGACTATAAAGCAGTAGTCAGCTCATAAAGCTGTGTTTGGAGCCCTGTCGTTATCACCATGGATAATACTGCTTGTCCCATAGTCATGAATGATGGAGGTTCAGTGATGGAGGATGCCAGAGTGTAATGTTGTGCGAATGTGTGTTCTGATGACCATGGGGCTGTGTTGCAAATGTCCTGGAGAGATACATTCTTGAGGAAGGCGGATGTAGAGGACATGGCCTTGGTGGAATGAGCACTGATGGTACCAGATGATTCTTTGTTGTAGATGGTGTAGCATGTGTGGATGAATGAAGAGATCCACTTGGAGATCATCTGGGAAGAAACAGCCTGCCCTTTGGATTGTTCCCCGAAGGATAGGAAGAGTCTAGGAGATATTTGCCAATCAATGTAGAATGCAAGCGCCCTATCGAGTTTGAGGGTGTGCCATGCCAAGTGTGATGAATCAGTGTGTGGCTTGGGGGAAAACACAGTTAAGTATCGGTTCATTGATGTGGAAGGGAGAGGGAACTTTTGGGAGGAATTCAGGGTGGGGCTGGAGCGTCACTCTGCCCTTGCTGAAAACTGTATAGCAGGGGGGTCCGCCATTAGTGCAGCAAGTTCCCCTACTCTCCTGAGAGGGGGAAGTTATCACGACTAGAAAGACAACCTTCATGGATAGGTATGACCATAGGGAGGTCACCAAGGGCTCGAAAGGTGGCTTTGTCAGGCTCTTAGGTACATGATTTAGGTCCCAGATGGGAACTGGTGAGTGAACAGATGGAAAGGTGTTTTGTAGACCAATGAGGAATCTTTTGTTGATTGGGTTGGAGAGGAAATAATCACCTTCAGTGGTACAATGGATGCCTGCTACAGCCGCTGTGCGAACCTTGATAAACTTAGAATCAGGCCTGACTCCCTGAAGGTACAAGAGGTAGTCCAATAGGAGGGGGAGAGGGCGGTTTCAGGGCATGTAATGACAGTACGTTTAAGGCACTGGGCGAATCTGTTTCATTTGTAGATGCATGCTTTCCTGGTGGATTCTCTTCTGCTGTTGATTAATATCTGTTTTACTCTTTCTGAGCAGGTGTTTTCGGCATCCTGGAGACATGAAGGAGCCAGGCGTGGAGGTGGAGTTTGTGTACTTCAGGATGGAGAACTGCACCATAATTCTGGGAGAGAAGACTGTGTTGAGGCGGAAAAGTGCATGGATCTGTTACCATCATTCTGTGCATCTCCACAGAAGGTTGAGAATGTTTGTCTCTACCATGCTGGTGCAATGAGAATCACGCAAGCTCATTCTGATCTCATTTTGGTGATAACCCCGTGGAGCATAGGGAGGGGTGAATACGTGTAAAGTAACAGTGCATCCCATTTGATAGAGAAAGCATCCGCAAGGGAGTGGTTCCCTAAGACTGCTCTGGAGCACCAAAGGTGGCATTTGTGATTGCTCTTGGTCGCAAAGAGGTCTACCTCTGGCTGACCCCATTGGCGGAACACATAATTGAGGGCTTGTGTGTCTATCTCCCATTCATGCTAGTCACAGAACTTGTGTCTGAGGGTGGCTGCTATAACATTTAGTAGCACTGGGAGGTAAGTGGCAACAGGGGTAATCTGGTGTGCAAGGCACAAGTTCCATAGTTTGAGAGCTTCTGCACATAGAGGGGGGGATGGTGCACCACCTTGCCAATGGATATAATACATGCAAGTGGTGTTGTCTGTCATAATGTTGATAGTCTTGCACACTATGTGGTGTAGGAAATGCTGGCATGCATATTGCACCGCTCACAGTTCTAAAAGGTTAATATGGAGTGTTTGCTCTGTGAAGGACCATTTGCCTTGGGCTGTGAGGGTTCCTAAATGAGCATCAGTCATCATGGTCAGTGTAGGTGTCAGTTGATGGAATGGAACTCAAGTTAAGACATTGATGTTCACCAGTGTAAGGAATTGAGGACTCATGGTGGAATGGTAACTCACTTGGAGAGCGGGTCTCTGGACAGGGTGTAATGTGTGGCGAGCCAAGACTGAAGGCATCTCATGTGGATCCTTGACAACCTGACGACTTAGGTTGTGGCGGCTATGTGACAAGGATTTGTGAACTGTCATGGTAGGGATTACCCATGCTATTGCTATGAGGTTGCATAGGGTGTCAAATCTGTGCAGGTGTCCTTCATCACGTGAAATACTTCATTGGTTTTTACAGCAAAGATATTGGTTTTATCGAAGGGTAGGTCTTCAACCTTCTGCTGCAAATCCCTCAGAATCCCTGATGCTTGAAGACAGGATATTCTCCACATCACAATAGCCGAGGTTGTGATGAATGCAGCTGTGTCCGTGCAAGAAATTGTATGGCTCTGCTGCATCATACTGAGGATAGGCGTCTTGTGTTCACATAAATATTCCATAAGCTCCTGAAGCTTGGAGTAATTACAATAGTCATAATCCACTAGCATGGCAGTATAATTCGCTACTCTAAGGAGCAGGGTGGCTGAGGAGTATATTTTATGGACTCATAATGTCCATTTTTTTGTGGTCCATGTCCTGTGGTTTTGGTCTAACATTGGATTGTCTGGCTCTATGGAATCGACTACCAGGGACATTGGTGGAGGGTGAGTGAAAAGGAAATCCATTCCCTTTAGTGTGATAAAGTATTTTCGGTCCGCTCTTTTGTTGATTGGAGTGAAGGATTCTGGGGTCTGCCAAATGTTGTCTGCTGGGTCCGTAATAGTTTTGTCCATGGGGAGGGCGATCCTGGAGGAGATAGGAGGTTGTAAGGTTTGCAAGAGGCGATACTGTTTTTCCTGAAATTCCTGTAAATCTCACTCTTCTGATAAAGCTACCCTTTAAAAAAGTTCTTGAAACTTCCTCGAGTCATTGGTTGGTGGCGGGGTGGTGGATATAACCATTTTGTCTGGTGAGGTTGAGGAATTATGCACAGGGGACCTGTCTTTGCCCTTAGACAAAGAGTCCTCCATCTCAGTCTGGACTGGGGAGTTGGGTGCTGTTACAGATGTCCTGGGTTGGGGAGAACATGGTGGTTTTCTGGATGTTGTAGAAGGTGTGGTATAGATGGCTCTTCCTATGAGGACGTGACTCCCATGATTGCCGTTGCCCAGGTAAGGGGCAGGGTTAGTATGTATAATGATGTGCATATCAAGGTGGTGGTGGGTGGTGGTGAATATACGTATGTAATAGGCCCAGAGTCCCAGGATGGAGCTCTCTGTGCTGTGCTGGAATGCTGGGAAGAAAAGCGGCTGAATGGCTCAGTGCCTGCTTCCTTTGGGGAGTGAGGTAGGATCGGTGATCTGTGTGAGTACACTGATTGTATGGAGGAACCTGGAGATAACAGTGCCGGTAAAGGATGTCTCCTGATAGGAGACTTATGTTGTAGATTCTCCTGGGATGGTACTGGGGTACGTGTGTTATTACCACGGACGTTGGTGAAAGCGGCACCAATTGGTCAGGAGGTGGCATCTTGGTACAGAGTCTCTTAGGTGCCTAGGCGCTGACTGAGTTGGCGGCTTCGTTGCTGAGCGGTGCTTATGTTGCCTCGGCAATGCAGTTGGTGCCAATGGTGCCACTTGTTTTTGTTTGAGCTCTGAGTGCGCCCTCTTATGCAGTGCCAGCATCTTGGGCAGTGCCGTCCTGATGTGCCAGGACTGTCCACGGTGCTGACCCTTGAAATCATTGGTGCTGAGGGTAAGCATTGAGATGAAGACAATCTCTGTTTCGAGAGAGATGTGCCAGAAGAAGTAGAGGGACGTGTTTTGTCCATACCTTTGCAGCAGGTGGAGTGTCCTCAGAAGGTGGAGCGACCTTTCAAAGAGGAAGTTTTTTAACCTGTTGGCGTGGTCGCAGTGTGCTCTGGCCATCAATTTAGAGCAACAGGGACGCTTTTGTGTCTGTTGAGATTCTCCGAGACACTTTTAGCATGCTGAGTGCTCGTCAGAGACGGGCATAGCATCCCGGCATGATTCACACCTCTTGAAGCCGGGAAATCCCAGCATCAGGCGCAGTGCAAAGTGGTGGGCTGATGACAGATTTTTTTTTTTTTTGTTATAGGATCAGGTTGGAGGTCTCAAAACTTGGAAATGTGAGGAAACTAAGGGGAAATCACCGTTTTTTGTTTTTCTGTAGAAACAGAGGAAAGGAGAGAAACTCCATCTTCTGCTGAGGACGGTAGAGAAGAAAGTGAGGGGCCGTGCCATGCACACGCCTAACAGACACTGACAGCACAAGGGGGCACCACAGTGTGTGTATGGTGGACACTGCTATAAAAATCTCCAGTTACCGGCATCGGGACGCACCAGCACCCAGTGTGGAACACCCACGGGGACGCTACTAGAAGAAGCAGCTTTGTTCACAAAACAGACAGACTGCATGAGCAAATTGTGGAAGGGAACCTGGGAGAAGAGATCAAGTGGGAGAATGGAGCTTTAGAACTATTATGCAAAATATTCTGGGACCACATGGACTATTCTGACCACTTTCAGGACTGTTTCTTATGAAACCTGAAAGCAAATGGAATGGAAGGAAATGTATAAAACAAGAGAAAAGTTTGTGAATATAAACTAGTCCTGAACTACTTGCCACTTGTCTAGCCAGAAACTGCTAACAAAAAGGTCCATGTAGGAAAGATCATCATTGAGAGCTTATGACCCATATCTTTCTCCAGACCTACCCAGGCTAACCACATTGCAGGGTGGGCTGTAACTGGTCTTGTAGGAAAGAACTATTGATTCAGGGAATAACTTTCTGCTGTAGCTGCAGACCAGCTCCCTCCTGCAGGTGACCGGAAAAGAGGAGTGAAATTCCAAGCCAGGGCACAGAATGTCTTTTGCTTGGACCAAGTGGAGCAGCACCAATTCCTCCTCTCCCCTCCCACACCGTTGTAATAGCTACTCCTCACCACAAGATTGGCAAAGGAAAAGTGAGCGAGAGTGAGACACACACTTACCTTGCTCTCGCACTGGGTTGGGGAGGAAGGTAAACTTGAAACAGTAGTTAGGCTATGATACTGAAATACTTTATGAAAACGTGGGGCTGATATCTAGTGCAAATACTCTACAGGGAACAGATGAAGCTATCAGATAAAAAGGAGTGCTAAAGAATTTACAATGAGATATTCTTTGAAGGAGAGGAAATCAGGGACTGGGAGGAAAGAAGTTCGGGGCTTCTATGACTGGTATGGTGGGAAGCCCAACTCCCCTTCTCACAGAAACCCTCTTTTGAGTGAAGGATGGTGAGGTCCCAGCAGTAGGTTAGCTGGTGACTAAGATGGGTAGGACAGAGGGCTGACAGAAGACCTTTGTTAATATATTGAAATGCTATATAATTACTTGAATTGTACAGAATTTATTGGTTATTCACAGATATTTTAAGATAATGTTGTGGACTAATTAAATCCAGTGTTTCCTGTCCTTCTTCCAGCATGGTTGCACAACAACACTTCTCTATCACTGCTATAAATTAGTATGCCACTGAGCAGAATTGCTCCCCTTTAAATTAGCCCAATGACCATGCTCAACTTATTGCAAATGCATTAAAATTATCCCACTGGCAAACATAACTATGTGTACAGTCTCTCCCACAGAGGAATTTAAATACTCATGCTACATTCTAACAGCCCCTCAGCTTATGTAAATAAATACACATGCAAACCTCATGAGACAGGAACTGACAAAAGCACAGAAATATATGGATTTTTATATTAAATTATTGACTGAAAATTTCCTTTAAGTACAATGGAAATATAACATATCTTTGATAGTCAGGATCTTGCACTTCTGTTTATTTACTCTTAAGCAAAAATTGAACTTAACATATGAAAACTTTGCCCAGAGACTGGGGGAGGGGGAGACACAACCAAAGGTTACATATGAGTCAGTGACAGACATACAGCTGTAAAGTATAGTTACTCTTAGATAACAAATCGCCAGTATTTATTCCCTAGAGAGATAAAATGATCAGTTAATCTTCAGTTCAGTCTATTTAATCACACTTACCAGAGATGGCACTTTTCTCCTAAACTTGTAACTTTCAGAAAATGAAGAGATACAATGACTATCAACAATTTCTATGACTTTAAAGTTTTCTTGATGAGCCAAAATTTTCAGCCAAAACTTGTCACTAAATTTCCATTTTTCTACCTTTCTTTCCATATTATTTCAACCTAAAGTTAGATGCGACAAACATCTAAAAGTATGTTCTTGAATCTCCAGTTTATGACATGATCCTGAATATCCAGCTCCTTCAGTAGGGTGCCTTGAGAGTGGTGGCATCTTTCTTCTCAAGTCCGATTACAACTTCTACAAGACAGCCATAGAAAAGGGGCAAAACATAAATTTCATTTCTGCTAATGGCTTTCTGCTTTTAACACTCAAAACTTCTGATATGTTCTTCACTGTGCAAAACAATAAACACGAAGCAGACCCTTTTAACTGTTAATTTCAAATATTGTAAATATTTAACAAGACAGACAGAGCAGAACCCAAATGTGCAAAAAGGATATGGTCATCTTTTCCACAAATTTATCATGTGTGTCTTCTGTTTTGGGAAACATCTTGATGTCATTTTCAAGGCGCTGGATCTGTAGTTCCATTGAATCAAGGTTACTCTTGAGACTCTGAGCTGAAACTTAGAAAAAAAATACGATAAAAAATTAGAAAACAATTCTGATTTTAAGAAAAAAGTTCAAGAAAAAGCAATGTCAGTAGAAGTATTCTTGAAGTAAAGACAAGGATTCCACTAAGCAGGCTCTAATTTTCCTGAATTACTGCTCATAAAAATTCTGTCCTTCATAAAATAAGCGAGAATGTGAAATATAATATACCAAATCATCATATTAAATGTCGGAAAGTCACCATTTTATTCAGCCATTAGTTCAAATGAATCTATTTCTATTTAAATTCATTGATAGAAATTCTAATATTTCATTCTTTTAAATCTAATTTAAAGATTAAAGAGAAACTAAGGTTCAAAGAAATTTTATCTTATTAATGCATGTACTTGGCTATATAAATGATTTAAGGAAAATTATAGAAAAAAGATCAAATATTTTTCTTTTATTGAAATATAAATGAATTCTATAAACCAACATCTATGGAAACCCTTAGTACGTTTCACACCTAAAGATAAAACTTTGGCTTCTAGGACATATTTGTATTTGTGTAAGGTGCCAATAAAGAACATATTATGAAAACAATCAAATTAATTTAAAATAAATTATTATGTAATATCTCAGTGTACCCATGATCCCTTATAATAATGTATTCATAATGTCTTTATTATCCTTGAAATTTTTGTCCCCCGTTTGATATGATAAGAATATGTCACATCACAATAATTGCCAATATAATACATTATATCAACAGGAGGGCAAACTTGAAATGTGAAGCAGACTTGTAAGGGAGAAAGTTCTTAGTCAAACCAAAATATAAACAGCAAACCCAAAATATTCCATAACAGGAAGAAAATACTGACAAAGCAGGTTGGTATTTTTATTTAAAAAATTCTGAAGTATTGACTTCCTCCATTAATTCCCTCACTGATCATACAAAACTGGATGGGTTCAATAAACGTAAGTATGTGCTATGTCCATCTCTAAAAGGCAAAATGAATTTCTGAACCATATTCTTCCATCTGCCTTCGGATGTGCACCACATATTGCTGACACTCACAAATCAGTCCCTGAGGCTGGACATAAAATCACAATAGCAGATTTTCCAAAGTTAATGTCAGCCCTTTAACATTCGTGTGCTGTTTCACAGTCAGATCCTTCATCAGTATTACTTTCTGAATACGTAGAATTTTGTTGCATTCATTTTAAAGGAAATTTCTTTCCTACAAACTAGCAAGCTTTTAATGACAGTGGAGGTATCTTTATACATAAGTACAGGTAGTCTCACTCTAAGGCGAACACCTACTGATGGATAAGTAGGTCTCTTTCTTGAATGATTTATATCTTATACAATATCACTGTATACATGCTGTAGTACCAAGACCTTTAAAATGACAGTTACATAGTTCTTTCTTGCAGTTTACCCGGTTATGCATGTAAAGTTCTTTTAGTAAGAGGATTCATTACATACACACACACACACTCATACACACACACACTCACACACACACACACACACAAAATCCTCTTAGTAAAAGGAACTTTATATGAACTTTATAAAGACTCTTACTAAAAGGATTTCACATATTTCATTGAAAAAAACCCCTATCAAAAACAGTTTTCTATCTTTGAATCTGAAATTTATAAGTATTAAGTAAAAACTAATTAACATATGACAAAAGCATAAAGAGTGTCTGCTTAATTAATCCTCATATTGGACCAAAAATCATCAAGTTATTCCTTATTGGAGTCTTGGAAACCTTAATATGTTGAAATTCGGAAATGGGGAGAAACCATATGGAATGCGTTTAAAAGTGACCGGGCGGTGAAGAGAACATGAGATACATTTAAAAGTATAGACTGTAATCAGTGAACTGGGAACAAGTTAAAACTCTCCTAGACTCAGAAGCACACTGCACAATACTTTGCTGATGTCTTACGGAAATGATCAAGTACATTTAAAAAAAAAAGCTACACACTGTACAGACGCTAGTGTCTACAGTGGCGGCCCGTCAATACAGGCCACCTAGGCCGTCGCCTAGGATGCCAAGAAAAACAGCCATTGAGGGCTTTGGAGGCAGGGGCGCTGATCGTGCACCGATCGCGCGTGTCACCTAGGGCGCCAGTTGCCAGGAGCTTGTCTAGGGCTGCTCCTGAGTGTCTAACACACTCCATGTTTCGATAGTGAAAATAGATAGTAATAGCAACAATATAAAAGATATATCCATAGCAAAGTGGAAGTAAATGGCCTACTGCTTTCAATGAATGGGGCAAAAAGGTATCATATTCTCAATATACAAGGTTTTTACATGTCTCACATTTTTGTGTGCTTTTTTTTTGTGGGCAAGCGGTGTGTGGTCTCTTTCCTTGGAACAACTGTAACTCTTTCACTATTTCCTAAGCTCTGTATCAACATGTGTGTAGTCCATCAGTTCAAAGATGATGTTTCGTGTTCTCTCTTTTTGTGGATTTTGGTGTGACTCTGGAGTCCAAAGTGTGATCCTTATGCTTGTCAGCATATCAGACAGGAAAAAAAACGAAAAAAAACCCACCCACCGGCGAGAGTCTTGGTAGCTATAGCAATAGTAGGACACTTTTCCTTGGCAGCTAACAAAATCGATTATATTTCTGTCCTTTTCTAAGGCTTTCAGTGCAGTATGCTGCCACACTGATCTATGTAATGATCATTCATTGTACCAAAAAGTATGCTGTTCCTTGTAGTATTTTCTAGGGCCTTGATTCTGATATAACAATTCTCCATTGAAAATTTTTCTGAGGAGTCAATATTCAGGCATCCTAATGATGTTTCCAATCCAGCACGGTTGAGCATTTATCAGCATGGCCTCAATATTTAGGCATTTGATTTTTGTTAGAAGCAGATTCTCTAAAAGCCTGATACAAAGCTGGAAGGTTCCCTTCAGTAACAGAATGGCAGGACGAACAAACCCTGTTGTGACAAGACAGGCTTATTACCAGGAATTACAGACTGCCTTTTACCAATCCTGCACTGTGATGGAAAGTAGATATGGTGACAGACTTCCCTTCCGGGTAAGAAGGGATCCCAGAAAGACTCTTTTTATTCCCAAATCCCTGAGGGTATTTATACACAATAGAGCTAAAGTCGAATTAAGCTACTCAGCTTCAGCTACACAATAAATATATTAGAAGAAAGAGGAAGACCAAGGATAGGGTAGGCCCACTGATCAGTGAGGAGGGGGAAACAGTAACAGGAAACTTGGAAATGGCAGAGATGCTCAATGACTTCTTTGTTTTGGTCTTCACCGAGAAGTCTGATGAAGGAATGCCTGACACAGTGGGAAGGATGGAGGTTTAGAAGATAAAATAAAAAAAGGAACAAGTTAAAAACCACTTAGAAAAGTTGGATATCGGCAAGTCACAAGGGCCTGATGAAATACATCCTAGAATACTTAAGGAGCTGACAGAAGAGGTATCTGAGCCTTTAGCTATCAACTTTGGAAAATCATGGAAGACAGGAGAGATTCTAGAAGATTGGAAAAAGGCAAATATAGTGCCCATCTATAAAAAGGGAAATAAAAACAACCCAGGAAACTACAGACCAGTCACTTTAACTTCTGTGCCAGGAAAGATAATGGAGCAAGTATTTAAGGAAATCATCTGCAAACACTTGGAAGATAATAAGGTGATAGGGATCTGCCAGCATGGATTTATAAAGAGCAAATCATGTCAAACCAATCTGATAGCTTTCTTTGATAGGATAACGAGTCTTGTGGATAAGGGAGAAGCGGTGGACGTGGTATACCTAGACTTTAGTAAGGCATTTGATATGGTCTAGCATGATATTCTTATCAATAAATTAGGCAAATACAACTTAGATGGGGCTACTATAAGGTGGGCACATAACTGGCTGGATAAAGAGAGTAGGTATTAATGGTTCACAAGCCTGCTGGAAAGGATTAACAAGTGGGGTTCTGCAGGGGTCTGTTTTGGGACCAGTTCTGTTCAATATCTTCATCAACTATTTAGATATCAGCATACAGAGTATGCTTATTAAGGGGTTGCAACTGCTTTGGAGGATAGGATCATAATTCAAAATGATCTGGACAAATCGGAGAAATGGGCTGAGGTAAACAGGATGAAGTTTAGTAAAGACAAATGCAATGTGCTCCACTTAGGAAGAAACAATCAGTTTCACAGATGCAGAATGGGATGCGACTGTCTAGGAAGGAGTACGGCAGAAAAGGATCTAGGGATTATAGTGGACCACAAGCTAAATATGAGTCAACAGTGTGACGCTGTTGCAAAAAAAGCCAACATGATTCTAGGATGCATTAACAGGTGTGTTTTGAGCAAGATATGAGAAGTCATTCTTCCGCTCTACTCTGCAATGATTAGGTCTCAGTTGGAGTACTGTGTCCAGTTCTGGGCGCCACATTTCAAGGAAGATGTGAAGAAATTGAATAAGGTCCAGAGAAAAGCAACAAGAATGATTAAAGGTCTAAAGAACATGACCTATGAAGAAAGACTGAAAGAATTGGGCTTCTTTAGTTTGGAAAAGAGAAGATTGAGAGGGGGCATGATAGTGGTTTTCAGGTATCTAAAAGAGTGTCACAAGGAGGAGAGAGAAAACTTGTTCTTCCTGCCTCTGAGGATAGAACAAGAAGCAACGGGCTTAAACTGCAGCAAGGAAGGTTTAGGTTCCTAACTGTCAGGGTGGTTAAACACTGGAATAAACTGCCTAGAGTATTTGTGGAAACTCCATCTCTGGAGATATTTAAGAGTAGGTTAGATAAATTTCTATCAGGGTTGGTCAAGACAATACTGGGTCCTGCCATGAGGGCAGGGGACTGGACTCAACCTCTCGAGGTCCCTTCCAGTCCTAGTATTCTATGATTCTATGAATTAGCATGGCTGAAGTAGAAATAGTTAATTTGGCTTTTGGCGCTGTTCACACAGCAGGAAGTTGAAGGAAAAACACTCTTCCTTGGACTTCCGTTACTCCTCGCAAAATGACGGTTACCAAGAAGTCCGACAGATCGACATTATTTCAAAATAAAGGCATGTAGTGTAGACACATACTGTGTTATTTCAGAATAACCTCATTTATTATGAAATAATGCTGTGTTGACATACCCTGAGAAACATCTCCCACATGCAATCAGCAAAATTCCAACAATATGTGCATTCAGACAAGTACATCTGCAATGTAACATGGAGTCAATCTTTTTTCCAGCAGTCTCTCCTACCCAACAGTGAGTCTTTGCCCCAGGAACTGTCAGCTTGCCATGGCTTGCATAAAGCTCTTGCTAGCATGCATAGAATTGTCAGAAAATCTATTTGGGAATTTTACCTGTTAAAAAACTCAGTTTGCTGGATAATAGCGATGATGCACGAGGAAACAATTATCCGAGGTCTTAAGGACACACCCATTCCCTTTTGGTGTAATATTTTTTGAAAAACAAAAACCATTCAAACTACAAAGACAAAAACAGTACTGAAAGATTAATATAATCACATAGCAATGGTTGCTTCAAAACTGAAACAATCTTATGTTACAATACTATCATAATGCATCTGGGGGTCTGACCCAAATAACTGTGGTTTTCTTCTGTACACTAAAACCACAACAGGTATGTAGACTAAATCAATGATAACAGAAGAGGAAAGAAAGAAGAGGCAATGGTTTGTCTAGCACACTTTATTTAATGTTTTGTACTTGCTTGGGTCCAGGAGACCCCAAAGATCTAAGAAGTGTAATCTTTCATCTTTTTCGCTGACTAACCCTGAATGGTTTCTGGGGGTAGTCAAGTTAGTCTGTACAGGATAAACCTAAAAAACAACAAATGGTCTGGTAGCACTTTATAGACTAACAAAACAGTGGTTACCAAACTTTTTGGCATCACGCCCCCGTTTTTAATTTTTGAAAAACACTCACGCCCCCCTTCCAAATAGCAGCAAAACTTGTTGAAGGGGGAAAAAAAAGGAATTCAACAGGGCAGCAAAATTTGACGTGGGGGGGGGAGAGTCTGGGTCACCTTGTGCTCCCCCTGCAATTTCTTTACGCTCCCCCCAGGGGGGCATGCCCTCCAGTTTGGGAACTCATGATACAGATGGTATCATGAGCTTTTGTGGGCATGGCCCCATTGCTATATATATTGGACAAACTGGACAGTCCCTACAGGAAAGAATCAATGGACACAAATCAGATATATGTAAAGGGAATATACAGAAACCTGTTGAGGAACACTTCAGTCTACCTAATCACTCTTTAAAAGATCTGCAAGTGGCTGTCTTGTCACAAATCAACTCTACAAACCAAATACACAGAGAGGCGTTGGAATTACAATTAATCCACAAATTCAGTTTTCACTCTGATGGCCTCCTCAATCGAGATAAGGGATGGCTGGGATATTATCAACCTAACTTTCAGTGAAGGTGCCACCAGCTCTTTGTCTGTGCAGATTCTTGTGTTAGTACCTGTCCTCTCTAATTGCTATCCTATGATCCTCATCTGCTTCTTTTAACTATCCGATCTTTAGGTGTTTATAGATTACAAGTATGCCTATTTGGTTTTCCTTTTGCTATTCTCATACCTTCTGCACTTTGTTTTCTGCCGCTTCCATTTTTTTCCCTTCCCCCTCTCTCTTCTCTCCTATTTATTTTGGGTTTATACACCCTAAACTCAAAACTCTGGTCATCTGAAGAAGTGGGCTGTGCACACGAAAGCTCATGATATCATCTACATGTTTTGTTAGTCTATAAAGTGCTACCAGACCATTTGTTGTTTTTTAAGTTTATCACAAAGAGTTTAACTGACTCCATTACCTTGTGATTTTTAAATGTATTTTTTTAACTACTTAAAACACTTCAATGGGTAGCATGATAAAATTACCAAGGAAAGACTAAACTCATCCTACTTCAAGAATACTTCAAGGAGTACAGATTTGGCATGAAAACTTTTATTTACATTTTTATGTGCATTGGGGTCAGAATGACCCTAAATATTAGGAGAGTCAGATAAAACAAGGAAGTGGTTTCAGTGGTCATATAAAACAAAATTCAGAAAACAGTTCAGATTGAAGCCTGAAGCCATGATGATCATCAGTAAAAAAAGATTTCTAGCTGGAAAGAGTTGTACTCATCCATTGATTAGTGTCTAATTTTCACTACTGACACTGCTAATTATGGGTGCAACTAGATTACAACATATTTGATTTAACATGTGCACAGAATCCCAAAGGCAGTCTGATTTGCATGGAAATGATATAAATGAATCCATGAACCCATCACAGCTTCCAAGAAGCTAGAATTTAAAGAAAAAGTCACATCTGAATGAGTGGATATTTTTTAAAACACAGCCAAACAGGAAAAACATTGCCGAAGGCTTGTGTCTTATGAGCACGTAAGTATGGAAACTGTGTCTTATTGATACAACCTTATATTTGGTACCTAAGCTTTTAACAAATTGAATTTTGTTCATTCAATTGATAACATTTTAAGCCACAACTCATGAACAGCAGTAAGAGCAAAATTCAAAAGCACTTGAATTATTCAATGTCTTAACTAAGATAAAACTATAATGACAAAGACTTCCTCTTTACATTTACTGAAGCACTTTAGTTTTTAATACAGGCAGTCCCCGGGTTACGTACAAGATAGGGACTGTAGATTTGTTCTTAAGTCGAATTTGTATGTAAGTCGGAACTGGTACATATTGTAGGGGAAACTCTAGCCAAACATTTCTCCAGAGCTCAGTTTTATTCTCCCATACCTCACTTCCCTCAGTCCTTTATTCTCAAGCTGAGGTGTCTGCTGAGAAAAGCCGCTCCGCGTCTCCCTGGTCTGCTGGGGGGGGCTCTAGCTTTGCGTCTCCCTGGTCTGCTGGGGGGAAGCAGCTAGTGCAGGGTTGCCTCACCCCATTTGTAAGTAGGGATCCGATGTAAGTCGGATCCATGTAACCCGGGGACTGCCTGTACATAAAAGACAAATTTGCAGATAATCTGTACGAATTTTTGTAACTAGTCAAACCACAGTCATTCAGGTTTTTTTTTTTTTTACAAACAGATAGAAAGGACAGATCATTTCCTTTTACGTGAGGAAGTACATCTGCTTTTTGTTCATGAAAAAGCAACCTTGAGACACTTATTGATTGCCTGGTGATTCTGAAAGCTCAGAAAGCATCAGTAGTCAAGAAGATCCTCCCACAAATTTTTGTGGAGTTTGCTTGGGCTAGCATGGGTGGGACATGCCCGCTGCAAAGCCTTAGGAATGGAAGACCCTTGTAACTGTATTCACAATGGCACGATACTAGCTTGAGTGTTGAACTGGATTTCTAGCAGGCTATTCCATGGCCTAAGGTGGTGCAATCACTAGATGTAAAGGGTTCGATCACAGGGATCTTCTTGAGGCAATCATCTGGTGTGCTGGTCATGGCAATGAGCTTGCCTACCTCCCCTCTGGCACCACTCATCACCTTGTTTGGTCTCCCTCAGCAAAGGCCTAGAGTTGGGGTAACAGCCCCCCCAGCAAAGAAATACAGATGCTGTATCAGCTCAGTTTTGGGTGCAGCTAAAAAGCCATTGACAGCACCCAGAAATACAGCCCCAAAGAGTGAACAAAAATAAAAACCCACAAATAAAGCCATCTTACCCTTTGTAAAAGTTTTACCCAAGAAAGCTTATAAGATTAGCCCTCTTTATCATTAAACAAGAGAAATGCACTGTGGTTGCCCTCCCCCTCTCTCTGGTAGCAATTATTTACACTGGCCTTGAAAATAAACAAAAGTGTTTTTTTTAAGTAGGATTTAAGTGACTGCAAGTGAAAATAGACAGACCAAAGTGAGTTACTAAGCCAAAATAAACAAAACACACCAATTAAGCCTAAAATAGAGAAACTGTTCAAAGTATGTTCTTCACACCATGTCCTTGACTCAAATAAAATCTTTCAAGACAGAGTTGTTTCTCTCTCTCTGGCCTGGTCTTGCAACTTTTTAGAGGTCTTTAGAGTTATTTTCTTTCAGGTTTCTTCATGTGTATCCAATTTCAAAAGTCAGCTGAAGAGAAAAGCCTGATTCTATTTAAAAAATGGAAAGCACTTTCCCAAAGGAGGGAATCCTTTGTGTAGTTTCTCCATCCCTCTGAAAAAAATACCAGAGTCAAGATAGAATCTAGTACCAGGTGGCATAGTCACATGTCTTTCTAGGACCAACCACAGTTTGGGCTTAAAGAACAAACAAAATCTCAAATATTTACAGATCATTACATTGAATACCACGTCATTATATTTCCGGAGTATCAGCACTGGCCCATATTAGTACACTTAAAATTATAAACAGAGCCACACTTCATATTTCTAACTTCACATACAGGAGAGACACACGCACAGAAACAGAATATACACATTCAGTGGATCGTAACTTTAAACATGATGTGTTACATGATGCATTTTACCAAAAGCATCTTCGGGTTATATATATTCGTAAATCAAATTTCATAAAGTATAGGGGGCATGACACTAGGTAACTCTACAAATTCAGTCACAGGAAGTTTGCCCTCTTTCCCCCAAAACAGGGAGCTGCTTAGTGGGGTAGTAACATGATGACTGTACTCTATGTATGTAAATAAATTCCAGGAGGACTTATTCATTCTTTATTCACACAGTTCTAAAGATGAAAAAACAAAACAGTATTTTCCAGAAAGAACTTTTAATGAGAAGGTCATTAAGACAGTCAGTTAGCAAACCATAGCCTGAGCTGCAACACACATGCCTGACTTCATCCTTCTCATGTTCATTCCTGTCCACTAAACATAAAAATGTCATCTGGGCTTCAGTGCTTCAAATTACGGGTCTAACTGAAGTCAGGTTCTGATCAATTGTCAGCATGGGAGGAGATGTTCTTGGAAAGCATTTTTGTTGAAATGCTGCAGAAACATAGAAGAAATTGAAGAGGTAAATATGTAGCTAAAATACTGAGCCAGTGAAGCTGACTTCCAGTGTAGAAGGGAGAAATTAGTACAGGTCAGATGGAACTTGGGATAGCGTAGGACAGTGGTTCCCAACCACACCTGGTGGTCCACAACGGTACTATAGAGGGTCCGTGGAATGTTTAAAATAGAAATTAACATAAATGTACAGTGTATAAAAACACGTATGTATTTTAATTAATAAATATTTGTATATTGTGTAATTATAAATAAATATTAAATATTTAGTTAGTTGATCATGTTACATGATCTACCCTGTTACCCTACTGTGATGGACCGAGCCGGGTTTGGGTACAGCTGAGGGCGTCCGCTCAGGGCGAATTGCTCAAATTCGGGGCTCCTTACAGCCCCAGACTGGAGACCTTCCCAAACAGGCCACAAACCAGTCCCACAGAGTGCTTCAGCTGCCTGCCTGAAGCCTCACAAGCAAAACCCCTCCGACACCCCAGCAATATCTGTGTCCCAGATGACCCTGGGCCACATGCAGAGAAATACACAGGTGAGCGGTCTAGAACCCAATCTCACGTTCCCCGAACAAGTTCCGTCTGGTGCCAAGAAACCAGCCACAGATCCCTGGTCAATTTACACTCTGGATCTTTCCCACAAATCACTCTGAGCCAATCCTTTAGAATCTAAGAATAATCTAAAGGTTTATTACTATAAGAAAGAAAAGCATGAGAGTGAGATTGCTAAATTATCATACATTACATGCATCGAATCTCCCAGTTTTCGATGCAGGCTTGCAGCAAAGATGTTATAACTGCTGGCTTAAAGATCCTTGTTGCACATCCTAGGTCAGGATGGGTCCACAGTTCTTTCCGGCTCATCGATCCCTACTCTGCTGCCTCTGGAATGAAGTGCTGAGCTGAGTACCAAGATGGAGTCAGCCACATGGCATCTTTATACGTCCTTCCTGGTCTCTTCTTGGCTGCAGCAGGTCACCTGGCCAGCGGCCTATCCCTGTGTTCCCTGCTGGTAGCCCTTAGGTGTCAGGCCTCATTCTTGAGGTGGGTCCTTGGCCCATTGAGTCCTATTGTCCCACATAACCTCGCTAATTAGCATGTCCATAAGCCAGGCTCTGCCCAATGCTCAACCACATGCAGAGAAATATTCAGTATCCATACAAAGTACATGCTTATAACTTCACACACAGACATTATACAATCACAAGAATAGCGTACATAGGATTAGCAGACAGTAAGCTTCTATTCAACACCTCACATGGCCCCCTTTTATACCATTTTTGGGGCCAACAGCCCCACCTATGGGTGCAGCAGTGATCTGGCTGCTTCCCTCAAATCCAGTAACGTGACACCTGCTCTAATTGTTCAAAAGCTATTAGAGTGGCAGAAGGGCTTAGTTGGGCTAGCAAAAATGGATCAGTGTACCAAGACAGAGATACTGAAATGAAAGGATCTGGGAGACCATTGTGGAACAGCAAGTTCCACTTCAAAACAAAGTAAACAAAAAACGCGAAAATATAGCAACCTAGATTTTACATGGACTGGCAATGAATCTGAACCATGTTCATTATGTTTAATCAGTAAGGAGGTGCTGTGAAAGGAAAGCTTAAAACCAGCTTATCTTCGGTGTCACACTGAAACGAAACATGGCAAATATGTTTCTAAGCCAAATGAATTTATTGAGAATAAACTCAAAGAATAGGTTTGTCACAGGCAGTGACAATGCTAAGGCTATGGAAGCCTCTTAGCAGGTGGCTCAACTCATAGCCAGGACAGGAAAACCACACCACTGGTACTGATATAACCCGCAGAAAAGGAGATGGTCAATGCAGAGCTTGGTCTCCAGGCTGGCAAACCATCAGATTGGGTTAATTTCTCTCTCAAATATCACCTTTCGGTGCAGAATTGACAAAACAGCTCAGAATGTTAATGAACAATTCACTGAGAGGGTACGGAAAAGTCACTTCTATTCTTTGCAAATTGATGAGTCAATGGATATCGTAAACCATTCAAACCTCCTGTCAGTCATCAGATATGAATACAACAGAGAGGTCCACGAGGACTTTCTCTTTTGCAAATCTTTGTCCACCTAACAAACCGGCAAGGTTATTGTTGATGTGGTGAGCGGTTTCATGCAGGAGCATGATGTTGACTATTCAAAATGTGTGGGGATCAGTACCGATGGGGCTCGTGCAATGACTGGCCAGTATACCGGAGTAGTCACTGGAGTTAAAGTAGTGGCACTGTTAGCTACATTCATTTACTGCAGCATTCACAGAGAACTGCTAGCTGCTAAAAAAAAAAATGCCTTCTGACCTAAAGACAGTTTTGGACAAGTAGGTGAAGATCATCAATTTCATCAAGGCCCATCCATTGAATTTAAGACTATTGGCTGCTTTGTGAAATGAGATTGGCAGTGATCATAGTCAACTTCTTCACAAGGAAGTTTGCTAAGAAAGCATTTGAGAAGAAATGCCTGTTTGAATTCTGTGATTAAGTAAGGATTTTTTTGCTGGACCATCATTTTGAGCTCTGATTACCTCTGAGTGAGTTTTCTTGGCTAGCTAAATTGGCTTACTTGGCCGACATCTTCAGCTACCTAAATTGGCTTAATCTAAGTCTACAGGGAAAAGCTGTTACTATCTTCATGTCCATGACAAAACTGATGCTATGATCAAGCAATTGGGCCTGTGGACATCTCAACCTGATCAGTCCAATAATGATTCTTTCCCAAATATGTCCAATTTTTTAGCCAGCTCAGAAATGCAACCCACTTATAATGTAAAATGTGAAATCAGAGAGCACATGCAAAACCTCCAAGTACAGCTGCAGGAGTACTTTCCTCTCACCAACACAACAACGACTAAATCAGAAACTCAATTATGGACCTTGTTACCAACAAACACAAGTTTGACACCCCAAGAACAAGACAGTCTCACTGAACTATCATGTGACAGCTCATTGGAGTTTGTTTCAAACAAAAGCCCTGACTGACTTTTGGCTAAAAGTTGTTACTGAGTATCCAGAACTTTCTTACAAGGCTGTAAAATACCTGATGCCTTTTCTAACAACTTATGTTTCTGAGACTGTACTTTCCATGCTGGCTGCATTAAAATCGAAGCGCCAGAGCAGAATGATCATGGAATCAGAGTTAAGGCTGAGACTGCCATCAATCCAACCAGACATCCGCACTCTGTCATCTGCTCTATAGCACCAGCCACCTTATTAAGTGAAGTACAGTGTGCCCAAAGTGAAATATAACAACTTTGAAGCATTATGAATTTTATGTATGAATGTGAGAATGTCAAATCTTGCACAGATACCACATTGTATATCTAAGTATCTGTCCTTATGTTCTTCTGTGTTTCAGATTGACACCTGTACTGTTAGACAAGGTGCGGAGGGAAACTGAGGATCGGTTTGACATAGTCCGTACTACAAATAGTGCACATGTTGAATGTGCACCCTAATAATGTGTTATTTCCTAAAAGAATAGTGTCTCGTTGGAGACCAACTCACTCACGTGAGTGTGTACATCTGCATTTGCATGCTCTCACCCACCCCTTGCTGTGTAGAATAGGTTTTAAAGTATTTTGAATGAATATACGTAAAAATATATATTTACATATAGAATGATTCATGCATGTTTTCCCTGTTTCCACCTGTCTCAGTAAATCATGTAGAAGGATTTACTACTTAATTATTATGAAAGATGACAAATGAAATATCGTTTTCATCGGCTTTGTGATGGGTCATGGACATTTGTTAGCAATATTAAGGGGTTTGAGGCCAATAACGCTTGTTAATAATAAAGAAAGACAATAGTATGTACATACAGCAAATGGAACTTTTCGAAACAGGTGGGGCTTATCATAAATATGTGAACAAGACTGAACCAGTATTCTGTCACTGCTCTCTTCACAAAGTGGCAACTTGAAAAGTAAAAAAGAAAATGTTAGTTATTTGTTTAGTTTACCAGTCAGATTTTGTGTATACCATACTCCTTTTTTCACAAACATGAAGCTCTGATATACACATTGCATATGGAATGAAACCTCAGTTCCACAAAGGGAAATGCATTTGGTTTCATATTTGTATAACATTTTTCAATGTATTAATCATTAAGAAGATCTTTTCAAGTGTCAAGATGACTATGTTCTAATTTTTGAGATTTCATTTATAAAATAAAAATTAATGCTGTTCTCAAAATAAAAAAAGTACCTACACACAAATAGATTTTATTTTTTCCATTAGTATATTATTGCTGCCTAATAAAAATCTGAGTTTTAAAAAGCAACAATTTAGTGACTAATATGGTCAAGGGTAAATGGTGATGCCATTAATAAAATTTGCAAAATGGTATTTTGATATATGTATTAGTTAAGTTATAGTGAGAGATTTGAAAACTCACCATAAATATTTGCTTTTTTAAGAGGGGATTCAACCACTGTACTAACAAGGACCATCTAATAAATATAGCATCAAAATCCTGTTACAATATCTATATATTTGTTCCAATGCTTGGCATTAGACGGTGCACCATTTCCAATCATACTCATATATTAACCTCCTGCCACTGGAATTCCCAATGTAATGTAAAAAAATTGGATTTCCAATCATCAAGGAACATAGTTTTAAACAGGCTTTAAAAGGGCCAATATTACAAAGCTGATTTAAACAACTATGCTAAATCAGCTGGGAGTAATAATTTAAATGAGAACAAATTTAAATGATGAGTGGGAATTGTTTAAGAACGCTTTACAAGATGCCCAACAACCATAATCAAGGAAGAAGGTTGCATTGTGTTAAAAAAACCAATCCCAACCTATTTACAGAGAAAGCGAATGAAAGCATTATTTTTTATTTTTACATATAATCCTTACGTTCGCCAACACCCCTCTCTCCCGGGGGGTAGGCACCTCCCGTTCTCCCCCGGCTACTGGAGAGGGCCATGCCCAACTCTCTTCCCCCAGCCACAGCTGCTGGGGGTTGGACCGGGCTAAGGCCTTCCCACAGCACAGCAGGAGACTGTGTGGTTCCCGATGCTGCCCCTCAGCCCCTGAGCTCGGGGGAGGAGAGAGAGGCTGTGGGACACAGAATGATATATTACGCAGGTCATGGATTTTTTAATATACAGAGAGATTATCTCAAATGGAAGAAACAGGAAGTTGATAGTAATGAATACAAGTAAGAACCTAGGAGCTGAAGAAAATTAATAAGGCAAGCAAAGACACACAAGGAAATATCTATGGCTGGTAGAGTCAAGGACAATAAAAAGAAAAATTTCAAGTATATTAGTGAGAAAAAGAGAACCCCAAAAATGGTATTGATCAATTACTAGATAGAAATGGTAGAATTATCAATAATAATGCAAGAAAGGCAGAAAGGCTTTGTATTTGAAGGCTTCAATATCTGAGATATAGGTGAGAGGATTATTCTAGGAGGGGTGGGTGAGATTTTGTGGCCTGCACTATGCAGGGGGTCAGACTAGATGATCATAATGGTCCCTTCTGACCTTAAAGTCTATGAGTCTATGAGAAATGTTCAACAAATAACTCTGTTTTGTATTTGTGAAAATCACAGAAAATTATGATAATACGATAGCACTCTTCCCATTCCACCAGTCTCTTAGAAAAATGTTAAACTGTAGCCACCAAAGTTAGACATTTTAAAATCAGCAGGTTGAATACTTGGAATCCAAAGGTTTAAAATAACTAATTGAGAAACACGCGGGGCCATTAATGTTGATTTTCAATAAACTGCAAGATACCTGAGAAGTCCAAGAAAACTGGAAGAGCGCTAATGATATATCAATATTTTAAAAAGGCAGATGGGATGACCTAGGCAGTCAAAGGTATTCTGTCTACCACCGATCTTGGGCAAGACAATGGAGCTGCTGTTATGAAACTTCATTAATAAAGTATCAAAGGAAATAATATAAAGGGCAATATAATTAAGGCCAACCACTATGGGTTTATGGAAAATAGACTCACAAACCAGAGTTTTGGGGTTTTTTCCCCAAATGAGAAATCTCAGAGGGGTAGCTACATCTACAAAAATAAGAAATCCTGTGGTACCTTAATGATAACAGATTTATGTGGGTATAAACTTTGTGGATAAAAAACACTGTGTCAGATGTGTGGTAGTTTATTAGGAAGAGTAATCTTGATCTCTTGGTAAGCTGAGTGAAAAAAAATCATGTTTTAATATGGTTAAATGTAAATGTACGAATCTAGGAATAAGAAACATAGACCATAGTTAAACAAGATGGATGACTTTATAATGGGAATCACTGAAAAATATTTGGGGGATCATATAAGCTCCCAGTGTGACCCTGCAGCCAAAAGGGTTGTTAAAACTCTTGGACACACACACACACAAAAATGAGAATTTCAAGAATCAGGAGAGAGGTTAATTTACCTCTGGATTTGGCACTGGAGCAACTACTGCTGAAATGCTGTTTCCAGTTTCATGACCACAATTTATGAAGGATTTTGATAAACTGGTGAAAGGGGAAAGAAGAGCCACAAGTAAAGGATTAGAAAATTTTCCCTGCAGTGACAGTGTCAAAGTCCTTGATCTATTTTGCTCCAAAAGAGATTATACTGACTATAAATAGGGAACGAGCATTTGTGAATGGGCAGAGCAAGTAGAGAAAGGAATAACCCAATATTGTGTCAGAAACTTGAAGCTAGAGAAATTTAGATGGGAAATAAAGCTTCTACTTTTATCAGGAAGTGCAATTAACTATTGGAACAGTTTACCAAGGGTCATGGTAGATTCTCCATCACTGTCAATTTATAAATCAAGACTGGATGTTATTCTAAAGCGCATGAGAGGAATTATTGTGGGGAAGTTCTATGGCCTTTGTTACATAGGTCAGACTAAATTGTCACTTCTAACCTTAAAGTCTATGGATCTATGACTCACGTTACTGAAAAATGCATCTTTAGGTGAATTCTGACAGCAGTGAGAAATTAATTCCATTATCCACATATTTATTTGCACTAAAAAATAATAAGTTCAGCCATATACATATGAACACCAAAGTAATAATTTCAGCCACAAGTTGTATGTAATGTTTAATGTATATATTTTCATCAAATTTTTTTGTACTACAAGAAATGATTGATAGATTACGCTTTTTGCAACATGGGGTACTACATGTAGCTGCAAAATATCATTGAATTAATACTCTATACCTGCTTATTTACATTATATACATCTCAACACTTACCCATTTTGCATCAGTACAAGTCTCAGATTGGTCCTTAATTATACCATGCACCTGAATATTTATTTCACAAGCCTAGCATTACTTCCTCTACTCAACAGTGCGTTTGTAAGCTCTAATATTCATTTTGCTCAGTCAAGTGCTATGTAATTGAAACATCAGCTTCTTACAAACAAAATTAACCAAACTCAGATTTTATTTTTCCTTTACAGTCTTTACACAAACACAAAACAGAAGAACTGGATAGCTTAATGCAGCGTTTCCCTATGGGCCACGGCCCAGTACCAGGCCACAGGAAAAAAAATACCGGGCCTTAGCATGGCTGCTGGGAGGGGAGCAGAACGGGGCAGGCTGGGAGGAGGAGGGGGGAGGAACCAGCTGCTGGGAAGCAGTGCTAGGGGCAGCGGGGCTGTCCCAGTGGAGATCCGGCCAGGTGGGCCGGCAGGCGGCCAAGGGAGGGCTGGGAGCAGTGCGGCTCTCCTGCAGAGATCCGGGCAGGCGGGCAGGCAGCGAAAGCAGGGCTGGGGGCAGCAGGGCTGTCCCGTAGATATCCGGGCATGTGGGCGGGCGAACGCAAGAAGCACGGTTTGGGGTAGCGGGGCTGTCCCATAGAGATGGAGGAGGGGCAGAGGGGGGACCAAAAGCAGGGTTGGGGGTAGCGGGGCTGTCCAGCGGCAGAGATCGGAGAGGGCAGGCGGCAGAACCAGGGCTGCACGGGGGGAGGGGGAGCAGGCTGGGGGAGATCAGGAGGAAGAGGACAGGAGAATCAGCTGCCGAAAGCAGGGCTGGACGGGGGCTGCGGGGCTGGTGGGGGGGGGGGGGTTGTCGGGGGAGCAGGACTGACCGGGAGAGATTGGTGGGGGGCAGGGGGAACCGGCCGCTGGAAGCAGGGCTGGACGGGGACAGCCGGGCTGGACTGGGGAAATCAGGAAGAGGAAGGTGGGGGAGCGGGACTGACCTGGGCACATGCAGACTCTGCAGACCCTGGCAGACGAGTGAGTCTGGCCGGGGACTCCATTTTGCCACCTTCCCCACCACATACCCTCCCTGGAGTAGTTGCGAACTGCCTGGCAGGTAGACACACTCAGACAGCGTGAGCACATCTACCAGCCAGGCAGCTAAGGACTAATACATCTAATTATAATAAATCATACCTAATTAGAAAATACCAGGCATTTTATATGTCTGGTAATTTCTCAATTTCTTTCCCAGACAAAACCTTCAAATACCGGACTGTCCAGTACAAAGCCGGACACCTGGCAACCCTACCCTTCCTTGCACCCTCCCTCTTAGCTAGATACCATACCCCCAATCTGCTCCTGCTCCCGCCTCCTGAAGTGCTCATATGGCGCTGGGTCCCCCAAGCCCTGGCCCAGGCTGGGTGGATGATGCAGCCAGGTGAAACACTGAAAATTTATTTATTTTTCATTTTTTTTATGTGTGTTTATATTTTTGGGCTGGAAAAGACAGCACTGAAAGAAAAACAAATGGGTTCCAACTAAAGGAGAAAGTTTGGGAAACCCTAGCCAGCTTTCTATCCATATTACAGTCCCATTTATCTAATCCATATTCCCTTAATTTGCTGGCAAGAATATTGTGGGTGACTGTATCAAAAGCTTTGCTAACGCTGGCACTGGGGCCTTTTGGAGGCCCAGAAACGACTTATTTGAATATTCATCATTTGCTTATTGAATATGCAAATGAAAGTTACCTGTCCTCCAAAAGCTCGTGAATGGATTTACTGGTCCCCGTGTCAAAAAGTTTGGGAACCCCTGGCTTAATAGACTTTGGAGTGAGTGAGTTTCTCCTCACTTTCAGGTTAATTGTTCCAATATGATTACTGAATGGGGAAGAAGAATCAGTCACTGTTTGACACATACTCTTGAAAGATACCAGATGGACCCTTTCATCATCAGAAACTAAACTTATTGATCTATCTGGAGATCCAATATTTACAGGGAAACAATAATGCACGTGGCCCATGTTGTTAACGTGCCTCCTCTATGACTGTGAATGTCCAGTTGCCATGTCAGCGAGAGTAGTTCCATTGAATGCCCATTCAGTTCTGATTCCCCTTCCAAGAGTGCTAACAAGGGTTCTAATTGGTACCAATATCAGTTGTGACTTTTTGTGACTAACACCTAATCAATAAAGAACTGTAATAAGCCTTTTAGCAAGCCGATTCCGATTAAAACGTATCACCTAGAGATGAACAGCTATACAAAAGCATTTCTGATCTGTAAACTATTCAGTCACACTCCTACTAAATTATTACTTGCTCAGGGGTTAAATCGCCAAGCTACAGTTCACTGACATTGCCAAAAATGGAAACATACTTCACTTTCTTTTATTAAAACACGTAAGCTTGAGGGGCTGCTTCAGTTTTTAACTGTTAGAAGCCAACTGATACTTTAGGAATTGAGACAGAGAAAAGGTCCCATTTTCTTTTACATTATGGGGAGGAAAGAGAAGAAACGAGAAAAGATTTTGGGATTAGATTTGATCTTCAAAGAGACTTAACAGTAACCAGTTGACCTTTGTGGCAGTATCTACTTCCACATTGAATAACTTAGATGCAATTGCTGAGGTTTCTGCTGAAATGACTGAAAGAGGAATCCTGACATTTAAATTATCACTAGGTCTCAGTTATTATCCCGTTCAAATAAGCAAGTTACACCTCTTAAAGCTAACTAGGTCACACACTACTCTTGTATTACAGAGAACCTACAATAACTTATAAGAATTCATCTAAATTATTCCAGATTTATATCAGTATACCGAATAGCAAAATTGCACCCATTCTTTTACTCTGTTTCCTGCCTTGGGAAGATAACACTCATTTCAGATTGTCCACATTACGGATGTAAACTGTTAACCAATTAATAGGTGAGGCTTACCGGTTGCGGTTAAATGGTTGGGGCTGGAGCAGCTCCCTGGCTGCCATGGATAGGGATCTACTACAGAAATGCGGAACCCACCTGGAGCTGAAGCATCCCCTGTCCAAGGTAGGACCAATCCGCACCCTGCCACAGGTTACATACACATTGTGGTTCCTTGCAAATCCTGCAGCAAAGTCTCACTGGGAATGGGGCCAGCAAACCTTGCCAGCCCTACTCCCAGAGAGTATAAAACTCTCTGTAGTATAAAACTAAGCTTTATACTGCAGTGCCCAACAGCATGTGTAACCACAAAGATTTTTAGCAGTTGCACCATTATCTTCTTAAATGCACATTTTAGATGGTTTGTTTAGCAACTGTAACATCGATAATCTTTTTAAAAGCAATTTCTGGCCTATATTTGCAAATAGCGATGAGCTAAAGTTAGGCACATAAATTCCTACAGAGGAACTTAAGTAAACAGTCTGATTTCCTGAACTATTTGACACTTATTCAAAGGGTCTCTATATTGGTTCATGAACCTTACTGAAAACAATGAAATCTGAAATACTGGTCTTCCATCCTTCAGAATAGTATTGCATAAGTGGGTGGATTCTACAGCTAAAACTAAACATCAGACCTTGATTTAGGTTAGGCTCTTCAAATGTGTATTTGCTGCTTTTAAATATAAAAGTATTTGTGCTCTAAGTGCTGATGGGGCAGTAAGGAGAGGAAAAGTATCCTCTGACTTCCCTATGTGGGCCTACCGATATCAGAAATAGCAGTGTATATTGCATGTTGTTGTGTAGGCTGTGGGGAAAAAAAGCAGTATGTTGCTTTGATTACATTGTCTCTAAGCTTCCCAGTAACAAAGCGAGATCCCTGTAGAAGCTGTAGAAACCATTTTCATATTTAGCTAGAAGCCATCTTGTATAACAGAAACCATTTCAGCTTTTCTCTCAAGCACATAGACCAGAGTGAACTTTCTGTCACCCCGTGAGAAGAAGCCTACAGGATAGGCTATTGGTATGTGTTAATTGGGCTGGTTGGGACAGGAGATGTACTCCCTCGTACCTGTCCGCCATCTTGTTAATAAGGCTTTGTTTTTCCAAATTTAATTGAGGATTTCTGTAATTGGATGCCCTGACGTCAGACTGTTTGGCTAAGGGTATAAAAATACTAGGATTGATTGTATTAGCAGCTTTACTGGGCCCGGCTTTGCTGGGACCACGTTTGGCTCATGCTGTGCTTTATTAATTAATAAAGCCGTTTGTTAGCTGCCTAAACAGAGAGGAGCATTTTTTTTTTTTTTGCTTCAACACCCCCATATGGTATGCAGAAATGCTGCATGGGTATTACTGCAGGATTACAAGAAGGAAAGCAGGTTATACTGGGAATGCCTTATAAATTCTTTTGGAACAGCATCAATAAGACACAGAACATTGAAGAGAGAGCATCAGAACTAACACATCCTTCTCTGTAGGCACAGGACAACCCGCACCCAGCAAGAAAAGTAGAAAAACTTACTCAGTTATGGGAAGTGCTAGTGGAGCAAATGGGAACACAGAATTGACATGCACAAGGACACCCTTCCCCAAAGCGGTTGCATTATTTGTGACCTTGGCTGAATACTAGGGGGGGAAAAGCAGCAAGTGTCTTTATTATTCTTATTGGAAATTCACCACCTCTTCATAATGACTCACTTAAAAAATGAGAAATATGTTATCAGAGTGAACTTCTTCTGAACCCTTGACTTCCTGAACTGAGAACAGGAGACAGAGAAAAAAGGAGAAGAATAAGGAATTAATGGAACTTGTTGGAACACCCAAAGAAGAGGAAATAATGCCTTGAACAATAATATTTAGATAATAGTTGTGTTTTGTTGGGGCATGGGGACAGGGAGAATTCCTTTGCATTACAAATGCACTTTGACAAGGAACATGCATATCTCACATTCATTGTTCATTCTGAAAATAAAGAATGCAAAAGTAGTGTACATTTTTCCCCATTTGTTACTAAAAAAAAAATCCCCTGCACAATAACAACTATGATTTTCCTACCTATCAAGACCCCTGGTTTCAGTTTTATTGAGTCCTTTCTAATCTTCTATGTACTCTACTTTTCAATTAGTGGGGCTTTTTTTCAGACTATTGATTTAATCATTGGTGAATTAAATGAAGAATATCAAATTCTTTCTATTCTGTTACAACAGGTCTTTAGTACAGGGTTTTAGCAATTTTTTTCCAGACATTTTACAATTACTTCCTCCTCTTATCTTTATTTACCATGCTTACATCAGTGCGTTAGTAGTGTTCGGGTTATGTATCACATGCCAGTATGAATGAATATGAAATTAATGTATTCTCTACCCACAGAGACAGTATGGACAGTAAGACAAGTAAGTTTAGCCCTGATAATGTGCCTCAATCCTGTTCTTGAGGGATAAATGACAAGGCTCTATGTTCAGTCTAAATATTCCTTAAATAGCTGGTTTCTACAGAAAAACTGCACAGAATGTTGCCAATTGTAAAAGTGATTTTTGTTAAGTGGGCACCTAGCTTCAAGGAATCAAACTCAGATCTACGGTGGGTTTTGTTTTCGAAATATAACCATGAAACCACCAAGAAAAGATAAGAGCTTTCCATAGCTATCAACCTTAAATACATAAGAACTGATTAACCAAGAGGTGAAAGGCTTTATTTTCCAACTAACTATTCTGTAACCCACGTAGTTGTACCAAAATCTTACTTTTATTAGAGAAGAGGAATAGGCCGTTTCTCTCTTTCCCCTTTAGAAGCCAAATAAAAAGTTGTGACCAATGAAAAACCAAGCAATCTGCTTCTCTTTCCCTCACTCATAATAATGCACATTTCTTTCAGCTTGTATTTTTATTGCCTTGTGCCCTATGTAGCGCATGCCCCAATGAAACAATAATGCTAGAGAATGAAGACTGGTGCCAGTTGATATTGAGCTGGCAAACAGACACTCTTTAGTAAGGTAAGGAGTTGAGTTGCTTCCCCACCATAAAAGATTGATTTTTAATTTTTAGTGTATTTTATATCTAAGACTGTATCATATGCATGTATGTACGTAACAGGCTGAAGGGCTATTTAGTGTGACATGCTTCCAGACAAAGTGGGAGAGGCAAATTATAGTAAAGTATTGTGAACAGAAAAGAACAGCAATAAAAATGAAGTTGCATCAGAAGACAAATATGAAAGGAGGAATCATATGGATTGCCCTAAATGCTTTCCAACTGCCACTGTTGAAAATTTAAATGAAATATCACCAGCGAGAATCTTCTGATCTCTTGCATGACAACCAATAGCTTTAAGAATTCAGCTCCATATCTAGAAGAGTTGCTATCAGGAAATGACGACAACAGCCACCCTAACTTAATTAACAGTATGACGCTACAAAGGAGCTCAGTGGGCTCCAAGGACAGTTTCCTCATCTTTAATTTCTAAATAACCACCACTCGCCTTCTTATACATAAAGGAAGCCAGTCACATGGTAGAAGAAACAGATATTCTCTCCTCCTTGCCATTCTCAACATATATTTTTATTTTCAAACTGGACATGTAGAAGATTTCTTCTCATAAACCCTCTTTTGTTTATAACACATGGAGGGCGAAGTTCTGTGTCTTCATGATTCTCTTACTGCTCATTCTGTCTTGTTTGTTGCCTCCAATTGTTTTCTTGATTTTTGTTTTTATTTTGTCATGTTATCTGTTCATTTTGTGCATTTCCTCCTTTTCTTTGGCTGCTTTATACTGTGTAAATTGTTACATTTTTTCTACTGTTTACATATTTAACATAGTAAATGGTATGTTCATAACAGAGGAAGAAGCTAGAAAAGCCCCTGCAGAATTCCCATTGTCTGCAAGAGCGCTCACATATTTTAGTAGAATTTTCAGCAGTTTTCTTTTGGTCTCAAAGCAGCATGACAACCATTTAGTGAAAAGATCATGTGAAATATAAAGTCACATTTGACACAAATTACTAACCAACACTTGCTTAATGATCTGTATTTTCCTCAAGACTGATCACAGAACAAAGGCTCTTTCCCAAGAGATCCCACAGCCATCAGCTATTGCACTGATGAATCAAATGCAATGACGAACACTAGGAGAAACAAATGTGCTATAAACTGCTAAGCATTGGAAAGGTCATATATTGACATTAATATTTTCTTACTGAAAAATAATTTCCTGGGAACAACAGTACTAAGACCTATGCATTATTTTAGTACATCACTTATTGGCAATTTTGTCTTCATTACGTCATAGATGCACAAATAATTCATAACTGCTTTAGCGAGTTTATCCTTGAGAGTGCCTGGAATATGTGGAAGGTCAGAAACCTAATTTCATTGACCAGAGAAGTAATTTAATAGAATTCATAAGTGTTCTTGCTGCATAAAATAGCCTACAAAGAATTAAAAGGGATAGTGGAAAAAACAATTTATCCCCCAGATTATCAGTCACTGATTTATCAGTCAAAAGACTGGCTGAATTTTAAATATTATTTCAGCCCTAAGGTGTGATCAGTCTATGATGTGTTTGAAGTGAGTTGAAAGTACAGTAGGCACTTCTGAGGCAGAACATAGAAGCTGATTAGCAATAAACAATAATCATAAACCATTCAAACCAGGAAGATCAACACTTGATCAGATAAAATCCAGTGAGGATTTTATGTATAAATATTACAATTACAATTATTCAGCTGAAATTTGGCCCTAAAAATGAGAAGGGAATAGTTCAGCAACAGGAATGACCATCACCACTTTCTGCTGCCCCCCCTCCTTTTTTTCCTTCAATCTTCCCACTGAAATACTGACCTTGCTTAGGTATTAATAGGTGTTCGTACACCTTGGCAGGAGCATAGTAGTACAACACTGCTATTTTTGAAGAGAGGGACAGAGGGTCTCCCATAGGCCGAGACTCGAAGCAAAAAGGCCTCATTGAGGGGTAGAGTGAGTCACTCACAAGCCTCATCTTCCCTCAGGAAGCAAAGGGTTAGAACCCGTAGAGCAAGACATTCCCAGCCCAGGACTGGAGGATGCTTCCTAACTCCCTAAGCTAAAAGAAGCTTAACTATATACTCTACTACTTTATTCACACATCATGAATTAGCACTCTCCCTCCTGTAGAAGAACAACTGATTTAAAAATGAGATCTCAAAGATTTCAGATCTTTTTATTCTTTCTTGTATCTAAGCCTTTGGTGTACTTGGTTCTTCATGTTTTCAAGCTCACCCATGAGATCATTTTTAAAAGGCTGAGCGTTTCATAAATACAGCTTTACATTGGAACAATAGCATTAGCTATATTAAAACATATAACTATAAAACTTAGTAAAACATTCAATATAAAGTATTAGAGTAACAGCTGGTAACTGTGCTCAATTTTTAAAAACAAAATTTAAAAACACTCAGCATTCAATAAAAAAGCATATCAATATAAGATTAATAACAAAAAATCTGAACAGTGAAATCATGAAATAGACCCCTCTCCCCAGACAGGTGAGAGAAGTCCTACTGCTTGAATCATTGAAATGTGGACTGGAAAAATCACTAATATTCACACCATAGAACATCCCAGAAATCACGTAAATGATGTTTTCCATATCTAACTTACATGATTAAACAAAAAAAAATCCAAGTCCATTTTCATCTACAGTTGAGCAAAATTATGATCCTGTCAACATTGCATGTCACAATATATCCAGTAATCTGAACGTATGGCGAAATCAATGGTTACTGACATTTATCAAAACAAATCTAATCTTCCCATCATATCTACAACTGATGGTATTTATGGGGCAGAGACACAAAGTTCAGTTCCAAAACTGAAATCTCTCAGAGGTTAAAACATTTTAAAGAAGAGCAAATATCTGCATGTAACTTTTATGTTCTATGTTGGCAGGGAGGAAGTGGTGGATGCTTTGCCATAGTTGTGGGTAACAGTATAAGCATATAGTTTTCCTTAGTATTCCCTTTCTAAAGAGACCATCTCAAAGAGCCAAAGCTCTGTTCCTCATACGTAATTACATTTGTAACTGAGGAAATGATTATTTTGTTTATTATTTATGACAAATAGAGATCTGTAGTAATTTAACATGATAAATGGTGTTATTTTGACATGAAAGACGATCCTTTCCCCCCTCTCTTTTGACTATTCTATCTATATTGTTTTTTCCCTTGTAATTATAAATCCTTACCACTTAGGATAATTTGCTGAGGAAAGGGTACCAAGTAAGTGTGAGGAAAGATTCAATAAATGTTTAGGAGGCTACCTTAATCTTCATAAATGCTACAAACAGTTTCGTTTTTATGTCATGGGTCAACCAGAGTGGGACAGTGTCTGCTTTCTTTTACACACTATATCCACTGCAATACAGTCCCATTATTAGCAGTTTGTCACTGAAGCTAGGGACATGCTAACATTTTGTCTTAAGAAAAACAATATCAGACCAAACAAAATACAGGACTATGTAGCACTTTAAAGACTAACAAGATGGTTTATTAGATGATGAGCTTTCGTGGGCCAGACCCACTTCCTCAGATCAAATAGTGGAAGAAAATAGTCACAACCATATATACCAAAGGATACAATTAAAAAAATGAACACATATGAAAAGGACAAATCATATTTCAGAACAGAAAGGGATTGCGGGGGGAGGAGGGGAGGAAGGTAAATGTCTTTGAGCTAATGGTATTAGAGGTGGGAAAAGGTAAATGTCTGTGAGCTAATGGCATCAGAGGTGATAATTAGGGAATCTATCTTTGTAATGGGTAAGATAGTTAGTGTCTTTGTTGAGACCGAAGCGTAGTGTGTCAAATTTTAGCATGAATGACAGTTCAGAGGATTCCCTTTCAAGTGCAGATTTAAAAGGCTTCTGAAGCAGGATGCAGGTAATTAAGTCGTTGAGACAGTGTCCTCATCAGACCAAGATTTTGTTGTTCTAACAACAATGTCAATTGAGACATTCCAACTAAACACATTTTCTCCTTTACAATAAAAATTCAAAAGCTTTCTAAGACCTCCTGTTTGCCATGTCTGAGTGTCATATTAGTTGTTACAAAGCAAAGATTCTGAAATATGAAAGCTAGTGACAGTATTTAGATGGCTTTGGTAAGTAAAGGCAAGTTGATATGATATGAGTGAACTAGCGTAGTTTTAAGTCTGGATGGTATTAAGACTGTAACTCCATGTACTGATCATATTTTAATGATAAATTTACTTCTTAAGCCTGAGGGCAAGTGAAAATAGAAGTCTTCTTAAAAGAGCTTGATGAACAGCTCAGGAAAAAAAAGCTCAGTTTGTAAGAATGCAAATTTGATCCGCACTACTAAAGTTTGGATTCTGAAAAACTGCTGCTATTTAACATATTTCCATTTCATATCCTCTAATTATTCTTGTATATTCCAGGGCTACTGTATATATGATTCCAGTGCCAATTTGAAGCACACACAGGTGTGCCCTCAGCAGCACTAGTACATCATATTCCTTCCTGCCTTGAGGCAAACACCATGGGTTTTGGAAAAGGTACATTTTATAAAAATAGGGAACTTTTAAGATGTATTCATTCAACTCATGAAAAGGTCAGACTTGAATGAGAGTATAACTAATATCCACATGCAAGGTCAGTGGTAAACATTATATCTCTGTAACTCCATAAAAAAGATTACAGATGGTTGCACTAAAGACCTTTTCAAGCCTTAAGTAAAACTAGACAAACTCATCCACCTGAGAATCATGTAAAGGTATTTTGTTCTAGCAGAATTACCAATGGCAGGGCTGGAGCTTACAGACTTAGGACATGGATTCAAGTTTTAAATTCCAGATGAGCTCCTCTAGACTCCTAATTGATCTACAACAGTTCCTAGGATTTTTATATTACATCCTCCTTGGATGAGGATTAAGCTCAGCTCAACTAAGGTCAATTTATTTTTGAATGAAAACAAATACAAAGTTTTAATGCACTTAAGCACATTTTCGCTACGATGCTGTAGTTCTGCTGGCATAACTGCATAGTGTAGACCCAGCCTCCAGACATAGAAGAAGGTCTTCTTCATTTTAAGAACACCAAATCCCAGAGTGATGATAGCTATCTTAACACAAGTTCCTTCTGTAAACTAGTGGTAGAAATGTAGCCGTGTTAGTCTGCTGCAGCTGAAACAAAAAACAGGACTGTTTAGCACTTTAAAGACTAACAAGATGGTTTAATAGGTGATGAGCTTTCGTGGGCCAGACCCACTTCTTCAGATCAAATTTGATCACTATTTGATCTGATGAAGTGGATCTGGCCCGCGAAAGTTCATCACCTATTAAACCATCTTGTTAGTCTTTAAGGTGCTACACAGTCCTGTTTTTTGTTTCTTCTGTAAACTAGTTGTGTTTGTAACAGGGCTTAGATGAGCAAAGCTATGGTGTCAGAACAGTGGGCTTTTATACCCCAGAGCTAAGTCAATCTAAATGTTAATCATAGACCAGACTTCACAACTTCAGTTGATTCATCTCAACTTTCCTAAGCATATCGGTAGTCAAGCCATAAAATAGCAGCTACTGAACTAAGATTCCCACCACAATTTATTACTCATCCTTTTGTATCAACTTTTTGGCAAAAGTGACCGCACTCCAATTCTTTAACCATGTTCTTTTCTTCTTCCAATCATCTCCTGGCAGTATTATGCATCAGTCATTGCATTTGTGTAAATTATATAAAGTGTAAAGTATTATAATAGCCACCTTATTATTTTTCAACAGTGATAACATATAATCCATATCTGGGAAACAAAATGCATCTCTTAAGAACACACCCTAATACTTAAAAATATGCTAACTACAGGTTGACCCTTTCTAGTCCAGAACTCTCTGGTTCGGAAACATCCATCATACGGAATGATTTTAGTTAGCTGGATGTCCACTTTTCATAGGTGTGGCTAAGTTTCCCTGCAGTCCTATAAAGTATGTTATTAAAGCCACCAGTACTAGCTCTCTGTGCTGTTATTTAGCTCTAATTTACCTTAAATATCCTTTAACAGTCCAGTAAGCAGTCAAAGTGTTGGTAATGCTTCTAGGCAATATTGCCTCCCGTGGTTCAGAAAATTCTGCGGTTCGGAACCGTTCAGATCCCAACAGTGCCAGACTAGAGAGGTTCAATCTGTAGTGTGTTTACCTGTAATTTCAAAAAGGCCAAATCAAGTAATAGATTGTCTTTTGCACTCTCTTTTCTGCTTCATTTAAAGGTATTTCAGATTGTTTCTGATAAGAAATTCAGCTGTGGTACACTGTTTCTTAACGCCTTTCTAAAAAAATCAACCAATGAATTACACTAGACATTTGCTTTTATGTGATTTCTTACCTAACACAATGAATACAAAGAAAAATGTAATTTAAAATATGATTACAACCTCAGCCTGGACCATTCTACACGAGAGATCCACTTCCTGGACACCACAGTACAAATCAACAATGGAAAATTAGACACCACTCTCTACAGAAAACCCACCGACTCATACAGTTACCTACATGCTTCCAGCACTCATCCAGAACACACCACACGATCCATCGTCTATAGCCAAGCCCTTCGATACAACCGCATCTGCTCTAATCCCACTGACAGAGACCAGAAGCTTCAGGATCTCTACCAAGCATTTATAAACCTCAACTACCCACCCGGAGAAATAAAAAAGCAAATTGAAAGAGCCAGACGAATACCTAGAAACCATCTACTTCAAGACAGACCCAAGAAAACCAACAATAGAACACCACTTGTCATCACCTACAACCCCCAACTTAAAAGGACACTCTCTCAATTACTTAACCACCTGCATTCTGCTACAAAGACCTTTTACATCTGCACTTGAAAGGGAATCCTCTGAACTGTCATTCATGTTAAAATTCGACACTCTCCGAGAAGGAATGAAGAAACACTCAAACTATCTTACCCATTACCAAGATAGCTTCCCCAATTATCACCTCTAATACCATTAGCTCACAGACATCCCACTCTCCCTACCTCTAATATCATCAATTCACAGACACTTACCTTCCTTCCTCCCCCTCGCCCCGCATACCCCTCCTGTTCTGAAATGTCATTTGTCCTTTTCATATGTGTTCATTTTTTTTAATTGTATCCTTTGGTATATATGGTTGTAACTATTTTCTTCCACTATTTGATCTGAGGAAGTGGGTCTGGCCCACGAAAGCTCATCATCTAATAAATCATCTTGTTAGTCTTTAAAGCTCTACATTGTCCTGCATTTTGCTTCAGCTACTCCAGACTAACACGGCTACATTTCTATCACTACTGATTTTAGGATTATTAAGTTAAGCATTTATAAGTTATCCCCCAAAGCTGAAAAAACATAATTAATTCTAGAGGTAGAGAGAAGAAATAGAAAACAAAGCAAAACAAAGAAAAACTCAGAGGGCTTTGTAAAACTTTTTTAATGCTGATCCACAGTGAGTGATTTTAATCTCTCAGCTTCATGGGACTATTGCTGCAAAACAATATTTCACTTTGTCAAAGATAAAATGAACCATGCACTGATTTCACTGTTCTGTCTGTTCACTTTTCCAGCAGGGACAGAGCACAATTTTAAGATAAGAGTGCTTCATAACAAGTCCAAATCTGAGCAACTACTAGCCTCATCAGAATTTAATGAGTCATTCAATCTAAGAAATAAATTAACTGACAATCTGGGATCATGTTTAATGAAGCACATATCTGAAGAAGCCCTTGATAGTGATAGTCTTTTTATAATCTATACAGAATAGGGCAGGAGATTTATCAATCATCTGGGACAAAATAGTTCTCCATGGAATAGAAACTGTTGAACCATGGAAGCTCATGATCTTAATCATGATCCAGAACTCGTTTCTAGTCTTCTCGATTTCACAATGCTTACATCTTACAAAGGCCAGTGCTAATTTCATATGCCACTGTTTTATTGCTATCTGAAATAAGATAGTATATTTTATACAGATTTTAAAAGACCTTACAGATAGATAAAAACATAAGCAAAAAAAAAAAAAAAAACCAAACAAACTGGAAAACGATAACAGGACAAATATAAAACTTTCAAAATCTAAAAACAGAAAAAGCCTGAGTTAAAATAAAAACAAAAAGGAGAACAATACATGAAACAAATTATTAATCTAAAAAAAAAATCACAAAAAATTATAATATGGCAAGGAGATTTAACTTAAATATAGTAAAAAATTCCACGGATAATGTTTTCTCATTAGATTATAATATAGTGAAATTAATCACTGTGCACCTGGCCTGAAAGATGAGACATTATACAGTGTCAGAAAATGAACTATAGCCATGTATCCTTGCCCTTCTTGAGCACATGGAGAGAAACTAGCACCTAAGCTTCTCAAACCAGTAGTCATGTGTAAGTGAAATCAAAATATATGAAGATAATTCTACTTATGAGCATCATTTACAATAGTTTAACAGAATAGGTCTCCTTGCCACAAATTATATGATGGAAATGGTCCAAGAATTAAGGAACCATATACATGTTCCGGACTAGGAAAATTAATTTAGCTCACTATTTAGCTATTACCTTATGTCTTTAAAAAAAAAACGCAAAATATTTTCATTCAGAGCTGATTTAGAAGTGTGATAGAGTCCTAATTTCTTGGTTTGTGTGGTTTCATTAAAGCTAAATTTATTTTAAAGCAATCAAGCAGTATTTCAGCTAAGTGTATCTCAACATTTTCCATACACTTTCACTAGGATATTTCTTAACACCAGAGTTGCACTGGTTTATGTAATGTCAAATTAACACTGCCATGTTTTCTATGAGAACATTAAAATATTAGCTCTAGAAACTGAAACAAGTTTACTGGTATGAACAGTGAAAAAAATATCACCCTAACATCAGATATGCATCTTTATTCAAAACTCACCTGGGGAAACCCATTCCCACTAACACATGTTCACAGACCTTCTGTTGAAGAGGAACTTACATGTATTAGCAGCTTTCTTCCATCCTCAAAGTCAGTTATTTTGACAATTTTAAAACCTAGTCCCTTTTAAAAATATCAATATATTTCAATTTATCTTAATGATGTATTAGAATAAAAAGGTACTATATGCAGAGCTAGTTAGCCAAATTAACCAGAGAGAGAATTATTAATCAAAAAATCAGAAGTTCAAAAAGTAAATATGACCAAAAGACAGAATACACACAACTAGAAAGAACCTCAAGACGTAATCAAGTACAGTCCTCTCCACTCATGGTAGGACAAGCACCATCTATGCCATCCATGACAGGTGTTTGGAGATTTTTAAGAACAGGTTAGATAATTTTCTAGGCAATTTATTCCAACGGTTAACCCACACTAACAGCTCTTCCAAGTCTCCAGTCTCAACCTTCTTTACTGCAATTTAAGCCCATTGCTTTGGAGGTTAAGGAAAATACTTGTTCTCTCCCCTCCTTATAATAAGCTTTTAAGTAGCTGAAAGCTGTCATTTCTAATCAATCTTCCAATCTTCCCTCATAGGTTATGTTTTCTAGAACTTTAATAATGTGTTTTGCTCTTCTCAGGATGCTCTCTAATTTATCCACATCTTTCCTGATATGTGGCACGGAGAACTGGTCACAATACTTGAGTTGAGGCCTAATCAGTGCACAATAGATTGGAAGAAGGTAACTTCATTTAGGAGGTATTTCCTTTGTTTGTTCATCTCAGTCTAGCTCCTAGCAATCACACTCGCACAGGGGAGTAAGAAACTCTCACCAAAACAAGATCTCAACTAATTAAGACATTAGTCACTTTTGCTAGCAGCATTAGAAAGGGAGATGGGGAAAGTAAGATGGCAGACACACCAAATCACAATGTCAGTGTTACAGCTAGTGATCTGTCCAAATCAATTGAATCTCTAATAGGAAAATATGTTTACACTGTTCCATTATGCTTTACCTTTAACTCGTCGATTAATAGAAGTTTCTATTTCTATGGCTTTTACAAGATCATAGTTCATTCAAAAATAATAAAAAACAAAGAAACTGAATGGATGCTTTTTCTCAATGATCTCTGAGTGAAAGTCCTTTACAAGACAAACAATTATCATTATATGGGTCAGAGTAGTTAGGCTAAAAATAAAACTATTTCACTTCAGTAAATTTAATGAAAGATTACTAAAGAAACTGCAACAACAAAAATGTAGTTGAGGCAGATTTTTAAGTACTCTGCTTTTTAACAGATTCACATCACATCATGATAAAATTTCGATTGGTAGATGCCAGTCTTAAGACAAATACATTTACAAAATATTACAAAAAAAAAATCACAAATTTCAAAAGCATTTTTCAAGATTATCCTTCAATAAAATAGTGACCTAAAGACCCTCTAAGTTGTTTTGTGATAGAAGAAATGAGCTGGGATTGCTTATTGAGGAGTTATGTCAAGACTTCCATTTTGGCAATAAGAGAACCATGATCAGGTGCTGATTATGCATAAAACTGTCCCATACAAATTAAGTCAGTTCCTTGCATTTTAAAATAAAATACTGACAATTCTGCTGATAGCACATTTTAGAGCTACCTTATTAGAAAAATGGATTCTATTATGTGCATGGCTAGAATCTGTCTTAAAGACACTATCTCATGTCACCTTTAAGCATTGCCCATTACCATTCCCCATTCAGCAGGAGGCAGAGACTTGTCTGTTGCAACTCTCCTGCACACAGAAGATACAGGACTGTTTCACTTCCCATTGAAGTGCTGTACTTTGCAGCCAACAAGCTATGTCTCCATTTTCTCTATACCCCTTCTTTGCTATTAAAAACCACTCCCTAGAGAATCACATTGTGCTAGCGTGATTCATTTCAGATCCCGTGTAAAAAAACGCATGCACATTTTCCAAACATATTACTTGTTTGTATACTACATTCACATTATATTTATATAGGTTTATATAGTCACACACATCTAAGTATGTTTCTGTATATTTGTTCAACCACATACTGTACACAGAGAAAGAGAAACATGTAAATATACGGGCAAGCTGCCAATATGCCACTTCTCTCATTGTTTCAGAATTTCTATGTCTTTTGAAAGGTAACAGCTTTCTGGTCTTTTCAATTTGGTTGAAGGGAGAACTATACTCCCAGAGGTGTAAAGAATCGTAGACAACCTTTCAGAATCATTTAAAGCCAGCATTCAAGAGAAGGAGCAAGGGCTGTTATACAGAATTTTCACATCTGTGTTTCCCCCAAACTCTGTTTTTTAAAGAACTCTATTAGCCCAAGGGATTAAGGGAGTTGAAAAGTGGTTTAAACTTCTATTGATAACTGAGTTGGTTCAGCTGCCTCAATCTTGAATTTCCCAGCTGAATAGGAGCACATCAAGGCCACCTAGATTGTCCTCCAGCTCCATCCTATGATCCTTATACTGCAGAGAAATACTCAAAATTCATGTCATATACAATCATCTCCACTGTCTTTTCTGAGAAACAAATGTTCTTCGCATGATTCTTATAAACCTGACACCATCACGATAGTTTACTGCTATAAAGCCACATAAGTGTTGCAGACATAATTGGCTTGCTTCAAATTTTGAATAGCCTTCCAGTTCACATTCACCTAACATTTCACACAAGTTAGAAAAAAGTCAGGACTAGAAAACAAAACAAAAAATGGCTAACAAAAACAAGATGTTTTATATGATTTGTACAATTGTCACAGCAGGTCTCTTTAAAGAAGGTTTTGATCGCTATGACCCACATTTGTTACTTTAATATTAAGCTATCAACATAAATAATCTTAGATTTAGATTAACTATTAAGTATTTAAAAAATAGTAGCTGCTTTTGTGTTATATTAAAACTTAACTGAAAAAACCTATTTTACCACTTCAGAAATTTTTGTTTAGAAATTTAAAATGAAAAGTAGATGATAAAAAACCCTCAATACTGTAAATTATTATATGTTTAAAGTAAACGAGTACCAAAAAAAAAGCAAGATACACAAACATACTATTAGTGAAAGAAATGTAGCCGTGTTAGTCTGGGGTAGCTGAAACAAAATACAGGACAATGTAGCACTTTAAAGACTAACAAGATGGTTTATTAGGTGATGAGCTTTCATGGGCCAGACCCACTTCCTCAGATCAAATAGTGGAAGAAAATAGTCACAACCATATATATCAAAGGATACAATTAAAAAAAATGAACACACATGAAAAGGACAAATCACATTTCAGAACAGAAGAGGGATGCGGGGGGGGGGGGGAAGGTAAATGCCTATGAGTTAATGATATTAGAGGTGGGGAAGGGTAGATGTCTGTGAGTTAATGGTATTAGAGGTGATAATTGGGGAAGCTATCTTTGTAATGGGTAAGGTAGCTGGGGTCTTTGTTCAGCCCCCCATGGAGAGTGTCGAATTATAGCATGAATGCCAGTTCGCCAAAGAATCAATGTCCACAAAACAGACATTAGACAGGATCACAAAGAAAAAACGGTTTCTTGCCATTTCAACCAGAAAGGACACTGTCTCAATGACCTAATCACATGCATCTTACTTCAGAAGACTTTCAAATCTGCACTTGAAAGGGAATCCTCTGAACTGGCATTCATGCTAAAATTCGACACTCTCCGCAGGGGGCTGAACAAAGACCCTAACTACCTTACCCTGTTTGTCTGCTGTATCTTAGAAAAGAACGGTTACTTACCTGTAACTGTTGTTCTTCGAGATGTGTTGCTCATGTACATTCGATGTAGGTGTGCGCACCGCGTGCACCGCGTCTTCCGGAGTGTTTTCCCTAGCGGTACCCATAGCACCGGCAGGGCACCCCTTGGAGTGGCGCCCCCATGGCGGGGCATAAGTACCCCTGCCAGCGCTGCCCCACCTCAGTTCCTTCTTGCCGGACACTCCAACGAAGGGGAGGTAGGGTGGGAGTCGAATGGACATGAGCAACACATCTCGAAGAACAACAGTTACAGATAAGTAACTGTTCTTTTCTTCTTCGAGTGGTTGCTCATGTCCATTCGAAGTAGGTGACTACTAAGCTAACCCTACGGAGGAGGGGTCGGAGCAGTCAGACCACCAGAGTCATGGAAAAGGTGAACAAACAGAACGAATTTATTCAAACAAGCCAACACACAGAAGGCACGTATTAACGAGAACTGAACGTATTTACATCACAAATTTGAGGACTTCAGAGCCTACCCCTGCGTCCTCCCTGGCCTGCAGTGCTAGCACATAGTGCGCTGTAAAAGTATGGAGGGACGACCATGTGGCTGCCCTCCAAATTTCTGTAATTGGTACCCGAGCACCAAATGATACCGAGGACGCCTGCGCCCTGATAGAGTGTGCTTTTACCCTGGGTGGGGTTTTACCAGCCAATTGATAACATTCTCTGATACATTGTGCAACCCAGTTTGACAACCTTTGTGTCGAAATAGGCAACCCTTTCACTCTGTCCCCAAAAGCAATAAACAACTGTTGGGATTTGCGAAAAGGCTTGGTCCTCTCAATGTAGAATGCCAGCACTCGCTTAGCATCCAGGAAGTGAAGCACCCACTCCTTAGGGGAGGCGTGGGGCTTCGGGAAAAAAAACCGGGAGATAAATCTCCTGGAACAGGTGGAAAGGTGATACCACCTTTGGGAGAAAGGCTGGGTGACGCCGGAGCCTCACGTTGCTATGTGAAAAAACAAGGTAGGGCGGATCAATAGTTAGCGCTCTTAGTTCAGAGACCCTTCGAGCAGACGTAATGGCCACGATGAAAGCAACCTTCCACGAGAGATGCTTCAGGGGACACGCGGCCAGTGGCTCAAGGGGAGGGGGGGGGGGGCGACATAAGCCCAGTGCAGGACCACGTTGAGGTCCCAGGTGGGAAGCGGGGCCCTCACAGAGGGGTACAGCTTTTCTAGACCGGTGAGAAACCTTTTAACCACCGGGTTAGAAAAGAGGGAAACTCATGCCATACCGACATGGAAGGCGGAGAGTGATGCCACATGGACTTTGATAGAAGAAAAGGAAAAGCCACTGGACTGAAGCTGGAAAAGATAGTCTAGATTAGTTGGGACAGGGGCCGAGGACGGGTGCACTCCTCTTCGGGACGCCCAAAACTAGAAACGCCGCCACTTGGCAGCGTACGACCGTCTGGTAGAGGGTTTCCTGCTACTGAGGAGCACCATCTGAACTTCCCGGGAACATTCCCTTTCTGGCTGGCTCAGCCATGGATAAACCAGGCTGTTAGGTGGAAAGATCTGAGATTCGGGTGAACCATGGTCCCCCCCATCCCAAGGTTGAGTTAGCAGGTCCCGGACTGGAAGGAGTGCTATTGGGTCTTCGGTGAGCATGTCCACCATGATGGGGAACCAGAATTGTCTGGGCCACCTGGGGGCTACAAGAATGATCGTGGACCGAAAGGTCCGCGCCCTGGTCAACACCCTGGAAATTAGGGGAAACGGGGGAAAAGCATACAGAATGCCCTCTGGCCACATGGCCGTTAGGGCATCCCCCAGGGAATATTTCCCCAGTCCCAGTAGGAAACAGTAGTTCTGGCACTTTGCGTTGTGTGCCGAGGCAAACAGGTCTAGGAGGGGATAACCCCACCTGCGGAAAACCTGACGCAGAACAGAGTCCTTGAGCGACCACTTGTGGGCTCCAAAGGATCTGCTCAGTGTGTCTGCTAACAGATTCTTGCACCGCGGAAGGTACTCCACCTGTGGCGTGATATTGTGTTTCACACACAGGTGCCAGAGTAGCAGAGCCTCTCTGCAGAGGGGAGGTGACTAGGCTCCCCCCTGTTTGTTGAGGTAAAAACCCGCTGCTGTATTGTCCAAACGAACCAGGATCTAGCGGTGAGAGAGTCTTGGCAGAAAAGCTTCGCAGGCTCTCCTCACCGCTTGCAATTCCCGGACGTTTATGTGAAGGGTCCATTCCGAGGGGGACCACAGACCCTGAGTGCTCCCCAGCCCAGGTCAGAGGCATCGGTGACCAGCTTGAGGGACAGGGGAGGAGCATTGAAAGGTACCCCACTGCACACCACGGTCTCCTGGGTCCACCATTGTAGGGAGGTCAGAATCTCTGGGGGCACTGTAATGACCGAATCCCAAAGGCCCCGCGACTGGCTGAAGGCCTTCACCAACCAAGCCTGCAGGGGTCTCATTCTCATTCTGGCGTGTTGCACCGTGTACGTCATGCAGCCATATGACTCAGGAGCCTCGAGCAGACTCAAGGGATCGTGATAGGGGACTGGGTTAACCCTGAAACCAGCTCCACTATAGAGAGGAACCTGCTCTTGGGGAGGGACGCTTTTGCTACCCTTGCATCGAGAAGGGCCCCCACGAATTCTAGGTGCTGGGAGGGAGTTAGGGATGACTTCTCGTCGTTTAACATGAGCCCACATTTTAGGAAGAGGGCCTTTGTGAGTGCCACATGAGCCTTCACCTGCTCGTACGAACGACCTCGGATTAGCCAATCGTCGAGGTAAGGGAACAAGTGAACCCCTTGCTTGCGGAGAAACGCCGCAACCACAGCCATACATTTGCTGAACACTCTTGGTGCCGTAGATAAACCAAAGGGGAGCACCATAAACTGAAAATGGCGTTGGCCCACCATAAACCTGAGGAACCTCCTGTGGCTGGTTCTGATTGCCATGTGGAAGTATGCGTCCTTGAGGTCGAGAGTCACGTACCAGTCTCCTAATTGTAGCACTGGGATGACCGAGGCCAAGGTCACCATTCTGAACTTGTGTTTTATGACTGCCTTGTTCAAATTTCTGAGGTCCAAGATGGGACGGACCCCTCCCTTTGGTTTGGGGACAACAAAATATCAGGAGTAGAATCCCCTTCCCCGCAGGTGTGGGGGAACCTCCTCTACCGCTCCCTTTGTAAGGAGCACGGACACTTCTTGATAGAGGACGTGTTCATGAGGGGTGTCCCTGACGAGAAGCGGGGAAGGGGAATTTGAAGGCGGCGGGCCCAAGAATGGGATGGTATAGCCTCCATTTACTATACTTAGAACCCAGGTATCTGATGTGATTAGTGCCCACGCACGGGCAAAAAGGGATAGCCTGGCCCCAAACGGGGGCCCAGGGTGGGAGACTGATGCGTGACTCTCAAAGAGGGCGTCAAAATTGTGGCTTGCACTGATGGGAAGGGCCGTGGGGACCTCCCCGCTGGCTGTCTGCCCTGGGGCGATGATGGCAACCCCTAGCACCTTGGGGGTGCGCAACCGCCCCAGAACCTCCACCAGAGGCCCGGGAGCGGCACCTCCAGTAGTCCCCATGGGGGACCTGGGGCTGCGCCCTCCCCTGTTGCCTATAGGGCAGCTGGCGACGCTGCGGGGCAAGTGTGTGAATGCCCAAGGACTTCAGGGTGGACCTCGTGTCCTTTAGCGTATGGAGCCTAGAGTCAGTGTGCTCCAAGAACAAAGTTTTGCCCTCGAAAGGCAAGTCCTGGATCGTATTTTGGACGTCAGGGGGAATCCCCGAAACGTGCAGCCAGGCACCACGACGCATAACACCACCAGTTGCCATAGTACGGGCTGCCGAATCGACTGTGTCCAGGGACACCTGGAGAGCGGTTCGGGCAATGACCTTGCCCTCCGAAGCAATGGCTGAAAACTCCTGACGGTCTTCCTGTCCCTGAATTTCTCAACAACCTGCCAAGTATTGAAGGCATACCGGCTCAACATTGCCTGCTGGTTAGCGACGCGGAGTTGGAGTGCCCCTGTGGTGTAAACCTTACGGCCCATCAAATCCAGCCACTTAGGCTCTCTAGCCTTTGGAGATGGGCCAGGCTGGGGAAGCCTTTCCTTTTGGGCAGCGGCCTGCACGACCAAGGACCCTGGGATGGGCTGCGAATACAAATGTTCATGCCCCGAGTGCGGGACATAATAGCGCCTCTCGACCCCTTTTAAGGTAGGGGGCAAGGTCGCCGGTGTCTGCCACAGGGCATTAGTAATCTTGGCTACCATTTTGTTGAGCATTAAGGCCAAGCGTGTGGGCGTGTCCTTGGCGAGCATGTCCACCACTGGATCCGTGTCCTCAATGACGGGTTCCACCGGGACGCTTAGATTTGACGTCATGCGCCATGCGCCTGGTGCATGCAGGCATCCATAGTCGGCAGGCTCGGTGCCGGGTCTGCCAGGGCCTCATCAGAGGATGACGACGAGGATGATTCCTGCATTGGTATCGGACCAGTTGGTGCCAACTGCAGTGCCGGCTGGACGTCTTGCATCGCGTGAGGGTCCGACCCCGGCACCAGGGCCTGTGCCGCTGGGTCAGGCTGAGGTGCCCCCTGCGGGGAGGGGGGAGGTCGGGACAGCAATGCCGAGGGTTGTGAACAGTGACCCGAAGCCTCCGACACCAGAGAAGGGGGCTCCGGCCCCTGCCACTGATGGTAGGCCCAGGGAGTCCAAAAGGGCCACTGGGGATGAGGGGGCCAGGTTTGCTGCGAATGGTCCCGCCGGTGCTGGGACCGGGACCTGTGGGATGAGGACGCTCCCGAGGACTCTGAACGGATGAAAGTTGCTCCGAATCTGACGGAGTAGTTGAACTCCGGCCAGGGTGGAGCCAAGGAAGAGTGCGGGGCAAACCTAGCCATGGACTCTGGCTTGCCCGCATGAGTACAGCGGGGATGGCCGAGTTGCGGCACCAGGGGACCCATGCCTGGTGCAGGGAGAGTTGCTGCGAGATGTGGCACCGGGGAACGCATGCCCGGTGCCGAGAGAGTCGCCGGATGCAGCACCGTGGTATCGATGCCCGGTGCCAAGTGCGGCAGCAGTTGCGGTACCGGGGTGCCAAGGCTCGGTGCCGGGAGAGTAGTCGCCGGCAGTCGCGGCACTGGGGTGCCCAGGCCCGGTGCCGGGAGAGTAGTCGCCGGCAGTTGCGGCACCAGGATGCCCAGGCCCGGTACCGGAAACGGTGCTGTAGAAGCAGCTGATGGTTGGGGCACCGTTGAAGACCACCGGGTCGACGCCGGTGCCTGTGACAGCGCGGAGACGGACGCCGATTCCAGAAAGCCAGGTGCCGTGGAGGGGAGAGATGCCTGAGTGGATGTCACACAGCTGTGGGAGTACGGCACCGGTACAGCGAGACGAGGGGTAATGGTGCCGCGGAAGCGATCGGTACTGACCCCACATGGGATGGTCCCGATGCATGAGTTGCCTTAGCATGCCGACCAGGGCCATGCGGAGGCGGGGCCGTAGCCAACTCAGCCTCTGGCAAAGGCTACCTCGACCCTTCCGTCTCAACCGATGACGGAGGGGAGGTAGTGAGGCTAATAAGGTCCTGCGCCGCCTCGAACGTGTCCGGCGTGGACGGACGGTGAGAAGGCAGGCGGCCCAGACTATCGAGACCTCCTGTGGCGCACCGCAGGCGATGTGTGCACCAGAGAGCCGGCACCGCGGTACCTGACCGAGGTCGACTTCTTTGAAGGGGACCTGCCACGGGACTTCTTCACCCTCTTGGATGGTGGAGAGTGAGACCGGTGCCAGGATCTCGATGTGGACGCGCGGTGCCGGTGAGGAGCCTCACACGTGGAAGCCGGTGTGCTGCGGTGCACCATAGGCTGCTCCAGCAGCACCAGTTGTAGCACTGTCTCCATGAGGAGAAGTTTTAGGTGGGAAACCCTTTCCCTCCTTGTGCGGGGCTTAAAGGACTTACAGATCTTGCAAGCAATTGTGAGATGGGCCTCACCGAGGCACTTAAGGCAACTGTCGTGTGGGTCACCTCTGGGCATAAACTTCCCGCAGTCAGCGCATGCCTTGAAGCCTTGCGGCCCTGGCATTCCTCACTCTCAAGGGGGGGGGGGGGAGGGAGAAAACAAAGAACCTAACTATCTAGCTAATAGAACTATTTACAGATAAGTGATAGAACGGGAACCATTAACTAACTAGGAGACTAAGAGAGAGATAGAGACGCTCCAACGACCATCACGGCGGTAAGAAGGAACTTATGCCCTGCCGTGGGGGCGCGACTCCAGGGGGCGCCCTGCTGGTGCTACAGGTACCACTCGGGAAAACGCTCCGGAAGACGCCGTGCACGCAGTGCGCACACCTACTTCGAATGGACATGAGCAACCACTCGAAGAAGAACTTACCAATAACAATATGAAACAAAATTTGCTTTCATAGACTGTAAAATTCTCCAATATTTTCTTCTCCACTGCCCCGTAATTAAAAGACAGAACAGTAAAATACGTGGATGGGGAGGGGTAAAGAAAGACACCAACAATTGCTGCGCTGCATTGTTTAAGAGCTGCTGCCAATGTGGTTATGCACGTACATACATAAGCACTATTCAAAAACGTAGTTACCTAGTGCTAAACTTGGAACAAGGTGCACTTACACAGGGGATGCCCAATTAGTGGGGAGGGAAAGAAGAACACAACCCTCCCCTCTTGCGACCAAGGTCTAGGAAGTGGTGGAGTGGGGAACTGCAGGGGCCAGAGTAAGTGGCCTGTATGCAGTGGCCAGAGTAAGTGGACCACAGCGAGCTTCCCACCATCTCAAGTCACAGAATGTGTGTAGTGAAGCAACTGCTGGAGTGCACAGTGCCCAAAAATTCTTCAATCTGGCCCTAACTAATGTTCTTGTGCATAAGGCATTCGCAAGGGCACTAAGGCAGTTTCAGACATCTCAGCATTGCAGGTTATGGAAACTGAAAGAATGATGAAGTCACTGTACAGTATGAAGTAAGCTTTTGAATATGATGATAAACATCAATCTTCAGATGCTATTATCAAAAGAATACTCACAGATGAAGGCACCAAATTTACCATGCCAGAAGGAACAGTCTATTTCATTCCCACTAATGTGCCAGGTTTGGTAAAATCTTCTTCAGCAATTTAAACTGTATAGGTTAGAAAACACTGCAGTTTGCCTTTGTATCAATGACAGCTTCACTCACTGAAATACGTAGTTTCATTTGGATGGGAATGAATGGGAAAGAGAAAATCTGACTGGACAAACTCCTCTCAAGAATGCTTTAAATCTTTATATTTGCAAATGAACAAATAAGAAAGACAATGATTGATAATGTACCTAGAGTGTTTTGCTATGATTTGCTGTGCTATAATATAAAATTATCTTAACCAACACACACTTAAATGCCTATGTACTTAAATACTTTTTTGTTTTGTTTTCTTAGAATATTATCATTGTACATGGCAAACTGAAGTCATTGATATAGTAATAATATACTATATTTGCGTGCATATGTCCTCCTGATCAAGTGTGAGCCTGCAAACTAAAAAAACACCACCACCCTAACTCGCCACACCATTATGCTTTTTTTTTATTAGCTATCATTAGTAAGAAAAAATAATGAAATATATCAATATATTCTGTGATGAACATGGGAGAAGAAAAGGAGGAATCAATTATACTCTCTAAGTAGCAGATACTGTATACTGATCATTATAGCCCATTTTTGCCACAAGTTGTGCCAATAAGGCACCAAATGGAAAAAAAAAAGTTTGAAAACAGAAAATGTGTGGTTATGGATTGTTGAAGGGGCTCACACAGACAAATATATCATTTAAACATTCTTCAGAGGCCTCTGCCTATCAATCTTATGAAGAAAACCCACAAAACATGAAGTTTGTGTAACCAGCACAGGTATTGTTTGCAGAAAGCCTAAAATGATAGCTCTCTGGTGAGACCTGCCCCATTCATTTCATTGGGTGCTCAGTCAGCTGGCAATGATATTTCAACACTCAGAATCATTACCGATTTCACTGTTCATTCAAGCATGACAGAACAGAGAGGAAATACAGTATGAAGACGTAATTCATCTACTATATATATGAGAGAGTTTGTGTATATCTGTGAATCTGTTTGCTTAAGATTGCCTCCTAAACAGTATGAGTTAGAACCACCAAATTTGATAAGCAGCTTCATCTTATCACAACATAAAGCAAGGTAAGGGTTTGTTTGTGCCAGGACAATTGAATGTACCTGGAACGTGACTGATTCTCATATAACAGAAAGGGAATGGTTTGTAAACTGGGACAGTTATACTGTATGATGACCATAGTGGGGCAGCAAGGAGCCAAAGACTCCATTCATTCCCCATTTGGGGACGATGATGGCAATAACCCCATTGAAGCAGGAGGAGGCAGAGTACAGAAAAGGGCAGCTACCTTCTATATATTTGAGAGAGTTTGCCTGTGTGTCTGTCCATCCCTCAGCTGCGGAATATGCACACCTGGCTGTGTCTGATGCAGCTTCAGCAGTTATTGGCAGGCACTTCCCACTTGGCCCAAGCTGCTGGGGTGACAGAAGGCTGAGATTGTCCTTGCTGCCCTGGACAGTGAACCCCTCATCCTCATCCAAGAACAATGATTTACATCAAGAAAACTCAAAACTTATTTCAGTTAAGGACCCGAGCAGCACTGTATAAATACTCTAGGAAATTAATAAATAATACCAATAGTTCCTACATAGCACTTTTCATCATTAAATCTTATTAGATATGCAGAACAGAAGAACATGGAGGTGAAGTGATTCCCCTGGGTCAACCAGTTGACCAGTGACAGTCCTGCAAACAGAACCCAGATAGCTGACTAATGTTCTTTCCACTGGGATAGACCATCTCCTTTGCACACCAGCATCTCCCAAACTGGTAGGGAGATGGAGGTGAGGCAGGTATCTACATGCAGTGGCATTAATAAGAGCTAAAGAATCACAGCTATGTCGCTATTTTGTTGGGTTTATTTAAAAAACAAAAAACACCCAACAAGGATGGCTGGGTGAAAACAGGAATGCTGCAACATCAGCCACAGTTGGTTTATTTTGGCCAATTCAGATTCCAAAGCCTCTAAGGCGGAATACACCCTATGAGGAGACTGAAAATCATAGGAAGTTGTGAGAGTAAAACTGTCAAAAAACGGGAGACATCTAAAGAAGACTTGCTCTTGGAACTGTGATTGCATTCAGAATGGCGAAACTGTGTGATCTCTGGATACATAGGTACTGAACTGTCAGCTGTTAAGTTAGTTCTCCCAGGGTGTCTCTACACAGCACCCTTACCTCAAAATAAGCTATGTAATTTGTGCTACATAAATTGTGTAGCTTATTTTGAAATATGGCACCGTCTACACGAATTTCAAAATAAGGCGCTATTCCGAAAAGTCCCATAACCCTCGTGAAATGAGGTTTACAGGGATGTTGGAATAGAGAGCCTGTTATATTTCATTTATACCGGGTTTGCTCTTAAGACATGGAATAGCTATTTCGGAACACAGGAGGTATCCCGAAATAGCTCCGCTGTATAGACGGAGCCTAAGTGGCCAACAGATATTGGTGCTTGCTTTCATATGATGCAAGGAAGAGTTAATGGCCTTGTTTAGAGCAGGTTCTAGACATTCAGTCAGTCACAAGCAGCTCCCTCAGTTCAATCTTCCACCTGGATTTTTGTACAGAGACACTTTTTTCTTACTTATATTTTTGGCATATCAACTGAAACATGATATTATTTTTAACAGATTTACTGTGAATTAGTGTGTTTCTATCTAGTAATAAAGCCCCTATACTGCATATCAATAAAAACTTTCCCCTCTCCTGGGCATCTTTATTAATTTATGAATTAACAAGGAAGTTCAGCTGTTTTCTCAGGCTTAAGCTGTTGCCAGGGATCCTTAGGACTGCTCAACACATACCTTAGGTCCTCTTTCATCCAATAACCCAATTTCCTTTATCTATATATTCCCAATAAGTCAAATGAATTTATATAATCCATTTCCAGAAGGATCATCATTTACCAATGAGACTATGATTATCAAGCATGCTAGGACTGTGCAAATATGTCACAACTATACAGGCCAGGGCAAAAAAAAAAAAAAAAAAAAAAAAAGGCCTGCAGGCCAGATGTGGCCCAAAGATGCTATGGGGAGCCCCAGGAAGGCTCCCCACTTGCCTTGCTCTACCCGCACACCACTCAGAAACTCGGCTGTGGAGTGGTTTCACTTAAAAAGCTGAGGCTGGAGGGAAGGAGGAAAGCTTTAGGAGCTGCTCCCATCCCTAGCACAATCCCATTGGCTAGCTTCTGACCAGAAACTGGCCAATGAGAGCTGCCTGTTTCAATAACAGGCAGCAATGAAGCACAAGGGGCTTGTAGTTATTCACAGAGCATGTGGCTGCAGCCTGTGCAAGGGCAAGTGAGGCAGGGAGGCTGATCAGGAATGGGCTGCTGTTTGGTAAGTCTCCTGACCAGAGCCTGATCTCCTGACCAGAGCCTACCCCACCCCTCTCTTTAATGACCTTATGGCCCCTTCCTGCACCCATAACGTCTCTCAGATTCAGCACCCCAATCTTCTGCCCCAGATCTGTCCCCTCCTACTCAGCTCACAATACAAACCCCTGTACTCCATCCTGCATCTGCATTTCCTGTCGTAGCTCACAATCCAATCCTTTGCACCCCAGTCCAGTGCCCCTTTCATCCAATTTGCCTCCTTCAGCCAAATTCCCTCCCTTATCCCAAGCTCCCTTTAGCACCTAACCTCTATCTCATACCCTGCACCTCCCCATTAATATCATCAAGAGTGCAGCCCTCGACCACTTTTCAAATTTTAAATTTGTTATTCCTTTCTCTGTAGATCCTTATACTTCTTCATTATTCTACAAGATTCCCTTAACAAGGAGGTGTTGCTTTTGAGAAGTTTTTAATGATGTACAATTAAATTTTGGCATAGACATTAGAAGAATCATCAATAGCTACAACACACAATTGAGATGATTAGAGAGGGTGGTAAGGACAGCAGATCACTGTATTTTTTGAAAGGCCTTGTTGAACAACATGAAGAAAAAACATATGAGCTAACACATGGAATCAGGATTTATACTGCTATGATGCCGATTCCTTAAGCTACAGCAGCGAGCTTAGATTTTCTAAGATGTTGCACTTACAAAGAAATGAGGGAAGGCAAATACGCTGTGGCTGAACAAAGAATATAGGTAGCATTGATTACCTTAACTGGATGCTGGATGTCTGAGTTGAAAATAAACAACTGTTGGCAGTTGTTAAGCAGTTAATCCCTAAAGACAACTGATAGGAAAACATTCTTTAAAATACAGTTTTATTTGGGCTTTTGAAGACATATTCACCTTAGTTTATGAATGAACTGTAAATATGAATAATAAATCAAGATGACAGACTGGACATATCCTTCCCCTCCCCAAACTTGCCTCTGTATCAGAGACAGCAAGGGGATAGGGGTGGGGAGCAGGAGCAGGAGCCAGGGATAGAGGGAGCCAGTTTAAAAAGCTAGTTCCCCCCACACCGTCTTCTTGGTGCGGTCCGCCCCCTGGTGGTTGCTGCTGCCTCTATTAGAGGTGGTTGAGTGTGTGGGGGGAGGAAGCAGAGGCTGCTGCCCCAAAGTAGTTCCTGTCTATGGGGGGAGGGGGTCCCAACTTCCTGCTGGGATCCCCACGGACAGGTGCCCTACATTTAAAATAAAGTAGGAACCAGGCAAGTAGGCAGTCTGGTTCAGTCACTGCTCACCCAACTGTGGCTCTGCAATTTAAAATGCAGTAGGAGCAGGGGCGGGAGGGGCAGGCCAGAGTAGTAAGAGCCATTGGGCTGCCAGCCTTGTCCACCATGATCAGAGGCTACTGTGGTTGCCCAGCGGATCTTACCACATTTAAAATGTAGATCCACAGATCCGAATCCTGGCTTGAGCCAGTTCCTGGAGATAACCCTGTTGTGGCTCTGCATAGCAGTCCTTATCAACTAGTAGTGTAATTGATACAAATTGTATGGACTACACAATTACTTAGATAATCACAATTTAACATCCTTAGTAGGTGTATTTTTTTATTATAATGCTATGAATGAAGAAAGCAAAGTAAAACGGATTGTTACGTAGATCTATTGCTTCTTCGTTCTGTTCCCTGCTGCTGTCTCCTCATTAGCTCTGATGCAGGGGCAAGGTAGGACAGCAGGTCACCAGTACACTGATGTAACAACTGAAATTGTGTAAAAAACAAAACAAAAACACAAGCTGTACAGTGACCATAAAATGACAAAAATAGATGTTCTTGTTCCATTACAAAAAATAATAGACAAAGGGAAAAGAAGAAGCAGCGACCCTGAGAAAAAGAATATGCAAAGTTTTTTCACTGATGACTACTTATTAAAAAGTGGGATCCATTTTGAAAGATACTTTAGATTTCTTCACCTTACTTAAAATATTTAAAGTTCAACTTCTGTAAAAGACAAAATAACTTCAACGTCAAAACCTGTTTAACAGAATCTTCTCAATGAAGAGAGAGTTCCTTTGAAATTCGGCCAAATATCCATCCTCTCTCCGTCCTCAGTCTAAACACCAAACATCAGGCTCATATTCTAAGAACCATTAAGTATGCACCAGTTCTTAAAGAATAACTGTAGAAAATATGATAGCTACACAAGCACTGGAGTATGGGAAAATCATTTGTACCTGCTTGGAAAAGAATCATAGAATACTAGGACTGGAAGGGACCATCGAGTTGTCCCCTGCCCTCGTGGCAGGACCAAATACTGTCTAGATCATCCCTGATAGTCATTTGTCTAACCTACTCTTAAATATCTCCATAGGTGGAGATTCCACAACCTCCCTGGGCAATTTATTTCAGTGTTTGACTACCCTGACAGTTAGGAACTTTTTCCTAACGTCCAACCTAAACCTCCCTTGCTGCAGTTTAAGCCCATTGCTTCTTGTTCTATCCCCAGAGGCCAAGATTAACAAGTGTTCTCCCTCCTCCTTATGACACCCTTTTAGATATCTGAAAACTGCTATCCCGTCCCCCCCCTCAATCTTCTCTTTTCCAGACTAAACAAACCTAATTCCTTCAACCTTCCCTCATAGGTCATGTTCTCTAGACCTTTAATCATTCTCATTGGTCTTCTCTGCACCCTCTCCAATTTCTCCACATCTTTCTTGAAATGCGGTGCACAGAACTGAACACAATACTCCAATTGAGGCCTAACCAGTGCAGAGTAGAGCGGAAGAATAACCTCTCGTGTCTTGCTCACAACACACCTGTTAATGCATCCCAGAATCATGTTTGCTTTTTTTGCAACAGCATCACACTGCTGACTCATATTCAACTTGTGGTCCACTATAACCGCTAGATCTCTTTCTGCCGTACTCCTTCCCAGACAGTCGCTTCCAATTCTGTATGTATGAAACTGATTGTTCCTTCCTAGGTGGAGCACTTTGCATTTGTCTTTATTAAACTTCATCCTGTTTACCTCAGACCATTTTTCCAATTTGTCCAGATCATTTTGAATTATGACCTTATCCTCCAGAACAGTCGCAACCCCTCTCAGCTTGGTATCATCTGCAAACTTAATAAGCGTACTTTCTATATCAATATCTAAATTGTTAGTGAAGATATTGAACAGAGCTGGTCCTAAAACAGACCCTATGCGGAATGCCTTTCCAGCAGGATTGCGAACCATTAATAACTACTCTCTGAGTACGGTTATCCAGCCAGTTATGCACCCACCTTATAGTAGCCCCATTTAAGTTGTATTTACCTAGTTTATTGATAAGAATATCATGTGAGACCATACCAAATGCCTTACTAAAGTCAAGGTATACCACATCCACCACTTCTTCCATTATCCACAAGACTCATTATCCTATTAAAGAAAGCTATCAGATTGGTTTGACATGATTTGTTCTTTACAAATCCATGCTGGCTGTTCCCAATCAGCTTGCCACTTTCCAAGTGTTTACAAATGATTTCCTTAATTACTTGCTCCATTATCTTCCCTGGCACAGAAGTTAAACTAACTGGTCTGTCGTTTCTTGGGTTGTTCTTATTTCCCTTTTAATAGATGGGCACTATATTTGCTCTTTTCTAGTCCTCTGGAATCTCTCCTGTATCCCATGATTTTTCAAAGATGATAGCTAGAGGCTCAGATACCTCCTCTGTCAGCTCCTTGAGTATTCTAGAATGCATTTCATCAGGCCCTGGTGACTTGCAGGCATCTAACTTTTCTAGGTGATTTTTAACTTGCTCTTTTTTTATTTTATCTTCTAAAGCTACCCCCTTCCCACTAGCATTCACTATGTTAGGCGTTCTTACAGACTTCTCGGTGAAGACCAAAACAAAGAAGTCATTGAGCATCTCTGCCATTTCCAAGTTTCCTGTTACTGTTTCTCCCTCCTCACTGACCAGTGGGCCTACTCTCTCCTTGGTCTTCCTCTTGCTTCTATTGTATTTATAAAAAGGCTTCTTGTTTCCCTTTATTCCCATAGCTAGTTTGAGCTCATTCTGTGCCTTTGCCTTTCTAATCTTGCCCCTGCATTCCTGTGCTGTTTGCCTATATTCATCCTTTCTAATTTGTCCTACTTTCCATTTTTTATATGTCTCCTTTTTTATTTTTAGATCATGCAAGATCTCGTGGTTAAGCCAACGTGGTCTTTTGCCATATTTTCTATCTTTCTGACACATTGGAATAGCTTGCTTTTGGGTCCTTAATGTCCCTTTGAAAAACTGCCAACTCAAAGGGACAGACAGACAGAAAGCAGGTATTGGCAGATCCACTCTTTTTTCCAATCAGGTAGTAAGTCAAGTAGCTACAGTAGTTTTCTGTTGGTGCAGAGAGGGGTCAAATCACAAGGCTACTTGTCTATGTGCATAGGAGACACTTGCAGATACTTGGGATTGTTGCAGAAGTCACTGTTTGGATTCTTATTTGACATTTGTAGTTAATATTTGCTGATATTTCTTTAGGTGTTTAAAACATACATATGTTATTAATGTTTTATCTCATGCTCTAGATCAGTGTTTCCCAATTTGACTTAGCCATGGAACCCTTTTAAACTCGAAAGAATTTTGCAGGACCTCTAACAACATCAGCGCTGAGTAGTGACATCACCATCTCCACTCTCTGGCTAAGCTGGCATTACATAGGGACACTTATCGTGGCAAACACAAATTAAAATTATTTTCAATAAAATTCATAAATGCTTAAATATTAATTATTTTTAAATCATAAAATGTTATTGTAATGGAATTTTCTCACAGAACCCTTATTTTCACTTTGCAGAGCCCTGGGGTTCAGCAGATAATCCTTCCAGTTACAAAGTAAGTATCTCCTGCTACCTCCTGCCCCACACCCTCCCGCTCCCATATTTAATTAGAAAATTTGATACAGTAATCTCAATCTCCTTTCCTGGAGAAACAACAACTAGGGGAGCTTGGGGTGACTAATTATGGTATTCCAGACACACCCATCCCCTTGCAGAAACTGAGGCTGTGGCCAAGAGTGTCATCTAATCATTCAGACCTTAGGATAGCTCAAAAGAAATTCCATGGATTTTGTAGCACTCATTCAGAAGGTTTAGCTTCACAAGCCTCCTTCCATACTGACAGAATGGTGTAAATCAGCCATCAGTTCCCTTGCTACTGCATATCCAAGGGCTGTAGAACTCATTGTGACTTAATGCTCAAAGGAGCAATTTTAAATCTCTACAAAGTTCTCTCAATAGACCACAGTTATCACATTAAAAAGCTGAAGTTTCACCTTTACTATCTAGTTGTTTCTCCCCAACTCACAGAGATGCTAATACATGGCAGCTGTATGAAGAAATTGCCATTGACCTAGTCACATTGATGGTGGTAGATGTGGAGACCAAGACGTGGGAAATGATATGTCTCTCAGATAGTTTTGGGAGAAGTAGAGATGAATTGCTGCTGCTTTTTTGCCTTTGTATTACATGAAGTAGACAATATGACCAATTCTCTATAACAACATTACCTAGCAGTGGTTTTCAGCCTGTGGACCCTGGGGATCTGCATACAATGTCTAAGGGATCCACAAAAGGTTGAGATTTACCATAGAAGAGTGATTTTCAAACTTTCCTAAGGGGTCCACACCTCTATCCAAATTTTTATAGATCTGCCAAAAAAACAACCCCCCACCCCTCACTATTATATACTCATAAGCCAGGAAAGCCTCTTAAGAAGAAAATGTATTACAACAGTTTAAAAAATGAGAAAATGGAGAGGAATGAACTACTCCTTTAGCATAATAAAATCACATAGCTAAACATAAACTGAAAGAGCCTTCCATCAAATGAGCCTGAAGTTTGAAAAGGATGAGTACTTGCATCTCTTAAGACAGGAAGAATCATGTCCCTTAATTAAGAATTGTATAGCTATATGGTCAGGATTTCGAGGTGCCTAATTCCCTCCACATTATTATAACAGAACTAAACAAAAGGAAAATTCCAAATATTTCTTGTCCTAAGAAAATAATGGCATCTATCCTTTAATCTGACACCAACCATTTAATTGGACACTAAACATTTTGCTAATTAGCTAAGAAAACAAACTGGGAAGCTGTTTCAGATAGCTATAAATCTTTGCAACATACCAACATCAGTTCAACAAAAAGTGTACTAAAGCAACTGCATGCTCTTCTATATCATGGCAAGCAATGTTATGTAAACAATCAGACTTTCAAATATGGTTCTTCCTCAGTGTTATCAATTTATACTCTACTTAAAAATTCTAATTTGAGATGCAAGATATTTTACAGCAAATACCTCACACACACACACACACAATATAAAGCAATATGAATTAATCACACTTGTTTAAATATAGCAGAATTTTTACATAGTAATGCTCGTGGATATCCAAGTTAGAATTATTGATAATTCAGTCAGTTGTCTGGGATGTGCTTGTTCATAGCATTTAAACTAGGGTCTCTCACAATGTAGATGAATACTTAACAATCAGGCTAACAGTTATTGTGTGATGATTACTGCTTCATCTCTTCTGTTCCACGATGTATAAATAACATGTTCATGCAACTAGAAACCTGAGGCATGTCTATTTTGCAACTGGGAGTGAGCTTCCCATCCGAGTAGACTGGTATGTGGCAGTGAGCTCACCTTACCTAACATGCTAAGAAAACCCTCTGCACAGATGTTGCAGAACTGGCAGACATTCAAGCAACTCAAACTTCAACCACGAGGTAGGCTGGGTCTGAGCTCAGGCAGCCAGAGTTGCAAAAGTCACTTTATAGTCTTCCACCACAGATCAGCCTCCCAGCCCAGGTAGCGCACTCGCTGCTTTTGTATAGCTATACCCATAACATCCCCACTTCCTTCTGGTGAGGGACCTAACATCTACTTTCAGTCACGCTCGCTCTCTGACCCATTGAATTAGTACTTACATAAAGTGTATTCCTTCAAAAGGAGAAAGTCTGAGTCCAAGGCTGGAATGGACCATTGTGATCATCTTGTCTGACTTCCCAGATACAACAGGACACAGAACTTCCCTGAAGTATTTCATACAAAGATACAATTGTTCCAGTAGTTAAATTACTCTCATTATTATAAATGTATGCCTTATTTCCCATCTGAAGTTGTCTAGCTTCAACTTTCCATCCACTGGACTGTAACATACCTTTCTCTGCTAAACTGAAGAGTTCATTAAATAAAAATATAGACTTATCAAGTCACACCATCACCTTCTCTACATTAAATAAAATAGGCCCTGGTCTATACTACAGCCTTATTCCAAAATATACACACCCTTGGTCAAATTTATAAGCAGTGTGTCCACACTACTAAGCCCGTTATTTCGAAATAACATGTCGGGGAATTTGAACTCTGTACTCCTGCTTTTCACGAGGAGTAATGATAATTCCAAAATAGTAATTTCAAACTAAAGTTAGTGTGGCCTCTCCGGTGCCACTAATTCAAACTTATTGACCTATACGAGGCCTCCCACTGCTCCCCAGAGGGCTTCTTAGGGCTCACATTAATGGAGCCACCCTTGGACTAATTTCAATGCTTCCCCATAGAAAAGACATGCTAGTTTGAATTTATTAAATTGGGAGTTAAGTCAACTTTAGTAATTTTGAAATAGTTTCCTAGTGTAGACATGGCCTAGATTGGGCTCCTTGAGTCTATTACCACAAGGAATTGGGGAACCAGACACCAAAATGCACTCCAGCATGGAGGGCAGGAAACACACACATGTGATGTAAGGGACTTGGGTGCAAGTCCATGCTGCAGAAAAGAGGTAACATTTATACTGGGACACAGTACATTTATGCAGCCATGTACTTCTGGGCGTAAGCTCCCCCTTCTGTCTGCATATCAATCGTATTAACCTATGGCTTGCATGTAGGGTTCCAGGACACTGCAGGACTGGGAGGATATGAGCATGGGTTGACCTGGGACCTAGTTTTTCATATGTGCACATAGCCCTGGATTGCCTTCGGTCCCAGATGTATCCCAGAGTTCCTTGGAACAACTTTGTTAGTCCTCTCTGCGCACAAATTTGTGGTACCGTCTAATGCAAATGGAGGTGACATTCCCTTTCTAAATTGCAGTAGATTATATCAGTGTTAATTTATGTCTGCTCAACACCAATCTATAAACAGATAGCCTATAGGGTTTTCAATGAAGAGTGACTAAAGGAAGCTCTTTGGGGGGGGAGAGGAGGAAGTGGAGAGTGCACTCTTTCTGGTTGCAAGAGCGCAACCAGATTTGGATAGATGATGTCCAAGTGTCCCTGACATACAGGTTGCCAGAGAGCAGGGTAGCCTGAGAGCAAGGGTCAGAGTAGAATGGGGACTATGCAGCTACTTTGCAGGGAGTGAAGCAGCAGAGCTCCCAGCTCAGAATGATTACCCTACCCTACACTTGGTTCTTGCTTTGTTTTTTGGCTCTCACAGGGACTGTGTGCGCAGGTGGCAGCTGGGCAGAATGCACTGAGAGAGTGGTGAATGGTAGCCTGCCCCAACACCTCTGGACGACTTTACGTGGTAGTAGCTCAGGCCTCTTCCTTGCAGCTGAACAGAGCTAGCTCAGAGCAGGGAGCAGAGGTGAAAGGTAGGAGCTAGCCCAGTTGCCAGGATGATGGGGGATACCCCTCTGCTTGCTGCACTTCACCTCTCTGCAGGACAGCTGCTTGGTCCTGCACACACTCTCCCTTGTTTCTCCCCTCAACCCTGGGGCTGAGTGTGTGGATGGGCTTGAGCAGTACGCACTGTGACAACGAGTGGGAACCAGCCCTCAAACTTCTTAAGACTCCTGCACCCCGGGGTGTGATGAGGATAAGGCGCTGGAGCACCTTAGAATTGAAAGCCCTGGAGATGAACTTCATTGCTCCACAGCCAGCAGCAGCCAGGCTAGATGGGTGTTTTTCATCCGAAACCTACATTTTATGTCAACTTTTAAAAACAGACAAAATTAAATAAATAAAAAAGCAAAGAACAAAACCACTGGCATTGAAGATCCCATGCTAACAGTTAAGAATTACAAAGTTTAATTGTAATAGTTTGACAGCCATGAAAAAGAATGTGCTAATTATCTTCAGAACAGGTGCACATAGGCATTTTCCTGCCAACGTGACTCGGCCTAGAGGCAGAGAGGAGTTGAATTTGCAGATCAGATGGTAGTTCACTACAAAACCTTCTCAGACGGCTGAGAAGCCATCAAAGGAGTTAATTATGCAGTTTATGTACTCATGTGTTCCTCATGGGCACCTGAGTCCCATCAATAGCAGAGTCACAGTTAGGAAACACGATGGGCTGTAGAGCTTTCCTGCCATGTAACGCAGTCATAACAATATTGTTAACAATAGGGAGGGGCACTAACCATTCTGGAATAGGGTTACTTTGATTCAGGTTTCTGCAGTGCACGGTGGATGACAGAGCCCTAGGTTGAGCACAAGTCAGAAAATCCTTAATGTAGGCTTAAAACACAGTCCCAGGCTTACATTGCTGTATTGACCTACTCAGAGGTTTCTTTTCAAAGGGTTCCCTGTTCCTTGCACAGATCTCTCACTTCTGACCTGACACAACTTACAGGATAATTTTTCAGAGAGTTACATATCAGGTATGTACAGAAAACTCATAATTTTAAAGAGTTCATGATCACAAGATGCATGTACAAATACATATTTATATTGAATTATGCTTTATGAACAAACAGTCACCTGATGTACTGTGGCTTGTTGATGACCCATTCAACTGAATGGGAGTTGTAATCCCCTTTCCCTGGTCAGGTGGTGCAGTTATGCACGATCTTGTTGTCTACACTAACCACAATCCAGAACAGTCTATAGAAAGACAACTGCAAATGATCAAAACCCTTTGAAGGTGAAAGGGAACATAAGATCTGGCAGGAGATTGCCCTGGCTATAAAGAAAGATAAAACACTGATTCAGTAGAGCAAAGTATGCATGAATTCACTCTCTATTCATTCGATAGATCCAAATGCATATATATTTTTGCAACCGCCCCCAGAACCCACTAACATCAACCAATGTGTCAAGTCATTAAATATATGAGAAAATGCCCTTTTTCTTTTTGAATGAAAATCAATATTCTTCTCCCTTGCCCCCACTAAGAGTCTCAGAGAATCTTCTACTTACACGACTTATTCCAATCCAGACAAAGAGAATATTCACAATCTGGGCTATAGGATTAGGCTTTAGCTATCCACAGTCGAATAAAACAACATACTGCAACATGAGTTTCATTGTAAGCCGTTTGGTAAGTGGTAACTATAATAAAGTAGAAGTCTATTACAGGGAAAAGTAGAAGTCTATTAAGCATGGAAAAGTAAAGGCTTAATGATCTCTTATTTTAGAATTTTTAAAGAGGGAAGAGTTGAGTGGGGCAACAGAATATTATATACATTAGAACCTGCAATCAAAAGACGGAATTTTTTTACCAACTGCTATCAACACAATTGTTTAATGCCAAATTATATACTTGTGAAAAACCAACATTTTCCTTTAAAAGGTTACTAACTGAAACATACTGTACAACAAAGGACTATTAAATTCATCATGCTGGTGCCTGTTCTGTTCACTTTGTGTCAGTATAATATGAGTTGCTAAGTAAATGATCACCCCAACAGTACAGTAAAGTAGGGCAAGTGGAATGCAATCAATGACTTTATTAAATGATACTGCTTATAAGTAGGACAACTTGGTAAAAATACAAGGACAACATAAGGTCTTAGCTTTCTGACAAGACAAATGCACTTTTAATTTACTTCAATAGAGCAAGACACAAACCAATAATTAAAAGCGAGCTGTCAATCTAATTTAACTGCATAATGAAGGCAAGCATGTACTGCACAGCGCAGCATCATTTGAAATCCACACATTGGCAAATATTTTTAAAAATACACTTTTAATGCAAGTTTAAAATAAAAGATTGTTCTTTAAAAACTTTCAACAATCTTTCAAGGTAAATATTGCATTTCTAGAGATGATGGATACAGATGTCAAGATAAGGGAAACTAATAGTGGAAGTTAGCAGGTATAACATTTACAATAAATAGTGGTATTTTGCTTCCTGGCCTCTTTGATCAACTGCTTTCCCCACCACTATGCAATTCCAGAAACATAATGACTAACTTTTATTTTTCTGAACATTCTCTCTTTCCTTAATGGATTAGAATCCTACATTCATCCATAAATGCTCAATGAAAATGCTGGGCTTCTATTTCATTGGTGGCTTTCATACTCGTTAGCTCTGACACAAAAACACAGTAGACTTCTCATTCTCCAGGATTTAAATGCTATGCCTATCCCCACAGTTTCTTTGGTGTTTTTCCACTGTAGAATCAAAATGTAGCAAACAACAAGTTCCTCTTATTTATAGATAATTAAAGATAATTAAGTGAACAATGACCACCGTGCACCTTTAAGATGGGGGTGTGTGTCTTTGGCTGGTCTGACCAAGTGAAAGGAACAGCCCTTTAGAGTTGGTGGTAGAAATGGAGGAGACAAACTGCTGTAAAAAGAGCAGAGTGATTCTTGCTCACATTAATGACAAAGGGGGAGAACAGTATGCTTGCCCATCCTGGCTAATAGCCAACAATGGGCCAATCAATTTTAATTCCACCACAATTTTATTATTACTTGTTTGGGACTATCTGGCAGATAAGAGTGCACATTGCAGGTAACCCCATATTTATTCCAGAATTACCTAAGAGGCTTTTACCACTCCCCTTCTCTTTCCATCTAGGTCCCTTTAGCAAATCCTTTGCTGGGACCTTAGCTTTCCCCACCTCTATAGAAGGATTAAGGTAGGCTATAAGAATGAGGGGTTGGCTCCCTGTCATACCAATCACAAGGGTCCCCAACCATGTCCCATTCATTGCTTTATCTTCTTCCCCACCCGATTCATACAGGAACATTGCTGGGTGTTCACCTTCATCAAGGAGCAGGGGAAAGTGCACAGTTTGTTACATTCCTCACTCTGGCTGGGAAGTTCAGGGGGCATATGAACTTCAACCTGTCCTAGCCGAGAACATGAATGACTCCTCCAGCTATGGCTGCTGGAGCTTGAGTGGCCATAGAGAAGTGCTTCTCACCTAGCCCCAAGCTGCTGCAATGAGAGAGAGCTGGTAGTTCTTTCTCCTTGGAGCAGGCTGCATACTGAACCCTTCATACCCAGCCCCACCCCAGAGCAAAGATTTCAATTAAGCAAGCAGATTTTAGTTTTATTTACCACAACCTCCCCCTCCCCCCCCCCCCCAAACACTAATTGAGGTAAGAACCTAGCAGCACTGGTTAAATCTTGTGGTTTTCCTATATTTGGATTTGGTTGATTAAACAAATTATAAATAAAGCATAATTCCAGAATATGAGTGTCCATGCATGGAGTTAATCAGCTTTAACTTGCTCTAAATTCACAGCCTAACATATTTCAGTTTCATTTTCCACGTATAGACAAATGCTCAGAAGATGAGACATACTTAATGACAGAAAATATAAACTTAATACTGACCATTAGAAATGAAAGTACCGGAAATCTATTGATGTTACAAACAGATGTAGTAGAATTTATAGCATAAAAAATATTTTCTGATTGCTTTAACAGAAACCCATCTGCAGTTTATTGTGTTGAGTTCCCATACTACTAATGGTGCCCAATATTAAACCAGATGGCCTTTGAGAGCAAGTATATTGTATCTTTTGTTATATATTTCTAATTATTTTCAAATCATTTTAGACAAATAGAAAGAAAAAAAACTGCTCCAAATTCAAAGAGCAAGATCTTGTACCTATTTAGGAAGGCTGGATGTCATCAATACATTTGATTGTGTCACTGCTTCCCTAAATTTCTGTAGTTAAGGACACTTATCTTTAAGATCCCTGCTACTTTAATACTCACATATCCTAACTTTTGAGTATTTGGCTTTGCGATGTTAATAATGTTCTTTTTATCCATTGTTGCCAGTGTACTTATTTATATTGATCAAAAGCAAGTTAGACAAAATAGTAGTTCTATCCTCGGCCCACCATCATCTGCTGCCTGATTCCAAGATGGTAAGCTCCCCTGGAAAAGGACTGTGCCTAACTAAACTGCACTGCCCTTACACTAGTTGGGATCCAGGATTCATAAGCAGGTATCTGAGAGCTCATGATGTGCCAGTGCAAATTTGGATACAGATAAGAACCATACACATTAGGTTCATCAGCCAGTTCTGCATTTGGCAAATAAACATAGATCCAGATATGATTGCACATGGAAAAGTCTAAATCAAAATTCATTCTTTGGTGAAGATGGTATCAGGTCTCAAGCTTGCAAAATGTTAATATATGGACATATTGTGCCATTCTTAAAGAGTAGTTTATGGAAAACAGTGGGACTCCTTAAAGGCATAGTAGTCTGTCCATATACTGTAAACTGGATAAAATTAGCTTCATACCACACGTTAATACATGCATTTTAAAGTGTGTGTTTTTTTTTATTCTGAGACACTTTGTAGCAATATGTCAATTTTCATATTTAGGCATCAATTAACCATTGGCTGAAACACTTCTACCTCTGGGATAGAACTTTGTCACAATGCTGCAGCAGAATAGGAACTAAGGAATAGAGATGAAAGATAATGTGCCCAATTGAAAATAAAATGAATGTTTATGAAGCAAAATATACTATTGTTAACCAAAATGAAGTTTGGCTACTACACTAGTGGTAACTCCAAATCTGTTAATAAAAGTGCTTCAGGATTTTTAATGTCAAAGAGGTTAATACCTTGTTATTCATTCCCTAATTGATTAGACCCTGATATGGATCACTAAATTAATTTGTAAATAAAGGCATTTTAAATTTCACATGTGCAGAAGTATCTCTCAGAACAGTAACTTTTTTGGCTTGTACATGAAAAGATAAGTTCACTAATTACTGCCGGCTTGAGATTTTATTACACAAATAATTTCCATTCTCTTTCTCAATTCTGTTGCCCATGCACCACATATTTCTTTCAATGAACTTTTTAAATGATAGCTGTAAAACAAAATAGCATTGTTTGCATTTCACAGTAATCAGAAATTTCCAGCTTTGACACTGTCACAGAAATGGCACCTCAAATACATTTTTTAAATCATGTTTTCAAAATCTGCCACAAAATGATAAATTATTGCATTATTTAATACACTATAGATCTAATAATATCTCTGAATGTACTGAAGTAATTCATGGAGAGTCCGGGTCCGATCATGGATCAGGCCCCACTGTGCTAGACAAACACAAACGTCAGTCCCTGAAGAGAACCGTCTAAATATTATTTCTGGTTATGTATTAAATTCAAGGACCATTCCTGCTCTGAGGTGTTCACATTTTATGGCAGGGGTGTCAATTTGTATCTCATCTGTCAAATCTACCTGACTGGATATATTAATGCTGCCCATAAGATAGACAGATGGGCAGAATCTAAGTTTTCGTTTAAAAATGAAATTTCTAACCTTCATGGCTACAGAGTTTACTTTTGAAACATGAACAGAGTGTAGACAGATGTCATTAAGTCAACCTGAGTCTGCAGGCATCCTGATAGAATGACTTAGATGTGTGAACTATTTTGCCCCAAACTAATCTCACTGAGGAATGAATTCTGAAGACCAAAGCTGATATTACAATGTCAAAATTTCCTGTTTCTCTGCTTCTCAGGTTAGCGAATGGAATGATAAAGGGGATCAAAGTAAAGCAGAGCCAGGCAAGATGCAGCCTGGGACCCACCCAACACTTTGATCCAGCCCACAGACTGGATCTGGCCACTTTCTATTTACAGTAGATTTCCGATAATCCGGCACCACGTAGGTCCCAAAGGTGCTGGATTATTGGATATGCCAGAGTATCGGGAAGTACTCCCGCGGGGGGGCTGTGATGGGTCTGCTGGGACCCACACTGCATCCGGGGTGTGTGCGGGGAATGGTGCAGCGAGAGGCGAACCCTCCCCTGTTTTGCAGGAAGGCGGGGGAAGCCCCGCACCACTGCCGAGAGTTTCCGGGAAGGGAGCGAGCTCCCCACCACCCAGACTGCAGTAATTATCACTGAGCATGGGGAGAGAGGGGAGGCACTGCGGGACCAACCCGGCAGCACCCCAGATGCTCTGCTCCGCCACTTCCCCAAGTCCGCTGCTGCCTCTGCTGAAACTGACGAGCGGGGGACTTGGGGAAGCGGCGGAGCAGAGCAGCTGGGGTGCTGCCGGGTTGGTCCCGCAATGCTGCCCCTCACCCCCCCTGCTCGGCAATAACTACTGCATTCTGGGGGGTGGGGAGCCCGCTTCCCTCCCGGAAACTCTTGGCAGCTGTGCGGGTCTTCCCCCGCTTTCCTGCAAAACGGCAGAGGGTTCGCCCCTCACCGTGCCATTCCCTGCCCACCCCCCACCCCCCGGACAGACGCAGTGCAGGTCCCGGCAGACCCGTCACAGGGGTTTAATCCCCTTCCCCTTCTCCTTCCAGCCGCGAGCGCCCATGGGGCTCACAGCAGCTCCAATTGTCCGGCTGGCCGGAGCACTTCTGGGGTCCAGTTGGTGCCGGACTATCGGGAGTACCAGACCACTGGAGTTTTACTGTATATCCTGCTGCCTCTGCCACCAAATTGCCAAGTGGTGACTCAGGCAGCAGGATTCTATTTAAATGGCACCTGGTCAGCACTACTGCGGCAGGGGCCAGAGCTGCAATGCCCCTGCAGAACTGCAGGGACCATGAGGCAATGCGGTAGCAGTGAGGCTGGGAGCAGTAAGACTTTTGCTGTGTTTTTAATTTGAAGCCTCTGGCCCAAGACAATTCTAGGGGGGAGGCTAGTTCCCAACTGCACCCCTTCCACCTCAGACTATACTATGGGTGCTGGCCCAAGACCAATACCAAAATTCATTAAGTGGTAAGTATTGCCCATCCCTGAACAAAAGTGTCTATATACTAGGAGTTGTTTTAGGGACACACACAAAAATACAAGATACATGCAAAGAGAAAAGTGAAGGAAAGACAGAAAAGAAAAAGAAACAAAGGGCAGAATCATCAGTTGCCTAACAAGGAATGTATTTGCTTATGGCAGTGTTTCTCAAACTTTTTGGCCCATGGGCCACCTGGCTCAATACAAACCTTTCCGTGGACCAGTTGCTAATCCAAACTCACAGTTAATTACACCCAAGCTATTTTGCTAGAGCTGCAGCTGGAGAGAACGGTTTAATTTAACCAGTAAAGGAGGTAATATTAATTTAAATTATTAAACAGAGTAAGCACTTGAATTTTCTCATGATAGTTTATCAAAATTCATTTAAAATAAAGTAAAATACTAATTTATGTCCAACACAAAAAGTTCCCATGTTTTCTTTATTTATGGTGGGGTGGGTAACCTTTTTTGGGTCAGGGGCCACTGACCCACAGAAAAATTAGTTGGAGACCACACAAATGAAAAGCCCCCCAAAAAGTCTCCAAAACCTCCCAACCCTCACTGATATGGCCCTCGACTGAGACAATTCACTATTCTGGTGCTCCGGTGCAACTGGGGCATGAGGAGGAACAGGGAAGACTGAGGTTCAGGACCTCCAATAGGCCAGATTACCTCTTCTGGGGTTCCAAGGTTAACAGATTTTATGGACTTCCCTAGGCTCTGGGGTTGGGAGGTGGAAACCACCTTGTGCAGGAAAGGATGGTTGGAGCTGTGCCTTGTCCTTATAGAACACTCTGAGGGCTGTGATGTGAGGGAATTAAGCTCAGAAACCCTACCTTGAAAGAAAGGTAGAGCAGGGAGCATGGGGCTAACAGCTTAAAGAGGTGAGCCACAAGTTTGGAGAGGCCTAAAATCAGATTTCAAGGAACAACAGGCATCTGACATGCAGGTAAAGTCTAATCAAAGTCTTTTGGAGAACAGGTGACCATTGAGTTAGAGAACACTGAGGAGACCTCTCCGCCCAGGTAAAAAGCTGGAATGATGGAGAAGCTTGATAGGCCTTGTTGTTTGAGATGATCCAGGATTTTCTCCTACAAAGGAATAGATGCCTGCGTGCGGGAGGAACCATGCTAATAGACCATATGGAGAACCTCTTCTATTTTGAAATATAGGTAGCTTTTGTGCAGGGCTTTCCGCTCCCCAGAAGGACTTGTCTCACTTTGCACTCTGTTGTTAAAGACGATAGAGAATGAGAATCACAACAAGTGTTGTCACTGATTTTGGGCACATTTTGATGTTGATCTCAAAAAGCATAGCATAAAGCAACTTCTAGCTATAATGTCATGCTACATTCAATGACTACACTAACTAGCAAGGTGACTCTGGACAGATCATACTGTCAAGGGGACACAGCACCAGCCAGCACAGTAGGGAGGCCTTGTTTTTTAAAACTCTCCATGATGCATTGCGGTTTGTATTCTCCGTACCCAGGCAAGAATTCACAAAGAATGCTTCACTACTGTATGACAGAAAAATTTAATCACATGACTTACTGTCGCCCATTCATCTCTACATAGATAAGAAAGCTATTTGTAAATCTGTAAAAGGATATACACAAATTTGCTTCTGGCAGGGCAGATTTTGGCATTGTTTGAATAGTCCTGTGATGGCTGGCTGAACCAACTCCTCTGTGTATAGTAGAAGACTGACTCAGAAATAAGCACCAACCAGAACATTTTGTCAGGTAACTTACATCTAGATTATGCACCCCAAAAGTAGCTTCTCTTTAAGCATACCTTACTTACAGTCTTTCTGATTATTTTTAGTTCATATGGAACTAATCTTCTCAGTCCTGTCAAATGCTTAAAATGCACTTTCTAGAGAAGCCCCTAGCAACTGGCTGTCCTAATCATAAGCCGTTGCCTCCAGTTCTTTGGGTGCTTCACTATGATACTGTGGAAATCATTGGTAAAAATATCAAAATAAACTGACAATTCTAAAGAAGCAGAATTTTAATTTGAGAATGTTAATTAGTAGCCACTCAGACCAGTGCCAGATATCAGTGCTACAAATAACATCATTTGTCAGTCAGCCAACACATTATTATTCTAGCTGGAATACTGTATGAAACAAAAGCCAACATTTGTCGTTCTTGAGGGAAGAAATGATGCCATATTTCCTAGGCACAATATTTAAAGGAATTTTGTAAATATGCATGGAGTTGAAAATGTCTAATACTCTTGGCTTTAGCTTCAACTAGCCACATGTTCTAGGACGTGTCTCCTGCCAGAGGGGAAAAGCTAAGATGTAAGATATTCTTATAAAGTCATGTTTCTCCCTTTCTTTCAACAAATTAGAATTCCAGGTCTAGCATACATTTTTCCCCCTACAAAGGTGAAATAGACAATAATGATAAAACAAGTAATATATCATCCTCAAGTGCAATAGCAAGGAAGTTTAAATGGAAAGGGACTTCTTTTCCTTTACTCTGTAAGTATCTTTACACAATGTTTAAGAAATTAATGAAAAAAAATCTGTTTGTGAAACATACGGATTCTATTACTAATGCACAAGAAAAATTGTTTTCCATTTCTCCAGCAAAAAAAGAAAACCAATCAAACTTAATATTCTTGATATTGCCAAGGTTCAAGGTGAGGGGGGAAACACTTTCAGGTCTCATGCATATGCTAGGTAGGATGTTAACAGGTAACTGGTTACCCAGTAAGCATCACCCTTAACAGTGATGCTTACTGGGTAACGATTATCCAGTATCCAAGGAGTGTGCTACTACGGGCAGAGGGCTGCTCCAGCCTGCTGGGCCCCTTAACAGGGCTGCTGGCTTTCATCCCATGTGGGCTGGGAGTTGGCAGACACATGCAGGGTCTCAAGTGGCAGCTCCAAACGGGACTGTGACCCTGTGTGGGCTGGGAGCTAAAAGCAGTGGCCCTGTGTGAGGCATCTAAATCATATACAGAGTATTTCAGCCTGTGTTGATCCCAGGAAATTAGAGATACAAGGTGAATGAGGTAACATTTTTATAGGGCCAACTTCTCTTGGCAAGTAACACAAGCTTTTGAGTATATACTGAGTTCTTCTTCAGAACCTATGTAACCTCAAAAGCTTGTCTTTCTTGCCTACAGAAGTTGGTCCAATAAAAATACATTAATTCACACACAGTTTGTCTTCTAATTTCCAAATAAAGTATAAAATAATAATTTGTATTACTCTGTATTTGCACCTATGCATTGCTTCAAGTTGATACCCAACCTGTAAGTATATATGCTCTGAAAGATTATTTACCTTAACATACATTTTAGAAATTATGGCTTCCTTTTTCCAGGAATTTCACAAATAAATCATTAGGTTGCTTGAATCCACTTTCCTTGTTGATTAACTATTCTCAGTCCTTTCTCTCATCTGAATACTAACAGAACTGAACACTGTACACTGAGACAATATAAATTATAGAATCACTGTACTGGCATGTATAGCAGTAATAAGCAATAGCATGATGAAAAACTAGAAACATAGTTATCTCATTATGTTCTCCCCCTCCTTCCTCCCCGTAGCAATATCCAATGCCATTTAATCTAAAGTGTATATTTGAAATAAAGCACTTTAAGCCAGAGCAAATCAATCACATATTACTAAAATGTGCTGCTTTTCAGAGATGATTAGAGGATACCTTGTTTCAAAATTACTGTTTTTGCTTTACCTCACAATGGAATAGTCACTCCCATAATTTTTCTCCACCCGTTTTGTTTTTCTACCCTACTCAGACAAATTTAAGTTTGTAAATAGATATCGACCAATTTAAAAGTGTTCTAGATATTTCCTTTTATTTTACCGCTTGAGCTCCATGGAGCATGCTCCAGGCAGTGCTGAAGGCTACTTGGGGGAGTTTAGCCCCAGCCGCACTCCTTCTGTCCAAGGCTCTTCTGGAGGGCACTTTCCTGCAAATGCACAAAGCCCCCCACTCACATTGTCCATGGGCCCGACAAGTCTGTCATTCACAACGGAAATTGGTAAGGGAATTTGACTTGATTAAAGGAATACATGCTAAGGATGTGAACAAAATGAAGGGTCTGGGCTTTCAAAGGTTTTCAAGTTTAACTATGGATTCTCCACAATAGCTCCTTAATGACTCAGTTTTGTGATAAGGGATTGTGTATTCCCTATTATAAAAATAATGTCCAATGTATATTAAAAATGTGCCATGTTAGCTATTTTCAAGAACATATGTTGAATATGTGAAACAGATGTTCTGGCTAGAATGGCTGGGGTATAGCTGGAAAAGCTGTCAACACTAACATTTTAAGGATATTTTTTCAACACCTTATTTAAACATGTGTAATCCAGTCATAGGAGCCAGCTCAATTGTACTATCCACAATGATTTGCAGGACTGGTTCTTGGAAATAGTGTCTCAACCACCAACTATATGGTCATAATATGCTGTAATTCTAAATGCAATCTTGGGTGCAGGAGATTATGGATTTTGTACTCATAATGCACAGCAAATTCTATATCTAATCCATGGAAAATAAAGAAGGGCTTAAGAACATGAACCATGTGTAACCAATGAAATTTTGAAAACAGTCTAGTATAAGATCAAGCCACTCTTCCCAATGGAGTGCAATATTAAAACAAAACCAAAAAAAACCCCACTCCTAACAAGAGCAAATTATATGTCAAAATCTCCCATGGTTTATTCTGTACCAAATTACCACCTGCCCTCAAGCAGAAGCTGGATGCTACAGATATTCCTCTTGACAACTTCCCCAGCACACTTGTAGGTTGTCTATACAAATATTGAAAATTTTGTGAAGTCGATTTCATGTAATTTAGATGAATACACTAAGACCAATAATGTACTTTTACAATGTTATGAATTTTCAAATCCTGTTTATTAAAATGCCAATTTCTGAGTTTACCTGAGCTGTGAGAATTTCTAATCCACTTCAAAATCTACGGGGCCTTGCTACACAGTTTAGCAAAGTTTCATGTTTACTACAGAGTATAGTGTCTCTCAAATATTCTTCTGGTATGCCACAATCTCAACAACACAGAAATAAACCCCATGTATAATATATAAAGAGGAAGACAGTGACACAGTTACAAGACTAAGAAAATATTGTTTTCCTCAAAACTTAACATTCAAAATCATTGGAAGGGAGGAAGAAAGCGAGAAGCAAAGTATAGATAAAGTTTTTCCCCCTAGACCTCTAGAATAAGCTAAGTAGCCAACATCATCCAATAAGCGAAGTAAATTTGTCTAAAATCCTCAAGCAAACTAGATGAAAGGGAGTTATAGTTATTAAATCAATTCACCATTTTGGCTAGGAACTGACAATCTTAAATTTACCTATGGCAACTTAAAGGAAATTCATTTTTGTTAGGAAAAAAAAAGTTTCCCACCCACAAAAGGTCAAAAAATCCTCTACCATTCCAGCAGATATTTGTTAAATAAATAAATAAATATCTTCCTTGCTAACGTGATGTAACAGGAGAGTTTGGAGAGGGAGTTCTCCAGGTAAAAGAGGAGTAAAAACGGGACCCTTGTGGTAAGTGGCTGTCTGAAGTGTGTGTTTGTGTGTGGGGGAGTTATTTGCTGTGTCTGTTTGGTTTGTTTGTTTGATTGTTTGTTTGAAGGAGCTTCTAAAAGGTTTGAAACCTAGAAGCCTCCGTTAATTGGCTGAGCCTCAGTCAGGGGGAGGGGCTACCAGAGCTATATAAGCCGGTGACTCAGCGACCAGGGAGCTTGCAAACAGGAACAGCTAACAGGAGAGTTTGGAGAGGGAGTTTAGAGGGGGAGGTTAGAGGGCACTACTGACTTCGGACCGTTTTAAAAACATAACTCTTAAAATCTATATTCCAGAGGTTTAAAGAGAATCCCAGTTTACACTTAAACTTATTCATTAGAAAAATGGAGACAGAAGCCCAGCAGCAGAGTGGGGCTATCCTGTTTATTGCGTCGAGTTTAATATGTATGATTACCTGCCCTGTGGGCGGGTGGCGTATGTGTGCACCTGTTGCAAGAAGCTCCTGACCCTCAGAGACCGAGTTCGGGCTTTGGAGGCCAATGTGGCTAAACTGGAGGAGCTAAGGGAGGCAGAGAGCTATGTTGATGAGACTTTCCGGGACACTGTAGTACTGTCCCACCTCCAGTCTGAGAGCCCCAGTTCTCTTAAGGAGGATGAAAGTCTCAAGGGAACACAGCATTCAATGGGAGCAGAGGGAAATAATCCCGTAGTTGGGACCCTCCTCCCAGAGGATGTTGCGGTACCCTCTCGCACTAAGGATACCTCTGAGGGGGAGGGAGTGAAAGTTAGGAAGAGGCAGGTATTAGTAGTGGGTGATTCGATTGTTAGAAACATAGATAGTTGGGTTTGTGAGGACCGGGAGAACCGTATGGTCACTTGCCTGCCTGGTGCGAAGGTTGCGGATCTCTTGAGGCATCTAGACAGACTTATGTGTAGTGCTGGGGAGGAGCTGGTGGTCGTGGTACATGTTGGTACCAATGACATAGGGAAGGGTAGGAGAGATGTCCTGGAGGCTAAATTTAGGCTGCTAGGAAAGAGACTGAAATCCAGGACCTCTATGGTGGCATTCTCGGAAATGCTTCCAGTTCCATGCGCAGGGCCAGGTAGGCAGGCAGAGCTTCAGTAGTCTCAATGCGTGGATGAGACGATGGTGTAGGGAAGAGGGGTTTAGATTTATTAGTAACTGGGGACACTTCTGGGAGAGGGGGAGCCTATACAGGAAGGATGGGCTCCACCTAAACCAGGGTGGAACCAGACTGCTGGCACTAAACATTAAAAAGGCCATAGAGCAGTTTTTAAACTAAGAGATGGGGGAAAGCCGATTGGTGCGGAGATGCACGTAAATCGGAGGGAGACTTCTCTTAGAGGAGAATCCATTGATAGAGATTCTCTAAGCTGTAGTCAGAAAGAGAGGAGGGGAGAGGACAAACCATGGGCCAGAGCAGACAAACAACCACATTCTAAGGAATCCAATGCATCAGGGAAGGACAGACAAATAAGCAGTGGCAAATTTTTAAAGTGCTTCTAAACAAATCCTAGGAGTCTGACTAATAAGATGGGTGAACTGGAGTACCTTGTATTAAATGAGGAGACAGACATAATAAGCATCACTGAAACCTGGTGGAATGAGGAAAATCTGTGGGACACAATCATACCGGGATATAAAATATATAGAAAGGATAGAGCAGGCCGGGTGGGTGGCGGAGTGGCACTGTATGTGAAAGATAATGTAGAATCAAATGAAATAAAAATATTAAATGAATCAACACATTCCATAGAATCGCTATGGATAATAATTCCATGCTCCAATAATAAGAAATTAGCAGTAGGGATATATTACCAACCACCTGACCAGGACAGCAATACTGACATTGAAATGCTAAGGTAGATTAGAGAGGCTACTAAAATAGAGAACTCTATAATAATGGTGGATTTTAATTACCCCCATATTGACTGGATACATGTCACCTCAGGAAGATAAGCAGAGATAAAATTTCTCAATGGCTTAAATGACTGCTTCTTGGAGCAGCTGGTGCAGGAACCCACAAGGGGAGAGGCAATTCTCGATTTAGTCCCGAGTGGAGTGCAGGATCAGGTCCAGGAAATAACCGTTACAGGACCGCTTGGGAATAGTGACCATAATATAATAACATTCAACATTCCTGTGGTGGGAAGAACACCTCAGCAGTCCAGCACCCTGACATTTAATTTCTAAAAGGGGAATTACACAAAAATGAGGAGGCTAGTTAAACAGAAATTAAAAGGCACAGTGACTAGAGCCAAATCCCTGAAAGCTGCATGGAAACTTTTTAAAGACACCATAATAGAGGCCCATCTTAAATGTATACCCCAAATTAAAAAACATAGCAAGAGACCTAAAACAGTGTCATCATGGCTTAACCGCCATGTAAAAGAAGCAGTGAGGGACAAAAAGGTATCTTTTAAGAATTGGAAGTCCAATCCTAGTGAGATAAATAGAAAGGAACATAAACACTGTCAAATCAAGTGTAAAAATGTAATAAGAAAAGCAAAAAAAGATTTTGAGGAACAGCTAGCCAAAAACTCAAAAGGAAATAACAAAATGTTTTTAAGTACATTAGAAGCAGGAAGCCTGCTAAAAAACCTGTGGGTCCCCTAGTGATCGAGCTATAAAAGGAGCAATCACGGACGAAAAAGCCATTGCGGAGAAACTAAATGATTTCTTTGCTTCAGTATTCACGGACAGCTGAGGACGTTGGGGAGATTCCCGAATCTGCACCGTCCTTTGTGGGTGATGAATCTGAGGAACTGTCCCGGATTGAAGTGTCATTAGAGGAGGTTTTGGAACAAATAGAAAAACTTAGTGTTAACAAATCTCCGGGACCGGATGGCATTCATCCAAGGGTTCTAAAAGAACTCAAATGGGAAATTGCTGAGCTATTATCTGTGGTTTGTAACCCATCCTTTAAATCGGCTTTTGTACCTAATGACCGGAAGGTAGCCAACGTGACACCAATATTTAAAAAGGGCTCTAGAGGCAATCCTGGCAATTACAGACCGGTAAGTCTAACTTCAGTACTGGGCAAATTAGTCAAAACAATAGTAAAGAATAAAATTGTGAAGCATGTAGAAGAACGTAATTTGTTGGACAAAAGTCAACATGGTTTCTGTAAAGGGAAATCCTGTCTTACTAATCTATTAGAGTTCTTTGAAGGGGTTAACAAGCATGCGGATAAGAGGGATCCAGTAGATATCGTATACTTGGATTTTCAGAAAGCCTTTGACAAGGTCCCTCACCAAAGGCTCTTGTGTAAATTACATGGCCATGGGGTAAGAGGGAAGTTCCTTTCTTGGATTGCGAACTGGTTAAAAGACAGGAAACAAAGGGTAGGAATAAATGGTAAATTTTCAGATTGGAGAGGGGTAGAGAGGGGTAACTAGTGGTGTACCCCAAGGGTCAGTCTTGGGACCAATCCTTTTCAACTTATTCATAAATCATCTGGAGAAAGGGGTAAGCAGTGAGGTAGTAAAGTTTGCGGATGATACCAAACTGTTTAGGATAGTCAAGACAGAAGCAGACTGTGAGGGACTCCAAGAAGATCTCACCAAACTCAGTGATTGGGCAGCAAAATGGCAAATGAAATTTAATGTGGATAAGTGTAAAGTAATGCACATTGGGAAAAATAACCCCAACTATATGTACAGTATGATGGGGGCTAATTTGGCTACGACAAATCAGGAAAGGGATCTTGGCGTTATCGTGGACAGTTCTCTGAAAACTTCCACGCAGTGTGCAGCGGCGGTCAAAAAGGCAAATAGGTTGCTAGGAATTATTAGGAAAGGAATAAAAAATAAGACACAGAATATCTTACTGCCCCTGTATAAAACTATGGTACACCCACATCTTGAACACTGTGTACAGATGTGGTCTCCTCACCTCAAAAAAGATATTTTGGCCTTGGAAATGGTTCAGAAAAGGGCAACTAAAATGATTAGGGGTTTGGAACGGGTCCCATATGAGGAGAGGTTAAAGCGACTGGGACTTTTCAGTTTAGAGAAGAGGAGACTGAGGGGGGATATGATAGAGGTATATAATATCATGAGTGGTGTGGAGAGGGCCGATAAAGAAAAGTTCCCCAAATAGAAGAACTAGAGGACACCAAATGAAATTAATGGGTAGCAGGTTTAAAACGAAAAAAAGAAAGTTCTTCTTCACACAGCATGTAGTCAACATGTGGAACTCCTTGCCAGAGGAGGCTGTGAAGGCTAGGACTATAATAGAGTTTAAAGAGAAGCTAGATAATTTCATGGATGTTAGGTCCATAAAAGGCTATTAACCAGGGGATAAAATGGTGTCCTTGGCCTCTGTTTTTCCAGAGGCTGGAGAGAGATGGCAGGAGACAAATCGCTCGATCATTGTCTTCGGTCCACCCTCTCTGGGGCACCTGGTGCTGGCCACTGTCGGTAGACAGGAACTGGGCTAGAAGGACTTTTGGTCTGACCCAGTACGGCCGTTCTTATGTTCTTATGTATTAATGCACAAACCATGTTCATGCTTAGTCTCAGCCATGAAATAGTTACATTAAAAAATGAAATCTATTAAAAGCAATACAACTATATTAATGCAACATAAAGGCTAAAATTTTAAAATAATAAAATCAAAGAAATCCAGTGTTAAGGTTTCCATGGTTCATATATATTACATCAACATGTCATGATATAACCAGTTGTAAAACCAAATATATATTTGGAAAATACTGTGAATGTTACATTCCAGTGGTGCTACTTTATTGAAATGATATAGATAAACCAACATCAAGATAAGATGTTTGGTTTCTTATGAATTTTTCTTATAAAACCATGTTTTCCTACAAAATTATCATATATAAGTTAGAAACAAATATGAGATTTAAAAATAATAAATGGCTAGTTCATGTACTGACAGTACTATGGCACAGTTTGTGATAAGTGACTCTCCAACTGTGATGAGGTGTTCTCTAGGAAAAACAGCAGCAGCAAAAATGCCCTTTGTGTATTCCTAGCACGTCCTACCTCACTAAAAATCTCCAGTCATAACTGACCAAAGGTTTAACTGAAAAATCAGGTCATTAAAACTCAGAGCTAAGTCTAAGTACATACACTACATTTCTTAGAGGAAACAAAGCATAACGGGTGCACCACGAAATTTCTCAATCCACATTCATGCTTATTCTTCACAATCTTTTTTCTGTTTTGTTTGACTCTGTTCACTACCAAAGAAACAGAACAGATCAAATCTCAAGAAACCATCTCTCCAGGTCTCCCTACATATAGTGTGAAACACACTATTAGAACCCAGGGTGGTTATCTAAGGGCAACAGCCAACTGTCCAAATATAGATTCCCATGGTAAACAAAAAAATAGCTAGAAACAAGACACATACTACAACAGCATCCAGAAATGCATCCATCCAAACAAGCATAATCCACTGCACAACAATGCCACTGCCAAACACCCGAATTTTTCATATGTATATTAAATTTTCATTTGATCACGAAACACACTAAACACCAAGTCCTAAATAGTCAAACAACTGATTCTCAATTGGTTTGAGTATTTACCTAATATATGTCATGCCCCTCTCTTGCCCCCTAATTTCTACAGGAGATAAAAGTCAAGTAATAGAGGAGATTAGTCCTGAAAGAAATAATGTTCTAGTTTTCTTCAAGTTTTTTCTTGTCACAGCCAACACTATATGCCATCTACTTAGACATTCATACGGGGGCTCATCACAATTATCCAGGTGTCATACATGAAAGTCATCAATGCAAATCAAAAGAATATATCTCCCTATTCACTAACCAAAAATATAGCTTGTCATCAGTAACGTCCCCTCAAAACCTGACCAAATTTAAGATGTCAAAATTCAAGGTTAGCTGGACATCAAGCAGAAATAATTATCAAACACGCTGACCCTACACTAAAAATACCTGTTGCTAACACTGATAAGGGTTAGACTTTGAACCACAGCAGATTTTAAATCATGTAACGCAGGGGTGTCCAAACTTTTTTCAAAGAGGGCCAGATTTGATGAAGTGAACATGCGTGAGGGCCGACCATTTTGCCTGACATTCTTTGAACCATTAAAATTAAATGCAAATTAACTATTTTATGCAAAGTTTATTGCAAACGGCATACTTTTCATTTCGTCACATGGATGACAAATCTAAACAGGTGTTAAATCACTCTGCCTTTCATATCTGAAGGCCAGATGAAAAAAAAAATCCAGGAAGCTGAAATATATGTCAGGAACATTGTAAAGTACATTACATATTATTGGTAATAAAGGTTTTCTGTCAACTTTTAAGTTAAAAAAATATGAACAGGAACATAACACCAAGTATACATGTTGTGTCCAAATATATTTATAACTGATTTAGACCAACTGACATTAACTGAGATTTTACAATGTATTCATCTCAATACATACAGATTCGTTGGGGGCCATTAAAGATAGATATTGCCAAATTACCTGGGGGGCCATATTAAACCGGAACACGGGCCGCAATTGGCCCACGGGCCAGACTGTGGACATGCCTGATGTAACGTAAAGGGGGGCAATCTGTCTGATAATTGTAACATAGGAACATTTAAGATTTAATTTTTTCAACAACTTAAATTGTTTATTAAACACTAGTGTAGGATATTACTTACGGTGAATTATTTAGTTTTTGTAAGCTTTTCTTAGGTTGTAATTTACTTTATAGTATGTTATTAACCTTAAATTGACTGACACACTCACATACACAAGAAAGAAACATGTAAAGCAAAGAAAAGTCAAGAAAATAAGCTTTAGAAATTCTTTCCTTCCAGGTAAAGCTACTAGTCTTAATAAACCATAGTACTGTAGCAGAATCTAAATACATTGCTTAATCTATCTTTAATTTATCATTTTGAACTTATAAAAATGACAATACTTTCTTCAAGTCCTATGACAAATTCAACTAAAAGCATTCTTCTGTTTAATTAAATTGGTTTCAACCAATTCTCCTTCAGATACAACACTGCATATATGTGCAACCTGAACTGGGAGAAACAAGTAGTCAATGATAGAAATCCCAGTGTTTGTTTCATTTTTTATTCTAGTGCTTATTGCTTACCACTCCAATGCATTGCTATGTGTCTCTCTGTGAGTGGCTAAGCACTGTAATATCTTAATTAAAAATAAATAAATGTGGTGCTGTCACTGTTGCTTATGCTGGGGCTTTTTGAATTCAAGTGTACTGTTTCCTCTGCTTTGTTATGATTTTCATTGGGGAGGGAGGAAGCACTCAGATATTGAGAAAAACTGAAGTGCTAATTAAACTGTTGTGGAACAATATTATCATCTTTAGTTTTTCACTGACAGTTTTAATACAGATTCAATTTTACAGGCTTTATAATCAGAATTCTCCGGGTCTCTCATTATTTCTCCTAATTCCTTGAACAAGTACATTCTCAGGGATCTTGAAAATGCAAAACACGGCCATACAAAAATAACATTTCACGAACTTTTATTAACAGCTTCACAAGCTGAAGGTGTTGGTGGGGAGAACCTGTCAGGACTCCTGTAGTGATAATGTACTTGTGTGTATAAAATAATAACTCACTATAAAGTTAGTAGGTACTACTTTGAAATGAATAAAAAAAAGTAATAAAGCTTTGGAATGTGAAGCTTAAATATGCCGGGCCACTTTTTATAATTTAGATTAAAAGGTGGGGAAGATAATTACCACAATAATACTATCGCCGTTCCCAATTAACTTGTCAGTTAGAAGAGGAGTTACTCACCATATACTGCAACTGATATTCTTCAAGATGAGTGTCCCTGTGGGTGCTACACTGTAGATTCAAGGTAAGTCCCTGTACTTTCAATTGGAGATGGACAGCAGTTTCCCTACAGGTCTCTCTCATGGCCAGTGAGCTATCAGAGCAGTATATCAGTGAATTCAGGCTAGGTTTCTGATATTTCCTCTAGAGTCCAGGAAATATATGAGCTTGTCCATAGATGGAGCTGGTGGAGGTAACAACCTCCTGAGGTGCGAGGGACAATCGCTCGGTCATAGGCAAGGCACAGGGAGTGAGGTCCTGTACTGGCTGAGCAGACTCTCATAGAGCCAGCGGACCTTGGGGAAGGGGAGGGGGGTCCTCCTGTAATAGTCCCACCGACTGTTGTCTGGCCAATGTCTGGGGAAGGGCATTGGCAGTCCCATCCCGGGGTGATCATACCACTCTGGAACAAGTATCTTGCCATAGTATATCCCACACTGGCAGGCATCAATCCAGGGAGCAACATTGTGGATCTTTCTGACCTCATCACCCTCTGCCTCACTGGAGAGACTAGATGGGGCAGGACAGAACTGGAAATAAGTGTCAAGTGATGTGGAGATTTCTCAGTGTTCAGTAGTGGAGACTCAGGGGCACAAGGAACAGCTAAAGTCTCCCTGGTGGAAAAACTGGGGCAATGCAACGACTATGCAGAGGGGTGAATCACGCAGGCTGAAGCCGCTGTTCCATGTGCTGAGGTGGCATATGAGCTTGGGGTGCCCTGTGTGTTCCCCGTGCTGGGTTGGCGCCATGGGTGTCAGCACACCACATAGTGGTGCTATGGAGCACAAAGATGGCGTTGTCAGGAACCGAGGAACCGTCAGCACGGGTTCCATGTGGCACCGTCAGCACCGTACTGAGAAGGGTCACCATGGGAGGCAGATTAAAGGCAGGCAACTGACAGCCAAGACTGTCGGTGCTGGAGGTGCCTGCAGGTGCACACGTGCTGAGCCATGGAGCAGCTAGAACTCGGGCAGCAGCATTTGTCTGAAAAGAACATTTGCCAGATGATCACCCCATGAAGAGCGAGGAAGCCAACCTCTTTTTTGGTGGATTTTTGTCTTTTAAATATTCTAAGTGGGACTAACTATAATTGTGAAGCGAAAATTTAGTCAATAAAGATGAGGAAGCAGAGCTGCTGACCTTTGTCTCTAGACGGGAACGGCAGAAAAGGAATGGAGAAGCCCAGACCACGCACATGCTGTTAAAGCTCTGACTGCTAATGAGGCATGCACAGCGCATGCACTGCCTTCTATCAAACTCTCTGATGCACCTTGACTTGCAGTGGAGCAACCATAGGAACATATCTCCTAAAGGAAAATTCTTATTAACCCCCATTAATCAGCTGTTAAAATTAATTCAAAGTGAAAATTAATTCAAAGGCAGAGAATTCATAACCCAGGTGGCCCTCCAGTTGTCCACCATGAACCTTGGAAATCATCTTAATTTCTCTGAATTATAAAAAGTTTTAGAAAAATATTTTAAATAAATTTTTCTAGACTTCTTTTCCTCTAAAACCTAGCGGGTCAAACGAAGCCTTCATTTGCACACGTGCACCTGAGGGTACAAGTTGATAGTTTTACTCTTTAATACTTTGTAAAGTCATCTATACATTTAAAAAAATGAAATATTGCAAGCATTTAAGGTCTAATACAATGCTTATTGATGTAAATGGCAAAATGTCCATTTACTTTATTAACAGCAGGATCAGACTGTTAACTGACAGTATTGAATGCAAGATATTTTAATCAAGGTATTTTAATTTTGTTTAAAAAATACTTATTTACTCAGCAACGAGTTAAATATTTATTAACTCATATTGACTCATATTGCATGTTACAGTTACTTTGGTAGATTTCAGCAATAGTGATGGGGTAAACTAGCTAGATTTCACATGCTTAAGAGATTATCAAATTGGTAGTGTCAACATAATCAACTGTTTTTTTTATGGGCTAAACAGCAACACTTAAATATAGATTTCTTGGACAGAAGAGGACTAGGCATTCTCTGTGTACAGCTCTTGGCTGTGGAGTTTATGTTCTCTTCAGTAATTTAAATGAGGCTAAGTTTTACCTCCTAGGCACAATGTAGTGAAGGACACATCTCTTTATTTTCCTTTTCCATTACACTTTGTGGCATGCTTTGGTCACCAATTAGATTGCTTATCATTTTTTTTATTATAGTGTTTTTAAAATTAGTGAGTATTGCTCTGGTTGAGAATAAGGAGAGTCTCATTCTTTCTCCTCCAACTAGCCTTTAGTCAGGATTTCTTCCCCTCACTATTCAAGGCAAACAGGTTTAGTGATATTGTTCTTAGAGGCTCTTTAGAAAGGGTATCAATCTGTAAAATCCCTGGCATATAAGGTATCTAAATCTCAGAAGAACTAGATTTCTATCACATTTTCTTAAATACATTTCTTCTTCTGTCACTGATTGATAACTGGACTTTTCTTTGTAGAAGTTCGATTGTTCTTTTTTCCTCTAAAATTTTGTGGAGTGTTGCAATATGAGTACAGCAGAATAATAAACACTCACTCAATAAAACAGCTAGACTCAAACTGCAAAATTCATCAACAGAACTACAGATTCAAAACAAAGCTAAATCTTTCTACTAGAAGGGTTACTACTCTCTCTGGGACTGATACATACATTTTACACAGACATGAACTAGTGAGAACAGATCGATTAAGGTTGTCTACTCTAATACATGCCTCATAGATCCTAAACAGAACAAGTGGGGAAAGAGCAGAGCAATAAAAGATTGCCCCAACAACAGCAGTGCTCTTATTAAAACTTTTATGCTACAGATCCCTAAAATCCCCACTCTCTATGGGTGAAGTATACCACTCCAGCACATACATACATTTGTGGTACTCCTTCTCTTGGAATACTCTGTCCTGTTCTAGTTATCTAAACTAAAAGATGAAGCAGAAATTCAGAGAGGAGATACAAAAATATTATAGTCATGGAGAGACTCCTTGTATGAAGAGATTGAAAAGAGCTGAGACAGTGAAGAAAACACATCTTTATACCAATGTTTATTACAAGTTAAATGAAAAAATATGTTTAAACTCACAACTCAATGACCGACTGATACTCTTTGAAAGGCAGCACATTTAAAATTGATAAAATGAAATACAACACATAAGTAGCCCATTGAACATATTATGGCTAGATGTTATGTTCAAGATTATTAAATGATTCAAAATAAGATTAGACTTTTATGTAGCTAATGAGAGCATTAACAATTACCATTGGTCTGGGTTTAAAAAGAGAACAACAGAATAGATATGCACATTTGTGTTTCAGGCAGTAACCAGTCTTCCAAAGTTAAAAAGAAAATCCATTATGGGTTAGGGATGCTAATTAACATGTATTTGTGTAAAGGTGTAACTATTGGAATTTTTAGTGGTTGCACACGGAGTGGGAGGGGCAGGAGGGAGCCACTGCTCATAGGAAGCCCGCTTTTAAGCCAGCTCACCACAGGCATGGCTCCCGCCTCTGGTAAAGAGGCAGCAGTGTGGAGGAGAGAGGGTGGCTCTGCGGGAACCAATGTGCATGGGGAGCTGGCTTGAACGCCTCTTCCTCTGTGTACCCACTCCCGCCTTTCCTCTCCCTCCCCCGTCCCAAGGACTTTTTAGGGAAATGTAAGGACTAAAGACTCTTTATTATTGTGATGGACTCCATCTTGAAAATACAGACTCCATTTTGTCTTTGGGACTGCTGAAGAAGTAAACAGAACTGGTTCTAACTGGATTTTCCCGCCAAGGATATTATTTACCTCAGATGTGCACTACGCTGCACAGGGCATGGGACATTTTGCAAATGGCACGGAGACAGTGAACTCAGCGCCCTTGCTGCTTTTCCCGTGCAAGGAACAATATAAGGACTGTCGGTCTGATGGGTAAGGCTGCTCCTGCTGAACACCCGTCTGCTGCTTGTTGGTTGTGCATCTGACAACATATGTAAGGTTCTGCTCTTTCTTCGTGGCGAAGGCTCGGAGCAAGGCCTACAGATCCAGCAGCAGTAAAGAAGCTGCCTGAGTGATAGGGATCTTTGAACCACTGTGGGTACCTCCCTTCACAGCCTCCACTGAAGGGTGTGGGGACTTGTGTTTAGGGGACACTAAGCAGGGTTCTCTGATTCCTTCAACTTATCCCGGATCCTGATCCTTGTGGTGAAGCCCTCTGCGATATAAAGGAATCTGTGGTTGGCCCGGAGCCCTGAATAACATCTCTGTAGGATCACCTAGTGTTCCTCCCAGCCAGCAGATTCCCTGCTGAATGGTAGAAGGTCCTAGGCTGCTTGCATCTCTCCCTCCGTCTGCTAAGGGTCATCTTCCCTCTAAGCCAGACAGATACCTGTAAAGTATTTTAACTTACCTTACTGTATTGGGGAATACTTTACTATCTTCTTCTCTCTTCTGGTTCAAGGGTGTGGGGTTGGTTTACTGTTTACTGATTGTAGTAGGGTTAATTTGTTCTGTGTTACCATATGCTGTGTACTGTTCAAATTCTTTAATAGACTGTTTAAATTTATATTTGAGTTGTGTTTTTATTGGGGGCCATAGAAATCCACTGGTGACAGATACAGTTGTCAGGGAACCTGTGCTTCTGGTGTCAGGAACAAAAATCATAAGCTCAGATCCTAGTTTAAACTCAATTTTATTATTGATACTGAGTTCCTGGGTAACAGAATTGGCGACCCACAGCAGGACCTGACAAGGATTTTTGGCCTTGTTCAGGTCTGGGGCCCAGTTGAAACTTTTATGAACTGTGCCATACACAGCATATGATTTTAAGCACACCAGTTTACTGATGGCCTAATGGCTTGGGGACGGAGAGTCTTTCCCGGGTCCGAGATTTTTTTTAACACCCTCTGTGTGAAATCCGGTAGTGAGCAGTGTTGGTGAGCCTGGGGACACCCGACCACCACGCTAGCCATCTGGTAATGGGCGGTATATTGTCCCCTGTCTTACCTGTTCTCCCTATTTGCTTCCCCAGCCTATGCTGGAACAGCAGCTTAGGCTTCAGCCAAGCCACCCTGAGCAAGCCTGCTGAGAGGCTGCCAGAGGCTTTTGTGTGCTGTCTCCTTCTAAGCTGTGCCTTCCCTATTCTGAAGCCTAGGGTAGTCTGGTGCCCAGCTAACCCAGTGCCAAGCAGGCCTCCAAGGATAAACTACGCTGCACAATAAAAATTCTTTGGTGTCAGGAACAAAATCAAAATCAAGATCAGATCCTAGTTTAAATTCCATCAATTTCATTGTCATTACTGAGTTCCTGGGTAACACCCTCTCTCCGAGCTATGAGAGGTGACTCTGCAGGAGCTGGTGATCACGGAGAGCCGGCTTAAAAGCTGGCTTCCTACGGGCATTAGCTCCCACATCCCCTCCCCTGATACAGAGGCAGAAAGGGGGTTGGGAGTGCGTGTAGTGAAGATTAGCCCATCAGTCATGGTTTATCGGTTAATCATGTAAATGACTACATTGCCCTATTATGGGCAAACTATTAAATAATCGTCAGCTGAGCTTTCTAGCACCTCTCTTTCAAACATGAAATATTAGCCACTCTAAAACAGTGTTCTGGATTATGGTAAATGGAATACTGGTTTGATCCAGGGTGGAGTTATTCCTGTTTGCACATGAAACATGACTTCAGGATGTTCGATGGAAATCAACATCCTTCCCTGTGGTAGACAAGTCCTGGGCTGTAACACATTCCCTTCACAGATGCTATGTTGGAGGTTCCCAATCATACAAAAGTACGTGCACTGCTTGTATTTTGATGGCGGCCTCTTTCTTTTCTTTAAAATAATGGTTTAAATGGTCACCAAAATACAATGCAATCCAAAACCAGAAATCCCATGAATTTAAAACAATAGTTTATTACTACTAGCAGCTTCTCAATGAAACATTTCTTCTTTCTGAACTCTTTTCCATCATCCCAGTTGTTCCTTGACCACTCCTTTGTCAAAGCTCCTATGACTCCTTTCATAATTCCGTGGACATCTGGGTCTTCCCAGTTACATTTCACAAAAGAGTCAGCAAGTAGCTTTCCTTTAACTAGGAATCTAGCTCAGTTATGACATCAGACAAAATTTTCCATCAGAGAGCATCTCTCTCAGAGTAAGACTCACTTCATCTAGAAGATTGTTAACCTTCATCCATGTACAGAATTGGAGCTTAAGTTTTGAATACTTTTTCTACGCAATCATTCATTTTTACCATAAACATGGTGATTAAGTGTATTCTTTTCCACCACAAGCAAAATATGTCTCATTGGTATTAAAGGACCAAATTCCAGCCCCGCCCGCCCACCCACCCACACACACACACACAGTTCTCAATGACAGACTGTCTAAGCTTAGAACTGAGACTGTTTTCAGATGCCATTCTTGATCTACATGCAAAACCAAAGGAGAACTTTTCAAGTAAAAAATGTGGTGGCGCTGTGGTGTGTTGTTTTCAAAGAATTCTTGTCCAGAGGAATTACAGCTGCCAGTAATAAATAATAAAAGACCACATGAGTTGTTATGTACAGTATATATTTCTGCTCAAGTTGGCTTTTCTCCTCAGCATGAATTCTAGAACTGGGGTGCTGAACTCTCCCCAATAATAAAGCTAGAATAAGCACTTCTACAGTTTGGGCATTCTTAATAACCACCTAGTCTATAAAGATGTGTCATGGTACATGAGGTGTGTTGTCTGTCCTACTGCTCTCAAGGCCAAAGTGTGCTCTAGAGCTTACTTTGTGTGGATTTGAGCTAGTGATTAACCTCTCTCTGCCTCAGTTTGACCAGCTGACAAAATGTGATAAGAATCTGTAATCCACAAGTGTTTTAATTATTACTGAATTTATAAGTGTGAATGAATGTAATGCATTGCTCTACCAGTAGTAAACTCACAGCCACTGCCTTTCACCTGTGTGTTGGGAATGAGATGCAGTGTAACTGCACAATGAGCTATTGAATGGAGCCAGAGCAATGGATTGAATTCTCATTATATGTTTTGCAAGACTATCAATTCTGCAAGTATTAAATCTAAATTGTTACAATTACTTCACTTCACTATAAACATAAAATTACTAAGAAACATGAACGAATATGAACACAAGAATAATCAAGTGAATATAATTCATCCTACAGTGCTAAAATGCAACAGTTTCATGGCAACAGCCCCTTCATTACCTATCTGTGGTCCATCAAGGACACCCACTTTAGGATGCTAGTTCCCAGTCATTATCTCTCATAGGCAGACTCTTGTGTGTTTCCCTCTCCTGACCAAGGATTTTTCAGACTGCAGAGCTCCCTACCTTACACTTTTATATCCCCAGCAAGCCAGGCTACCTAACTAGACCAGTGCCAGCACTTCACTTTCTCTCCAAGAACTGTGACCAGCATGTTTCTCATAATTCCTTCCTTATTTACCACACAGTTCTTTCTATTTAAGTTTATTTATTTTTAAGTTGAAAGCACTGTGGAAAAAAACATGGAAAGTATATATATATATATATATATATATATATAAACACTATCAGAAATTACCTCCTTCTACTACTCATATGGCTTTTAGGTCCTTCAAAAACTAAGTTTTACCAGTGGTTAAAAGTTTATCCATCTCAGCTCTAGAACCAGACCAAAAGCTTAACATAAATGCTGGGCAATCAGCTGTTTCTTCCTACAGCTTGGGCCTTTGATGTTGGCCTTCTGTAGCAAATAACCAGGAGACAATGACCTTATTCTCAAGTTGTAGCTTCAGAAGTTTTGGATTCTCATAACCAGAGTTGAAGAGTTTGCTTAGGGTCTATACTTGTCCAAAACTCGACATTTTCACAATAGTCTTTTGAATTCCCAGATACTGCATCTGTCATATCTTGCCACTAGAGGGGTCACATTTGATCCCATTCCAGAATAAGACATAAACTTAATTCAATATCTCTTTGAAAGGCGCTGCAGGAATTGTCCTATCACAAAGGCAACCTTCACTTGAAAATGGTACAGATAATAAGCGCATGAAAACATCACTCACTTATTCTAATTATATTCAAAGGTTCACATAGAATATGGTGTATTACATCAATCTTAATGGCAAAGTGGATTCGTCAAGAACTTGAATAACTTTGTATTCTTATGGTGGTTTTTTTTTTCCTTTGGGGGAAAAAAAAAAGAAAAGAGGAAAACAAGCCTGGTCTCCTCAGACTTTCACTATCCACATAAATATTAAAAGACTCCATCAGATCATATATCATGTTACAAAGGTGGAACTAAAGCTGGTTAACTTTGTCCACATTTTCTGCTACAAAAAAGGTTAGATTATTAGGGTTTGGGTTTTTTTTAAAATATATATTATAGTGCTAGAACTCCATTCATGGACCTCATTGTGTTTGACACTGTAGAAATGCAGATAAAAAAGACAGTCCCTACCCTACAGGACTTTACAATCTAAGCATAAGACAAAAAAAGAAGAGATATAGACAGAAAGGGAGGCTACAAGAAACAATGAGTCAATATTAGTCAGCATAACAGGTGAGGTTACAGCTTCAACCAGAGCTGCTGCAATTTATAACAGTAGATGTCCAGGAGGGAGGGGGGAGTAACCAGAATAAATAAACATTTTAAACTGCTGACTACATGCTCTAATGTAAGGTGACCTAATAACAACCATAGGAAATTAACTCTTCTACATATGCACAAATAATTGCAAAATGAACAATAGCTTCTTTATGGTGTCACATCAAAATGCACACCACTGGAATGGAAATATGTCTAGGTGTGGAAAAAAATTATTTACTTGAAAATTAAATCCTTTGGCTTTCTTTGCTTTATTCTGCTAAAAAGGGGATGCTTACTTCTAATTTTATTTTATTTTCAATGGGAAAAGGTATACACTAGACACCAGACTGATGTCTCCAAATTATTATCTGAGAGTCAAACATCCCATAAATAGCTGAATTCTAGTTCCCATAACAAAAAATATATAAAAAAATTGCTTTACATGTGCAGATGTTAGCACTGTGAAACAAATATATTACACTCGTACATTTTTAGAAAGAGACATAGAAATACCTTCGTAATACCTGCATCTGTTTAGGCAATTTTAACTGACAGCTGTAATAGTCTGAGAAAATCCAACATTGCAAATTACATGTTATTCCTATAACAAAAGGAAGCTTTTCCCAACAACAATTTGAGAATTAGAAATCAGTAACACCATTGCTTTTTAATGCAAAGATTTACTTGACTGGAGAGTGAACAAACAGGTAAGATATTGGGGGACAAATGCACTTGATTTCCCAAGCTGCTAATGTAAACAGATATTCACTACTTATCAAAGTAAGCATCTTAGCCTAATCCAGCTTCTCTCAGGCCAGGTCTACGCTACACTCTGAAGGTCAGTTAAGGTATACAACTCTAGCTATGTAAACTATGTAACTAGAGTCTGCTCACCTTAAACCGAGCTCAGCGCTGAACTTTACAGTGGGAGGCAGATGGGAGCAAATGATTGCCGGGAGCACTTGTGCTAACCGAAGCTCCCCTTAGCATTCAGTCAGAGATGGCAAATGGAGATGTGGCATAACTTTAAGTAGGCCCTAAATAGGAGCTAAGAGTTTAACTGGTTAGCTGAATAACTGGTAACAAGAAACAGATAAGCATTAGCCCAATTCCGCCTTCTCCCAGGTCGCTGGCTGCAGAGCCCACAACATGGGGAAGCTGGCACCGCTGGACTGGGGCCTGCAGCTTGGAGGCGATGCGTGCCAGAATCCAGAGCCTGCTGGCTGCAGAGCTTACTGTGTGGGGCAGCCGGCTCCCCAGGAGTGGGTTGGAAGAGCCCACAGAGTGGGGTGGCAGCCAGCTCCCTGGGAGTAGAGCCAACAGCTAGTGCACACCATAGACTGCCGGCTGCAGAGCCTCAGCATGAGGCTACCTGTGTATCACCAGGTAAAATGGTTAACTGTGTAACCAATAGGATTTTTAACAGTTACTGTTTTTATAGATATTTCACATCCATACCCTGCCATGTGCCTTCATTTTTCTGTATGAAAGTACCAAATCCTTCAACACACACACAGTCTATTCAAATCAATTATACACTCAGGGGAACTGCTGTGGAAATTAAGGAATGGAATCCTCAAGATATAATCTGCCTTAACAGGCGCAACGAATGTGCTACTCCTACAGAAGGCTGAGAAGCAGGGGTGCATGCACCAGGCTGCTGTTTCTTACATGTGGGGGTTTGGCCATTCCACAATTGTACAAGTCATGTTACTCCTGCTCCCCTCATCCAAATCTGAGAGTTATTAAGGTTGGTTCCATATTACAAAGAATATATGGCAAATCGGGGCAACTGCTCTGGACCCCACAGGCAACACAATTGGCCAGCGTAGTTGGCTCTGGAAGAGACATATTCATCACTTCTGCTCTGACTCTTGCACCCAGATACTGACCACTTCTCATGAATTACTTACGAATCACTTGCCTGCCTAGATTTTTGTTCAAGATTCTGTTGGGTTTTTTAGTCTTATAGAGGAAAAGATCACCACCACTTGACATAATATATGGAATACAGAGTATTGATTTGCTTCCAATGGTTCTCATGTTATCAAAAGTTCAAACAGAAGTATTTAAATTCACGGATTAGCTGGTAAAAATCCATTCACCTCTCTACTATGTTATTAGGACAATATCTCCACTTGAACTTTGAGGGTATGACCATACTATGAAGACTGTAGCAGCACAGCTATGCTAGCCTAGACAAATAGCCTAGGGACAGGTTATCTGGACAGAAGGGAATTTCCTGTTCCTGTATTATGTTTGCTATGGTCGCTTCCATTTACAGAGCTGCATCTACAATGCAGATTAGGTTTTCATAGCTCCTCTTTCCCCCCATCCTTTGTAGCTAGGGCAATATAACTTTCAAGGACCAAGACCTTGATAACTTCAACCAAATTATGCCAAGATTAAATTTCATCCAATGGGTATCTCTAAGTTTTTGCTATCTAATAGTGTGAATATTCACAACCTGGAAGACTGACAGAACTAGGTATGAAACTTGTAGAGTATTAAAAAAATCTGTAGTTTAAAGAGGCAGAAAATCATTGTGTTCTTGAACCACTGTAGCCTCCTGAGAGAATAAACAAAATTGACTCACCAGAAAACATAATTGGCAGTGGAAACTGAGGTACTGCTGCACCCTCTGACTTGAAGTAGTTTCCATTACATACAGGATTTATAACTCGGCTCAATGACACTCAGCACCAACAAAAAACAGGACTATGTAGCACTTTAAAGACTAACAAGATGGTTTATTAGATGATGAGCTTTCGTGGGCCAGATCCACTTCCTCAGATCAAAGTGTGGAAGAAAATAGGCATGACCATATATACCAAAGGAATACAATCAAACAAAGTGAACACATATAAAAAGGACAAATCAAATTTCAGAACAGAGGGGGAAGGAGGGGGGAGGTAAATGTCTGTGAGCTAATCAGCACCAGTTCTCCCTCTAAGCTGCGGGGCAGCACACCTTCACAAGTGATTAATCAGCCCTCCCAGTCAGAGCCTCAGGGCTTGGTGCAGGAAGCTGACTGACTGGGTGGAGCAGATTACTCACCTCTGAAGCTGTGCTGCCCTGCAGCTGAGAGGGAAAACTGATCAGCACCCCCCAGTATAAAAATGTGTTCCAATGCTCCTGCACAAAGCAATTGCATAACCTCCTTATACCTTCAGGCTGAATCCTTTTCATGGTTTGATATATAACTGCATGGAAAACAGAATAGTGATAGAAATGTAGCCGTGTTAGTCTGGGGTAGCTGAAGCAAAATGCAGGACAATGTAGCACTTTAAAGACTAACAAGATGGTTTATTAGATGATGAGCTTTTGTGGGCCAGACCCACTATTTGATCTGAGGAAGTGGGTCTGGCCCATGAAAGCTCATCATCTAATAAACCATCTTGTTAGTCTTTAAAGTGCTACATTGTCCTGCATTTTGCTTCTGGAAAACAGAAGAATTTGATGCAGCCATCTTTTTTTCTTTGCTAAAATGTTTATTATATATACACACTTCTGAAACACATAATATACATTCTAGCTTAGAAATATCAGAAAAAAGTCCAGTTAAAACTGACAGAGTTCTACAAAAGACTGATGAAGATACTATGCATACATTTTTAGATAATTTAAAATACAAAACAGATAATGACTTTTTCATAAATTGTGGCGAAGAACAAAATGCAGATCATGTGGATTTTCTCTGCTGGAGAAAGTAAAAATACACACAAGAATGCTCATACTAGGTCAGGCCAAATGTCCATCTAGATCAGTATTCTTGTCTTCTGACAATGGTCAATGCCAAGTGCCTCAGAAAACATAACATGTACTCATCCAGTGATCCTGACCGTCATGCATTCCTGACAAACAGGCTAGAAACACCATTCCTATCCATCCGGGTCCTCAGAACATCCTTTGGCAAGGAGTTCCCCACATTGTGCACTATATGAAGAAATACTTCCTTTGCTTTATACCTGCTACCTTATTAATTTCATTTGGTGGCCCCTAGTTCTTTTGTTATGGGAGCAAGTATATAACTTTTCCTTATTTACCATTTCCATACCAGTCATGATTGTATAGACTCCCTCCTATAGTCTCTTCTTTTCTAACCTGAAAAATCCCAGTTTTAATAATCTCTCCTCACATGGTAGACATTCCAAACCCCTGATCATTTTCTTGTCCTTTTTTTTTTAAACCGTTTTCCAATGCCAAGCTATCTTTTTTGAGATAAGGTGACCACACACATCTGCACTTTGTAACTAACTACTTTTGGGCTGGCTTATCACAGAACAGTTAAAATATAAAATTAGAATCCGTGTAGAGTGAACCGCTTAAGACCACTCTATGTGAGGAACGTAAGACCTAATTAAATAAGGTTTTGAAGATTTGGGCTTTGTGCTGTAACTCAGCACAGAATTATAATCACTCTAAAAGCATAATTTTGAATTGCTTACAGTTTGCAGTGTTGTTACCATCATGAGTAGCCCTACAATCAATCCCTCTGAGGAAGTGAGTTGTAAGTCAACAGAAACTTATGCTGTAATACCCTAAGAAATTATTTTTGCAGAAACAGACCAACACAGCTACCTTTCCAAATACTGGTATGCAGTTTCTCTCACTTTCCTACTGTTCAAAGACAAGCAAAGAATTCTGGCTATCAAATGCGTACCATTAAGTCTTTAAAATAAAATCATCCAACTTAAAATAATTAGATATATACATTTTCTTTAAAAAAAAACCACTTTGTCCTTTTGCTAGACAAAAAGCTAAAGGAGCAAACAACCTACTGTACAGTTGTCAATGAACTACAGAAAACATTATTTTTATTTGTACAGCAGTAATATCTAAAAATCCCAATCATTGGAAGGACTCATAACTAAGAATTTGGGCTTGCATAAAAAGAGTTACATAGTTACAATCACCATACTCACCAAAACAAGAAGTCTGCTTATTCCTCAATACAATCTTCAGGTTTTTTTCACTAGAAGTGTTTAGGATTCTTCTATTATGCCCATGGATTTCAACAGGTAAAAGTTTTCCTGAAATCCAACATTCCAAAAGAGAAATGCACCAGGAGACGCAGATAACTTAACTATTATTCACCTTCTCTTCTCAATACTTGGCTCCCATGACTCCAGACCTGTATATCGTGACATTTTAGGGGCTCTATTTATGAAAACTTACGATTTTTTGTTTTGTATGCTATAATTTATTATTCTAACAGTCATTGTTAATTAGAACATCAATTTATTAGCAAGGTCCTTGAATGTAGCTCAAATATTATGTCTGGAAATGTGTAACCAGGCCCTCAAGATATCTTCAGCAGCTCTAGCCTTCTGGTACAATGCTAGGTACTGGCAGAACCACTAACTTTTATGAATCAGAGGGGTAGCCGTGTTAGTCTGAATCTGCAAAAGCGACGAGGAGTCCTGTGGCACCTTATAGACTAACTGAAGTGTAGGAGCATAAGCTTTCGTGGGCAAAGACCCACTTCGTCAGATGATAACTTTTATGATGCTCTGCCAATTCCCCAAGCAAGGAAAATAGATGAGGATTTTTTGTTTGTTTGTTTGTTTTTTAAGAAATAAAGACATGGTTTCTGAACGAGAGTCTGACGTTCTCTTTGGAAAATACACAGTTTGCGTACAATAGCACCTTTTTTTTTGAAAGAGTACTTTGGAAAAAAGGCGTTATTCCTCGTAAAATGAGGTTTACCATAATCGAAAAAACTGCTACATTCTTTTGATTTACATTAGAAAGAACGTGGCTGCAGTCTAGATGCAAGTGAAGTTTTTTTGAAAAAAGGCTACTTTTTTCGAAAAAAACCTGTAGTCTAGACATACCCTATGAGACCTAACTGCCCCTCCAAAATCCATGGCCAACATCTGCCCAGGACTCTGACCAAAAGACTCCAAAAAACCTCTCCCAGAGGAGTTTATATTCAGGCATAGATTTTCCATAGATTCTTAAGTCTCTTGTGTTGTTAGGATTTGTCTTCATGGCTGAAAAGAGTGTTTTTGACTTCATGAAAAACAACATTCATGAGCTTATCTTGAAGAAAACATCATAGTGAAGACCAGATTACATTTGTATCAGAGGGGTAGCCATGTTAGTCTGAATCTGCAACAACAACGAGAAGGCCGGTGGCACCTTATAGACTAATAAAGCTGTCAGTCTATAAGGTGCCACAGGACTTCTCACTGTTCTTGCAGACCACATTTGGTTTATTGCAAAATAACCCGAAGGTACACAGCTCTCTATTCCTTCTAACTCTACCAAAGGGAAGTTTAAAAATAAAGTGTCTGGTCTTCTCTATGTTTTTACCGTATGATAGTTCATGCACTCAAAGATGGCGGAAAATATGAAGCAAAGGAGTTTGGGAAGGGACATAGTCAGAGGACAATGGATTAATAGGTCAGGAGACAGGGAATGTAGAAGCAGCTAGAAGAAAAAAGGAATAGAAGATATGAAAGTGAAACAAAATCAGTTTTTTCCAGTTTAAGCCCAAAACATTTGCAATCTACAGTATTTTAAATGCTCAACATTTTATACGAAGATATACCTCCATCATTTACATTTCACATTTCTCATATCACACCAGACGCACATCCTCCCTTCTGTATTTCCTATAGATTTGTTAAAAGCCAAAACAGAGAAAAATCACTATGACAACTAAGAGACTTAAGCTCATCCAGAGCATGGCTCCTCACTGTACTCCTCATACACCAAAACCATTTAAATTTTGATGTAAGTCTAACTTCAGTACCGGGCAAATTAGTCAAAACAATAGTAAAGAATAAAATTGTGAGGCATATAGAAGAACATAATTTGTTGGACAAAAGTCAACATGGTTTCTGTAAAAGGAAATCATGTCTTACTAATCTATTATAGTACTTTGAAGGGGTTAACAAACATGCAGACAAGGGGGATCCAGTAGATATAGTATACTTAGATTTTCAGAAAGCCTTTGACAAGGTCCCTCACCAAAGGCTCTTGTGTAAATTACATGGCCATGGGATAAGAGGGAAGGTCCTTTTTTTGGATTGAGAACTAGTTAAAAGACAGGAAACAAAGGGTAGGAATAAATGGTAAATTTTCGAGTGGAGAGGGGTAACTAGTGGTGTCTCCCAAGGGTCAGTCCTGGGACCAATACTATTCAACTTATTCATAAATGATCTGGAGAAAGGGGTAAGCAGTGAGATGGTAAAGTGTGTGGATGATACCAAACTGTTTAGGATAGTCAAGACAGAAACAGACTGTGAGGGAGTACAAAAAGATCTTGCCAAACTGAGTGATTGGGCAACAAAATGGCAAATGTAATTTAATGTGGATAAGTGTAAAGTAATGCACATCGGGAAAAATAACCCCAACTATACGTACACTATGATGGGGGCTAATTTGGCTATGACAAATCAGGAAAGAGATCTTGGAGTTATCGTGGATAGTTCTCTGAAAACTTCTACACAGTGTGCAGCGGAATTCAAAAAGGCAAATAGGATGCTAAGAATTATTAAGAAAGAGATAGAAAATAAGACACAGAATATCTTACTGCCCCTGTATAAAACTATGGTACTCCCTGTAGCCAGCTAGAAACCCCCCTGTAACATCCATTTTTGCTTGCCTGGAGCATATTGGGCACACAGAGCAGTAAAAGCCTTGAACAGAAGGCCTGGATATGCAGGCTGCTGTGACCCTGGATGGCTGTAAACAGAGACACGCCAATTACTGATCAAGAGGCTGCCAAGGAGTGCCCTTGACTGAAACCCATATTGATACAAACACACAGCCATCTGTGGGGGGAGAAATCTCCCGCCCAGTAAAAAAAATGTCCAGTACTCACAATTTAGTTATCTCTCTTCCAAGTGTAAATTAAGTTGAAACTCCCTTGTAAGAACTGGCGTCACAAAGACAGACCAACACAATTTGGCATCTTAGATAAGAAAGAGGATACGGGCCCCTATAGGTATAAAGATGGGTCCAGCAGCACATTTATTCTGAGTGTCAATCTACCATCTATCTGCTGGTCAGGTTAGGTGTTTGACCTCCCGAGGTTCCATGAGAATGCCCACCTCATATTCGTCTTTCCTAGGAATTTAGGGACCTGCCCTGGCTTGACCTGCTGGAGCCGAGAGGCATAGAAGGGAGTAAAAATTGTACCTGTATTTGTCCTTTGTCTTAAGCGTACACATACATTTAGAGCTCTTTAAAGATTAAGCTGTCACTTGGTACCAATATTTCTATTTTCTATCTTTATTTTCTTTGTAGCCATTTTTAAGATCTATATTTGCTAGTAGTTAAGAAATAGAGCAATAGCCATTGTAACCATATGATTTATAAGCTTCTTTAATAAACCTGTAACTGTTTAAGAAGAGAGGTTAAAGCGACTGGTACTTTTCAGTTTAGAAAAGAGAAGACTGAGGGGGGATATGATAGAGGTATATAAAATCTTGAGTCGTTTGGAGAGGGAGGATAAAGAAAAGTTTTTATTAGTTCCCATAATAGAAGAACTAGAGGACACCAAATGAAGTTAATGGGTAGCAGGTTTAAAACTAATAAAAGAAAGTTCTTCACATAGTGTGTAGTCAGCCTGTGGAGGCTGTGAAGGCTAGGACTATAACAGAGTTAAAAGAGAAGCTAGATAATTTCATGGAGGTTAGGTCCATAAAAGGGTATTAGCCAGGGGATAGAAATGGTGTCCCTGGCCTCTGTCCCTGGCCTCTGTTTGTCAGAGGCTGGAGGGGGATGGCAGGAGACAAATTGCTTGATCATTGTCATTGGTCCACCCTCTTTGGGGCACCTGGTGCTGGCCACTGTTGGCAGACAGGCTACTGGGCTAGATGGACCTTTGGTCTGACCCAGTACGGCCGTTCTTATATTCTTATGTTCATTTTAAGAAATAGGAAATTAATGAATGAACAATTAATGTTGAGATGTATGATGTCACAAAAATATTTTTAGTACAAAAACGAACAAAAAAACCCCTAAACAACCCTGCCTCCCACCCGACGCACAACCCTACACGTTTCCAAACACCGGTGTATAATTTCTTACCGCATGTGACACATCTTGTCTCAAAAAACATGCAAAATTACATGCAAATACCATGATAATACAAATCTAGGAAGTTATAAAGTCCTATTACGTGGTCAAATAATATATATGCAATAGTCGCTTAGTGATCAGACTTTTCCTGATATTTTCCAGAAAGGGCACATAAAATCTTAAGGGCTGTGTCTACATTGTCACCCCTTTCTGGAAAAGGGCTGTGTCTACATGGACACTCCTTTCCGTAGGAAGAAGGGATCTTCCGGAAAAGGGCTTATTTTCCGCAAGATCCCATCTAGACTGGTGCTTTTCTCTGGCAAAACCCCGAGCCGGAAGAAAGGAGCAGCCATGTTCATGCAAATGCCGCGGGGGATAGTTAAATCCCCCACGGCATTTGCAATTCCAAAGTGTCTCGTTAGCATCCCTTTTCCGGCTCAGGGTGCCATTGTAGACACACCTAAGGTGTTTCTTCATTTGTTTTTATTTTTCAGAAATCTTGAGGTAAGTTTTGCAACTTTAAAAAAGATCAAGGATTTTGCTACCAAATAACAGCACATTACTGGAGATCTTAGGAAATACAAGACTTGTTCTTCATTTCATATTAAAATCTACTTTCTGTTCAACTCGTATTTTATTATAATTTTGATCTTAAGTGAATTGTGTTTACTTTTCTCCAATTTTGATTTTTCTCTCCCAAATGAAAATTATTCCTGTGGTATTGAAAGAGTTGAACTTTATCCCTCTCTAGATATAAAGAAGTTTTTCCTGACAGATAACAAGTTTCCCGCCAGGCAACAGAATGACATCATCGCGTCATAAGTGTCAACAGGCTCTCTCAGCGAAACGAAAGCAGCCGGAGAGAGGAGGTAGAGGAGCAAAGCAAGTAGAGGGCTCAGCCCCCTAGTTTCTTTTATTTGGCTTAGGAAAAAAAATATACCATACCCACTTGTGATTAGCAAGGAAGACACACAAATGTAGGAGGAAATCCTGTACATATTTTTATGCTGATAGTTTTAATGTGTAGCTTAGTCTCTAGGGTTCTTACCTGCCTAAAAACACCAAGGACAAGCCGAAATATTAGGGTTTGACAACTACTGCTTTCTTACACCACCAAAAAGATAATCTCTTAGCTCTTATTTGAAATTCACAAAAGTACAAGTTGCACTCCTCCAATCTGTATGTGCAATTGAGTGATCTGAATGCTTGTATTTTTAACTCATTCTATTACTCAGAATCTCACTAAATTAGTAAAAATAAACCAATTAAATTACTAAAAGATGACTCTGTAGTCAGGATTGGTGGGGGGCACAAAAGGCTGTAGCACAAAGATATCCTCTGCCACACAAACCATGCAAACTAACCTGGGAAAAAAGAAAGTCACACATGATGGAACAGATGAACATTATATTTAAACAAAATTTACTGCAAAAAATGGATGAAGTAAGTTGTACAAACATAGTACATTCTGCCAAAAAAATCTGCTTTGCAAATCAACGTTTAGAACAGCTCAAATGTGGTTTTGGTCATTAAAATTTACAATAATTTATGCTGTTTATAAGAAGTTAATGCTGTTTATAGGAAACATAACCAGCTTTTATCTTGTAAAATGGAACAAATTTAACTGAAGTGAAACCCATTTCAGATTTATTCAAAACCTTTGGATTAATAGTGACTTCACATCCATTAATATGTTTTCTTCTATCAGATGAAATGCTTTTAATTAAACTTTACTAACCCTTTTTGGTTTAATCCCTTGAGCTGACCTATAAAACACTAGAGGTTTTAAATCAAACTGTAAAAATCCTCAAAGCTGCAAGTAAAAGTGTTAGCCACAGGAGAAAACCAATAAAGGATTTATCAAACATGTTTAGTAAACCAGCAAGGCATTGTACAGAGAATTTTTATAAGAAAAAGACAGATTAATCTTTAAAAAATAATCTCTAGAAAATAAATTACACAGGTGTAATCAAAAACATTTTCAACTGTGAAGTATTTGTTTTAAGCTTAAAATTCAACTCTAAAGAAACCATATATGAACAATAAATTGAGATTTTTTACAAGGTATTGACTATTGGGAACGATGACTGAGGGGAAGGCTAATACTTTTATTAAGTAAAGTGAAAGTGAGAGTAGTCTCTGTACTTCTAGTTTCCAGTTTGCAACTATCATTGGATCTGCTTAGATATAAACATATACAAAACACTAATACTACGGAGAGCCATATACTTTTACAAAAGGCCATCACAAATATTCTGATAATACAGGAATTTAAAAAGCAACCGATGACAGTGAAAGATACAACTGGTAGGGTGAGAAAAGTGAGGATTTCCCTTTTCTTAGAAGGAAAGAAAGAGAAAAAGGAATATGCATGGTACACAGGGTAAGAAGCATGCCTGCTGGGGGGAGGGGGAGAAGAGAAGGGCAGTGACCTTGGGGCTCAGAGATTCCAAGGGGCCCAGGCTGCCTGCTCTGTGCAATGCTGAGGGCAGGGGAAGGATGGTGTGCCAAGCAGACAGCCCTCAGACCCACCCCTTCTGCCCAAAAGAAGCACAGAACTGCTCTCCCATCCCCCATCTTGCCATGGGGCCCATGAGAATATTCTGATAAACTACCTTCTGAGACACAAAGAACCAAGTCTCACCTTTTTTTAATTGCTGAAAAGAACTAAAAAATGTTTGTTTGTTTTTCTTTTAACACTGAAATAGGATTACGTTGACCTGGAGAAAGTCTGGTATGAATTCTTATTAATCTCAGAATAGCTCTGCCAATCTCTGGAACAACTGTCAGTTGTAGGATTACAGAAGGAGTACTCCTATACAGGTTGAACCTCTCTGGTCTCTTACCCTCAGGACCTGACCACTCCTGAACGAGGCAATTTGCCGACCAGGAGAGGTCTCCTGCTACCTGGCCGTCAGCTTGCCTCCACGCCCCCCCCAAACTGCCGACCCTAGCCACCCTGTCCCCCTCCCCAGCCAGGCTGCTGTAGCCTCAGACTGTCGCATACTTGGCCCCATCTCTGCTACTGGGGCTGCCATGGCCCCGATCAAAGCCCCAGCCCTGCCTGGCTCTCTGAGCTGCCAGCCCTCATGCCACTGGGACTCCCAGAAAGGACTCCCTGGTCCAGGAACATCCAGGGTCTTTCAAGACCATGGATATTGCTGGACAATCGTGTCCCAGTTTTTGGAGGTCCAATCTATATTTCAAAACAGAGTTACCTTTGGTGTTATTTTTAAGACACCTTTTTATATTTAGTCCAGTGCCCATATCAAATATACATCAAAAATGTAATCAGTAATTAATGTATTTTTTACACTCGATCACACATATAAAGTTCCATAAGTATATCAGAGGAACTGTTTCTAATATCACCATTTTACAGCAGCACACACAGAAAATTTCTCTGCAAACCAAATACCTACGGTTGGTTGGTAAAATGATCATCTTAACCAATATATATTTATATTTCTATGAATTACTAAGCAGCCACTCCATCTCCAAGATTTCTTCAGATACAAGCAAAGAATAGCTCAGGCCTGATTAGAAGCATAATACAATTCCTAGATGAAATTCCCAGATGATATCTGAAATGGGTTTCTTTCATAGGTAGCATTTTCCCTTGGCCACTAATTACTAAGTTAAGTAGTGCTACACTGTTAAAGACACCACATGTTAGATTAAGCCTGGAAAATTTGTAGTTACCAAAATAGCCCAAGTTATTTCACAAACGTTTTTATTTTTAATCAAATGTAACAGAAAAATTCCATCTCCAGTAATTAAACTCTTCATACTTCATTTTTTCCTGAGTATTTTTAGTTGAAGTACAGGCAGTCCCCGGGTTATGCGGATCCGACTTATGTCGGATCCGTACTTACGAACGGGGCTTTTCTCGTCCCAGAGGACGCAGGCGGCGGGACCGCCCAGACGTGCCGCTGTCTGGCGCCCGCGTCCTCCGGGGCAAGAAAAGCTGCTCTGTGTCTCCCTGGTCTGCTGGGGGAGGCCCCCAGCAGACCAGGGAGACGCGGAGCAAAACCACGGAGGACCCGGGCGGGGGGACCACCCATACACGCTGCGGTCCCGCCGCCCGGGTCCTCCATGGCTTTGCTCCGCATCTCCCTGGTCTGCTGGGGGAGGCTCCCAGCAGACCAGGGAGACGCGGAGGACCCGGGCGGCGGGACCACGGGCGCGTCTTGTTCCCGCCACCCACGTCTACCTGGTCTGTTGGGGGAGGGGGAGAGCAGCTAGTGCACCTCTCCCCCCCCCCCCCCCCCCAGCAAACCAGGCTTTTCTGGGACGCCTGTGGTAGAGCAGCTGGGGCGCTGCCGGTTGGTCCTGCAGCGCCGCTTTCGGCGCTACTGGACCAACCTGGCAGCACCCCAGCTGCTCTGCCCCAGGCGTCCCCAAGTCAGCCACTGCTGAAACTGACCAGCAGCTGATTCCAGGAAGTCCGGGGCAGAGCAACTCTGCCTCGGGCTTCCTGTACTCAGCCGCTGGTCAGTTTCAGCAGCGGATGAATCTGGATGCCAGTTCCGACTTACATACAGATTCAACTTAAGAACAAACCTACAGTCCCTATCTTGTACGTAACCCGGGGACTGCCTGTAATGATTCCTCACTTTGCCTTCTGAAAATAGTTGCATAAGACTGGTGGACTAGAATGCTCATGGTATTCCATTCTAGAGACAGCTTTATTTCAGAACTCATAACTTTCTCTGTAAAACTATTTACTCAAATAACTAAAACACACAATATATAGGATTGTAAATTGGTATTTTTTATTCTTTTGGTTGAGCGATTAAATTTAACATTATTACAACATACTACATATTCTAGAAATCTAGATTTGCACAGGGGACTTAAAGTTTTCTGTTGCACAAACTATAGGTTTTGCATTCCCAATGCAAATTCCGAATAAACTTCCCAAAATAAAAATTCATAAAATGCCAAACATCAATTCCCTGTCTCTGACAGTGATTAGTGCATCTTCTGATGATCTTGATTGGCTCACCTTGCATGGTTACAAGATTTAGTGGTCATGGAATTATCCTGTGGTTTTGTTTTTGTTTTTAATTCAGATACAGCATTTGTCTGAACTAGCTGCTGTGGCAGAGAACTGACAGGTTTACTATATAAACTATAATCAGTAGTTAATTTGTTTGTCCTAAATGTACTGTCCTTAAATTTATTAAATGTTCCTATGTCATGCTGTAGGGAATGGTCAAAGATCTATTAATGATTTACTTCACTCAACTGTGAAAATTGTTCTTTTCACCAGTCACTGACCCTCTCATCCCATGACTGGCTTTATTTTGATTAAGAGCCTTTGATGAGGGACCCTGTGAAAGGCTTTCAGAAAGTCCAACTAAACTATATACATTGAATCACCCTTTTCTGCATGTTTGTTGACTCCTGAAAATATTCTAATAGGCTGATAAGAAAAGGTTTCCCTTTACAAAAGTTATGTTGACTCCTTCCCAAAAATACCATGTCCCTATATGCATCTGATAATTCTGTTCTTTACTATGGAAATCAGAAATACTATACTAAGAAATTTTAACTATATTTAAGGCTGTACGACAGTCATGGAGGTCACAGAAGTTGAGAATTTCTGGGGCCTTTGACTTCTGCAGCAGCCAGGATGTCTGGCCGAGACAGGATGTCTTTACACCTCATAGCTTGTAAGCAGTAAAACGGAAGCCCTAAGATCCAGTCTGTCACAGTAAGATGGCAAGGGAGAAAAGGAGCAAAACATGTCCCAGTTCTCAAAAGGATGTACTTCACATGAATGAAAACAGGTCTAAAGCACAGTTGACCCTATAACTCTGACATCTACAGAGAATTGAGACGTCAATTAAAATATTGAAGTAATAGTGTCTGGAAACGTATATGCTCACCAATTTTCACCCTTAATACATTAGTGTTTACCCAAATTACCACACTGATATATGAAAGAAGAAAAAAAGTTGTTTCCCACACTTAAAATAGATCACATTTTAAATACCACTGTTGTCAACCACTGCTGACAACTTCAAAATAATATTAATTGATGGCAGAACAGTAACTACTGTGTGAAAGTGAATTGGAGGCATCTTTTATTTTCTGACAAACATTGGGATAAAAGGTAAAAAATTCAAAAATAACTTAAATGACATTCATTGAGATGTAGCCTCATAATGGTATTTCTTGAATATATGCTTTTGGCACAACTTTATGGCCTACTCTAACCAATACTGACAGATATAAGCTACATTGTATGAATGCAGAAAGGTTTGCAGAATTGGGCCCCATTGTGGCATGTTACAGTTTTAAATGTTCTTCAGTTAATGGTTGGAATAGTTTCCCTGTGAAATTATGATTATGTCATGTATTAACACAAGACACATTCCATAAGGGTCAAGCTCCAAGTTCCTCATTCTGTATTTTATCAGGGAAATTTCTACTGATGGCAGCATCTCAGAATTTAACCGAGAGTAAGGTCATGTCTGCACTATGAGACAAGGTTGGATCTATTAAGGTCCATTTCTGGTCTCAGGATTTTGCAGAGTTGAAGGACCATGTTCCCACTATGTGCAAGCATTCAACATTGTTCTAAGTAGCATGTCCCCTCTTAGGGAGACTGCCATTGACTCTGAGAGCAATGCATTGTGGATAGCTATCCCACAGTGCCTTCACTTCACCACTTTGCATTCTGGGTTATACTCTGGGTAGATGGTGGGACCAAAACTGTGCAGCGGGTGGTTATGGTTTCATGTCATCAGCATCCCATAATGTGCTCATGTACTTCCTCCTGCCTTGAGAACGGGAAACACCCTTTTTGCCCCTAGTTGCCCACAGCACGAGCATGGCTCCCCTTGCGCTTCCCGTTTTGCATTAAACCGTTGTGACGTTGATGTCTACCTTGATGTACCTAATGGTGCAGTATTTTGAGAGTATAAGCATTGCACTCCACCACGCAGAGGGTGAAGAGGAATCTCCTGTCTCGGGGTGCCATGGGCATGCTATATAGGCAAGCCCTTGCATCAAGCAAATTGGCCGTGCAGCCAGCATTTGAGTCTCTGGAACCATGAGTCTGGTGCCGTCAGACAAGCATGAACGTGGGACCGCATAGTTTTGCAGATATGGGATAAGAAGTGTCTTGGGCAGACTCCACGGTCTGGCTTGGGAAGCTGGTCGGGTCCCCCCCAGATTCACATGCAGCTGGTCGTAGAAGTGGCGTGTTTGTGACGATGCACCAGACTGTGCATTAGCGTCGTTTGCCTTGTAGTTTGGACTGCCTCAGCTCCTTTATTTTAATTTGGTATTGCTGGGCATCCATGGAGTATCCTTTCTCCACCAGGCGCTTTGCTATCTTTGCTTAAATACTGATGTTTCTTTTGCTGTTTTGGAGCTGAGAGAGAATGGTTTCCTCTCCCCACATCTCAGTGAGGCCCAATATCTCTTGCACACTCCATGCTCATGCTCTTTTGCTCTGCTGGTAACTAGAGGTCATGGATCTTAAACTCATGGAAGTGATGGCCATATGTGCTACTCAGTTGTGCTGCTTGCTCTGAGGTGTGTTCTCAATACCGGCCACACAGGAAACGAAATGCAAACTTTTCCAGAAAATTTCCTATTCACTTGGGGTATGTCTAGACTATATAGCTCCATCGACAGAGCCATGTAGATGAGTTTACTATACATAGAGAAAAGAAGCGGCGATTTAAATAATCGCTGCTTCATTTACATCCAAATGTCCGCTGCACTGTGCTGATCAGCTGTTTGGTGGCACAGCGTGGTAGTCTGGACACGCCGTGGTCGACAAGGGACGCCTTTGTCGACTGCCCCGGTAAACTTCATTTCACGAGGCTTCCTTTGTCGACCGCAGTGCATCCAGACTACCACACTGTACCGCCAAACAGCTGATTAGCACAGCATGGTGGCCATTTTGATGTAAATGAAGCGGCGATTATTTAAATCGCTGCTTCATTTCCTTTCGTCTAGTAAACTCATTTACATGGCTCCGTCGACGGCGCCATGTAGCCTAGACATACCCTTGGAGCACTGCGGGATGCCTCATAGAAGCTAAGAACCTCAACTTTCTCTATGCTGGGTCTACACTACTATGAATTCGACCATGCAAGGATGAATTTTACGTTACTCTTCATTAAAAGCAGGTGTACCAAAATAGACTTCAACGGCCCTTAAAATCGATGGAATGGCATTGGTAGTGTGGACTCTGTTTAGAAAATCAAATTTAAGCAGCTAATTTTGATCTAAACTTCTAGACTTTGTCGACACTGCAGGGCTTTGGGGCAAGAAGCTTTTTGCAGAATAGATCTATGGCAAAAACATCTTGCGCAAAAGCGCGTCCACACCTCAAAAGCATATCACTAAATGTGCTTTTGCACAAGAGAACATCCACACTGCATAGACATTCTTGTGTAAGAAAGTTCGGATTGCCAGTCACAGAATGGCCATCAGAGCACCTGTGCTTTTTGTGATAGGCTCTTTTTGTGCAAAAAACCCCTGTTGAGCATCCACATGCACATTTTTGTGCAAGAACTCTTGCGCAAAAAGGAGGTAAGCCTTGTAGAAGGAGGTATACCTACTCTGCACAAAGACCTCTTATCTGTTGATTGTAGATTTTCTTGCGGGGTGTAGATGCTCGGCGGGTTTTTGCACAAAAACCCTGTAGTTGTAGACATAGCCCTAGTATACACCAGTCCTAAGAATTTTTCCAGCAAGATTCAGTCATTTCACAGCAAACAAGTGAGCTAAGATTTAGTTATGCGAAGACAAGTTGTTTAAAGACTTTATTAAATGTAAGCATTTTTCTTTACAGTGGAAAATATTTATTATTAAAGAAACAGTTTTTTAATTAAAATTTCACCCTTGAATATCTGGGAATCATCAAAACTAGAAAATGTCTGTTTTTGCTGCCCATTCTGAGAGAAATGAAAATTTCATATGAAGCTTTTTTCCCCCCAGTGAAATGTGAGGTACACTTATTTTGTCTATTACACATGATAGAGTGCGCCCCATAGCCAAGCAAAAATATTTTTTCTTGTACACAAATTACAATTGACTTGCATTTTTATCTATTTTATTGGGGAAATGATGGATAACAACATCAGTCTTTTTGAAGGAGTTTCTTATTAGTTTGATGATAGGAAACAATACAAAGTAAAAAATGGGGAAAAAAGAACAAAACGAAATATTCTCTGTACCAAGTGATGAGCCCTTATTGTTTCTGTCATTATAAAAAATATTGAATAATATATGTGTGCATGCATAATACCAATTATAGTAGTTAGCTTTAAGCTAAGATTGAAGTGTTTTGTTGTTACTTGTTGAGCAACATTAGCATTAAAAAACACAGGCACTATTTGTCTGAATAAATACACAAGATACTACAAAGCTCACAATGTGAATGACTTGATCAGTAAAACTGAATTTTCATTTCTAAGCCCCAGTCATCTATCTAAACAGTCCTGTGAAAATCCTTCAAATGGCTACTATTCTGAGGCATTTTTATACTTATGAGGACTTGACTAACTTTCCTGTAAAATTAAGATGTCTTGATTTCCTTGCATTTTGAATTAGATATTAATTATTTAAGGAGATTTGACTCTCTCACTGTCTATGTTGTGATTGCTTTATTGTCATATATATAACCCATAAAAAAGTTAATGGGGACCTGAACATTATCTGGATGCTGATACGTAAAACTTCTTTGTGTTAAGTTCAAAACAATTCATTACAATATGCTGCTACCTCACACTACTTCAAAGAAACAACCCCCGTACCTTTTCCCATGTCAAACGAACCACAAGAACTAAAATCCTTGAGGATTATTAATGCTTAGAAGTTACATAATACTACCATGCAAAATTATATTTTCTGAGTGCATTCCATGCAAAAAGAGATACATGCTTACCTTTGCTCGCACTCTCAACGTGTTGCAGTTCATCTGGGAATTTTAAGATGTCCTGATAACGCTCTTCACAGAAGTCAGCCAGAAAATGCAAGAGTGTTGTTTTTTGATCTGATGATTTTGTATCTCTAATCTGCAGAGATGAGAACGAAGTAAAGAAATCAGGAAAGACAGTATTATAGTTTCATAAAGCCATTTTAAAAATTTTCAGATTTTGTTTTAATTCTCTTAACAGATTTTAATTAAATTTTTCTACATTGCTACGATCCTCAAAATCATTTCTTTTTAAATTAACCTTAGCATGGTGTGATGGATGGGAACGATTCTGTCCTTTTCTAAACATCCCAGCATTCAGTAACTAAAGGGTTAAACCTCAGTAGCTAGGAAATGTTGTCATGAAATGTTGAACTAAAAGGGAATCTGCTTGCTGCTTTTCTTTCTGGAAGTTTTATACAGGAGATGGAGGAGGAAAGATTAATTGAACTGGCCAGAGATACCATGCCTAGGCTTAGAAATAGACTGGATCCTGAAGCTATGGATATGTAAGCAATAGGGAATATTTATTTAGATGTAACCAGGTGACTTTCTTTGTTTTGTTGTTTGGTTAAACTCCTCTGAGCTGAGTCTATGTCTCCACTCCCTCATACACTGTATCTTTAAAGCTGAATCATAGAGCTGGACAACACCTCAGCAGGTCATCAAGTTCAGCCCCTAGCCCAAAGCAAGACCAATCCCAACTAAATCAACCCAGACAGGGCTTTGTCAAACAGAGACTTCAATACCTCTAAGGTGGTAGAATCTCCATCGCAGGTATCCAATTCCACGGCTTCACCACTCTCCTAGTTTTTCCTAATATCAAACCTAGACCTCTCCCACTATAACTTGAGACCATTGCTCCTTGTTCTGCCATCCATTACTACTGTGAACAGCCTTCCTCCATCCTCTTTGGAACCTCTTTTCAGGAAGTTGAAAGCTGCTCCTCACTCTTCTCTTCTGCAGACTAAACAAACCCAAACCCTCAGTCTCTCCTCACAGGTCATGCACTCTAGCACCCTAATAATTTTCGTCGCCCTCCGCTGGACCGTCTCCAATGCGTCCACATCTTTTCTATAGTGGGGGGCCCAGAACTCGACACAATATTCCAGATGTGGCCTCACCAGAGCCGAATAAAGGGAAATAATCATTTCTCTGGATCTGCTGACAACGCTCCTCCTAATGCAACCTAATATGCCATTCGCCTTCTTGGCTACAAGGGCACACTGTTGACTCATATCCAGCTTCTCATCCACGATAATCCCCAGGTCCTTTTCTGCAGAATTGCTATTTAGCCATTCAGTCCCCAGCCTGTAACAATGCTTGGGATTCTTCCTTCCCAAGTGCAAGACTCTGCACATGTCCTTGTTGAAGCTCATCAGATTTCTTTTGGTCCAATCCTCTAATCTGTCCTGGTCTCTCTGGACCCTATCCCTGCCCTCCAGGGTATCTACCCTCTCCCCTTTGCTTAGTGTCCGCAAACTTGCTAAGGGTGCAATCCATCTTCTCATCCAATCCTGGTCATTATTAAAGATGTTGAAAAAAACTGGTCCTAGGGGCATTACGCTAGAAATCAACTGCCAACCTGACATCGAGCCGTTGATCACTATCCGTTGGGCCCGATAGTCTAGCCAGCTTTCTATCCATTTTACAGTCCGTTTGTCCAATCCCTATTCCCTTAACTTGCTGGCAAGAATATTGTGGGAGACCATATCAAAAGCTTTGCTCAAGTCAAGGTATATCACATCCACTGACTTTCCCATATCCACGGAGCGAGTTGCCTCATTATAGAAGCTAATCAGATTGATAGGCATGACTTGCCCTTTGTGAATCCATGTCGACTATTCCTGATCACTTTCCCCTCTTCCAAGTGCTTCAAAATGGATTCCTTGAGTATCCCCTCCATGATTTTTCTGAGGACTGAGGTAAGGCTGACTGGTCTGTAGTTCCCTGGACTGTCCTTTTTCCCTTTTTTAAAGATGGACACTATAATTGCCTTTTTTCAGTCATCCGGGATCTCTCTCCAAGAGTTTTCAAAGATAATGGCTAAGGCTCAGCTATGACATTTGTCAACTCCCTCAGTATTCTTGGATGAATTCCAGGAGAAGCAATTCTCTGTGCTTTAGTCTGTTTTTTTCCCCTCAGTTGCTCTACAACATCTACCAACCAAGTATGCTTTACCAAATATATCTCTTTGTTTTGTTAATAAATAGCCCATTTTTAAAAGACAGTTTTGATTCTTGGGTCCTGGAAAATAATAGATCTGTGTATGCATGCCTAAGGCTGAGAGGTCGGCTATCAGCCAATACAGTTTGTTCTCCTTTCCCAGCCAATACCTCCTGTGGTAATAGAGCTTGAGGTACCCCTGTGGAACAAGTTCCCAAGTGATTTTTTTCCTGGATTCAAGAAGGGCCTCCTACCCTACTTGGATGGTGGCAGCATACCTCCCAAGGTCAGGCAATTTATGACCTTGGGAAGTTTTTAAGCAGAAGCCTGTACAGGCAAGATATTTTAAGGTATCTTGCAGGCCCCATCTTCTGCATTCAGAGTGCCAGAGTGGGAAACAGTCTTGACATATGGTTTCTAAAAATTACTAATTGTTCAAAATACCTCAAATATTTGAAAGATGCCAACGCAGTAAATCTTTATAATATAGATTACGAAGAGGCATGGTGCACGTGTTTGAATGACTGTTATGCTGAGATGGTCCACACTAAGAGGAGAACTGAATGTCGCAAGACTGAATGTCGCAAGAACTGAATGTCGCAACAAACTAAATAAGTTACAGCCGCTCCCCAAGTTACGACCATCTCCACTTATGACCATCCACAGTGGATGAGAAGCTAGATATGAGCCAACAGTGTGCCCTTGTAGCCAAGAGTGCTAATGACATATTAGGTTGAATTAAGAGGAGCATTACCAGCAGATCCAGAGATGTCATTATCCCCCTTTATTTGGCTCTGGTGAGGCCACATCTGGAGGATTGTGTCCACTTCTGGGCCCCCCATTACAAAAAGGATATGGACGCATTGGAGAGGGTCCAACGGAGGACAACCAAAATTATTAGGGAGCTGGAGCATATGACCTATAAGGAGAGGCTGAGGGAGTTGGGTTTGTTCAGTCTGCAGAAGCAAAGAGTGAGGGGGGATTTGGTAGCAGCCTTCAACTTCCTGAAGGGAGGTTCCAAAGAGGATGGAGAGAGGCTGTTCTCAGTAGTGACAGATGGCAGAACAAAGAGCAATGGTCTCATGTTTTGGTGGGAGAGGTCCAGGTTGGATATTAGGAAAAACTATTTCACTAGGAAGGTGGTGAAGCACTGGAATGGGTTACCTAGGAAAGTAGTGGAGTCTCCATCCCTAGAGGTGTTGAAGTCTTGGCTTGACAAAGCCCTGGCCGGGTAGATTTAGTTGCGATTGGTCCTGCCTAGAGCAGGGGCTGGACTTGATGACCTTCTGAGGTCTCCTCCAGCTCTATGATTCTATGAATATCTCATCCCGCTTTCAGCTCTCCCATGTAAATGCGTGTATAGGAGCTTGCTGGAGGGTCTTTGGACTCAATGAGAAAAAAAAATGGGGACATGGACTCTCTCCACTAATTTTGCCACCAACAAATCCCCCAACATAAGTCAGTATTCCTTGCACAGCCTCAATCACCCCCAGCCTTCAATGAAAGAAACTTATGGACAACAATAATCATGGAAACACTGAGGAACCACTAAGATACACTGTTAATTTTCTGACAGACACTGATTTTGACGCCAGCCCTCATGCTAAGTCCCATGTGTGGGGAGCTTGGGAGCCTAATGAAGAACTCATCATATGATGCACCCAAGTCTCAGCTCAGAGTTTCTGTTCTCCATGCAGCAAGGAAAAAATACCAAATTTTACCATCTGAAATGGAAACTCTACAATGTGAAGCATAAGGAAGTGAAATGTAACACCAGAATCTACTTCCTTTGCAAATGTAAAAAACAAAACAGTATCCACAGATGTCTCAATCTATAAGCCTCTGACTGCTACCTACAACTCCACATATTTATGCGGAAAAGTCTGTTCCACTTTCTATGTAGCTGTGACACACTAAGGACACTTCCCAGACCTGAAGAAGACCTCTGTGTAAGTTTAAAAGTTCTGAGTTCAAACAAAGATGTCACTGAGCTTGTTTCTCCATATCCCACCCACGGAGGTATAACTCTGCTCTGTGTGTGTGCATTCATTTTAGATTTGGCTGATATACAGAATACAGTTATTACATATTTGCAAGGATGTGAAGAGCACAGAGTAATGCAGCTAGAGAATGTATGTAATTATTTTCAGAGACTTTTTCATAAATGAGCATCAGTAATACAGATGAATTTGTAAATGTTTTTGTTAAACCCACCTTGGCATCTAGTGCTTTGTCTAATACAGATTAAGCTACAACATATCTTGCAAATGAAATCAAGCATTTATTTAAAAATAAATCATAAATATGTGCATAAAATCTCCCGTTTGTTGTCTCTTTCTAGAACTTATAATTCTATAATCCTCAAATGATGGGCTTGCCCCACAGATACTCATTTTAATGCAGGACTTGCAGCTTTAAGGATTTACTCTGTTAAGAATGAGTACACTCTATAAACAGACTTTTAAAAATATAGGATATTTAGGCAATTAGAAAACAATTTAATTCATGCTTATTTGGTTACCAAAGAAAAAAAATGTTCAGCAAAGATATACAGTATAAATCAGGTCTTAATGTATTACTGCGCCATATACACAAGTCTTTTTTTTTCAATTTCTTTTCAAAAGCTAAATGCAGTTCCTTCAACTACTAAATTGCATTTACAAAAACTTTCATAAGAAAAGAATGTTTTATCTTTAAGTGTTGCAACATCACAGAATAGGTAAAATTAAGGTAATTCATATAGACAAAAAATTGCCTTTCCTTCAGACTACAGAGCTGTTTTCTGTGGTGCTAATAAAATGGTGCACTAAATATGTACAGTAAACTTCCGATAATCCGGCACCTTTAGGATCCAGGGAGTGCCGGATTATCAAATATGCCAGACTATCGGAAGAGGGAGCTATGAGGGGTCTGGGGTGGAGTGGGGGGGATGCGCCCCTCGGCGCTGTGGGACCAACCTGGCAGCACCCCAGCTGCTCTGCCCCAGGCATCCCTAAGTCAGCCGCTGCTGAAACTGACCAGCGGCTGACTCGGGGAAGCCGGGGGCACAGCAGCTCCAATTGTCCGGCTGCCTGGAGCACTTCCGGGTTCCGGATGGTGCCGGACCATTAGGAGAGCCAGACCATTGGATGACGGACCATTGAAGTTTTACTATATTGATATTTTATTAGATTATTTAAACACATCACAAACTGCCCTACTTTTAAAAATCCTGGACAATCCTGTGTGTCACAAAGCTGATTATCTGAGAGTTCCATTAAGTGTTATTGGAGTGACAGAATATAATTTAAGCATTGTCAATGACAGCAACAAACCAACCTTGCAGTGAAAGCTACTTAACCAGGCACTCCTGTTACTCAGAGGGAACTAGCAAGAACACAGTTCTAATGAAGTTAATCTTTGCCTTTTGCACTGTAGATTGGAGTCACTAGATAATTGTTATAGATGCTTTGCATTAAATATTAAGTAAAAGAGATGAGAACATATCAAAGAAATGTTATTTTCAGGTGGATTTTCCTTTTTGTTAATATTTAACATAAATTAAGATAATTTAATGACTTGCAAAATAAAACATACAGCCCTTAAACTGAATCCCGAAAGCCCATATAGGAAAAATATAACGTTTGGCTGACTTATTCCTCAGTGGAATTCAACTGGTTTTAGTTCCACAGTGGTTACATATAGGCCACTGTATGTTATTATCCATATTTTATGCTTCACAGGTGAATGATAGGCTACAGACAATTTGACTGGTTACCAGCAACAGTTGAGCAACAGGACCAGTCTTTTACATTCAGTGACAATTTATCATTGATAACTATTAATAAAATCAAACAAAGAAGTCGTTATGACTGGAACATTACTAACATGACATTTCCTAATGGCTTCCATTCTAAGACCTGTTTTCATTCTTTTGATATTTTCCAAACTTGGCTTAGTGTGTAAGCCAAGAACAGAACAAGTCTCTAATGTGTCCCAGCAACTTTAACAAAAGAGAAAATCCCTTCTGTTCTTGCAACCTTCTACTTGAGTCATCAATAGCATGTGCATTAAATAGAGACTGACTCATAATAAATATATTGCTGTGTAATTACATTTCTAATAAAGGAAAAACATTTAGCTTAAAATTCAGGCATTTTCTACCTTGCAGCCATAACATTATCTTTAAGCATACTTTTTGTATGTAATTTCCAAAGTAAGTCTTACATTATTTCGTGATAATATCAAATGTGAGGAAGTCTTCAAAGCCTTCATTTTGAAAGAGGTATAGGGGATTCATTTATATAAAATCATTGTTTTCCAAGGAGCTCCACACCTAAACCCCAGCAGAAAGCAAGAAGCCTACTCAAATCAGCTCTGCTACATACTCAAATGCAGTCAAGATTGGTCATTCCAGTCTACTCATTCCCACATTAGGATGAAATAATCAGGCAGAAATTATTGCAGTCTACATAATGATTTAAATGTACCAAATTGAAAAGTAAAAGTGAGACACAGTTCAGTATGTATTGAAAAGAATTTGGAAATATTTAAAAAGTTATGCAAATGTGTCAGTCTGAATCATTAAATTGTTTAAGAATTAAAAGGATAGAAGTGATAAGAGTAACATTATCAGAACTACCAAAATGCCGTTGATTAATGCAATGCATTTCAATTTTAATTGCAATTTTTTATTTGGCTAGTAATTAATTCCTTTCCAGGTGTAATAACATTAATTTTATACATCTCATTTTAATAAATTTTATGAAATGGTACAGTAGCATTCAATTCTTAACACAGTAGCACCTGCGCTTACAATGAACTTTCCTAATTTAATGCAGATCTACTTTGGTTCAATTTCCCCCAATTTATCTATAGCTAAAGAGGCTAGTGGTTAAGTGCTATCAGGTTTAAATATGCATAACCAAATTTTATGACAAAGGGGTTTTTTTCATAATATGGTGACTTTCTATATTTTTTATATTTGTCCAGATTTATTAGAGAGAGATACATCTGAGGGCACAGTATAACTGATACCAAATTTCAAAAAAGCATCACAATACTCAATAGCAATTTAGTAAGAACAACTTGTAATTGAACATCAAAACATAACAATTGAAAAATCAATACTAATAAATACATCATTAGGAATGTAATGGATATAAAATGGCACGCACAACATATAAAACTTCTGGCTTGGACATACCAATCACCTAGATTCTGAATTCAACAATTTTCAGGTCTATGCCTCAAAGAGATATCTATCAAAACTGTCCTTAATATGTAACATTCTAGCTGAGTTTTGAAACTGTACATCACCCCACAGCAATTTATACAAAGCTTCAGAGGATCTGCTTTTTGGTTTAGATAATCAACAGCACAGAGGTTCAAGTAAATGTCAACTTGAAAAGCAAACTATTGAAAATGTTTTACCTACCATTGTTAGAAATGGCACCTAGAATTACTATAACTAAAAGACTGAAGATAAAAATATCTAGTGCTTTGGATAGTTTACTTTAAGCATTTGAGAGCATTTAGAAATAGTAAGTTTTGACAATTCTCATACATGATTAGTCATTTCTCCATATTTTTATGTAGATCTTTTACATAACAGTGAAGTGTGGGATGGGGGAAGACAGAGAAAAACACAACATTATGGTACCATGATTTCCAAGTGAGAAGTTCAACACCAGAAAGTGTATCTGTATAAATATGTATGAGACTAAATTTCTAGTTGGCTGTATCTCTTTAAGGGAACCTTATTTTTCAAATATTCTTTCCTACTAAATGTCTATACTTCATCCAAGTATGTAATATGGGAGACTGGGAGATAAGTACCTGGTTCACATGCTATTTCTGCAATCTGTGCTTATGTAAATGTTATGTAAAATATGCTTTCTGAAATCTCTTTTGTAAACCAAGAACTGTCACAGATTTAATAGAAGAAAAAGAAACTTTCTAAAAGTAAAGTAAATTAAAACATCTGTATCCTAAATGCCTGACAGGGATAGAAGGGTGCTGGTGTAGGATGGAGAGACAGACTACAAAATTAAGCAGGGATGAAAACAAATGTATTGTAAAGAACTAGAAGACTGACCAAGTATTGGCCAGGTACTGCAGGGCAGGGAAGGGGGCTGCTGGTGTGGGAGATGCAGAAGTCAGGAAGGGCCATGGGGATTGGGCCATGAGGCTAGGAACAGGAGGAAAGGGGGGAATGTTCAAGATTGAGGATTGGGGCTCATGGAGGGCTGCCCATCCGGTGGGGCTTTCTCTCCCCGCGACGACATGGAGCATTCTTTCTCCCCCCACGTTGGCCGCCAGGGGCTCTTCTCTCTCCTTCGCACAGACTACCTCCCCTCCTTGGCTGCCAGGTGTCTTTTCTCCCTCTCCTCCTAGCCCCTCAGGGCACGAGTGCCCTTGATTCTCTCCCCAGCGTCCTCCCCCTGGCCACCAGAGGCCTTGAGACTCTCTTCCCCCAGGCACCAAGGTCTTTTTCTCTCTCCCCTCAGTCCACCCCCACCCTCAGCATCCAGAGGCCTTCTCTCTCTCTCTCCCTCCCTTAAGAGCTGTGGTCATGGCTCAGGGAGGAAGGGTTTGGGGCAGGGCTACAATCTGGTCTGGTGGAAGCCAAGATGGCATAGCCCCAGACATGCTGGTTCTCTTGGTGGTACAGCTGCTCCCAGTGGCCATTCTCATATCAAATCCCTACCCTCTGTGTCCTTCCATTTCTATTTTATGGAAAATTGTACCTGTACTTGGCACAACCAAATCCTGACCTTGCTTTACCACTGGGATAAGAAGCAGCTGCATACCAAATTTGATGGTCCTAGCTCTTACTGTTTAAGGAGGAATTCTTGAACAAACGCACAGACATTTCTAAAATAGATTTTCTCCACACAACTGGTAGCAAGTTGCTACCTCAATACTTTCTCTTCTGGCTGAATGTATCATTGCAGTATATTTTCCCATGGATTATGTCTACACTTGCACCCTAGTTCAAACTAGGGATACAAAGGTAGGCATTCGAAATAGTAAATGAAGCCGGGATTTAAATATCCCGTGCTTCATTAGCATAATCTCGGCCGCGCGCTGTTTCGGAATCCACCTGATTCGAAAGTGAAAATGCACTCCAGGCCACATTAATTCCAATCAAACTGCTTGGTTTGAACTAACGTTATTCCTCAAAAAATGAGGAACAGCATGCGGCCAAGATTATGCTAATGAAGCACAGGATATTTAAATCCCGGCTTCATTTACTATTTTAAATGTCTACATTTGCATCCCTAGTTCGAACTAGGGTTTAAGTGTAGACATACCCTTAGATTCCCCAACATTCTTTTGGCCCATGCTTGACACTGAAGTCATCTGGCCCTCCAGCCAGAGCACTTTACAGTATTCAGCCCTTTCTATGGCCTCAGAGTCGGAATAGCCCACAAAAATGTAACACAACCATACCTTCAGCCTAAATGGTCTCACATCTAGCAATCATCTTTTCGGATGCATGCCTCTGATGCTTCCGACAGTCTTGTGCCACAATCCACCCAAAAATCCAAGGATAGACTCACTACTCCACATACATTCATGCCAGTAACTCATGTTTGCTCCTATCTCCTTCCTCATTCCCAGCCTTTCTTCAGGCTACTTCTCAAAGACAAAGGTAACTTCTCACTACTTGTCCATTTTGGTTTTTTTCTTTACTAGGACTTAACCCAGTCTTTTAGAGACAAAAACCCTACTTTTCCACAGATGGACTTTATTTCTAATTAGGCCCATGGCAATCCTAAAACAAGCAAGCAGGCTACTAGCCTTTCAGGCCCATATTAACCCCTTTTATGGCTTGTATGAGTAAAACATGTTACACAACTTAAGTTACACATCAAACACTATTCTTTCTAAAGAATTGGTACATCTATCTGTAGAATTTCAAAAGGAATAATAACCAAGATGTGGGGCATCGTTTGCAAGGGAAGAGGTGGAAATGTGACAGAGAGAAGGAAATGAAGAGCAAACCATTATGATATTCAAAACAAACTTGAAAAGTTTGCTCCTCATTTCCTTCTCTTTGTCATATCCCTCCATCCTTCACTGCATCTTCATTTCTTTCCTATCCCCTAGATATTTTCTCTGTTTCTCTTCCTGTTTTCTCCACAAAAGACTGCTTGGATGCATTACTCTTCAGTACCTCTTTGAAGAAGGGTCTGTTTTTTAAATCATCTTTTGTGTAACAGTGGCCCCAGTAGAAGCTGTTCAGGCTTAGCCTTCTTAGTTTTCATCTGCTTTTACAAAACTCTAAATTCTTGCAACATCTACAATGAACAATCTACAAAACAGCTGAAGACAAAAGAGGAGCGTTGATACCATATATTACTAGTCAATATAGACAACAGCCTGAGGATAAGTTATATGGAATTCTTTTCTAGAGGTAGGAAAGGATTAACACACATGCCAAAAGCTATTTCTGAGTTTAGAAGAGTTTTTGCTGAAGCTCTGTAGTTTACCTTTAAACAAACTCCTAAACATGTAGGCCTCAATTCTGCAATTACTCGTACATACAAATTCATTTACAAATCTAATCTCACTGACTTCTATGGAACTTCTTGCATTACAAATGATATGCACATCTCTCAGACGAGATCTGAACTAGGGCACAATGTCAAATTCCAGCTATATGAATAGTGTAGCTGGAGTCATTACATCTTAGATCTAGTTACCACAGTGTCTCCTCTGCGGGGAACGGGACAAGAGAATCTCTGCCATAGACTTCCCTTATGCCACTGATTCGGTTGAGTACCAGTTTTTACTAGATGAATAAAAATCAACCTTTGGGGGAGCGATCTCCACAATACCGATCTCCTGGTAAGAGTAGATAAGGCCTTAGGGTTAGCAGGTTTAGGGCTCTGAACTATTCAGTCAAATATCCACCAATATAAATATGAACAATATTATTCATGACTGTTTGCACTCTTTGGCAATAGAAAAACAAATATAATAAAATCAAGGATTGCCAACTCACCAAGACTGTCCTGGAGTCTCCAGAATTTAGAGATTAATTTTTAATTAAACAGTATGTCATGTGATTAAACCACCAAGAACATGCCTATTCAAAACTGGAAACTCTAACCAAAAAAGAATGATTGTAGATGCAAGAAAAAATAATTCCTGAAAGCGGGAGAAGGAAAAAAGCAATGGCTATGTTAAGGACGTTAAATTAAATTAAATTAAATTAAATTTAATTTAATTTAATTTAATCAAATAATCACAATGGATTTTCCATCGACTAGTCAATTGGTCAAAAAGCGGGGAGAAGGGGGGGGGGGGCGCAGCGGGATTAACTCCTGGCATGGACACACTAACCCAGCTGTAGATCTGCCTATAAGCTCTTAATACATTTAAAAGGCTGCAGCGCAGCAGGAGGGCCCCAGCACAAGCTGGGACAGCTGATTCCTGGCTTGCACAGAGCCCACCTCCACTGCACACCAGCCTTTTAAATGTATTAAGAGCCTATCGGCTCTTTAAAAAGCTGAAGCTGTGACACCTGATTCCCTGTTGACTTTTAACACATTTAAAAGGTTGGTGCGCAGAGGAAATCAGCTGTCCCTGCTTGTGCTGCCTACCCCCCTCCTCCTCCTGCCCCTACTCCACTGTACTTTAGCCTTTTAAATGTATTAAGAGCCTACCAGTTGTTAAGACATTTAAAAGGCTAAAGAACAGCAGGGGTGGCAGGTGACCAGCCTGAACCAGGAATCAGCTGTCCCAGCTCCTGCCGAGTCCTCTGCTGCACTTCTGATTTTTAAATGTATTAAGAGCCAGCAGGATTAAATATTACACAATGGTTCATAATTTTATAATACTTGCATACTTCCACTTACCAGGTTAGACTTCTTATGAAGTATACATCCAAGTATCAGATCATCAATATAATATTTCAAGTTTTAATAATCATATGCACGCACACACACACACACACACACACACACACACACACACACACACACATTCTCTCTCCACAGAGTACGTGTACACGCTCATATGCACATATCTATTTAGTGGCATTACAAAATGAATGGAAGGAAAATGAATATTCCATACCCAACTCACAATCTGTAAATAGAGTTCTCAGAATCTATTACCTTTGCAGATGCGCTGTAACAGTCTAGAGCTCTATCTCTAGGGTCAAGTAGCTTATGAGAGCAATCACCTCAAGACAGTTTTCAGAAGATCTTTGGCATGTTTGCTTTTCCTTCTCTTTCCAACTACTGGTTCTTAGTTCAGGATTCCCATCTCCATCACCGCTTTACACACACAACCAGCTTTTTCACTGCTCACATCTATTACTGCAAGAAAGACCATGGAGGATAGAAGACATCTACTCCTAAAATATTAGACCTTTCTGGCTTACTCTGGTACTTCACATGGTAGAATCATTTTTCTCATTTCTGATTTAAACGAATAGTGAACTATTTCCTCTTCCTTGCCTCACTTTATAAGGGTTTTGTCTGTCCTGCAATTCAAATGTGTGATGAGCCAACTGCCTGCATGCCAGTTCCTAGGGGTTTTTTTCCCCCTTTTGGGTACACTATTTTGTCTGACCCCAGAACTTCCTAGTTTCTTAATTCCCAGAATCTGTTCTTTCTTAGACAATCAAACTCTTTACCTATTGTTCCACTAGTGCACTAGGTTTTGTCTGTGGATTTTAAACATTTTCATATCTGAGAGGAACAATGGAAGTTATGACAGGCCTTGTCAATTCCTCCCTATTCATTAATACTAATTCAAATTAAAACAAAAAACAAAAAACCCACCAAAACCACAAATAGCTCCATTCTTAAGCCTAGCACAGTACTGTGAAAATCCAGACCCAAATGTAAAGAAATACTTTCATGACAAAAAATTACTAAGCTTTCATAATAATACTGTATAAACATGTTCACATTCTAAAATAAACTTCTATATGTAGTTTTTTGGCATATAGAGAAGTTTTAATAATATTCCAAACACAGAAATGTCATTATTACAGCATGACCATACCTAGTAAGACTATACAGTAGCTATTTGCTTTAAAGAAAAAGATAAACCATCTATATTGTTCAACTGAACATACATGCCTACATATGTAAACATACACATGTACACACACACACACACACACACCCCTCTCCTTATTCTTTGTAGACATCTATAAATATTTTGAAATATTAGGTAAAAATGTTCTACCAAGGACAGTAGTGGAAGTCCAGCAGGTTCAGTCATTTGAAAGTGTGCTATACAAGTTAAGAAGAAATGTGCTTTAAGAAACAATTCCACACTGTGAAGGGCTCCAGATGACACATGGATTGTCTTTATTTTTAATTCCTCAGATCCCACAGTGCAGTCTGAACAGTGGCCTGAAGATCCTATATTGTCCCTTGTTTAAAACTTGAAGAGATACTATACTTTCCACAAATGAGTCAAATTTCAGAATTGTTTTAAATACTGCATAATTGTGCGGGCAGAACAAACTTGTCACTAGTATTTCACAGTTTGCATTCAACAAATACACGCTGCAGACAGGAAATAAAATTCATTTGACATCTTTAGGTAACATGTTAAATAGAGACGCATCAATTAAGTATATCTTTATTTACTTGAAATATGTAAATTGCACAGAAAAATTTTAAATGGCAACAGAATGAGATTTCCCATGTTTAAATATACAAACAAAACATTTTGGTTGTCTTGTAAAGAGATAGATTTTAAAAATGCTAAACTTCCTCCTGCAGTTTTCTATGGTAGGGGGAACTAAGATAAATCTATTTATACAGAAAACAAAACCAATATGAAAGACTCAGGAAGCTGGCATAAAGTACAAATTAAAGCTTTATGCAGTGTACAGAACAGGCTTATTAACTAAGGAAGGAACAAATTATAAGCCCTTTACTCACATCCGTGATCAATGTCAATGGTACTATTTTTGAATAACGGCTCACCCTTCATATCCCAATATATGCAGATATATGTTTTATGCCACCATATATCACAAAGTTCTTAGGTACCAAAGCTGTAAAACAAAGCCTTTTAATACTTAGTTCTAAAGAAACTACACTACCCCAGTCTGTTTTTCCCCTCCAATTAAACAAAACAGAAGTCTTAACCACTTGCTAGGAAGTTTTCTTCGTGGTATTCTTCCAGCACCTGTCCCCAGCTCTGACAGAAATGCATCATTTGTATTATGTAATACTGAACATACCAAGAAATGCTACTGCAAGATGCAATAGTCTAGAAACATATCCAGGAAGTTCCTACTCACTTCAAATTTTGCAGGGTGGAATGCTGAAAGTTCTCAAGGTAGGTGAAAAGAAAAATAGACTACTCATTGTTTTGTTCAAGAACAGAGGAGAGAGGAAAGGCAGAAGACAACAACTGAGTTCAAGAGGGGAGAAGGAAAAACACCAAAAAGTGGAAAAAATGGTGGAAAGATGTGAAATGATTAGAGTAGGGACAGCGCATGGGAATGAGTGTGTAGTGGAGAGTATCAGCAGATGTTTCCTCCATTTTGACCCAGGAAGTAGACCTCTCAAATTTAGCTGATGCTAGAAATAAATCTCCAATTTCTGAAGACTAGTTCCGAAAGAAGAGAAATAGTTTCTCTGGAGATGTAAGAATATCCTTTAATGTGACAGAATAATGCTTTTTTATATTAAAATTCTATATAACATACAAATATGTATATGTATAGCAGAGTTTGACCCAAAGAGGCATTCTGGATCGACAAATTTTGTGCCTTTGAACAACCTATAATATACCACAAGAGTGACAACTGACATATAGAGTAACCGAGCAGACAGTTGAGATTAAGGAAGCATCAGCTGTTACAGATGGAATGATGCCTGCTGTGCCTTACTCCAGTGATTCAGAGCTCAATTCAATTAAATAGATTTCTACCATGACAATGTTGCACAACCCTAAGTGTCTTCTTGTACAGGCAAAAAGTTAATATTTATTGCTACTATGATAAAAAGCAGTCGTCGTTTGATTGGCGCAAAATTATCAAACCCATCGGGTGTGTCTAGACTGGCAAGATTTTGCACAAAAGTGACTGCTTTTGTGCAAAAACTTGCCAGCTGTCTACACTGGCCACTTGAATTTGCGCAAGAGTACTGACTTGGTAATGAACAAAATCAGTGCTTCTTGCGCAAATACTTTCACGCTCCCGCTCAGGAAAAAGCCCTTTTGAGCAAGAATACTTGCGCAAGAGGGCCAGTGTAGAGAGGGAAGAACTGTTTTGCGCAAAAAAGCCTCGATGGCTGAAATGGCGATCGGGGCTTTCTTGTGCAAAATCGCATCTAGACTGGCCCCGGATGCTTTTGCGCAAAAGCACTTTTTGCACAAAAGTATCCGTGCCAATCTAGACGCGCTTTTGCGGAAATACATTTAACAGAAAAACTTTTCTGTTAAAAGTATTTCCGCAAAAACATGCCAGTCTAGACGCAGCCAACACATACAGAAGATTCACCTATAGTTATCCTAGAGCACTATCTTCATTTTGCTAGTTGTTGCTTCTTTCTCTACCATATCTGTACATTTGCAGAACAGAAAATACTTAAGCAATCATGAATGCTTCAGTGCATAGATCAAAACAGCTACTATTGTTTGCCAGTCTTGCTACAGTACATGCATTCTAATGTTGGCCTCCATTATTTAAACAAAATTAAGTTTTGTGCTCTCTGCCAAGGGTTGTTTACAAATCATTGCTTTCTTCAATAACACCGCACACAGCAATATAACATCGAGAAAGATAATGTATTTTTAAGGATTTGCAATTACCATAAAGACATTAGCTTTGTAGCTACAACCAGGCAGGTTTAATACATGCTTTCCTGGGGTTACTTCTAAATCTGTCACCAAAAAAGCTTTTCTGGGTACACCATGACTGGGACTGACTAATTCAACAATGTAATTTATATTAGGAAGATGCTTTCCTCTTGCAGGCCTGTTCTTGCAGTTTTTCAAAATCTTATTAGGACTTTTGGGGGAAAAATGTTCAACAACTGATGAGTGCTACACTTGAATATTTATGTTAAGAAATTATATTTAAAAATGCATAATTATGTTTTAGTGGAAGGTCTATCCATTAAATAATGATACCCAGTCATTATCCAGCCTTTTATACATCTTTGTGTTATCTTCTATTAAGAATACTGCATTTGTCCATACAGTCCCAGAAATTTGGTCCATCATACATATCTGAATTGTTTTATATTTACAGTTGTGTAACAGACTGACAGACAAATCTGAGGGTTTTTTTTTTAATCTCTATTGAATAGAGAGACATGAAGTCCACCTCATTAAGTGATCAGAGTTCCTCAGCTGACTTACAGTAAAATCAGTTATTGTTTCCTAAATATTATTTATATGGAGTAATACATCAAAGATATTTACGTAGGATTTAACCTGCTCTTGTTTAATACTGTAACAGCTAAATATACAATTTCTTCTTGATAAATGCTTACGTTACTTCTAAAACCTTACCCCATATTTGTCTCTGTTTTCATACATACATGCATGCATCACCACCAAGATTTTTTCCCCCCAATAAAATGAAGTGGTAAGACTAATATATATGCAAAGCATTTATGGAAGAAAGTTGTTAGCATCCATCCATAAGAAACATGGAGGTGGGATCTAAAGAACTTTGTACAGATATATAGATATATATATCTGTACATTAGCCTCAGCTCATCACTTAACCTTCATGGTTAGACGCTGGCTCCCTGTATGTACAGGGAGCCAGCTTAAAAACAGATTTTTTCCTTTACTCCAGTGGTTCCCAACCTGTGGTCTGCAAACTCCTGGTGGTGTGCAAAGGTACTGTGGGAGTCTACAGAAAGTTGGGAGCTCAGAGACTCCGTGCTGGCAGCCAGCAAGTCTCTCGGCCCGCGCTGCTTCCCAAACCGCGGGAAGCAATGCAGGTTGAAAGATGTGCTGGCTTCTCAAGTGGACTGAGGGACACGGCTTGGGAAGCAGCGTGGCTGATGGATGTGAAGGCTGCAGGCACAGCAATATTGTTGGAGAGGGGGTCGGAAGTGAGGACGGGCAAGTCCATAACATTTTACTAGATTGAAAAAGTGTCTGCATTCTGGAAGAGGTTGGGAACCACTGCTTTAGTCTATTAAAAACCTAATTGAAAATGGTGTCATAGTTGAGCCTACATACACTAACCATTTTGGAAAGCATCTTAAAATAATATAATTTATAAATGTAACCTTCAATTTGAAGATCTATGATAAAAATTTCACTGAAAACAATTGCAACTAGTGGAAATATACAGCTAAAATAATCCAAACTACTGTAATTCTGTCTTAATTCAGCTTCTGTACCCAAGGACTGGAAAATAGCTAATATAATGCCAATATTTAAAAAGGCCTCTAGAGGTGATCCCAGCAATTACAGACCGGTAAGTCTGGGCAAATTAGTTGAAACAATACTAAAGAATAAAATTGTCATATACACAATAGAACATAGTTTATTGGGCAAAAGTCAACATGGTTTCTGGAAAGGGAAATCATGTCTTACTAATCTATTAGAGTTCTTTAAGGGGTCAACAAACATGTGGACAAGAGGAATCCAGCAGATACAGTATACTTAGATTACCAGAAAGCCTTTGAAAGGTCCCTCACCAAAGCCTCTTACATAAATTAAGTTGTCATGAGATAAGAGGGAAGATGCTTTCATGGACTGAGAATTGGTTAAAACACAGGAAACAAAAAGTAGGAATAAATGGTACATTTTCAGAAAGGAGAGGGGTAAGTAGTGGTGTTCCCCAAGGGTCAGTACTAGGAGCAATCCTATTCAACTTATTCATAAATGATCTGAAGGAAGGGGAAAACAGTGAGGTGGCAAAGTTTGCAGATGATATTAAACTGCTCAAGGTAGTTAAGACTAAAGCAGACTGTGAAGAACTTCAAAAAGATCTCACCAAACTAAGGGACTGGGCAATAAAAAGGCAAATGAAATTTAATGTGGATAAATGTATAGTAATGTACAGTAAACTTCCGATAATCCGGCACCTTTAGGACCCAGGGGGTGCCGGATTATCAAATATGCCGGACTATCGGAAGGGGGGGCTATGAGGGGCCTGGGGTGGGGTGGGGGGATGCCACCTCAGACCTCTCATAGCCCCCCCCCTTCCGATAATCCAGCTCTGCCCCAGGCGTCCCTGATTCAGCCGCTGCTGGTCAGTTTCAGCAGTGGCTGAATTGGGGACGCCTGCAGCAGAGCAGCTGGAGTGCTGCCTGGTTGGTCCAGTAGTTCTTGGTCATGCCTGGGGAAGAGCAGCTGGGGTGCTGCCGGGTTAGTCCTGCAGCGCCGTTTCCCGGTGCTACTGGACCAACCCGGCAGCACCCCAGCTGCTCTGTCCCAGGTGTACCCAAGTTAGCTGCTGCTGAAACTGATCAGGGGCTGATTCCAGGAAGCCGGGACAGAGTTGCTCTGCCTCGGGCTTCCTGGAGTCAGCCACTGGTCAGTTTCATCAGTGGCTGAATCAGGGACAGCTGGGGTGCTGCCGGGTTGGTCCCGCAACCCCGAGGGGCAGCGCTACGGGACCTACCCGGCAGCACTCCAGCTGCTCTGCCCCCGGCTTCTCCGATTCATTATCAAATGACAAAGGGATGTCATTATTCCCCTTTATTTGGCTTTGGTAAGGCCACATCTGGAGTATTGTGTCCAGTTCTGGGCCCCCCACTACAAAAAGGATGTGGACGCATTGGAGAGGGTCCAGCAGAGGGCAACCAAAATGATTGGGGGGCTGGAGCATATGACTTATGAGGAGAGGCTGAGGGACTTGGGTATGTTTAGTCTGCAGAAGAGAAAAGTGAGGGGGGATTTGATAGCAGCCTTCATTTTCCTGAAGGGAGGTTCCAAAGAGGATGGAGAGAGGCTGTTCTCAGTAGTGACAGATGGTAGAACAAGGAGCAATGGTCTCAAGTTGTGGTGGGAGAGGTCTAGGTTGCATATTAGGAAAAACTATTTCACGAGGAGGGTGGTGAAGCACTGGAGTGGGTTACCTAGGGAAGTAGTGGAGTCTCCATCCCTAGAGGTGTTGAAGTCTCAGCTTGACAAAGCCCTGGCCGGGTTGATTTAGTTGGAATTGGTCCTGCCTAGAGCAGGGGGCTGGACTTGATAACCTTCTGAGGTCTCTTCCAGTTCTATGATTCTATGATTCAGCCGCTGATCAGTTTTAGCAGCAGCTGAATCGGGGAAGCTGGGGGTAGAGCAGCTCCAATGGTTCAGCTGCCCGGAGCACTTCCAGGTTCCTGATGATGCTGGACCATCAGGAGTGCAGTACCATCAGATGCCAGACCATTGGAGTTTTACTGTACGTTGGAAAAAATAACCCCTATTATACATATAATAAGATGGGGGCTAATTTAGCTAAAACTAATCAGGAAAGAGATCTTGGAGTCATCGTGGATAGTTCTATGAAGACATCCACGCAGTGTGCAGTGGCAGTCAAAAAAGCAAATAGGATGTCAGGAATCATTAAGAAAGGGATAGAGAATAAGACAGAAAATACCTTATTGCCCATATATAAATCCAGGGTACACCCACATCTTGAATACTGCATACAGATGTAGTCATCTCAAAAAAGATATTCTGGCATTAGAAAAGGTTCAGAGAAGGGCAACTAAAATGATTAGGGATTTGGAAAGGGTCCCATATGAGGAGAGATTAAAGAGACTGGGACTTTTCAGCTTGGAAAAGAGGAGACTAAGGGGGATATGACAGTGGTATATAAAATCATGAGTGGTGTGGAGAAAGTGAATAAGGAAAAGTTATTTACTTGTTCCCATAATATAAGAACTAGGGGCCACCAAATAAAACTAATGGACAGCAGGTTTAAAACAAATAAAAGGAAGTTCTTCTTCACACAGCACATAGTCAATCTGTGGAAATTCTTGCCTAGGGGGTTGTGAAGGCTAGAGCTATAACAGGGTTCAAAACAGAACTAGATAAATTAATGGAGGTTAGGTCCATAAATGGCTATTAGCCAGTATGGGTAAGGAATGGTGTCCCTAGTCTCTGTTTGTCAGAGGGTGGAGATGGATGGCAGGAGAGAGATTGCTTGATTGTTAACTGTTTGATTCACTTCCTCTAGGGACACCTGGCATTGGCCACTGTTGGTACATAGGGTACTGGGCTGGATGGACCTTTGATCTGACCCAGTATGGCCATTCTTATGTATGTTCTTATGTTTTACATTATGTTTCTATTTTTCCAAACCACAAATGAGAGTTAGGTGCGCGCAAACCCATGATTTCCAGTAAAAGTTGAACATCTCACCTCACCGGTGAAAGGCTGTTAAATTTTTCACATAGTTAAGGAAACAATTTTAAAACATTTTATTTTTCTAAGGCCATGTATGGAGGGTTCTCTAGCCATTAAGAAATTCATACTTTTAAGCATTGTCTACATTTTTAACTTCGTACTCTTGCTTGGTTCTTCCTGCTCTCCTACACATTCCACTTGTTTTTGATTTGTGTCCAGTGCCTTTGGTCTTAAGACTGACCCACTGGCAACATACCTATAATTAGGGGGCTCGAGCACATGACCTACAAAGAGAGGCTGAGGGATCTGGGCTTATTTAGTCTGCAGAAGAGAAGAGAGAGGGGGAATTTGATAGCAGCCTTCAACTCCCTGAAGGGGATGGAGAGAGGCTGTTCACAGTAGTGACAGGTGGCGGAACAAGGAGCAATGGTCTCAAATTACAGTGAAAAGGTGTAGGTTAGATATTAAGAAAAACTATTTCTCTAGGAGGGTGGTGAGGCACTGCAATGAATTATCTAGAGAGGTGGTGGAATCTCCATCCCTAGAGACTTTTTAGTCCCAGCTTGACAAAACCCTGGTTAGGATGATTTAGTTGGGACTGGTCCTTCTTTGGGCAGGGGGCTGGACGATGACCTCCTGAGGTCCCTTCCAGCCCTAGGATTCTATGATTCTGTGATCTATATTTGGGGTAGCGGGAAGACATAGTATAAAAACTAGGTAGGAAGGTCACATATTGTTAGATTCTTTCTAAGTGTCATTCACAAAAGGCCAAAATCTCACCAGAAGAGAGCTCCCTGACAAGTAATTTTTTTCTCAATTACACATGCTAAAAGTTCTTAATCTTGTCAGCTGTACCACAATTTGACAATCATAAAATCAGGCATACGGTTAAACAAGAAAATGAATACATGAGATCACAGAGTACTAAATCAGTTGGGTTAATTTGATCTCAAATTCTCTATAGAAACAGACTTTGTGGTGAACCAAGTAAAGCTTACAGCTAGACCCATACATCATATTTTTTATATTCTGTTTCAATTATTTATTTTATTGCCAATCTATGATATATGGAGAATCATCAAAAGTTGTTCTTTTCTTGCAAACCAGAGACTCATCAATCCCTGTCAGCAGCTTTACCAAAAAAGGAGGGTCCCCATGCCCCTTGTTTAGGCCAATATATGTCTACATCTACTATGTGCTTATGTAATGCATAAACAGTTCATGTAACTGTTTCCATTTTGGCATAATCAATAAACCAAAAAGGAAATAAAATCCACCCAAAGCTCAGTTCCCTCCTTTCAAATGATGAGAACTAAAACATAAGTCCAGTTAAAACAGCAGTCAAGATGTATCCCTTAACATGTACTAAAAATAAACTTTCTCCAGTGCAGTCCTCATAGCAAGAAAACAGTATATTATTAGGATTCAGACAAACTATGTGAATCCAGTACCTATTCAACCAACTGTCAAGAGCCAAAACTCTAAACTGCCCATCTCCTGGTTGGTGTATGTTTCTCTCTACCTGGAACAATGGGGTTTGTTTCCTCTCACTCCTCCCGTATTCTATTACACCTACTGATCTTTGCAGAATGTAGTTCACCCACATGTTATTCCCTCTCTCCCCCCCTCCGCCCCCCCCACATGGAATAGCTCTGTTTGCAAATGGACTTCAATCTCAGTATTTGATCATTTCCTTCCCTCCCTGCCCCAAATCCAAAATGCAAATTCTATTACTTTAAAGGGGAAAAATTCAAACTTATTGTGAGCATTGCCTGGTTATCTTTCTTTTCTCAGCATTTATTTGAACACAGACAGACAGACAGAGAGAGAGAGAGAGAGAGAGAGAGAGAGTGTGTGTGTACGCGCACACTTGTGCGCACATAAATTTGCTAAAAGGTCATCAAACTAATAAAGCATTTTTCTGTAGCATACATATTAATTATAAATCTCAGTTTATAGTGTAAGTCTTGATAAGGGATGCTACAAAGAAACCAAAATAAATATGTTCTTGGAAAACAAGTATCAAAAAGTAGATTCAGTTCTGTATTTTAAAGTTTTTAAAAATTTCAGTTTTCTAGCTTGTAGTGTTAACAAAATTGTATTGGATGTAAAGTGTCACAGAAAACTTCTAATACAAGGCTGTTCTTGGTTCCTCTGGCACCCTCAGGACCTGACTGGTGCTTAACGAGGGGATTTGCTAGACCAGGGGAGGTCCCTCCCAACATGGCCCATGCTGTACTGCTGCTCCCAGCTACGGCTCCAGCCTAGACCCACTGCTTCCTGCCTGGCCGTGGCCACTGCTGCTGCTGTGCCTTGAGCTCTGAGGCCACCTATGCAGTTCCCAAGCTCTGCGGCCAGAGTTCTACAACTGTCACTGCTGGGCCCTCTCTACCACCTGGCCACAGGGGCCAGAGCTCCCTGCTGAGCTGCTCATGCCTCCGCGCCCTGGCTCCCGGCTAAGTCTCCATGCCCCCTCTGCTGCTCCTGCCACGCAGCCAACCTCCCCATACCTGGGTTCTGTTGTCCAGGAACATCTGTGGTCCTTACTGGACCAGAGTGTCCCAGTTAAGGGAGGTACAACCTGTGTATTTATGCAATAGAGCTCATGCAAAGGCTTTCAGAACATGACACAGACAATTTCTGATTATCCACTTTGAAAAAAAGTTGTTTTTTAATAAGCAAATAGAGCAGTTGTTAACAGTGATATATGAACTTTTCCCAGTTGAAAACAAGATTAACAGATTCCTCTAAAGAAAGTTGAAAAGTCAAATATATTCATGTTTCTTGTAAAGAGAAGGGCAGGATTCTCCTGAAACTCTCAAAGAAAGGAAGTATTACCAGCCTCCAGGAAGCCAAGCAAATCACAGTGATATAAAGTGTGTCACATTTTTTTTCCTATGGAATTTCTGGCTTTTGTGTATTTCTGCAACAGAACTGTAGGCCACATAATACTGGCCAATAGAAAAATTGGTGAGTAGTGATCATAGATAGTGGTTTACTCATGGTGTACTTTCCCATAACAATTAATAAAACAAGAAATAGGGACAAAAATCAGAGAAAACTAATAAATTTAAATATAACATGAAAGGACATAGAAGGTATTTCATTTGTGAAACATTCTTCTAATGGTACAGTGAATTATTTAAAGTCTTCAGAATGATAAGAGTCTATTAACAGGAATACAACGCATTTAAAATGAAGGTCAAGCATCACACAAACTGAACAAAGCAAATCCAAACATGTGCCCATTATGATTAGAAATTATAGGGGTCTTGATTTATAATTAGCTGTCTTTCAACATGAGATAAATATTGACTAGCAACTTAAAAACCTAAACTAGTCTGGACTGTTATAATAAGGCTGATAACTGGTTTCAAATGTAAAATTGGTTTCAAATGTAAAATTTAGTTTATTTATAAAACAAAAAATCACTATCTAATATAGTTCAATTTCTTACATCACTTCAAAACCATTACAAGTGACTTATACACTGTATTGGGGGGGGGGGGGGAGAGGAAGCAACTGGTCCAGTGGTTGCCAGAAACAAAATGAAGATCAAGGACACAGTGGACATGAATATTGAAGTATCCTGTGAAGCCACTCCAGATGAGGGCTCAGATGCCCTATGAAAGCAAAATATGGCAATGCATGTCATGCACCATTCTGGATAAAGAGTATTTCACTTACATACCAGCACCTGGCATTTCTTTTATGAGTGTGCATGCATGTCCGTGTGTGCATAAACCACTAATATCACACATTGTTTAAGATTCTTCCATATCAACCACTACAGTGTAAGTGAATCTTAGATAAATTGCATATGACTTTTCATTGTCGTCATTCTAGAAATTGAATTCTTAACAAATGATATGCAGCTGTTGTTATTGGTAATAAGTAAAACAAAATCATCTAAGGAACAAAAAAATATGAACTGAAAGAACTATACAAGTGCAAAAACCACTTCTTAAACAAAAATCTCTTTTTTAAAAGGAAGTAATAAAGAATTTATAGAGTGAAAAGTAAGAATCAAGTATCTGCTAATTACTCAAGTATAATGATAGTTTCAGTAAAAAAAATATGAATCAAAAGGCTACTGAAATCAATACCACAGTTCAACATTTTACAAGGTCAAGTAATTTTTGTCTGACTACTTTATGATTTTTTTTTTTACCCAATGCAAATCAGAATGTCCAAGACACAAAACAAAGAGGATTATAAAGGAAATAGAAAAATTGCCCTCATCTCTAGCACTGATAATAGTTGTTTCTACAATAACAGACATCATTGCCAACTCATCTTCAATTCCATTAATTTTACTTCTGTTAAGCACATGCTGGTTTGATGTATCACATGGGGAAAATGTACTATTTTCAATTACTATTCAATGGTAAAAGTTATACTTACAGGTATGGATTAATGACACTACTGTGTCAATTCACATTTTTAATTTAGCTATGTTTTGGATTTTTATTCTAATGGATATGAATGGTAACTAGTATATTTTAACATTACCTGACAACAAAGGACATTTGATGTAGTCTTCATCCACAAAAATAAATATCTTATTACAACCTAGATTATTACAAAGAACAGTTTACTATTTTCTTTCCAAATCTACCACGGGAAAAAATTAGCATTAAAATAATTTAATGGAAATAGAGGTCTTAAAAAAGTTTGGTATGTAACTGTCCAACTCAAGTAAGAAGCAATCAGTGCCTTAGATACTGTAACTGGAATGTATCTGAAACCATAATTAGCTATGCTTCAACAGTTATTTAATTCAGTAGAATACAATTTACAACACTAGTGAATTTACATATACTATTTATACTGACAGTTATTCATAAACATATTACCCGAACTCTAAGAATACCTTCCTATATCTACATTGTGCAGGAATACTATACCTCTATAGTCTCTCTCACATATTAACAACAATTTGTTTCCTGCATAAAGTATTCATTTCCCACTAGATGAAAATTGTACTGAAAAGTGAAAGGAGTTTGATTTAAAAACGGTCAGCCTTTCCTCACTCTTTAAACTGCTATTACTACATGATAGTATTCCCCAGCATATTGTTTTTATTTTATCTGAAGTTGGTAAAATCTTTGTGCTGAATCCTTTGAGTCTCTCTCTAGTGAAAGATGTCAGTTGAGTGTTGTGTGGAGAAAAGGAGGAAAAAATAGTTATCCTTCAAGATGTGTTGCGCACACACCTAAAAGGAATAGATATGAGCAACGTGTGCACGGTGCCAGAAAGTTTTACTCTAGGTGAGCTGTGAAGCCCCTACAGTGGTGCCGGTGCTATTTATGACCCTGACGACCCACTGCCCCTAAATTCCTTCTTGCCAGCTACTCTGACAGTAGGGAAGGAGGATAGGTATGGAATAGCTAAGAGCAACACAGCTTGAAGAACAACAGTTACAAAAGTGAGTACCCAGTTTTTTCTTATCTGAGTGCTTGCTCACATCTATCCCGATTAGGTGATTCACAAGCCTTACCCAGGAGGAGAGATAGAAATCAAAGCGTAGCTGACTTGAGAACCGCGGTACCAAAAGTTATAACCTGTCTGGATTATTGTGTGATGGAATATTGTGATGTGAATGTATGTACTGAAGACCAAGCTGCAGCTCTACAGATTTCCTGCAGTGGTATATGAGCTTTTTCCCTATGTTATACAGATTTTATGGAGGAAATCAGTGTCTCTCAAATTAGAGGTCCTGACCCAAAAGGGAGTTGAAGGGGGATCACAAGACTATTTGAGAGATCACAATATTACCACTGTTCTGTGCTACCTTCAGAGTTGGGCAACAACAGTGTGGTGTTGTCCAGGTGCCAAGTTCTGAAGGCAGAATGACCAGCAGCAGTGCAGAAGGATGGTAATACCATACCATGCCATCCTTATTTCTGGGCTGCTGCTGCTGGCAGCAGCTCTGGCTTCAGAGCACAACTCCCTGCCAGCAGTTGCTGTTCTCCAGCTGCGAAGGCAGCATCACCACCAGCAGCAGTGCAGAAGTATGGGTGACAGTACTACAATACACTCTACAATCTCCTTATGACACCTCAACCCAACTCCTTTTTGGATGAGGATCTCTACAATTATAAAACCATGAAACGTCAGACTTAAATAACTAAAATCATTAAATTAATGATTTTTCAATTCCTATGGCTGTGAAACTGATCATAATGGGCCTGAATTTGATAGGACCCTTCAGATCATCTAGCCCAGAGGTTCACAACTGTATCCCATTTAAGAGTCTGTGTTCCCCCAATTTCACCTAACTTAAAAGCTACTTGCTTACAAAATCAGACAAAAATAAAAAGGGGTCACAGCACACTATTACTGAAAAACTGCTTACTTTCTTAATTTTACCATGTAAGTATAAAATCAATTAATTTCTATATAAATATTGTACTTACAGAAAAACGAGGAAAACCCACTCTATGATTTTAAGGTGCTAAAGGACCACTCTTTTTTAAAAAAATTACGAACACAGCTACCCCTTTGAGGCTATTGTACTTATATTTCAGTGAAATGCTTCAGCCTGTTTGTCACTTGTGAGCTTTGTCTGAAACCCAAACCCCCAGTGACATGTATCTTAGCTTTGCAGGAGTCCTTACAATTGCTCTGATTGGCACCCCCTAATATACCCCTTGTACTTGCCATCTTCCTAAATCTATCCCATAACATCCCTCCTCCACGAGGCTCCAATCCCCAGGCTGAGAAACAACGATCTACTTGAGTATCTCCTGGAAGTGACTTGAATATCTCCTGGAAGACCTCTGCATAACCCCCAGCTATACGCATACTCCTGGTTGAGAACCACTGGCCTTATCTCCAATATATCAAGGTCAGCAGCATCACCCAGCACTGACGTACTAAACCCAACAACTGAAATTTAAACCAACTCTTAGGAATTATTTGAAGGGAAATGTATAGCCTATATTACATGGGAGTTCAGACTCGATCACCACAACGGTTCTTTCTGTCCTTGAAATCTACAACTAGGAGCGAACTGAATAGAAATGTGATATTCCCAGATGATAACAGCAATGCATTTTGTTCTTCCCACCTCTACAGGCCTTTGCAGATATCACACTGGCTGTGATCTGAGCCCAACCAACTGTGCACATCATGTGTTTTACCTAAATCCTTGAGGCACCTGGCGCTTGTCACAAACCTCTAGTTAAGAGTCAGAGTAGGTCAACTATGTTCTAATGTATTCAATATTGTGACATCCATCAAGGAGTGGTAACACTGACTCAAGATCACTGTAGTAAGTTGAGGGTCAGTAACATGAAGTCAGCAGGCCTAAATAGAGCCTTACAATCTAGTGAGCAAGACTTTGGTTCAGTAACATAGGAGCCAAGAAAGAAGCCCTATTGATAATTGTGCGATTGTGTAAGTTAGGTCAAGCATGGAAGGACACAGAGAGGCACTGGGTACAGACTGTAAGCCAAAGGAGAGTAATGGAACATCTTAATAAGAAATGTCTTGGTACAAAGACTCCCTAAAAACTAATGCACATACCGACCTAGGTTCAGGACAAGGTCGGAATTGAAGCATGAAGGATAGTAAGTAAGCCCCCCTTCCATAAGGTGAGGGGTGGTAACTAGGCAACAGAGAGTGGTAACCTGGCACGTAAAGAAATGATGTAAGTTGTTTGTACCTCTGTATAAAAAGGACACTGCAGAGGGTGCTCTCTAGCCGACCTTGGAGGGTGAGGGGGGGCGCACTAGGCGCCTGAACGGCAGGTGTCATTGCCTGACCTTACAGAACACACAGTAGCTTAACTTTGACTAACTGCTGTTAGTATCTGATATATGGCAATAGGCCTGCCCGGTGTTGGTACCTTGTCAACGCGGGCCATAGCGCCAAGTGGTGTAACATTGGACTGATCTCTGTTACCGACTGGTAGAGCTTTGCATTTGACAATAAACCTGCTCAACTGATTTTAAACCTTGCCTGCATCTGTCGTTTCCGGGGCCTCTCAGAGATCTCCTATGTTGACCCAAGTGCACGGGGTCTAACACTCCAGATAAAGGGAGTACCGATTGTTACGCACGCAGCCGAAAGTTTATCATCACCGACAGAGTAGAGATCCCGTCAGGAACGCACCAGGACAACCCTGACCAGACGATGCTGACACTGACAGTCCACCAAAGGTACCGAGGTACGAAAACACCGAGGTATGACACAGGAAACCAAGAAACAGAAGATCTCCAGCTACGTCCCTTCCTTCAGCCTTTGGGCACACAGACCTCTTATCATAAATGGGGTAATGCTGAGTTGTCTACGTTGGCTGATTATCAGCTGGGGATTCTCACATGGTGGGACACTAATATGGGTATTAAAAAGCAGCATGGCATAGATTCTGGCCCCAGGTCTGCAGCTATAAAATAATAAAAGTTGTCATGGCTTAACCTTACCTTGCAAAGAAAGCTGATGTTAAAACCCAGCGACTGAGCATTTCTTGAGCCTGAATTCATGTAGTTTCCAACCAACAACACTAGCTCTAGCAACCTGTTAAAGCTCTCACTCTTCTTCAGCTCCTCACAGGCTAGTGTTACTGCCATTATGCCAGGTCTAATGTTGTTTACATGTTCTTCAAACATCAGCTTGAAAAGGATGCCATTGAGGCGTGGCCGTAACATTTTCACTGAGCTCATCTGCAAGAGAAAGAATGCTAAGTGAGAATACAAAGAATAAAAAAGCTTTTGTATGCAGCATATCTTAATTTTATAAACAATATTCCCTTTCCAATATGAATTCATAGAGTACAACTGCATGCTCATTGTTCTGAGTAATGTGTATTTCCGCACATACAAGGATTTCACAGAATAATGTCTTTTTCAGTTTAACCCATTAATCGCAAAAAAAGATTCAACATTTTATTCATATTTTCTAGAGTTAAATTGTTTTATAAGCATTAAAAACAACCAACACCTCCCAACCCCACAACCACCATCACCAACCAGTACTGAATATTCTGCCAAAATACTTCCCTGAGGTGAATTAGATGAAAGCCATGTACGTGGATTGCTAAAAACTACAGATTAAATAAAATATATAAACTGTCACAAATACTGTCATGGACATCATGCTTCCAAAAAAAGTGTCCATTAAGATGCTTAACACATTCTAAATCTACCTCTTACTTTTGCACTTGTTACATTTAGAAACAGAAAACTAGAAAACTGTATAATTTATAATCCCTTTTAAAATGTTCATGTTAAGTAATTATAACATAATTAATATGATGTCACTTTGATGTACCACATAAATTTTAAAGCACTACATATAAGTTTGTCCTCTCAACAGTCCTTCTGCTAATTATTTGGTTTACTATTTTTGCACTGGTATATTTCCATTACCTATTTATCTAGCGCTCATTATTAGTTCTATTTCTTGTGAGAACAATAACTCCAATACTGTACATATAGCCAGCATGTAGCCATTTAAAACACAACATGAAAAACAGAGAAAGTGTCTGCAGCTAGTAAATTCCTTTTAGTGTCAGATCATTTTGGATGCCATGATCATTTTCCATGCATCAGTTATCTTAGTGAAGTATTCAGCCCCTAACCTTAATAGCAAATACTTGAGAAAAATATGCAAACATCAATAATCTCTTAGCCTCAATGTTGTGGCAACAAACTCCACATGGAACTGCAAATATCTGTAATACAGGGGTTCCTGACTGTAGGATGGTCCCCGCTGGGGGTCATGAAGGAATGTGTGGTGGGTCTGGGACATCCTCCTCCCCCATGGGAAATGGGAAGGAATGTTAACCAGCCTCTCCCCACCCCAAGCTCTACTTCGGTTGTGTCTACAGCTGTGCTACCAGCCCAGCACCTCACCCTATCCCCAGCCTCACCATGGCTTTCATCCTTGCCCTGTGCCAGCCCTTGACCTCTGCTGCTGGCTGCAGTCCAGTGCCTGGCCTGGGGACGAAGCTGTGAAAGAAGCTGCATCTGGCCACGGGAATGGCTGCTCTCCCACCCGTAGCCCAGCTCTGCCCCTTCCTTGATGCCAATACCACTCCTGGCCCCTAACATCCCCTACAGCTGCAGTCTCAGTCAGTTTATAGAATCATAGCTTTAATGTTTGCAAGTATTATGAATGATGTCTTTGCTCAATTAAAAATAGTGCAGCTATTGAGAAATATCCGAAGTGTAAATGTGGTGGTATCAAAGTAACTGTTTTTGAAGAAGTGTATCAGAAGGACAACAGATTGAGAATCAAATATTTTAAGTACTACAGTACTACAGTCTATAAGGGCACAACTAGACTATGTCTTAATTTCGAAAGAGGATATGCAAATTCAAGTGGATCAGTCTTCTTCCTATCACATTTTTGAAAGAGGGTCTTTTGAAAGTGAAAGTAGTTTGGATGCTCTTTTTGGGAAGACAAAAAAACCCACCTTTTTTTAAAAAAAAACGCTCTTCCTAAAAAAGGAGGTTTACGCGGTTTTTCGAAAAAGGGTTTTTTTCCCCCAAACAACCCCGCTGTCCAGACTACTTTTGCTTTCGAAAATGCGACCAGAAGAAGATATGCAGAAGATATTCCTGGAGTTTGCATATCCTCTTTCAAAATTAAAAAGTAGTCTAGACGTTTCATATGAAGAGGAAACTTACCAATAGCTCAACCAAATATTAATTAAAATATTAAGGGAGTTTTGCATCTATGTGGAATTCATTGCCCCAACAATGAGTCCAAAAGCTTATCAGGATTCAATTAAAAAAATAAAAAGAACCTATTGGACATTTATATGGCTAACAAGAATATCCAGAGCAGTTATAGAAAGTTAATTTTTTTTCTAGGAATTAGCTTGTGGTCCACTATGACCCCTAGATCCCTTTCTGCAGAACTCCTTCCTAGACAGTCGCTTCCCATTCTGTGTGTGAAACTTATTGTTCCTTCCTAAGTGGAGTACTTTGCATTTGTCCTTATTAAACTTCATCCTATTTACCTCAAACCATTTCTCCAGTTTGTCCAGATAATTTTGAATTATGACTCTCTCCTCCAAAGTACTTGCAACCCCTCCTAGTTTGATATACAGGCAGTCCCTGGGTTACGTACAAGATAGGGACTGTAGGTTTGTTCTTAAGTTGAATTTGTATGTAAGTCGGAACTGGTACATATTGTAGGGGAAACTCTAGCCAAACATTTTTTTTAGTTTTGGATAGCATAGGGAAAGGTTAACTCCCCTCTAATGTTTGTTTTGCTGTCTGTTCCCCTGTTCAGAAGATTTCACATCTATTTCTGTCCCTGTGACAAACTCAGGACTAAAGGAGTAACTCATCAAATACCAAACAGCTCTGCACCATGCTTTGAGCTAATAGCTTTATTTCCACACACCACCCAGGGTTCTAGGAGGAGGGTCCTTTTTTTGCTAACACAATGAGGCCAGCACTTTGTTTGTTTTGGTGGAGTCTTTGTTTGCCCAGGGAGCCCAGCATGTATAGGGGGAGGAGGGGTGGAGAGGCTGCTTTTGTCTGCTGTTCGGCAGCCTGTTGCTCAGGGGAGGGGGCAGCCTGTTGCTGGCAGGGGGGGAGGGGGGAAGCGTGCAGGATGCGAGGCCGCGGGAGGGCGGGGGGGCAGCGGGCGTGGGGAGGCACTTTTCCTCTGCCCGGCAGCTCTGCGGGATCCCTGTCCCTGGGGCCAGCTGCTGCAGGCAGAGGCCAGGTGGAGCCGGTCGAAGAGGAGGAGGAGGTGGATTCTAGGACCCAGGTGAGCGAGCCCCGGGGACGCTGCTGCGCTCCGGGAGCCTGGCATGTATAGAGGGGAGGAGGGGCAGAGAGGCTGCTTTTGTCTGTTAGGCAGCCTGTTGCTCAGGGGAGGAGGCAGCCTGTTGCTGGCAGCGGGGGTGGGGAAGCACTTTTCCTCTGCCTGGCAGCTCTGCGGGACCCCAGTCGGAGCTGGCCCGAGGAGGAGGAGGATCCTAGGACCCAGGTGAGCGAGCCCCGGGAATGCTGCTGCGCATGTGCGGGAGTTGCCTCACCCCATTCGTATCTAGGGATCCGACGTAAGTCGGATCCACGTAAGTTGGGGACTGCCTGTACTCTGCAAACTTACATTCAATGTCAACAGCTAACTGTTGATGAAGATATTTAACAGAAACAGTCCCAAAACAGACCACTGTGGAACCTGACTTGTTATGCCCTTCCAGCAAGACTATGAACCCTTAATAGCTACTCTGAGAACTGCTATACAGCCATTTATGCACCCACCTTATAACAGCCACTATCTAGGTTGTATTTCTTTAGTTTATTGGTAAAGGTGGTCATGTGAGGCCATATCAAATACTTTATTAAAGTCTAGGCATATGACATCCACCGCTTCCCCCTTATCCACAAGATTTGTTGTTCTGTCAAAGAAAACTATCATTTTGGTTTGACATGATTTGTTCTTTACAAATCCGTGCTAGCTGTTACCTATCACCTTATTATCTTCCAGATGTTTGCAGATGAATTCCTTAATTATTTGTTCCTTTATCTTTCCTGGCACAGAACTTAAGCTGACTGGTCTGTTGTTTTTTGGGTTGTTCCAATTTCCCTTTTTAGAGATGGTCACTATGTTTGCCATTTTCATCAGGCCCTGGTGATTTGAAGACATCTAACTTTTCTAAGTAATTTTTAACTTGTTCTTTTCCTATTTGAACTTCTATCTTCCCTGTTTCAATTAGCATTCACTATATTAGGCATCTATCACCATCAATCTTCTTGATAAAACTCAAATAAGTTGTTAAGCACCTCTGCCAATTCCAAGTTTTCTGTTGTTTTTCTCTCTTCTCTGAGCAATGGGCCTAACCAACCCCTTCTTGAACTTCCTCTTGCTTTTAATATATTTGTAGAATAGTTGTAGAAGAGTTATGCTTCTGCATGTAATCCAACAAGCATATGTTGGGAGGTTAGCAACTACTTCAGTTTTTTTTATATAATTGGCAGAATTCAATTTATAAATTACTCAGTGACATCACTGACACATTACTGCCATTAATATACATTAGTTTTAATAGGGCCTAAATCCGTGGAAGAGTTCATAAAAAGGAAGAAGTCCTTTGAAAATTCAAAGTTTAAACCTGTGAAGTTTCCAGTACATTCTCTCTCCTGAAAAGGTTTTGTTTCTGCTCAAAGTGGATATGGAAAGCACTGATCTTGTGGCATCTACAAAAAAAGCTACTCCTCCAACTCTTACTGCTGTGTGATCCCTCTGAACCTACCTAACCCTGAGTTACCTCAAATCCTGCTTAAAGCCTGATGAGTCATCCCTAAATTACCTGGGAGCCTAAATCTGTTAACACAGCTGCAATACTGAAAGGCTGATGAACCAACTCTGAGCCAAAGAACTTGATGAGTCATTAGAAAGAATTACCAGCAGGTTTTGTGATGGACTCCACCCCATTCAAATGGGATTCAGCTAATCCACAAACAAGGGCTAACCCATATTATCCCAAAGCAGAAATACAGATGCTTAAGGGAAGCAGTCTCTCCAGACTGCTCGATATCACTACTGGCCACAAACATTTCCAATACTAAGTTTTCACAGACTTGCAGCCTGTTTCAACTCCTGTCTGAGCGTGGACATGTCTAATCAGTTTATGAGACTAAAGTGGTTTTGTTTTCTATTTTTAATACACCATTATAAAAATATAATGCAGATTAAAAGTCAGCCTTTTTTAATTTAAGATACTGAATATCTTTTGTACTTTAAAATAGTTAATTTTAAATCTTGTTTCCAAATGGCCCATATGAATTCAGCTCAAATAAGAATGAGTATATACCCACTTTGACATAACCACATCTTAGGCAGCACTTTATTTCACAGCAACATTAAATCATCCAAGCGGATACACTGACACTGAACAAGCTCACGTCACATTCTTTCTATAATCATTACTAATTTCTCAATTTCCACAGCTGAAATGTCTTGCCTTCAAAAGTACATATTTTAACAGGGCAACAATGGCAATTAAGCCTTCATTACGATTTTTTAAAATTATTTCTACTATCAGCCTTGGATGTTTAGGCAGGTACGTGTTATTCAATGTACAAAAAAAATAGCAAAGAAAGATAAAATTATTAAAAGCTACAGATCACAAAAACAGCACCACAGTGAGGGATGCTTTTGTTTATGCATTATGTTCTTTACATTTCACTACTTACAAGACAAGAATGGCAAAGGGCATTTCTTCCAAATCTCTCTGTCACCCATTCACCCAACCACCCACCCACACATACACAACCCCCCCTTCACACATCACTTAAGAGATGAAAATGGTGGGGCAATAAGGGTACGCCTACACAGAAGGACTAAAGTTGAATTAAGATACGCAACTTTAGCTATGTCAATTGCGTAGTTTATGTCAAAATAGCTTAATTCAGCTTTTGGCACAGTCTACACTGAAGGACGTCGAAGAAAGAACACTCTTCCTTCAACCTCCCCTTTTCGTTCTGAAATGAAGGTTACCAGGAGTCAGAGTAAGTCGTCCTCCAGCTTGACATTATTTCAAAATAAAGGCTTGTAGTGTAGATGCGCACTATGTTATTTCAGAATAACATCAGTTATTCCGAAACAATGCTGCTGTGTAGACGTGCCCTCAGCGGACTTCTGGCAGATCCTGGAACAATTTCCAAGAGTAAAAATTTTTTCATATGTTGCAATGCAGGGTGGGGCTGGCAGCTGCGAAACCTCTCAGACCGACAATACTAGGAAATATATAATTGGGAGATGGGTAAATTTATAGGTGGCATAAAGACATCATTAATTTCTCATCCCGATACAGCACAACTACAGAACTATTCAAGTAGGATGGGATGCACTTGTTAGACTTGGAGCTGTCACGTTTTTGGCAGTCATCTAAGACAACATTAGTAGGTGTCTGGGAGCACTGCTAGATATTGGAAGGGGGCAGCAAGCCAGCTCAGGTAATTACTGGTACCTCCTTGTGGTCAATGTCCAGATAAAATGGATTGATAACGTAGTTAAAGGAAACATTCCTTAAAGGAGCAGAAATGGGGAAAGTAGGAGAACAGAGATTCATGGCACCTATGTCTAGTATGGCAGAGGAATCTAAGGCCAAGGCACTGGGTTCCTGGATCCAGCACTGGGGAGCCCACAGTGCTGGCTCTTGTGAGAGGGGTCACATCAGTGAAGTGTGGGTTTTTTTTCCCCCATTTCTTTTGTTCCCATCTGCCTGCCACCTTAAGCAGCAACTGTTGAGGGCTGCTAAGGGAACCCTCCAGGTCTCCAATATAAGACTACTGTAATACTTTGGGAGTTCACATTTGGTTCTACGTTGGTGCAATGTTGGTGCAATCTAATTATAGAACGCACCGCCAGTTTCGGACAGGTTGCTCTGAGGTAGGGCTGTAAAGTCACATTTAATTAGTTAACCAGATAAACATAGTGTTTAGCTAGTTAACCAATTAAGGGTGGACAAGCAGGTGGGGAGGTGCTCCAACCTGACTGAAGCCCCAAGTGCCCACCATGGCTGGAGTGGAGTGGCCCCCCCAGCAGACATTGAAACCAGTAAGCACCACTGTTAACCTTTCACATCCCTACCCTGAGATAGGCACTCATGGATGTGAATCACTCCAGACACAATGACAGAAAATGGTGCATTAGCCATTGAGCTACAGGAGCCCACACCCGGGGGGTTCTGGGAAGACATGTGCCAAGATGCCTTTCCCACTCTTCCAGGTAAACCAGCCGAGGAATTGCCCTGTCAGCACTCCATCCGGGAAGCGGTGCTGGGGCTCGTGGGCTTGCTGGCTGGGTGGAGTGAGGCAATCTCCAGCACCACAACTGCACTCCCAGCAGAAACGTCTAGGGAGGGCCTGACAGGTATGGGGGTGGGGATTGCAGGCAGAGGGGGACAGGAAAGAGTCTCCACTTTCTCTGACCCAGCAGTGGGTTGGCTGGGGACAAGGATAGGTAAACCTGGAGGGCTGGCAGGAGCCCCTCTCCACATCATATGTAAATAATTAGGGGCTCACCAGCACTGTACACTTTTGTCTGCTGGACATTCCCAGATGTTTCAGAATGAAGTCACAGACTAAATACACCTGCCCATGTAGTGACTACTGTTCTTCAGACACTGCTGGGCAATGTCTGCTGAGCACATACACACATACCCACACATCATACGAAGGTGGCAGAAGAGTATGGGAACAACACAACGGATTGCGCCTGGACAAAAATCCCATGTCTCTAGGAGCATATGGAAGAGAATTTCAACTCCCCTGGGGACTGGGAGAAAGGTGGATTTGTGGAATAAATGAGATGCATTCAAGCTCTTACGACAAGGGGTGTCACATACAGGAAATGAAATGAGTCTGTGCTGGTAGCTATCCATGTGCAAATGACCTCATTTACACTTAAAAATTTACAGTCAAAGAAATTAGGACTATAAAAATCTGCACCTCTGAGTGCTACGAACAGGGTGGGATTATAAAAGGGGTGTGAGCGGCTGCAGTCACTAAAACTGCTGAGTGCTACATTCCTGGCTGGTATTGCCTGGCTGGTGAAAGGAAAGCATGAAGGCAGCTCTCTGCACTGCTGTTCTTCCTCCCTCCAGGCATGTCTCTTTCCCTATGCTTCTCTGCAGGTCTTTCGCCCGCCTCTCCCATTGGCCAAGAATCATGGACAATGGATACGGGGGGAAGAGGGGGCAATGCCTTCAGTTGAAGGGCAGCATGGTATTACATGTTCCCCCCTGCCAAACTGGAGCCATTCCAGGTAAGCAGCCCAAACTGCATACTTCCTCGCAAAACCTCGCACCCACACGCTTCTTCTGCACCCTCGCTCCCATATCCTCCTACCCTATTCCTGCATTCTACCTCCTGCCAGAGCCCATACCTCCAGCCCTCTCTCCTGCACACTGCCTCCACCCACAGCCTGCATGCCCACCCTGCTACCCAGCAGCCCCTCCCACACTCTGAACTCCAGAAGTGTTAGTCAGACCCTGGCTGTGGATATGCTGACATATACCCCCTCTCTACCTCCCCTCCCCCCCACCCCCCCCCCCCCCCGCCCTCGCACCCAGTGCAGATGCAGCTGGGTCACAAAAGAATATCTTTCGACCTAGATATCTACACTCATGGAGCTGGTATTCCTACAGCCTCAGAAAAAAACATCCATCACTGTACACCAGAGTGCTATGCCAGTGTAGCTAGGATGCCATAACTGTATTGAAGATGTGGCATTTGGACTCTAAAAGCTACTTAAACTTTCTGACAAATATACCCAGCTTCCTCACAAACGAAAACAAAAAAAACAAAAACCATCAGATGATTGCAGTCCTTGTAGTGCCAGTATCCTTAAACACATAATAATTAGATGCAAGTGTCATTTTTTTAAATGCAGCCACAGCAGAAACAATTAAATGCAGATATTATACTTTGTGTAAAATGCTGCTTCCTCACCAGCCTGGAGAGTTAGCAGCTATATCCATTAGTCTTTCATCCCTCCTTCATGGTTTCATTTACTGACAAATGACCACAAACTCACAAAAGGCAAACAAAAGTTTCAGCTGGTGATTTCTACCAGCCATCACAGAAGGCTCACCATGATGGTTCTTCTTTCATTAGAAACCACTGCAAGAGACTATCCCTTCCTACAGTTTCTTGTTATCCCTCAATTGAGCCAACAGCTGGGATTTTGTTTTTTAAATCATCACTTACTGCCTTCCCAGCTAAATATAATGATTTACCAGAGCTTACTAGCACCAACCATCAGGCCCTTAAAGTAACATGACAACTCATGACCAAGATGATGATGCTCTGCTTAGTAAGGGAGACAACTTTTTCCTCAATATTTAACAGAATTGGGCCAACAAATATATTCTCCTCATTTTACATAAAAATCATTAAGTCTATTCCTATTGAACATGAAACTATTTCATCCTGGGATATAATTTTGAAACTGTCCAGATACTTAATGTGAATATATAATTGTGCTTAAATACTTCATCTAAATGAAAATGCGATGTTCCAAGTTTCATTCACAAATAAATATGAATATAAAACTAATTAATCTGTTATAAGTAGTCTAATTACAAAATATTCCTTTTCTAAATGAATTTTAAACATCTAATTCTGACCTTTGACTAATTTATGTACCCATCAAACTTAATTAAAACCTTATTAATAATTAACATATCTAATTTGTATATGGAAATAAGTATAAACTTTTTAAAATTTTTATTTTCCCTTTCTGTTCTCCTGTATTTACTTTTTAACATTTTCTTTCATGAATATCAAGCCAGCCAAACACTCAGTTGTCTCTACTGCACTGCAGAACCTTAAAGAGTTGATTCTGTAATAGACACTGGGTAACACATGATAGTAAGGAGTACACATTCTCCAGGGGTGCTGCAGGGGGGTAAGATGCTCTTGATGCCAAAGTCTGTGCTGGCACTGGTGGACATCTTAGTGCCTATGGTTGGGCTGACTGCCCACATATTGCCCTGGCCAATCAGGGAGAAGCTTTCAAAGAGCCAACCAGAAGGTGGCTTGCTGGGGCAGCCCTGTAGAAAAGGAGCTGGCCAGCAGAGAGAATCAGTTAGGCCCTGACCAGGGAACGTGCAGGAACCTAGCTCCCACAGAAGCACCTTTGGTAGTGCTGGGCAGGCTAAGGTGGGCTAGAGAGGGAGGCTCCCAAACGGTACCAGCCAGGCTGCTAGCCTTGCCACAAGAGTCAGGAGGGTGCAAAGAGTCACAGGGGAAGTGGCCCAGGGAACAAGAGGCAGTGAAGGAGGGCAAGAGAAGGCTGCTGCTGCAAACGAGTCTGTGAGTTGGGACCCAGAGAAGTAGGTGGGCCTGGGTCCCTCCCTTGCCCCTTGCACCATATCTAGTCACCATTGTTGTGTGGCCTGGAAGGACTGTAGCTTGCCTCTGAAGTGAGGGTCTAGACCTAGACTTCAGTTGGAGGTACTAGATGACGAACTGCTGATAGCCCCTGGAAAGGGGATGAGAGACCACTGGAGCGGGCACCTCTGGAAGGCAGTGTCCTGAAAAGGATGCTGTAGTTAGGGAGTGATATGGATCCAGAAATGGAGCATGAAGTGAGGACCGGGAGGGAGGGGACAACACCAGCCAGGGGAAGGCACCCTACGGACAATAGAGCTAATTCCCAGGGTTACCAGCAAAAGGCGCAATAGAGGTGAGTCCCGCCCTGTGACAGCGATCAAGATTGCTCCAGTGCAGCTTTTGTCTGGTCCTCTAGGGAGGTGGTCTTGTAGGGGGAGTTCTGTTGTAAGATTTTGACCATATACCATTTACATCAGTTTCAGGTATTGCATATTGGAGATGTATGGTGGGCAACTAAACAAAGTTTGCTCTTTTTTATTTAATGAAAAACACAGCTAAGTAAAATATCCAGAATAAGGTGGGTGGAGTTTTTCAATATCATTGAGTAGTAAATCCAGAACCTTATGGGAAAGAAATTACTAAATATTAAGAGTAATTAAATGAAAGATTGATAGACTATGTGAGAAATAATCTGACCACAAAGTTACACAAAAGAATCAAGGGGAATGAAAATTAATACTGGAAACAATATGTAAAATATCAGATCATTATAACAGCTGAGAGCCAAATTCTGCTTTTCATCATGGTATTAATCCAGAGTAACTCCAATCATACTAGTTGTGCCCTAGAGTAACAGCAGAATATGTACCATTTAATAGTAAATGGCATATTGTTTGGGAACTCCTCTCACCAGAACTATCATGTTATGTGCTCAATAATCTCAGCAATACCCTTGCATCATGAAAAAATAAGGTAACTATTCCAAGTATATCTTTGCATCAAATGCATTACAACAGAACCTCAATACCATATGAATGCACAGGAAACAAATACTAATAACTGACAACTGTCAATTAAAATGGTGTCACTATATTCCAACTTTGACATGAGCATAGCTGTAAGAGTGAGTAAACTTTCCTCTCAGTACACAGGGTTACTTAAACATTTGTTGACATTATCAAATTTAATCGGAACGTAAGCTAGAGAACTAACCTAACTGTTGCTCTTTAGGGAAAAAAAAACAAAAAACTATGAGTTACATTGCTTTGTATGTTGGCAATCCAGTCCAATTTGTAAACAATACATTTCATCCCAGTCAAGGCGTTGTATATCAAAATACAGAACAGCTGAAAGCTGTTATTTTTATTCAACTTGTCAAACTCATGACTATCATCATCCACGACAGGATGAATATAGAGCATACTATACAGTAAAAAAACCAAAAATAGGCATGTAATTAAAAACAGGTGCATAAATTAATACCTCTAAAATGTTCAGATCCATGGCATTTATGTCACAAAAAATAGCAATGTGTTTAACTTAATTTTTCAGTAGCATATTTATCATTTTTCTTGTCAATATACTAGTTTACTTGTCTGGTTTTAAAAGGTTAACTAACTATAGGACCAGAAAAATAATGTGTTCTCAAACACTATCAAATCTGGAGTTATTTCTGAACAGAAAGACAGACACAGAGGCCTTTGTGATTGCATCAACATTTTTTTTCCATTTTCATTTTGACCACTGAAGTTATTACTCTTAACATAAACTCTAAATATTACTAGTGAAATCAAATAATGATTTTTCCTATCATTTTGCTGAATGCCCAGGAAAGCAAAACATGGTTTTTACTAAAGTTATTCCTATCAGATGTCTCCATCTTATATCTTTACTACTAAATTTATTTAGCACAGATAACAGTTGGCCATAACTACAGACCAATAACTGTTTACAGTGAAAAGGGGGAATCATTTTTAATTTAAGAAACCAAATTATGAAAATACAGGCAACTATGAGGGGAAAAAAATCATAACCATAGTTGACAGAGCACAAGGTACAAACCAGATTACGAAAGGCAAAAGCCTGGAGTTTTGGGTGTGGTGGGGAGGGGTACAGGGATAAATTCTGTTACCAAAATCAGGTTGAAGCGGATTCCAGTGAGTTGAGTACCAAGAACGATTAGCTTTCTTGAAATTACAAGTAGGGTAGGAAAAGATTCTATCAAAAAGTTGTCAGACGTAGTGGAGAGCACCCAGCTGGTAAGCTATGTCATACTACAGTGGTCTCCAACCTTTTTAAACACAAGATGACTTTTTTAATTTAAGTGCAATCCAGAATCTACCCTTGCCCCCCCTCCTTCCTGCCCCTTCTCTGAGGCCCTGCCCCTGCACACTCTGTCCTCCCTTTCTCCATCCTCCCTCCCTTTTCACCAGGCAGGGGAAGAATATTGGGGCTCAGGCTCTGGTCTTGGATTAAGGGATTTAGAATGTGAGAGGGACTCCGAGTTGAGCCTGAGGCAGGGGAGATGAGGTGCAACAGGGGACTCCTGGGTGTTGGTACAGTGGGGCTAAGGCACGCTTACCCCTGACCTGGCCCTGCACCACACTCCAAAGCAGCCAGCAAACTCCCTCCATCCCAAGTCCTGTGTTACCACTCTCCCACCCTCCACCGCAAGCCGTTCTGTGTTGATAGAATACAGGGTGGGAGAGGGGGCACCCTGACATCATTGACCCCTCCTCTCCCTTCCCTACTCTGTACAGCAAGCAGGAAGCCCCTAAGGCAAAAGGGAAGGAGATGCACAGCAATGGAAGGAGTGGCAAGCTGGAATGCCCGCATTTGATAGTCTCTTGGCCAAACCAGTCAATCTATGATCTACTGGTAGATCCCGATCTACTGGTTGGTGACCACTGTCATAGTCTATTAGGTGTGTTTATGTAAAAACATAGATATACACAGGCACAAACACTTCTCTTTTTGCAGTTCCAGTGAATATAAAGAGCAGCCATATTTAAAATAAGGTTTTATTAATTCAGAGTTTATTCCAGGAGCCCAGACTGAAATAGATTGAAAGATGAATCTTCTGAGAGAAGAATGTTTCTGATTTTAAATTGAGGGACAACTTTCATTTTCTGGGTTGCCACTGAAAAACCACCAAACTTTTTGCATTAATTCGGTCCCTTCTATATACTTTTGAAAGAAAAGCAGTGACTAGGATCATTTATTTAGCTTGTTTAAAACAAAAAAAAAAAAACCTCTAGGAAACTACTCAGCTATATGAAGGTGATCTCAGGAAAAAAAATCTACTGTTTTGAAAAGTACACCTTTAACCACTGACAAACAGAACAAAGGACCTCAGCAAGACTGAACCTGAACTAGTCCCATTCTTGAGGTTGAGAAACTGACCGTTTCCTTTACCTAACTTCATCAATTTAATTTTTTTCAATTGCCAATACAGCCTTTTGGAAATTAAGCACAGACAACAAAGTGGGAGGGAGAGATGGGGGAATCATCAGTCGATGACTCTGCATAAGGAATTCTTAAGACTTCCTAAAATATACCTCTTCTGCTTTATTATTTATCAACAGCACTCCACTGTCAATCAACACAGAGACAGAGAAGATTTGATTTGTCATAGAAATGACTTTTATAGAAAGTGGCTGTTAATTATAGATTACTGTTCCTTTTGGTACAGTATAGAGTAGGCTCTGTCAAGTACCTGAAGGGATTCTATTACAGAGCATTTTTGTCAATCTGTGCTAAACAAATGCATGAGAAAGATGGGAGAGAATAGTTCACAATCGGTGAAATTTGAAAAACATGCATTAACAGTAATGGAAAACAATCAATACACTATTGAAATTAGGGATGTGATAGAGTAAACCAAAATAAACACATTTTAAGGTCCCCAATTGAAATATTTTTCTTTTTAACGTATCCGACAAAGGGCAACTCCTAGCTGAGTATTAGTCTATTACATACCACAACTCCAAACTGTTCTGGTTCACAGAGATCATCATATTCTTGTTTTAACTGGGCTAAGGCACTGAGTTCCTTCTGTTCAGGAAGATTCTTCACCAAATTCTGGAACCAAAAAACCAAAAAGGCATATTACATAACATTAAAGTGCTGATTTTTCTGAGGATTTGATAAAATATTTGATTATACGATTCTTGTAAGTTAAGAGATGAATGTTTTGCATGGCATTGGAAATATATAAATGGGGGACATTGGAAATATATGAGAGGCGGGGCATCACAAAAGTCCCTTTTACTGAGTCATCTAATAAACTACAAGTAATACCACAAAACAGTATGTCACATGGCTTTATACAGATGTCAGCATCTTCACTAAACTTGTCTGGGCGACAAGAATCATGATATTACAATGTTAGGGAGTTAGTGGTATGATCTCTGAACCTCTGGCACCAATTCATTTAAGTATTAGTAATTGGCTGCCCACTTCCCCATCCTCTCTCCCCGTGGTTTCATCTTCCTCACTAAATTATAAATAAGGAGCTTTAATTTTCCTTCCTGCTCACATACAAAGCAAAATTTTACTGCCCAAAACAATTCTAGGCCTTATCCACAAAAGCAGGATGCAGACATCACTTAGTGGAGACCATTCCAAAACCATGCAAGTCTCTGGAGTTTTAGCTATTAAGCATAATCTATGCAACCTCTTCTCCTCTGATAATGCTTCATCAAGCTAAACGAGATATAAAATTGTTGATAAGCTCACTTCACTATATATTCAAGGAAAATGCTGCATGTATCATACAACCAACCAACTGGACTCTGGAAAAAGGACAGACCTAATTTACATACCACTCTCCATTGCTTGATTTACATAAACATACAGGCAGTCCCCGGGTTACATGGATCCGACTTACATCGGATCCCTACTTACAAACGGGGTGAGGCAACCCCACACTAGGTGCTTCCCCAGAGCAGACCAGGGAGACACGAAGCTAGCGCCGCCCCCCCCTCCCCCCAGCAGACCAGGGAGATGCGGAGCGGCTTTTCTCAGCAGACACCTCAGCTTGAGAATAAAGGACTGAGGGAAGTGAGGTGTGGGAAAATAAAACTGAGCTCTGGAGAAATGTTTGGCTAGAGTTTCCCCTACAATATGTACCAGTTCCGACTTGCATACAAATTCAACTTAAGAACAAACCTACAGTCCCTATCTTGTACGTAACCCGGGGACTGCCTGTATTTGGGTGGAAGTAGTGTACAGAAATCCCTACCTAAGTGTAAGATGAAGGGAAGACTTTCTTAAATTGAGCAGGAGATAATTATCTGCTCTAAGAGGCTCATGGATTTTATAAGTTTCCTGTGAGAAACAGGTGTCCATCTTAGAGATGTAATAGTGTAGTTGATTAACTGATAAGCAAAAGCTTATAGGTTAATGCTACAGAACACACACATTCCTTCTCCCTCTCCCAACCCCCTCGCCAGTAAATTTTTTAGCAGGCTGGCCAGAAGACTGGCTTAGTTCCAGCTTGTGCCGGGTTTGGTTTTTAAACAGGATCCCGCCTGGCACCCCACGCTGATGTCTCTGATACAGAGGCAGCAATTTGGAATGGTGGGGGTTCCTCAAGAGTGGGGCCAGAGTGCACTGGCTGTTGGCTCCACTCTTAGGGATTATAGAATAGTCGAATAACTGATAAGAATTCATGAGCTTATTCGACTGTTCAATTAACTGACATTTAATATCCCTAGTCCAGCTAAATCACAAGGCTGACAGGCTCACGGAACAGTTTCACTACCATTGTCCACACTCATCAATGCACTAGCCGTTAGTAGTGTTCTGACTTGCCTCCACAGGACTCCATTATTGACTAATGACTTAAGATAGATAAACTGGAAAGACAGAAAACTGGAGTAGAAGATCACATCTGAATCCGCTCTAGTATGGCATAAGGATTGTATAGGATCCTTTTTGATGGATCGTTAGGGATCCATTTGCTTACTCCCCACACTTTTTCAAAACTGTTTCAGACAGAATGTCTACAGTCTAGACAACCTGTGCTGTCTTTGCTTAGTTCCAGAATCTTCTCACTAGTGGACTATCTTGCACAAAAATATGGAATAAATTTATGAAAGCCTTCTGGCCCACTGGAAGTAAAAACAGAGCAATAAGGAATAAAAATAATTTGTACCCTAACTAAAGGCAAGCAATTATCATGGCTATGTTCTGAAACACTGAAATCAGTAGTACCACAAACATGATGGACAAATGTCTCTCTTTGTAAGTGCTTGGATCTCCTATCAATAGAGACTGTCTGAGATTTAAACAATTTCATTAACTATCACATTCCCAACAATTTCTCTTTCCTGTGTAATATCATTTGCACGGTCTACACTACAGGAAGTCGAAGGAAAAACAGTATTCCTTTTCTTCCTTTATTCCTCATGAAAGCAGGGTTACCGGCATTGACCGGAGTGCCCCTCTCACTTTGAATTAGCTGTCTTAACTTGACCACTAATTTGAACCCTGGAAGATCAACAGTAGCAGCTTTGATTTTCCTCTATAGTATAGACATACCCATAGTGTCTGCAGTCTGGTTTCCCCCAGCACCTGCTCTGCAGTGCCACCTGTCTCCCTCCTCCCATCACTGCAACAAAGCTGCCCAGGCAGCTACGGACAGAGGCTGCTTTGCGGCAGCCCCCCTCTGCCCTTTCGTCCCCACACAGCAGCCTCTGCCTGTGGGGAGCTCAGATCCCTGCTGAAAGGGGCTACTTCCACCCCATGCTGCTGCTTCTCATACAGAGGCAGCAGTGCAGGTTTGATCTGAGGAAGTGGGTCTGGCCCACGAAAGCTCATCATCTAATAAACCATCTTGTTAGTCTTTAAAGGGCTACATTGTCCTGCATTTTGCTTCAACTGCCCCCTGTTCTTGCCTCTGGGAACTTAGTCATGTAACCATGAAGTTACACGACTATTCAATTACCCCATATCTAACATCCCTAAAGTGTACATTTCAAGATCTTCCATTTTACTTGCATAATCCAATGCAATCTGGAAAATGCCATATTTTGAAAAGAGCTGCTGGGAACAAAATAAGCAGACAGAAATGTCACTCTGAAATTGCTTCCTACAAAGATACAATCACACATTATTTCTCCAGAGGAAGTCTTATGGTTGTTGTTTCAAGGCTGAATATAACTGTCACAAATGCATTAACAAGGTAACTAACTGTGCAACTGCGGAGATGTTAAAATGTGCTGAAAAGAAGCAGAACTCTATAAGCTTGCAACTACTTTTATTTTTAAATTTACCCAGCCAAAAATTTTGTTTCGGTTTTAAAACCAAAGGTTTTTAAAAAGTTAAAAATCGGTGTGTTTTACTCATTTATGTCAACTTCTGTATGAAATGCAGATAAAAAGCAACCAAGCAGTGTTGTATTATAATATTTAATATTCAACATTTTAACCATGTACATTATCAAATGGTCTGGAATCCACTAAAATATACTAGTGTTTTAATATTGCAGCCATATTAGGGATTATACTGACAAAAGAAGCCACAGCTCATACACAGAGTTCTAAAAAGCAAATGATGGGAGAAAGGAACACAGTGTACAATCAGAAATACCGAACCCACAAGATAAACTGAGAGGACACGCAACAACAAAAAAAGAGAAGGCTGAGCAAAGACGGGAAAGGATATTTAGGACTTCCAAAAGATGAAGATGAGAAGTTTAATTGAGATGGAGAAGGGGAACCATGGAAAAAAGGGTTAGTAATAGACAGTTTTCATTAGAAGGACTAGTGAGATGATGTGCAACAAAGTTCAGGAGGAGCTTCTTTTCCATTTTTATTTCCTTCATGTCAGATTATGATCAAGTCTACAGTTTTGGCAACAAATATCACACCCACATAGAAGACACTAAATTCTTTTGTTTGAACTGCTTTTGTAAAATATCCCGGAACTGTTTTAACAAGACATAACGTCACCAACTATAGTCTCGTTTAATCATCAAGAAGTCCTTTTGTGTCCACCCCTCCCTCTTCCAAGATAACTGTTTAAAGATATTCCAGATATTACACTGTATTAATTGAGGTACAAAGTAAAATTTGTGGTTGTAATTAATAAAAGGCCTCTTAAAATACAACTGTTATTTATATTTACCTTGTGTTATTATCATGTGTTTGTTTCCCAATGAAGTGTATTAATTTCCAAATGACTTTACTCAGATTTATGATTAACTAAATCTACTTATGAAATAACATTAGGTGCCAGTTATCTTTTTGTGTTACTGGTTCAATTTGCACTTTAGAAGTAAAATGGTAAACCTAACTCCAGACAGTGAAAATAGTATTAGAATCAAACAGACTGAATAAGCAAAAGAGAAATCCTGCTGGGATTACAGTTAGAACAAATAGCAGATGTAAGATGGTAAAATTATTTCTGCTATTCATTATACCTCTATTTGCAGACATTCAGACCGGAGCACAAATGTTCATTTATTATTAGGATTCATTTTCAATTTAAAATACCTGAATCATTTTGTGTCGGCAACAACTACAGAAAGCCAAGGCTCCTCTACAGGATAACCAACCAAATAACATGCTCACATGAGCATAGACACGCGCGCGCACACACACACATTGCAGTTATTCATTGAACTTGGAGAGCCAGGAAGGTCCCAAGTTCATGGAAGAGTTGGCATTAACAACTCATTTGAGTATATTGAGTATATTTAGCAGTAAGCTACTTTACCACATATGGTTACTGAGGACTAAGTCAAAAACTTTACATCTGGAAGGGGGAAGAGAAAACAAATACCTAATCCTACAATACACGGCTAATTTCCTCTTAGAAGAAGTTACATTTCTTGCAGCTCTGAATCCCAGGAAATTTGTGGATGCAAAGGTAATTTTCTAGGGAATCTTTTTATTTGATATTATCTTAATAATCAAGTAACTTAAAATACATTTTAATACAGAATATCATTGGTTCTTGAGAGGAAATTGTTTAATGAGCTTGAAGAAATTAATACAAAGGCACTGGATTCCCAAATTACTGATTTAATATGCAAATATAATTAATAATTTTAGTAAAGCTCTTACGCAAGTAAGATATTTTTGTCATCCAGGCAAATCAGTACACAAGTGGACTGGGATAGCACGAAGAGATTTTCTCATGCTACTGAGTTTGGAAATACCTTCGGGATTTGATTCAAAACACAATAATGATTCTGCAGGATATTCTGTTAATAGTTTTTTTCTTAAATGATGCATCTCTTGCTTATGCAGACCAAAGCCTGGAATTTATGATAGAACAAAACAACATTGTTTTGGATTGAGAACAAAAATGCTGTTACAAATATCATGGTATTTCCACTGGATTAAGGCTATTGTCCTTCTGCACAGAAAAATACAAAATGAGAAATTAACGTTGCCTATCTAAAATTCTCTACACTGAGCATTCACCAAATTCTTCAGAATGAATGTGCATTATTTGTCAAGAATGTGTTCTTTCACTATACAGTGAATTCTGCTCTTCTCACCATGAACATATATAGTTATCCATATAGTTCCAGTTCTAAAAGTTATGAGTATTTGACATCTTTGGGTGAAACATGCCAGCTATTACAGAATGCCAGCTATTACCAACACTACTATCTTTGTCCATCCACTGTTTTAAATTGGACCACGATACAAGTTTCCTGGGACACTTCTTTACGAAATCACTTTTTTTCTTAACTTATTGAGACATCATTAAGTGAATGTAGTTAATAAAACATCAAATATGAAGCTTTACAGTTATTCACAGATACATTGTAGTGATAGGAAGATTGGTATGAAGACATTAATTTCACAGATTTGCCGACTTCCTTCTTCAATAATTAATCTTGTCTTAAGAAAAAAAACCTAAGTAACTAAGTAAGACATTTTAATATCACATCCTGGAACAAAACCCTAATAACACAGAAGATGAACTGTATTTCCAATTAAATTACATACCTGATATTTACAATATAAAGTCTAGTTAAAAATAAATGTCAATCTTTCTTATGAATATCATGTGTCTAACTTAAGGTAGAACAACAGTGAAATGTTGGCCGATTCTTATAGATTAAAAAAAAAGTTTCCAAAAGTACTTGTTATAAAATGGGAGCAAGCAATAATGCAAGTCACACATTTCTAAAAACCTCAAACATACTAAGACTGAGGTTCCTGCAGGGCCAGCAGAGATCACTCAGCTAGGGTAAACTGCAAAGAATGGGGCAGCCAACACCCACAAATGGTGGATATTCCAAGCCAGCACAAAACAGCTTCTATAATATCCTACTGTTTACCCAGAAACCAAACACAGTTCCCTTAAAGAGATACAGCCTTAGACCTCCACCTAAACACTTAAGTCAAATATCATGAGGATCACTAAAAATCTTATTCATCGTATGAGAAAGTTCTACTAATCCCAAAGGAATGGCACGTTCTCTCTGAAGTTAATGACTATTTCAAATCTTACCCAAATACATGCTTACAGTCAATACTTATTAACTACACCAAAATTTATTTTAATAAAGAGTTTTGGTTAAAAGATCGATAATATGCTTGAATGCTGGTTTCATGAGAATGGCCAGTGCCAGAGAGCCCTTGTTCACTGGGGCCGAAGCCAGTGCCGCATGGACTGACCTCGGTGCCATTCTCCGTGCCAATATCATTGGTGCCAGTTTTCTACTTATGCATGCCAGCTCCAAGACTACCACGGTAGGCGCTGTTGGTATGCATGCTGAGGCAGTACCAGAGGTGCCAAGCTTGTCAGCAGTGTTCACTAGAGGAGATCAGTACCACGGGCAGAGACCTTCTTAGCAAAATTCTCAAATTACAAGAGTCCTGGTCTGAGGAAGATGAAGCTACTTCCTCAAAATAACGAAAGTCTGAGTATTGTCTTTAGACCTAGGTGTTGATGGGTCAGTGGAGGATGCATCTCCTGCTGGGTGGAGGGATTTTTCTAGGAGGATAATCTTCAGGCACAGCTCTCTCTCTCTCACCTGGTTCTAGCCTCCATGCTGCTGCAATGAGAGCGGAATGAGAGTACTTCTGAAGAATGCATCTCCCCCCAAGGCGCTCTTCTTTGTGGGTTTTTTTTTTTTTATGGTTAGGTTTAACTCTTTAGAACGGAAAGGGAAAAGGAAAGGGCGAGGAGAGGAGAAGGGAGAAACTCAATGGATTTTATTTTTTTGGTGGGGGGGAAACAGTAAGGAGAAGGAGTGATGAGTGTTAAGAGCTCTGTCTGCTGCCAAGGATGGTAGAGAAGGAACTGAGAGGAGGCTGTGCCGAGCATGCAGTTGATGGACACAAGCAGTGCCATGAGGTGGCTATCGTTCAGGCGCAGCACAAGCAGACACTGCTAAGAAAAATTACCAATCACCCACACAAGGACACACTGACACTTAAAATGGAACATCCACAGGGACAGCACGTGAAGAATAATTAGCAGATCAAGTATTTATTAAAATCTAATAAATCATTCAAGCTCCAGTAAGCAATCGTCATAGAACTCCTTGAAATTATGGATGAAAGATCAATTTCGTGTGCACCAAGTATTTCAATACATGACAACTAGGATATATTTAAAAGGCAGAAGCAGCGCCACGGGGAACCTGGGGCGAGCAGGAACTCAAGCTATCCCCACTTGCCCAGGATTCCCTGCTATGCCTCTGCCTTTTAAATGTAGTAAGAGCTGCTGCCGGCTGGTACTACAGTTAAAAGGCAGAGGTGCAGCTAGGCTAGTGAGTGTCCTGCTTCATTAGCTGATCAATTGAAATTTAACATCCCTAAATAATACTTTAGAAAGCATACAGAATAATACCAATAAAGTTTCTGAAGGTGTCGTTCATTCGGCATGATCCTTCTCACTAACTATACCCTTTTTCAAGTTTCCTGAACAACCAATCCTAAATTTAGTTCTGTGCACTTAGTTGTAAACTGCTAGGATAGTAGCTCTGGAGGCTAAGGGAGTTTGTTTTCAAGAGACTTGAAATTTTTATTGAATACACAGTGGAAAAATCTTACCAATAGAGTCGGAAGTCTAATCACAGATAAGCAACAGTTTATGGACTATTTTAAAAATAAAATAATAGAACCAGGACCAATATTTAAGTCAAATTCCACTTTCAGCTGCACCTCTAATTCAACTGAAACTATCGTGGGCTACCAGGCTGTAAGTGAAGAAGAGTTCCCCCATTTAAAAAAATAAATACATAAAAGGGAAAGATGCCATTAGAAGTAGGTGCAACGGCATTAGCAAAAAACAAGAGTGAATGATTTCACACAGGGAGAAAAACTGGAGATCTTGTGCACTTCTCATTATAAGCAAAGCTTAAGAATTCCAGTTGCATAGGTTTTCAAGAACTAAAATACAAACCCAAAGCTTAAAAACCCATTTATTTTATTTCTCTGCATGGTCAATAAAGTAGAATTTTATTTTATTGCAGGTTCAATACATCTTAAACCTGTACATATAATACAATCAATCACTATCTATTTAGACTTTTACCTACACATTAATTCTGCTAAAATACTACTTATTAAAGCTGAGTAAAGAGATCTGCTCTTTATATTGTATTAAAAAAAATTAAATCATCATTCTTTGACATGTAGCCTAATACAAGTAAAAAAATTGGTGAATTTCAATGAATATAAATTGCAACTAGCAGAGATTTATCAATTTTCCCACTTCCATTAGGCTTCTAAAACAGCCTTTGAGCTTGCAAGAAGAGGAAGTACCAAACAACAAAAAGAGTTATATGTGGGAAGAACCAGGTAAGAGATACGTAGTGATATATGTCTGAAAATTTTTAAAATGTTTAACTTACTTAACATATATTTATGTGCATTTATTTGTACATAAGCAGCCTCAAAAAAGTGTGCTTTTCAAGTGGATTCTGAAAGTGAAATTAGAACAGTTAGTGGTCAAGAAGTGATTTGGGTACAGGAAGACATATGAAGCCTAGCATCAAAGGGAGACATGAAGAGAAGAGAGAGCTTAACAGTCTAAGATGAGCAGAAAAAAAGAGGGAACAGGTTTATAAGACTATGAAGAACTTTGAAGGCAATGGACTGAGCTAACAGAGATTCAGCAGGACTAAAAAATTCAGACTAAAGATCTAAAAAAGAATCAATGACACTCAGTTTAAAAGCCTGTGGGACAGGAAGGATACCAGTGAGGTCAGTAATAATTTAGAAAAAGGAATTTAAGTTTTTGATAGGAGAATGTGTAGGCAGTATACCTGTACAAAAAAAATGACAGAGGCAGCTAAAGTGAGTATGTGGGGGGAGGAGGAATCTAAGCAGGGGAGTTGATGTGGAAAGTTCAATTTTGGGAGTCCTAGTATACAAATCATTCTCCACCTGGGGGAAATGAAATTGTCAGGTTCATAGTTAGAAGGAAGGAGAGAGAAAGGAGGGAAGTAGTAGTTACTCACCCGGTGCAGTAATGATGGTTCTTTGAGACATGTATCCCTGTGGGTGCTCTATTCAGGTCTCGATGCATCCTCATGCCACTTATCAGAGATTTTTGATGAGCAGTGCCCCTTGCACTAAGCCTGCGCACCCAGCACAAGGACACACATCTCAAAGAACCATCATTACTACACCAGGTGAGTAACTACTACTTCTTCATGAAGTAGTGTCTTTGTGGTTGCTCCACTCAGGTGATTCAGTAGCAGTACCAAATGGTGGTGAGCATTGGAGTCATTTATGTAGAGAAAGGAAGGACCACATCTGCCAGAGATGTGGAGGGTATTGACCCTTTCTGCAGGGCATAATGCTATTCAAAAGTGTGATGGGAGGACTATGTGACTGCTCTACAAATGTCCACCAATGATACATTGTTTAGGAAAGTCGTTGTGGCCATCACACACGTGGAGTGAGTTCTGATCATCTGTGGTAGCTGCTTGCCACTAAGTTCATAAGCTATATGTGTGCAGCTTGCAAACCATTTGGATAGATGCTGCGCAGAGACAGCTGTTCCTGTCCAGACCACGCTACAAAGAGTCTATCAGATTTTCTGGTTCCTCTAGTTCTCTCCAGGTAGAAGACAAACACTCGTCTTGCATCTAACATGTGCAGTATGTGCAATGGAGGAGGTATGAGTTTAGGAAAATAAGCAGGTAAGTAAATGGGTTTTATTTAAGTGGAAGTCAGTTATGACCTTCAGGAGGAACTTCGGGTGAGGCCTGAGTATAACTTTATCCTTGGTAAAGGCAGTGAGGTGAGTCTGCCATGAGGGCTGCAGTTTCGCCTTATTTGTCTTGCTGATGTTATTGCCACTATGAAGGCCACCTTCATGGATAAGTATCACTGTGATGTAGAAGCTAGTGGCTCAAAGGGTGGCCTAGTGAGCATGTCGAAAACCAAGTTCAAGTCCCACGGTGGCATTGAGGGGTGCAGGTTTGGGCTTGTTTTCTGCAGGCCTGGGCTTGTTTTCTGCAGGCCTGTGAGAAATCACTTTACTATCGGATGCGCAAAGAGAGAGAATTTGTCCACAGTTTCATGGAATGCTGTGACCACTGCCAGGTGGACCTGGATAGAGCTGATGGAGACCCTTGTCGCTGAGGTCCATGAGAAACTCCAGTACGGTACGCACAGGGGTGATACTGGGATGTAAATTGTGTGTAGTGCACCATTGTTGAAAGCGTGTCCATTTGTTTTGGTAGATGCTTCTCATGGAGGGCTGTTGACTGTTCAGTAGGATGTGTTTGCCCTGTCCATACAGGTAAGTTCTTCCTTCTGGAACCATGGAGAAGTCATGCCATGAGTTTCAGAGTTTTGATGTTCAGATGTCATATCCCACCTTGGCGCTGCGTCAAGAGAGCTGGCACCACGGGAAGAGGAACGGGTTGGTCTATCGATAGGTAGTGTAGGTAAAGGAACCAGGGTTGTTTCGGCCAGGTGGGGGCTGTTAAAATTACTGTGGCATGGTCGGATCAGATCTTGTTGATCACCTTGGCAAGAAGAGGGATTGGTGGAAAGGCACAGAAATATGGGAGCCAGTGAATGCATCCCCCTCCAACCTCTTGCCCTGTGTTCTGCAGGGGAACAGAACTTGTGGCATTTGTGGTTGAGTAGTGTTGCAAAAAGATCTATAGTTGGGAAACCCCATTGGCAAAAAAGGGAGAGGAGAATATTGGTATTGATCTCCCACTCATGCTGGTATGAGACGTGTCTGCTCAGTTTGTCAGCCTTCACGTTCTGCTGTCCCGGTATATACGTGGCAATTGGAGTTATTTGTTTCCTGATACACCAGTTCCAAAATCTGATTGCTTCTGCACATAGCGAGCATGATCACGCACCCCTTTGTCGGTTGACATAGAACATGGGAGGGGTGTTCTCCGTGAGGACACAAATGGTTCTGCCCTTTATCATGGGAAGGAAATGGATGCATGCATTGCAAATGGCCCTGAGCTCCAGGATGTTGATACGGAAGTATCTTTCCTGTTGGGACCACGTGTCTTGTATTGACCTTACACCACAATGGGCACCCCAGCCCATAAGTGATGCATCCATCGTTATGCTTAGTGATGTATCTGGGTGGTGGAAGGATATACTGGCAAGTACGTTGGTTGAAGAAGTCCACCAGTTGAGAGATTACAGTACTGGCAGAGAAAGTGTGAGGCGCTTTGCAAAGCTGTGTTGGGTTGGAATGTAGGTGATTTTGAGCCAATGCTATAGGCAGCGCATGTGTAGCCTCGCAAATAGGACCACAAAGGTTGTGGCCGCCATGTGCCCCAATAATTGGAGGCACATCTTTACCGTAGAAAAGGGAGCATGCTTGACCCCCCCCGAATGAGGCCACAGATTTCCTTGAATCTTTGTGGTGGCAGATAGGCTCTTGCTGTCACCAAGTCCAGTCAACCGCGGTTTCGATGGGGATCGTGTTCAACAGAAATGCCCCATTTTGAAAGATCCTATGAGGTTACAGGGACACTATGAGGTTACAGGATCTTTTGAAACGAGGCATTTCTGTTGAACTATCCCTGTCTTGACCGTTTTTTTTTTCCGAAAAGCGGCATTTCGAAAAAAAAGTCGTGGCCAGCATTATGTAAATGAAGTGCAGGAAATTCAAATCCCGGCTTCATTTACAATTTCAATACGTCTAATTTACATCCCTTTATCAAAAAAGGGATGTAGTTTAGATGTACCCTCAGTTCTTGGTGAGAGCAGCATAGGAGAGTGGGGAGCCCTTTCTGGCATTTCTCGAAAAAGGGATGTAAATTAGACACTCTGAAATTGCAAATGAAGTCGGGATTTAAATTTCCTGGGCTTCATTTGCATAATGGCTGCTGTGGTTTTTTCGAAATTGGGGCTTTTTGATAGAAAACAACAGTATAAACGGGAATCTTTAAAAAATAAAATTTTCAAAAGATCCTGTAAATCTCATTTTTTGAAAGATGCCTGTCTAAACTTCCGTTTTTCTATCGAAAAGCCCCGTTTTGAAAGAACCCGCGAAAGGGATGTAGTCTAGACACAGCCAGAGTGTGCAACTGGGCATGAGAAGCCCCTGAGGATGAGCAAGCTCCTGATCTGAGCAGTGTGCCTGGCTGAGGAGATTTTTAGAAGTGCCACATCTCGTGCAGTGCTTTCTTAGGCTGTGGAGCCAGAGCGTGGTCAAGTTTGGTCTGACCAGTCTGTTCAGGCACCAAGGAGCTGGTGGTGGCGGCATACGTAGCTTCTTGGTTGACACTGCCTCAGCAGCACCGACCAGTGCAGTGCGCTTGGGTTCTGACTCAGCTCTCTTGGCTGGTACAAACTTGCATTTCTCCACAGTGCCGGAGACTGACGGCACCAGGGAATGAGAGGCTATGAGCAGTGCTGGTAATGAGCAGGGCTCAACAAAGAATTGAGTATTTCAGCTGGGTGCCCCATTCATTTGCGGTGCGTGCATGAGTATTGCCGGTCTTGCGCATGCACTGTGCGGGGCTGGCGAGCGGCTTTTGCTAGGGAAGCCTACGACGCCTGTGAGCCTTTGTGGGGCAGAGAAGCAGCCCTGTCACTGGACTTCTGCTGTCCCCATGTGTCCTCAGGTTTGTCCCATGGAAGTCGTAGGGACTTCTTCCAGAGGAGGTTTTTGAACAGCATTTCACAGTCTTTTCTGGCTCTGGCTGTCATGTTCTGACAATGTGGGCACTTATGCGCTGCATGAGTCTCTCCCAGGCATTTAACACAAGAGGCATGGCCATCAGAAACACAAGAGGCATCGAGTCTCGGCATGAGTCACATCTTTTGAAGCCGGGAGAACCCAGCATGTTGAAAAGAAAAAAAAAAGCCACGACTGTGGCGCTTGTCTCTCTCTCTCTCTCTCTTTTTTTTTAAATGAATGAATGTTGAAATCTGCCATTAACTGACTAAACTATAAAGGAAAAGTCTAAACTAATTATAGTAATTTTTTGTTTTTCCGGTCAGGAAGAAGAGCACTGCTCTGATTCCGTCGTCAGCCGAGGATGGTAGAAAAGGAACTGACGGGACTTGTGCCACACACGCACCCGACAAACGGCAGGGGCACCAGACGCTGGGTGCGCAGGAGCAAGGGGCGCTGCTCATCAAAAATCTCCTATCAGCGGCGCGAGGACACACCGAGACCTGAGTGAGGACACCACTCAAAGAACAACAGTCTCCCTGAGTCACTAATTGCAATTATGGGAAAAGGAAAAAAATCACCAGAAGAGACAATGAAAAGAGTATTAATGGGGGTATGACCAGGATAAGTATAAAATTAAAGAATCAAAGTTGACGTACGGTTTTTTTTTTTAAATATGTATGTGTGTTGTGGAAAAGGGGCCTGAGTAGCAACTGGAATAGAAAAAGTATATGACTTATAAGGCCCAAAAGAATAAAGTAGGGAGGATATCTGATTCAAAGAATAACTAATGAAATAGTAAGGAAATTTCAAAATAGAAGGCCTCTGAGTGATAGTAGCGACTGGAGATGGCTTTCAAAAAGACAGAAATAATTTTTTTAAAGGGTGCCAACAGGGACCTTTCAATCGTACATGGCAGTGTTATCTCCTAAGGGAACCCAGGAGCAATAAAAGAGCTGTTTTTAAGGAGAGGAAGGAGGGAAAAAGATATGGAGTCAAAGTCTTAGCAAGAAAGCATGGTTATAAATCTTATCTGGTTTAATACCATAAATAAGGATGAATTTCTCAAATCATTTTTAGCTCAAGTTAGTAATTAGAAATAACATTAGGGTTGCCAGGTGTCCAGTACTAAGCTGGATAGTCCAGTATTTTCGCCTCCTGTCCGGTAAAAAAATTCAGAAAATACCAGACATCTAACATGTCCAGTATTTTCTGATTTTTTCCCAGGCAGAAGGCGAAAATCCTGGGTGCTTAGCGGGTTCTGCAGGTGATCTGTCCGGCCCGGAACAGGCAGACAAGATGGCGGACGGCCACTGGGAGCCCTGTTAAGGCCAAAAAAGCCTCAAAAGCATTTCTTAAAGGGACCCACTTTTTTGGGGGGGAGAGACGACCCAACATTGGTCTCCCCCTTGTTCCCCCCCCCCTCGACAGTATTTTTTCCCCAGTGGTTTCTTTTGGGGGGGGTCGGTATTTTTGGTTAAACCATCTGGCAACCCTAAAACATCATGTGTTTGTTAAAGCGTATAAAAAGTATAAAAGTCTTAACAAGTTCATTGCTGACGTCTGCTTGACCATGCTGGAGTTGACCAAGATGGGTCTAAACTCCCATGGGTTTAACCCATTTCTAAGTATCCTGATCTATTCTTATAAATGTTTTATTATGGTTTGGATGTAGTAAACTGCTTCTTGTTAAAGCAATTGTATACCCTTTGGATTTAATAAAAGAATGTATGATTATATTTGATGGTCCTCCATATATATATTAATAATTTCAAATATTACTGATAGCTCTAAACATTAGGTAATATCTTTTATTGAACAAACTTCTTTTGGTGAAAGATCTTAAAGCTACACAGAACTGTTCTTTGGGTCTGGGAAAGGTACTCGGAATGTCAGAGCTAAATGCGAGGGATGACAGATTGCTTAACACAAATTGCAAAAGAGACCATACAAGGCAAAACGACTAGTTAACACCTCTGCTGTCACAGGGAATAAAAAATGAGCAAGTAGCTTACAGAAAGTGTTGTGAAGGTTTCTTCTGAGGTCAGTGCTAGAGATGCTGCCGTGTTAGTCTGGTCTAGCTGAAACAAAAGACAGAACTATGTAGCACTTTAAAGACTAACAAGATGGTTTATCAGGTGATGAGCTTTCGTGGGCCAGACCCACTTCATCAGATCAATATGTGGAAGAAAATCGGCACAACCATATATACCAAAGTGATACAATCAAAAAAATAAATGAATGTGAAACTGACAGATCAAATTTTAGAACAGAGTGGAGGTGAGGGGGGAAGGTTAGTGTCTGTGAGGTAACGACATAGGGGTTATAATAGGGGAAGTTTCTGTGAGGTAATATCAAATTTGATCTATCAATTTCACGTGTTCATTTTTTTGATTGTATCACTTAGGTATATATGGTTGCAGTGGCGGATTTAGGGCAGGGCGAGCGGGGCGGCTGCCCCGGGCCCCGCGCTTCCCAAGGCCCCACGCATGCGCCATGGCACTACGGCACATGCGCCGTGTCAAAGGAGGAGACCTGCGAAATTTCGCTGTCCGGGGCCCTGTGGAGCTGCCCTGGGCCCTGTGGCACTCTCATCTACCCCATATGGTTGTGCCGATTTCCTTCCACATATGGATCTGAGGAAGTGGGTCTGGACCACGAAAGCTCATCATTATGGGTAATAAGCAGGAAGAACTGGAATTGCTAACCAATAAATACAACTATGATATCATTGGTATTACAGAAACCTGGTGGGATGGGACACACGATTGGAATGTTGGTATGGAAGGGTACGGCTTGCTCAGGAAGGACAGACAGGGAAAAAAGGGAGGAGGGGTTGCCTTGTATATTAAAAATGTACACACTTGGACTGAAGTGGAGATGAACGTAGGAGATAGCTGTGTAGAGTCTCTGGGTTAAGCTAAAAGGGGTAAAAAACGAGGGTGATGTCATGCTAGGAGTCTACTACAGGCCACCTAGCCAGGTGGAAGAGGTGGATGAGGCCTTTTTTAAACAATTAACAAAACTATCCAAAGCCCAAGATTTGGTGGTGATGGGGGACTTCAACTATCCAGACATATGTTGGGAAACTAACACAGCGGGGCACAGGCTATCCAATAAGTTTCTGGACTGCATTGGAGACAACTTTCTGTTTCAGAAGGTTGAAAAAGCTATCAGAGAAGCTGTTCTGGATTTGCTTTTAACAAATAGGGAGGAACTAGTTGAGAACTTGAAAGTGGAAGAAAGTATAGGGGACAGTGATCACGAAATAATAGAGTTCATGAACTTAAGGAAAGGTAGAAGGGAGACCAGCACAATTGAGGTAATGGATTTCAGGAAGGCAGATTTTGATAAGCTCAGAGAACTTGTAGGTAAGGTCCCATGGGAAGCAAGACTGAAGGAAAAACAACTGAGGAGAGTTGGAAGTATTTCAAAGGGACGTTGTTAAGGGCCCAAAAGCAAACAATTCCGCTGTGTAGGAAAGATAGAAAATATGGCAAAAGACCAGCTTGGCTTAACAAGGAGATCTTGCATGATCTCAAAATAAAAAAGGAGTCCTATAAAACATGGAAACTAGGACAAATAACAAAGGATGAATATAGGCAAGCAACACGGGAATGCAGGGGCAAGATTAGAAAGGCAAAAGAACAAAATGAGATCAAACTAGCTACAGGCATAAAGGGAAACAAGAAGACCTTTTATAAATACATTAAAAGCAAGAGGAAGACCAAGGACAGGGTAGGCCCACTGCTTAGTGAGGAGGGAGAAGCAGTAACAGGAAACTTGGAAATGGCAGAGATGCTCATTGACTTCTTTGTTTCGGTCTTCACCGAGAAGTCTGGAGGTGTGCCTAACGTAGTGAATACAAGCAGAGAGAGGGTAAGTTTAGAAGATAGGATACACAAAGAACAAGTTAAAAATCACTTAGGAAAGTTAGATGTCAGCAAGTCACCAGGTCCTGATGAAATGCATCCCAGGATACTCAAGGAGCTGATAGAGGAGGTATCTGAGCCTTTAGTTATGATCTTTGAAAAATCATGGCAGACAGGGGAGATTCCAGAAGACAGGAAAAGGGCAAATATTGTGCCCATCTATAAAAAGGGGAATAAGAACAACCCAGGAAACTACAGACCCGTCAGTTTAACATCTGTCCCAGGGAAGATAATGGAGCAGGTAATTAAGGAAATCATATGCAAACACTTGGAAGGTAATAAAGTGATAGGGAATAGCCAGCATGGGTTTGTGAAGAACAAGTCATGCCAAACTAATCTGATAGCTTTCTTTGATAAGATAACGAGCCTTGTGGATAAGGGAGAAGCGGTGGATGTCATATACCTAGACTTTAGTAAGGCATTTGATACGGTCTCGCATGATATTCTTATTGATCAACTAGGTAAATATAACTTAGATAGGGCCACGATAAGGTGGGTGCATAATTGGCTGGATAACCATAGTCAGAGAGTTGTTGTTAACGGTGCTAAATCCTGCTGGAAAGGGATAACAAGTGGAGTTCCTCAAGGGTCTGTTTTGGGACCCGTACTGTTCAATATCTTCATCAATGATGTAGATATTGGGATAGAGAGTACGCTTATTAAGTTTGCGGATGATACCAAACTGGGTGGGGTTGCGACTTCTTTGGAGGATAGGGACATAATTCAAAATGACCTTAGCAAGTTAGAGAAATGGTCAGAGGTAAACAGGATGAGGTTTAATAAAGAGAAATGCAAAGTGCTCCACTTAGGAAGGAACAATCAGTTCCATACATACAAGATGGGAAGCGACTGTCTAGGAAGGAGCATGGCGGAAAGGGATCTAGGGGTCATAGTGGACCACAAGTTGAATATGAGTCAACAGTGTGATGCTGTTGCAAAAAAAGCAAATATGATTCTAGGTTGTATCAACAGGTGTGTTATAAGCAAAACTCGTGAAGTCATTCTGCCGCTCTACTCTGCACTAGTTAGGCCTCAGCTGGAGTACTGTGTCCAGTTCTGGGCACTACATTTCAAGAAAGATGTGGAGAAATTGGAAAGGGTACAGAGAAGAGCAACAAGAATGATTAAAGGTTTAGAGAACATGACCTGTGAAGCCAGGCTTCATGAACTGGGCTTGTTTAGTTTGGAAAAAAGAAGATTAAGGGGGGACATGATAGCGGTTTTCCACGATCTAAAAGGGTGTCACAAGGAGGAAGGAGAAAATTTGTTCCTCTTGGTTACTGAGGACAGGACAAGGAGTAATGGGCTTAAAGTGCAGCAGGGGAGGTTTAGATTGGACATTAGGAAAAAATTCCTAACTGTCAGGGTGGTCAAATATTGGAATAAATTGCCAAGGGAGGTGGTGGAATCTCCCTCTCTGGAGATATTTAAGAACAAGTTAGATAGACATCTGTCAGGGATGGTGTAAACGGAGCTAGGTCCTGCCTTGAGGGCGGGGAGCTGGACTCGATGACCTCCCGAAGTCCCTTCCAGTCCTATTATTCTATGATTCTATGATCACCTAATAAACCATCTTGTTAGTCTTTAAAGTGCTACATAGTTCTGTCTTTTGTTTTTTCTGAGGTCAGATATGGAATAATTTATTTTTTACTTACAACTCTCACTGGACAATTGCCAGTGGTGCCACCACTTTATTCAGAATAAGTTGTACACATATTTTTCATGGCATCAGCTTCTGACGTGGGGCAGAAGTTTTGTCCCTTAATCCTCTCATAATTCATCTCCAATTCTGGTAAGTCTTGATAACGATGATTTTGGGATATCACAAAGTGTCCATGTGGAGGGTCCTAGTGTACTTTTTTGGAGGTATGGACATAGAGATCTGTGGTTTGTGGAGTTGTAGCTGATTACACAGTTGATTCTGGGGTTTTGTTTATTTTGGATGGAAGGAGAACCTGGCTGTTATTTGCAGTTTTTGGTTGAATAACCGTTTGGGGGTTCTTGCATGATCTCCAGGTTGCTTTAATGATTTTCTTTCTTCTAGTGTGTAAGAATATGAGATGATTTTTTTGTTTGCAGTGGCCCCTTCTGGAATATGTGAAGTGCAAAAAATGGTTCCTCAGTTATTCTGAAGTCCTGCAAAGTTACTTTGCATATTTGGAATAATGTGTCATGGACATAGGGTTATAATAGATTGTGAATCCTCTGCTGATAATGTTTTAGGGCTGATTAAAATAGCAGTAATATATTTGGGCAGGTAATAAAACACACTCTTTTAGTTATAAATTGCATTAAAAGCATGAAGCCAGAATAGCTTGCAAACCTGAGATCTGCCATACTAGACCTTATTAACAGTTTGAATCCATTCCACTGCCTCTGGGAAAAAAACATGCCTGGGGCTAACTATTCTAGCATTCCCAGCCACAAAAATATCCCCATCTAAATTAGACAAACAGAAAACACAAAACCATACAAAGGAGGTGAAAAAGGAAAGGACATGTTGTGCTTAAACAAAGCACACAAGATCTTTTATAGGGGAAAAGGCAGTACGCCACATTTATTCCTACAACAGCTGCATATGCTTTTCAATCACTCACACACAAACATATACACACGCAATCTTGCCAAACAATGTTATAGTTACCAGTCCAGATTCTGTATCAGTCTAATGGCCAGCTACACTGAACACAGAGGGAGAGCAGGGCCTTTGTCGGTCGATCCATCTGATGCTCTTCTGGAGTTGGTGGCAAGACAAACCCAAATTTCCATAGTAAAGCACCCTGCTTTTATAATCCTTTTCTCTGTTGAAATCAATGTATTCTGCTGTGTCATTCTGTGACCGGAATGTTATCTTGTTGATGTTAGTCGTTCCCACACGTCTCTTGAAGGCTCATTCTGTAATCAATCGTCTTTTTGGGGTGCCCGCTCGCTTCAAGGCTCATCAATCTGCCAATACCCTAATCCTTCCTTATTATGTGTACGCTCTGGTGATTACAGATAGCTTCTCTGCCACCAGGTCATCTAGTCTTCACCCACGCTTGCTCACCCTCCTTCTTTGGCCATTTAATTCTGAGCAATAACTGCACCTTATCTCAACACATTCATTCCCTTTCACACACACATAAGCAATGTTACAAGGACTTTCAAGGCTATGCGGCACATCAACATCTGTATTGGTGAGACAAAGAGGCGTTGTAAATCAAGCAATTAAGGCCTCAGCCTTTAACATTCTTATAGTCTTCATTAACACAGATACAAGATCCTGTCTTTACTTACTAAAACTTTAGAACAAGGAAATATAGGAGATACATACTTAACTAAAGGATTTGACTTATATAATCATATTTAAGATTGTAATATTACCTTACATTACTAAACCTAAAGTACAAATATAAAAAGAATAATCCTTTCAGTTCTGACAGAAAGACAGGGTTTAAAACAAAACTAATATGAACCATACTATACACAGCAGCAAGATCATATAAGCAGTAGGTAAGAGGACAAGAAAAAATCACAAGTCCTCAGTGGGAAAAAAAAAAGGCAAAAAAACCTCTCACAAGGAATATTAAGGAAGAGGATCCCAGTACTGTACTGCTATCCTACATCTAAGCAGCAAGACTGTTATTTCGAAATATAACGGTTTCACTATTCTGATGTTCCTGTAAAACTCATTCTATGAGGAGTAAACGTGGGAAGCACTAAGAAGAGTAGAAGGTTGAGGCAAAAAATCATTTGTCAAATAAAGGGAGCTAAGGACAGATGGGGAACAACTGGAGAAGAAAAGCCTAGATGTCAGTAAAAGGTTAGGTATGTGAATGTTATAAGTGTGTATGAGGAGTTCACATTTGTGGAAAAAAAGCGGGAATTAACAGTCAAAAAGGAAGTCCAAGACAGGAGTTAAATTTTGTAATATTTCTTGACTGCCTGCAGGATTATTAGAAATGAAGTTCTGTTTCCAGAAGACATCACAATGGTCATCTCTGTTGCCAGTCTTAAGGTATGTTTTCCCTACAAATGGGTAATCTTAACTTATGGCAGCTAACCTCAGTTAGATGACTTGAGTTAAAACAACAGTGATCACCTGACAACTCCACTTTTAACTTGAATTAGCAGCTCAGATTGAACGTCAGGCTCCCATAGAAGCTCAAACTCAAATTGCTAACCCAAGCTGAAAGATAATGTGTGTCTTCACTTAAATTGTAACCAAAATTAAGAACATTCCCATTGCTAACAAATACATATCCTTACAGGAGAGAAAAATAATTAGATGGCAGAAAGACTGAAATATCTCTGTCCCCGTTCCCTCCTTCCCCCGCCAACGGCCGGGGGGTGGAGCCTAGCAGGCTGGAGGGAGGTAGAGTTAGGAACACTAGGAGGAAGAAAGAAAAGGCCCCTGGCAGGTAAGGTGGCTGCGGAGAGACAGAAAAGGCCCCAGAGGCCAGAGTGAGGAGCTGGGGGAAGAGAGAAAAGGCCCCCGGCAGGTGAGGGAGTCTACGGGGTGAAAAAAGACTTCTGTCAACTGGTAAGGGTCTGAGGGGAGAGAATAGACCCATGGTGGCTGGGAGGGGTCTGAAAGGAGAAAAAAGCCCTGTGGAGGATGGGACCCATCCCTGAACCCCTTCTCACCTCCCAAGTCTCACTCTCACACTGTAGTCCACTCCCAGCCTCCTGCACTGCCCCCTACACACATCCCCGAAGCCCTGCCCCAATTCCCCACACCTCCAGCTGTCCAAATGGACCTGGGCAATGCCAGGGAAGTCTTCTAGTATATACTATACAACCAACAGACACACAAACTACATCGAGTATCAGTGACCGTAACTACTCTCAGTTCAATTTCCAACCCTGCATTTGTACTTCCCAATTGATGAAGCATGACACTAAGAATTCTTGCCACGATGAAAGCAATTAAAGGTTGATGAAGGTCATTTTTTTTAAATGTTAGTGTTATAGATATGTTGCAGCAACACTTCACCAAACTGTCTTAGCTCAGAATACCTCAAAAACTACAATTGACAAATATACTGGTAAACCAGTGTCACTATATCCAAACTGTAGAGCAATTCTGAAGACTCAGTGCATGAGTTTGAATATTTATCCTTAAGTATTTGAATACATGACTGACCACACCAAGAAGAACCCACACATTCCCATTCAAAATCAGAAAGAGAACACTGACTAGTCATCAGACTGCAGTTAATTACTTCAAGTCTACTTCCCCACTGGTGTTTTGAGGATATTGCTCAACAAATGCCTGGCCTCATAAGAATCTTACAGTGAATGTGAGGAAGCAAGTAATACAAAGACCCTCCACTTATGCACACACACATCCATAGGCTACAATACAGTTCACTACCAAATCCTGCTGCTAGCACTTCTACTCCACCATTCCCCACCCAAAAAGGAGAAGTGGATGATGGGTGCAGAGAGAGGGGGAGAGAATTTCAAAAAAAGATGAAGGATATTTATTTTTCTACAAACAATTAGGTTAATAAACAGGAAACAACTACCATCTCTGGTTTGAGTATCAATGAATTCTTCCATGACCCTAGGATTTTATGTAAAGTTAATAAAAAAAAATTGCAGTGACAAGACAGACTCAACTGGAATGTCTTGTTGTTTTTATAAAGTAAGTGTGGAGAACTTGAAACAATACTCGACAGTGACTTCTATAATTTCATAGATGATAGTTTTCTGGCAACAGTCGGGTGCTCAATCTGAGTTCTTATTTTAAATTCTAGGGAAAATGACAATAGCATGTAAACAGATTTTTGTAGTCTTTTCAATGTCATGCTTCCCATACTGATCACATTTACAACAACCTCATCTTTTATCATTTCAGACAGTTTATCTCAAACAAATACACACAACAAAAATATGTACTGAAGTCTTACTAACTTCCGTAAATTTCTAACTGGAAATATAAAAGCAAAACAAAGGAAAATAAGAAATAATAATTAACAGCAGCAGTCTACTAGATTGCTTACATAACTCCCTTCCCCTCCCTGCTTTTGTATAATGAAAGAGTAAAGAGAAAAATCCATCTTTAGGGATGAAGTGATTTCTGAAAAGCTTATTAGCATACACTTAGGTTAGTTTGACACTCACTTTTTCAGAATATCATACATCCTGAAATTCTGGGAACACAGTGAGCTCACTCCCACCTGCATGATCTCAGTGTGACCTGAAGCACATAGTTCATTGTCCTGCTGCAAAGACAATTCCATGGGGAGAGAGGGAGCCAAACACTATTTAAAATAGTGCCCTCCAATCCATACTGAACAGAACACTTTCAGTTACATCTAAGTACTAGATGGGGGAGAGAGGGGAATAAAACCTTAGAAAGAAACATACAACAGCCATTCTGAGTCAGACCAAATCCAGTCTTCTGACAGTGGACAATACCAGGTGCCACAGAGGGAATGAATAGAACAGATCATCATCCCGTGATCCATTCCCTATGGCTCATTCTCGGCTTCTGGAACACCATCCCTGCACATCCTGGCTAATAACTGATGGACCTATCCTTATTCAGTTTATCTATAAACAGGTTATAGCTTAACTATCTGGTTTTAAACCAGATCAACTGGCTGCCTAAATGTAGGTTCTAAAATTGTTTTTAATTGTTTTCTGTCATACTTTTATCTTAAGAACAAATTATGCTTGCACAGGAAGTGCACTGTGATACCTTATAATTGTTGGCAATTATCCTGTTAATAGTGTCCAAAGAGAAAGCAGGGAGAGCTACTTAAACAGTCTATTGCTAGGAATAATACAATGAAGGTAGGGAACTGTTCAGCCTCTCTCACATCCACCAGTGTGTCTCTGCAGCCAAGAAAGGTGACTGTCGGGGAGCCAGAAGATTGAGTCTAGTGTTCTTGCCATACCACAAATAAAGAGTACAGGCACACTTGTTCTGCATTGCACCTGTATTCCAACATATTCAGACTCAATATCCCAAATAGAACTGCAGCTAAACAAGGGTGTATTAAAAGAATACTGGCTAGTGAGAAAAGAGAAAGCATATAGTAAAACAATGTTGCATGTGGTTTTTTTTGTTTTTTCTTAATACACTACAGAAATTATGACTCTGCATTAATATTAGATTCGTAGAATCAATGCACTGGGAGGAACATAGAAAGGTCCTCCGGTCCAGTCCCCTGCACTCATAGGAGGACCAAGCACCATCTACACCATTTCTGGCAGGTGTTTGTCTCTTAAAAATCTCTAGTGATGGAGATTCCACAATCTCCCCCAGCAAATATATTACAGTGTATAATGTCCCTTGCTTCAATTTGAGACCACTGCTTCTTGTCTTCTCATCAGAGGTTAAAGAGAATAATTTATCTCCCTCATAAGTCATATTCTCTAGACCTTTAATCATTTCTGTTGCTCTTCTCTGGACCTTCTTCAATGTCACCAAATCTTTCCTGAACTGTGGTGCCCAGAACTGGACACAGTACTCCACATGAAGCCTAGCCAGTGCAGAGTAAAATAGAAGAATTACTTCTTGTGCCTTGCTCACAACACTGCTAATACAGCCCAGAATGATGTTTGCTTTTTTTTGAAACCATATTACACTGTAGACTCACATTTATCTTGTGGTGCACTATGATCCCAGATCCTTTTCAGCCATATTAGTTCCCATGCAATCATTTCCCATTTTGTCTGTGTGCAACTTAACTGTTCCTTCCTCAGTAGAGTACTTGCATTTGTCCTCATTGCCCTTCATCCTATTTACCTCAAACCATTTCTCCAGTTTGTCTAGATCATTCTGAATTATAATCCTATCCTCCAAAGTACTTGAAACCCCTCCCAGAGTGGTAACATCCACAGACAAAAGTTTATTCTCTAAGCTATTATCTAAATCATTGATGAAAGTTCTGAGCAGAAATGCACCAAGAAATGATTCCTGTGGAACCTCACTCATTATGCCCTTCCAGCATGACTGTGAACCCTTGATAACTATTCTCTGGGAATGATTAAACAACCAGTTTTGCACCCACCTTATAGTAGCTCCCTCTAAGATGTATGTCCCTAGTTTGCTAATGAGGCCATGAAAGATTGTTTCAAAAGTCTTACTAAAGTTTAGCTATACCACCTCTACGGCTTCCCTTTAGCCACAAGATTTTCACCCTATCAAAGAAAGCTATCACGTTGGTTTGACACTGTTTGTTCTTGACAAATCCATGCTGACTATTACTTATCTTCTAGATGTTTGAAAACTGATTCCTTAATTATCTGCTCCATTATCTCGTTGGCACAGAAGTTAAGCTGACTGATCTGTAATTTCCAGTGTTGTCCTTATTACCAGCTTCCAAACAATTAAGTTTAATAATCTATTAGACGCATACTACTAGGTAGCTTGTTGTGCTCACAGTTCAAGGACATGAGTGCATGGAATTTCATATAGGATCTGATGGAATAGTAAGAAATTAAGCAAAGCACTAATTTTTTTACATGAATTTCTTTTTCTCCCTCAATGTTAAAACTTTAACTAGCATGCTTTATTCCAATGTGTGTGATGGGTGGGTTGTTTTGTGGGTTGAGGGAAGGATTTTGTTTTGGGGAGAGAAGGTTGCACTTTCTGATGGTTGTTTTGTTTTGGGTTCTTTGCATTAGATATTTAGAATGAATAAAAAAGGATGGGTATAAATCCTAGTTTACCCTCCTTCCACCCAAAATAAGTGAATTGCTATTTCTTTGTAGAGAGACTGGAACCAAAGATTTCTCACTCTGATCATTCGTCTGCTAAGCCAATATCTGTGAAATGTACTAGGTATATGCCCAATGTCTCTCCCCCCCCCCAGTGCTGGCAGACAAAGGATGAATGCTATTAGTTACTTCTTTAACTCAGTGATAGAGGTCTGTGGGCAATATCTAACACTTCAGACTCTACTGTGGGTGTCAATATGATGCCACATTATGAATTTTTTTTCAATTTTCTTTTTCTAACAAGCTTAGGAAGTTATATACAAAAAATTGTTAAATACCATCATGATTTCAGTGTTAAATCAAGTACTCAAAAGTAAAAAGATACCAAGAGTAACTTAGCCTATGCATTTTACTTTAGCCCCTTTGTGTGACTCCATTAGTGTCTACATACATGATCGCCTGTGTATGGGGGTGGAGGGAGATACTATTAGACTCTTGCCTCATTCAGTGCTCAGAATGGATATGCTCCAGGGATCAATCAGGGTTGTACAGCAAAAGAGATGTTGTCAGCTGTTGTCGTCATCTTGAACATTTTGAATCCTGAGCCCAATATACAACCAAGCCAGTTTTGTCATCAAGTATAACAAGGCAGAATCAAGAGAATAATTTATATTTAATGGCTATCAAAGTGCTGGTTTTCTCCAGTACATAGGAGTGAGCTGGCACACATTTTGACAGGATTACTATCTCTAGATTTACTGTTTAACAGTCCTTACCATTGAAATAGCTTACTCACTTAAGACTAGGTCTGTAAAGCAATTAAAAAATGTGATTCAACATGATTAGACCCATTAATCACACTGTTAAAGAACAGAATACCATTTATTTGTTGTCAGATGTTTTCTACATTTGCAAATATATTGAATTAATTTACAATACAAAGTACAGTGTTCACTATTTTCATTACAGACATTTGCACTGTAAAAACAAAAGAAATAGTATTTTTTCAATTCTCCCATCGCAAATATTGCAGTGCAATCTCTTTATTGTGGAAGCTGAACTTACAAATTTAGAACTATGTACAAAAAAAACTACATTAAAAATAATACAATACAAACTTAGTTCTTCCATCAGTTCCTCAAAGAAGTTTCTTTACGTTTACAGAAAATAATGATGCCAACTTCTTGTTTACAACATCATCTGAAAGTGAGATATGTGCTTGGCACTGTTATAACTGACCTCACAAGTTATTTTTCCATGCCACGCCACTCAAGATTCATATGTCCTTTATGCTTCAACCACCATTCTGGAGGACATGCATCCATGTTGATGACAGGTTCTGCTTGACAATGGTCCAAAGCAATGTAGACCAATGCATGTCTATTTTCATTAGCTGAGTCAGATGCCACCAGCAAACACCTGATTCTTTTTTCTAGTGGTTTAGGCTCTGTAGCTTCAGCAGTGGAGCGTTCCTCTTTTAAGAACATCTCCCTCAGACTCTGCAAGGTAGGACAGATTCTTAAGCCTTGGTTAGAATGCTATAACTACCTTCAAAAATCTCACATTGGTACCTTCTTGGTGTTTTGCAAAATCTGCAGTGAAAGTGTTCTTGAAATGAACATGTTCTGGGTCATTATCTAAAACTGCTCTACCATGAAATATATGGCAGAACACAGGTAAAACAGAGCAGGAAACATACAATTCTCCCCTAAAGAGTTCAGTCACAAATTTAATTAATATGTTGTATGTTTAATAACCATCATCAGAATGGAAGCATGGCCTCCGGAATGGTAGCAGAAGCATGAAGGGACATATGAATATTTAGTACATCTGCCACATAAATACCTTGCAATGTCAGCTACAGAACTTATGTGAACACTTGTTCTCACTTTCTGGTGACATTGTAAATAAGAAGAGGGCAGTGTTATCTCCCATAATCAGAAATAAATTTGTTTCTCTAAGCAATTGGTTGAACAAGAAGTAGGATTGCATGGAATTGTAGGAGCTAAAATTTTGCATTGTGCTGTTTTTGAGAACATTTATCTAACAGAAAAAACTGCATTTGTAAGTTGCACTTTAATAAAACAGTGTACTACAGTACTTTACATGAGATGAGTTGAAAAATACTATTTCTTTTTATCAATTTACAGTGTAAATATCTGCAATTAAAAATAACATAATCCTGCATACTTTGTATTCTGTGTTGTAACTGCAATTAATATATTTCAAAATGCAGAAAAACCTCCTAAAATATTTAAATAAATGTCACTTGATATTCTGTTTTACCAGTGTGATTAATCATAATGTAGTAGTTAATCTCAAGTGTAAACACTGATTAATCGACAGCCCTAATTAAGACCACCATCATTGATACACTACAATAACCTGGGAGAACCTGATGGGTAGCTCAGGAATTGTTACAACACAATCTGTTGACACAATCTGATCATTAAACAATATTAAAATGGTACCCACACACAACTGATTCCCCCTTTACTAGACAAGAATAAGCACCAAAGGATTATGGTGAATCGAAAGAAATAAAGTACTATACATTGACAAGAGGGAAAACAGAATTGGTAAACACTTTTACTATTTTCTTGTTTCATAGCTAAAGGTTATTTTAGGTTCCGCCCCCCTCCAATCTCAGAAGCTGACATAATTTAGCATTCATCTATTCCTTAGGTAAATATTGTTTTGACCTATATTGAACTAATATAACTGTTGATGAAAAGACCAGGCCTAAGCATGTATTTATTCATTTTTAATATTCTTAGCTAATATTTTTGGAAGTGTTAGACATGCCAAGGAGGTCATTTAAACAAGTAAATGAAATAAATCTAATTTCATTACACAGCTGAGAATAACAACCTGACAAATGTCCATTATAACATTTCACCATGATTTTCATGTTGTGCTTTAGTTGCACTCAACTTTTTGTTGCATGACTACTATATACATGACCAGCGTTCCTGAAATATTGAGACGATATTAAGAAATCTGCACCCAATAGAAATATATCTTTTCTTCTTTTTTCAAACAAAGTAGTATTGTAATGCCACGTATTCTTCTTGTTTTGACTAATAAACTAAAATCTCAAAACTGACGAATCTTCAAATGTAGTAATGCTCAAAACTCACCATACCCTCTGTACCCCGCACAACAGGTTGTTGTTTTTTTCTTATTCCACATCTCATCAATTCCTAACAGTCTAAGGTGAATTTAAGAGTCATTACAAAATACAAACATATGGATTTACTAGTATACAATAAAGGAACAACACGAATAACTCAATTTAATCACACTTGCAAGAGACAAAGTAAAAATAATATGCATGCTAGAATACTCAAGAAGCTGAATGAGAAGATATCTGAGTCATTAGTGATTGTCTTTGAAAAGTCATGGAAGATGGGATAAATTCCAGAAGATAGGAGAAGGGCAAATATAGGCTATGTCTAGACTTCCGGTATCCTAGAAAAACTCCGCCGTGTCCAGGAAATGCGTCTGCTCTTCCAACATTTTTTGCAGAAGAGCAGATGCACTCTTTCAGAAGCCCTGTCTTCCTCGTGCCACAAGGAAGAAGGGCTCTTCCAAATGAGGAGGTTTTTTCGAAATTTGGCCCAGTGCAGATGGGCCAAATTTTGGAAAAGCCTCTTCCTACAAAACTATCAGAAAAAGGTATGCAAATTGCAAGAGAAGCAGAGGTAGACTTTTCTTTCCCAGACTTCAAGAACATCACTAGTAGCTGTATACAGACTATGCCTATACTGTTCAGAACAGCAGTTCAATGACGCCTTAAAAAGAGAAGCCGGTCTGTTTCTCTGAAGCTCAGAACATAGTATGCGAAATGGATTGGATAAGTTTAAAATCCATGTCTGTCCTTTCCTCTCACAAGGAGCTGCCTTCTTTGCAATGACTTCTTTTTTCCCCTAATCTTCAATATTACAACCACACACCTGACTTTCACCATGCCCTGAAGGGTGCCAAACTCCAACTATAATGGTGTCAGAGGAAACAAGTTGCACAAAAAAGGACTCTAAATGACAACAAGATGTTGTCTTTCCCTGACAGATTATTTCTAACAACTAGAACAATGGTATTAATTTTCTTCTGATTTCAATACAGGTAATTAATTATTTATGGTAATTTTTTTTCCTAGAAGAATGTAACATCTTGAAACACAATAAATTAGAAAGGTAGCACTTTTCAATAGGTAGAACTATACTGTACCAATTGGGCTTTAAATTACCATCTCACATATCTGGAGGGTTAGATTCCAATGGAAGAGTTTTTCAAAAGATTGATATTATATATTAACAAAACTTGTAGATGGTAGCATGAGCTTTCGTGGGCTGTGCCCATGAGCTTTTTAAGTGGGCTGTGCCCATGAAAACCCATGATACCATGTACATGTTTTGTTAGTCTATAAAGTGCTAATAGACCATTTGTTGTCTTAAGTTTATCCTGTACAGACTAACTTGGCTATCCCCTGAAGCTTCTGCTACTATCTAGTTTATTTTATAGATCTTATAATTGATTTGCACAATACATTATCATTTTTATGCTACCTCTGCTGTACATCAGATAAATCTACTAATAGTAGTCCCCAGGACTTGTATGAAGAATTCTAGGCCTCACTCCTAATCAAATGAGTTCAAGTCAGGGATAGTCTGTCACCATGTGGACTGCAGAATCAGACACTGTGCTTACTTTCACATTCTTTCCTCTTGATTGGCAGAGGAGCACAGAAAACAGAATAAATCCATACTTCGTGATTGTTGGCTATATTTATGTTCACAGTGACAAAACACAATGTGACTTATGTTTATGGTACCTGATATTACAGTCCCCAGACAAGCAAAGCTCATTAACTTTAAAGGAGCATTGCATGAAGCAGCACACAACACTGTAAGATATATTCAATAAGAAGTGTCAATAAAACTACACCATATTTTCTGCCACAAAATTTGAAAAAAAATACTATGGAAGTTATCATGCTGAATCTGGAATTTTGCAAACTATTGTACTTAACAAATACTAAATATTTCCCCATATTAAATTAAATGACACGATATCCAGCATGGCTCTCATTCTCAAATATGTATAAGTGACAAAGGGAGCACATGCCATTAGTAAAAGGTAGTTTAATGATATGTTTGAAAATGTACTCATCTTAAGTATTTTGTGTATACACGAAAATATTAATGTGAAAACAAAAAGGAGCCAGACTACAGAAAATCAAGGTACCATTTTGTCTACACTTCCTTTATATAAAAGTTACTTTGTGTTCTTCGTATATAGAAATAAAAATCACAGAGCAAACACAATGCACATGTATTAAACAAGATTAATTTATAAGTGTGTTTAGCACAAGGTTTTGAATAGTCCCTTAAGATTAATTGATAAGTATGTGTTTAGCACAAGGTTTTGAATAGTCCTTTCCTCTTGAGTGAAAGCTCATTTCTTTGAACAGATTATTGTAAGGAAAGCTGAAATCGCTGACTTACCTGAATCAAGGATTCACTCAGCTTCTTTTCATCCACTTCTAAAACACTATTTTTTATTTCTTCATAAGGCATTCGGAAAGACCCCAGAAAGATTGCTGAAATGAAACAGGAAGTTATTAAAATCAAGTAAACCAATATTATGAAGCATTTAATTTAAGTTAGAATTTTTATTGCATAAATCATTCAAAAATAATGACAGGTCATCAACATGAAAAATTTGAATTTATACAGACAGCTACATAAAATTGTAAGTAAATAAGTTTTTTGTCATGACAATTTCTAATGACAAAAGTTCTCTTTGTTTAAAAAGAGCAATAATATTTCCCATCCTTGATGAATTGAACTGACAGGCCAAAGACTCAACTACCTTCTAAATGCACCCTTACAAACACACAAGTATTTTTCTAAGGAGGGTGAAACAATTATAGCTGCTATTAGACAAACTGTGAATAGAAGATTTCTGTTTCTTGTGCTTTCAAGCTTTACCCCTTTCACAAAAAGTACTTGCGTGTGCACGCGCGTTGTGCAATTGAGATGGCTAAGAACTTGAGATGAGGTGGGAGCTCTATGGCACATTCTGAGAGCAAGTGCTGAAAAAATGCAACATCAACAAAGTATGACATTTCCCAAAGGGATAAACATGACCTGGGAAAAATACATGGTCCTTGTCCTCATCTCTATTGGGAATACTAGCAGGGTCAATATTAGAGGGAGCAGGGGTGGGAAACCTTTTTTGGGGTCAGGAGATGCAGACCCAGGGGAAAAAATCAGTCAGGGGCTTCACAGAAGCGAGAAGCTGCAGGGGGGCTAGAACACCAGCATAGGGTCCTCAACGCAGGGGAGGGGAGCCCTGAGCCTCAAGCAAGCTGGGGGCTGCACCCAGGTCCCAGGCCTTAGCTTCCCTTACCCCTGTCTTAAAGGATAACACCTTTGAACTTCTCAAAGGAATTTAAGATGCGTTAGCTGAAATACCTGTGTTGCCCCTGCGCTCATCTATACTCTTCCAAATGGATTTTGACTTAAGCCAAAGTAGTCCCACATATATAGGCTACCACAGCTGCAATCCTCTAAACTGCAATAACGTGAAGTTGTCTCAAATCAACCTATCGTAGAAAAGTGTCTCGGAACAGTTTCTACAAGAGACCCAATGTGGCCAAAGAGTCCATCAGAGGCCTTATGTGACTTCTGAGGCTGGTTTCCTGTGTAATCATTGTCAATACTGACTTCATGTACACCTCAACTTTAACCACATCTTGTCAAGGTAAGCCATGTCTGCGTTAACACAAACACCCTGGCCATAATATGGCCCTCCATCCCATCTGATAATGATGCTACAGCATCATATGGTTTTCTCACATGGTTGTATAATCCAATCTGCAAGAAGCAAGACTGTGAACAGAATTCCCAAAGGAACATGCAGTCTCCCACTGAATACATAACAGGATGCTTGGCCCTGTGACAGTGATAGATGAAAGATACGTGAGCCCCAGATTAAACAGTAGCTACTCCAGAGCATCTAGGAACTTGCTAGATCCAGTTATGGAAGGCAAACCAATTAAGACACCTGGAGTCAATAAGGAACATGCTTGTGTCAACTAAGACAAGCTAATCAGGAGAATGACTCCAAGATCTCCCTCGAGTGGCAATAGGTAATTTAATCCCCATAATTTTATACGTATAGTTGCGATTATGTCTTCTAATATCCATTACTTTGCATTTATCAACATTGAATTTCATCTGCCATTTTGTTGCCCCGTCACAAAGTTTTGTGAGATTATTTTGAAGCTCTTCACAGTCTGCTTTTGACTTACTTACTTGTAAGCAGTTTAGTACCATCTGCAAATTTTGCCACCTCATTATTTCCAGTGATAGCAGTATTTCCATTCTCCAGATAACAGGGATACTGCAGGATAACATTGATTGTGCAAGACAACAAATTCTGGAATTTTTCCTGTTTTGGTTACATTGGTCATTTGGGAAATTCAGTTTGCAAATAAAAGGCTGTGTTTCTGGTATAACAAGATGGCCATTACACATGCTATTCATCGCCAATCCTTCAGATCTCACAGTGTTATATGATTGGTAAGGACATTCGTACTACAGGTTGCACCTCTATAAACTGGAACTCTCTGGTATAGCAACATCTGTGGTCCGGAAGGACCACAGATGTTGCCAGACCAGCGTCCCGGTGCACTGTGGGGAAGTAAAGGGGCTGGGAACTTGATGTGATGCAAGGGGAGGAAGGGAGCTGGGAGCCCAGTGTGTGGGCAGCTGGGCTGAGACTCAGTTGAGTTGGTTGTGGGGGTGGGCAGAAAGCCCATTATGCAGCTCAGCTGGGCTGCAGGAGATGAGAGAGTCAGGAAGGCCCAGCACACACAGCCCAGCTGGGCTGGGGAACAGAAGGGAATGGCAGGAAGCTAGGCGGGGGGGGGAGAGGGGGCGGATGGTAGAACCAGGAAGCAGGGCAAGGGGTGGAGCTGCAGCAAGGGGGGCCAGAAATGACTTCTCCTGCTCTGGCAAAATCCCTCATCCAGACCAGTCAGGTCCCGAGTATGCTGAACCAGGGAGGACCAACCTGTACCATGTTTAAGCCCTAGCTACTGATTCTCTTCCAAACACATATCTGGGATTTATAATAATATAGCACATGTATTATTCCTTTTCAGATGGAAAGATTTCAGGATCTGACCCCAACAGCTAGCAAGGATCATGAACACATGCCCCTAAATATGGAATCTTGGTATTTGATTATTGTCAGTGTAACACAGAGGTCGGTATCTCCGCAAACACTACATGATTAAATTTTGAGCAATTTCAGGATCTGGAAGACGTGTCACAAATATAGCCCGCTTCAGAGGAACATGTGCTGCCGCATGTGGTGTGGCTGGCCATCTGACAACTGGCACCTTCAACCACCTCCACCTACCTATTGGGCTCCTGTCTATCAACAGGCTAAGCTACTACCCAGGTCCTTGAAACAGTGTTTCAGTTTGAAGGTTTAAAGCAGGGTAGTCTGGAAGCACAAGCCCATTGGAGAATATATGTCGTGTCATCACTTTTAACACACTTAGGGATTTGGTGTAGATCCTGGAATCCATATGTGGCTACAGAGAGGAAACGGCCTTATTCAGGGTGTCATTTGTGGCAGCATTTTTTGGAGCCTTTAGGATAAGTTGCTGGCTCATGTATCAGAGGGGTAGCCGTGTTAGTCTGAATCTGCAAAAGCGACGAGGAGTCCTGTGGCACCTTATAGACTAACTGAAGTGTAGGAGCATAAGCTTTCGTGGGCAAAGACCCACTTCGTCAGATGCATGTATCTGACGAAGTGGGTCTTTGCCCACGAAAGCTTATGCTCCTACACTTCAGTTAGTCTATAAGGTGCCACAGGACTCCTCGTCGCTTTGGCTCATGTAAAGTTTCTTCTGGCAGGTCACTGAAACTGAAGGATACACATTAGAAGGGGTGATTGGTTATATTCACTTTGCAGAGGTCAAAAAAGTCAAGGAGGCCATTGTGAATCCATTATTCTACAAGAGGGGGGCAGTCTGGGATAATTTCTATGTTAGGTATGACAGCATTCATAGGAATATGACCATGGAGAGTTAAGTTCCTTTATTCACAGTGATGGGAGTCCCCACACAGCATATCAGTTTGCCAGTTCTGAGACAGGGACCGAGGAGTTTAGGGCTCCCTACACATGAATATGGTTTCCTCTCATTCAGGATCAGTGCAGCAACAGCAGTGGCCCAGCAACAGTGCAGCAACAGCTAGGTATGGGAGCTACAGAAATTCAGGCAACTGAGCATTGGCATTCTGAAACATACAGAATATAGGTGAAGCCCTAGGCAATCAATCAGTGTTACTTTTCCACTGTGATTTTATTCCACAAGTGGGTAGATGAGCCAGGTAATGGTGATATGGATCTGCAAGCACAGTACTTTTTTACATGGCACATAGGTGGGCTCCCTGGTTGTCTAGAGGTTCAGGTTCACAGACGGAGGAACAGTGATGAAGCTCAAATACAGGATGCTCTCAGAACTTGTGAAGCTTAGATTGACCCTGGATTGACATGTCGAGAAGATATATAAATAGGGAGGTGGCCAAAGTCATGAGCATCTTGGAGGGATTGGTTATTTCACAAGTGGATTTACATTCAAGGCAGCTAAATGATCTGGGGAAGATAGGGTCCATTAGTCAGATTTGGAAGCTGATAGATACCTTATTAAAGGAGGTATAAGATATGTGAGGAACCCTGCTAGTTATGAAAGGATAGAGTAGGTAGCCAATCTAACACAATCTAATGTTAGAACGATTAATGTGTTCTGATTATAATTCATTTTATGGTAATACTTTTTTCACTGAACTTTTCACATTTAAGAACATTTTGGTTTTCCTCTCAAGAGGACTAGCCTATCACATCTCTGAAGACTTCATATCTCTTGGCGAAGAAATATATAAAGGGGACCTGCTCCTTCAAGAATTTAACACAGTTGCCCCCTAAGAATCAATGCAGAGCAACTCTAGTGTAGATACTCTGGATACTGAGGCTATCAGTGAAGGAGGCAGGCCATTGGTCATTGATATACGGCTTTGTATGGACATTCAGAAATACCACTTATCGTAAGGAGAGTTGCATGGATAACTGGACAGCTGACGGAAGCAGATGGGGGCCTGTGAGGCTTAGTGTGCTCCTGCAAAGGCTCAAAGGTACACCAGTGGTATAGCTGTGGGGTTCTAAATCCATGATTTGAGGCAAGAGGTAGAATTTTCTCTTGGAAGCTTGTGTTTGGCTATCCAGAGACCTCAGGTTAGCTCTACAATCCATTATGAAGTGTACAGGCTTATCTGTCTTTTGATTAAGAGACATGATTCTTTGAATGGGAAGTCTGCTATGGTGTTCTGCACCTTCATGAGAAAGCAGAGGAATGTAACCAGAATTCCATCTTCATCACAATTTTTGTTGTTAAGACATGGGAAGCTGTATCTTCAGAGTCCACTGCAGCCTGTAGCATGGACTTGGGGGAGGATATTTTTGTAAACTTTCAGAAAGGGTGTCTCAAGCACAAAAAGAGAATAAAAGCTCTGACTTGGCCCATGTGGCAGTGAGAAGAAACTGGAGATGCCAGAGACCTGAAGAGCAAGTCCCCTGAAATAGTAGCTTACTTGACCCTCCTTTTCCTCCTAAGAACCTATGCCCAGACCCCACAGAGGTACCTCAGAAGTGACTAGAGGATTCTTGAGAGAATTCCGTTGTGTTGGTGCTTCACTACTGCTTGAGTTTAGGGGCATCCTTCAAGCTATTTTGCTATATTGTGTTTCATGCAGTAGAGTACGTTATCTGTCCAGAGCTCCACAACAAGCAGATGAATAAAAACTGAAGTACTGCAGAACAGCTGCAGCAATCCGAGGAAATAAATGTTTAATTTTTTTTCTTAAGATATGAAGGGGAAAGAACTAACAAATCAAGCAGTTAAAGCTGGTTTGCAAGCTCAGTCTTTTGTTAATCAGATAAACAATCTACTACTACTTACACAGATTCTGTGCTGTTTTTCCATCCAAGATTCTTAATTCTTTAACTCGTTTCTTTGGCAGAACTACTTTCTTTTCTTCTGTATCATCTACTGCCTTTCTAGCTACAAAATAAATAGGTACATATGAGTTTCTAATCACCAATAATAGTTTTAAATTTTAACTGACAGAAGAAACCTGTTTGCTCACAATAAGCTCTTCTCAAACAAAATGGCAAATACAACAAAATTATAAAACAGTAGATGGGCAATACAGAATTTATTAACTAAAATTTGATAGAACATACTGATCTATACTTCCACTTGTGCAAAAAAAATTGAAAAGCACAAAATGGTTGTTTTCCCAATTTTTCTTCATTTCTAAATCCAATACATTCAACAACCCAGTAAAGCTCAGAGAGCACTAACTACCATTTATTGTACCATCCTGAAGATTTCTCTTCCAAGAACCCAGTTCTGGTTATGAGACATGATGAAAATTCCCTCTTTCCATAGTATCTGGAGGACAAAACTCTGTCAATAATTGCTCCACTTTCCCTCCCTGTAGGAAAATGAGCTTACTTTTCCAGAATGTCTTCATTGCCTGTTTTCAGAATCAGGGTGGAATTTTTTCCAGCTGGGCAAAATTGATAAAGGACAGGTAGTGTGTTGAGTTTTTAAGATGTTTCTTGTTTTGTGCCAACCTAGCAGCACTGTGAAGTAATTAGATTAAAAGTAAAAAGAATGGGAATTCTAATATTGAGAAAATATAACGAATGTTTGCTGTATCAAAATTTGTAGCCAACACTCAATGAAAATAAAAAGGGCCAGATACCCGGGTTAAATAATTCTGGTATTAGGCTGGTAGATCTTTGCCTATAGAAAAAAGGGGAAACCTTTACATCTCATACTGATGTTCCCCATGCTACCTCCCTCAAAGGCAGAGGATTAGAGGATTCATAAGTGAGCCAAGTCCTAGAGGCAGACTGAAAAGGGTCTTTCCTGAATCACTCATTCAGTGAAATTCCATGAAATCCAATTAAGAGGTGATACATGAAGAGGGGTTATCATGAAGAAAACCTCACCTATTGTTAAATTAAGGAAACTTCTGTCTGTTCCTTAAATTAATCCTTTTACAGACCAGTCTCAAGCAACATGTGCAAATTCTCTTCATAAGGTCTGGTCTAGCACTGATCACGTTTGTTTTTGTTTACTATATAGTAATGGGCATTATGTACAGATGACATTGGGAAAGCTTGCTTGAAAAAATAGTGACAAATATTTATTCTCCATGCCATAATTTAGTAGTTCATATCCATGCAAATTTCAACATTTCTGCCACAGCACGGATGGGTGGCTAGTAAAAGTCCTGTGGCAATGTAGTCTTTCTAAGTTCCATAACAAATAGAACACCAACAAAAATACAACTCAGGTGTGTAGTAGTAATTACTTGACTAAACATATTTCCAATTTTTTTTTTAGTATTATGTTAAACATTCATTAATTTTGCATGGCTGGGTAGATATTAGCATAAATAAAATAAACTTAAGATTTTCCCTAGTTTAATTTAGTCTAATTGTCACTTTTAACATTAATGGTTACAGTACATCCCTATTAATTTGTAGGTACATGGAACATGACAAGTTATTTAGCTACAATATGTAACGAAGATTAAAAAGCATTTAACAAAGTAATACTGAATGACTGAATACAGTAACAACTAAACATTTATCAAACTGATTTCTATTTTTCTCTATTTATACCAGTATGCCTCATATTAAAGTGATCTACTTTCAAATATATAGCTAGAGATAAAATATATTTGAAAGAAATCTGTATATGTGTGTATAAATATACACATAACTTACTTTAACAAACACACTTGAATGTGTGCACATGCATGTGCGCACACACACACGTTACTTAAAGTATTGGAGATACAGATATTATGTCCTCTGACACCACTATTTGCATTTTCTCCCCGTCCTCTCCTTTCATCGAGGCAATATATTAGGTATTAACAGGAAGTGTCACTCAGGAATTAATTATATTTCAGTACTTGTTACAATAAATAAGAATAGCTGAAGTTGCCACGGCAACTTTAATATATGTGAGTTATACTCGAATAGATGTGTGCTAAGTCAGTTTAAGTAGTATAACCATCCACAGCACAATACATAGAATGGATTTATGTCGGTGATCATGAACGAAGATATAAATTAATAATGAAAACAAATAAATGCTATGCCATTCTGTTTGGACTGCAAAGCAAATAAGTATACTTTTAACTTAGGATCCCATCATACACCCTTTAACCAACGTATCTGGACAGCTCACATTTAATTTTAAAAAGAAAAAAAGTCTACAAATTGATGACGGTTAAAAAATGCAAGTTTCTCAAAGTTTTTTCAGAGTATACACCCTTCCCTAATAGAGACAGCGTCTCATAACTGTCTATGAGCCATTTTCATCTTTCATTCTTCTTATAACATCCCCATGGAAACTACAGTATTTGAATAAACAGAAGATAATATATAAAGTGGTGCACACCTAGCTGCCTTTTAATGAAAAAAGAAATGATCACATAACAAGCAAGCTCCTGAAATCCCATACATATATCTCTGATAAGTATGAATAAAAACCCCAGGCAGAACCCTTCACTTTGATAATGAATACTTAATATTTATTTTTAATTGGGATTAACAAATTTGTTTCAGATATTATATTAATAGGCATTGTTTACTTCAGCTTAATACAGAGAATTTGGTGTGGACCAAATATGCACTTTGTAAACAAACATATCTGAAAAAAATACACTGAGTTCACAAAAGAGTAGCAAGGTCAGACATTTCAACAATGTTATTTCATTTTTATCTTTCAATTTTAGTAGCTTTTGACTGTAGTGAATATTCTGACAGTATTTTCTGCAAAAGCCATTACTTTAAACCAGGACAAATCTTTACAAGTGTCCTTGTGTATGCAAACACACAATAGCTGGCTACATGGTATACATACATTGTATACAAACTATAAATAAATAAATAAATAAATAAATAAATAAATAAATAAATAAATAAATAAATGCTAAATATGGTACTTAGGAAGATAGGTCTTTTGACTCAATGAGTTGCAGGATATGTTTAGTTATGTATACACAGTAAAAGGCTGAAATCAGATTGTGTATGTCAAAGTTAAGGTTGCTGTACAAATATTAATTTCTTATTCGTACTCATATAAAGAACTGATGAATGTGTTACCTGAAAAAGCAGTGGTGATTTATAATTTTTTTATTTCAGAACCATATCACGGGGTTTCCAGTACATTAAATGTTTCTGTTATTTAGACGTGGATCTCAACAATGATAAATTAATTTTGAAGAAATGTTTGTTGCAATTTTATACTAGCTGTTTTTGTAATTTACAAATATATCGTTGAAGGAAGTGAATATAATTTTTATGTAACCTGAAATGTATTCAGCAAATACTGAAGAGGAGGGGAAAAAGCACATTACTGGAAGCATTTGTTCAAAAAGCATTTTTTTTTAAATCGTACGTACTTTGAAAATCAGGGTAATTAAGAAATTAACCTCATTCTGAGTATTATTAAAACAACAGCAAGTTACAGGAAACAAGTCTTTATTATTTTACTTCAGTGGTCTCCAACCTTTTTAAGCACAAGATCGATTTTTGAATGTAAATGAAATCCAGGATCTACCTCAACCCAAATATCCTTCCCCCGCCTCCTTCCTGCCTCCTCTCTGAGGCCCTGCCCCTGCTCACTCCATCCTCCCTTCCTCCATTCTCCCTCCCTTTCACCAGGCAGAGGGTTGGGGCACAGGCTTTAGTCTTGGGCTAAGGGATTTGGAATGCGACAGGGACTCTGAGCGGGCCTGGGACAGGGGAATTGGGGTGCAGGAAAGAGTTTAGGTCCGGGGGCTCAGGGCTAGGGCAAGGAATTGGGGTGCAAGAGGAGGCTCCTGAGTGTTGGTACAGTGGAGCTAAGGCACGCTTACCCCTAACCTGGCCCTGCACCACACTCCAAAATAGCCAGCAAACTCCCTCTATCCTAAGCCCTCTGCACCTCCCTCCCCAAATCCATTCTGTGTTGACAGAATACTGGGTTGGAGAGGGGGCACCCTGACATCATTGGCCCCTCCTCTCCCTTTCCTGCTCTGCATAGCAAGCAGGAGGCTCCTAAGGCAAAGGGCAGGATATGTGCAGCAATAGAGGGAGTGGCAACTGAAATGCCCGCATTTGATAGTCTCTTGGCCAAACCAGTCAAGATGACCTGTCAGGGGCTCCAAGATCTACTGGTAAATCCCAATCTACTAGTTGGTGACCACTGTTTTGCTTGGTTGAATGCTGCTTTATATGTTAATTGTTCTTCACTGGCAAACTCCTAGATTCAAAATATTTTGTTCTCTTAAGAAAAAAACCCAACATATAGTGAAATGGATAGAATGAGATTAAATTAAAATGAAAAATAATACTTTGGGGGAGGAGGGTTCTCTCTGCTTTAAATGTTGATTTCCCTAAATAGGGAGGAGTGGAACCTTAATTAATACTATTCCTTAGAAGCTCCAAAGAACCAAATCTTTTTAATATCAGTGCCTCATACAGGCTACACATATGATATGATTCCACTGTTTTACTCTTTGCTTCTCTTCATTCTGCCTCCACCTGAGAGGGAATGATAATACAACTCAAAACAAGGAAAATTAAAAGGTTCAGGTGTTGGGAATACCTAGCGACAACTCTTTCCAGAACAACAAAATTAGAGTCTAAATTAAACATGTTTGTAAGCAATCAAGATTTTGTTTTCATTTGGTGTTATGTTCTATTTCGTGAGTAATAATGTATTTGTTTATCAAAGCTGGAGGAAAAAAGCTGATGCAACCTACTGTAAGAGATTGTTTTCCATTCTTACATGTTAGGTAGTGCCTGTGCAGATGTAAAGCATGTATCTTCAATGATACCTACAGTTGTGAATTAACTAATATATCCCACAGAAAGAACTATTTCAATTTTCTACCTGCTTAGCGCATGAAGTAGTAACAATGACATTAGTCAAAATGTTTGAGAAGTTTAAAATGTATTAAACAAGACTAATTGTACTAATCACGAGGAACACACACAAACATGTTGCAATGGTTCAGAGACCTAATTAAAGGGGGGGATGTTACTATAGTAGTTGGTACAAAAATCTGAGCACATGTGGCTTTTGGAAATTAGCAGCTGAACGCTGAATAATACTCTCAAACACCTGTTCATTAACTCAATAACAGAACAGTATTAAATGTTCCCATACAATATGTTTAGCAGCCCTAATAGCATTAAATAAGCAAATAAACTTTTATATTTTATCCTTTGAGTTGACATTTTCTTTTGCTTTTAATTAGGTGGTTTTAGAGTTTATAAAAGGGAGTAGGACTGCAGCCTAAAACAATATGCAGAACGCTGAGCACCTCAAACTTCACAAACACTATGTCAAGAGGACATTAAAACTTTGACCACATCAGCATTCAAAATAAAGTTTGTTATGAAGATACTGTAATTATCTCCAAAAAATCCCATATAAACCCAAGAATTATGATTGACACATAATAGAATTTGTAGCTCCACTACAGAAGATGATGATGTTTTAAAAAGAACAGTTACTGACATTACAGCAAATGTGGTTCTGAGAAGTATACTGCCCACGCAGATTTCACTCACACACAAGAAATCACATTATTTTTGAATGGCAGTTTCCAACATGTCATGGGGACCTTCACAACCAATATAGCTGAGGGGATAGGCTCAGGCTGGCTTGAACAACTACTTATGTCCTTCGCCAGTGCGGAATTCATATGTGCAGAATTCAATTAGCAGGTTTTGGGATCCATTTTGGCCGTAGGTTTTTGAGAAACAACAATTTTTATAAGGTACTTAACAGTTCTTTCTATCTATGACTAAATATACATATTCAACTTTCAGAGACAAGCAGGTAGTATACAATGCTTAGAGATGGGTTAAAGGAATACTTGCATCTGGTCTGAAGGCCAGACCCAGAAGGCTTGAGAATTCCTCTCATGGATTCTTGCCTCAATTGTCTGTCCCATTTCCAAGTTTACCCATACTGGGGATGGGTCCGTATCTAGCAAAGAGAGTCTGTTCTGTTCCTCTGAAGAAGCTGAGTAGTATTCTTCCTTAAAAGAAGTGATTTGGTCCAGTGGTCTTCAGCTGTCCAACCAGCATCAGTCTCCTGACAATTAGCCTGTATTAAGAACTTTCCCAGTGCCATCTTGCATCAACACCCGTGAGTCCATTAGTGACACCGGCTGAAGGTTAGTGGAGCTCATGTGCTCAGCGTGGACATTCTCAGTGCAGTCACCAAATTTCTCTGGCACCAGGACACTCGGTGCCAAAAAGATTTGCTGATTGTGTGGCACTAAAGGAGAAGGGAGGAAGGTGGCACACAACTTATTATGTGAAATAATCATGAGTGTCAATTTCTATAGTTCTGCCATAACAGTGTGAAATGCTGGATCCTCTGGGGAGGATCTGTATTTCCTTACAGGATAAGGAGTATGTATCAGCTTGGGCCATGGTGTGGTGATTATTACAAACAAAATACAGGACTATGTAGCACTTTAAAGACTAACAAGATGGTTTATTAATAATAAACCATCTTGTTAGTCTTTAAAGTGCTACATAGTCCTGTATTTTGTTTCAGCTACACCAGACTAACATGGCTACATTTCTATCACTGTGATTATTACAGGCATTTTTGGGTGTCAATACCAGAGCAGAGGAATAGAGTCCCTAAGGATGCTGTGAAATGTAGATGACATCAGAGCTTACTGGGGCATGAAGGAAGTGTGTCTGACTATGCGGAGGCATCTCCAATTGCATACTGGCATCTAAAAATGGTCTACTTGGTTTTTCTAAAAGATGCAGCAGCAGTCTATCTTTTAAGAACACAAAAATAGCCATGCTGGATCAGACCAACTGTCCATCTAGCCCAGTATCCCGTCTTCCAACAGAGGCTAGCGCCAATGCTTCAAAAGGAATGAACGAAACAAGGCAATCAAGTGATTGATCTCTTGTCATCCATTTTCAGCATCTGTCAGTCAGAGGCCTAGGGACATCCAAACCATACAGTTACATCCCTAATCATTTTGGCCAATAGCCACTGATAGATGTATATCTCATTAACTTATTTTTTTTATCCAGTTATATTTTTACATTTCCTGGCAAAAAGTTATCTGTTGCGTGAATTTGTTCCTTGATTTCAGTGTGTGCTTTGAAAAAGATTTGCCAACAATATTCATGAACATGCCCTCCAACATATGAAATATATGTCAAATGCCCACTACCAATGGGCACTAATGTGCCGTATGCTAAATCTTGAATCTTGGGAGACATAACTTCTACAATTTTGGCAATGAACCTATCATATCCATAAGATTAAGTGATACTTTAAAAATATCAACTGAATGAATTAAACTAAGGCAAGTAAATAATTAATTATTTATAGCTTCAGGGGGATAGCCGAGTTAGTGTGTAACAGGAAACACTTCAAAAACCACAAATAGTCTAGTAGCACTTTAAAAACTAACAAAACATGTAGATGGTATTATGAGCTTTTGTGGGCACAACCCACTTCTTCAGATGACCGACAATAATATCAGAGGGGTAACCGTGTTAGTCTGAACCTGCAAAAACGATGAGGAGTCCCGTGGCACCTTATAGACTAACAGATTCACTACCACTCTTTTACTACCTAATCTTTCTGAAGGAGAGGAGAAGTAAATACTGCAGGGTTTCAGCTCAAAGTTAGAGGCAGTAAGAAGGAACTGAGACATAGCTGACACTGTCCCACCCTTTATAAACTCAGTACTGTGGTCCCTAGTGGTACGTCTACACAGCAACGTTATTTCACAATAACTTAGTCCGCATCTACACAGCAGGCAGTTATTTAGAAATAATATTGAAATACTGTCATTCTGGAGGACTTCTTACTCCAACTCCTGTAACCCTCATTGTATGAGGAGCAAGGGAAATTGGAGGAAGAGTAAGTGGCATTTCAAAAAAAGACACTCCCAATTTAGAAATAAGCTATTTCTAAAGAAGCTACACAATTGATGTACCTCAATTTGCATAGCTTATTTTGAGTTAAGTTCTGCTGTGTAGATGCAGCATAGGACTCCAAAGGACCTGGGTGCAGCCAAATTGGTCATCACTATTCAAAATAGTGTGATATTGAACACCAGGATGCAATGTGCAACAAAAGCAGACTCCATGTGGCCAATCACTTGAAAACCACCCTGTGCCCATATCCTCTTGCAGCAAAACAGTGGTTGAACATTTTGACTTATGTTTGGCCACTATCATCTTCTGTTTTTTGATGTAAAAAAAATCTGTTCACTGAACATTAGAGCTGCACCATGTAGTTTAAACAGAACAATGCATGGCAAACATACTTTTTGCAGCAATTTTACACAGAGATACTGAGAAAGGAATGCAGATGCTACCTCTTACATAAAAAGCATCACTATCAATAGTTTTGACAGTCAGGGTACACTGCATTAGTTCCAGAAAGTTATTTTATAACCTTAATGGAAAGGATGACATTTCTGCCATAGATTTCAATTAATCTTGCTATACTTTAAATAATAAGCAGGTAAAAAACTCAATATATTATACTTAGTAATAATATGGCTGATAAGTCTTCTGTTTAGAGAGGACATTTTTGGTTAAAAGGATCTGTGCTGTAACATGGAATCGCTGTCCAGACCTAGAATGAGTTCAGATTCGGATTACAGGTTACCACTCACTAACAGGAGTTATACCTCTTCATTAAGAGCACCATAGCCAATGTACTAGAGGCTAACTGCACTGCCTTTATTTCATAAATTTGCTATGGCATGACTCTAAATTGTGAGATTAAGTCTAACTGTCCTTTTCAGTAGTTCAAAAGCAACTCAACTCAACGGTGAAGTATAATTGCATGAGAGAAACCAGAAATCATACTCAGTTTCAAGAAAGCAACAATTTAATTCTGCATAGTCTTCACATGTTTGGAGTTTGTAACTTTGGATTTTATCTATTAATAGTATGCCACAATGACACCAACTAACTCAAGATTCCAGGATTATTTTCTCCTTAATTACTTAAGCACAATTGAGTGGTTCACACTGCTTTTTAGGCTAACCGAAGAAGGATGAATGGCACTTCCAAAGAATTTTACCGAATTCAATGCAAATTTCTTGTCAAATACAAATGAATCCTATCTAGTCCCATTCTTTTCTGCACAGGTAGCATAAAGTTTGTTCTGTGATCCTGAATAGCAGCAAGCACTCTTCCTAAGATGTTTGAAAAAAAAGATTTGTCAGTTTTTGAATAACTCCTGTTTTGCAGAAAGTATGCACAAGCGGCTGCACTTTTGTTCAAATCTGCACAAGTTCCATTTAAAAAATATCCATTAGTATCCTGCTAAGCACAAAGCTTTCTAACAACCATACAATGAAAAAGAGATCAGATAACTGAGTGATTTTTAAAAATTTCTGGATGAACACACAAATTAGAAAAAGAAACAAGCATGACAGTGTTAAGTCTTAGCTGAAGTGGTGAAAGACTGAATAGGCTCATGGTGAAAGACTGACAATCGTATCCTAACCAAATATTCAAACACGGATACTGGGAGCAGGGAGGGAAGGTGTTCACCTCACCAATTTCTGGTAAAAAAAATCTGTGCTATATCACACTAGTGATCCACATGTAACACATAGTTTAGTCACTTCTTTTAATGTCCATCTCTTTTCAGGTTTTGATGTGGAGGCCCAAGTTCACTTGGGTCTTGTCCCCACTGCACCAATACATTTATTTGGCTATGCCTCCATGCCTATCCTTCCTTCTGGGAAGGGTCATGAAGGTATCTTGGAAAGGTAACAGGTGTATTACTTACCAGGTGGTAATTTGTTTATCTATGGAGCTGAGAGACTAACCCAGCCTGAACAGGTAGGAAGTTTTCCCAATATAGTCCTACAAACTAGGACATATCTTAAGCACAAAGGGAATCAATTTAGGGATACTGCCTCCACATACCCAAAAATCAATATTCAGGGGGAAACCTGTAGGCAGCTGTAAGACTTACACACTCACCCACAGTATATCTTACCCTTTCAATGGATTGCTTCAGATTTGCACAGTACTGTTAGGGGAAGGCATCTCTCAGAAGACCTTCCTTATTTGGCCAGGCTAACTCCACTTTCCTGCACTTTTTTCCCAGTCTATAAATTTGGACTCAATTTGGACACCCTCCCCCCCCCCCAGCCTCTGTTTCTCCGGAGGTGGGAGAAAGGCGAGAGATCACGTGAGGATTACCTGTTGTGTCCCCTCCCTCTGGGGCATCTGGTATTGACCACTGTTGGCAGACAGAATACTGGGTTGGATGGACCATAGGTCTGACCCAGTATGGCTGTTCTTATGTTCTTAGTTCAATAGGCATTATCCATTCAATCCAACAATTATTGGAATATATGTATTAGACAAAGACTGTTCACATCTCTCTCAGATATTGCTCATCCTCTGAAAAGAACTGTCAATGACCTAAACCAACGGGGTCTCTCCATCATTCAAAATAGACTCTGTCCTCACTACCACTCCGTTGCCTTACAAGTCTGCCCTTGCCCCTTCTAACTCCCATCAACAGCCATTACTGAGTTATTAGCACAAAGACCGGGAATCCAGATAAGTTTCACGGAGGTTAGACAAAGAAAGGTGCACCTTCTCAGAGAACTACTGTAGTGCTGAATGAATGGACTGACCATGACCATCCTGTTAAACCAAAGCTAAATAATCCTATTGATAAAAAGGGTGTGCTTTCCCAAAGAAATATTACAGAGTTTAATGAATGGATCGAGTACTCTGTTAACAAAGACATCATTTACTGCTTCACTTGCCAACATTTTGCTGGTAATTCCTGATAAAAGAGTGAAAAGGCTGGAAAATAAGTATTTATTGATTTTGGATTTTCAAAGTTGAAAGACATGAGTGATGTTTTAAAAAGGCATGCAGAAAGTGCATGCCACAAACACTCAATTGTCTTATGAACTGAAAACTGTGATTCTACACACAAAAAATATCTATTGCTTCAAACATTTCAACAATTAGATTGAAAGAAGTTTAGGAAACGGGGATAAGACAACTTGTTCTTCATCAAACAGATTCTTTTCATGAATGACAAGCATCGGGCACTCAAGTAAACTTTACTGAGTTCTCTGAGCTGTTATCAGAAACAGATGCAAACTTGCAAAAAAGGGGATGTTGGAATGGACATTACTTATCTCACAAATATCAGAATGATCAAATTTGAAGTTTCTGCTGACCAGAAACAGTAACAGCTGATGTTCAAGATCAAGAAGGCACTTTTCTTTTCCATGTTCTCACTGATGAAATTAAAGACTATTCTGTAACAGCTTACTGTAACCGCTCTACACCTTCATGCAAAAGATCTACTTATATTTATCAGATGTCAACAATTTGCATTGATTCCTTGGCAAACTTTATCTATGACTAAGTATACACTGTGAGACTCAACTTGAAGTTTTGTTTGAGACAATGTATAACAGTGAAAGGAGCATGAATGGGAGGACTAATGGAGATCATGCACGAATAAAAGAGAAGGTACTCTATGGGAGTACATACACTGTCACAAGCAAAACTTCGCTTTAGTCCACGCTGTCTCAGATATGCCCGAACTTACAGAATTCCTTATCATTGTGCAGTGCCATATAACTAATCAAAAAAAAACAAGACACAAGTTATTTATTTGAGCTCAGAAACAACTCCAGCAGAAAATTATTCAATTCAAGCAAATGACAGATACCAGATAGTTTTACTGTTACTAAGCAGTAACTAAGATAAAACTGTTTTATGAAGCCAGTCTCACTGTATTGAGGCAGTCAGCACAGATCATTCCCAAGTTTCAGCTGTGCCAACTAGATTCCACACTAAGATAACGTCATTTTGTTTTTTTCTTATGTTTATCTTGAAAAGAATTGGTGTGACAAATACATTATCAGAGCAACTATACTTATGCTATATACTTGATAAAAGATATGCAAAAAGAAGCAGCAAGATCTGATACTGCATGGAGGGAAATAGTAGAAAATGAAAAACAATTTTTCTGTTCGTATTAGATTTTAGTACATATGAATTGTCTAAAGTCCCCAAAAAGAATTCAACATTTCCAAGTTTCCTGTTGACTATTTATCAACAGTACTATTGAGAAAAGGGATAGAGATGCAGCCGTGTTAGTTCTGTCTTTTGTTTCAGCTAGACCAGACTATGTAGCACTTTAAAGACTAACAAGATAGCTTCCACATTTATCACCTCTAATACCATTAGCTCACAGACATCTACCTTCCTTCCCACCCCCCACCCCCCAATCCTCCTTCTGTTCTGAAATGTGATTTGTCCTTTTCATATGTGTTCATTTTTTTTAATTGTATCCTTTGGTATATATGGTTGTGACTATTTTCTTCCACTATTTGATCTGAGGAAGTGGGTCTGGCCCACGAAAGCTCATCACCTAATAAACTATCTTGTTAGTCCTGTATTTTGTTTCTGCTACACCAGACTAACACAGCTACATTTCTATCACTATTCAAGATAGTTTATTAGGTGATGAGCTTTCGTGGGCCAGACCCACTTCCTCAGATCAATATGTGGAAGAAAATCAGCACAACCATATATACCAAACCGATACAATAAAAAAAAATGAACGCATGTGAAATTGACAAATCAAATTTTAGAACAGAGTGGGGCTGAGGGGGGAAGGTTAGTGTCTGTGAGGTAATGACATTAGGGGTGATAATTGGGGAAGCTATCTTTGTAATGGGTTCTCACATCTCAAAGATTAGAGTCTTTGTTTAAACCCATACATAAAGTGTCAAATTTAAGCATGAATGACAATTCTGAAGTTTCTCATTGAAGTCTGGAGTTAAAGTCTCTTTGAAGCAATATGCATGTTTTAATGTTATTGAGAGAATGGTCAGTCTGGCTGAAATGGCAAGCAACAGCTTTCTCTCTGTGAAAGAGTCTTATGTCTGTTTTGTGTGCATTGATTCTTTGGCGAAGTGTCTGAGAAGTTTGTCCAATGTACATAGCAGACTGACACTTTAGGTACATGATGGCATAAATTATATTTCGGGATGAACAGGAATACGTGTTCTTAATCTTGTAACTGGCATGGTTAGTTCCAATAATGGTGTCAGCAGAGTAAATATGTGGACAAAGCTGGCACCAGGGTTTGTTGCAAGGGAAAGTTCCAGGGTTGGTATTAGTGTGGTATGTCCTGTGGTTGTTGCTAAGAATCCTCCTGAGATTAGGTGGTTGTCTATAGGAGACTATGGGTCTGTCTCCCAGAGCCTCTCGAAGTGTAGTATCCTGTTCCAGTATAGGTTGTAGTTTATTGATAATGCGTTAGACAGGTTTAAGTTGGGGGCTATAGGTGATGACAAGTGGTGTTCTATTGTTGGTGTTAATATTGGGAAAAGGAATACTGATGAGAAAGTCTCTATGGTAGATTTCAAATGTGCAGTTGAATATATAATTTCTGAGTTAGATGGGTAGGAATTCCTACCAGGTGGGTAGGAATGGCTTCCCTAGCCTCTGTTTCTCCGGAGGTGGGTGAAAGGCGAGGGATCACGTGAGGATTACCTGTTGTGTCCCCTCCCACTAGGGCATCTGATATTGACCACTGTTGGCAGACAGAATACTGGGTTGGATGGACCATAGGTCTGACCCAGTATGTCTGTTCTTATGTTCTTAGTTCAATAGGCATTGTCCATTCAATCAACAATTATTGGAATATATGTATTAGACAAAGACTGTTCACGTTTCATGTATTTCAAGAAACTAAGATTTTTCATACTTCTGCAGTTCACACATTGGCAAAGTACTGTTGAGACAGCAAGTCTTCCTAGAAAAATCATTTATGATATCAACTGAGAGCGAGGGTATAGATACTTTATCTATATAAAAAACATTTATATAACTTTATCTATATAACAAGCTTCAAACACCGCCAAAGGCATATCCAGAATTGTGAAAATTGAAATGGATTACTCTTAAAGTGCATGTCACCACAGTAAACAAATGAGCACTTCTTCAAACTCTCATCTAATCAACAAGTGGAAATGAGAGGTGAGCTGCCTGATTCTAATGGCTCTGCAATAGTCAATGGTTAAAAACCTATCAGGTTAGAGAACACAGTGGATGATTTCAGTAGGCTGATTGTCACTGCCCTCTGAAGGTAGCTAGTTTGAAGAACTACACAGAAACAAATCATATGATCTTTCAAGTTATTTTATCATATATTTCAATGGTGAACTGAAAAATTTACCCTACACAAAAAATTCAGTGTGTGTGAAGAGTGGTAACTATTACACTTTTCTCCTTTCCCATCTCATTATAAATCAGTGTATACTGTATACTCATACTTGGAGAATAAATTTATGAGGCGGAAAACTGACTGAAGGCCTTCTTTCATTGTTTAACTAGTCTATTATCTCTAGGAGTTAATACGTAACTTTTTCTCCACTATTGGAACACATTTATTAACTATGATCACAAGGTGGTTTTTAAAGCTTTATAATGTTTATTCTGTTGACAAGATCTCAAGTTAAAAAAATTATTTATAACAAGGTAATCCTGCATAAATTTATCTAATGGGCATTGCATGCTGTGATAAAGTAGCTGCGTAAAGACCACAGTATTAAACTATATGACTGCTGGTTCTACCAATGTGACTATGCCTCTACAATATGGATTTCTGGATCATAGAATTATGGCTTCTTTCTGATAAAAATAATCCCACGCTATGACAAAAAATGTTAATACCTCTTCTAATAAACTGGTATTACTTAGAGGATATTTATGGAGCAGAACAGTAGTGTGACAATGTACGAGTATAGTAACCCAGCTTAAAACAACGGGATATTTCAGATATGCTTTGAACTCCTTAAGACTATGTTTTCCAAAATCAAGGCCTATTTTACATCTCATCTGAAAGGCTGTACCAGCAGGCACACTAAGGAAAAATTGTCACCTACTCACACATTAATATAACCTTCTTCGTCACTTGTATATGCCTAAAAATCTCCAACTCTAAAATCATCTTCATGTATGAGACTTATGCCATTTGGCAGTCATAACATTAATTCAGATAAATCGCGATTACAGATTACATATGTACTTGTATCAGGGAAATGAATTAGAAAAGGGAAGCTTTTGATCACAAAGAAAACAAATGAATAGATGTGTAATGCAATTCAGCAACTGTTTCCTGAGAATAGGCGTGATTATTGAATTGTGGTGGAAAAAACCTCCCAACAGCCCTTTCGAGGACATGGAAACAACTTCTAAAACTGAAACATTGTGCATGAGTTACCATTTTACCCTCATGACTAATGGAAGTATCCTCTGTGACTGAGAAACAGAATTCACAAATTCTCTTTCTATACCGGATGTTATGTACCGTATATTGTATGTTATGCATAGAGAACGCAACACAATGTATCTTTAAAAATGAAAATTAATTTGCATACTACAGAATCCTTCTGAATAACACTAAACGTATGGTAAAATAAAGCATACAAAAAGCAAAGTCTGACAATTTAACAATGACGTTCCATTGTTAAATCCTTTAACTATGAAAAAAACTTAAAATCCATATTTATTAGCAATACTTTCTCTTAGCAACATTTTTAAATGTTAAATATCTATAAAAAAGCAGCTTCACTAAAAATCAGACAAATAAATAGTGTATTCAAAGGTATGCATATTTTGAAGAAAAATATGAATAGGAAATAGACTGCCCTCTAATTATTCCACTTTGCTATTCATTTTTACAATCAGTCTTGGTAATAAAGAGCAGCAGTTAAATGCAGGCACGGATAAAAGTTATTATCCCTTTTGCATTCTAAAGCAAACATGTACAACACTGTAGAAGCACTTGTGCATCAGGTTACTAGAATTCCGAGTCATTCATTTGCTCTCAGAATCTTGCTAATTACAGGATTATATGCATTAAAAGTTTGAAAGAATTACTCTACTTAAAATAAAAATACTGTTTAAAAATCATCAAGTCATAAAATCCTTGCCTTTCAAATATTCTAAAACCTAATACTTCAATAAGACATCTTCCACTGTAATTCACAAGTGGAATGAAAATTGTATGAAAAAGGCTAGTGTCTTCTATTACATTTCTTTCCCCTACACCTCCCACCCCTATTTTTTTTAATTGTAATTTAAGCATCTTATCACCAGTCTCTCTCTTTTAGGAAAACCACCAGAAATGAAAGGCACCAACAGACAATCAGCACAATTCCCCAAAGCTAGCAACTACATTGAGCATTGGTGTGTAATAAACTGAATAGCAAAGACTGTCCCATTACCTGGTCAGCCCTGGAAAGGGAACCTCCAAGTAAAATATGGTAGGTTAAATACGGTAGGTTAGATTTCTTCAAATAACTAACATTTTCTCTTCAGGGGTATTTTTTGAGATACGAATAAACTCTCTAGGCTCTGGCATGTAAAATTTTGCAACCTCTATACATTGGAAGCAAGTTAGTTACCAGAATCTGTCTTTCAATTTTGTGGTGCTGGTTTAATAAATAGCTCCTGTATTTATACTCTACATCATCACTGTACATTTCACATTTACTTACATTTTGTTTCACTTTGCTTTTAGTAGTTTATGATGCATCATTTCAATGTTTGAGCATTTATCAATAATTATACTATTAATATTGTGATGTGTCTCATAACTTTTCTTTTGTGAAACTGCACTTATAAAAAGTAAACTTGTGCTTTCACAGACATTCATCATTTTTCTTGCATGTGGAATTTACAGGGCATTGTCAAATATTTGTGGGCATCTCAAAAGGCCAGGTACTAGCATATCTGTACAAGAAGGAAATTCAAGACATAATGGGAAAGAATACGAAGACCAATAAGAAATAAAGGAATGAAGAGACTGTGCAATGATGTTTCTTACCAGACCTCTTCAGTTTGCTGAAATGTTATGGTTGTGTGTGTGTCCTTTGAGAGTGTTTCTCTTTCCAACCCCCCCTTTTTAAACCAGGAGAGTACATAGAGAAATAACACTGCCAGATTCTGAGTTTTACCATCATAGGCATGCTAGAAGAACTGAACTATAGCAAGACTTAGGCAGAATTCCTCCAGGGTTTGACAGAAATGGCATATTGAGCAAAGTCTCAGAGGAGTAGCTGTGTTAATCTGTATCTGCAAGAACGAGACATCTTGTGGCACCTCACAAATTTGTTTGAGGATAACCTTCCATGGGCAGAAATGACTTTGTCAGATGCAACTTGTGACAAAGTTTTTACCCACAAAAGCTTATTCCAAAGCATATCAGTTAGTCTTTAAGGTGTCTCAGGGCTCCTCATTAATATTGAGGAAAATAAGTCTGCAATCTTAAGCAATGTAACACATATCTCAACTTCACTGGATACTGGACAGTTCTCCAGTTATGGGGGAAAGTAAAAAAGGCCCTGAATGTCAAGACACTTGCCTTAAATATGAACAGTAATGAGGAGTAAGGGGGCCATTAGACAGGAGTGAGGTAGTCCCAGAAATAGAAGGCTCAGCCTAACCAAGAACTTCCCTGACATACCCACCCACAAACACACCACAATAATTTGATGAGGCAGCGGAGCAAAACCATCCCTTTTTAGTTAGCTAGTATTTTGAGCACAGTGTATTTGTAGGGAATCACTGACTATTCACCTGCGCTACAAAAAGGCCAGCAACAGGAGTATCAAATATGCTATCCTGTATCTTAATGGTCTTTTCCACTCATGGCAAGCTAAATTTATTATTAAGAAAAAGGGTGCATTATTTCAGCTCAAGTCAGTTTCTAAGTGTATTGTAGAAGCATGTGGACAAGTATTCCAGGGACAAGAGAGAAGGTCCAGAGAAGAGCAACAAGAATAATTAAAGGTCTAGAGAACATGACCTATGAAGGAAGACTGAAAGAACTGGTCTCTTTTAGTTTAGAAAGAAGATGACTGAGAGGGGACATGATAGCAGTTTTCAAGTATCTAAAAGGGCATCATAAGGGGGAGGGAGAAAAATTGTTCTCTTTGGCCTCTGAGGATAGGACAAGAAGCAATGGGCTTAAACTGCAGCAAGAAAGGAATTTTCCCCTAATGTCCAGCCTAAACCTAACGGTCAGGGTGGTTAAATGCTGGAATAAATTGCCTAGGGAGGTTGAGGAATCTCCATTTCTAATGATATTTAAAAGCAGGTTAGATAGACATCTATCAGAGATGGTCTAGACGGTACTGAGTCCTGTCATGAGGGTAGGGGACTGGACTCAATGACTTCTCCAGGTCCCTTACAGTTCTAGTGTTCTGTAATTCTACGGGAAGGTCCTTAAGCACTGTGTAGAAATGGACAGAATGACACTATCATTTGCAACACACTTGAAATTCTTCAAAAAGAAAAAAGACAAATTTTATCATCAGAAACAAACTTTTTATAGGTGCCGTAACGGGTCCATCAGCCTAAAAAATATGGCTTTTATTCTTCTCTCTCATCAATCAGCTCCAAAAATAAATACATATGATAGCATTGGTGACAGAATTCTCAAGTGCAGGTCAGTTACAAAAACTAAATGTGGCTAAGGAATTTATATGGATTGAAGAAGCTTTAAATGTTATCCATCACCTGAAAAACTGTAAAAAAAAAAAAAAAAATCAAGTATTGATCACATTTCAGCTAAAATCTTGAAAGGAAGCAAAGGTAGCTTATCTGTCAAGAAAGTGAGATTGAGAGTAAAACACAGAAAAAGAAGCAGCAAGGCAATTTGCCTTACCACAGCTATTGAGGTGAAACTTTGTTCTGGAACCATTTGTTTCTACATAATACGAGCAGACAGAATAAGAGAAGAACAGCAATGTAGTCCCACACATGTTTCAGTACAGTTAAAGTGAACTACAAGAGTAGTCTATCAATATTTCAAATGTAAAGCCAGTTTCATGATAGTTCAGTGATTCGCCTAGGATTCTTACCCAATCATTTCGTGTCTGCTAGCAGCATCTCCCACAATTCTGTTCTAACTTAACTGTTCCCTCCCTTTATTTCGCAAAGGGGATTCAAAGTGTGGCACAGTGCACGCTGACCATACCTCCTTGTATCGCTTGCCCCGAATAATAATAATTAAATTATTATTATTATATTCAAAAAGAATAATTGAACAAAAAAGCTCATTCCACCAACAACCACCATCCACTTTGGCTACCAAATCATTCAAGGCAGGTAGCACTTAAGGAAAAAACAGCTAAGAAAAAGGAAATTACAAGTACAAAATATTCCATTCTACCACCCAGCATCTCCTACAGTTGTATCAGGGAAGATGTGAGAAATAAAACACAACTAGGCAGGGAAAAGATAAAAGTGAAATAGAATGAGATAGAATAGGGATTTCTGCATCTCCTCCATCCTTTTAAGGTTGCTCAAAAAGCAACAATTCTGGACCACAACCTTCAGCACTTTCCTGTCAAAGGAGGCCTCACCAAAGACAAAGTTCACTTTATAGTGTCTGGTTCACTTTAAAGGTATTAGCTGCTGTCCACAAGGCCACTCGATTTATCTTGGATGTGGAAATGCTTGTTCAGCTCATGAGGATGATACAGATCTCAATTATTGCCTCTCATATATGGACTATTGACACTCTGTAGGCTCCAATGCATAAAATCATCCATCTAGCAATGGACAGCTCAGAAGTCCTGAGGTATTTTGCAAGGAGACAAAGAGAATGCCTGATGACCTAATCGATTCCATACGCTTGCTGTAAATCTTAATGCTTGTCAGATATCTAACACGTGCCACAATCTCTCAGTCAGATTATGTAGCCTTAGACCAAATACAGGAAAGATTATCTCCTGAGAGGCACACAAAGAGGAGTTCACTCGGAAGATAAATAATTGTGGCATTATTGTGAAGAATAACTGCTACTGTAGGGATAAGGCTGCCCACTCTAACACTCTCCTAGCCAGAATAGTGGAGACTGGAAAAACAGGTTTTGAGGGATACACAAATATCAATATTATACTCAGAGGTTTGAAGTGGTGAGTGGTGATTTCAAATGTCAGTGGCAGAACTCATTTACAGAAAACTGGTTTGACCACTGGTCTGGCCAGTCTGATTGTTCTGAGGAACCAGGATATTTGCAGTTCTCTGTTAGAGAGCCCAAGGATTCTGTGAATAAAACACTATTAACAGCTAATAACTTAGGTGGTTCCATCTGAGCTGAAGGATTTATTCACACATTATTGGGGCATATCCAGAATAGCGAGTGTCCCTGGATTTATGGGGTCTATACTGTGCATCTTGCAGAAGATACTGATTTTCAACCAGATACCGAAAGTAAATCATTAGCGTAAACACTGTCCTGGATGACTTCTAAGCACCACATGCTCCACCCACCCCCAGGCCAATCAGGGCTGGGAGTAGGAGGAGCGCATGAAGTCTCCTCCTGCCATGCAAGGCGTTCAGCACTTAAAGTCAACCACCAGCTGCTGCTCAACTGGTGGTTGACTAAGCATGGTGCTCCCTTGCAGAGCAGGGAGAAAGACACTTGACGTGCTCCCCCCTCCCCAGGTCCTGATTGACCTGGGGACAGCAGGAGGGAGCACGTGAAGTCTCCTTCCACTGCCAGGGGAACAGGTACCTAGAGGGAACCACCAGCTGTTCAGAACAGCTGGTGGTTCTCTTGGCGGGGGGGAGGAGACAAAGACTTTGCCCATTCCTCCAACCCCAAACCAATTAGGGTCTGTGGGTGGGGAAGCATGGAAGTGTCCTGGACCCACCCCTTCTGGAGCGGTCCGGAACCACTTCCAAAATTTCTGTGGTAGCTCCTAGTCAAAACTTAGTGCCCACCCCGCCCTATCATGTGAAATTATTTTTAGAGAAGTAATTCTTCTGCTCTATTCAATTACCACAAAGCATTCTTCCCCAAACATCTGGTTGGTGGGTCTTGCTCACATGCTCAGAGTCCATCCAATTGCTCATCTAGCATTATGGAGGATTTTTCCCCCAGGTTAGATTAGCAGAGACCCTGGGAAGCTATGGGTCTATTCTGGGGGGAGGGAGAATAGGAGATGGGTATATGAGTCTATGATATTCTTCCTTTGGAACTTGTTGAAGAATGAAGAGTGTATACCTGAAAGCAGGCTTCTACTCCTTTTTTTCGAGCAGTGGGCCCTTCCATGATTTTGCAGCATATTCTACAGCTATCTTATCTAGCTTCCCTCCAAAGAGGGAAGTGCCTGTGAATTTACAGGAGAACAGGACTTGCTTAGAGTGGGTGTCTACTTTTCAGAGTTAAGCTATATGTGCCTCCTTACCACTGAGCTGGATGCCATAGGCCTGTCTGAGAATCTCATTCTACCCACCAAGATGGTAGTCAATTTTATTGCTAGGAACATGAAGTACGGAACTGGAAGCTGAGTGGTCTCTGTTCCTGAGGACCCTGAAATCACCATCCATAACAGAGAGCATGTAGATGACAAGAGTTCGATAATGTAATAATGTCTTGTGTAATGTAGCTTAATGATAGAATGAACAGATGCAATGTTACGGTTAAAGTGAGAAGAGAGAGTTATCTTGTGCGGTAACGTCTGTTCTTCGAGACGTGTGTCCCTGTGGGTGCTCCACGCAAGGTGTTGGGCTTGTCCCAGAGCCACAATCTGGACAGTCTTCATCAGCAGTAGCCCCGCTGGACCGTGCATGCTGTCTCGCACCGTTCATGACTTTTTACTCCTAACTGGGAGCGTCTGAAAAAGATAAAACCATAGCTCTGAAGCAGGTAGTAGGGTGGGACGTGAAGCACTCACGGGGGACACATCTCAAAGAACAGACGTTACTGCACAAGGTGAGTAACTCTCTCTCCTTCATCAAGTAGTGTCCCCGTGGGTGCTCTGCTCATGGTGAGTATGAAAGTGGTCCAGTGCTATTCATGTGCTTCGGGCTTATGGTTTCTGTGCTGTGGATAGAACCACTTGGGCCACTGCATAATCGTTCTTCAGTATTTTCGTGAGTGCATAATGTCTGGTGATGGTAAGAGCAAAGGACCAGGTTGCTGCATGGCATATATCCTGTAGTGGTACACCCTTAAGATAAGCTGTGGATGTGGCCATCACTCTAGTGGAATGTACATGTGGTTGGTGTGGTAATGATTTATTACGCAAAGCGTAACATCGTGTGATGCAAGAGACAATCAAGTTGGAAATGCACTGTGCGGAGAGTTGTTGGACTTTTGAATGGTCTGCTGTAGATAAGAAAAGAAGCTGAGACTTTCTGAAACATGTTCTCTCAAGGTAAAAGGCCAGCGCTCTTCTGACATCCAGCGTATGCAAACGTGACTCCTCCACGGTGGAATGAGGTTTCAGGTAGAAGGTCAGCAGGCTTATGGGTTCGTTTATATGAAAAACGCAATTCACCTTTGGTAGAAAGGGAGGGTGATAGCGAAGCACTACCCCATGCTCAGTGAATAACGTATAGGGCTAGTCAGCAGAGAGAGCCGCTAATTCGCTCACTTGTCGCGCAGAAGTTATGGCAAGTAGGAATGCCACCTTCATAGTAAGCATGCAGAGGTCGCATGTCGCAAGAGGTTCGAGGGGGGAGGGGGAGTCAGGGTGTCCAAAACCAGAGCTAGATCCCCCCATGGTTCTGGTGGAATCTTGTGAGCAGGATACAGATTCTTAAGCCCCTTCAAAAATCTTTTAGTTAATAATCATCGATGGGAGGACGGAAGGCCGAAATTGCCGCCAGGTGAACCTTGAAGGAAGAAATCGATAGGCCTGTCATTTTTAGGTGTAGGAGGTAATCGAGTACTTGTTGGATAGGCAGGGAAAGAGGATCAAAAGCTCTTGCTGAACACAAGGACTGGAACCTGTACCATTTATGGAGGTAAGTCTTTTGAGTGGTGTGGCATCTGCTGTGTATAAGCACCTGCTTTACCGCTTGAGAACAGCTCATTTCCGATGCTTGGAGCCAACTAGGAGCAACGCCGTGAGATTGATGCGATCGATGTGCGGGTGGATCACTGTACCGTGTTGTTGACATAGTAAGTTGTACAGCTTCAGTTGTCACCGTGGTTGGGCCACCAACATTTGAGACAATTGCATTAGCCACGTCTATCAATGCCCGCTCATGAGCAATAATGATGGCACTTTCTGTTGGTGAGAGGCGAAGAGGTCTACAATGGGGAATCCCCAGTATTTGAAAAGATCGCGGACTACCTCGTTGTGCAACTCCCATTCGTGCTGCAGAAGGAATTGTCTGCCGAGGGCATCAGCGATGACGTTGTCCTTGCCCGGAAGGTATGACGCAGTAAGGGTAATACTGTGTTGAATGGCCCAGTTCCACAATCAGATGGCCTCCGCGCAAAGGGGGCATGAGCGAGTGCCTCCTTGTCAGTTGGATTGTCAGTGAGGATCTGAACCGTAAGACCTCAGATCACGTGAAGGAAATGCTTGCAGGCGTTGAATAGCGCTCGTAACTCAAGGAAATGTATGTGCTGCAGGAATTCTTGGGGTGTCCAGAGTCCCTGAGCCCGATGGTCTTAGAAATGGGCGCCTCACCTGAGTAAGGATGCATCCGTTGTGATTTGGACTGTGAGTTTCTGTCTATGAAAGGTGACACCTGTTAGCATGTTCTTGGGATTGTTCCACCATGCTAATAAGTCCCTGACATCTTTTAGAATGGAGACTGTCCTGTGTGTGCTGTGGGCACTTGGCGCATGTAGACGGAGCTTGATCCTGCCTTGAGGGTGGGGGGCTGGACTCGATGACCTCTCGAGGTCCCTTCCAGTCCTATTATTCTATGATTCTATATAGCGTGAACAGCCAATGTTGAAGGCTCCGCAGATGAAGTCTTGCATGAGGTACCACATATGCAGCCATGTGCCCTAACAGCTATAGGCAGGTAAGTAGACGGGATTTGGGAGAAACTGATAAAGTTTGAACTAGGTCCTGGATAATGTGAAGCCTTTTTATGGGTAAGGATGCTCTTGTGGTTGGTGAATCAAGACTCACATCGATGAAATCTAGGCAATGGCTCAGCATCAGGGAAGACTTGTCGAAACTGATTATGAACCCCAGAGCCCTGAACACTGCGTCGTAGTGGCAACTGTCCATGTAGCTTTGTGCAAGGTGGGAGCATTCAGTAGACAATCATCTAAATAAGGGAAGATCATGATGTTGAGAAATCGAAGGGAGGCAGCCACAACCGACAGTGTCTTGGAAAAAACTCTCGGAGCTGCTGACAGTCCGAAAGGTAACACTCTGTATTGGTAGTGCTCCATGCCCACTATGGATCAGAGGAACCACCTGTGGGCTGGGTGTATCATTATAAGAAAATAGGCATCCTGTAAATCGAGGGACACGAACCAATCCCCTTTGTCGAGAGCTGGGATGGGAGGCTAACGTGACCATCTTGAATTTTTGTTTGCACAGGTGACAGTTGAGCCGGCATAGGTCCAAAATAGGTCTCCAGTCCCCTGACTTCTTCTGGGTGGGTGCCGGCAGTCTTGTCTCTCTCTGCGCAGGTGCCGGAGGAGCCGGTGCCGAGGCGGTCAGTACTGGCTTTGAATGAGCCGTTGGATCTGTCGTCAGTGCCGACTCAGCTCACCGTCCCTTGAAAGATGCCGGTGCCGGACCTTTTGATAGGGCAGGGCTTGGAGCTGATGCGCTACAGCCCTTGCCTGTCTTCTCAACAGAGTGCCCCGGCGGAACTCCTGAGGTGCCCGGTCTGTCACCCACACTTAGTCGTCCAGTGTGTTTGGAGGTCTTGAGGTAAGGAATATGGGAGATTGGGCGACCTTCATTCACCCCTGAGATCTCTTTGGGCGGCTCATCTGCGCCGGGCGTTTGCAAAGCTTTGTTAAACAAAAGCATCCTCAGTCTCATTTCCCTGTCTTGCCTGGCACGCGCAGTCAGGTTAGTGCAATGTGTGCACTTTTGCAGAATGTGCCCGATTCCTAGGCATTTAATACACTAAAAGTGCCCATCTGATGTGGGTATGGCATCCCAGCATGCCGTCCCGGCATGCCAAACATTTCTTGAAACCGGGGGACCCCGGCATAATGACTGTCCTTATTTTATTTCTATTTCTTCTTTCTTTTCTATTTATATTTTTTTGGGGGGAGGGGAGGCCTACTCAAACAAAAACGTATAACTAGGATGAAAGATTTTTTTTAACTGAAGTATATGAACTATAACTAGTAAGACAACTATTAACAATAACTATATTTCTACAACTATTTTCCTGTTCTCCTCAGAACAGAGAGGGAGCTCATCCTATCTCCATCTGAGGCCACAGACGATTGGAAAGGAACTGATGGGGCCACACCGCACTCAGCATAAATGTGCGAACACTGCAAGACAGCACATGCACGTGCACATGCGTGGTCTGGCAGGGCTACTGCTGATGAAGTCACTCCAGACTGAAGTGCTGGGACGAGCCCAACACCTTGAGTGGAGCACCCAGGGGGATACTACTCGACGAAGAATAAATGTTAAGCAATTCTACCGGCCACCCTTCTTGGTGAGCAGTGAGGAATGGTTTCTTTGGCCAGTGGCAAAGATGCATCAGGCAGACCTCTTGCTTCTGTATCTGATGTCAAGGCAGAGAGATCAGAAGGATCCTTGTGATTCAGCATGATCACACTATCGCTCTTAGGAATAATTAAAACACAGGTTTTAAAGAGGATATGATGATTAAGTTTGTACTAACAGAAGGTTTGTATTAGAATTAGGTTGCAAACCTTAACCCTTTGCATACGTGAAGCAACTGTGTAGTTTTTTGGACAGAGTGTGAATGAGTGAGGAATCTGAGAGTTTGAGGAGAGATAAAAACTTGAAGGCTACCTCAACATCCAGATGGCCAAAGGAGATGCTGGAAACCCAGGGGCTCCAAGACAATATCAAATGGGTCCTTTGTAAAAGGAGATTGTTACAGAACAGATGGATAGCCTAAAAGTTAAGAGCAAGGACCCCTTAACCTACACAGATAAGGCAGCCGTGGAACACCACTGGGAAGGAGGCAAGAACATACTGATGTCGGTTGGCAATGAAAAACAACTTCTAGATAAACAGATGTTACACGGACTGATGGTGACCAATTATGAACAAACAGAGCAAAATACATAGACCTGAATGGGAGACAAGTCCTATAAAGTATAAACGTCCTGCATGAATCTTTGGATCTTGTCTCATCTTTAACCAGTTAACTGATTAGACATATGTTTGGCTGGTTAACCGATTAAAGGAGCGGTAAGCAAGTGGGACCATTCCAACCCCTCCACTGCAGGCAGCAACTGCGTCAGCTGGGTTGGAATGCCCGGGCCTGCTGTGAATAGGCGGAGAGCTGCTCCAGTCCACACCAGTTAATTGTAAGCAGTTAAACCTTCACATCCCTAGTCTCTCCTGGTTTGTTTTTTCTGAGGTGAAGTTGTGACTAATTGGGGGAGTTTGGGCCCCCACATGCCTCTTGGCCTTAGAGCCCCATGCCTTGATGCCACTAAGATGAGCTGGCTGGGTGCAGGATGGACATGACTTGCCCGCTGCTGAATGTGTGAAAGTTCTCGCCCATAAACGTCTTCCATATTTTGCCTCATGCGTGAACAGCTATTATAGCACACAGAGGACAGCAGAGCTTGGCACAGAGGCTTTGGGCCCCAATGCTGCATAAACCCCACACCACGAAAGGTTTGGAACTAGGAAAAAAAAAAAGGTTATTACCAAAACATAGCTAATAAATAATACAGGCAGAGTAAAAAATGGGAAAAAATGTACCATCACTTGATTGCTGCCAGAGGCTGAAGATATGGGAAACTAGGCCAGCAAAATGTTGCAAGATTGAATTGTCTGCAGAAACTTCAGAATGGAAAGGAGTAGCCCAGACCTAATACTGGGGAAGATATTAGGTTATAGAAAAGAATGTGAGTAAAAGCAGTTGAGGGCTAGTACTTCAAGAAATGAAGTATGGTTTGGAAATTTTGGGGGAAATTAACACTAAAAATGCCTTTTTAGTTACTAGTTTGTATCCAGCCTACATCATTAGCAAACAAATTGTTTTTTATTGAATGTTTGAAATGAACTGGAAATCTCAGTTTATTTCTGTCTGATAGGCATATTACTCTGAAACCATGAGCATTTATTACACTAACTGGCACCTGTGGGTTAACTCTGAGAGAAAGAACTGAACTTTCCCTTCCAAATCGCCTCCCAAAAGACAAGAGTTTATAAACTCTAGCAGAGACTCTGTGAGGAAATGTGCACTGCTATAGAGGATTTTAGGATTTCCATGGCAAGCACTTCTGACACCTCCTGAACATGTTACCATACATACCCATTGGGAGCAACAATACAATGACAGATGGGCACACCATTTAACTTTTGAAAAGATTTAAAGTGAAATAAGAGACGCAGCATACAAGTAACTAAAACTTACAAGAACAAGATGCAAGAACTATTTTAATTATACTGAAAAAGGACACGTGATAACCACTGAAAAATACAGAGTCCTTTTTTAAGAGATACCTGAATGGATAGTAAGTTATTAGATTCCTAATATAAGTAGTGTTACAAAATTCTGATGTTTTATATAAATCCCTTTCTCCCCTAATTCATAAACCATAATGTCTCCCACCATTTGTGCCCTTTCCAGGCACAGGTAGCTTTCATCCTAGCTCTCAAATGATTTAAGGTTGACTTGCAAGATTAAACTAAATAATGTTATTGTTGCAACTTAATACAACTTCTAACCTAAAGGATGCAATTCAAGTAAGTCACTGCTAGCTACTTAAGTGGAATATTCTAGATCTCTTATTTATGAAGAGCTGTTGGTAAATAAGTGAAGTAAAACTGTTTTTCCTGTAAATACAGAAGAATGCAATTACATGCCAAGAAAAAAAAGAATGTGAGAGGGAGGAAGACTACACCCTCAGAGGTGCACTCTATAGGTATACACGCAAATACACAGGCTTAGAAAGATTTTTTTTTCACCATCGCAAGTTGGTGAATGTCAATTTCACTGTGCATGCAGATGAAAAATTTCATACATAAAAATCAAAACGTACATGTAGGCAAGTAAGACAAATGTTCCTTGAGAACTTATCACATTTAAAATCCAGTGACTTAGACATTTTTAAATTTTCACAGTTGCACAAAGATTATAGGCTTAAAGCATTTTTTCCTTTTTTTATTCATTTACATTTTCACGTGCATGGCTGTAGAAAATTATGAAGATTCAGTCAGATTTCATAGTAGGACTGAGTCAGATTTCAAAGACAAGGTTTTGTAAACTGTTAAAGCGCAATTTGTCAAGATCACAGTCAAAATATATATAAAGTAAATTTTCTTAAAAATCAACAAATCAGACCTACTTTGCTATTCATTTGCCAATCCATTTGCCAATCTATTTGCAACAAGCCTAATTAAAAAATGCTTGAAGTGAATCCACTATCCTTCAATTTTATAAAAAAATTAAGTCTACCAAATCTACATACAAATCAATTCAACTCAGCACAGAAAACAAAATAAAAGTACATAGAATCTGAAGTTATGGTTTTCTATTCTCAGGATTGCGAACTATTTATCCAGACATCAAGGGACAGATCTGAAAATTCTTTTAAATCCAGATTTGCCAAGCATCTGCTAGCCACACCCACTTGCCAATTAACTCAGCAGCTGTGTGATCTAACCATATACTCCCAGTGCCACCTGGTAAAAATGCAAATTGTACAGCTATCAGCTTTTGGAATGAAAATAAATAAAGTGCCTCTTCTACATTTCTGTCCTCCTGGTATTCATCCATAAAAGTTAAAAATCTGGACAAGGCATTAAAAAAGTAAAGGAAAGAACAGAAATCAACTAAGACTACGTTCAACACAGATGTGCTATGTTTGATATTACTACATCAAATGTTGCAGAAAAACAAAATCCCATTACAAATAAAATCAACAGACTGTAGGTGCATTTTATTGTAAGTTACCATCTTTTCACACAGTAACAAAACAAAAGCAAATGAGCACTATCACCTGTTTTTGCTTAACCAATGTCATCGTGTTGAAGAAAATGGAATTAATTTATAAATACTTTATATATGGAAAGAAGGACCAAAAAGCTGTCTCAGAATGAAAGGACAGGGTGGTGAAAAAGTAAAATGCAACAAGTATTGTAACAACTAAAACAAATGTTCTATAACTTGGGTCCATAATTAGTGTTATAATATATCATAACACTCAAATACTCAAACAGTCATTAAATTGGAGCAATTGGGGTGAGGCGGTGGGCAGTGTCAAAAAACCCTCCTTTTATTTCAACTAGTTAATACTACTTGTGGGACTGGCAGTCCCCACTGGCAACTCTGTCCACATATCTATACAACGGATTACAAGCAATTAGAAACACTATCCCCGAGGACACCACTGCCAACCTCATAGCAGACCTATGTAACTTTGTTCTCACCCACAATTATTTCCAGTTTGAGAACAACTTATACCTCCAGATCAGCAGCATAGCCATGGGTACACGCATGGCTCCAAAGTATGCTAATATCTTTATGGCTGACCTAGAACAACGTTTCCTCAACTCCCGTCCCCTTTTACACCTACTCTACTTACGCTACATCGATGACATCTTTATGATCTGGACGCATGGCCAAGAGACACTGGAGACATTCCACAGAGATTTCAACAACCTACACCCCACCATCAACCTCAGCCTGGACCATTCTACACGAGAGATCCATTTCCTGGACACCACAGTACAAATCAACAATGGAATATTAGACACCACCCTCTACAGAAAACCCACTAACTCATACAGTTACCTACATGCTTCCAGCTCCCATCCAGCACACACCATACAATCCATCATCTATAGCCAAATCCTTCAATACAACCGCATCTGCTCTGACAGAGACCAGAAACTTCAGGATCTCTACCAAGCATTTATAAACCTCAACTACCAACCCGGAGAAATAAACAAGCAAATTGAAAGAGCCAGACGAATACCCAGAAACCATCTACTTCAAGACAGACCCAAGAAAACCAACAATAGAACACCACTTGTCATCACCTATAGCCCCCAACACATTATCCAACTTGACCAACACATTATCAATAAACTACAGCCTATACTGGAACAGGATACTAAACTCCAAGAGGCTCTGGGAGACAGACCCATAGTCTCCTATAGACAACTACCTAACCTCAAGATGATTCTTACCAACAACCACAGGACATACCACGCTAATACCAACCCTGGTACCTTCCCTTGCAACAAACCCCGTTGCCAGCTTTGTCCACATATTCACTCTGCTGATACCATTATTGAACCCAACCAAGTGAGTTATAAGATCAAGAATACATATTCCTGCGCATCCAAAAATATAATTTATGCTATCATGTGCTGAAAGTGTCCGTCTGCTTTGTACATTGGACAAACATCTCAGACACTTCGCCAAAGGATCAATGCCCACAAAACAGATATTAGACAGGATCACAAGGAAAAAACAGTTTCTTGCCATATCAACCAGAAAGGACACTGCCTCAACGACTTAATTACCTGCATCCTGCTTCAGAAGCCTTTTAAATCTGCACTTGAAAGGGACTCCTCTGAACTGTCATTCATGCTTAAATTCGACACTTTACACTCAAATTTGAATAAAGACGCTAATTATCTTACCCATTACAAAGATAGCTTCCCCAATTATCACATCTAATATCATTAGCTCACAGACACTTACCTCCTTATCGCCGAGGAACAGCGCTGCGGGACCAAGCTGCAGCACCCCAGCTGCTCTGCCCCAGGCGTCCCCAAGAGCAGCTGGGATGCTGCCGGGTTGGTTTCGCCGCGCCAAGGGTCGGCACTACCGGACCAACCAGGCAGCACTCCAGCTGCTCTGCTGCAGGTGTCCCCAATTCAGCCGCTGCTGAAACTGACCAGCAGCGGCTGAATCAGGGACGCCTGGGGCAGTGCCAGACTATCGGAGGGGTGGGGCTATGGGTGGTCTGGGGTGGCACCCCAGCTTACGATAGTCCGGCATATCTGATAATCCGGCACCCCCTGGGTCCTAAAGGTGCAGGATTATTGGAAGTTTACTGTATTAAGATCTTAGAACATAAGAATGGCCATACTGGGTCAGACTAAAGGTCCATCTAGCCAAGTAGCCTGTCTGCCGACAATGGTCAGCACCAGGTGCCCCAGGGAGTTTGGACCGAAGACAATGATCAAGTGATTTGTCTCCTGCCATCCTTCTCCAGCCTCTGAGAAACAGAGGCCAGGAACACCATTTCTATCCCCTGGCTAATAGCCTTTTATGGACCTAACCTCCATGAAATTATCTAGCTTCTCTTTAAACTCTGTTGTAGTCCTAGCCTTCACAGCCTCCTCTAGCAAGGAGTTCCACAGGTTGACTACACGCTGTGTGAAGAAGAACATTCTTTTGTTAGTTTTAAACCTGCTACCCATTAATTTCATTTGGTGTCCTCTAGTTCTTCTATTATGTGAACTAATAAATAACTTCTCTTTATCCGCCTTTTATTTAGTCTTTTAAATGTATTAAATCTTAATACATTTAAAAGACTAAATGTAGCATGCAGAACCTGGCGCGAGCCAGGAATCAGCTGGCCCAGCTTGCACTGGGCTCCTCCTACATTTAAAAGGATAAAGCGCAGCAGGGGGGACCTGGAGCAAGCCAGGAATCAGCTGCCCTGCCTCGTGCCGGGTCTTCCCCACTGCGTACCAGCCTTTTAAATGTATTAAGAGCTGACAACTTCGGCTCCCCTGCTTATCAACTAGTAGATAGAAAATCCATCTACTAATTGATTAGTTATATTAACCTATATTTAACATCTGTACTGTAGACATCCCTTTCAAGTATTTTAGGCAAGATATGCATTCTAGAAGGCTAACTTGTAAATAGCAGTTGTCATTTTTCAATTGAAATTCTTTGCAACAACTCAAATGCTTAAAAAAAAAATCAAATACGCATTTCTGATGAAAGAAAAAAGGGTTTCAGAAATTCACCATTTATACACACGTGAAAAATTTCCAAATACAGGCAGTCCCCGGGTTACGTACAAGATAGGGACTGTAAGTTTGTTCTTAAGTTGAATTTGTATGTAAGTCAGATCTGGTACATATTGTAGGGGAAACTCTAGCCAAACATTTCTCCAGAGCTCAGTTTTATTCTCCCACACCTCACTTCCCTCAGTCCTTTATTCTCAAGCTGAGGTGTCTGCTGAGAAAAGCCGCTCCACGTCTCCCTGGTCTGCTGTGGGGGGGCGCTAGCTTTGCATCTCCCTGGTCTGCTGGGGGGAAGCAGCTAGTGCGGGGTTGCCTCACCCCGTTTGTAAGTAGGGATCCGATGTAAGTTGGATCCATGTAACCCGGGGACTGCCTGTACTAATTTACCTTAACCAGCTGAAAAGTTAAACAAGCATGAAAATCCTCTATAAAAAAAATAACAATTCCTTCATTTTATAGGCACTAATTATTTCAGTTATTATCCTTGCTAAATTGTCAAATTTTGAATTAATCTGGTAAACAAATCAATAAAAATGCATACACTTCCGATTTAACCAATTTAAAAAACTAACAAAAATTTGGAATTAGACAAAAAAATAGCATAATAATTTAACTACCTAGAATGAAATATAGCTGAAGAAACAGAATATGATCAATCTCTGCTATAGGTCACAGATTCATAAACAGAATTGGTTAACTGGAACCAGTAACCATCACCCATTAAGGGTGATGCTTCACATTCCTAGTTTAATGCTTTGTTTTTATCAGTCAACACAAAAAATAATTGTAACCAGATGCTTAATACAGCAAGTATTATGAGGAGGGAAGAAAGGAAGGCAAGCCAAAGTTGTTTCTTCTATGCGAGGGCCTCTCCATGATTTACACTATTGGATCAATAATATTTCCCCTAAAAAAAAAAAAAGCAGTAACAATTAAGCTTTTCATTGTCAGATGAAGTAAATAAATACATACTGGAACTATTATTCTGAGAAAAGCAACAGTGTATTATGTGAGATATAGACGAACCTTAGAGCTATGAACATTGTATTAATGAAGGTTGTTCATAATGCTGCACAAAAACGTCATGTAAACTTATGAAAGTTTACCACTGAACATTGACTTAAGGCACTTCTGAAACTATTATGCAGAAGAAAAATGCTTAATTCAAAGGAAAGCATCACAGTTTCCTTATCTAATCAATTTTTTTAACTTGTATCTTTTCTTTTTTGTAGTTTACATTTAAAAAAGTACTGTATTGTATTTCCCTTTTTTGTTTCTGATGCCCCTTAATTGCATTCTTCCAGTCCATGGTAAGATATTTTGTTGGTTTCTAAGGTACTGCAAGACTATTTGTTGTTTAAGTTTTTCCAGTTAGTCTAACTTGGCTACCCCTCTGAAGCTTCCAGTTCCAGCGTAATTGACTGGTCAGTCTGATGTTCTTAACGCTGAGGTTCTATGTATGTTTTTGCAAGAACGTAACGTTTTATATGAAGACAGACAAGAATAACTGTTTTTTATTCAAAAGTTAGGAGAAATATTTACGTGCACATAAAAATCAAATAACTGTTTATCAGCTTGAATGTTTACTACAGAAGAGAATTAGTTCGTGCCCCAACAAAAGCAAACTAAGAATACATCATTAGCCAAAAAGACATTGGACAACAAAATATGTTTATCCAAGGCTACTCCCACAGATATGTATTTACCATATTGAGAGGAAAGTTATGTTCTCTAATAGCATCTTCTCTTTTAAAGAAAGAAAGGAAGGGGAAAAAAGCTGTGTGGGTGTGTAACATCCTAGTGATATGCAGAAACAAGTGGTTTGATATTCTAAGCACACACTCCCCATTCCTATTAGACAAGCTGAGTAAGTCATTTAAAAAGTTTAAGAAAACTAGTTTTAACACAACATCCAAAGGCTGGTAGAAATTAGGCTTCCCTTCTGTCTCAAACACATACTTAAATCTACTCTTATTCAGAAAAAAAATGTGTACTTGACTTATTGAAATGGAGCCTCTGAGTGCTATTCCTAGTATTCAAATATCATCAACTTGGAAGGCAACTCTATTTTTTCCACTTTTATCTGTTCATCCTTTAAAACTTTACTACCAACAGCTATTTGTTACAGAGGAACCAAAATTTAAGCTCCTTTAACTTTAGAGAATCAAACTATCTGCAGGGAAGACTGGAGAAATAAAAAAGATTAACAAAGGGAAAAGTAGAGGAAAGAAAACATCACATCTGAAAAGTGTCAGAAAATAAAATTAAAGATTTTTAAAAGACAAAACTATATCTAGGAGAGAGTAAAAGAAAAATAAAATATAGGATATATAAGTGGTGAATGAGAAAGAACAGATGAAAATGTGAAGTAATTGTATTTATTAAAAATGTTGCTGTCCACAGCTTTTTGAAATTTCAGGTTTCTATTTTGTTTGTCTGTGTTTGTTTGTTTGGGGCAGGGGGAGGTTTGGTCATTTCTAACCAACTAAATGAATACAGCCAATAGGTTCCCAGTTGTGGGCAAGAAAAGAAGTATGCTCTCCCCAGACTTGACATCCTTCATCTAATAGCTACCATCACTTCATATTTGATATATTGAAAGATACAGGTATCAGCTTGTATTTCTGAAAATAGACATAAATGAATGAAAATATTTTTATAAATTATCTGACCTGTTATCAATTCTATCAAGTATAAAAGTATACTTCTATAACTAATTCATAAAAGTATACTTTTATAAATAGTTGCCACATTATTAGGCAGATAGCAAAGCTAAAATACAGTCAGTGACATGCAAAAAACGTAACTACTGAATTCATACCAACACCAAAAATAACTGTAAATAATCCTTAGTGTCCATTTCAGTGACATTACAAGCCTTAATTTATTATCTCCACACTCCAGCATAACCTCTATTTCAATTCACAATACAAGGATCTTTCTCTTACGAAGCTTTTCAGTACTGTTCTTAAACTAATGCTAGAAAGGATCTATAGTCTTTCCCTCTTTGGTATGTGCAAACCCACATAGTGATTTCCCACAATATAGTGGACAAATCTTACTGAATTACGCTTACGCATCTTGGGCATTCAATATATTAAGAATGCAAATGTTTATGTATTATTGCCGAATGAGACATACCTTCTTCCAAGAGTAGTCATACCTAACATATACCCTACTATTACAAGCTTCAAAGGACTCTTTGAAACAATGTGCTGGACAAAGAGTGGAATTCCTAGGAAATACTTTGGAATTACTGATCTCTGAATCCTTCATCTTCTGGCTTAGCCTTGGACAGACACTAATTGCCTGCTTGATTACCTATGAGTGGTCTCTTTAAACACCCAAAATTGGATAAAAGACACTGTCAGATTCATGAGCCAAGGGGTTATGAACATTAAACAGCAGGAGAGGGGGGAAAAAAACAACACTTTTTCATGGTCTGAAGAATTGCTAAACTGCCATAATCACTGCTAGAGTAGAGGTGATCTGTGGAAAGGTTAATGGCCTGCATGTATGTTCTTTTATGGTTTAACATCATCTCTCTGTAATGCTTTTACCTTTAGAAGAAACTGGTTGGCTTAGAAAGAGATGTAGGATAACTTAGCAGCAGCAGTTACACTTGTTAGTGACTTTGACAAAAGTAAAGCAGAGCTGTTTAAGCAGTCCAACTTTGCTGAAAACTTCACAATGTAAGCAAAGGGCTATGCAGCCTGGAAATCCCCTGTTCAGAAGAAAAAGATGTGTGCCTCTCCCCAGGAGAGGTTAAGGCTGGGGAACAAAGCCTAAGAATGGGTGCCCTTCCTGGACAATAGAAGGAGAATAAAGATGCAATTGCCCTGAACTGTGAAGACGTCCAATAGGTTGCTACAAAGAGCACCTTACTGGAGCTGAACATGACGGTTCTGAGATTTAGAGCCTGGGCCAGGACCAACCTGTGCTGGGATAAGCATATTAAGTCCTTCTGAAAAGGAAGCAATTTTTTAAACCTTCAGGGAGCAGTCTACACAACCAGATATACACTGACTCCAGGATTGACCCAGGTGCTATGAGATTAGTCCTGGGAGCTTGGCTAGTGGCTGAATGGATATCTGAAAGATGTGCCAGCCACAACTCTCTCAACCAACATGCAGCTGAGAATGATCACTCTTCTAAATTTTGGAGAATACCGAGAACTAAAGGGCCAAGCTTAGCACATATACCAGGAGCTCCTTGCATCCCTCCATTTCTCCCTACTAACTCCCTTTGCATTTCAAGGACTCCCTGCAATCCCCTTCATTTCCCCTTTCCTCCCTCACAAGTTCTAATTGCCTCCTCCAACTTCCTACAAAAGTCCACTAATTTTCCCCACAACCAAGGAGTCATTGTGACTTCATTCCTCTCCATTTGTTCCAGAACTCCCCTTCTTTCTGACAGAGGATCAAGAAGTGGTCACTTCCTTATTCATTAACATAGTGCACTGCTGCTGTGCATGCTCAAAAGCTACAATACCAAGTTTCAAAGGACAGGCAGGAATGAAATACAAGCCAGTCTGCTTGCTCTGAAAATTAATTTGTTCATGTGTAACCAAATGTGAATGGCAACTAAACTCACTAAATTTGTAACTGCTCCAAATGAGCTCCCTGATACATGTCTTTGGTAGGGAAGAAACAGAGAAATGTATCTTTTCCATTCATTTGTTGGATTTGGCCACTAAATTAATTCTGCAATGATATGGTGTGGAACTCAGATTTTCTACCATAAGCTGTCTCAGAACAGACTGACCTGATCCTGAGTTGGAGGAACTGCATGGTAAGTCTGGGAAGTGGTGCAATGTGCATGCACCGTCATCTGTCTTAACACTGAAGACTCCATTCTTTCAGAGTCTGTTCTGATACAAAATCCAAATTGACCCCAGCCAAATGTATCATTTCTCATGTGGCACTGATCACAATTGCTGTGAATGCTATCTTCTAAAACTATGTCAGTGAGGATTATCCATGGTCCACTAAGAAGGCCAGCCAGGGGAATAGAAATACAGCATACTTCAGGCTTGGCTGCTATCTCCCATTACTATCTGCTTCTGATCAGCCAAACACCAAAGAATGGTACACATGAATGTCTTGCTTTCTCAGGTGGGCTACTACCAGTATCAGTGTTCCCTATAAGCTGTCCCCTGGGGCAGCTACTCAATCAGGTGCTGTCCAGCTGATAAGCAGAGTGCTCGCAGCCGCCAGCCTGTATATCTACCAGTGGTGCACTCCACAGATGCTTCAGTACACATAAAACTTATTCTGCACATGGATGGAAAAATTTAAAGGTAACATTGCCTGGTATTAGTCATTTCATAAACACTCCCAAAGACATGTACTTCCTGAATTTTGATTGGATTTCACCATAAATCTCAAATACTTCCTGATGGCCAGGTGACCAGCTACACAGAGTAGATATCTTGGAAAATGAGAATCACAAAACAGTCTTGAGCTTGGACGCAAGTGTTGCCATTGTCAATCTAAGTCAAAATACAAATTTGTTCAGTCTTTACTTGTCTGGAACAGAGACCTCTGTGCTTCAAGACAAGGTAATAGTGAGAGGAAGGAGCTTCTTCCTCTATGCTTCTAGGGAATCTCTTCTGTATCTCCTAGATAGAATAATGAAGCCACTTGTGCAATAGGCCCTCATAAGAAGGGTTCCCGGAGATAGGAAAAGGGAGTGAAAGTGTATGGGAGTAACCATGAGCAACTATGTGCAACACCTTTTTTCTCTTAAGTGCATCTGATACTTTATGGAAAGAGGAAAGGCAAAGATGGGATTAGTAGTTCCCATTCGGCTCCAATACAGTTCCAATTACTCTCATCAAAGTTGCTGGTTGGTTAATGAAGAGGGACAGGCAACAGAGGAGGCAATGATGCCCGAGTTTCACACTCACTGTGAGATTATCACACTTTCTCTTGAGGCTGATATTTATAGAAATGGGTTCGTATGTAAATCCCCAATGATCTTAGAGTAGACATCAGGTCTTCAAAGAAGAAGAGCATGTTGTCCGTTCTATTACTGGAGAGCTCCATCCCTCAAACAGAAGACTTGGATTTCTCTCGGTATTTAAGATACTAGCAGTCAAGAGACTCACCTTGGAGTCAAAGACACGGCTTTTAACTTTGAGGCCATGTTGGATGAGTCCAGAACTGCATGCTGCACAGTTCTGTCAGTAATTTAGTGGTTTTTGATCATTTCATTTTCTCCTACAGTCCTGTGTTACTTTTACCAGCTCTCTCCCATGTCAGTAAATAATATTTGGGGAACACCACCAGTGTTCCACGTAAGCCACGAGAGATTCAAATTCCACCCAGCCTATTAGCAGAGCGCCCACAGAATGCAGCATGTGTTTCTACTAGTTGCGTATATCCATATATAACTCTCTGCGCACAAAATTTATTCTGCACATGGATGGAAAAAATTACAAGGAACACCAAACATCATCTCAATTTTTCACATGGAGCTGCAGAAAAAAGGAGCAGAAGGCATTAGGCCCAGACAGATTTTCGGAATCCTTGTCTTGGAACAGGCTTTTCAATGATTATGACTATTTTTGTAAAACTCCAACTATCAATGACCCTGGATTTGATTGGAAATAACATCTGTAAATATGGGATACAGGTGCACATGTTAGCTTTTCACACTGGTTTACACATGGGTTAAAGAGAGTCTGGAATTTAGCAAAACATCTTAGCAACCTCTGGTATTGAGGAAGAAAATGAATTGTGTAGAATGCTAGAAGTGGAAGGGACCTCAAGAGGTCATCAAGTCCAGTCCCCTAAACTCATGGTACCGCCAAGCACCATCTAGAACAGGGCTACGCTACTATGGAAGCCCCAGGGGCCACAATGATACTCAAACACATGCTGAGGGCCGCAACTCAAGTGCGGTTGCATAAACATGCAAATATATGCAAATAGCTTAATTCACACTGATGAGCATAAATACAAAGGTTAAAGTAAGACTACACAACACACAGGCCCTATTAAGTCAGTTCTGCGGATATTAAAAAATTGCAATATTTTCCCGATTTCCACCCACAGCACTTTCAATGAACAATGAGAGTCCCAGAATTTAACTACAAAAACACGTATCAACTGAAAACTATTATACTGACTACTTTTTTGTTTGGGCTCCCACCCGCAGGCCGTGTGTTAAGCCCTGCATACATCCAAACCGCACCATGGGCCGTAAAACAAATGGGCCACGTGTTGAGTAGCCCTGATCTAGACCATCCCTGATAGATGTTTATCTAACCTGCTCTTCAATATCTCCAATGATAAGAGATTCCATATCTGCCCTACACAATTCATTCCAGTGCTTAACCACCCTTACAGTTAGGAAGGTTTTCCTTAATGTCCAACTTAAACCTCCCTTGCTGCAATTTAAGCCCATTATCTCTTGTCCTATCATCAGACAAATTATTCTGCTTAATCTCCTTCCTCCTTGTAACACCCGTCTAGGTACTTAAAAAGTGTCATGTCCCCTCTCAGCCCTCTCTTTTTGCAATCTAAACAAACCCAATACTTTCCATCTTTCCTCATAGGTCATGTTTTCTAGACCTTTAATCATTTTTTATGCTTTTCTCTGGACCTCTCCCAATTTTTCCACATCTTCCCTGAAAGGTGGCACCCAGAACAGGACACAATACTCCAACTGAGGCCTAATCAGTGCAGAGTGGAAGAATTAATTTTGTGTTGTCTTGCTCACGACAGTTATGTTGATACATCCCAGAATAAGGTTTCCTTCTTTGCTACCCTGTCACTCTGACTCTTAATTAGTTTGTAGCCCACTATGAACCCTACATCTATTTTTACACTACTCCTTCCTAGACAGTCGCTTCCCCTTCTGCATGGCTATGTCTGGACTATGTTCTATTTTCAAAAAAGGATATGCAAATTATGTGAGAATTTGCATATCTTCTTCGAATCTCACTTTTGAAAGCGGATCTTTCCGAAGTGAAAGTAGTCTGGACACAGGATTGGTTTTTTTCCCCAGGGGAAAAAAAAACCTTTTTTAGGGAAAAAACACTCTTCCTTAAAAAATTAGCTTTACGCAGTTTTTTCCCCCCAAAATATAAACCGCGTCCAGACTACTTTCACTTTCGAAAGATCCACTTTCGAAAATGAGATCGGAAGATATGCAAATATCCCACATAATTTGCATATCCTCTTTTGAAAATAGAAGATAGTTTAGACATACCTTATGCATGAAACTGATTGTTCCTTCCTAAGTGGAGTACTTTGCATTTGTTCTTATTGCATCCAGCTTACCTCAGACCATTTCGCCAGTTTGTCCAGATCATTTTGAATTATGAACTATCTTCTAAAGCACCTGCAATCCCTCTTGGCCTGGTATCATCTGAAAGCTTTAGAAACATACTCTCTATGCCATTATATAAATCATTGATAATGAACTGAACCAGTTCCATAACTTAACCCTGTGGAACCCCACTTGTTATACTCTTCCAGCATGACTGTGAACCATTGATGACTACCCTCTGAGAATGGTTATCCAACCCATTATGCACCCATACTGTATGCACCCATATTGTAGCCCCATCCAGGTTCTAGTTCCCTAGTTCATTGATAAGGAGATCATGCAAGACTGTATCGAATGCTTTAGTAAAGTTTGGGTACACCATATCTACTGTTTACCCCTAATCTACAAGGCTTGTTATCCTATCAAAGAAAGCTATCAGATTGATTTGACATTTTTTCTTTACAATTCCATGTTGTTACTTAGCACCTTATTATGATATGGTGAACCTGAAGCTCAGAAAGAGTAGCTGGTCAGAGACAAGCCAGGCTATCATGGTGCCATGGGTAGTAAAATGGATGCAAGAGGGTTCAGCTATTGATTATATTCTTGCATTGGAATATGGAGGTGGCATAGGGGACACGCACAGCCTTGATGGACCCTATTATTCAAAAATATCTTATCACATGCTTGCCTACCATGGACTCCACAGTGACAGTCACAAAGAATAACCAAAATATATCTAAACAAACATGGACACAGAATTATAGTTTAATTAGCCTGAAATATTAATGAAGCTCTGATGATGTAGAAGGGAAAGCCCACATTTCAATGTATACTAAAAGAATCCAAGTATACATTGTATTTAAAGTCATTTTTTTAAGGTTACTGCTTGCAGTAAAGAACTGTATCTTTCAATGCTTTCTTATTTTGGGAATACAGAAAAACAGAGCTCCCTCTTTGTTTGATCGTCTTGCCTGTTGAGAATTAACACTTTTTTGCTCCAGGAATTTAGACTTCCAGGAATCAAAAAAGTACTATTTTAAAATTCTTTGTACATCCCAACTTCTGAATTTCTCTCTCATATGCAAGAATCATTCTCCATAATATGAAAGAGTCCCATAGATCAAGACTACTTATATGAATGTATTCATATTTCATGCTAATTAGTCCCTGTACGCATAATCTCTTTCCCTAGTGTGTCCAGTACATGTGTCTCTGTCCTCAAATCGCTCATTAAATCTGCTATAGTTCATTTGAGCACTGTATCACTGTGACTGAATTAGACATTTTAGAATCTAAGGCCTCTGCTTTCTTTCTCGTGTGTATTTCATACAAAATCTTTACAAGGAAAGCTCTGGTACTGTTGTAGAAATAATGCATACAGTAGCCAATGCGCTCTGTAAGCGTATAAACAAGGTTATCACAAAGGTAGAGTAGTATCCTTAGTGCCTCAATTGTAGATGCACATAATATGCCCTGTACCTGCCAAGTTCTGAGAAGTAGCAATCCTTATTCTTTTTAATGGGGACCTTTGAGACATACCCTGTCTACAAAAATACAGTGCTTATGCTTATACAGATACTTCTTAGATTGCTGTCCAGCCAAGATTTACTCACTATCCTCTCTCTCTAATATTTTCACTTTCAATTAAGTAACAGAGGGTGTTCTGTGGTAACAATGATAGCATATTTCTGTCTTAATTGTATCATTCAGAATCTAGTCTTTCAAAGCAACAAAACATGATTATCTTTAACACAGTGGTTCAGAAGACTTAGTCATAGATTAATTTTTTACATCAGGACATGCCTATGGTTTCATTTTGGTCTTTCTCTGCCTATCCTATGGTATCAAGTAACACTGCTGGAGGATCAAGATTTTGATTTTTGTTTCAGATCCAAGTTCTACATTCCCAAGAAAAGATCTTATGCAGGCCTCAGAATCCCACACTGATTTTGAGTTTTCAATTTTTTGAACTTCAGGCAAACAATGTACACTGTTAAAAATCTTCTCCTGTACAGCAGAGATGTTAATTCAGAAACTTTTAAGAGAGGCAAAATTTCAATGAAACTTTTTACATTAATAATTTTAAATAATCCTCTACATGTTTTCCTGGATTTTCACTATAGTACCAGAACAGTTCAAGTAGGTATTAAACAATTTTCCAAAAAACTTTTCCTGGTCCTAATGTTAATGTTAAAAAGTCTCTTGACTCTGGCCTGACCACTGTCACATCACCTTTTTGTTTTATAAAAGCAATTTTTTTCTGACAGAAAATACTCAAAGATTCAGAATCAAGTATTCACTATAAAGACATCTGCCTAAATCTAAGCAAAAGCAATATTATCATTTCCAACACAAGCACAGCAAAACCCTGAGACAAAACTTTTTATATTCTTTAAAGATACTTAATTTTAAATTAAGACAAAAAGTACATATCAATCATTTAATGATACAGATCATTATATGGAGTATCGTAACCCCCACCCCAAAAAAAAACATTCAAGGGAATTCAGAATTACATGTACTTAGCCTACAAACTCTAGTATTTCACGCATGAAATTTCACAGTTAAGATACCATAAAATCTCAAATATAAAGTGCACCACCAATGTATAAGGCGCACCCTGACTTGTGAATTTGATCATAATGGAAAAATCTATACTCCTATATATAAGGCGCACCCTAACCTTTGCAAGTCTATGATATGCCGACGCGTCATATTTCTTGCCTTTTTGTATTTCCAGTTGATTTCACGTGAGTGTACGACTATAGAATTCGCGGCGTTTCAACGCACTATTACCTTTAAATTTGAAAATATTCTGAAATGCAGCATCTCTAATGTGATAGATGGCAGCAAGGACGATGCCCTGTGGACGGATGATGCACCCGATCCGAGCGACGATGACTCGGCTGAAGGTGAATTAGCCGAAGATGACAATGACTTGTATTACCTGGATGAAGATGTCGAGGGCTATACCCCGGAAGAGATCTCTCGTTTGTTCAACGAAGATAACAACAGTGAATTCGAGGGCTTCGAAAATGAGTAGAAGATCAATTTCTCTCAATGAAACTGACTGTTACCATATTTGCATGTTTGAACTATTGATTTACTGGTACTTACTTTTTTGAAAGTCTATATGATTGCTATTCTATGGGAATAAAATTCAACTTCACATCCGGTGTCCATGTTTATAACTTATTTTCATAAATGTCAGCAATTAATTAACTATAAACTATTTCATACAACAAGTAAGATATAAATTTCATATTTATTGTTTTTAAATATTTTAAAACCTTTAAACAATAACTCCTATATATAATGCGTACCCCGACTTTGACCCAAAAAAACTCAGAAAAAAAGTGCACATTATATTCGAGATTTTATGGTACTCTACCTTAACACTGACTCTATTCATCTCCCCCCCCCCACACACACACCTTTAGCAATCCCAACTTTAAATAGCTCCCCCCTTTCGTTCCCTCAATTGCTACTTTGCAAGATATTTCTAATTTTGTTAAGCCAAAGACAGTTTAATGAGTTGGAGACCAGATAAGGTGTACATTTGAAAAGCCACTGTACTTATACAATTTGTAGCTAAATTGTATGTGCTGCTAGCACTAGTAAGGGGGCGTCTCAGGCAATTGGATTTTTTGTTGATACTTGATTTCAATCATGAAAAGTTTTCAGCCTGATACCACCCATAAGGCCACTGTACTCTCAGCAGAGACTTATAAGTCCAATATGGCCATGTTGATTTCAGGGTAACTCCTGATCAGCTTTCAAGGGGAGAGATGCAGTTCAACAGGAATTGTTAAGAAAGTAAACCCTCCTCTCAAGTCAACATATCCAGCTCACTGCAATCTCCCCTTTTAGGATGTGGTCTAGGACACACATCACTATAGCACTGCCACATTTTCCAGCTACAATAAATGTTCTTCCTATTTATTCAATAGGTTAAATAGTTTGTGTGATGTATTCCATATTTTATGAAAATATGTTCATTATGTGAATTTGACATTTTTATGCAAGGTAACATGTAAAGTATCATTTGAAAGATGAGTTACTGAATGTGTGATCCTACTTGCATGCAATAATTACTTTTGTATCTGAAACTGGAATGTTGAATGGTGTATCTGTATCTAGCATAGAGGATGGCTTGCACACCATCTTCCACCTTTTAATGACTTAAACAACCAAACAAACAATGGAGGTGCTAGTGGTTTTAAACTGCCTCTTCTAACTATTTGAACTCTCTACTCAAAACAAAAACAAAAAAAAACCCTAACAACAACAACAGTCTAATAGCACCTTCAAGACTAACAAAACATGTAGAAGGTATCATGAGCTTTCGCGGGCAAAACCCACTTCTTCACATGACCCCGAAGAAGTGGGTTTTTCCCATGAAAGCTCATGATACCTTCTACATGTTTTGTTAGTCTTGAAGGTGCTACTAGACTATTTGTTGTTTTTCAAGTTTTAACAATGGATAAACCAGATAGGGCAATGACCCATCAGCAAGGACAATGGACTGTGAAAAAGGCTTCAACTTCCTGTGGGCATTCCATACTGCTACTGACTCATGGATGGTGGGATGCCACCACCCTGGGCTGCTATGCTTTTCCATTGAAGGGGGGTGAAATCAAACAGGATTCCCATCTTACAGGAATTCTATATAAGGCAGGTGAGGAAAACAAACACAGTCTACACCTTGCTTCACTTCCATCTGCCTACCCAAAGTGATACTTGAAAATGCATGGAAAGGAAAGGTTGTAACTCAAGGTAGGGGTGGGGGAGAAAGAAGAGATAAGGCTAGGAGGACTGCCTTGGCCTATGAAGGAATCTACCTAAAATAATATCTAGGGTAAGGAATTATTTTTAACCAGTTCTTTTAGTGAATCTAACTTAGATTATGCATTTTGTATTATCTTACTAATCTGCTTTGTTCCATTTACTAACACTGTGACAACTTAAAACATACCTTATCGTTACACTTAGTCCTTCTCTATAAAACAACTGAAAGTACAGTAAAACTCCAATAGTCCGGTATCCAATAGTCCGGCACTCCTGATCGTCCGGCATCAAAATGGCAAGAGCCTAGTGAGTGAGCTTCGACAAAAAATGAGTCACAAGGTAACAGCGGCAGCAGCTGAACTGAGCAAAAAGGGTAAAAAAGGCTTTAAAAACCTAAAACATTACAATATACTGTATACGGTATGTACAATAAAAAGGCTTAAGAACACTTTATGTACAGTATATAATGTATACAGTGTATATATATAACCAGTTTATAGTACCTCCTGACAGTCCGGCATATCTGATAATCCAGCACCACCAAGGTCCCATAGGTTACGGATTATTGGAAGTCTACTGTATGTAGTTTCTAACGAGGAGGGCAGGAAATTGTGCATTTTTTCCCTCGTGGAGTAAAATATGGTTATCTACTTTTCATAACTGTTGTTCAAGATGTGTTTATTCATGTTCATTCCAATATGTGCACATGAGCTGCAAAGATTTTACCCATTGGTTCAGCAGCACCTACACAGTGGCATATACAGATCCCTGCTGACCTGGTTCCTGCTCAGTTCCTTCAAGCCAAACACTCTGACAGAGGCAAAGAGTCTAGAATACACATGAGCAACACATCTCAAAGAACAGTAGTGAAAGATAGGTAATCATGTTTTCTCAGAGTGATTGCTTACGTGCATTTCAACATGTAACTTACCAGCAGTTTTTATGGACGAGCAATCAGATATCACACTGCTGATTACAGGACTGCCCTCCCAAATGCAAAATCTTCACGTGCTTGCTGTGTGATGGCATACTGCACTGTGAAGATGTGCATGGAGTACCTGTTGCTGCCCTGCAGATGTCCTGTGCCAAAACTGTCATTGAGGGTGCTTGTGCCCTTGTTGAGAGAGCTAACAAAGGTGAAGCCAGCAACTTGGCTAGCTCATGCCAAATAATACATGGCATAATGCAGGATGACACATACTGGGATAGAATATGGAGTCCTTTTCAGCTATCGTGAAAAAAAGCTTGTAGAATGGCTTGCTATGCACAATATAAAAGATGAAGGTCCTAAGCAGAAGAGGCTTTGGGAAGAAAATGGGAAGAAAAATGTCCTGACTGATATGGAAGGATGACAGAACCTTCTGCAGGAATGCCGGGAGTGAGTGCAGCTGTACTTCATAAAAAGTGTACACAGAGGTCTATGCCCTAACCTCTGATATCTGACTGGCAGAAATAATGGCTACCACGAAGGACACTTTATAGGAGAAATAGGAGAGGGAGCAGGTAGCCTAGGGCTCACATGAATGTGCCATGACTTGAGAAAGGGACAGGTTTGAGTCCCATTGCACTATTGGCTGCCTTATCTGTGGGAAGAGTCTGTCCAATCCTCTGAGGAAACAACCCACTAGAAGATGACCAAAAAAAGGGACTTCCTCCCCACCCAAATGCTAAGTGCAACATCAAAGCTGCAGCCAGGTGGACCTTAATTTAAGTCACAGAGGCAGGAGCAGGGGAATAGAATCATAGAATACTAGGTCTGGAAGGGTCCTCGAGAGATTATCGAGTCCATTCCCCTGCCATCATCACAGGACCCAGTACTGTCTAGACCATTCCTACATTTTATCTAATCTGTTCTTAAATACCTCCAGAGATGGAGATTCCACAACCTCCCTAGGCAACTTATTTCAGTGTTTAATCACTCTGACAATAAGGAACTTTTTCCTAATGTCCAACCTAAACCTCCCTTGCTGTAGTTTGAGCTCATTGCTTCTTGTTCTATTCTCAGAGGCCAAGGAGAACAAATTTTCTCCCTCCTCCTTATGACACCCTTTTAGATACCTGAAGAACTCTATCATGTCTCCTCTCAATCTTCTCTTTTCCAAACTAAACAAGCCCAATTCTTTCAGTCTTCCTTCATAGGTCATGTTCTCTAGACCTTTAATCATCCTTGTTGCTCTTCTCTGGACCTTCTCCAATTTCTCCACATCTTTCTTAAAATTTGGTGCCCAGAACTGAACATGATACTCCAACTGAGGCCTAATCAGCGCAGAGTGGAGCGGAAGAATGACTTCTCGTGTCTTGATCACAACACACCTGTTAATGCATCGTAGAATCATGTTGGCTTTTTTTGCAACAGTATGACACTGGTGACTCATATTTAGCTTGTGGTCCACTATAACCCCTAGATCCTGCTAGGATAGTAGCCTGCTGTGGGAGCAGGCCCTTATGGAGAGACCAAAGGGAGAACCTCTTCCATTTTGCAAGATAGGTAGCCTAAATAGAGGGCTTACAGCTATTCATTAATATCTCTCGAGGAGATTTAGCCATGGAGCTTCCATGCTGTGAGTTGAAGCGACTCCAGATTCAAGTGCTGCAGCCGGCCATGACTGGGAGTCTCATTTGTCCTGTTTCCCCCAAGCTTTCCCTCACTTAAAAACTGCTTGCTTACAAAATCAGACACAAAACTACAAAGGTGTCATAGTACACTTTTGCAGCAAAATTACACACTTTCATTTTTACCATACAATTATAAAATCAATCAGTTGGAATATAAGTATAATACTTACATTTCAGTGTAAACTAGGACAGTGTCTACATGAAATTTGAATTTGTAATAAATATATCAGTGCTTTTTAACCTGTTGTAAATCAAGGAAAATATCTAGATGAGTTCCTGTACCCTTTAGAAGCCCTCTGTGTACCCCCTTGGAGTATGCATGCCCCTGGTTGAGAAGCACTGCATTCATCATAGAAAACACTTTGAGATCCTCAGGTTAGAGAGCTGTAGTCTGTAAATCAATAGTCCCCTTCACTGTTTTAATCTACGCAAGACACAGTTAACTTTCCCTGGTGAGTGTTTTAAATGAAGTATTAAACACTCATATCTAGAATTTATTTTCACACTCATATTAATCTAGTTTTACAAAAAGAGAGAAAAAATATTTTCTGTTCATAAAATGATACCAAAGCTTATTGGAGAAAATGCAAGAACTTTATTCACACTGTATCAAGGCTATTTAAACTTGCATATAATTGGCAGTTTGATACCAACTTTCAAGGCTAACCTGCAAGTAGTAAGAAAACCAAAATAAAATGAGGCTTGCCAATAGCAGAAATCAAGATAAAAATACATATCTTTTCTACACATGATCTTTGCTCTTCTTGCTATATAGGAATAAAGAGAGTTATAAAATGCACATAATGTAGATACAGCCTGGTCATATTTGTTTACAATTAAATGTAACAAAAATTACATACACCTTTGTCTTCCATCCAACGCCTTTCACTGAAGTGACACATTACATTTTTATATCTCTTCCAGTGGATGTAAAATCAAAATTCCTTACTGGTCAGAAAAAAGAATAGCCATATAATAACTATGACCATGTAATATAATGTGAACACCATCTTCTGGAAAATATCAGGTTTTTTATCAAAAATATTACTATTAAAATTATTGTAGGTATTAGTAAAACCAATCTGAAATGTGACATTGAACCTTATCTTGCTTAATATAGCTATTCAATTTTAAAAGCCAAATACAGTTTTCATTAGTCAGTGTCATACATTTGTATTCTGAAAATGGCAGTTTTATTTTCAAAAACTGAGTCCAGATGTAATTGTAAGACATATGAAAGAAAAATAAGAATGCCCAATGTTTACAAGAGTCTCTGCTTGTTGGAAGCTTTTCTTTGTTTCAGCATCACTAGAATGCTACTCTACATGTAGGTCCTTTGTGAAGCAATGAATGAAATGGCTACTGATGCTCTCTAAATAAAAAGCTCACACGCTTCCCTCAATAGAAGCAGGTGCTATCGAACGGCTACTGTTTGCACTGTGGCTTCCAAGACAAAAACGTTACACAAAAAGTAACATACAAATATCTCCTGGGAGACCTTCCCTGTGAATCTCCTAAACAATAGCCCAGCTGCAGCAATGCATCTAGCATTCTTAAGGTCAATCTGGATTCCATGCTACTGTATACAACTATTACAAGTGTATTTATAAAGCATAACTATTACGACTCATGTTTAGGATTAAATCTCATTACTTCATGAAAATGTTAGTGTGTGTGTTTGATTATAGATGTTGGTTTTGCTATTAGTACTTACAGTTTTAACACAATAAATAAGCACCACTTCAATAAACAGCCTCACTATTAGCCCTGACATTCTACAGGCAGTCCCCAAGTTACGCGGATCCGACTTATGTCGGATCCACACTTACGAACGGGGCTTTTCTCGCCCCGGAACTCGCGGGCGGCGGGACCACCCAGACGCACAGTGGTCCCGCCACCGCATCCTCTGGGGCGAGAAAAGCTGCTCCGGGTGTCCCTGGTCTGCTGGGGGGGGGGGGGGGCACAGCTAGTGCACCCCCCCCCCAGCAGACCAGGCTTTTGTTGTGGACGCCTGGGGTAGAGCAGCTAGGGTGCTGCCGGGTTGGTCCTGGGGGGACCTACCCGGCAGCGCCCCAGCTGTTCTGTCCCAGGCTCCAGATTCAGCCGCTGTTGAAACTGATCAGTGGCTGATTCCAGGAAGCTGGGGGCAGAGCAACTCTGCCTCGGGCTTCCTGTAGTCAGCCCCTAGTCAGTTTCAGCAGCAGCGGCTGAATCTGGAGCCAGTTCCGAGTTACGTACAAATTCAACTTAAGAACAAACCTATAGTCCCTATCTTGTAAGTAACCCGGGGACTGCCTGTAGTTCAGTCCATTATTCAAGGAAAAAAGAATTTACAGATAGCTTACAATGAAAAATAGGAAACAGATTTTCTGCTTAGAAAACCTGTAAAGTGATATAAATCAGGAGCTCTCAAACTTCATTGCACCTTAGCCACTTCTGATAACTGTACAACTCCAGAAGGCAGGTCAAAGCCCCACTCTCCAGCAGGCAGGGGGAGAGATACCAAGGGCTTCAGCTCCAGGCAATGGGCCAGTAACCTGTGCCCCACCACTCAGGACAGAAGCCCTTAGACTTCGTAACATATGCACATGATAGGTTATGGATCTGATTAGCCATATTTTGATATTTTTAACCATCCTCCTTTGAGCATCATTCTTTAAAAAATGCTTTGTATTGCTACGTTGCCAACCGAAAGTGATTTTGTGACCTAAGATTCTATGGCAGTAGCAGTGTTAAATAACAGAAGCAGAAGTCACAGACGTTAAGCACACCATGTCCAACCCCCATCATAATTTAGCCTGGCATCCCACAGTTGGACAGTTCTTGCTTCTTCAAGCAAGTGACAAGGGATGGCAAAGATGTTGTAGTGAATCTGTACAACTTTATATTCCCCCATCTTGTTTCCCTGACTTGTCTTGTTATGAAAGAACCACCATTTCCACCTGTATACCCTGAAGATGTGAATAAGTTTTGATCTATTTCACTCCCTTTTCTCACCTCTGGTAATCATGGAAATTCTCAAACTAATAAGGCCATTGAAAACTTTATGTATAGGGAGTTCATATGGAAAGCAGGAGGTTTAAGTGGCAAATATCGTCCCTTGGTTGGCATTCCTAGATATCTCAGGGACAAGAAGAAAATACATGAAACCATACTCAATCTGAGCCAACTAGAAGAGCAAGAGAGCCACCTGCAGTTTGAAATTCAGAAGCAAATAAATAGAACAAACCAACCTTTAACTTTTTTCATCTTCAGGGATGCTTTGTTCCCAAGACTATCTCTAGATCACAAAAAGCATAGTACACGTGTGATTAATATTCATTTAAACCTTCAGGGCAAGTGCTGCTTTCAGACCTACACTCCTACAACTTTTATTTAAGTTACTGCACATTAAAGGGCATAACTGGGCCCAACATTTCCATAGCCATGATACTTCAGAGTTTAAGTAAGAGTCCCATATGCATTTTAATGGATGACCAGCTGTCAATAAGATGCTTTCTGTGGAGAGTGTCCGGGCTTAAGTAACCAATATCTAAAGAATTCATATTTATCATAAAAGGAGGTTCTAACCCTTTCAGTTGCATAGTTAAGTTTACAAATGTAAGTGAATATATGTTGTTGAAGTGTTATCTGTAGAGCTCTACACAGACACAAAATTGGTATTCACATCTGCAAAAGACCATCCACAGAGGCGCATACCCATATTTATCCTCACATTTGCAAAGTTCTAGATACAAAATTTGTATCCACATCAACAGAAAGGAGCCATGAATAACTGCATTCACATCCGTAAATACAGACACACACAGATATAAAGTGAAACAGAATACAGGACTATGTAGCACTTTAAAGACTAACAAGACGGTTTTGCTACATAGTCCTGTATTCTTTTTCAGCTACACCAGACTAACACGGCTACATTTCTATCACTATTCTACAGATATAAAGTGATTTTCTGCAGATTTGCAGGGCACTAGTTATCTGCAGGCTATCACAGTTTCCATTTTTTCAACAGCCACCAAGTGAAATACAGGTCTCATTACAGTTCCACTATTCAGAATCTTAAAGGCAGCAAGGAAGCTTGTCAACAATCATGTCTCTTTCATATTACTATATCTGCTTTGGAAAGTTAAGAGCAGCAGTAGAGACAGGTTCTGTTATTCACCAAGAAGGATTATAAAATGGATGCTGGAGGTTCTAGCACCTTAAGCTGAATCCAGCAAAAGCATTTAGGCATGTGTCCCACAGTGACTTCACTGGGTCTGCAAATATGCTTAATGCTAAACAAATAGTTAAATGCTATGCTGCATGAGGGCAAGTGTACTCAGCAACCCCTGCACAACTGGGTCTTAAGGGGAAGAGTAATAGATAAAATTGGGGTCTACGTATGAACATAGCACCCAGCAATTTATTGGCTCCAGTCATGACTTTGGTCAGGATTCTGAAGGAAAATAGTTATTTTCACAGGACTTAGTATCCACTGAATACATTACCAGCCATTCCAACTGAAAACTCTTCCCCGCTACTCCTTCTGCAAAAGCCCTCACACAAAGTTAATTGGTACAATAAGATCAGGACAAAGGACTGTTACAAGATTTGCAATGACTATATTGATAAGGCCTCCAGGTGACAATGCAGTTTTAAAGGCTCTCTCCACCTTAAAGGCAAGTAAGTGCACAAGAGACATTATATCTCTTAGATAGACACATGCCCATATACAGAATTTTTTTTCGTTAGGCTATGCTAAAACAGCTTTGTCAATGTTTGTTATTTTTATATGAAATTATTTGTATTATATGTTCCCGCAATAAAAAAATGCTGTAGTCAATGTAGCAAAAGTGTCTAAGTTATTTGTTTATACAGATAAGTGACAAACAGAATATGAAGATGTATAAATCCTCTGTTGCTAATGCATAGTATGACCTTTCCTTTATGACAGCTCCTTTTCTAAACACTGAAATCCACATCTATGCAAGCTACATTTTTCTAGTATACCCCAATAGAGAGGGTATAATACAAACATGTACTGAAAGCAGGGAAGTAACCTTACAAATTCAGTTTCAGATGAAGCCAACACAAAGAAAAACAGTTTCCCCCCTGCTAATCCTCCCCCAAAAATCATACCACAGCAACTCACTCACATAATGTCCATTGAAGGTCGAGGACCATAACTTTGAGCAGACATCTAACAGATTTGCCATTTCTGTTAACAAAAGTACTAATCATAGATTGTGGTGCCAAAAGAGATGGCACTGAAATTGATAAATTTAACAAATCAACTTGAATCAAACTATAGTCATGAATGTTTATTAAAGGTAGTTAAGAAAAAAGAAAATATGTCATCTCTATTAAAAGTGGTGACTGGAAAATAGCCAAAATTGTCCTTAGCTAAAATTTTCAAGAATAGACTCCTGAAGATAGGACCAATGTCAACATCCTCATTATCAGAAATACTAAGGACCCACTACTGAAGCCAATATGGATGATAAGCATCTCTGAAAGTCAAGCTATTTATTAGGAACCTAAAAATTTGTCTGATAATAATATATCCACTTATTTTAAAAAAAAAATCGTATTTCATATTTCTGTTAAATGCTTTAGGGGATAATTCTGGAATTTTTAGATTAACAAACCAGATAATTTAACCAATCAAGATGGCTGTTTAACAAAATAGCAAATAAAAGTCACTATGGGAGTGGAAGGTTATGCACACTGCAATGCAAGTATACATTTTTAACAAATAATAAAGATTCCTGTTCGTAGAGTGTAGTGTTAAACAATACTGATGTAGCAATGCAAAAGTAAGCAAGCCCTTGCACACATTAACATTTTAAACACTATTTCCAAATTCTGGTCCATCCTCATACAAAAAAAAGACTAAAATGGACAATGTCTAAAGAAGACTAAGAAACATTGTTTGTGGAATAGAAGAGTAGGATGGGAAGCAAGAGTAGAGATTAAAAATATCTGACCTAATGTACTTAGAGAAGAGAAATATGAAAGGTGATAACACAAGCCCATAGGGTAATTAATTTTATAGGGGTCAATGGTGCGCTAGTACTGACTGATTCTCATAATACAAGAACATGGACGAAAAGGTAAACTAAATTAAAACAAGCACATATACCACAACAGGTTATTATTTAACACAGAGCATAATCACCCATCGAACTCTGCCAAACATTATGAAGCAAAAAGTTTTATATGTATAAGATGAACATATATGTATAAACATTTCCAGATACATTAGACAGAATAAATGTACATTCTTCAAAATAGTTCAATGGACTATTTATATTTGCTTGGGAGAAGGTAAAACATCCTTTTTTATAGTGTTGATGTCTAACTCGTGTGCATTATGGGGATTTAATGGTCTCTGAATTACCTGTAACAGCCAATGGTGAGGAAGTATACTATGTGGAAGCAATTACTATGTAAATATAAATTAGACATGTATTTATGAAAAAAAGGTGAGAAAAATTCTCTCATGCAAATTAACTTGCAAGTGCACCCAATCCCTAATTATACATAAATAATTACACCCACATTATAGACCAATTCAGAGCAATAAAATAGGTCAATAATATTAGTTACAAAGATGCAAGGTGGGTTAAAAATATCAGAAATAATTGTTAATCACCAATTTGTAGCAATTAACAAAATATATAACCTAAAAAATGGAGCTACATCAGTCCTTATGACACATAGGAGTGATGTCAATCTTCATATAATGAATCATTCCAAATATATTTAAAAGTCAGATATAAAAAAATTGTGTGTATGTCAGTATGTACAAACACAAACACATACAATCAACCAACTAGAATGGCCATATAATGTATAATGTAAAAACAAATGCTTCAGAGCGGTAGCTGAGTTAGTCTGTAACAGGAAAAACTTAAAAAACAACAAATAGTCTGGTAGCACTTTAAAGACTAACAAAACATGTAGATGGTATCATGAGTTTTCATGGGCACTACCCACTTCTTCAGATGACCGGAGTGTTGGATCAAATACTCCAGTCACCTGAAGAAGTGGGCTATGCCCACGAAAGCTCATGATACTGTCTACATGTTTTGTTAGTCTTTAAAGTGCTACCAGACTATTTGTTGTTTTTACTAGAAAACAAGTTCAGAAGGAACGTGAAACATATAAAATCCTGAAGGAGTATTATAAAAATATTAATTCTGAAATCCAAACCCTAAATCCTACCTATACCCCACTACTCTACTCAGGGCCATTCAGACCTTTCTCAGTGACTTCTTTTCATTCACCAGCCGACACACCAAATAAAGATCAAAGATACTCAGCCAAAATGGACCCTGGGCACGAAGGCCAACATTTCGTTCACCAAGACAATGACTAAAAGGGGAGGTGAAAGAGGGGGAACTACTATCTATTTTTATGGCATCCTATATAAAGTCGGACACATCTCAGTCCTATATTCATTCACCTTTCTTAGCACTTATCACAACCCCTGCACATTAAGAAATCTCTGGCTTAGTCCATTGCTGTCAAGGATGCCATATTAAGCATTCATGTCTGTCAGTTTTCTACAGCTTTTGTAAAAGGAGGTAAAGGGGAAGATAATAAAGGACAGAAAAAGAAAATGCTTCCATCTCCACACATCCTATTTCTGGTTTTGAGATGCATGAAATTAGAACCTGTTCTGTCAATGTGGCATACTGTAATATGCCACAGTGCAACTTCACTTAAGGCCGTGAATTGTTTTAAATTAATTTAGGTAAGTGAATTAGACATTTTGTTCCTGTATCAACATAAATAATAATTTATGTTACATTTCAGGTAGATTCTGCCTCCAGAACAGTGCCAGTTTCCTTTTTGCTGAGGATCTGTAATAACTTAATTGATTAATTAAATTAAAGCCCTGATTATGTAAATAGAACCCTAATGCCTTTATTGAGGGTTGCCCGCATTCTTTGATGAATTTGTAAGTTGTCTAATAAATGTAACGGCGTAGTTGCAATATACTTTTGTAAGGCTTTTGACGGAACACAACTCAATATTCTTGTTTAAAAAAAGGAACATATAAATGTCAGTATAATGTACATTAAATGGATCAAGAATTGTTGTTAACGGGGATTCATCATGGAATTAGACTGTTTTAGAGGGGTTGGGGGTTCAAACAGGGATAGGTACTGTAATAGGGCCAATTCTATTCAAAAATCATCAATGATCTGAATATAGAGCTAAAAATCACAGCTGACAATAATGAAGGTAGTAATCATACAGTCATACAGAGCTATCTGAAGCAGCTGATAAGATGAGCACATTCCAACAAAATGTCTTTCAATTAATCTACATTCATAATATCTAGGCAATGCAGGCCATACTTACACAAGGATAAAATAATGGCTATACTGATAAGACCTACAGTCCATCTAGCCCAGCATCTTCTCTTCTGACTGTGGCCAATGCCAGTTGTTTCAGAGCAGGGCCCAGTAACCATTTCAAACCAAAGAGCCAAACTACATTAAAATTCAGAACAATTGGTTAACAAAGCCAATGTAAGAATACCCATTTACATGACTGAAAATATACAACTTAATATGATTGATAATTCACATGATTAATAATAGCATCAATGAAACATTGTACTCACAGACTTTATTTAACGGGACTTCTGCTGCTGCTGGGAGTGCAGGAGTCAGAGTTGGTGTATATGCGGGGCTCAGGGCATGGAACTGGAGTATGTGGGAGATGCAGGAGGCAGGGCACGGCGCTGGGGGTGGGAAGCAGAGTACGTGGGGTGGCCCTGGGGCCAGATTACCTTACCTGGCCAGACCTGGATTGCTGCAACCAGGCAGCAGTGGCCGGACAAGGGGCTGGGCCAGGATCACTGCAGCCGAATCATGGCCTTTTCTCCTACGCATGCCACAGCATGAAGGGAACCAATATCAGCTCTTCCTGTGGCCAGATCGGGGCCAGACCCGCAGGGCCCTCTCACTCTCCCAGCTTGGAGTGAGTAGGCATCCCCTACAGCTCTCCCTCAGTTGGCCCTTTAAAGGAGCAGAGTGGCCCAGTCAGCTCTTGCTGTAGCGCAGCCGGTAATTACTGGTGCGCACCACCTTACCTTCACCTCTGGCTGAAGGTGAAATAGACAAAAAAAGACCAGTTTGACATGAGAAATTATGCATTAACATTTTGAATTAATTTCTCATTTTAATTTAAAAAGTCGCATGCATTTTGAGAATAACAAGAGCCATATTTGGTTCCGCACTGAGCCATATTTGGCTCGAGAGCCATAGGTTGTGCTGAACCCTGCTTCAGAGGGAATTAATAAAACAGATCCTCATCATCAAGATACCTGAATGAAGGGTGGTATCTTGGAAAGCAATGGCTCTGTAAAGAATCTACCTCACTATTTAATAATGGAATACTGTTTACAGTTCTGGCATTCACATTTTTAAAACCATGATCACAAATCGGAAGATATGCAGAAGAGATTTTTAAGCAATCAAGGGATAGAGAAAATGCCTTACAATGAGACACAAAGAACTTAACCTGTTTGTCTTATCAAAAAGGAGACTGAGAAATGACTAGATTATAGTGTGCAAGTACTTTAACAGCAGAAAAACATCAGGTACTAAAGGGCTTATTCACAATAGCAACAAACAAGTTGAAGCCAAACAAAATGAATTAGAAATCTGTCACAATTTAAAACACACACACACATTGGGCTGATTAACACTAGCCACAAACTACCAAAAAAGTGTTGATTGTCCACCTCACAATCAGGACTGAATCTCATTAAAAAAGATACATTTTAACCCAATACAAGTCACAGGGCTCTATACAAAGTGGTGAAATGTCACAGCAGAACAGCCAATGGTTTCTTCCAGCCTTAAACTCTATAAAGCTATGAAAACCTATAGAAGGATCAGTCCTAAATTCATTCATTAGGTCAGGGGTTCTCAAACTTGTGATACCGCGACCCCCCCCTCCACTGCTGCAACCACTCTCTCGGTTTCTTGCAACCCCCCTTCTAAGTTGTTCACGACCCCCCCAGGGCATCGGGACCCACAGTTTGAGAAACACTGCATTAGGTAATTGTCTACAGATTCATTGGACATATAAAATTCAAACTAAACTCTTTAGAATCTGTTCCACTTCTATATAAGTTTTAGGTTCAAGTTACATGTTTCATCCCTTCAGGCTTCATTTCCGCCAATAGTAATCTTCCTTCCTTCCCCAAAGGTCTGCTTATATTAAAGGACAATTTCACAATCTTATTTTGATTTATGTGCTCTTACTGTTCACAGCTCTGGGGGGAAAAGAATGAGACAAATGAAATGGCATCATGCTACACCCTCAGATCAGGAATAGTAGTAACAATTAGATACAAGGATCAAATCCTAAACACAGTGTGTATCTCAACCCTAAGCTTAGCTAATACACAAAAAGGACGTTTACAAGAAGTGGAAACTTGGACAGATGACTAGGAAGGAGTATAAATATATTGTTTGAGTATGTGGGGTGTAATCAGGAAGGCCAAATGCAATTGGAATTGCAGCTAGCAAGGGATATGAAGGGAAACAAAAGGTTTCTACCAATAGAAAAGTGGTCATGGACGGTGCAGGAACCTCAGTGGATGAGGGAGGTAACCTTGGGTTTTACTTAGGAAATGGCACTTGTTCGAAAGCGCGCCATGATGCGATTATACAAATGAAGTGGGGATATTTAAATCCCCACTTCATTTGCACTTTCAAAGTGCCTCATTTACATCCTTCTCCCGATAGAGGCATGTAGTGTAGACTTACTCCTAGTGAGAGATGATGTGGGAAAACCCAAACAACTTAATGGCTTTTTTTTGAGGGTGGGTTGCCAGATGGTTTAACCAAAAATAACGAACACCTCCCCCCCTCCAAAAAAAAAAACCACCACGGAAAAAATTCTATTGAGGGGGGGAAAAGGAGGGGAAGGAGACCAAAGTTGTTGGGGGGGGGGGGCGGACCCCAAGAGTTGTTAAGCAAAAAAAAATTTTTTTTAATTAACATTTTAAAAAAACAGCACGGCCTCTTTAAGAAATGCCTTTGAGGCTTTTTGGCCCTCACAGGCTGCCAGCGGCCGTCTGCCACCTTGTCTTCCTGCTCCGGGCCAGACAGCTCCTCTGCGGAACCAGGTAAACACCCAGGATTTTCGCCTCCTCTCCGGGAAAAAAAAAAATCAGAAAATAGCGGACATATTAGCTGTCCGGTATTTTCTGAATTTCTTTTCCTGGACAGGAGACGACAATACCAGACTGTCCGGTTCAATACCAGACACCTGGCCAGGAGCGGTCCTAGATGAGCTGCCAGCAACTGGCATCCTAGGCGAAACGCGAGATCGTTGCGCAATTGGCGCCCCCGCCTCCAAAGCTCTCAACGGCCGTTTATCTTGGCACCCTATGCGACCGCCTAGTTCGCCTGTATTGATGGGCCGCCACTGCACCTGGTAATCCTGGGGGGAGGGAGGGTTCGTCTGTTGTCACAGATAAAGTCAGATCCCAGGCTACTGCACTAGACAGCACAGTACAGAAAGGAGGTAGGCAGCCCTCAGTGGAGAAATAACAGGGTAAGAACTATTTAGAAAAGTTGGACATACACAAACCTATGAAGCCAGAGTTAATGCACCCAAGGGGCGGAGGGAGTTAGCAGATGTCATTGCAGAACTATTATCCATTATCTCTGAAAATTCATGGAGATCAAGAGAACCTGGACGATTGGAAAAAGGAAATAACATGTCCATCTTGAAAATAGGAAAGAACAATAATCCAAGGAACTACAGACTGGTCAGCCTCACCAGTGTCCCCAGAAAAAAACATGGAGGTGTATTTAATCTACAGAAGAGAATAGTGAGGAGGAATTTGATAGCAGCCTTTAACTACCTGAAGAGACATTCCAAAGAGGATGGAGAGAAACTGTTCACAGTAGTGATAGATGGCAGAATGAGGAGCAGTAGTCTAATATTGAGGTGGGGGAGATCTAGGTTGGGTATTAGGAAAAACTGTTTTACTAAGGGAGTGGTGAAGCACTGGAATGGGTTGCCCAGGGAGGTGGTAATCTCTTTATCCCTACAGGTTTTTAAGTCTCAGCTTGACAAAGCCCTGGCTGGGATGATTTAGTTGGGATTGGTCCTGCTTTGGGCAGGGAGTTGGACAAATATTAATCCCTCTTGCTTTTATGTAAACTGGTTTAACATTATTTACATCTTAACAATCATTTTGAGATCAATAATATTCCTAATTTACAGATACAGAAACTAAGTCACAAAAAGTAACTTGCCTATGACCCACTGTGAGTCAATCTCAAAACTGCAGCTAGAACAAAATCTGTTATGTATAATTGTATATTCTAATATTGAGACCCAACTGCCTATTTTGATTAAACCATCAGCAACAGTGACTTTTTGATCACTCTAAAAACTCAAGATAAAATTTGTTAGAACTATTTACTTAAGATTGTATTCATTAGAAAATGTCTTCAGTTACCACATAATTCTGAAAGATTCAAGCTCCTAAGAAATCATAGAAACATGCTTTAGTTTGCACACACAAACTTACCCCAACAAGATTTCATAATGGTAAATATAACACTGCCATTAAAAACCTGTTTCAGTCCCTTATACAAATCAAAATGGCAGTTGCTTTACAAATCTAATAAACAAAGACAATATAGAAGTCAAACTGATTAAACAAATTATATTTTTTCTTGAGACAGGTTGAATGGGTAATGTGTTCTGTACTAGAACAATCCCAGTAGTTAAAGACTATTATGTACTAATTACTACCTTTACAGATCTACGGTACACACAATTAATTTAATCAGAGTACCACTATCATTCTTGACTGGAAAAATACACAACCTAAATTACAACAGCCAGAAATTAACATGAACCTTTAGGGAGAAGACATTAGCTTGCTTTGCAAAGCTTTATAATTGGACTGTGAATTATAGCTAGAAGTCACTGAGTTCTGATAACAAAGAAGCCAACCATATTTGATATTATGACATAGTAACACAAAATGCTATTTGGGAAGAATTACATATTGTAGCCGCTTTAATAACTTATCTAGAATAATACTCTTACAATCTTGCATTTTCAGTACATGAGGTTCTCTATATCATTCTAATACAGAATGATGAAAAACACAGTATAAAAGATTACGGAAAGATTTCCAATTTTACAAATAACAACACAGACACAGTACTGCCTATACATATACCACCTGTATAGAAATAGACATCCTGTCTCATTTGTTAATGAGGCACAATAAAAATAAGTTATGAACATTGTACACATTTTCTCTAATTTTTTAAAAATCTAAAGCAAATTAAATCAATGAATAGTAAATCCCACTTGAATCCTCTTGATACATTGCTATCTAATTAGACTCTTAATGATGGACCTAATGTTAACCATTTTATGCTATATTTTTACTAAATTCTTCAGAGATTCAAACAGATTAGAAGGAACAACTGGCAAATTTTCATTTCATGCAAGTAGAAGAGATGAACCACTGAAACATACCACAGAAATATGTGCATAAAATCGTCCTGATATTGTGTATAAAAATAAATGACCATTACACTTAACAAATAAATCCATTTTCATTATTACATTACTCCCTTTTAATGAAGCACAGCTACAACCTTCACAAATCTTAAGCAATCAGGTAGTGAACCTGGAATTCTGAGGAAACTGAATGGGATAAAATCTAACTACCAGTCGGAATGAAGGCTGTGGTGGTAACACAGCCCTTCATTCTAGTCTGTAGGCTAGATCAGAGCCTGGAAGACCAACGTGCAAATCTCCCCTTTGTCTAACTACTATTTATCTAATAACTGGACCAGGGCCATATTGGATAATCAAAACCTGGATAAACTGGAGAATGGGAAAGTGCAATGATGAAGCACCATCTAGTGGGCACAAGACAGATCACCGTCTTCTGGAAGGGAACGTGTGTGCTGCTTGCCCAGTTAACTTGGAGAGCTGGACAACAGAGGATCGGGAAAAAAGGAGTTCTCCTGTACTTGAGGACCAATCCAGCACCCTTTCTCCCAGCAGTCCCCAAATCACCTCTAAACTGGCTAGCTATTAGGGCCAGCAAATAGATCAATTTCTAGATGCACCATAGACACAGCTTTCCCTCAAACCTTAAAGGGGCAGTCAAGAGCTTATACTGCAGAGGTCCACTGAAGGGTGCTATATACTTAGTTATGTTTCACATTCTGTATACATTCAGAGGGTGAGATCAGGAGTTTTCCACAAAGATGCAAAACTACATTGCAGCAGAGAGAGAGTTCCATTCCATGACTGACTCCTCCAGAATAGCAAGGGGTGAAGGATGGAATAAACACACTGAATACTGATCTCTCTCTGTTACAATAGTCAGCTTCAGTTGCTACTACATAGAGCAGCAAGTAGAAAAACAGCTTTACTTACTCCTCCATTTGAAAATCTGGGGATAGTAGGTAGGTCTAGTCCATTTGTTCCATTCAGGACAGGGACTGTGTGTGACCTATCTTGCACTTGACGGAAGAGAGAAAGAACTTCCACCTTTTTCCACTCAACAGGGACACAACAACTGAGACAAAATATGAAATAAAATCAAACACAAATTATACAATAAAATGCTTCATGAGGTGAAGCCACTGAGATAATCCATCCATAATAGAGATCTGGCTTTGTATTACAATTTAGCACAGATTTTAATTAAATACTTAATTCTTCATATAAATCTAGTTATTTGTAATGTTAAAAGCCCACCAAGTTCTGTTTAGCTTTATCATTAGACAACTTCAGCACAAAAAAAAAGTGACATTGTCAGCTGAAATGTAACTACCTACTTAATTTGTCAACATTTTACTGACAAAAAATGCCCTAATAGAATTATTGACCTTCACTGAAGAGTTTAAATACATCAAGCACAAATCATTAAGTATCAGTCCATTCTATTTCAAACTGAACACTACAGAATCTGACATTTCAAAAGCATAAAGGATAAAAGATGTTACAGCTTGTAAAGTCATGAATGTTGCTTTTATTAAGCCCTAACAATTACAATAAATAAGGTCAAAGAGTTTTGAAATGTCTTAGTATTTTTTTTTTCAGAATTATGAAGAGGAGGAAGGCATTCATAGATTCCTGCCATCTTCCATGTGTATTGCCTCTGCCAAGACACACTTCAAAACATTCCTCTGCAAAGCCCAAAACCACCTACATGGCAGGAAGTGTTAGGGCCATGTATTACAACCCACTCAGGTATCACACTAGGCAGTTCTCAATCAGTTGTGAGTGTATCCAATTCCCTAGGTCCTAAGTGTGTCTAAGCCATCTGTGTCTAGGTTCAGGAGAGATGCTGCTTCTTGCTCTGCATCCACAGCACACTTCCCTAGCCTCAGACCACCCATCCTGTGCAATTCTTTGAGATTGGGGTTACTAAAGTGCAGCTACTCGAATCCCTGAAACAAACCAGTGCCTTAGACATACCTAATTCTCTCTCCATTCTCCCCTCCCCCCAATTACTTATAAACATTCTACTGAAGCTGTGGGTGCTATGGACTTAGAAAAGGGAATTTCTTAACTACAGTCCCTTTAGTCTTAAAAATACTCAAACATAACAGATGTTTGGGGGGGAAATCCCACAAGTCCTGAGACACTATCCTTATCTGAAAGTCCATGTGGAGCACCAGTTAATGCTTGTGTGTTACACTGCTCCTTCTTGTCACTGAGCATGCCCATGAGCACATCACAGCAGTAGCAGAAGGGCTGTTAGTGGAATGGTCAGCAATGGATAAGAAATAGATCTGAAAGCTCAGCCTCGTGGTATCAGGTGGAGTTAATGGAAAAGAGCACAGTTCTGTAACCAATGGTGGAAAAACTCCTGGCTTTCTGTTGTCCTGTGGTCCTCTTTCTAGATAGTGCTTGGTCCTGCCATGAGGGTAAAGGACTGGTCTTGATGATCTCTCGCAGTCCCTTTCAGTTCTAGTGTTCTATGATGCTACAAGTCTGACCTCACGCTTTCTTCAAGTCCAAGGTCTGCCAGCATTTCAGGTTGGGCAGAGCCCCTCAGCTCCCTTCTCTCCTCTTTGTCTTTTCCCCTTTACAGGGTCTTGTGTAGAAAAACTACAGTTTATATGGGAATTGCCCAGCATCTGTGACACAAGAAAAGTAATTGCCTGTAGACTGCTATACTGACTGCTTCTCAGAGATACTCCTCCAAGTAGGTATCAAGCAGCTTTCCCAGGCAGGGAATGCCTTATAATCAGTGTCCCTCAGGCAGGTTTTTAAGTTTTCAACACAATTTAAAAAATCAAATTGTTTGATAATATACTACTGTCAGACCATGTACATGCCCTCCTGTAGATCTGAACAATCTAGGTAAAAAGCTACAAGGACTCAACAGAGCCAATATGCCTTGGCTCCCTTACACAGATTCAAAACACAACCTAAGGACTATAAATAGCAAAAAAGTATTTCTGAGAACCACTCTACAACAACTCCTCCAAGTTACTGAAGACCAATATAGTTTTCTCCATTTGGGTGACTGGTCAATTTGTAACATCCTAAAAAGATGAACACTCTCCAGGACAAATTCTATATTTGTCTCCCTATGTAGAATAATGTTCAATGAAAGCACAAATGGACTCCATCTTGAGTATGTAAGGCTACTGACTCAGAAGAGTGGGCTATAGGGTACTTGCTGTATTTTAAACACATCTTACCCCAACAGCACTGAATGCAGTCAAATCCATTCAGACTTCTTTGGAAGAGGAAACAGTTTCTTCTCTCTTTTGTCAAATTCCACAAATTCTTGGGAGTACAAAAAAAGTATAATATCCTATCAATTAATTTATATTACACATACACAGAGGCTAGCTTCACACGGTAAGTAATGAGGTAACATGGAGAAAACAGGAATAATGGAAGATTGCAATATAAGGAATTTAGGAATTTGTAGGACAAAAAAAAATTAGGGTGTAGATAAAATAGCATTCACTCCTTTCTCTGTTATCCATGGCATTAAATATGTTTGAATGCCTAAATCTCACTCATTATCCTAGATGATGACATGACAACTTACTATAACTGCCTGTAAGAATCACATGATCTTTGTATTATGGGGCTTGAGAGGCTCCTGAAACCCTGAAAGTACTATATTAATCATGTAGTCTAGAGTTCAGCACAAGAAAATTTACCTAGTAAATTTACCTCATTTTTTAAAAAAAAATGCTTTAAGTATCAATATTTTATATATTATAAAAATTTTATTTCCTTTTTACTTCATTAGTTTTCAAAATAATGTCTTCAAAGTAAGTAAATAAAAAGATCATATAACTTGTGATCAAGTTACATAAGTGTAATCATGTTGCCAGTTATAGATGTACCTACCACCTTATTGTCTTTGGATTATGGCCTCAACAACACCAATCTAAATAAATTGCATGTAGTGAATCTTGCCAGGTGTAACTTACTGGCCCTGCAATTGGACATTAGTGAACAATCATGCTGATGGAGCACAAAAGGAAAAGAATCCAACTCATTTTCTGAACTCCATCAGCTTTGCAGGTCTAACAAGAAAAAAGTAGCATGAAGTTTCTGTTCTCAGTGAAATAAATAGATATGAATCAAAGCGAATTTTGTCACCAGTCAGAATCCAAAAGCAGCACTTTTCTCAACAATGCACATTTGCAGAAGCACATGATGAACAAACATAGACTAACAAACTGTCAGATTGTCTCTGTAAAAGTAAAGCCTGATTCTTTTTTTCCTCTCCCAAGGGAGACAATATCAAGCAAGGAATTGGACAATAAATCCACGTAGTCATGTATGCATCTTTCTGGTAGTCAGCCAGACAGATTTCCAAAGAACTTCTTGTATCTCATTTTCCAATGTCTGTATCAAACCAAGTTCCAAAGTTTATTGTGAAAAATTATTATAGATCTTAATGACAATTCTGGACCTATTCTGTAAAAGAGAAGGGTTCAGAAATATTCCCAAGAAAAATGTGCTATTGTGAAATAAAGTGTCTCAATGTGCTATTAAGTTAAATTAGCATTCATTTTCATGATTACTGACTGAACACAGAGCCAAGGACTGAACTTTTGTCAAAACTCAGCTCTTTAAATCAATAGGAACAATTAATAGAGCAGACTTTCTCCAGGAACGAAGAGAGTTACTAATAAATTTTTGCCAGACGGGTAAGAGGCCACCAAAAGTGACACCATCAGTCAGGTAACAGAAACCTCAAAATTGAAAATGATGCTTTTACAGAGACAATCTGAGTTTAGCAAAATGAGAGGTAACATACATACCTAAGTGAATCGCAAGGAATTATCATTACCACTAGTTCAAACACTTGAGATGAGACATGTTAAAGCACATGTACCCAAGAAACACATACAAAAAGAACACAAAATTAAAAAATGACTGGGTTCTCCATTTTTATTTTTTATAATGCAAGTTATTACTAGTATCTAGACAAGAAAATTCAGTTTGTAGAAAATGTGATTTAAGAACAGGAAAGCTTCCTTAACTCTGACCACATGGAAAAGATTAATGATAATTTCTCTTATATATTTATCTGTGTTTGTTAAATTAAACATTTCCTTTGGGTAATGGGAAAAAATAACAATGCCCCTTCCCAACATTTAATCCACTGTAGTTTATAAAGTAAATTAAAAAGACCCTATTGCTTCACTGCTCAAATGAATAGCTTTGTTAACTCCACTAGGAACATCTATGACTAGGGTTATAAGACTAGTCCCAATTGTTTACAGTTTATTAACTCCAATTTTTTCTTGTGTCTGTTCCAAATAAGTAAATGGGGGGGGGGATTAAAAACAATGCTCCTCCCACCCCCCCCCCCCCCCCCCCCGGACACACACAAAAAAGGAAAGAAAACTACTATGTGGGACTGAAAACCTGAAGGAGATTACTTGGGGTTTTTTGTTTGTTTGTTTTTTCCCCATAGCTATGTTTGTGATTTAAATGCAGACTAGGTCAATAATGACTGTTTCCACTTAGAAACTTTTGAATATTAAAATTTGTCCACTTTAACAGCAGTTGAAATATTTTCCAATGATCTGGAAGACAAAGAAATGGGTTGCAATTTAAGTGACCAACCTCTTCTGCGATAAAAACAACGAATGGTCTGGTAGCACTTTATAGACTAACAAAACATGTAGATGGTATCATGAGCTTTCATGGGCATAGCCCACTTCTTCAGATGACCAGAGTTATGAGCAGGGGATATAAAAACTCAAAATAAATAGGAGAAGGGAAGGAGAAAAAGAAGAAAGGGAAAAGGAAGGGGAGGGGGGTGAGACAGGGCATCATTAAGTATCTGGAGAATGGATACTTGAACCTAGGCAGATCAAAGTAAATAGACAGATACTAAGACAGGAAGGATGCCACCCATAAGAAATTGCCCCTTTATTTTAAATCTGTTGGATGTAAAATGGAAGAAACATTTTGCAGATGTGTGTGGCTTTCATTACCACATATCTTTCAACAGCTACAAAGACAACATAATCCAACCATGCTCCAATACTGAAAAACTGAACTAGTCACAGCAATACCTTACACTTTTCACAATGCTCAATTTTATTTAGATAGAAAATAAAGCCCGTTTTTACTAATTTGTGTGGCGTCACCACCAAATCTCAATAAGTGATTTAGCTCCAATTTTTAAGAGTAAAGTAATGTACATCTCACTACAACTAGGTGACAATAGAAAAAAAGTTTACACTTTGGAAAGTAGCTTCCAGAAATAATTTAGTTGATTTTTGCTCTGATAACTAAGAAAAGCAAGAAACAAAGATCTTAAGCAAAAATTGTGAGCTCCAGGATAAATTTTCAGTTGCTGTTTGTTTTACAGAATTAGACCAGTTGCAGAGATATTAACTTAGTTGCCCTCCAGAGCCCTGATTCAGAAGACAATTCAAGCGTTTAGTGTTTAAGGATCAGTATACAAATATTCCCATTAACTTCATTGCTAGAATCCTCAGATGCTAGAAGGCCAAATAAATCAAGCACCTTGTAAAAGTGGGGTTCTAGGTAGGGAAGTAAAATCCCGTTTAATCAGTTAACCGATTAAACATTATGCTTAACCACTTGTTAACCACTTATATGGGGGTGTGTGGGGACTGCTCTGGCCAGGTCGGGCTTGGGGATTGCTCCAGCTGGGCTTGAGAGCCGCTCCTCTTCCCCTCCCCCCACACTCATGGCACAGCGGGCTGCTTCAGCTGGGATGGGGGGCCACCGCAGGTGGAAGGCTGCTCCAGATGGGCCAACAGTTAACCAGTAGCCTCAACAGATAAGGGTGATGCTTACCGGTTAACCATTGACATCCCTCTGAGAAATATAAATGCACACAACAGCAATAAAAATGTTGAGAGAAACTTTCCATTTTCATCTGCTTCAAATTTTTCCAAAAGTGCTACAAAAGACCATCTCCAGTAGACACAAATGCCCTTTTTTAAAGCTACACATTGCACCTCTAATAACCAGGAAGCTCTGGTCTGGCAGGACCATGATTGTTCCAGAATCAGAGAGTCCAGCATGCTGCAGGATTGCAGGGGGAGAAGAGAGTCTAAGAGTCCAATGTGCTGAAAAGGGTGAGCCTGACATGATACAGTGGGGGAAGGCAGAGCCCGGTGTGCAGCCCAGCTGGGCTGCCTAGGGGAGCCAGGAAGCTTGGTGGGGTGGCACTGCAAAGGGGGAGCAGCAGTGAGAAGAAAGAAATGACCTCCCCCTTGGTCTAGTAAAATCCCATGTCAGGGACAAGTCAGGTCCCAGGGGTGCCAGACCAGGGAGGTCAAACCTGTAGTATTATTGCTAGTCCAAAACAAAAATGTTTTCCATTATGTATTAAGGTGAATTGAGGTTTGCAGATCCATAGGCCGGTCAGGCAATGGAACCCTAATGTGACGGCCATCATTAATAGCTACTACCCTAAGTAAGCTGCAATAAGCCTTGGTAATGTTCATGACTAAGCCAAAAATTCTACAACTTAAATAGAAAGGTATTTTAGTTTACCTTTCTGGAAACAAGGAAGACCTTTACTTTTAGATTCTTTAAATCATATTTCTCCAAACTTCTCAGCTCTTCTTTGGAAGGGTACAACCTGCAAGAAGAGCTGAATGATGATAAACTTTAGTAACTGAATTTGACTGAGGTGTCTCAATTGCTCTGTAAAGAATGCCACCAAAAGCTTCCCCCCTCCCCAGTAGTAAAGCTAAGATACACCTCAAATTCCTGAGATCAACTGATAGCCTACTGGTTAGACATGGTCTCAGAGGATACAAACATCTACACTTTGGATAGCGTCCATTTGTGGTCAGCCTCCTGTCTGTCTAAACCTCCATATACCCATAACAGAGATGCAAACTTTAAGAGCTTTAATCTGAACTGTGCATTTTTATTCCTCACTGAAATTAGGGCCATTCAACAGTGCAAACTGTAGTTTGTAGCAATTTTATCTCTCTACACTAGATTTGTGCATGTACCCTGAGGGGCTGATCATAGTAACCAGATGATATCACTAATGAAAATATGGCATTAACTTCCAGCATGGGATTGAAGGGAATATGGAAAAGAAATAGTGTGGAGTTCCCCCATTGCTTCAAGTACAGTTGCCTAGTTTAGAAGGACACCTCTTTGAATAATCAATTACTAATGTCTGTTTGGTACAGAAAGTTTTGTTGCCCTCTTTGGATGACTTCTTTATCATGGCTATCCATGAGTTTTTCACCAAAAGATACGAATATTGAGTGGACTACAGGACATTGAAGTGAGTGCAGAAAGAGACAGGCCACTTAAATGGTGATTTCTGTTGGGGGTACCTGTGATGTGGGAGCTGCTCCAGTAACCTGTTTGATTTTGAATGAAGAATAGTCCTGGATTTGAGAGATGCAATCATACGTGGTTTGGCCATATTTCTATTCAAATTAACTCTCTTCTCACAAGGTCAGGGTTCACTGGTCAGGTGGCCATTTTGCCAAATATTTCTGATGGGAACCTGGATTGGGATTAGTTAAAATGTGGTTGGAGTAGTGTATTGGTATGACTTGAAATCTGATTGTAATGGTTCTAATATACTCAGTGTCTAGTGAGTGCAGTGAAAACTGTCTGTTCTTTAGGGCTTTTCCTTTTCAGAAGGACACAAAGACCTAAAGGTTTGCTGGAGATAATGTCACATAGACTAAGTCACTTACATTTCTTTTTCCCTCAGAAAGAAGTTTTGCATAAGTAGTAACACCACCATTGTCACAGAGGGACTTCTGCAGTGTTTTTGAAAGCGAAGAGGACACAGTTAAAATTTACTTCCATTCCTCTGATCAGTTTTAATAGATTTTTTTTTTTATTAGTTACTGAGAGGTATGAGGTTTTGGGTAGAAACATGGCAGAACGATTGGCTCATTTATATGAAAATCTGTGCTGACTTTAGGTAGAAAGGCTGGATGAGACCTCAGTATCACTGATTCCGCATTAAAGACTGTATAGGGAGGTGTTGACATCAGTGCGGCTTACTCGCTCACCCTATGTGCCGATGTTATGGCAAGAAGGAAGAGTACCTTCATTGTAAGCATCGACACAGGTACCGTGGCCAACGGTTCAAACGGTGGTCGAGTTAGGACATCAAGCACCAGGTCAAGACTCCATGCAGGTGGCGGAGGCCTACGTGGTGGATTGAGATTAACCAATCCTTTGAGAAATCTAGTCATCAAGGGATGAGAAAACACCGACTTGCCTTCAACGGGGTAGTGAAAAGCAGCTATCGCCGCTACATGGACTTTAAGTGATGAAATGGAGAGTCCAGTCGACTGTAGCTGGAGGACATAGTCCAGTAAAACATGCAGTGGTGAAACCAGAGGGTCTAGAAGCTTAGGAGCGCACCAGCACATGAATCTAGACCACTTGGACAGGTAAGTTTTCCTGGTGGAATCCCTCCTGCTGTGCAAATGAACACGCTTCACCTGGTCCGAACAAAGATTCTCAGACTCGCTGAACCAAGTATCATCCATGCAATGAGGTGCAGAGTATCCAGCTTCGGGTGAAGAAGGGAGCCTTTCTATTGTGTCAGCAAGTCCGGTAGGTAAGGTAATCGGCGCGGTGTTCGTACGGAGAGCTGCAGAAGAGTTGAGTACCATGGCTGTCTGGGCCACGCTGGGGCTATGAGTATCACTCGTGCCCTGTCCATTACGATCTTCTCGAGTACTCTGGGAATAAGTACAACAGGGGGGAATGCATACAAGAGTGATGTGCCCCAATGAAGGAGAAATGCATCTCCCAGAGAGTGAGCGCCCACTCCTGCTCTGGAACAGTTAGCTCTGCATTTCGCATTGGCACGTGTAGCGAAGAGATCTATCACCGGAAAGCCCCACCGATGGAAGAGAGGTAAGAGGACATCCGTGCGGATAACCCACTCGTGGTCTTGAGGGAAATTCCTGCTCAGCGCATCCGCCGTGGTATTGTTCGCACCCGGTAAGTATGACGCGACTATAGAAATGTTGTTTTGAATGCACCGTTTCCAGAGGCGGATCGCTTCTGCACAAAGTGAACGGGATCGGGCACCTCCCTGTCTGTTCACATAGTACATCGCCACTACATTGTGAGAATTCTGGTGACAGTGCCTCTTATGTGTAACTTGAAGTGTTTGCAGGCACGAAACACCGCTCGTAGCTCAGGAAGATTGATATGGAGCATCATCTCCATCATGGACCCTGAACTGTTTTTGCGCCCATGTGGGCACCCCAGCTGACAAGAGAAGCGTCTGTGGTTATCTCCACTGACGGTTGCGGTGCGTGGAAGGGGACTCCTGACAGCATGTTGCTGTGATTGGTCCACCATAATAGGGAGTCCTTGACATGTGCTGGAAGCACCACAATCTTGCGGATGCTGTGCCTTGTAGGCTTGTACACCGCGATCAGCCAATGCTGCAGACACCTGAGGTGTAGCCTTGCATGGCGCACTATGATTGTCGTCGAAGCCATATGACCCAGAAGCTGGAGGCATACGTGTACTGGGAGAGTTGGAGCTGGTAAGACTGTTTTTATCAGGTCTTGTATTAGTTGAAAACGCTCAACTGGCAGATGAACTCTCTCTAACTGGGAGTCGAGACGCGCTCCTATGAAGTTTAGAATTTGTGTTGGCTGCAGACGTGATTTTTGAATGTTCACAATAAGGCCGAGGGAATCGAACAAATCCCGAGCTGCGACTACCATGTGATGTGCCTCTAAGTGAGTGCATCCCTTGATGAGGCAGTCGTCGAGGTAGGGGAAGATAGAGACTCCTATCCTGCGTAGATGGGCAGCCACTACCGCCAGTGTTTTGGAGAACTCCCTTGGGGCTGAAATGAGGCCGAAAGGCAGTACCCTGTATTGAAAATGGTCGTCGTCCACTACGAATCTCAGAAAACGCCTGTGTGCTATGTGTATTGTCACATGGAAACATGCGTCTTGCAAATCTCCGACTGCGAACCAGTCTCCTTTGTTTAGTGCTGGCATGATCTTGGCCAGCGTGGTCATTTTGAAGCGCTGCTTTCCGATGAAACGATTTAGACCCCTCAGATCGAGGATGGGTCTCCACCCCCCCGGATTTTTTGGGGACTAGGAAATACCTGGAGTAAAACCCTTTAACCCGGAATTCGTCGGGTACTCTCTCTATGGCTCCGATCTCAAGCAGGTGCAAAACTTCTTCTCGAAGAGTGGCGCTGTAAGATGGGTCCCTGAGAAGGGATAGGGTGGGAGGAGTAGTAGGGGGAATTGAAGCAAACGGGATCATTAGGCCTGATGATATGACCTCTAGGACCCATCGGTCTGAGGTAATGGTGGCCCATCGATGAAGAAAAGGCCTTAGGTGGTAGTGGAATAAGGTGGTGGCAGACTTTAGTGTGTTGACCGGTGGAGATGTGTTCGAGTCCCCCGCACAGGAGTCAAACCTGCTGTTTCTGGGAAGACCGAGCTGAAGAACGATTCTGCTGCTGACGTTTGCGTTGAGGGCGCTGTCTAAATCTAGGCTGGTCAGATCCATGTTGCTGTTGCTGCTTATAGGAGAAGTAATCATATCTCCTCTGGAAGGGATAGTACCGCCTGCGTTTGAAAGGTGGCATGTACATCCCTAGAGATCGAAGGGTAGTACGAGAGTCCTTGCCAGAATGGAGAATCTCATCGGTAGTAGAAGCAAACAGCTTTTGACAGTCAAAGGTTAAATCTTCCACTTTGGACTTCAACTCCTTAGGGGCTCCCGCTGACAATAACCAGGAAGCTCTTCTCATCGTGATCCCTGTTGCCATTGCTCGAGCGGCTGTGTCGGCAATGTCTGCGGCGATCTGAAGTGATGTTCTACATGCAGTGAACCCTTCCTGGACAACGGCTTTAAGGAGAGACCTCTTATTGTCAGGGAGATGTTGCATAAGTTCCGGGAGCTTGGAGTAATTGTCAAAATTATTATTTGACAAAAGAGCAGCATAATTGGCAACCCGCAGTAGCAAGGTTGAGGAGGAGTAAACTTTTGAACCAAAATAGTCCAATTTCTTTGTATCCCTATCCGGTAGGGAATTCTTAAATTGGGACATCATGCTCTTATGGCGAACCGCATCCACTATCAGGGAATTCGGCTGCGGGTGATTAAAAAGAAAATCCAAGCCTTTGGATGAGACAAAATACTTTTTATCCATTTTCTTATTGGTGGGCGGTATTGATGTCGGCCAGATGTCCTGTGCTTCAGGACTAACTGAATTCTGAAATATGAGAACTGCAAAGTACACATCCATATTCTTATAAACGCAACAGCTTCATAAGTTTTAAGAGGATAATGGAAACATGTTACATAAAAATGGCCCCACTCAGAAATTGTCCATGTTGTGCCAATGATGACAAAGACATTATTTCTTCACTACCAGAACGTAACTCAGGAACATGCTTTCCATTGCTCAGACTGACATCTCATTATTTCTCATGATCAACAAAAGAAGTCTGTGTTTTTTCCATCTTTCCACCTAGGACACTTCTGTATCTGGAGTTATCAGACAACGAATACTCCAGGAAAAACAGTTGCCAGTCCAAAAAAGAAAAGAGCCTGAATGTCAGTTAACTTGTAAATCTGATTTTGTAACACAGTTTTTGATTCTGTAATGCTTAAATTTCACCCACACAATTATACTAATGTGTTGATTATCTCAGTTCACAACTTTTCATTTCTGATTACTGACACCATTGTCTCTCGTCAGGGTTAAATCTGACCAATTCTTCACAAACTATATATCTTTTGCATCTCATCAAGCCTCTAGAGAACCCTAGAAATTCTTATTAGTCAATACAGTTATTAAGAATTTAGGCTTTGTCTACACTGCAGGGTTTTTGCACAAGAAGCTTTTTGCGGAAGAGATCTTCCGTAAATTCATCTTATGGTTTCTAGTTAATATCAATTTTCTAGTTAATATCAATTTTTCCCTGCCAGTGAACAATGACCACTACATATCAGCTCGGCTTCACTTCTAACACTTTAATTCATGGCCTTCAGAAAGAGGCAAAGACCAAGACCTCATCTCATAACCAGAACTCATACTATTAGTGTTCAGAGGGAATACTTACTGTTAATAGCTGCCTTCTAATGAACAGCAAGGACCAACTCCCTTTACCATATTTCACAGATATCAAGGATTAAGAAAATATAAAAAAATAAAAACAGGTTCCTAACCTAAAGAACAGCCATAGTTATTCTTTCTTCACTGATTACAGACATTTGCCCTGCTTTTGGTGATGAATACTCTTTTGCATTACTGAGTACCTTTCACCTAATTATCTCAGAACTTTATAAATCATATTCTGTCCAGTTCTACCAGCATAATTTCCTTTTTTGCAGGTCTATCTGCACATATATCATACATACTCAGACACACACCTACGCAAATTCTAGAACTGAAGATCTTACATGTAGGAGTAGGGATGTTAGTTGGCTCATCCGACAGTCAATAAGGGTGCCTCCACCTTCACGGCCAACAGCACTGCAGGAAGTACAGGGCCAGCGGGGGACTTAAGCAGTCCCCTGGTGGCCCTGGGCTCCCTGCAGTGTTTCAAAGCAGCAGTGCTGCATGGAGCCGAGAGCTTCATTGTTACAGTACAGATGTACTCTATTCTATTTGAGATTGTCTACACATGAAATTATTCCAGAATAACTATTTGACTTTGATGGTGGATTATAAACAAGCACCTGTTATTCTGGAATAAGTATCCATGCATGAAGATAAGGTGAGTGGAATAACTTTTTATAGGACACATGAAGTTATTTGGGAATAATTATTGTACTTCACTCACTACTTTAATCCAAGTAACTTTTTTGCCCACACAAGCACTTAGATGTTTCAAAACACAATGGTTCTTGTTATTCTCACTCAAAATGTGGTCAACGTATCAGAAAGGCTCTTTGTTTATTCACATCAATAAAGAATAGGATACACATTCAAAAATACGCTTTTTTTTTTTAACAAGGCAGCATTTTTAAAGCAATCCTCTCCATCCCCTCACAATTTCTTCAACATGTGGCAGCACACCAGCCACTTTGCATCTTAAGTCCCCTAGTATAATGATACTACACATACTTATCAAATAACCCAACTCTCAGAATTAAAAAGTAAAGAGCAACTGCATACATGCCTGCCTGCATAAATAAGATATAAAAATGTGCATTCTTTCAGGAAACAGTCTGTTTTGCAAGCATAAATCTAGATTGCTGTTTTGATCTTTAAATCAACTTTGCACAGTTGACCTATGCACATTTGATTATCTGACTGCCATTAATCTTCCAGAATTATATGATTCTGCACTGTAACATAGTTAAGCTAGTTGCCAAATAGAAGAAAGGATTTGTAGCTACATTAATTTATTCTTTTAGTACTTAGCACTATTTAGGACTATAATTTGTTGAATGCCTCATTAACTTCTAAATAAGTTATTATTGAACCATACCTGAATAGTACTTGCACTTTATGAATGCCTGACATAGTAACTACTGACAAATGGCCCAAGCATTAAATAGTGATTGATTACTCATAATGAATAATAATGAACAATTGTCTATCTTGAGAACTGTCTGTCCAGGTTCAGTTGAGAGTATATAAAAATTATGTTTAAACCCCACGAAAAGCCGCAGACAATATAAAGAATCATATCCACAGTAAGCCATTCAGTTGTCCATCAACTTGAACCTGAAACACTGACATGAATTATTTTCATATTGAGAAAGCAAGTATATTCTTCTGAAACAAACCAATTAGTAGTCCAAAATGTTAGCAGAAATGAACTAATGAAATGCCACTTGCATCAATCTTATTTTGACTGTATGGAAAGGTCTGGCACAAAATTGCATTTCTACTGCTCTGTTCTCTCTTGTATGGTCAATTAATATATATGTATTTGGTTTTCCAAAAAGAGCCAGAAGAATACTGAATATAATTACATTATGAAAACAGTTTTAAATACAGAACCAACCTCTGAGACAGAGAGATAAACAAAAAACAAAAAAACACACACATATATCAATGCAACCTATTTTGTGTGTGTAGTTCCCCTCTAATTTTATAGTTCTTGTAGTGTCAGATTATTCTAAAACTCAATGTAATGAAAATGTCAATATAAAAATCTGAATTTGGAATATTCAGAATTTCAGCATGAGGAGTTTTCAGTTAATTCTACTACTTACATCACATTTTTTTAAATTAGAATGTGTCCTATCTTGGTATACATTAGAAAACGCAAATATTTCAAAATTTTGAAGCAACGAATGACGACTCCTCTTGTGGTGAGTACTGTACGTTGTAATGTTTCTAAATGAAAAAAATCTGAGAATAATAGACTACAGTAATCCATGTCAACTAATAAAATGTACATTTTAAATATTTTATGTTACTATGGCAACAGCCTATAACCGGAACATTCCCTAATTACACAATGAATTGCAGTACTATTTCTTCCATTGAAAATATTTTCTTATACCATGCAAATGTGAGTGCTTTAAATTAAGGAACAGATATATTTACCTTTCATCTTTGTACCAAAGGTAAGCGCCAGTTTTGCAAAAAGATCTGGATTTTCAAATTTATCCTCTCTAACTTTTATCCAAAAACAGTTTTCCAGTATGTCCGGGGGTTCAATCTGAAATAAAAAGCAAAATAATTCATTCTTTAAGTTAATTAATACTAAGACTTCAAATATTCATTTTTCAGTCAATGGCTGACTTTCCTATGCAGGATTTGGTTTAAACTTGGTAGATATTTAAAAAAACATTTCAACTAGTGAAAAAAATGGCCACAATTTTTCAAATGCATGCCTCACTCCTGACGTCTAAGGCCATTTATAGGGACCTGAACAAGGGGCCTGCTTTTCATAGGAGCTAGGTTCCAAATGGGAAATTAAGGCATTAAGCACCTCTGAACTGAATACAGTAATTCCTCATTTAACACGTGCCCGCTTAATACGTTTTCGCAATAGCACGATTTTGTTTAGGGAATGTTTTTTGAATTGCACAATCGTCCCCGGAATAATATGATTTCGCCAGCCGGCCTGTTGCTGGCAGCTGCGCGGGGCTTCGTCCGCCTCCCTGCAAAGCAGCGGAGGGTTCGCTGCTCGTCACTCTGTTCCCCGGCGACTCCAACTTGCTGGACTCAGTGTGGGCCCCGGCAGACCGGTCAGAGGGGCATACTGCCAACCCAATCCCCCTCTCCTCTTCCCCTCCCCAGAGCCAAACACCTCCCCTTCCTGCTGTAACCCAGTCTCCTTTCTCTCCCAATCATATGTCCCAGTCCCAACAGACACCACCACTTGAAACACAATCCCCACCTTTTCCATTATTTTCAATGGGAAAATTGACCCCGCATAACACGTTTTCACTTAACACGATTATTTTCTGAAATGTATCTATAGTGTTATATGAGGAATTACTGTACTCAAAGGCCATGGTCACCAACCCGTCGATTATGATCGACTGGTCAATCGGGAGGGCTCGACCAGTCAAGCAAGAGGCGTTCGAGTCCCCTCAATTCTCCCCACCCCCAAGAAGCCACACTACCTACCTCCAACGACAATGGAGGTAGTGCCAGCTTCCCGCAGGATGGACAGAAGTTCAGAAACTGTGTGCCACTTCCGGGATTTCCGGAAGTGCGCTGCCTGCTCCCCTCCTCCAGGCCTGTGGCCCGCCGGGGACTTGCTGTGCGGGGGGGAAGAGGTAGGAGTCCTGGAAGACGCGCGCTGGGACTTCCCTCCTCTGCGGGGGAGGGAGTAGGTCCTCCTGTCCTGGGGGGAGGCACACGATGGGGCTTCCTTCTTCTGCAGAAGAAGGGGTCGTCCCCCAGGGGGCGCATGCATGGGTTTCCCTGCTCCATGGAAGGGGGGGAGTCGGGACCAGAGGGGGTGAGCAACAGGGGCTTCCCTGCTCTGCGGGGGTTGGTCCTGAAGGGGTGCATACGCGGGCTTCCCTGCTCCGCGGGAGGGGAGGAATCGGGCCCGGAGGAGGCGTGCGACAGGACTTCCCTCGTCTGGGGGGGGAATCCTGGGAGGAGGCTGGTGCAGGGGACTCTGCTCCCACTGGCACCCTGCCCCCTGGCACAGAACCCTGTCCCCTGACCTTCCCGCACCCTGTTCTCTCTCTCCTGCCCCCAGCCACAGAACCCTGTCTCCACTGGCACCCTGTCCCCTGCTGCAGAAACCTGTCCCCTGCCCTCCTGGCACTCTGTTCCCTCTCCCCTGCCCCCCAGACACAGAAACCTGCCCCCACTGGCACCCTGTCCCCTGCCCCAGCACCCACTAGCACACTTCCCCAATACCATGTCCCCTGCTCCCACTAGCACAGTTGGGGCCACATTAGTGCAGCTTGGGGGTTTTTTGGAGGAGGTTGGTTTGGTGTGTGTGTGTGTGTGTGTGTGTGTGCTGGTGGTGTTTGGTTTTTTTTGGGGGGGGGGGTGTGCATCTCACTTGTGTGGCCCCAACTGAATTTTCTGTGGCTCAGTGACCCCTGACTCAAAACAGGTTCCCCGCCCTTCTCATAAAGGCAACGCAGAAACTTTTTGTGTTTGACACAGTATTTTAATTAAAAATGAAGCCTGGCCAACAAACCCCCAATTGGGGCCAAGACCCCATCTGGCCACAGCATCAGAACACTCCTCCTTCCCCCAGACCTTATATTTGAGCTTATCATGCACTGGAACCCCCTACCCTGAGCCTCTCACATACCCCAACCCAAATTCCTGAACCCTCACATCCTCAAGCCTGTGGCTTGTTTAGTACCCCAACCCTCCATCTGACCCCAATGCTTCCCGGCCTGGAGCCCCCTCCCCAAGCCAGCATCCTCTTCTCCACCTCCTCCTGCATCCAGATTTCCTCCCAGAGCTTGCACCTCTCACCTCTTCCCACACCCAAATCCCTCATTCCCACCCCAGAGCCCACACATCCTGTCTCAACCCATCGAGGGTACAGCTAGACTGCGGAGTTTTTCAGGATTCTGGAGATATCCCAAAAAAACTCTTCTGCATCCAGGGATACGTTTGTTCTTCCGCTTTTTTTAGTGGAAGAGCAAACATGCTCTTTTGGTCACCCCCATATTCCTATTTCCACAAGGAATAAGGGGGCTTACAAAAGAAGGGGTTCTTCTGACATTTGGTCCGGTCTAGACAGGCCAAATGTTGGGAAAACCTCTTCCTACAGAAGAATTGGGAAAAAAGCAGCAGTATAAGGGTTGGGGATAGCAAGTGATGGAGAGGAGGAGAATAGAGAGGGCGAGGCTTCAAGGAAGGGGTGGGGCTTCAAGGAAGGGGCAGGGCAGTAGATCTTGGCTTGTTCTGTTGTTTAAAAAGTGATCTTGGGTGTAAAAAGGTTGGAGACCACTGCTCTAAGGACTTGTCTTCAGAGTGTGACAGCTCACAGCAGTGGGGTGTGACATTCAGCTTAGGCACTGCTGGCAGGAGGGTCCACACCAGCCAGTTTGCGTGAAACTGATGCAAACTAGAATTTACACCCAGCTGGTGTACACTGATACACAGTGAAGACAAGCCCTAGAACACAACGAGACAAAATAAAGCCTTGCCTACACATAAGCTTGCTCAATGATCTTTTAAGGACGGATGTTCTTTATCTTAGGAGCCTCAATATGTATTTTTAAAACTTTATTTCAAGTAAAGTCACCCTTAATGTCTTTTCAACTTGTTTGAATTATTTTCCACACTATAAACAGGATTTTTTTTTAATTCTAACACTTGAAGAAAAAAGTGTAAATAGCACATATTCCAATTTTATTAAGAGGTAAAATCAGAGTGATGCGCCACACAGTTGCTATAAATAATCCACTGCCTTTTGTATGCTTGTTTTTAATGGTTGTAGTAGTTAGAAGGTTAAAGATATGATACATTATCTGTCTGAAAAGTGGTATATTCTTCATATCTTCCCCTCAAAAAATCATCTGCAATCTTATATTGTCTATTCCTAACTGCAAAGGACATAATGATATTTAATTACAGCTTGTTTTTCAGCGTCAGCCAACTCAACAAAATTTATTTTTAACACACGTCTAATTGTCCACTTACGCATACTTATATAATTTTTTTTCCAAGTGAACTGTCATATCTTCTTCAATGCTAAAACACTGAAAACAAGCTCCCTTCCCCTCCCACTTTCTCTCCAAGAGATTTTGGTGTACCTATCAGTCGTAGATGTTTAATTACATTGGAACTGCTGAAAAATAACCTAAAAACCGGAAAATAGATCCACAGAAATACAGTAAGCTCTCTCAAACAGTGTCACTCTCACTTTGAAGACATCATTGTTAGATGTAAAGAAGGGTAGTCCAGGGTTCATACCATTAAGAGGTTTGCTGTAGGAATAGACAATGGAAGAGCCACAGTTTAAAAAAAATAAAGTCAAATACCTCTAGTATCAAAAATTTACCATTATGCAAGCTAATTCATCAACTCTCCACCCTTGTCCTAAGATTAAAAACAAGCAATGTACAATGATACATGTAAGGAGAAAGAGTGATAGGAATTCCATCCTTGGCACTAGATATTTTAGGTAAATAAAGTTGAAGCCTATTTAAACCACATTTGCCACATGAGAGAAGGGACAAAATGTGATTTAAATAGGCCTCCCCCCAAAAAAACAGCCCCCAGGGAAAATTTGTCGAGCAAAACAAAAAAAACAACACCGGGAGGGAGGGTAGAGCAGGGTCTCGGGGCAGGGCATCTGGCCAGGAAGGAGGGTAGAGGCAGGGAGGGTGCAGAAGGAGACTTGGGGCAGGCTGCCAGAGCAAGCTGAGAATGCAGGGTCTTGGCAGGAGGAGGGGAGTGAGGGGGGGTTGGGTGCAGGGTCTGGGCATGAGGGGGAATGCTTACCTGGCATAGCACCCTGCTGCAGCATGGAAAGCCTCCAGGGAGCATGCTCTTGTTCCTTGGGGGATGCAGAGCTCAGTTCCTCTCCCCCCGCCCGCCCCCACTCCCGGCCGCTCACCCATGCAGTGGGGAACCTAGCACAGCTGCAGCACCAGGCCAGGCTTCCCGCTGGCAAGTCAGGAAGGCGGGGGGGGGGGGGGAGGGAGAGTAGAAACCCTGATCGTCTCCACCAGATTAAACTCTGCCACTTCCCCGGCAGGCTGGGGAAGGGTGCAGAGGAGAGAGAGCAGCAGCGTCTGGGGGGCAGCAGAGCCCGAGTGTGCTGCAAGCTTGGGGGCAGGGGGCAGCAGAGCCTGAGATGGGTTTTTAAACGCCGAGGTCCGAACAACTCCTCAGCTCCAGCCACCCCTCTCCCTCCCAGCAGCAGCTGTAAAAGCAGCCACCTGCACACATGGAGTAAGAGGAGGCTGTGTAGCAGCGGTGGCCCTGCGGGACAGGGGCCATCCTGCGGGCTGGGGGGCTGGGGAGGGTGGGTACTCGCTGTCTAAGGGCTCTGCAGGGGGCAAGGGAGAAGAATTTTTTGTTTTCTCCACGGCACACCTCTGACTGCCACACGGCACTCAGTTTAAGAAACACTGCCTTAAGTGTTCCAACTATTGGGTGAGGGACAGCTGCCATGAGCCCTTGCCCTTCCCCAACTAATCCCAGACATCCCATTAATGAGAACCTCAGTCCTCCCCTGATGAAAGCAGAAGAGGAAGGGGATTGGTCCCCCACTGTACCAAACCTCAGTAGCCCTGCACCCTACCTATCACAAAGGATGCTTTCCTCTAAATGCTGTTCCTACTCACATTATAGGATCATCATATCCCTTCCATAACATGTACTTGCACTGGACATCAACTATGAGAAGGTGCTAGCAATTAGGTTGGCGCTCTCTCTCCCTATTGACCCAATTAGGTTCCCAGATATTTACCAATTTTTTCCCTAATATCTGAAAAAATATGCACTCTCCAGGAGCTAAAAAATCTAACTGTCTAGGATGTATTAACAGGAGTGCATATGCAAGACAATAGAGGTAACTGTCCTGCTCTACTTGGCTCAGGTCAGATGGAGTACAGTTTTGAGTGCTACACTAAGAAAAATGGGAACAAACTGGAAACTGTTGAGGAAAGCAACAAAAATGATAAAAGTTTTAAAAAACATGGTGTATGAGGAGTGGCTGACAAATATGGGCAAGTTTAGTATAAAAAAAAAGACTGATAAGGTGTGGAAATCTAATAGTCTTCAAGTATGAAAGGGGTTCATAAAGAGAATTCTGAAAAAATTTACTCTGTGCCTACTGAAGGCAGGACAAAAGCTTAATCTGCAGCAAGGAAGATTTAGGTCAAACATTAGAAAAAACTGTCACACAATACAGATAATTAAGCACTGAAACATGTTTCTAAGGAAAGCAGTGGAATCCCCATCCTTGTAGGTTCTTAAGGAAAACATGTGATGTACCTGTTAGGAATGGTCTAGGTTTAGTTTGTCCCGTCTCAGCACAGGGGACTGGATAGCTCTATCATTCTATGACTTTATATCTCGCATTCGCAGCGCTTATATATTTTCTAAAATTAGAATGTCGCACTGCTAAAATAATAGTATAAATAAGCATCTAATTTATTTGTATGGGACACGCAGCTAGAAAAAAATTCCAGGCAACCTTTATGAGAAGCCTGGATAAACTAAACAAAATCATCAGCAAAATATTATCACTGAGCCTGGGTAAGCAATGAGATGCATTCACTGATGATTTAAGTCTTAATCTGTTGGCCCTCTACTCATACAGGTCTCGTAAAAGAAAGATAATATTAGTCCTTTCTGGACAGTTTCTGTTACTGTTCAGAATTTAGCTGTGCCTTGAATGACTACCTTGAAAAGGAGCCATCATAAATTTGACATTTGTTTTCTTTATTATGCTCCCAGCCTCTGCAGCTCCCACAGTACTACCAGATACCTTAACCAGTTGCTTGACTAGATTATGGAGAACAAGAAAATGCAGGAATGCAGGTGCTATCACACCAAAAAAACAAACAAAAAAAAACTATCTGCTATAGGCGCACAAAATAATAAAGGACAATGTTACAGTGTGTGTCCTTTCTAATACTACAAGAACATCAGAGCAACTATAACTTTACAACTAAGGAACACATAACATACATTTCTTAACCAGAATAAAGGAAACCTATTGGCATTCATGATAAGAGCTCAGCCAAAACAAATTAGACATTTGTATTATTTATAAGAATAGCATTAACCATTTAACATTAACAATGACTATTAGTGACGGGTGAAAGATATTTTAAAAGATAGTATGTGTAACTTTTAATAATAACTTTATGAAAAATCTCTGGTTTCAAAAACTACACCATTAGAATTTAATATAGACATAAAATGCCTACATTTTCTCTAGCCTAACACCAACAATCTAGCTATTCAGTTCTCTATGGCAGATTATCAAGCACAGATATTGTCACTATTCTGGCACTGGCAGTAGAAATTATTGCTTTTACCAGATATTGTTGAAATGAAGTAGAAGAGAATTATATTGTATATCCTCGGTGACATCACTGTCACATAGAATCATAGAGCTGGAAGAGACCTCAGAAGTTCATCAAGTCCAGCCCCCTGCTCTAGGCAGGACCAATCCAAACTAAATCAACCCAGCCAGGGCTTTGTCAAGCCAAGACTTAAACACCTCTAGGGATGGAGACTCCACTACTTCCCTAGGTAACCCATTCCAGTGCTTCACTACCCTCCTAGTGAAATAGTGATCGAAATGTAGCCGTGTTAGTCTGGTGTAGCTGGGAAAAAAAAAAAGGACTATGTAGCACTTAAAAGACTAACAAGATGGTTTATTAAGTGATGAGCTTTCGTGTGCCAGACCCACTTCCTCAGATCAAATAGTGGAAGAAAATTGGCACAACCATATATACCAAAGGATACAATCAAAAAAATTCACACACATGAAAATGACAAATCAAATTTCAGAACAGAAGGGGGATGAGGGAGGAGGAAAATGTCTGTGAGCTAATGATATTAGAGGTAATAATTGGGGAAGCTATCTTTGTAATGGGTAATGTAATGGGTCCGGCCCACGAAAGCTCATCACCTAATAAACCATCTTGTTAGTCTTTTAAGTGCTACATAGTCCTGTTTTTTGTTTCACCTAGTAAAATGGTTTTTCCTAATATCCAACCTGGACCTCTCCCACCTCAACTTGAGACCACTGCTCCTTGTTCTGCCATCTGTCACTAATGCGAACAGCCTCTCTCCATCCTCTTTGGAACTTCCCTTCAGGAAGCTGAAGGCTGCTATTAAATCCCTCCTCACTCTTCGCTTCTGCAGACTAAACAGACCCAACTCCCTCAGCCTCTCCTCATAGGTCGTATGCTCCAGCCCCCTAATCATTTTGGTTGCCCTCTGCTGGACCCGCTCCAATACGCCCACATCCTTTCTGTAGTGGGGGGCCCAGAATTCGACACAATACTCCAGATGTGGCCTTACCAGAGCCGAATAAAGGGAAATAATGACATCTCTGGATCTGCTGGCAATGCTCCTCTTAATGCAATCTAATATACCATTAGCCTTCTTGATTACAAGGGCACATGACTGACTCATATCCAACCTCTCATCCACTGTAACCCCCAAGTCCTTTTCTGCAGAACTACTACTTAGCTGGTTGGTCCCCAGCCTGTAACAATGCTTAGGATTCTTCCGTCCCAAGTGCAAGACTCTGCACTTGTCCTTGTTGAACCTCATCAGATTTCTTGTGGCCCAATCCTCCAATTTGTCTAAGTCACTCTGGACCCCATCTCTGCCCTCAAGCATATCTACTTCTCTCCCTAGCTTAGTGTCATCCGCAAACTTGCTGAGGGTGCAATCCATCCCCTCATCCAGGTCATTAATAAAGATATTGAACAAAACCGGTCCTAGAACCGAACCTTGGGGCACTCCGCTAGAAACCGACCGCCATCCTGACATGGAGCCGTTAATCACTACCCGCTGGGCCAGGCCTTCTAGCCATCTTTCTATCCATCCTACTGTCCATTTATCCAATCCACATTCCCTTAACTTGCTGGCAAGAATATTGTGGGAGACCGTATCAAAAGCCTTGCTAATGTCAAGGTGTATCACATCCACTGACTTTCCCATGTTCACAGAACCAGTTATCTCATCATAGAAGCTGATCAGATTGGTCAGGTACAGCTTTCCCTTTGTGAATCCATACTGACTATTCCTAATCACTTTCCTCTCTTCCAAGTGCCTCAAAATGGATTCCTTAAGGATCCCTTCCATGATTTTTCCGGGAACCGAGGTAAGACTAACTGGCCTATAGTTCTCTTGATCATCCTTCTTCCCTTTTTTGAAGATGGGCACTATAATATTTGCCTTTTTCCAACTTTCCAGGATTTTTCCCGATCTCCACGACTTTTCAAAGATAATGGCCAAAGGCTCCTCAATGACATCTGCCAACTCCCTCAGTACCCTCGGCTGCATTAAGTACCCATGGATTTCTGTACGTTTAGCTTTTCTAAGTAGTTTCTAACCTGTTCTTTACCCACCAAGGGCTATCCGTCTGCATCCCATCTTGCGTCACTTAGCGCATTAGGCCAGGAGCTCACCTTGTCCATGAATACAGAGGCAAAGAAAGCATTGAGTACTTCAGCTTTCCCCGCATCATCTGTCACTAGGTTACTTCCTTCATCCAGGAAGCACACCCTCTCTGATCACCTTCTTCTTGTTAACATGCCTGTAGAAACCTTCCTTGTTATCCTTTACATCCTTAGCCAGTCGCAATTCCATGTGCGCTTTCACCTTCCTGATAACCCCCTGGCATTCTCGAGCTATACATTTATGCCCCTCACTCGTCATTGTCCAAGTTTCCACTTTTTGTAAGCTTCCTTTTTGTGCTTAAGTTCACCAAGGATTTCCCCTGTAAGCCAATCCGGGCTCCTACCATGTTTGCCTCTCTTGCTACGCATCAGGATGGTTTCTTTCTGTGCTTTCAATAAGGCTTCTTTAAAATACTGCCAGCTATCCTGGACTCCTTTCCCCTTCATGTTAGGATCCCAGGGGATTCTGCCCATCAGATCTCTGAGAGTCAAAATCTGCTTTTTGAAAGTCCATTCCTTTCTGGTATCCAACTTTCCCACTCCCCTCAGGGTTTTGGTCACTGTCCCCTGACGAATCTAATTTAAAGCCCTCCTCACTAGGTTTGCAAGCCTTCCTGAGAAGATGCTCCTTCCTCTCTTGGTTAGGTGGATCCCATCTCTTCCTAACAGTCCTGGTGCCCGGAACAGAGTCCCATGGTCGAAGAAACCAAAGCCTTTTCTGCGACACCAGCTGCGCAACCACGCATTTACTTCCTTAATTCGACGATCCCTGCCCAGTCCTTTCCCTTCAACAGGGAGGATGGATGAGAACACCACTTGCACTCCGAATTCTTGGATCCTTCTTCCCAGCGCTACATAATCCGCAGTAACCCGCTCAAGGTCATTCTTGGCCGTATCGTTAGTTCCCACGTGGAGAAGCAGGAAGGGGTAGCGAGCAGAAGGTTTGATCAGTTTGGTAAGCCTCTCAGTCACATCCTGAATGTGAGCTCCCGGTAAGCAGCACACCTCTCGAGATTCCAGGTCCGGACAGCAGATGGATGGCTCAGTCCCTCTTAGGAGAGAGTCCCGGACCACCACAAACCTTCCTTTTCTTTGGGGAGGGGGGGTGGCCGTGGAACCCCCATCCCTAGGACTACGCATCCAATGCCTTCCAGTAGATGGTGTTCCCTTCCAGTTTCTTCCTTGTGAGGTCCCTTCCAAAGCATTCAGCACCGCAGAGCCTGCGGAGAGAGCCTGAAAGTGATTACTTACCTCTATAGCATTGGGGGATTCCCCCTTCTAGAAGTTACATGCTGCCAGTTCTCTTCCTGGTCCCATACTGCCCTCTCCGGCTCTTCCGCCTGCTGTGCTTCAAGGATTAAATGCTGCATTCTATCGAGGAACTCTTCATCCTCTCTGATTGAGCGTATGGTCGACTCTTGGGCCTCCAGTCCTCTAATTTTTTTCTTCCAAAATGGCGACCAGTTTGCACTTAGTGCAGATGAAATCCGTTCTTTCTTCCGGGAGAAAGACAAACATGGCACACTCCATGCAGGTAACAACAGCAGCTATGACCATCCATTTCTGCTGTGCTGGAGAAGGGATTTAAAAAGAAAGGCAAGAGAACCTCACGCCCTTCCCAACTCCCTCTCTAAACTCCCTGTTAGCACTCACCTGATCACAAGCTCCTTGGTCGCTTGCCCGCTGCCTTATAAAGCCCTGGACTGCCTAAAAGTCCTTCCCCCTACCAAGGCTCAGCCAATCAGCAGAGGCTTGTAGAATTCAAACTTTAATTAGAAACCAATCACAGCACACACTCCATTAAGGGGAGGGGAGGGCAAAAGGGAAGTAGGAAAAAAAAAGCCTCTCTCACAAACACAGGGGAAAAAAACAATCAGAAACACACACCAACCCTCACTCACAAACACAAGCTCAGCACACAGCAAGAAAGCCCCAAACACAACACATACTTCCCTCAAGAGTCCTGTATCTATTTCTCCTTTACCTGGAGAACTCCCTCTCTAAACTCCCTGTTAGCAGTCACCTGTTCGCAAGCTCTACATATCAGCAAAAGTATGAATTTCATTTGTCAATGTATGTGCTCAGTAATAAACTTAAAAAAATAAAAATTATCAAAAAATTGAGTTCATACTGCAAATGTCTGTCCAGAAAAAAAACGGTAACAAACACTCTCACCTAAGATACAGTTTGTTTGTTAGTAGCAAAAGGAATAACATTTTGGGGAAACAAAGGCATCAGGATTTCTAAATGGAAAGTAGTTTAAGATTAAATGTATTTTAGATCATTAGATGCAGGCTACAGTATTTTTGAGTCAACTCATTTTTGTGCCTATCACTAGTTTAATTAAAACATTCATGATGGAAAATCAAGAAGTCTAATGACAGTTCAGAATGTAAGGAATATGTTCAAGTCTGAGATTCCTGGAAGCAGAGCACTGCTAAATTAGTCATGGTAAGATGGAAAGTGTTGTATAACCACTCACCTCAAAAACACAGCCCAGAAATTTTAAGGCCTCACAAGTAAAATATACCAAGACACCCGAATGATTTGGCATTCTGTTAATACGAGGAAATTGATCTAGGTGCAACAGTAATATTGGCTAACTCAATACAGAAGCTTAAAAGGGAAGAATAAAGTGGTAAATAACAGAAATCCAGACAGCACCTTCTTGCACTAAAGAAGGGAAAGATCACAAACATTTATGCTCTCACACAGAGATATTAATTTACTAAAACATGAAAGTATAGAAGGGGCAAGAAAAGAACATTCTATGAAAAGTACAAATGTATTTCAAGATGGTCACTGTGCAACAAATACAAAATGGAAAGGGAATGCTTAGCCTTTTATTTAAATCTTGATTCTTTTTTAATTTTAGTTTAAAGTTCAGAATTTTAAAAACTAAGTTTATGGTGTAAATGCTACATTTCAGAATTATTTTAATATCCTCAAGCATTCTATTCATCTGGCTAGACACTGAAAATGGTAAATATAAATATATTCTCATTATATAAATCTACAAGATATATAACTTCAGATTAAGGTTTTAAGGTACTATATAGCTATATCAGCCTACTGGACCTTTTTATTTTTTAAACTATAACAGAACTTGCCACAGAACTGAAAGCATCACTTTGATCTGCAAACAGAATAGTGCTACAATGGGCCCATTTTGGTCTTTCTTCCAGAAGAAGGAAGTAATTTCATTTTGCAACGTCTCACATTTGCAGTGGAGTCAAAGTTAATCTTACATCATAGTCTGAAACATTGAGATCATGCATTCAACTGATCACTTCCATCATTGGGTATAAAGGCTCTAGGCGAGTTTTGTTCAGAGAAGCAATAAACAAATACCTCAGGAAGGGCCTGATGCAACTGGGTATTGAATAAACGAGGGCTATTGCCATGACACAGATTAAGAACTCTGGCATTAGGATTAAGTAACTATATCATGGTTATAAGAGGACATCTCTGGCAAAAATGAACCAAGATCCTTTTAGTGCCAGTCAAGTGCTATAACCTCAAGACCACCTACATTGCACAGGTATGTAACTACAAATGTTTTCCCAGTACATCTGACCACAGAGGAAGCATCTTGAGAGCTGGGCTGGAGATGTGACTATGTGTTTCCCAATCATTTAGAAGTGTGACCAGGAACGTAGCCAACCAATGAAACATTTTAGTTATCCACTAATGTGTTCTATTTTGGGGCTGCTCGATTTGTGACAGTATGCCACTGTTAGGTATCATATTTGCACAAAATTATTAAACTACTTAGCAAAGAGCATTACAGGCAGTCTCCGAGTTACGCGGATCCGACTTATGTCGGATCCGCAGTTACAAACGGGGTTTTTCTTGACCCGGAGGATGGGAGCGGCGGGACACCCAGATGCGCCGCGGCCCCGCCGCCCGCGTCCTATCAGGCGAGAAAAGCTGCTCCCCCAGCAGACAAGGGAGACGCAAAGCAAAGCCATGGAGCATGCGGGCAGCGGGACATCCCAGACGCGCTGCGGCTGTCCCGCTGCCGGCATCCTCCGAGGCTTTGCTCCCCGGCTCCCTGGTCTGCACCAGGGAGATGAGGAGCAAAGCCTCGGAGAACGCCAGCAGTGGGACAGCCGCGGCGCGTCTGGGCTATCCCGTTGCCCACGTGCGACGCGGAGCAAAGCCGCGGAGGACCCGGGCGGCGGGACCGCGGTGCGTCTTAGTCCGCCACCCACATCTCCCTGGTCTACTGGGGAGGGGGGGCGCGCAGCTAGTGCGCCTCCACTCCCCCCAGCAGACCAGGCTTTTCTCTGGACGCCTGTGGTAGAGCAGCTGGGGCGCTGCCGGTTGGTCCACCAGCGCCGCTCTGGGCGCTACTGGACCAACCCAGCAGCTCCCAAGCTGCTCTGCCCCAGGTGTCCCCAAGTCAGCCACTGCTGAAACTGACCAGCGCTGACTACAGGAAGCCCGAGGCAGAGTTGCTCTGCCCCGGGCTTCCTGGAATCAGCCGCTGATCAGTTTCAGCAGCAGCTGACTTGGGAACGCCTGGGGTTCTTAAGTTGAATCTGTATGTAAGTCGGAACTGGCGTCCAGATTCAGCCTGTTGAAACTGATCAGCTGCTGATTCCAGGAAGCCCGGGGCAGAGCAACTCTGCCTCGAGCTTCCTGTAGTCAGCCGCTGGTCAGTTTCAGCAGCGGCTGAATCTGGACGCCAGTTCCGACTTACATACAGATTCAACTTAAGAACAAACCTATAGTTCCTATCTTGTACGTAACCTGGGGACTACCCTGTACTGTCCACTTAATTGTCCTCATAATCTTCTTTATCCTTCAACAGTTGGGTCCAACAACCCATGACTTGCTATAGTCTCATATCCTGCATTATCTTCCTTGTGCTGCAGAACTGTCTGCTCTCAAAGCCTGGTATTGTTACACAGCAAAGTGACATACACTGCCCACATCTAACCCGCTGCGGTTCTTGCAGAATCTTCAGTTCTTTCTTCTAAATGGAGAGTGACGGCTTGACTCCAGATTTCAGAATTACTTTTACTCCCAAAACACATCCCAGCAGTAATTTAGAGGGCATTCTACTGTTTGCTTAGATGAATGTTTATACCTCCAGCTGCAAACAAATGTTTCTCTCTCAACTTTCCTTATTTTTCACAACAATATTTATCCTCCAGCTCAACATTTTTTTCATAACTTCTTCCATTTGAAGAAGCTCAACAATAACTATGATGTGGACTAATTACGGTCATCCTCCTATATACAGAGAGCTGTAATTTACTGAGTATCGGTAGGGTGCATATGACAGCATTCAAAGTACACAAAACTACATTTGATTTTATGCACATACCATAAAACACTTTGTAAACCTAACAAGCATGCTAAAAGTATTGAAGCACTACTTTCCGAAAACTCCAAAGCATGGTTTACATGTGCTCTAAAAAGTTTATACAATCATTCTTTCCCTGCCTACCCCCTCACCACTCTCTGCCCCAATCACCTCCTGTCTTTCTGTGCCCTCACACATGACTTGCTCCATCCACACCTTTCTCATGCCCACCCCTTCTTTCAAGCCTTCTCCCTATACCTCCCCCTCCCACTCTAGCCCCCAAGGCCCTTCCCCTCTCCTCTCCCAGCATCACCCTGTCCCCCCTCCCACTGACACCTCCCCTCCTGCCCTTTCCCTCATTGTCTGCACTTGGCGCCCTGCCATTTGACTCTCCTCCACCGTGTCTCGTGCCTTCCCCTTTCTTCCTCCTCCTCCTCCCCCTCAATCCCCTCCTTCTCTGCCCAAGCCCCTTTCCTACCTTCTGCCTTCCACTTTGTGGTGCTGGAATCTGCACTCAGGCCCCGGAGTCCAAACCCGGAGCTAGGCCACGCCCCGCAACGTGGCTCCCAGGAGCTTTAAAATCTCGGGCCATGACATCATGTCACGCCCGGGCGTCCTCCCTGCCCACCTGCAACGCTGCTCATGGTAGCAGCAGACGGCAAGGGGGAGCCACGCTGAGAGCCGCTCACGGCAGGGACGGTCCAGGGCAGAGAGTGAATGCTCTGGGGGCAGGGTGGGAGGATGCATGGGAGAGGTAGCGGGGGGGGGGGGTCCGGAGCCCGCTCCAGGCAGAGCCGGGGGAGAGACCCAGCTTCACATATTGCTGGAGCAGGGCCCTGGCTCTGAATAGTAACTCGCCGGCACACTTCCGGGTTCCGGGGCATGGGGCCTCCTTAGGCGCGGGGACGGATTCAGCCCAATTGGCCTAAGGCCAGCCCTGTAAACCAGAGCAACAGAAAGGATCCTCAAAAGGTAGCTCAGCTCTGTAAAGGACTGGGAAGAGACGCTTTGAAGAGCTAAGGCACTTTGACTGTTTGGGACATTTTAGTTGGAGTTTCGCCACTCTGAAGAGGTTAACTTTGTTTAGCAGCTGGCCAGAGGACTAAGTCATAGTGCCTGCACAGGCTGCTGTCTGGAAAACTGATTAGAGCAAATTCAGAAAGGAAAACTGAGGCAGGGGTGGTCAGCCACACTGTACTCAACTAATGATGGAGCGAGAGCATAAAGGGGGCAGGTACGCCCCATGAGAGATTCCTTGCAGTAAATTGTTTTAAAATTCAGACATTTAGATAGAAAATTATGGTAATAAGCTTGTATACAACATTGGCACAAAAATATTAAAAGTCATTTGTTCTAAATTTCATAAAAAAACAAGAAAATGTTTTAAAAGATAAACAGTTAAAGACTAAAACTATTTACTGTCAAGATTATTGAAGGACAAACACTGGAAAACAGCACACAGCCAAAACAACCAAGTATTTACCAAGTATCCTCTAGAGAAGGGGAGGAGTACAAGTCAACCTGCAAGGTGCTGGAGCTACAATCCATTCGCCCAAAACTGAATTATCCAGAAACTATGTCTCTCACAAACTGCCTAGTTTTAATCTCTGGTTGCAGCACAAACAAAATTAATCCTCCTATGGCTTTGTTGCCTTTTTGTATCATCTCCACAAATTGCACTCTCTTTTCTCTCAAATTTAACAAAATAATAAAGAGAAAAAACACATAGGTACCTTTGACCAGTTGATTCTCTTCATAGACACCTCAGGTTTATACTTTTTCTTTTCCTTCATTCCATAAGGCAGTGATGCAGGAGCTCCTGGAGGAGGAGGAGGTATGCCCCCGAGAGGTGGTGGTAGTGGAGGTCCACCAAACAGAGGCGGTGGTGGAGGTACACTTCCTCCAGGCAGAGGAGGTGGAGGTGGGGGTATGAGTCCAGAGTGTAAGGGAAGTGATGGAGCCACACAACCTGGAAGAGGTGGTGGTGGTGGCGGGGGCGGTGGGGGAGGAGGAGCCCCTGATGTAGGCTGACCAGTTGTAAGTAGTGGACCCTGAAATTTAAACAGGATGAGGTAATTTTTTTTTTAAGTGTGGGAAAAAAAACCCTTTCTTAAATAACTTAAATGGACCAGGCTATTTCTATGTCAGAGCTGTCTCTTACTTCAGGATAACCAGCACAGCATTTCTCAGTATATACAAGTACTCAGAAAAACATTTTTAAACCATACCATGTATTTATGACAAGTCATTTTTACAGTTCTTACATTAAAATGTAAATATTTCCCAGCCCTAGAAGTACCTATGATTACCATCCTCCCCTCCCCCCATACTTTGCAGGATTTCACATGAATCTGTTCCAGATGACATTAATCGGCTTTTGCTAGATCAACAAAAATGCTAGGTTATCTACTTTAATTAGTAGTTGCTGCATAATACCCCACTACACATTGGTTGCAGTAGAATAGCGCTTGTAGCTTATACGTAAACAAATTGCTTAGTTTTCACTATTACCATGATCACATAAATATTTCCTTCATAAAAGTCAGATAATCAGGACATTCCAAAGGTCACAAATAAAAATCAACATTAATGCTTACTGTACATATTACAAACACTATCCAGGTGGGGGAAATTTTCAAAGAAAAAGGACACTAAGGCACCACACTTCCATTTAAAACATGCCACTTAATCCAACACCTCTGTTAGGCAAGTGATTTCTTTTTCTATTTTGCATTTGTCCAGGAACAAATATCAAGTCAGAGTGTCAGGCTTAGAATTCAGAAACACAATTAACAGACCAACCACTATTCCCCAAATTTTCAATAGTGTTATTTTAATTTTAATATACTGAGCGGGTTTTTTTTATAATTTTCTTTGGACTCTGGATCTTACCTATACTTTGACCAAGAAACTTTGATCTTGAGAAAAAAAACTACGACATGAACTACCCCTGCTACCAACTTATGCACCGGGCTCTGGGTCCTGGAGTCTTGTAATGGTAAGTGACCCAACAGCACTAATTTATGTACTAGAAATTAACCTCTCTTTTTATTAAAGAAAGAATAGGTTATCCTGGCAACTTTTGCATAAAAGATTCTTAGTCTCTGAGTTACAAAGGACAATTTACACATCTTTTTGCTGCAGTATGTTCATATGTTCCACAATAATGTACAAGTTTGTACTATTTTTGTTTACTGCATGACTTGATTTGTAGTGCTTTAAGAATGCCTCTTCCATTAGCATTTATTTTGAAAATTTTACCAAAAATTTAAAGAACCTATGTAACAGAGCCGGGCAAGATGTAGCCCAGGGGCCAGATCTGGGCCACTTAATACTTTGATCCAATCCTTGCATCTGGCCTCTTTCTAATTTCCAGGTGAAGTCTTGGGCAGCAGGATCCTATTTAAATGGCTCACAGCTCATGGTCTCTGCGCTACCCTGGCAGGGGCCAGAGCCATGAGTCTTTTACATAGCTGCAACAACCCTGGGCAACTGACAGTCTACACAGTAGCGGCAGGGCTGGGAGCCACAAACCCTCTGCTATGTATTTAATTCAAAGCTTCTGGCTCCAGACAACTCTGGGTGGAGGCTAATCCCCAGACTGCCCTTTCAGGGGAGAAGCAGTGGAGCCAGCTAGTGGCCCCATAGCAAAATTCATTAAGTGGCCCTCCTGCAAAAATTATTGCCCACCTCTGCTATATAATAAGCTCCTGTAACTGTGTCACTCTGAAACTTAAGATGATTGTAGTGAAGTGATGAAAAAGGCACAAAGCACCGTTGAGACTTTTTTGTCTGAAATATATCACTAACTTGAGTCCTCACCAGAATTCAGTCTGTTGCAATCCAACTTAACTTCCAAGACTTTTTCTGTTAATTTACTCACTTACAATTTAAGAAACAAGACCCTGAGCATGCAAACACTATGATCCATTTTTTTGTTATTATTCAAAACAAAAGAATGGCATGAAAATGCTTACTATAATTAACTTTTATGTAAGGCTTTTAGCACTACCATGTACCTATAAAGTGTCATGTAGGTTTCAAACGCTGTAACTCACTCTCTCAGCTCACTTAAACACTAGAGAGAGTGACATCATAGTACGGTAGTAAAAGTAGTATTTTGAGAGAGGTTCAGAAGCACCATGAACTGCAGTAAGATCCTAGAAAAGAAGTTTTTCTGCCTAATGTGAGAAAAGGTCTCTGAAGAAACTTCAGTACTAAGTTGAGAAGGATCAAGTATAATTGTAAAGGAAGATGGTACTCTGACTGTAATTAGGTGGACTCTAATGGAGTTATTAAAGTTTCTAGTGTAACAAGTAGTTGGATAATCTTCAGTATTGAGGTTTGGACCATGCTGGGCCAGAGAAACTCTTCTATTTAGACAACAATGCTCATTTAGCAAATGCTGTCCTGCTCAGAACAGGTCTGTCAACAAAATTTTTCTAAGCCAACACTGACTACCGAAAATAACCAGGCTCTCTATCAAATTATTTATTCCCTTCTTACAAGTTGAGGTTGGCACAGATTTCATGCATGGCCCAATCAGACACTGCCATTAAAAAAAACTCATTTCACACACACGATACATTGGTATCTATTTAGGGTGGAATCTACAGTGATGCATATTACTGGAAGAACCACCTCCTTATGGCTAACCAAACAGTGTTAGCCATCACCCAAACAATGTTTCCATTTATTTGGGTGCTAATATGGCTGCTGTGCATTTAAGTTCCCTCTAAGTTGCACAGCTGCATGACCATACAGCTATTTTCTGAGCCCCACGCAGAGGCTCAAAACTCCACAAGCAAGCAGGGAGCTCAGCTGATTGGTGGGGGACAGGGCATTGCTAGATAGCACCTAAATGCTGCCACATGCTAAACTGAAGCGCTCCCAGAGCAAATAAGCAGATGAGATAAATAGGCAAGATAAGGATAAAATAAGTGTCTGGAGAAGAGAGGGGGGAGGAGAGGTAGTAATTAATTAGCTTAGGGGCATGTCAGAGGAGAGGGGAGTTTGGAGAGTCCCATCTGCCTGAGAGGGAGAGGAAGACAGAGGAAGAAACCGAGCAGTCTCTTCAACCCTCATGGGCTAGGAAGGGGAAGACTACAGCCGGTCACTCTTTTTTTTTTTTTAAACATGCTCACCTCTTTTTTTTTCCCTCCCACCTATCACATGTACAGCCGGTCCCCAACTTACAAACGCATCAACGTATGTGGTAGAGTTCTGACTCTTATTACTCAAAATTAGCAAATAATAGGTGTGATGCTAGTTTTGTAGGCTGAAATCTCATCTGCAAGCTCTTTGACCTATGTATCTGTCTACAAACCCTGAACCCATGTGTTAATTTGTTCTGGGGCTTCTATTTTTCCTCAAGTGGAAAAAGTCTAATTCCCTACCTTTGTACAGCATCTCTGTAGTCACTAACAGTACCTCAGCAACTAGACACAGGTGCCTTATTTTAATATATTGTCTTTTACACATATGAACTGCTTAAAATATGCATGTGTGTATATGCGCGCACTTGTGCGTGTTTAATTTTATTGCGGGTGCACATCCACACATTACCTAAATATTGGTGTTGCATGTAAGAAATTTTAACCCGCCAAAAGAAACTTCAACCTGCCCAATGACAGAAAATGTTAGAGGGAACAGTGCTATGCATGTGAAGGAACAGTAGAATTATAATTTTCATGCATAAGTAGGAGTAGCATTATATTTTGCTTTTTGTTATCTGTTATCCTTCATTGAATCCAGAAGAAAAAAATATCACAAAGGACATACCAGAAGTCCTGAGCAATTCCTGCCCAGCTGGTTGGAACCAATTCTAATATTAGTATTCCCAAAGTGTAATTATCTTAATTGTGAAATTATTCAGACGTTTATTGAAGTCTAAACTAATTTTGTTTCATCAGCTATCAATAAGTTTGGAACAATTCAGTTTTCTTTTTTCATCATTTCAATGGATAAGTTTCTTTCAATTTTATTTACATTTTCAGAGTTGTACAAAATCATTTTCATCGTTGTGTTCCCTCCCTTTAATTTACCACAATAGGCGGGGCGGGGGGAAATCAGACAATTGTTTAAAAACAAGTTTATAACCAAACACAAAAACTTGCAACGTTACACGCCAAAGTATGTAAAATAATATAATTAATATAAAACTCTAAATCCTCAAGCAGTGTTTTTCTAATCTTAACCCTCAAAACTTTCTTAGTCATTTATGGAAATATTTGTCATCATTATATGTATATAGCAAAATCTACATTTACTAATATTTACCAGTAAAAACCTAGTCATTCTAAATCTAACTACACAGTATAATATGTTTGTGTAACTGTTCTAGAAAAATCAAGCACTAAAATATTACAACATAGAGCCTAGCATCAGATTTAGGCCCTTCAGAGTAGGCTCCGCCCCTTTCTTGAGTGCTTATGTTGCTTAACAGCAGTAGCTCTGGCTGATTATACAGCAGAGCTTATGAGTTCCAAAAAGGAAGTCCTATGTAACCTACACAGAGTGAAAGAAGAGTTGCAATGAGGGGCTTCAAATGTAGAATCAATATAAAAGCAGAGGGAAAAGGGATTGGCATTGTTTTGGTTCTGAGAGAGAAAACCTGAAGGGAGTGGGGAAGAGTGACGTTTCAGAGAATTTAGTTTCCATATAAAATATACATGTGTTTGTTTGCACCTAAGGTTTACTTATATAGAAGTGTCTGAATTGATTTTGCCACATGTATATGTAATGTCATGTGATTAGGAGTGACTTTCATTAACTCTACACACATCACTCAACATGAATTCCAAGTTATTTCAACAAAAATCACTATGCAGCTCTTGTTTAAGTTTTATGAATGCCAAATGATACTCTGTATAAATAATGGAAGAAAAAGCTAAAATGGTCAGGTAAAAAAAATGAACACAATGTTTTTTGCCCTATAATGTGCCTCCTGAGGGAAAAGAAAGTGATATATGCTCATAAAATATATTAAGGAGGAATTCTGATTCCAATACTGAGTAGTAACAAATCTCCACATTTTTTCCTTTTTCAACTTGAGGATTACAAATCCACACATGGAAGAGCTGACAGGAATTGTTTTTCAACCTGCATTATTGGTAAGCTATACTAGGTAGTTCCATTTGCTGATTTTCTGTAGTTTGAAAACCTTATGAAAAATGATTAATAAATTAAAAATGTCATAGACTCACAGAGTTGGAAGTGAGGTCATGGGAGTCCAATCCCCTCTAAAAGCAGGACCAATCCCTACTAAACCATGCCAGCCAGGGCTGTGTCAATCCGGGACTTGAAAACCTCTAGGAATGGAGATTCTAACACCTCCCTGGGTAACCCATTCCAGTATTTCACCACCCTCCTGGTGAAATAATTTTTCCTGATATCCTCCCACTTAACTTCTCATTTTGTCATCTATCCCCAATAAGAACAGCTTCTCTCCATCCTCTTTGGGACCCTCTCTTCAAGTAGTTAAAGGCAGCTTTCAAATCCTGCCTCATTCTGCTCTTATTTAGTCTATAGATGCCCAAATCCCTCAGCCTCTCCTCCTGTCATGTGCTCCAGCCCCCTTATCATTTTTGTAGCCCTCTGCTAGAAATCTCCCCAATGCATCCACATCCTTTAATGGGGGCTCCAGAAGTAGACACAGTACTCCAGATGTAGCCTCACAAACGCCAAATAAAGGGGAATAATTACTTCCCTAGGTTTGCTGGGAATGCTCCTCCTAATGCATCCAAATACACCATATAGCCTTCCTGTTTATAAGGCACATTCTTGACTCAGCTCCAGCTTCTCATCCACTGAAATCCCCAGGTTCTTTTCTGCAGTACTGTAGCTTAGCCAGTCAGTCCCCAGCCTGCAGTAGTACTTGGGACTACAACACTTGTCCTTGTTGAACCTCAGCAGATTTCTTTTGGCCCAATCCTCCAATTTATCTAGGTCACTCTGGACCCTATCCCTACCTTCCAACATATTTACTTCACCCCCTAGTTTAGTGTCATCTGCAAACTTTCTGAGGGTGCAATCCATCCCCTCTTCCACTGTCATTAGTAAAGATGTTGAACAAAACCAGTCCTAGAATGGACCCTTGGGGCACTCCACTTGATCACTTGGTCACTTGTAGGTTTAAACAAATGTGAATGGTGGATTCTCTGTAATTTGAAGTCTTCAAATCATGACTTGAAGATTGTGGTAAGTCAGACAGTGGTTGTGCATCTATTACAAGAGTAGATAGAAGATATTCCATCGGCTGCAACATATGGAGGTCAGACTTCATTATCACAATGGTCCCTTCTGGGCTCCACGTCTGAGTGTGTCCTACATGTTCTTGTGAAAAATACTCATAACACTATACCCTATATACTCTAGTTTTACAATCAATATGAATTTAAAAGAAATTTTTCAATTGTCATCCAACACAATGTTCTTGGTGGCAATTTTTCTTTCATTCTAACAATGTAACTACTGTGCAACTCAACGTAACATGATATAAAGTCTGTATGTCATTTAATTACCTGGGTTCGTAGCTGCTGAATTTCTGTTTCAAGCTCTTTGATTTTCTCCTCTCGTTTCTGAAGTTCAGACTGTGCCTCCTGTCGAGCTGTGAATTCTTCATCAAACTGCAATGATTACCACCATAAAATCATTCATCCATCTATGCTCACACTAAATACTATAGTCTCAGGAAGGCTTAAAGCAATAGTATGAATAAAGCAACACAAAGATTTTGTAGTTCATTATACTGCATGACTGATTGGAAAACTACAGAACACAAAACTTCAGGCCACTAAAATGTGTATAGATCCAGCTACACAGTGTAAATTGTCACTGTAAACTTGCTGAAATGCCTTCCTTCCCCCACCCTAGCAGTTTCCAAGTTATAACCTTTAGCAAGACTTTTTGAACATTTCAGTTTCCTTTGAAATTATATGAACCTGAAATACTTAAAGTAACTTGAGTAACTTCAACTTCAACTCATCACCCAAAACAGTTTTGAACTTGCTCCCTGCGAATCTTACTATTCTTCCACAATTGGGGGTGAGGAGGAAATAACACAGGTGGGGTCTCAAAGGAACATTGTGATGGGAAGCTGCAAAGGATAATCCCATGATGGATTATGGTTTGCTGATGCTGATTCCCACGTTAATTTCACATTATGTAAACTATGCCTTTTTAAATTAGTTAAACCACCCTTTGCTTGCTGTCTCCTCATCACCTGATTCTTGAGAAAAATGCTTACAAAAGCTCAACGCTTCTTAAATTACACCATTCTCAGGTGCTCATTTCTTTGCCCTGTCTTCAATCTAAATGCTTAATGTCTTTTCCATTGTTTCATTATTGGATTACAGCTCACACATGACACAAGCTGACATAGCTACAGTAACACTGTCACTTACATTTTTCTCCTTTTTTTTTAATATAACGCTCAGTAGACTCATTGATGCCATGCATTATAGCTGCTGAAGCTGCACTATGACCACTTTCAAACTCATCCAATAATTCAACTTTCTGGTTTAAACTCATCTTTTTTTCCCTTTTCTTAACCTCTTGACCATTATCATCACTTGCTTTTGTTTTCAGTACAGTAATAAAAAAGTTAGGTGTTACTTAAGTGATTGTAATTTTTTTACTAGCCCACACTTTGAAAGCTTGTGCCAGTGCAGCACTGCTGTATCCAAAAAGTCAGAATCCAAAAAGGCCTGAAATGGAAACTTTACAGGTCCCCTTTTTAATGTGTTTTTTATCATTATTTAATGTAAGTGAATGTTAGTTTCTGATGGGACATGGAAAATAATTAACACTTTCACCAACTCTGAGAAAACAAAATTACTAAAATAACTACTAAACTACTAAAAAAAATTTAAAGAAATAAGCAACCCATGCTTCATATAGAAATTTCAAAGACAGACAATCTGCTCCTAATAATTAAAATGAAAAATAAATAATTTATAGAGGGTCTTTATTATAACGTGACATCTTTAGAAATATATTAAATCATAAAGATTAACATTTAAGAAATATTTGTTGTGAAATAGCAGTGTCAGAATATTTTTAGGACTGAAATGGAATGTTCTTCTGGCTATTTACTAGCACTGAAGTAATGTAGGCATTTGGTTGCCATTATGAAGATATGTATTGATGGCCCACAGAGTCAACAACATTAAAGGGGTCCTACTGAAACTGATTTAACTTTACATTGTATAACTGGAAAGATATGGCCTAGACACAGCCTTACAGGGGAGCAACAAATTAATCGCTAGGCTCTTTTTGCTCTCTAAAGAGAGTTAATTATGGAAAAACATGAAAAAATTATCTGAATTTAGACTAGCTCATGTTCATCTGAGACATCTATTCTCCAGAAAGAACACTGCTGAACTTAATCTAGAAAGACTAAGGGAAGGGAAACAAGAGAACATAGCTTCATCTTATCACAGTCCACCTCTCATACGAGAAATAAGACAAAAATTCCATCTTTTTCTCTTTACTAAGGAAACAATGAAGGAAGGAAATAAAACCATCTTTTGAGCTATATCAAAGTAAAGTATACATTACAATTTTCAAACAACCAATACATGCTGAACAACTCAACAGCAATCATTTTCTGTACACACTGAGATAAATAGACTTACTATCTCCCTAAAAAAGCAACTATAGGTAAAGTCTACAATACATGTGGTTTTTTTCTCCTATTAACACAAGAACGGCCATACTGGGTCACACTAAAGGTCCATCTAAATCAGTATGCCATCTTCCAACAGTGGCCAATGCTCCATGAATTTATCTATGAATTTAACCCTGTTAAAGTTCTGGTCTTCACAACATCCTCTGGCAAGGAGTTCTACAGGTTGACTGTGTGCTGTGTAAAGAAAAACTTTTATTTGTTTTAAAACTACCACCTATTCTTGTCTGAAGCTAATATACACAAGCAACTAAGAACACGAGACTTCATATATCAACTCATTTCTGTAACAGGGATTATATTATGTATATATTGATCACAACAGCAAATCAGTTTTTCCATGTAAGCTGAAAGGTGGGGAACAAGATTTAACACATTTTAATCTGAGATTTCCAATTGTCTAGATCTTAAATACTAATTTATGATCTTACCTTTTTGGAAAATTCTGCTGCTTTTTGTTCACTTTCTTCTACTTTTGCTTTGTCCACACATGAATCTAATACAATTACAAAGACAAAATTGGTTAAGGCAGTAAACACTACTAAGCAATCAACACATTTTCAAAATGCAATGAATTGCGACAGAACCAAATTTCAGAGTTTCACCTCTACATTTTTATCTTCCAGAGATGTAAATCTTTCTTGAACTCTTCCTCCCTTTCCTAGCTCTCTTAAATTGACAATCAAATATAAAACTTCTTAGAAATATGATAATTCTAAATTTTTACATTTTGCTTAGAAAACTGAATTTATTTTCCAATAATTTAACTGTAACATTCTGCTATGAAATTCAGCATGAGTCAAATGATTTTTTTCATTCACTCTTTAACAAAATTTTATGAGCTGATTTTCCCCCCCTTCTCATTTCCATTGACCTAGCACCATATATTTGACTTAAGATGTAAATCAATAAGGAAATTCTTCCCCTAATTAAGTTTACAACATTCGCACAGCCATCCCTTTCTGTAGTTATGCTTGAGAAAACTCCTTTCATATATGAAAGTTACATATTATGCTATTTTAAGTAAGGATTACCTTACAGGCTTTAACAGAAAATCAGAACAGATTTTTATACAATTAATATCTACATAAAGTTGATACATAAAGTTTCAATCAATCTCAAACCATTTTACAAAGTACAGCTCTATCATTGTGCCCATTTTACAGACACTGAAACTGAGGCACAGAGAAAAAACCACTTGCCTATAGTTACCTAGGAAGCCAATTTCTTATGCCCACTACCTTCCTCCATTATGGCTTAATGTTAATTTCCAATTAAATCTTTCCCTTTGAGTGAGTTCATGTTTACTTCAAAAGAAACACTTGAACATTCTTTCTTTATACTATTATTAGAAATGGAAATTATTACTCAAATTAAGATATGGTAGAACCAAAAAATAAGTGTTTTCCCCTACATAAACTGGTAAATAGACTCCAAAAATATGAGAGCTTACAGAAATTAATACTGTTTAATTACAGAAAGAGCAGAAGTTCTGAGATCTGTGAACTGTTTTATTGCTTAAGGTTTGAAAAAGAAAGTTTGATTTTTAGTTCACTAGTTCAATAGGAAAAAAATCAAGTAAGTGCATTAACTACTCTGAATAGACTTTAAAACTACAAGATAAGACAACAGGAAAATTATCACCTTTAATTTTTTTTCATGTTAAGTCCCTAGCATTCATTTTCAAACTCAACTTACTGATAAACAGAAAAAAAAAATCATAGTTACAAGAAAGCTTTAGTTTGTGATTCTTAGGCACAGTGGGAAGAGAACAAATTTTCCATTACTTTCCTGTATCCCCTGCCTAGCCTCTTAAATATTGTCCATTCACAGTCATTTCTATTATCTATTGATGTTAAGTGAGGAAAAATTAGCTCAACATGAGTAATATGTTCTCCTGTAGACAGCAAGAAAAAAAGGAAAAGGAAGATCAGCAAGTCTCCTGCATTCTCCTATATGGCCCTAAACATGGCTTTGAGGTAGGTGGGAGAAGGTAAAACAAGGAAGGTAAAGTTTCCCCAATCATGGTTTCTGAGAACCAGCATATTTCTGCACAGTAATCTGTCCTAGCAACACTTCTGACAACCCCAGAATAAGGTGCAGAAGCTAGGAAATTGACAGTGGCAGTAAAAGGAGAGAAAAATAGAGCAGTTGGGTAAGAGGAGTTGTCCCCAGTTCTCCTCAAATACGACACCCCTATCAATTTCTTTACTACACGACACCTCTCTCAAAATGACAGGACTAATTTTGCAAGTGTTAATGACCATATTTTTGAATGTATGCTTTCCCCTCCTATCCATTTTTCACCTGAGAATAGCAGCACATGAATTCAGGGCCCTACTTTACCTACAGTCATGCACCTTCAGACAACTCCAGTTACTACTGAAGTTCTTCAATATGCATGTAAATGTGGGTTCTCTACTTTAGGTACACGTGTTCTACACCTACTTCCTGACAGAGGGCAAGAAAATATTTCCTAAAGCATAGGGCAAGATGGGGTAATGGAGGGTAATGGAGCAGCCACAGGTCTTGAATTCCATTTACTGCACAAAATGGGTAATTTCCCCTCTTTCTTTAATAGTGCCCCATAGATGATCCACTCCAGGCAAGTCTCAAGCAGTATGCCCCGCAAGGAGGCAGGAGGTTCAGACCAGAGGACCACAGGAGAGCGAACTGGACTCCCTGCAGCAACATCTGTTCTCGCTGCTGTCACCAAGGTACAAAAATTAGAGAAAATATTGACAAAGGACCAAATTACCATTCTATCAATGTCTGCAATTGGTACATTCTTAATCAAAGCTATAGATGTAGATACTGTTCTTGTGGCACGTGGTATCACTGTCAAAGGAGGACAGAGAACACAAGTTCTATTGTAACAAATCTTAATACAACTGAAGATCCACTTTGATAACCCTAAAATTACTCAGCCCTTGTTTCTATCCACAATGTATACAAATACTCCAGTGGATTTACTATATGGTTTGGTCCCATCTAGCTAAAATGTTAATGCCCTCCTAAGATCCAGAGTATGAAGTAGAGTGGAATTTTTGACTAGTCTGATATGATTTTGGGGGGAAAATAAACAGGAGATTAATAGTTTAATTTGGTCTAAGGATGCCATTATAAAAATCTTGGCTAGGCACTGGGAGGATTTTTATTGGCAATTTTGATTTTGCTATGTACACAAACCAATGAAAAAATATTTCCATTGATGATAATAATGGAAGTTGACAAATAGGCAAAGAAAGAAAAAATTACTTGAAAACGTATGTGAGTTTGATTTAAGGATATTTACTTTGTATACTTTGACAATTTGTGTTATAACCAAGGCTCGACAAATTAGTTTATCTAATCGCCTGGGGTGAGTAGATTTCAGCAGGTCGCCCCGTTCACTGGCGGTGCACACATGCGCAGTGCAGGTCTGGCACATGCCTGGTGCGGGGCTGGCGAGTGGATTTCACTGCGGTTTGTCGAGCCCTGGTTATAACAGTTACAAAATTATATCGCTTTGTATTTCATCTGCTGTCATTAAATAATTGTCTACTATCCCACCTGGTCTATGTCCCCCAAAATAAACCCAAAGAGAAAATCCATCACGTGTAGCCATCAAGATCCCCACACACAGGTCACAGACATTTTTAGAACCCTTAAAGCAAAACCCCAGATGTCTGCTAGTTGAGCTGACAGAGTAACTGACTTCAGTATTTGTTCACTTCTTCCATAAGCACCAGATGACATTTTGCCAATGCTTTCAGAGTGATTTAATTCCAGGTTCTACAGGAGAATGTTTTCTAGTGTTTACACCTCCATCCTATGTTCCTCAAATGTGATCCCTTTTACCATTTTCCTTTCTGACCTGGTCCAGTCTTCAACCCTATCCCACACGCAGCTCCTATCCCCTACGGCAAATGCCTCACTCTTCTGCATTCTAGAGTCTAGTAAGGGTAGTGCTTTTACCTCTATTCCACCTGGATGTCATCAGGCAGTGGAGAATGCAAGTGAGAATAGTTCCCTGGTCTCGGTTTCAGTCCCTGATACGTTGCACAAAACCCACAGAGCTCTGGAATCAAGTCGGTCTCCACAGGCCAACAAATATTTAACTAGTTATTGATACTAAGTAGAATGGTACTAGTCTGGGGGATGCATCCCAGAATAGCTGTTAGCAAGACATTAGAACACACTCTCTCTTGGCATTTGTTAGACCCAAATGCAAATCTCCCTTCGCACTCAGGCAGAATAAAGATGTAAATCTGTCTTCCACAACCAAGTTAACATCCTAACAATTGGAAGACTAGCTATTCTGGACTATGTAGCACTTTAATGACTAACAAGATGGTTTATTAGGTGATGAGCTTTTGTGGGTCAGACCAACTTCCTCAGATCAAATTGTGGAAGAAAATTGGTATGACCATATATACCAAGGGGACACAATCAAAAAGAGTGAACACATATGAAAAGGACAAATCAAATTTCAGAACAGAGGAGGGATGGGGGGCAGAGGGAGGTAACATTTCTATAGCTATTCTGGGGTTGTCTCTATCCTTCTCATACCTCTCCCCCCCCCCCTTTTTTTTTTTGTGGAAACTAAAACATCTTTGTTTCTTACTGGTACAGAATGAAAACCAATGCCAAAAACTGAAATTTTTCACAAACTGAATTTTTTACTTTCCAGCCACCCCTAATTATAATCCAAGTAGTGCTTTGACCATTGCTGTCAATAGAAAAGCTTAACTTCCCAGCCATATCTGCCTATAGAGTCTAGAGAATAAAGTAGAGCTCTGAACGTCTAGAAAAAAAGTTGTATTCATTCCCAAAATCACATATCAAAACTTCAAGTTCTGCTTTAGGTAACTCATCTTTACTAGTATTGTTCTAAACTACAAAGAAAACAAAGGGGACGAGTTACTTCAGGTTTACATACCAACAAGTTGAGTCAAGTCTACATCCAATCTTCCTCTACATTTAAAATCTGGGTCCATGCCACTGCAGTGTAGTACTATCTGTGAAATGCATTCTTCAATTATCTTGTAATACTGAGTTCTGATGATAGAAAAATACACATCAATGCATTCTGAATATAATGGAAGCTGTGAACATAATTTATGAAACAGAAAGAAGGCTAATTATAATTTCTAATAACTGAATTATATAGTGGCCAGCAGAAAAAAGACTGACAATAAAAGGCCTTGTTTCTACATTGTAAATTAAACTGCTACTATCATTTTCATTAAGATATGTATAAAATAAAAATCCAGAGTTTAGATCTCTGAAAAATGAATTCATATTTTAAATCCAGCACAGCAGGTCATATGATCCATGTACTAGTTTGACTTGTTATCTGGGCTCAGATTCTAGTTTTGCAGTTAGTATCTTTCCTGCCCACCCATTTCTTCTAGCCACTGTGTCTCATTTACTCTGGTCTAACTTGTAAATTGAACAAGGGCAGAGGTCTTCCAGAAGAAAAATTGTGTCAAAATCTAATTCAAGACTAACATGATGGACTTTGATGCTTTTGTTCTTTTAATTTTTTTCTGTGTAATTTCACAGTTTTAAAAACATTGTGTGGAACCATATGTAGTTCTGTGTTGATTATAAGCAGATTCTGAGCTCAGGTTCAGTAGATACATTTAAATAACAATACTAGTTCACTCCTGTTAGGCACACACATTTGGTATATTCCACCTGCATGGCTAAAAGGATTAGACCTGGGACACTCATACTGTAATGTTTAGACAAAGTTCTACTGCAGGACTGCCAGAAGTGACTGTAGCCATCTCTTTAAATAGGGTGAATGATATATGCTTGCTGCCTAATGTAATGGGATATAAAGTCTTATTCAAAAATAAGAGCTTCTGAAGTGAACACAATAATTAACAGCAGACAGTGGAAGGTGTCCTTCTGGATCTTAGCAAGGCACACCATCCTCAAATCCAAAGGAAACAACTGCTCCCTTTCATTCTGTCATTATTCTGGAGCTTATTGCTCTATAACTGACAAACAGGAAGCTGAACGGGGCCTGGGAGCATGATCACTGTACCAGCATGTAGAAAATCCCTAGAACTGGAACACACTCAGCCAAGATATATTAAGAAATTTTAACAGTAAGCAAACATTAACTGAGTATGTGCAAGTGGCTGATTCCAGAGTCTGAAAACTTGGCCTATTCTAGAGCAGTGGTTCTCAAAGCATGGTGCCTGGACCACTGCTTGTCCACAATCATCTTGCAGGTGGGCCACCGGTTCAGCCTCTGCAGCATGGAACCTGCACTGGTGCTCCAACCCTGCAGTCCCCGCAAGACTGGAGCACCAGCACTAGCTTCCCGCTGCAGCAGGAGGGGGAGAACTTCGTGGGCTGGATCCAGCTTTCAGAAGAAGGAAGTTGTTCCATGTGCTGCCACTCTCCGTTCCCCCTACCCTCCTACTGTGCCACCGCCGCCCTCATGGCTGGGGGAACAGCAGCACAGGAAACTGTTCATCTAGAGGCTTTCCCCGCTGTTTCCATTGGCCATTCTATTACCTGGGATGGCAGGAGGCACAGAGCCAGGTAAACACCCTCCCATCTCCCTCATGAGCAGTTCCCACATCTGCAGCACTTGTTATACCCCCTCTTCTGCTGAGATTCTATACCTCCACCCTCCCTCTCACCCAGATGGTCCACCTCCACCCCCTTCCGGCATCCAACCTCCTAGCAAGACCCTCCACCCCTAGCCCACTCCTGCACCCTACCTCCCTCCTAGCTTCCACCCTCACCCCCAGCCTCCGGGCCAGATACACCACCCTCAGCCCACTGTTGCACCTTACCCCCACCCAGACCCTGCATGTTCAGCCCACTCCTGCGTCTGACTTCCCATCCAGACCCTCATCTCCTCATGCACCCATTTTGTCTTCATGGTTGGTCAGCTAATGCTCCATGTAAAGGACTGCATTCAGCAGGGTGGGCTGCGGGCCAAAGTTTAGGAATTACTGCTCTAGAGGGATTACCATAAGAATAATGAAAAGCATGTTCCTGACTCCAGGCCCACAGCTCTGTTCCAACCAAGAACATATTAGAGTTTACCAAAGAAACACTCAGTCTTTTGTTTTGGTAGGTTCTAACACTGGTTTTTCAAAAAAACCTAATTTTGCGCTAACCTGTTTCCCAGAAGTACCTAAATAATTATGCTTGAAAACTTATTTGAAAAGTCAGTGAAAGACAAAATCACACGAGGGAAAATATCAGCTTGAACAGTGAGCATTTCTCAAATTTATGAGCTGAAAACGGGCTCAATTTTGAAAATGCAGATTAACTATGATAATCTAAGGTTCACATAGTAAATTTTTAAGGACCATGCTTGTGTTGTGATTGGTCGTCAGCCTTTGTTAGCAATAATGCAAGTATTTGACAAGTTACAACATGTTAATTTCTCAAGAACTGTACTGTGAAACAGAGACTGGTCTCTATTTTAACTTCAGTAATCTCTGCTGAGCAAACTCGATATTTAGAATCTTAAACTTGTTTATTAGCAACTGATGTTGTATCTGAAGTTTAGTCCATTTACCATTGAACCAGAAAAATAAATCTCAATACTAACTGAAGCAAACACTACAAAAAACGTGGAGCTAGTAAAAAGAAAAATAGTTTAGGGATTTTTTTTTCAAAAAACACTAAAAATAACTTCTCTCTCTCATCCCTACCAACCAATTCCCTGTATTTTCTCTACAGACCAAAAAAGCCCCAGTTCCTTGGAATAACTGACATGTATTTGTAGTTGTATGATTTAACAATATAAAAACACCAATTCTCCTGCCTGATTCAATATTATGCTAGGTACTTGACATATAAGTAATAATAGTGTATACTCTAAGGACACAATATACAGTTGAAAGGGGATGGAGATGTTTTGAAATAAAAACATGAACAAAAATGTATTGTGGATTTTATGAAAACAAGAACTTTTCTGCCCTGTAAATATAGAAGAGGGGAATAATTCAATGAGTTAAGAGATACAAGAAGGAACACAAAAACAAAACTAACACCATTTACTATGCTGAAACACTTCTTTAAAATATAAAATATAACTTGTGGTCAGCTGTTAACCATGCCTAGATTATAAAATAACATATGTCTAAAATCCACACTGTTAATATTTCAGCTTGCATTACCCCAGAATTTGGACACTGGATATAAAAAGCAAAAAACAGATGGAGCTCACTCTTACCGGACATAATAATCGTTCCTGACAAGTAGTAAGTGTTGCAAAATTGAGAGGAAATAGTTTTCTGAAGCAGTATCCTTTAGCATGTTATACAGCAGATGGTATACTTCATTCATGTCAGTGAAAAAAAATGTTAAGGAAACTTCAAAAAACCTAAATGAACATTTCCATATTGTAGGGAATACATTTGCATTGTTCTAATTACATGCTACTGACTTCTAAACAATCCCCCCTCCCTAAAAACCATTTCCATGTTTTTCAGCTACTAATAACCAAAATTATTCTACTGATCTCATCACTAAACGTAAACAAGATTGGCACAATATCTGGCAAATAAGACTCTAATCCCTCAACTCAGCATTCATGTGGACTCAAGGACCCACATACAGCCCCAATACACTCAATAAGCTTCATGCAAATCTTTCAATATACTTGTATTTGTTACAGGACCATAGCCTGAAGTATCTTCCATTTTCCCAATTAACACATACTTCCACATGAATCAAGATGAACAATGGGGACTCCCATAGGGTTCATCCCTATGGGCATGAATTGGGAAATACTGGGAGCACGTGGAGTGTTAGACAATGCTCAGGTTTGTTTGGTAGAATGTTGGAGTTACACAGATTATAGCTCTACACCTACATCTCTGCAGCAGACAGCATCTCTAGTGATAAGTAAAGATAAGAAAGCCAATAAAGCATATCCATACTGAGAGAAGCAATGGAAGGTGGCTTGCTCAACTATCTGTCATAGTAGTTATGGAGGCCAATCTTCATTTTTGTAATTCTGTATGAACCACCTCAGTATCTCCCATAGGTCAAGGAACAATCATCTGGAGTTAAAAGAAAAATGTTCTTAACAGTGCTTTTTTTGTGACGGTACCGCTGGGAAGGGTGTACCATCACCTATTTTCCCAGCACACAGAAAAGGAATGGCATTTCCCCCATGCTTACTGGCTCCTGTTTTCCTGGGTGGGGTGGCTCCTGATGAAAGCCTGCACAGGATGCACGGTGGCTTTTTTTCCCCCCCGGCTCCCAGCGCGGTGGGGTTTATTTTGTTCAACAAGCTTGTCGTCTTCCGTTGCCCCCCCCCCCCGATCCCCCACCTTTTTTTTTTTGCTCAATTTTGCCCCAGAACACGATCACCTTTTTTCTTACAAAAAAAAAGCACTAGTTCTTAACCAGTTTGGGAATGGCAGTAATTTAGGCCGAGGAACCTTTGGTAGCGGCTACGTGGATTTGAACACTTTTTGGATTCGTGATTAAACTAAAATTTTCCATAAACCTGAAAATGAAATGCCTATTTCTTATCTCACACAAAGCATTATATTGGTATATCTTCAATTTATTTACCCAAGAACAGTAAAGTTGAGAATCACACCCAGAGAGCCTTTACCCACATACGCATGAAATGTGTTTATTGGCATCAACAAGAAGGGAAGGTTACTCACCCTGAGTAGTAAGTGGAGCTCTTCAAGACGTGTCCCCCTGAGTGCTCAACTTGGGTTTGTCAGTACCACTGCACACCAGATTGGTTATTCTTCGTAGCAGTCTCCTGACAGTTGAGAATGCGCCAGCGGCCATTCCCTCTGTTCCCTCTCTATGCCAGACTGTGCTCTTCCGGAGAAGAGAGAACGAGGGTGGGTGTGGAGCACCCACAGAGACACATCTTGAACTCCAGTTACTGCACAAGGTGAGTATTCTTCCCTTCTTCTTCTTCAAGGGTGGGTGCTCCGCTTAGGTGACTACATAGCAGTGGGTGCTCCGTGGTACCATGTTGAATGTTGGACAGTAATGCTTGTCCAAATCTAGTATCTGAGGCCTGAAAAGACTGGATGGCATAATGTCAGGCAAAAGTACTAGTCGAGGCCCACATTGCCACCCTGCAAATGTCATCAAGTGGAAGACCCTTAAGGAACGTCACCATGGTAGACACAGCCCTTGTGGAGTACGGACGGCAGCTGCCTGTCCTTTACAGAATAGGCCAATCATATGAATGAGAAAATCCACTTGGATATACGTTGCTTGGAAACAGGCTGGCCCCTCATCCTGTTCATGTAGTACACAAATAATCATGGTATTCTTCAGAAGCCTTTCATATGTTGCAAGTAAAAAGCTAAAGCTCTGCAACCATCCAATGTGTACGTGGCTGCCTGGGTGCTGTCTTCATGGGGTTTTGGGAAAAACACCGGTAAGTATATAGGTTCATTGCAATGAACGAAGTAGGAATCTTAGGGAGGAACTTTGGGTGGGTTCTAAGGATGACCTTGTCCTTGTGGAACACTGTGTAAGGCAGGTCCGTCATGAGTGCCACTATCTCTCCTACTCTCCTGGCCGATGTAATGGTCATGAGAAAGGTCACCTTTATGGGACGGTGGGCTAGCGAGCAGGTCATGAGCAGTTCAAACAGACATCTCATGATTGAGTCGAGCACCAGGTCCAGATGCCATGATGGTACTACGTCTCTATGCTGGGTATTCAGATTAAGTATGTCCTTCCAGAACTTTTTAACAGAAGGGTGGGAGAAAACAGAGTAGCCTTGTGTGGGCGGATGAATGGCTGCTATGACTGCTAGATGCACGGTGATAGAACTAACAGTGATGGAACTTGAGTATCGCAGGTGAAAGAGGTATTTCAGTATATCTAATATCCCTGTGTCATGTGGATTCTAGTCGTGGGCTAAGCTCCATGCCGCAAATCTGGACCACTTCTGCAGATAAGTGCGTCGTGTAGTGGGCCTTCTTCAATTAACTAGTACGTCCCTGACTTGTCAGGACATGGTTTGCTCATTGCAAGCATCCACACTCAGGGGTCCAGTGTGTGAATCCAGGGATGTGGTATGCAACCCCTGTCCTGGGTCAACAGAGCTCGCACGGGCAGAAACTTGTATGGCAGCATGTACCGAGTTGTAATATGGAGGCGTACCAGATCTGACGCAGCCAGCTGAGAGCTACAAGTAGGACTCTCACTGCCTCCCGCTTGATTTTCAAAACTGTTTGATTAGGGGGATAGGTGGGAAACCATTCGCTAGTGGGAAGTTTCAACATATGGCGAAAGCATCTCCTAGTGAGCTTGGCCTGATGCTCACTCTGGAACAATACAGGGGACATTTGGAGTTGAGATGTGTTGCAAACAAGTCCACTAAGGGATACCCCCAGGTCCAGAATACGTTGATTATAATAGAACTGTTGATTTCCCATTTGTGGTTCTGTGGAAATTGTTTGCTGAGAGCAAGTCTGCTAGTATGTTGTCCTTGCCTAGTAAAAGCATCGCTACAGGTGTGATATGGTGGATAATTCACCAGCGCCAGAATCTCAGTGCTTCCGCACACATGCTGTGTGGTCTTGCCTTCCCCCTTGCTTGTTTATGTAATATGTTGTGGCGACGATGTCCGACAATATTCTGACTCACCTGTTTTGTATAAGAGGAAGCAGTTGGGCACATGCCCTCCTCGCTGCTCTGAGTTCCAGCACGCTAATATGTAGTTGAGCCTCCTCGCAAGTCCATATCCCGTGAATGACAATGTCAGCCATAAGAGCTCCCTGTCCCAGTAGTGACTCATCTGTCGTAATAGTGGTGGAAGGAGGCGGCGACTGGAAGGGGAGCCTAACACAGATGTTGTCGACTTCTGTCCACCAAGAAAGGGAATCCTTGACCCATCTGGGCACATGGATTGACAAGTGGAGCGGATATCAGTATAGGGAGTGCAGCCAAGCCTAGAAAGGCCTTGTGTGAAAGCAAGCATTGGGCACTATGAACATGGACACAGACATGTGTCCTAATATCTGTAGGCATGCCCGTGCCATGGTATGTGGACAGATGCAATTACATCGCACAGTCTCGTCCAACTGTGAGTTGGTAATGAGGTGATAACTCGCACACAGTCCAGGTGTGTACCTATGAACTCCAGAGTCTGCAGCGGTGTGAGAGTGCATTTGTCCATGTTCAGTAAGAGTCCTAGGTTGTTGAACACCTGTCGTGTCGACTGCACCGAGAGTTCTGTGTCATCATGGGTGGCTGCCATGATTAAGCAATCGTCCAGATATGGAAAGATGGTTATTCTTTCCCACTGTAGGTGCACTGCTACCATGGACAGGACCTTGGAAAACACTCTGGGTGCCATGGATAATCCGAAAAGGAGTACTCTGTACTAAAAATGTAAGTCTTTGATGATGAACCTGAGGAATCGTCTGTGGGCCAGGTGGATTGAGACATGGAAATATGCATCTTTGAGGTCAAGGGTAGCTAAACTTGCTCCTTTCTCCAAGGCAGGGATAATCTGGGCCAATGTAACCATCTTGAATCGTTAGTATTTGACTAATCAGTTTAGCACCCTGAGGTCTAGGATGGCTCTCCATGCCCTCCCTCCCTGACTTCTTGGTAGTTAGAAAGTACCTGGAATAAAACCCTTTCCCTCTGTAACTGCAGGGCACCTCCTCTATATCCCCCGGTGTGAGGAGGCATTGAGTTTCTTGTAGGAGTACGAACTCGTGAGAGGGGTACCTGAAGAGGGACAGGGAAGGGGAATGGGTCAGTGGAACTGCTATGAATGGAATGCAGTAACCCATTCATATAATTTCCAGGACCCGTTGGTCCAATGTGATGGTATTCCAGGCTGAGTAAAATGCAGTGAGTCTATTTCCAACTGGTTCATCGCTTGCATTTTCCTGTCCTGGGAGATAGAGGGCTTGCATTCCCTCGACCAAAACCTCAAATGTGCTGCTGAGAGGAGTTTGTGGGGGGTCAACAATTGATCATTCGTTTGTCTGCGGCAGGTTTGTCTCGTGAGCCTCTTTTTGTCATAGGGCCTTTGTTGCTGTGCATACCCGGACGTTCTAAACCTTTGGTTGTAGTTGTACAACTTATATTGTTTCCTTCTGGCTCCAGGTTGTTGAATCCCTAACCTTCAAAGCGTCGCTCAAGAATCTTTCACCGTGTGGAGTGTCTCTACAGACAGTCAGTTCCCTTCAAACAGAAGGTCCTCAATATTCAACTGGACTTCCCTGGGGAATCCCGACAGCTGTAGCCAGGACATGTGTCTGAATACTACTGCTGAAGCCATCGACCATGCAGCTGTGTCCGCAGCATCCAACACTGCCTATAAAGCTGTTTGAGAGATCAAGGAGCCCTCTCTGATATTGGATGCAAATTGTTCTCTAATGTTCTCTGGTACATATTGAATGAAGGAGTTGAACAGTTCAAATGTGCTGTGGGAGTATTTTGCTAGCAGTGCCACATAATTTGTAATGCGTAACTGAAGTGAAGCCGAAGAGTATGCATTTTTTCCCATCAATCATTGGAAAAAATCCAGCCGTTTGATTTCCTTGTCATGACCCGGTGTCTTGAGATACTCGTGCTGTTGGCATCCTCTCTGGTTAGCTGCCTTGACCACAAAGGAGTTCAGTGCAGGGTGGGAAAATAAGAATTCCACATCAGCGGACATGACATAGTATTTTTTGTCCAGCTGCCTCGAAGTTGGGGGCACCAATGACAGAGTTTTCCAAATGGCCCTGGCAGGATCCATCAAAACTTCATTCATTGGGAGAGCCATTTTATTATGTTGAGGTGAGACGAGGATATCAGTAAGGTTATGTTTTTTCTGAGAGCTTTATGGTAACTCTCCGAAACAAATCCTGAAAGTGCCTGCAGTCATCCCCTTTGATCGGTGACATGGGCAGGCACTGGGCATCCGTCATGGAGTAGGTGGTATTAGGAGGTATAGAGGAACTCGGCACTCCCTGCTCCAGTGAGAAGTCGCTATCAGAATCTGTTCCATCCCCATCAGCTGGAAGTAGCGTGTGCACCTCAGCCAACCGAGGTATAGGGCTCTGTGCACTGCTAGGGAACTGTTAGGTCCTATGCAGTTCCCAAGGGTCCCAATATGCCTACTGTAGGGGGGTTGGAGGGAGAAATGGGGAAATAGATGGAGGTATCCACTGTGACATTTATCAAGCATGCATTTGCTGCTACCAATGCATGTCTACACGTATAGGCTCCCCCGAGGGACATCCCTCCTCATCCTTGCTGAATGCGGCTGATGTCCGTGATGCTGGCGTTGAGGAAAAGAGGGAGATCCTGGAGTGTGGCGTGCCATCAGGACCAAACAATGAGGAGTATGGTACCGACGGTATTGTAAAATTCGCCTCCATCATGAACGCCAGTAACGACATCCGAGAGGTCAGTGCTACATGGCTCCCAGCAGTTGCTTGCATATCTGCCACCAGCGCTTTAAACTATATCTGTACCGCCAGTACCAAGTATTTGCTGATACATGGCATTCCACCTCCCTGGGGCTTGCTGGTGTTCTTACTGTTCCACAGTACCACCGTTTCCACACATATCAGGTTTCTCAGGGAAGAGTCTGAGGCACATGCAACAGATCTGTGTTCCCCAGGAGGATCGCAGCTTGTCTGTGAGCCAGACCCTTTATCCCGCTTCTGTGAGCCCAGTTTGATCTTATCAGCCTGCCTGAGTTTCTTTGAAGTGCGAGACTGATACTCAGCGGGGACCCAGGAGCGTTTTGAGTTCCTCTCGGTCTTCAGGTCTCAGCCACGTCCACTCTGGAGAGTACTGCTGTAATCCCTTCCCCAACGGGATTGTCCCTGGGAGCAGGTGAACAAGGCTGTGGCTCAGCCATAGTGCAAAACAGCAGCTTTAGTTGCAGCTCCCTCACCCTCTCGGAGAGTGGGGGAGCTGTTGGAAGTGAGGACAGAGGCTCACATGGTGATCCTTCCCTAAAGCAGCACAGACACTGTTCATGCCCATGTGCTGCTGCAATCTTAGTCCCACATCCTGAGCAACTTTTGAAACCCAGTGATGCAGGCATGTCAGGGGGAGCAGGGTGCCGGGGGAGCAGAGCACCGCGGTAGAAGCCATGTCGCTTCCCCTGCTTGTCTTTTCCTCTCTCCTGTCTACTCACTGACCATCTTCTTACTGTCTTCTCTTTCTTTTTTTTTCCCCCCATTACAAGATGACTGATAAGGGAGACTAAAGGAATGCGACTGATTTCGGCAGTGGTTAAGAAGGAACTGAGGGAATGGCCACCGGCACATGCTCAACTGTCAGTTGGGCAATTGCGCAATAGCATAGCACACGCCGGCATCCAGAAGACTGCTACTAAGAATCACCAATCTGGTGCACAGCAGCACTGATACATCTAACTAGAGCACCCACGGCGACCCTGGAAGAAGAAAGGGGTGAGACTAGCATTAGACCCACACTTTGGAGAACAGGGTTCTGAATGCCCTCATATGACAACTTACTATAGCAGTGCAAGTCAGGTAAGATCTGTGTATAAATGTTAAAGGACATGCCTAAAGTTCAGGAATACCTACCACGTTATTACTCAGGAAGGAACTGTGGTTTTGTACAAGTGAATTCATAATCTAATAAAAGTGTAGAAGCAGTGTGGGTCAGCCTATTCTATACTGAAAACACTCATGAATACTGAAAAAATAGCATTTGCCTTTAACTGAATTACATACATAATTTTTCCTAATGTTGTATTGTGTTAATTTAAGAATCATTACCTTACAGAGAAAAATACTGGTTTAATAAAAAGTCCTGTCTAAATGAAAGATTACTTTCCACTATGTCTTGTGAACTAATATGCATTCAAGTACATTGATATATTTATGTTAACATTAAATTTGAAAAAAAAAAAAGTATCTGGAAATAGTTAAGTGAAACATACATAACCTGGAGACCATAATTTAACTTAAGAACAAATCACTTTAATCTAAAATATTTTATGATATATTTTCTGTGAATATACATAAAAATTAATTAGTGATTTTTAAAAGGATATTCCATTTCAGCTTTGATGTCATTGAGACGATGTGACAATTCAATTGAGTCTTCTTCTTTGTTTTCATCAAACACTTTCAGCTGAATATCAAGTTCTTCATTTTCTTTTTCTTTTAGGTCCTATTTTACAAAAATCACAATATTTCAAACAGTTCCATTTCACTTTTTCAGCAAAATATTTTCCTTTAGTAAATACATTAATACAAGATCTAACTGTCCAAAAGACCAATTATACTTTTTCCAACGATCAGGTTACAGAGAGAAGATATTATGGTAAAAACACTGTTTCAGTCTCACTCTATACATTTAAACAGGATATGCACTTTGCCTCAAGTTTTCAGATCAGTACCTATAAAATAACTGCTAATACATTCATTTTTAATACATTGGTTCAAGAAAGAAAACAGTATTGCATGACACCAAAAGGAAACATGCAGTTAAGACAGTTATATATATTGATATGTTAACAGTTTCAAGTAAGGTAGGAACTATTGTTATTTTTCTTATATACAAACGTTGCTGCTACAGGATTCAAAAGAATAAAAAATAAGGTTTGGGGTGTTTTTTGTTGTTTTAAGCTTTACAGTATGAAAAACTGTGTAGCTCTATGTCCTTTATGGTATTCTTGAAGCCCATAAAATAGGTTTCCCCTGAAGTTTAATTTCTATTTAACAATTTAGTCACCGATTTCTTTGTTATAATACGTTAATGAACATGTACCACAATGATTTAACCTTTTTTAATTCCTAACTCAAAATTTTCACAGTATATCACACTAGAGATTGTTGGGTTTAGTATCTCTTGCTTGTCTCTTACTATGTCTAAATTTAAGTTGCAGTTTTCAAAATCCATTAAATAATCAGAAGTGAGAAATATTCATAAATTGTTAAATAATAAGAGTAAAATGACCAGGCATGGAGTCTAAAAGGAAAATGTCAGCAATGTGGAGTCCACAGCTAGGCAGATGAAACAGACATGATAGATAATAATATATTTCAGTTACTACAGACATTATATAGAAAACTCAAGGCTTTGATTAAGCTATTTCACTGTAGCCATAAGGACCAACTTCTCAAATGCTCTTGTAAAAACCTTTTCTCTAATTAAGCACATACAGATATGATGTACAATTTTCAAAAGGATTTAATGACTTAGGAATCGAACTTCCTTTGGGAGTAATTTACACATACTTATTGGCTTTCAGTGAGACTTAAAGCTGATGTCCATAAATCACTTTCTGAAACAGGACCTGGGAGTCAGAATTCTCAGAAACACACTCCAACGCCCACATATTTCCATAGAAACATATTTCATATTGCTTCTTTCAAGGTTCATAATGTCACAGCAATGATCATCTTCAAATCAGACCAAGTTTTACATGATCAGAGCAGATGATTGGTTAATCTAATTTTTTTCCTTCTGTCATTACACTAACATCTTAGATATGACTTCCCTATTTGAGAAAAATAGTATTAATTGTGTACACGTGCTCTTTTTTCTATTTCTATATTGGCTATACTGGAAGAACAGCAGTTGATAATACCTGGCAGATAAAAGCATACAGTGAAGTTATTTCAATATCATCAATGATCTTTTGAGGTCAAGGATGATCTCTTTCTCAGGTTTTATTTTTCACAACTCCTGTGGTGACTGAGGACTCTGATACTTGAGCCACAGGCTTGTTGGAAGATGCTGTAGGTGGTGCTGGAAGACAAGGTTGGGCCACAACTGCAACATGACAGTTATCTTTCCTTTCTTTTCTGGGGTTTCTGTGAGCAGGACAAGGTGGCTTTCCTTAAAAGTGGATAATCCCTCTGAGAAGTCTTCACCAGTTATCCCTATCCTGGGCTGCTGTGTCCCAGTGTATGGTGTCAGTCTCAAATCTCTTGATATTTATCCTCAGGCATCTTTAAAGAGTTTATTTGCGCCTTGCAATTTCCTTTTGTCTTTTGCAAGTTGGCCATACAGCAGTTGTTTTGTTAAGCACATATCAGGCATATGCACACAGTGCCTGCTCCACCTCTGCTTGTTGCTGGATGATGAGGGTCTTGACACTAAAGATGTTGGCCTCTGTGAGGAAACTGACATTAGCATGCCAAACCTTGCACTTGATATTGAACATATTCCAAAATAAATGTGCTGGTGCTGAAAGGTTTTTTACCTGCTCTCATTTCAAGACACACCTGAGAGGGCGACCATTAGCCCTCCCCTCTTACGTATACTGGTCCCTAACTAACCTCCCAATAGGACCTCACCATTCTCCCTCTCAATTGAGCATTAAGGATAGCCTAGAAAAGGAGCGGTTGGCTCCCTGATATACCACAGTCAGTGCAGAGAAACTTCCTATTTTCACTCCTTCAAAGGAATGCTACTTTAAAATCCTCCATCATTCAATTTTATCTCATCACTATATCCTTTCACCCACCCCAAACCTACATCGCCTGTCTCCTTTTTCATTTTTGCCCCAACTAGTCCCTCCACTCCCTCGGACCCACCGTGGGGAAAGGGAAAAAACCCACTTTAACCTTGGCCTGTCTGTATGTGATGGAAAAATTCTTCCCAGTCCCCAAGAAATGAGCCTCTACCATAAATATCCTCAGCAGATCCTAACAAAACCCAGCGTATTGGGTGGGAGAGTGAATACTGCTTCACCTGGTCCATGGAAAGATGCATTTTCCTACTCTGACATGTATCTATACAGTTCCCTGCTTCCCTACTCTTCATGGATCAGCATCCTCAAGGTAACCGGGTCTGCAGCACTAAGTGATTCCCTGGTTATCTGCATTTAAAGGAGCATCTAATTTTTTCCCACAAGCAAGCTCCTAAATTACTTAATATGCAATGAGGTAATTGATGCATAATTTTTGGCAACCCTAATATTTATATAACATTTCATGACAATACTGAACTGCAATTAAAATTAAAAATTTGGAGTAACAGGGATTTTATTTTGCTTATACAGAGGTTGATCCCTCTCTTTGTTTATTTTGTATCTCTCAACAAAGAATTGAAGGGGATAAAGATTTGCTGAAAGGGTTAAGGCCAGTAGTTCTACACCAGTGTTTTTCAACCAGTGGTACAAGTACCCTTAGGGATACTTGAGAGAAGTCTTGGGGGTACGTCAACACAACTGACATTTGGAGAAAACTGAATTTTTGTTTTAAGTTTTACAGCGTTTTATTTTTTTTTGTAGTGTTTACACCAAAAGTTTCATCACCCGCCCAGCTACGATTAAGTTGTTTAAACAAATGTGTTGCAATGCTAGAAAAAAATTGTGTGTGTGTGAAAACTGTAGGTACTAGGGGGTACTTATAATATTTTAAGGGGTACTTTATTACTTTATTTACTTTAAAAAAAAGGTTGAGTTCTACACTATAATCCCTCCACACTGCGAATTTAAGTGGGTTTGTCCAAAGCAATTACATAAGCGAGGATCTGCAAGAGCCAGTATTAAGACTGGAAAGCTATGGGCCTCAGAAACAGGTTTTCTTCCCATCAAATTAATCCTACTCCTTGAAATATAAATTTCTTATTTGACACATAGGCAAGAGAAGAATTTAATATTCATCAGCCTGAGCAGATGAAAATATTTTCACCATGATGGCATTCCTTCATCTACTGTGTTTTAACTTTGCACACACTTTTATGTGGTGTCCAAAAAACCTCAGAAAATAATATTTCTCCCATGTTGCTTGCTGAGGATTGCATGGTGTGCTGAGGGGTACCGATCTTTTTTTTACCATGGATTTTACATTCAGAACACATATGCGATGTATGGTTTTTTCATTAAGATTTATTTTCAACTTATTTTTTAGATTTCTGACAGGTATTCAGATTGGCAATTACAAATTCCCTTCAGTCTCAAAAAAGTGGAGTTTTCACTCTCAGGTAGTGTAGTGTAGCATCAAGCAAACACTACGGGTTCAACCAGGGGCTTCAAAGTCACAAACAAATGCTCTATTATCTCTCTCTCTCTCTCTCTCTCTCTCTCTCTCTCTCTCTCTCACACACACACACACACACACACACACACACACACACACACTCCTTATGTTATTAAATGCAGAGACTAGTGCCTGTCTACACTAACAATCCTTCTATCACTATTGCTTGGGAAATGTGACTGATCAGTTCAAGACACATTTTTAAAACAAAATTATGGCAAGCGTAAATCAATCCTCGTGAAGAAGTCCATCAGATTACCCCCAGAAGCTGGCAACTGTCCTTGCCTCAGCTCTGGCTGAATGAGCTTTCATTTGTGCCTCTAGGTTCAGTCCTGAGGTTTAACTTCTATTCAATGCACAACATTCCCATATAAAAAAGAAAAACATTAAAATTGAAGTAGTCAAATCACCACTAATATGTAGTTTATCACACTCAAACAACAGTGTGCCACTACAAATTTGATCCAGACCTCAATTTTTGTTGTCTATGGAATGCAATATGACATTCCACATCAGTTGTCAATATCAAATCTCATAGGTACAGTAGATCCTATGGGTTTTGTATGAGATGGTATATATTATATTACTTTAATCATTAACTTCTCAGTGCATACGTAAATAGTTTCTGCATAGCTATTGCAAACATTAAACCCTGAGATGTTCACACATTAACAATTCACATAGAAATCAAATACACTTATATTTACCCTTAAAAGCAATTGAATGTGGTTACATTTTATAAGGCGGCATACAAGTTTAACTGCAATAGTGACACATACAGTATCCCTATTTTTCAATTTTAGAGTTTTCACACAATGTTTGTGCTTTGGAAACAACATAAAGGGATTATTTAGTATAAGCCAAATGCTACGACTTGCCCTTCTTCCGCCCCCCTCCTCCAGTTTTTGACCTACTATAACAACACTATCCTAAAAAGAGTCACATTCACAACAAGAGAGTGACTGATGCATAAGGATCTAGGTAGATTATCTATCAATAAAATAACATACATGGCAGTTTTCATTTCTTTCAATAAAAATCTTCATTAAGATCTTTTTTAAAAACAAAGCTTCAGACATCTCTATAAACACGAGACATAATACCATTATGATACCACCTTCAGAACAAAATAAGGAACTGGTGAAAATATGTATTTTAATAAATATGCAGGTGTTTCCTGTTTATAGGAGAAATCCAGAATGCCAGATGCAGAAGAATACAACATAAATAGGCACAAAGATATCCACAAGATTCTAATTTCAGAAACTCTATTCATGATGGTGAACTAATTTAAAATATCTTCTGAACACCATTCCAAGGCAATTCCTGGGGAATGTCCAATAAACTCCAAGAAGCTGCCATGCAAATCTCAGCTGGTATAAGTTGACCCGAGGCTGGATACTGACCTTTCCTCAGCTTTGGTTGAATCAGCTTTAATTTGTTCCTTTAGGATCGGTCCAAAAGAACAACACACAAATGCAGGAAACAAGTTAATTCAATATTGTTCCTTTGGAAATAAAGTCATTTCATCAGGTGGTATTAAAAGAAAAATAAATTATAGATTTTCTAAAGGGAAAATAACTTGCAAGGGAGCAGATCCAGTTTATGACATGTTTCAACTAAAATGAAAGCAGAAGAAAGACTTTGGCGGGGGACCGATTTATTACTACAACTCTTCTCTGATATCTTTTGGAAGGACTTATGCAATATTAAACTACGCGCGAAAGGCTAAGGTGCTTGTAATGCTTAAAATTAATTACATAAAATAAAATCATGGTCATAATTTACCTATAAATAGGATTTATATATAATGGTATTGGTACCATCAGACATATTTAACATGGAGCAATACAATGTCAAATCCCTAAAAACAAACAGAAGGTGGCCAATTTTAGTAACTTAAAGTTTGATTTTAAGAGTGTGTCTAGTTCACCCACTTGAATGTTGGAGTCAAGAAACTCTTCCAGACAACACATGCATGTCCAACACTTAGCACCAGAAGATGCTATTTGACCCTGATATTCTCTATGAGTTATCATCACAGCGGAAAATAAAGGTCAACTTTAATAGAAAGGTTACTAGCTAAACCACTCTAAATAGAAAGACATTTGTATGACAACATAATTAACAATGCTTTAAAGTTAAAATATTGTTTAATCTGAAGTTAAGAGGGCTTTTTCAGGTCTGGTGTCAAGTGATGGGAGACTTTAGTCCTAATGACATCCCTTTTAATCATGTTCTGCAGAAACTAGAGCTAATTTCAGAATCTTAGTGGGAAAATAGTTAATGAACCCGTATCAATCTAACCTGCCAAGTTATGAACAAGCATCTTCATACCCAAGAGTGGTTTTAGCCTAGAAATGCTCTTTAATAAGGTATATCATGTATGTCATTGGCATACATTAAGCAATTTCAAGATAACTGATCATAACTGTAACTTACTGTTCTAGGTAGGAACAAGTTTGATCCATCAAAATTACATTAAAATCATTGTCCTTCCTGTTTAGAGCACCATGCTTTCATCTTAACAATATAAAAAGTTACACTGTGATTCCACAGTGAGATCTTTCACTAAAAATGCCACATTACTTACTCAATGACATTGAATTAAGCTATAGAAAAGCTTAATTGTATGCTCAAGGAAAGTCCCTAGTTCTCTGTTCCCTCAGTTACCCACTGGGTAGTTTCTATGTAAAAATAGCTGCCTCTTGACAACTGTTGTGTTATTACTCCAGGAAATAGTTAATTAGTTTTAAAGTAATTATGCTGATTTAAAATATTCTTAAAGTATCTAATCCTGTTATGACAACTTGTTCACTTTTGTAAAGCAAAATTATTCACTATTAGTAAATAGAATTCTCTGAGATGTGTTCCATTTCCAGTGTGCCTGTACCTCTACCAAAATCACACTATTAGACTTGACAGTTGTGAGGAAAGGAGGGCAGACTGTAGAATACATCTCAAAGAACTCAAGGTAAGTACTTGTTTTCTTTTTGAAGGCTTGTTTACATGTTCCATTTCTTGTGATATCCACATGCCATCTGATAGATAGAGGAGTGTATCACAAGCCTAAACGAAGATTGATAAAAAGACCTCTCAAACTGGGCAGCTGATGAAAACACATGAGCTCAAGAGTAACGGCTAGTCCAATTTATATAATTACTCAGAGCAAAAAACCTACACATATCAGCTATGAGCATTCCCCTAAGTGAGAGCAAAGGTCATATTTTCAGCCTCTATGATTGAGACCTAAAATGACCTGGTAGTTCTAAATTGGCCCCCTTGTAATATAGCTTCACATAATGTAACACTCCATTAGAGATTTTGAGTTGAAAGTGCCTGACCCTTGGATCTCTCAGCATTAGAAATAAATAGTGTAGGGGGACAAACTGAATTGTTTTGTTCTATACAAAACGACAGAGATCAGAGGACTATTACTGTATGTAGCACAGTAAGGCTAAGTCTCAGAAGAGGAGGAAATATGGTAAGTGAATGGACTGATTTAAATGAAAAATCAGATTGGGGGACATGTTTAAGATGTGGGTGAGTGTAACTGTCGTGAAAAATCATATGTGGTTTTCCTTCATAAGAGTTTGCCTAAAGTGAGGCAAACCATTTCCAGAGCTGCCTACTAGTGAGCCTAATATGATGTCTGATCCAAATTTAATAAGAGAAATGTAATTCAGGAAATTAAAATTTGTAAAGCAATAGGACCTGATAAAGTGACTCAGATCTAGTTAAAACGGCATAAAACAGATGAGTCAATTCGCCATGTGGCAAGACAAGAAAACTCTTGAAAACTGGTAAAGTTACTCCTGGTTCCAATATGTAAGAAAAACTATTAAGAGATGCAATGGAACTTACCCTGAATGCTAGAATTTGGGGGGAGGAGAGGTGAAACCCCTCCTTGAAAAAGAGGAGTTCAGATTTAGGAAACAATAAGCAAGAAAAGGTTTCTCATGTTGTGCAGTAACTAAGATCCTTCGAGATGCCCAACCCTGTGGATGTGCCACTTTAGGAGTCTTGGTGCCCTGAGCTTCCAGTCAGAGACTTGTGATAGCATGACAGCAACTAGTCATGTATACGTGGCAGCCATCTCACACCACTTCACAACATCCCACACATGCAGTCAACCATCGCCCAGTTCTTTCTCTACCACAGGAGATCAAGCTGGAAATCTGAAGCAGTGGGGAAGAGGGTTGGTACTAAAGCATCCAGTGGGACAATCAGCCCAAAGAGCCTCATTTACTACAGAAGGTGAGTAACAGACTCTTCTTCAAGGAGTGTCCCTGCGGGTGACTAAAGACCCCTAAGCTGAAAAGATGTGGAGAGCACAAATAGTTCAAAGGGAGCATCTGTTCCAGACCACTATTCTAGGGCATAATGTTCAGTGAAAGTATGGAGTGATGCCTAGCCAGCTTCTTTACAAATATCAACGAGAATATCTTTGAGAAAGACTATCAAGGTGGACATGTCTCTAGTGGAGGTTGCAGATTATAATTTTGATAACATAATTGCATACAAACATAAAGGGATGCCTCCCCGATTACAGTGTACGGTTTAAGGAAGAATAGAGGTAAGGGATTGTTGAGATGGAAGGAGGAGGCAACTTGGACAAGGGATCACTTTGTCCTTGAGAAATGTGGCATAAAGTGGGTGTGCCACTAGAGCACCCAACCCCTCCTATTCTTCGTGCTGACGTAATAACTACACTACCAATGCAAGCTTCATGTCTAATTAGGTACACATAGGTTCAACAGACTCGCTCCTACGAGCACCAAGAACAAGGTTGAAATTCCACATTAGAGTCTGGCCTTAACAATATACCCTTGAGAAAGCAATTACTGGGGTGATAACGGATAACGTACTCTGAGCAAGCTAATGGAGAGGGCACATTTTTTTAGCCTCAAGATGGCATCAAGGATAGTGCATAACAAGGCCAACTGTGAAATTATCTGTTTCTCTCTGCACTAAAGAAACAATCTTTTCCACTTGTGTGCATATGTTCTGAATGTAGACAAACGTCGGCTATTAAGTAGACTATCTTGAATTTCCTTGGAACAGCATATGTCAAGTTTTGTTATCCTTAAGATGAAGTGTTGACATGTTGGATGATGAGGCGAAGTCACAGCTATCCGGTCAAGGTATGAGAACTAATGTTTATCGGCTAAACCATCCAGATCGCCAATACATGTATACCAAAAGTCTACCACGTGGAAACAATCTCAGAAGAGTAGCCATGTTAGTCTGTAACTTTAAAAATAATGAGTAGTCCCGTGGCACCTTGGAGATTAACCAAAATATATAAAATCATGAGCTTTGGTAAGTAAAACCCACCAACCATTTGAAGATGTTTCAAATCTTTGAAAGCAAAAAAACCATGGTCAAGGTTATGTGAGTGAATAACAGGAATAACTAAAGGTAGATTATGATCTATTGCCAGCTAAATTAACAATTACAACTCAAGATAACTTGCAATTTAGCTTTTACTTATTAGTCCTTTGAGAATTACTTGGACTGTCGCTGATAAGTAAATAAGCAGGCAATGTTAAGCAACAAATCAAGGGACAGAAAGATTGGGATATAAATGGCACAGAGCTGATAAAGTGTCTACTCCCCCCCCCCCCCCCCCATCACTGAAGTGATTTTAAGATGTTGCTTAAATCAAATGGCAAAGCAAAGTCCAAAGTCCATATAATCACTGCACTGTATTTGGGCTATTTACAATTTATAAAATAATATTCTCACCATATCAGTGATACCCAGGAAACTAAAGGCTTGTCTACAAAGGGGGAAAAACTGGAATAGCTAGTGTGGTATAGATCATTAAACTAAGCTTCAAAAAGTTTACTCCAGAACAAGAATTGCCACATGGGGAGTTAGTGGGAAATAGTTATTTGTCCTTAAAGTCACAGGTTGCTATTTTGTACTAACTTCCTAAGAACATAAGAATGGCCGTACTGATGAATTCCTGATGAATTTCCTGTGTAGACAAGCCTTGAAAAAGTCTGAATGCTATATTTTTCAGTTCAAAATAAAAGAAAACAAAACATTATACTATTTGCAATATTTAACACTCATGTTGTGACAAACCTCCACATGCTTTATGAAATTGTCTTTTGTGTACAGATAGGCATAACTCGAGGTATTTTGTCCAAAGCATCTTCATGTAACCTATCAATTTTAATGTCACCATCTGCTGGATCTGTATAACTTATTTGGTGTATGAATCACTCTTTTATATAAGTTAGAGATATGGAGGAGGAAATGGTTTATGGTTTTAAGTGTGCAAGTGAAAGCCATCAAGGGTGCTTCCTATGCTTGGGACACCTCAATGTCTCGGTCATCACCTGTAAAAAGCCTCCTTTGTCCTTTAAGTCTAAGTAGTGGTTGGTCTTGGGAAGACATGTGACCACAGGAGGGTGGAATGTAGAAACCAAGATATGAAGCCTTTTTATGTCTATAGCTAGACTGAGCTCATTTTGTGCCTTAACCTTTCTAATTTTGACCCTACATACTTGAGTTATTTATATTCATTCTTTGTACTATGACCAAGTTTCTACTTTTTATAAGGCTCCTTTTTTGATTTTTAGGTTGTTCAAGATCTCTAGGTTAAGCCAAGATGGTTTCCTTCAACACTTCTTTACACAGTAGAATAGTATGGTTTTGCACCCTTAAGAATGTCCCTTTGAGAAACTGCCAACTGTCTTCAATTGTTCTTCTCAGTCTTGTTTCCCACAGGACCTTACCTACCACTCCCTGAGTTTACTGACGTCTATCTTCTCTCTTTGGTTTGCTGTTCTCCCTCCTACCATTTCTTAGAATCATTAAATCTATTATTTTATTATCACTTTCACACAAGTTGCCTTCCACTTTCAAATTCTCAACCAGTTCCTCCCAATTTGTTAAAAATCACATCTACAATAGCCCCCCTCCTTGGAGCTTTCCCCACCTTCTTAAAATAAAGGAAGCGTGGCCACATGTCTCTGTAGATCCAACCACAGGTTGGGCTTACAGGAAAAACAAACTCATTTAAAGATCATTGTCTTGAGCACTAGACCATTATGTTTCTGGATTATCAGTAATGGCCCTCATGAGCACATTCAGAATTATGAACAGATACACATTTCAAATTTCTAACTTCAAGAATGATGAATGCACAGAAAGAGAATATACACATTCAACAGATTAGAAAGTTAAAAATGATGCATTATATGGTGCATTTTGCCTAAAGCATCTTCAAGTTATTCATATTTATAATCCAATTTTCAGAAAGCATGGGGGCATGACGGCCAAAAAAACAAAATCTCTCTCAGTGGAGCAGCTTATAGGAAAAAATATAGCATACTGAGTATTTAACTTTTTGTAAACTGAAAAAAATTAGAAAAACTGAGCGGTTGTGTGTTATCCATCTAAATAAAATAAGAATAGTGGTATTAAAAAAATCAGATAATATCTTGGACTTGAGTATAAGAACAGAAGCTGTAGATCCGTGGTCCCCAACACGGTGCCCGCGGGCGCCATGGCGCCCGCAGGGGCATTTCAATGCGCCCGCCAGGTGCTCGGGGCTGGCCTGGCCCCGGGCACATGGCGCACGGGCGCTTGCGGGGCGGGGGGGGGCAGAGAGCGTGCTTGGCGGGGGGAGCACCGGCCCCGGGCGCGTGGCGGGGGGGAGCGCCGGCCCCGGGCGCCATGGCGCCCGCAGGGGCATTTCAATGCGCCCGCCAGGTGCTCGGGGCTGCCTTGGCCCCGGGCACATGGCGCATGGGCGCTTGCGGGGGGGGGGGGGGGAGGGGAGTGCGCTTGGCGGGGGGAGCGCCGGCCCCGGGCGCATGGCACTAGGCGGGGGCATTTCAATGCGCCCGCCAGGTGCTTGGGGCTGGCTTGGCCCCGGGCACATGGCGCACGGGCGCTTACGGGGGGGGGGCGCGCTTGGCGGGGGGAGCGCCGGCCCCGGGCGCGCGGCACTCGGCCGGGGGGGGGGGAGCGCCGGGCGCGCGGCACTCGGCGGGGGAGGGGGAGCGCCGGGTGCGCGGCGCTTGGCGGGGGGGAAGCGCTGGCCCCGGGCGCGAGGCCCTTGGAGGGGGCCCTGCCCCCGGGAGCGCAGCTAGGAGGGGACCGCCCCTGGGCATGCGGCAAGGGGGGGGCCGCCCCCGGGCGCGCAAGTGTCCCCGCCCTCTGGCGCCCGGCGGGCAAACGGCCACGCCCCCTGGCGCCCGGCAACCTCAAAAGGTTGGGGACTACTGCTGTAGATCAAAGCTCTTAATTAACCCAAGAATGAGATGTGAATAGTGATCCAAAATCTCAGATCTTAGAAATTGACATGCTCCGTTACTGGTGCTAAGAGTAATACAGGAACTTGATGAAGTTAGATTATTGGGCCTCTTGCTGCAGTGGTTATCAAGTTCTGCTGTTAGTGTCAGAAGCAGCAGGACACTGCACCTGTATCCACTTACACAGCATAGCAGGCATTTCTAAAAGAAACAGCATTAGAAATCCGGAGCATGACAGACTTAACACTCACATCACTGGACTAACTACCACCCCTACAAGTAACATTTTTGTTTGACTCCCTCCCCATCCTCTTTTTTTTTTTTTTAAATGTAGCCGTTTTTTCTGGACCAGCAGCTCTAGACTCAACCCTAATTTGGCATTCCAAAGCCACATGTATCCCAAAGAAAGTACTTCTGGTTAACGCTGAGTACTATCATGAATATCCTTGCTCTCAGTTTCTGGCACACCGTAAATAGAACAAAACTCCCTACGTCATGAAGGGCATCTGACACCCTTTCTCCCATTCTCTATATAATATAGTGGAGTAACATTGTGCTGCGATTGTAATGCAGCACCGAAGTAAACTGTGGCATACCAAAGATTAACAATCAAAGTCCAATAAAAAAAATGACAGGATTTTAGACAAAGGTATTTGATTATCATATATTATTCCATTACTAAAAAAACAGTACCGCAAGGAAGCAGACACATGAACACTATGATTCCCTCCAGTTACTAAATATAGTTTGCATCTTCATCCTAGGAATAACTGTATTGTTAGTAATCTGACATATATATGATAATCAAGTATTTAAATGGCTGACTTTTTTCATTTATGTTTATCTGGTCAGAGATTAAGAAAAGCAAAGAACTGGGATTCTACAGAATTGCAGAAATACATTTTTAAATGGAAAGCAGATCTATGACTATCTGATTTACAACTTACCACTGAAGTTCATTTGACGAATAACAAATTATTTTTCTGCACACCGAAAATGAAGTCAGTTAGGATTGTCACAGTAACTGACCAATTCATTTCTAAATGCGTTCTTCTGATATGCAAAAGCAAGAAAGTAACATTCCTAAAGCAACTCTGCTCACTGCTTTTTTAATATAAACTTTTATTGTATGCAAAATAAAATTATGAATAACTATTATAATATTACCAAGTATTATAATTAATACAAGCAAAACATAACTAAAATCTTAAGCAGGATATAGAATGAAAATGGATTTGGCTGGTAGGTGATTACTCACCTTTTCATTATCTGGCAATCGAATGAAGAATTAAATTAAACTAAGCTGCCTCATGCAAGTTTATTTTTGTTTTAGAACACTATACTTAGGTTACTAATCATTATTTTAATTTCTACAGTAAATATATGCAAACAACTTACTGGCAATATTTTCTTCAGTCCACAGCGCAGGAATTCATTTCTCAAGTGTATCCTAAAATCAAGATCTTCTGGAGAAGTGACAAGGGCATTTATAAACTGCATGCAGGCCACCTGTAATTAGAAATATTAACTTACTAAAAATATCTCTCTCAGCATAGACAATTTCTACGTAAACAAATACATCCTGCTTTTAATAATTTTCTAAATATTTAATCAAATATAATGCAATATAGGAAACAACAATTAAAGACAATTCTCATCATACTGCCAAACAAAAGTCTGGGACCCATAGTATTTAAAATCCAGTATTACCTATTTTACAATGGGTAAAAATTTTGTTCATAAGTAATGAATGTGCAAGATCTGCATTTGAATTGACAAGTATCAAAAGGTTTCATTTTAAGCTTAATGTTTTCATGAATCTTTGGCAAGAAGTTTACAGTGTCTGGATTTTTTTGTTTGGATGTGTTATTTTTAATTAATTCTTTAATAAAGACAATGAGATTTGTTTTTTCCCTCCACAGTGGATATCTATTATTTTTTAAAATTCTCTGTGAGGTATTTATGGAACATTTCAACAAGATGGCAATTGATACTTGAGGTTTATATTTATAAATATTACAGTTCATATCTTGTAGTGTATTTGCTAAAATTTAGAACAAATTTGTCATTTACTGTAATTTAGGGTAGCTTCTAAAAAATGTTTAACAAAATATTACCCAAGGTCAACATATAACCTGGCACCTTTTCTATTTATCTCCATATAATATTCATAATGTCGCCAAAATACACAAATGTTTTGACTGCTGGTTAAAGTGTTTTTTTCCCATTTGCTTTTCAGGAAAAGTGATAGCCATTTTTACATTAGTGAAGGAAATTCAGAGGAGCATATTATAATGGCTGTAACAACTGAACAGATACAAGGAATAGCAAATATTGTTTCATTTGCTTTGGTCATTAAGTATGATCAACACAAAAAATTATATTACTAATAAAGAGTTCAGGTTTTTGTTTCTGATAATGATATCCAAACTGGAGGACTTGCTTCATGTTCCTAGCATTTTTGTGATAAATTAGAGATTAGAAGACAATCAACAAAATGCTAATTGCCAGGTGTCTTTTGAATTACTCCTGCACAGCATTTCAGCAAATGCTTGAAGTCTCAGGCAACTGACTAACAGTCTAATTGAACAGCTGTGCATTTTAATTGATTTATTTTAAAACAGGCAGACAATAATGCAACGCCAAACGTGCTGCTACACATTAAAAGACTGCAAAGGGACTCCTGGGAAATTCCAGGTTTGGTGAAAGATGCTAACTACAAGAGAAAGCAGAACCAACATAAGAATCAATAGTAGCCAGAGAAGAAAAATAAGCAACAGATGAAAAATACACTTTCAGTTTTAATCACCATCATCATTTAGTTTTAATCAAACACCTTAAGGAGCGTGCTAAATTTGTACTGAAAAGCACTTGGAGCAGTACAACCTTCTATACAGCTGTAGGGAGGTGGTAGAGGCTATAGATACTGTACAAGCAGATAACTACATTATCATTGTGTTTGCTTGATTGATCCTTGTTATGTTACAACTATGATATGACTGTACAAGCCAAAGTACATGTCCAATCTGAAATTAATAGAGAGAAAAGGTGCCATCTGCTATGATTGCTTTTGCCAGAAGAAATTCTGGCTTAATGGCTTGTGTTAGTGCATTACAAGTAAAGAGAACATTTTCGTCAGAAACAAGTTAATGAGTCTTGCAGTTGTACCTTTGCTTAAGTATACATATTTGGATCAAAAAGATAATAACATGGGAAAAAATGAACATTCTTTGTAACACCCTGTATGATTGACTGTAGTACAAAGTAGTACTTGCATTATAGAATATTCACGTAATGAAACTAGGTGAGTTTCTCCAGAAAGCAAAATAAAATTATTGTTATTATTACTACTACTACATGTGCCTTGGAATATTTTGAAATATTAACCATTATAAAAAAGTACAGCTAGGAAATATTGATTTAACAATTTTCATTTAGGTGGTTTTATGTTCAGACATGTCCACCAATACATGATAAACTGCCATCTAAACTGAATTACCTTACCTGCAGTCTTTCATGAAACAGCCATAAAGGCAGAGAGCATATCCATATTTAATTATCATGTGAGACCAAACAAAAATGGCTGTAGGACTTTCCTACGTCTTTTCCAATTTAGCATGCTTTATGGTAAATAGTGGGTGTTAAAAAAAACCATCTGAAAGGACTCTAGTCAAACAAAGATTTTGGTGCTTTCTGATTTGAAAAATGAAAAATAAAACCCATAATTCTCCAACCCCAATTCTACTTTAGCACATAGGTTCTCATTCCGAAGTCATCCCCTCCCCTCCCCCCCCAAAATAAATTTCATTTACATTTGAATTCTAGAAATGAAAAAGAAATGCATACTACACAGGACTTTGCATCCACTTTGTCTTCATAAAATACCTTTGGAGTCATATAATTTTTTGTACGTTCCAAGTTATAAAATGCTTCCCCTGGATGTTCAGAAGCATCAAAAGGGGAAAGAAACTATATGGTGGCACACAAGCACTGGTGTATGCAGCCGAGTGGCATCTTACCATGGCGCACATAGTGCTTCTGGCACAAAAACCCACCTTCCTCAATGGGGTGAAAATCAAAGCCTAATGAGTCATGAGTAGCTGTTAAAAATGGATGCTGACTAAGCAGCAAGTGCTAGCCAGCAACATTTAGAGAGAACATGTTGTTCTTGGTAACAAGTAGTTAAAAAAAAAAGTGCAATAAAGCATGGGGGTGGCCTCACATGGGACATCCTACCTAATGATGGCAGTATCGACCTGGCCCCAGATAAACTCTGTAGCATATCTGGACACTTGCCACCGCATACACTATTTTCATGTTTGGCAGTAATGGCAAGAATTTCACCTTAAGTACATATCTACATGTAATTATATCTATAGACTGATATAACAATTGAACGGAAAACTATCACTCATCCTGTACATTTGTGTAACAGAAATGTTAACAAATTAAAGTTCAAGACACACTGAAGTCCCAGGAGAAACTAATCAAAGTAAGTGCTTAATGTTAACCTTCTAAAGCCACAAATGCTTGTGCGTAAGTCAATTCAGTATTTAATTTTCTTTACGTGTGGGCTTAAAAATGCTTAAAATGAATGATCTTCCGTGATTCTGAACATGGTTTTAATGCTCTTCCCAAGTAAAGAGAATTTGCATTACTTATAAAAATGCATGTTTTAAATTCTGACAGCAAAAACATTTGGAAGCTTGATATGCATAATCTCTAAAGTGTGTGTGTGTGTGTGTGTGTGTGTGTGTGTGTGTGTGTGTGTGTGTGTGTGTGTGTGTGTGTGTGTGTGTGTAATTTATGTAGCTTTGAGCACCACTATTGTTTTTATTCAACAAGGAAATAGGATAGCTTTGCAGCATGACCTTAGCCTTTAAAGATCATAATCATTCTTTCAATTTTTCTACAGCACAACTAACTTTTCATATTCTTGTGTAAAGATTACAGAAGTTATTGGTCATAGGGCCTTCGCCTTTCAGTGGAAAGGTCATGCACTCAATCATTACCTTACCGACAAAAGGATTTGCCTTCATCCCTCTGTCATGATTCAGAGCTTACACAAAATGTGGACAAAATCCCGCACTCAACAGATACACTAGCTGGACCTCTTTGAGGATTTTGACTTTTAACCTCTAAACCTCCAGAAATTATTCAGTTACTAAACTGGTATTTTTCTTTACAAGAAACTATACAAATGTCATTGACCTTCTGTGTTATGTGTATCCATATACATATATAGTAGGGATGTAGTCAAGTTAACTACTCGCATTTCCTTCTCTCATTCCTGCCTCTGCTCAACTCAGTGCTAGCTCACACGGGGCCTGGGACCTACCCATACAGCTGCTCCTTGAGTTATGACCACCACCACTTACGATCATCCGCACTTACGACCAAAGCGGTCGTAAATGCAGATCCAAGTTACGAACGGCAATCCGCACTTACGAACAGCACGGTTGCCATGTAACTCTATGGGATCCGAGTTACGAACACTTTGAGTTACGGACCAAGTTTTGGTCCATAACTTGTTTGTAACTCAGGGAGCTGCAATCTGAAGTTTAAATGTACTAAAAGACAAGCAGGTAGGCAGCCCAGCTCTTAGAACATTTAACCTGCAGACTTCAATTGGGGAAGGTTCTGGACCCAGCATGAGCCAGGACTGAGCAAGCCCAGCTCAATCCTGGCTCATGCCAGGTCTGGGAGCTACCCCCCTGTGGCTCTGCAACTTCCCACGCTGAGGCTCTGCCTGTCCGGCTCTTGCTACATTTAAACTGCAGAGTCACAGTTTGGGTAGCTCCCAGACCTGGAACGAACTGGGACTAAGCACTTCTTAACTGATCAGCTAATTGTGTAGTTGATAAAAATACTTATCTACTACGCAATTAGTGAATTACCAGCCTCTTAACATCCATAATATATAGAAGAAAAGCTTTATCATAAAAGTAAAAGGCATTTGCAAATGTAATATTGCATTCAACACAGCTAAGGAAACTTGTCCTTCAAAAGTCTTTTAATTACCAATTTATTTGGATGGTTAAAAACAAACATATTTGAAGACTGATGAGATTTTCCAAAATTAACTACCACTTTATCAAGTTATGAGAAATCTGCATATTCACAACCGTGAAAAGGCACATTTTTTACATCTTTTTATATTTTTATAAATTGGCCTATTATGATGGTCAGTGAATATGTTCAATTCATCATATGTGATACTGTATACATGAAAATCCTTAGCAGTGAAAATGTGGTTTGATAGTTTTCAGGGTGACAGAGGAAAGCGACTTCTGAAATAGTGGATTGTTTAATTTATTCTTTAAATTTACTAAAACAATCATCTCCTCTCCAATTTAACGATATCCCATCTGGCTGAGGAATATGAAGGCATCTTGCCATCAACACACCTTTCTGAACATTGAAAGAGGTGGTCACGTAAAAAAAATTTAAGTGAATGACACAGACATTGAGGTAGATAGCCACCACAAGCCCCAGGGCAAGGTGTAGAGGTAGCCCCAGAACCATGCCCGTGGAACGGACAGGGGCAGCCAGCCTCAGCATTGCCCAGGCTCATACCACACATTTCCCGCACACATGCAGCCCTCAGATAGTGATTTCATGCGGTTAGGGCTCCAGCCACCAATGCTCCAGTAGCAGCTGCCGTCTCCACTTCCTTCCCCCGCAGACAGGCCTGGACACAGATACCCACTGCAAGCATTTACTTTTACGTAAGGCTAAATCATAATAGAAGCTAAATCCCTCAAGCCTGTGTGAACACAAACCTCTTCAACAGAGGCTGCACTGAAATCACTTTATGTCTTTCATATATCTTATTTTACTTTCTTCTTAGGATTTGCTATGAAATCCCAGGCCAGCACTTTAAACAAAATTGTAAAAAACTAGTGGTTTATAGGCTTAGCATTTCCATGCATTGTATTTCAGAATCTTAAAAAAATTCCTAAACCAATATTGCATGTCCTGGGTCAGAGCAAGTCTGCATATAAAATAAATGCAGAATAAGTTTCAGTGAGTTATGGCATTACAGAATGCATCTCCTCTCCTCCGCTCCCCCCCCCCCCAACTCCCATAAGACACCCCAAAACTTCAAATAGTTTTAGTGGACTCTGTCTCTCAGAGACGGTCACAGACTAATTTTCTAAGAAACTTAACTTCACATTTTCAAATCAATAAGACTGTGCTTAACATTTGTATATATACACATCTTTTACAAAACTATATTCACTACCAATGCACTAGATTTAATTATATTTGCAAACACACTTTATGAAAGGGTGAATATTTAAATAGTAATGGCTCAGCTAGTAGCATATTCAAGTCTATCTATATGAGATGCAGAGAAGCTATAAAATAATTTTCAGTGCTTCTACTGTTTTGATGCAACAGTTGTTGCAGTGACACTTCTAAGGGCCATGGGAAACATAACTTTATTTCTAATAACTTTCATCTCCAGAAGAGACAATTTGAGAAATTCAAATCTAGCTATGGGTAAAGGAAAAGAGCTACTGTGTGTGAAATTTCCAGTTGAGAATCCTGGATCACTTTGCCAGACTAGCCAGTCACCTTAAGTATATCACTCTTCTTTCCAAAGATGACCCTGGAACTCAGCATGCAGTATTGGTAAAGGAAATTTTCTGAAACAAAATTGCAGGTATGGCTGGTGTTTCAAAGAGGGCACACAAGGCAAAATAAGTATCAGAGGAGTAGCCGTGTTTGTCGCTTTTGCAGATCCAGACTAAGAGGCCTGTAGCACATTATAGACTAACAGATGTATTTGAGCATAGGCTTTCGTGGGCAAAGACATGCATCTGATGAAGTGGGTCTTTGCCCACGAAAGCTTATGCTCCAATACATCTGTTAGTCTATAAGGTGCTACAGGACTCTGTCACTTTGAAGCCAAAATAAGTCTTAAATCAAACAAGTGAGCAACTTATTCTAGGAAATGGCTAACAACACTCAGCAGATAAACTCATCCTGGAGCTGGATGGTGGAAAAATATAATATCCTGGAAATGGCTGTCCTCCAAATCTATGGGACCAGGAATGGATTGGATTTCTATATCTACTTAACCGTAAAACTGATTTTATAGTACTATAGAATACATGTCACAGTATCTAAAGCATATGTTGTGACAGACATGAAACTGCTATCTAGGAAATACTAGTCTTTAATTTTCTCAATACAACATGTGACCTGGCCAGTAAGATAAGCACCATATATTAGGTTATTGTCTATTTTTATTGAGAGCTGGCAGGAAAATCATTAGGAAAGCAGCACATGACTCTAAATAAGTAGTCTCCACACACACACACAACAACAACAACAAAATGGGGCAACTAAAAGACAATGGAGAAACTTAGTAATTTCAAGTATCCTATGTCCAGTCTCAAATGGAGGTATAAGCTTTGTTTTGCCAATGCTGAGAGCTAACAGTGTATAGCCTCATCAGAGAACTGGAGAATCATACCATTTCATCTTAAGAATGAGGAATACTTAAGGCCTGAAAGCTAACTGGGGGTGCAGATGAAGACACCACAAGAAATCAGTGGATCCATTTTACCTAGAAATTGTGATGGAGTGCTAAAAGCATTTTCTATGGATAAAGAAAGAGAGAAGTGTGACTAATAGGACATCAAACGTAATGAAAAATGGACATGTTCTTTGGACTTTACACATCTCAGGCACTGCAATTTCTCAAATTCTGTCATTAGCCAAAGGCTGTCAGGGAATCAGTTAGTCCTTGAAAAACAAGAGTAGACTAATTTTTAATGGAAAGTTCTCTTCTAATTCACTTAAACCAGTGTCCAGAAAGCTGATATGAACATAACTACAGCAGAAAAGGAGTGGCAAGGTAATACGTGGTCTGACATGAATCTACCATAGGCCTTCCAATTATGAGTAGATGAGCATTTAAAAAAATGTAAACAAGAAATGGATTTTTAACTTAAGAAACAAGCAAAAAGATGGGAGGGATGGAGACTGACAGACATCCTTTATTCACAATAAAGAATGAAAAGGGTACAACTAGTTTTTAATGGGTGTTGGCCCATACAAGAGTCTAGAAATTTTAGAAAGCCTAGAAATGGTTTCCTACAATCACTAGAAAAAGAATACGTTCATCTGACTGTGAGGCATAGCTCAGAGAGCATTGGAGTGCGAGTCTCAAGACCTTGGCTCTACTCCCGGCTCAAACACTGGACTTCTAAAAAATAAATTATAAAATCTAATCTAATCAAATCTAATCACTATCTAAGCCTCAGATTCCCCATCTGTAATATGGGAAGAAGGTCCATTTTCCTTTCTAAAGTGCTATTATTCTAAGCATTACAGGCATTTAATATTTAAAAACACTTTTCACACACAAATAAAAAGCTTCTCTCTCTTTTTATGGTACTCAGACCTTGAAGTCTTTACTTAGCCAAAACACAAACTGATTTCAATTATCATCTTCATATTAAAAACACAGATTTCTAACACAAGCGAACCATTAGCATTCAATTCCAGCTAATCTACAATTTCTTGGAATTAATTATATTTTTAAATAAAAAGCAAACAAAAATTCTTTTCAGCACATCTGTTGGTATATAGGAGATATACCATGCTAAAATCCAATATTAGCGAATAATTTTGAGGTCTATATTCCCCACAACTGCCATGATTACAGAGAATGTTAATAAAACAATGTCTAATACAACCCATTAATTATTATATGTATGCAAGGCTCTTCAAATATTTCTACTGAATTGAAGTCTTCTTGATTTTGTATTCATAAATGCTAAATGCAGAAATTTTGCCTCTGAGTTGGTCTACCTAATTACCTTAGACAATGTTTCACTGAGATTTATGAAGGCATACATTTATATAGCAAAACAATTGAAAGATGCTAAAACAGGTGAGCTGCTTCCATTCTGTTACCATTTTTATGATATTTAGACATCAGAAAATTAGATCCAGGAAACCTACCTGCAATTGCAAAGCTTCATGATTCTCCAATCCTTCCACAATTGGAGAAAACCGTTCTCTGTTATCTCTCTCAGCTGCAGTCGTTATAGCGCCTAACAGTTTGTCCAAACTGAAAGAGTGAGAGAGATTCAAATTAACAGGCAATTTGCCAAAGAGCTACTTTTCCAGTCTTCCTCTTCAAATATCCATTAAATCACTTTCCATCCTCACAAAAATGTATCTGAATAAAAGTTTCAAATTACTTCAGACTACCTAAAACACTTCAAACTGAAAATTCTATCACAACATCTGGGAAATCTATTAAAGAATTTTGTTTAGTTTTTTAATTAATTAGTCTTCCTGGCTAAAAATCACACAAATTCAGAGAAAAATCTAAATATTTTGTATATTTTATAATTTAAAAATACTAGTGCCATTTTTGACTGGATATATATGTATAATTTTTGTTATTTAGCAGCTCACTAGGACACATCTAAACCTAAATATGTTTTTGTTTTTGATATTTAGGTCCTTTCCATGTAATTATTTGATAAGGGATCCTATCAAAGGCATTTAAAAAAAAAAACACAAGTTAACTATTGGGTCCATTTTGTTACTTATCTCACAATTTTTGGAACTATTCTAACAAGTTAAGAAATATAATTTACTCCCATAAAAACACAGGAGCTCTTCTACTCTATTCTTACATTGGCTATCAGTTTCACTGGAACTGAGAACTGACTCACCAGTCAATAACTCAATGTGCCTACCACAGCAATTTCAAGGTTGGCAGCACATAGAGACTTTCCATTTACTCATGGAGTGCTGTATATCAGAATAAAAACCAAATATTAAACAGTTCACACATGTCATACTCTGGATCAAGTCAAATGTGGATTATCAAGAACAATGGACTAAAAATCAATTTTACACAAAAACCATTTTGAGTCACTTAGTAAATTAGACCAGTGTTCTTATTTTAGTGATATTTGATCTGGCCCATGAAAGCTCATCACCTGATAAACCATCTTGTTAGTCTTTAAAGTGCTACATAGTCCCATATTTTAGTATGAAGGATATACTTTTAATATATGAACTGTTACAAAGACTTATCATAACATTAAATGGACAGAATCAAATAGGTAACGCATTTCTTTTCAC